>NC_133143.1:70507916-71759598 GCF_048418815.1 Hemitrygon akajei | reverse complement strand
AGCGTACATGTATAATATGACTAACAAGAGCAGTAACAGAATATCACAATGCAGTTTCTCTATTGTGTGGCCATTTTATACCTCAGACTGTCTTGTGGTACACAACAATTTGAGTTCAAGGACATATTATAGTCATTCCTGTTGTGATTCATATCCTTTTTTGATATCTGAAAAACCTGGCTTCATTACTAAAGGATAAACAGATGGAGTGATGAACTAAAATGTAGTCTTTAAATATAAATAGTTCAGCATGCCAAGAAGATAACAAGATCCCTGCAGCAGGTTATATTGAGATTATGTGAAGCACCCACTGTGTTGAAGTTACTATAAAAGGCAGTCAAGTCACACTGCCAGAATAGGCTCCTGCCAACTGACCTACATAGAAGCATAATTGTTCAGATGCAGAAAATTGTGAAATTATTAGCATTAAATGTCAAATTTCTTCATGTTTTTTTTGTAGAAAATCTGTAATGTTTGGAGCAAAGCACTTGTGGCATATCATTTAATCATGTACAGGAGTAAGTGTCTCATTCTGCCCACTGACTCTGCCAAATGCTGAGCATGGACATTAAAGCAAGGGAACTGACTGAGATGATGGGGAGGTTGTACTGGACTCCATGAGGCCACACTTCTGTTGTGGTCACTTTTGATTGCCTTGCTATAGAAAGGATATTCTTTTCACATGCAAGGTGTGCAGACAAGAATTACAAGGCAGGTTCGATAACGTCATTAAAAAAAAATTGGATAGTTACATGGACAGGAAAGGAATGGAGGGTTATGGGCTGAGTGCAAGTTGGTGGGACTAGGTGAGTGTAAATGTTCGGCATGGACTAGAAGGGCCAAGATGGCCTGTTTCCATGTTGTAATTGTTATATGGTTATATATAAAAAATAGTTTAGTTGAACAAGTAGGGCAAAAGTAGAACTAAAGTAGTGAGGTATTGTTCATGAGTTCAGTGTCCATTCAGAAATCAGATGGCAGAGAGGAAGAAGCCGTTCCTGAATCATTGAGTGTCTCTCTTCAGGCCTCTACCTCCTTCCCGATGGTAGCAATGAGAATAAGGCATGTCCCAGGTGATCTGAGGGTGATCCTGGTTTTCTGAGGCATCGCTCCTTAAAGATGTCTTGGATACTACGGGCATCCTACGGTAATACAAAAGCCTGAAATCATGTACGACCAGACCCAAGAACAACATCTGTCCTGCTGTTATAAGACTAGTTAGCAGTCTCCCACATAAGATAGACTCTTGAGCTCCCAGTATACCTTGTTATGTCTTTGCACCTTATTTTCTACCTGAACTGAACTTTTTCTGTAACTGTAACACCTTATTCTGCATTCTGTTATTGTTTTGTCTTGCACGTCAATGCATTGTTGTAATGATTTGATTTTTATGAACGATATTTGAGAAGTTTTTCGCGATATATTGGTACATGTCACAATTTATCAATTTACTGATATTTTCAAAAAATTTGTCCATTGTATTGCGGAGAGCAGTTTGGAGACCCAGCAGAGCTTGAGACCCGCCGCTGACAGTGTTTCTGTTCCATTGATGGGAAGTGATCACGATCGAAAATAAATTGGAAATAATAAAGCATTTGGAAAGAGGTGAAACGTCATTAGTCATTGGAAAAGCGTTAGGCTACAATCGGTCAACGATCGGAACAATTTTAAAGGATAAAGTGAGAATAATGGAGCATGTGAAAGGCCTTGCCCTGATGAAAGCTACAATTATTACTAAGCAATGCAGTGATTTAATTATTGGAATATATATGTTTCTTAAGTGTTTTATATGCATAGAAAGGTAAAATACATACTATATACTAAGACAAACGTTTGACTACCTGACGCTAAATAATACAGGATGTACTTGTTCCGACTTACGTACAAATCCGACTTAAAGACGGATTCAGGAACGGAACTCATATGTAACCCGGGGACTGCTTGTACCTGGGCACAAGAATTATTTATTTATTTCTATTTGTGCTATTTGTCTTCATTTGTACAATGGTTGTTTTATAGCGGTGTGCTACACGCAGCGCTGAAATAATGACACGGAGTCGTGAGCTGCAGTTGCAAAAGAGGTTTATTCAAACTTCGCGGCCTCGCTTTAAAACCTTCCTGTTCCCGCCCTCCCTGGGCGGGAATGCTGTAGGGGGCGCATATTCACAGTCCCGTCCCGCACGTGGACTTTTCCCCTTGCTGGTGAAGCAGGCTTGGCGCCCTTTTCGGGACTGGCCTCAATGCCGGTGCGCGCCACTTTGTGAGCCGGTTCGAGTGCGCTGGGAAGAGGGTCGCCACATAACACCCGCCTCCCCCCCCCCCCTCCCCCAGAACCGGCGATACACCTCCCAATGTCCTCAGTCTGGGTCGGACTCTATTTGGGAGCTCTGCCTCTGCACCGCGGTGCCTGAATCTCGACCGGCTGCGCCAAGTCCACGTGGGCCGGTTTGAGTCGGTCCACTGTGAAAACCTCCTCTCTTCCCCCAACGTCCAGCACGAATGTGGACCTGTTGTTTCTGATCACTGTAAACGGCCCCTCGTAGGGCCGTTGTAGCGGTGTCTGGTGTCTGCCCCGTCGTACAAAAACAAACTTACGGTTCTGCAGGTCTTTGGGTATGCAGGTCGGGTTCTGCCCATGCTGTGAAGTGGGTATGGGGGCCAGGTTACCGAGCCTCTCGTGTAGTCTGTCCAGGACTGCTGTGGGTTCTTCCTCTTGCCCCCTTGGGGCTGGTATGAACTCTCCTGGGACGACCAGGGATGCGCCATACACCAACTCAGCTGAGGAGGTGTGCAGATCCTCTTTGGGCGCCGTGCGGATTCCGAGCAGGACCCAGGGAAGCTCGTCCACCCAGTTAGGCCCTCTCAGGCGGGCCATGAGAGCCGACTTCAGGTGACGGTGGAAACGCTCCACTAGTCCGTTCAACTGTGGGTGGTAGGCAGTTGTGTGGTGTAGCTGTGTCCCCAAAAGGCTGGCCATAGCTGACCACAGGCTGGAGGTGAACTGGGCACCTCTGTCGGAGGTAATGTGGGCCGGTACACCAAAGCGAGACACCCAGGTGGCGATCAGTGCCCGGGCGCAGGATTCGGAGGTGGTGTTGGTGAGCGGGACCGCCTCTGGCCATCTTGCAAACCAGTCTACGATAGTCAGGAGGTGCCGCGCTCCTCGCGACACTGGCAGGGGGCCCACAATATCCACATGAATGTGGTCGAAACGCCGGTGGGTGGGGTGGAACTGCTGCAGCAGGGCTTTGATGTGCTGCTGCGCCTTGGCTGTTTGGCAGTGCATGCACGTTTTGGCCCATTCACTGACCTGCTTGCAGAGTCCGTGCCAAACAAACCTGTTGTCTACCATCCGGATGGTTGTCCTGATGGAGGGGTGCGCTAAGTTGTGAATGGAGTTGAAAATGTGCCGGCGCCAGGCTGCTGGGACAATGGGGCGGGGTTGGCCGGTGGTGATGTCACAGAGTAGGGTCCTCTCACCTGGGCCTACGGGGAGGTCCTGGAGCTGCAAACCAGAGACTGCAGTCCTGTAACTAGGGATCTCCTTGTCTGCCTGCTGCGCCTCCACCAGCGCTTCATAGTCTACCCCCTGGGACAGGGCTTGGATGTTAGGTCTGGAGAGAGCGTCCGCTACGACATTGTCCTTTCCCGAGACATGCCGGACATCTGTCGTGTGTTCGGAGATGTAGGACAGATGTCGCTGCTGGTGGGATGACCAGGGGTTGGATGCTTTCGTAAATGCAAAGGAAAGCGGTTTGTGGTCCGTGAACATGGTGAAGGGCCTACCTTCTAAGAAGTACCTGAAATGCCGGATTGCCAGGTATAGCACCAAGTCGAAAGCACTGTATTTCAGCTCGGGTGGTCATAGGTGTTTGCTGAAAAACGCCAGCGGTTGCCAGCGACCCTCGATGAGTTGTTCCAGCACTCCACCGACTGCCTTGTTAGATGCGTCCACTGTGAGGGCGGTAGGGACGTCCGTTCTGGGGTGCACTAGCATCGCGGCGTTTGCCAAGGCTTCTTTGGTTTTAACGAAAGCGGCGGGGGACTCCTCATCCCAGGTAATGTCCTTGTCCTTACCCGACATCAGTGCAAACAGGGGGTGCATGATTTGGGCTGCTGAAGGGAGGAAGTGGTGGTAGAAATTCACCACACCCACGAATTCCTGAAGGCCTTTGATTGTGTTGGGTCGGGGGGAAATGGCAGACCACGTCTACCTTGGTGGGCAGAGGGGTTGCCCTGTCTTCAGTAATCCTGTGGCCCAGGAAGTCGATGGTGTCATGCCCGAACTGGCATTTGGCCGGGTTGATTGTTAGGCCGTATTCACTCAGTCGGGCGTAGAGTTGACGGAGGTGGGACAGATGCTCCTGACAACTACTGCTGGCTATGAGGATGTCGTCCAAATAGATGAAAATGAAGTCCAGGTCGCGTCCCACCACGTCCATTAACTGCTGGAACGTCTGTGCGGCATTCTTTAGGCTGAACGGCATGCGGAGGAACTCGAAAAGGCTGAACAGGGTGATGAGTGCCATTTTGGGGATGTCGTCCGGATGCACCGGGATTTGATGGTATCCCCCGACGAGGTCTACCTTGGAGAAGATCCGTGCGCCATGCAGGTTTGCTGCAAAGTCCTGAATGTGCGGCACAGGGTAGCGGTCCAGTGTTGTAGCCTCGTTCAGCCTGCGGTAGTTGCCACATGGTCTCCAGCCCCCTGTTGCTTTGGGCACCATGTGCAGGGGGGAGGCCCATGGGCTGTCGGACGGCCGTATGATCCCTAATTTCTCCATCCTTTTGAACTTCTCCTTCGCCACTCGGAGCTTGTCCGGGGGAAGCCTTCGAGCACGGGCATGGAGGAGTGGTCCTTGTGTCAGGATGTGGTGCTGTATGCCGTGTCTGGGCATGGCTGCCGTGAACTGCGGTGCCAAAACTGATGGGAAATCCGCCAGGACTCTGGTGTAGTCGTTGTCGGACAGCGTGATGGAGTCTAGGTGTGGGGCCGGCAACTGGGCTTCACCCAGGGAGAAAGTTTGAAAGGTCTCGGCGTGGACCAGTCTCTTCCTTGGCAGGTCGACCAGTAGGCTGTGAGCTCGCAAAAAATCCGCTCCCTGGGGCGGTTGGGCCACGGCAGCCAGTGTGAAGTCCCACGTGAACCGGCTGGAGCCGAACTGTAGCCACACAGTACACGTGCCGTAGGTCCTTACTGTGCTGCCGTTCGCGGCCTTCAGGGTGGGACCCAGTTCTCTGTTGCGGGTGTCGTAACTCGTCGCAGGTAAGACACTGATCTCGGCTCTGGTGTCGACCAAAAAGCGGCGTCCCGACTGCATGTCCCAGACATACAGGAGGCTATCCCGATGGCCAGCCGCCATAGCCATCAGCGGCGGCTGGCCCTGGCATTTCCCGGGAACTTGCAGGGCGCGTTACAGCGGCGGGCTTCTGCGCCCCACCGCTGGTGGTAGAAGCACCATTGTTCGTTGGTCTCCTCACTCCTGCCTCTGGGGTTAGTGGGCCCTGCAGCTGGGCCTGGTCTGGTCTGCTGCCGGGAGCATGGCCTGGTGATCTGTGCGACGGATGCCCCACTCTCCTTCTTGGCTTTCCACAGCACGTCTACCCGGGCCACCACCTTCTGGGGGTTGCTGAAATCTGCATCGGACAGCAGCAGGCGTATGTGCTCGGGCCGCTGCTCCAGGAACGCCTGCTCAAACATGAGGCAGGGCTTGTGTCCTCCGGCCAGGGACAGCATCTCGTTCATCAATGCTGATGGCGGCCTGTCTCCTAAACCATCCAGGTGCAGTAAGCGGGCAGCTTGATCGCGCCGTGAGAGTCCAAAAGTCCTTATGAGCAGGGCTTTGAATTTTGTGTATTTGTCGTCCTCCGGGGGCGACTGTATGAACTCCTCAACCTGGGCGGCTGTCTCCTGGTCGAGGGGGCTCACCACGTAGTAGTAACATGTGGCATCCGAGGTTATATGCTGAATTGGGCTTCTGCTTGCTGGAACCATAGGTGAGGTCACAGCGTCCAGAAGCTTGGCAGTTTTAACCTAATATCGTTTGGGCCGTCGGGGACACCAATTATAGAGGTGTGCTACACGCAGCGCTAAAATAACGACACGGAGTCGGTGAGCTGCAGTTGCAAAAGAGGTTTATTCAAACTTCGCGGCCTCGCTTTAAAGCCTTCCTGTTCCCGCCCTCCCGGGAATGCTATAGGGGGCGCATATTCACAATCCCATCCCGCGTGCGGGCTTTTCCCCTTGCTGGTGAAGCAATCTTGGTGCCCTTTTTGGGACCGGCCTCAATGCTGGCGCGTGCCACTTTGTGAGCTGGTTCGAGTGCGCTGGGAAGTGGGTCGCCACAGTTTATCACGTTTTATGTATAGCTTTTCATAAGTTCTATTGCATTTCTTTAATTTCTAATAAATGCCCATAAGAAAATGAATCTCAAGGTAGTATGAAGTGACATATACATTCTTTGATAATAAACTTACTTTGTCTTGAGGGACTGAATTTTCTGGGGGATAAATTGGACAGACTAGGAATTTATTCCTTAGCATATAGGAGTCATTGACTCACAGAAGTGTATAACACAGAAACAGACCTTTCGGCCCATCTTGTCCATGCCAAACAGCTTAACCATAGCCCTCCATACCCCTACCATCCGTGTACCTATCCAAACTTCCCTTAAACGTTGAAATGTACCACTTGCACTGGCAGCTCGTTCCACACTCTCACGACACTTCAAGTGAAAATGTTTCTCCTCATAGTCCCATCAAAATTTTCACCTTTCAACCCTAACCCATGACCTCTAGTTATAGTCCCTCCCAACATCAGTGGAAAAACCATGTGTATTTGCCCCATATATACCCCTCCTAATTTTGTATACCTCTATCAAATCTCTCAATCTGCTACATTCTAGGGAATACAGTCCTAACTTAATCAATCATTCCATATAATTCAGGTCCTCCAGACTCAGCAATGTCTATGTAAATTTTCTCGATGTTCTTTCAACCTTAATGATATCTTTCCTGTAGGCAGGAGACCAAAACTGCAAACAAAACTCCAAATTAGGCTGCACCAACATCTCAAACAACATAACATTCCATCTCCAGTACAAAATACTTTGATTTATGAAGGCCAATGAGCCAAGAGCCATCTTTATGACCCTATTGATCTCTGCTGCCACTTTCAATGAATTGTGGACTTGTACTGCCAGATCATTTTGTTCCATCGCACTCCTCAGTGTCCTAACTTTCACTGTAAGACCTACTCCGGAAGATCCCACTGAAGTGCAACACCTTGCATTTGTCTTTAATAAATTCCTTCTCCCAGTTTTCCAGCTGGTTCAGATCCCATTGCAAGCTCTCATAGTCTTCCTTGCTGTCCACTACACTCCCAATCTTGGTGTCATCCACAAATTTGCTGGTCCAGTTTACCACATTATCATCCAGATCATTGATAGGGATGACAAACAACAATGGACCCAGCACCGATCCCTGCAGCACTCCACTAGTCACAGGCCTCCAGTCAGAGAGGCAACTATCTACTACCACTCCCACAATGCCAATGTCTAATCCAATTAACACTTCATCAAGAGGGTTTGAGGAAAGAGAAGCAGAATAAAGGGTGTAGAGGTAGTAAGGCAGAAGGGCTAAAGTGTGTGTACTTCAATGCAAGAAGCATCAGGAACAAAGGTGAGGAACTGAGAGCTTGGATACATACATGGAATTATTATGATGTAGTGGCCATTACAGAGAGTTGGCTGGCACCAGGGCAGGAATGGATTCTCAATATTCCAGGATTAAAGTGTTTTAAAAGGTATAGAGAATGGGAAAAAGGAGAGGAGGGGTAGCATTACTGGTCAAGGATACTATTACAGCTACAGAAAGGGTGGGTAATGTAGCAGGATCCTCTTTTGAGTCAGTATGGGTGGAAGTTTGGAACAGGAAGGGAGCAGTTACTCTACTGGGAGTATTCTATACGCCCCCTGGTAGCAGCAGAGATACTGGGGAGCAGATTGGGAGGCAGATTTTGGAAAGGTGCAAAAATAACAGGGTTGTTATCATGGGTGACTTTAACTTCCCTAATATTGATTGGCACCCAATTGGTTCCAATGGTTTAGACGGGGCAGAGTTTATTAAGTGTGTCCAGAACGGATTCCTGTCACAGTATGTTGACAGGCCGACTAGGGGGAATGCCATACTAGATCTAGTATTAGGTAACAAACCGGTTCAGATCACAGATCTCTCAGTGGGTGAGTATCTAGGGGACAGTGACCACTGCTCCCTGGCCTTTAGCATTATCATGGAAAAGAACAGAATCAGAGAGGACAGAAAAATTTTTAATTGGGGAAGGGCAAATTATGAGGCTATAAGGCTAGAACTTGCGGGTGTGAATTGGGATGGTATTTTTGCAGGGAAATATACTATGGACATGTGGTCAATGTTTAGGGATCTCTTGCAGGATGTTAGGGATAAATATGTCCTGTTGAGGAAAATAAAGAATGGTAGGGTGAAGGAACCATGGGTGACAAGTGAAGTGGAAAATCTAGTTAGGTGGAAGAAGGCAGCATACATGAGGTTTAAGAAGCAAGGATCAGATGGGTCTATTGAGGCATATAGGGTAGCGAGAAAGGAACTTAAGAAGGGGCTGAGGGGAGCAAGGGGGCATGAGAAGGCCTTGGCGAGTAGGGTAAAGGAAAACCCCAAGGTATTCTGCAATTACCTGAAGAACAAAAGGATGACAGGAGTAAAGGTAGGACCAATTAGAGATAAAAGTGGGAAGATGTGCCTGGAGGCTGAGGAAGTGAGCGAGGTCCTCAATGAATACTTCTCTTTGGTATTCACCAATGAGAGGGAACTTGATGACGGTGAGGACAATATGAGTGAGGTTGATGTTCTGAAGCATGTTGATATTAAGGGAGAGGTGGTGTTGGAGTTGTTAAAGTACATTAGGATGGATAAGTCCCCGGGACCTGACGGAATATTCCCCAGGCTGCTCCACGAGGTGAGGGAAGAGAATGCTGAGCCTCTGGCTAGGATCTTTATGTCCTTGTTGTCCACAGGAATGGTACCGGAGGATTGGAGGGAGGCGAATGTTTTCTCCTTGTTCAAAAAAGGTAGTAGGGATGGTCCGGGTAATTTTAGACCATTAAGCCTTATGTCTATGGTGGGAAAGGTGTTGGAAAAGATTCTTAGAGATAGGATCTATGGGCATTTAGAGAATCAAGGTCTGATCAGGGACAGTCAGCATGGCTTTGTGAAAGGCAGATCGTGTCTAACAAGCCTGATAGAGTTCTTTGAGGAGGTGACCAGGCATATAGATGAGGGTAGTGCAGTGGATGTGATCTACATGGATTTTGGTAAGGCATTTGACAAGGTAGGCTTATTCAAAAATTCAGAAGGCATGGGATCTAGGGAAGGTTGGCCAGATGGATTCCGAATTGGCTTGCCTGCAGAAGGCAGAGAGTCATGGTGGAGGGATAACATTCGGATTGGAGGGTTGTGACTAGTGGTGTCCCACAAGGATCAGTTCTGGGACCTCTACTTTTCGTGATTTTTATTAACAACCTGGATGTGGGGGTAGAAGGGTGGGTTGGCAAGTTTGCAGACGACACAAAGGTTGGTGGTGTTGTGGATAGTGTAGAGGATTATCGAAGATTGCAGAGAGACATTGATAGGATGTAGAAGTCAACTGAGAAGTGGCAGATGGAGTTCAACCCGGAGAAGTGTGAGGTGGTACACTTTGGAAGGACAAGCTCCAAGGCAGAGTACAAAGTAAATGACAGGATACTTGGTAGTGTGGAGCAGCAGAGGGATCTGGGGGTACATGTCCACAGATCCCTGAAAGTTGCCTTACAGGTAGATAGGGTAGTTAAGAAAGCTTATGGGGTGTTAGCTTTCATAAGTCGAGGGATAGAGTTTAAGAGTCGCGAGGTAATGATGCAACTCTATAAAACTCTGGTTAGGCCACACTTGGAGTACTGTGTCCAGTTCTAGTTGCCTCACTATAGGAATGACGTGGAAGCATTGGAAAGGGTACAAAGGAGATTTACCAGGATGCTGCCTGGTTTAGAGAGTATACATTATGATCATAGATTAAGGGATCTAGGGCTTTACTCTTTGGAGAGAAGGAAGATAAGAGGAGACATGATAGAGGTATACAAGATATTAAGAGGAACAGATAGGGGGACAGCCAGTGCCTCTTCCCTAGGGCACCACTGCTCAATACAAGAGGACATGGCTTTAGGGTAAGGGGTGGGAAGTTCAAGGGGAATATTAGAGGAAGGTTTTTTACTCAAGAGAGTGGTTGGTGTGTGGAATGCACTGCCTGAGTCAGTGGTGGAGGCAGAGACACTAGTGAAATTTAAGAGACTATGAGACAGGTATATGGAGGAATTTAAGGTGGGGGGATATATGGGAGGCAGGGCTTAAGGGTCGGCACAACATTGTGGACCGAAGGGCCTGTACTGTGCTGTACTATTCTATGTTCTATGAATGTCAAGAGACTAATCCTTGTTGACCAACCTCCCATGTGAGACCTTGTCAAAAGCCTTGCTAAAGTCTGTGCAGACAACCTCCACTGCTTTGTTTTCATCAACTTTCTCAGAAAAACTATAAGGTTGGTTAAACATCACGTACCAGGCATAAAGCCATGCTGACTATCCTTAATCAGTCCATGCCTAACTCTTATATCCAGTCCCATAGAATACCTTCCAATAACTTTCCCACTACTGCTGTCAGGCTCACTGGCCTATAATTTCCTGCTTTACAGCCTTTCTCAAACAGCGGAACAATGTTAGCTATCCTCCAGCACCTCATTGTCGCCAAGGATGATTTAAATATCTCTGCTAGGGCCTGTGTAATTTCTGCACTTGCCTCCCGTAAGGTCTGACGGAACACCTTGTCTGTCCCTGGGGATCTATCTACCCTAATTTGCCTCAAGGGAGCAAACAACTCTGTAATCTGTAGGGTCCATGACCTTGATGCTGCTTTATCTCACTTCCATAGACTCTCTGTCTCCTGAGTAAATATGGATACAAAAGTTCTATTTAAGATCTCCTTCATCTCTTTTGGCTCCACACTTAGATTACCATTTTGATCTTCCAGAGGACTAATTTTATCCCTTGCAATCCAGAATTCCTTCAGATTCTCCTTTACCTTTTTTGTTAAGGCAATATTATGCCTTCTTTTAGCCCTGATTTCTTTCTTAAGCGCTCTCTTACATTTTTTATACTCCATAACCACCTCCTTTGTTCCTACCTGCCTATACTTGCTATGTATCTATTTTTTCTTAACCAGGGCCTCAATATCTCTTGAAAACTAAGGCTCCCTAAACCTGTTATCTTTACCTTTTATTCTGACAAACAATAAAGTGCACAAACAAGCTTTGCACTCTCAAAATTTCAGTTTTGAAGGCCTCTCACTTACCAAATACACCTTTGCCAGAAAACAGCCTGTCCCAATCCACATTTGTCAGATCCTTTCTGATACTATCAAAATTGACCGTACATCGATTTAGAATCTAAACCCACAGACCAGACTTATCTTTTTGCATGCTTACTTTGAAACTAATGGCATTGTGATCACTAGATGCAAAGTGCTCCCTGACACAAACTTCTGTCACCCGCTCTGTCTCATTCCCTAAAAGCAGATCTAGTATTGCATACTCTCTTGTTGGGACTTCTATGTACTGATTAAGGAAATAATCCTGAAAAAAAATTGACAAACTCTATCCCATCTAGTCCTTTTACAGTAGTGGTCACCAACCTTTTTAAGCCTAAGATCCCCTACCTCGGCCTTAATGAAAGGCAAGATCGACTCCAAATCGATTAGTTACACGCATGCGCACCGGGGCAGAAAAGACCCGAAGTAAAACCCCACAACCCGGAATAGAAATAATGTATGAACACCAGGGGTCACCACCCTTTTTTGCACCGTGGACCAGTTTAATATTGACAATATTCTTGCGGACCGGCCGACGGGGGGGGGGGGCCGGGGGGGGGGGGGGTGTTAAACACGACCGGAATACAGTGATACTCGAAGCAGGTTCTTTATGTCCAGTCTATTCCGCAATTTAGTTTTCGTGGCTCTCAGCTGCTGTCCCACTTGCTCACTTTTTTTTCCACTGAAAAAACTCAACGCGTTTGTCTTTAAGTGCAGGGTGCTTGGACTTAAGGTACCAGAGCAGTTTTGAGGGCTTCATTGCATTATTATACAGCCTCTGGGCCCGAACTCCAGCCTCCCGCCAGACGCCTTGGTCATGGGTGGGGTGAGCCGATAAGGTCAGAGCCAGAGGTCCCTGTGCCAGAGCCGCAGCGGTTACAGTCCAGACAAAGCGACCGACCGAGCGAGGAGTGCGACAGGATGCGCGCCCGCCCCCTTGTAGGATCTATCCGCCAACAAAATTTGCTTCAGTAGATCGCAGCAAGGTAGCTGCTCTGCTACTTACGAAACCCTGAGCTTGGATTAGGTTGTCTGTGAATATTTTAGCACCGGGTTCCCCACGAACATTCGGTGTGCTGAACAGGTTTAGAGGCAGCACCCATCTGTCCTCACTCCAGGCCAGTAGCAACGGCACTTCCCACCAGCCGTGCGAGGGTGTCACTGCATTTAGGAGACTGATGACCTCGTATGCATTCAAGTTCAACAGTGGGCGTGACAGGGAATGAGGAAAGGTGCAGCTGACTCATATCGTTTCCTCGTGGCCCGGTGGTTCGGGACCACTGAAGTACACTGTGTAGTCAAGTGCATGGCAGGGGAGCTACACGCATGCGCACTGGGCAAAAGAATGGAACTAAAACCCCGCAACCTGGAAACAATCTCTCAACAGTATTTGTGTATTTATTTTTCTTTTTTTTTCAGGATCTACTGGGAAAGTCTCAAAGATCGACCAGTCGATCACGGTTGATGGGTTGGCGACCACTATTTTACAGTATGGGAGTCTCAGTCAATATGGGAAAGTTAAAATCACCTATCATAACAACCTTGTGTTTCTTGTAAGTCTGCGATCTTTCTACAAATTTGATACCGTAAATCCCATGGACTGTTGGGTGGTCTATAATATAGCCCCATTAATGTGGTCATACCTTTATTACTCCTCACTTCCAATCATCAAGCCTCACTAGACGAGTTCTCCAGTCTGACCTGACTGAGTATTGTCTTGACATTTTCCCTGCTTAGTAACAACACACTTCTGTCTTTAATCCCTCCCACTCTGTCGCGCCTATATCAACAGAACTCTGGAATATTGAGCTGCCAGTCTTGCCCTTCTCACTGATGGCTACAATATCATAATTCCCTGTTTTGATCCATGCCCTGAACTCATCTGCCTTTCCTATGATACTTCTTGCATTTAAATATACACAGCTCAGGACACTAGCTGTACCATTCCGATCATTTTGATTTCTGACTTTGTCTAACATCTCCACAACTTCTCCACTAACTGTTTTGGCACTCTGGTTCCCATCCCCCTGCAACTCTAGTTTAAACTCACCTGTGCAGCACTAACAAACTTTCCCACTAGGATATTAGCTCCCATTACAGGTGCAAACCTCTTCTGTACACATCCCACCTTCTCTGGAAGAGAGACGAATGATCCAAAAATCTGACGCCTTCTCCCCTACCCCAGGGGATTAAACTGTATAATCTTCCTATTTCTGGCCTCACTAGCCCCAGGCATGGATAGCAATCCTGAGGTCATAACCCTGGAAGTCCTGCCCTTTAACTTAGCACTTAATTCCGTGAATTCACTTTGCAAAACCTTGTCACTTATCCTATCCATGTCATTGGTTACTACATAGACCATGACCTTTGGCTGTTCACTCTTGCACTTAAAAATGCTGAGGACTTGATTGGAGATGTCCCAAACCCTGGCATCCAGGAGATAACACACCATCCAGGAATCCTGTTCTTGTCCACAGAACCTCCTTTTGGTACCCCTAACTAACAAATGCCCTACCACCACGGCATGCCTCTTCTGCTCTTTGCCCTTCTGAGGCACAGTGCCAGAGACCTTACCACTGTGACTTTA
Source organism: Hemitrygon akajei (assembly GCF_048418815.1). Taxonomy (NCBI): domain Eukaryota; kingdom Metazoa; phylum Chordata; class Chondrichthyes; order Myliobatiformes; family Dasyatidae; genus Hemitrygon; species Hemitrygon akajei. Next base: position 71,745,581 of record NC_133143.1, on the reverse strand, counting down.
TTCTGCAAGGTCACCCTTCCTCCCCCACCCCTCATCAGTATTCAAAGTGGTATACAGTACCTGTTGTTGAATGTGAACAGCACAGGGGTCCTCTGCATTGTTTAACTCCATTTCCCTTTCCTGACTCTCACCCAGCACCTAGGGGGTAACTACCCCTCTATGTGTCCTATCTATCACCACCCTCAGACAGAGTTTTTATAAAGGTGATGGGCATCAATAAAATGAATGCACTTTAGCCTTTTTTCCTGGAGTTGTGGGATCAAGAACTCGAGGGTAAAGTTATAAGGTGAGAGGGAAAAGACTTAAGAGGGACTTGAAGGGCAACCTTTTTCCCCCAGGAAGGGAGGTAGCTACCTATGTGGAGTGAGATGCCCCAGGAAGTGGTTGAGGCAGGTACAATAACAACTTTAAAATACTTTGGACAGGTTTAGGTTATGGGACAAATGCTGGCAACTGAGACTAACTTGGATGGGGCATTATGGTTGGCAAGGACTGGATTGGGCTGAAGGTACTGAAATTGGTTTATTATTGTCACATGCAGCGGTTTACAGTAAAATGCTTGTCTTGCATACTGTTCATAAAGGACAAATTACACAGCGTATTGAGGTCGTACAGGGTAAAACAACAACAGAATGCAGAACAAAGTGTCACAGTTACACAGACAATAACATGCAAAATCATAATAACATAGATGGTGCTGTCAAGAGTCCATCTTATCGTACTAGGGAACCATTTATAAGTCCATGAAGTAAAGCTGTACTCGAGCCTGTTTCAATGCTGTATGATTCAAATTGAGGTCATTACTTTAACAATTTTTTAAAAGTTTCTTTATATTATAGCTGTAGTTTTGATGTTGGTGATCTCTCAAGGTTATTTTATTGAACTAGTTCAGCTGGCAAACAACCCACTCACTGGAATTTCAGCAAACCAAAAGGGATTTGAGGTGTATAGATAGCATAAAGCCAAGCAGGCTTTTTCCATTGAGACTATAACTAGGGATAATTGGTTAAGGGTGAAAGGTGAAATATTTAAGGGAACATTAAGGGGGAATTCTTCACTCAGAGGGTGGTGCGAGACTAGAATGAGCTGCCAGAGGAAGTGGTGGATGTGAGTTCGATTGCAACTTGTGAAGTTTGGATAGGTGCATGGATGAGAGGGGTATGAAGGGCTATGGTCCCAGTGCAGGTCAATGGGACTAGGAAGACTAATAGATCTGCATCGACTAGATGGGCCGAACTGCCTGTTTCTGTACTGTAGTCTTCTCTGATTCTTAAAAACTAAAATACCGAGGGTTTAGGAAATCTGAGAGAAGACTCAGCAGGTCAAGTACAGCTCCAGATGGGAGTTAGGTCTCATGCTTTTGACCCTCCACCATTTCAAGGCTGATGAGAAGTTGCAGCTTTTCTTTGAACTGAGGCCAAGACTCAGCCTGAGAGGAGTTTTGACAAGGTTACACAGAAAGTATTTCTTATGAATTAATTTCACAATCCTTAAATATAAAGATCACATCAAATATAGAGCTGTCTCTGAATTTTACTCTGGAAATTTTGACACTTTTTTAATTTTGCTAACAATTTTTTGAGAGGCCAACAGCTGCAACAATTTTAACAAAAAAATTCTGTTAACTTCCCTTGCTTCATTAACTATTTATAAATCAATTACTTAATTACATCTGTTATTCAGCACTTGTTCTGCCTACTAATATTTGAATACTGCAATACCATATTCAAGTTTGCTGACAACACCGTTGTGGGCCATATCAAAGATGGTGATGAATCAGCATAACCGGAATGAGAATGAAAATTTGGCTAAGCGGTGTCATAACAACAACCTCTCACTCAATGCCAGCAAGACCAAGGAACTGATGTAGATTTCAGGAGAGGGAAATCAGAGGTCACTGGAGGATCAGAGGTGGAGAGGGTTAGTAACTTTAAATTCTTATGTGTTACTATCTCAGAGGACTTGTCCTGGACCCAGCATGTAACTGCAATCACAAAGAAAGCATAGCAGCTTCTCTGCTTTCTTATGAGTCTGTGGAGATCCAGCATGACATCTGACAAACTGCTATGGATGTATCGTGAAGAGTATATTGGCTGACTGCATCACAGCCCGGTATGGAAGCACCAACGCTTTTGAATGGAAAATCCCACAAAAGGTGGTGGATTCAGCCCAGTACATCATGGGTAAAGCCCTCCCAATTGAGCACATTTACATGAAACACTGTCATAGGAAAGCAGCATCCATCAGAGATCCCCAGCACCCAGGTTATGCTCTTTTCTCATTGTTGGCATCTGGAAGAAGGTACAAGAGCCTCAGGACTCACGACATCAGGTTCAAGAACAGTTACTACCCCTCAACCATCAGGCTCTTGAATAAAAAGTACAAGTACACTCACTTGCCCCATTATTGAAATGTTCCCACAACCAATGATCCCACTTTTAAGGACTCTATCTCATGTTCTCATTATTTACTTATATTTGCATTTGCACAGTTTGTTGTCTTCCGCACTCTGGTTATCTTTCATTGTTGCTGTCATAGTTACTATTTTATAGATTTAGAAACATAGAAACATAGAAAACCTACAGCACAATATAGGCCCTTCAGCCCACAAAGTTGTGCCAAACATGTCCCTACCTTAGAAATTACTATGCTTACCCATAGCCCTCTATTTTTCTAAGCTCCATGTACCTATCCAAAAGTCTCTTAAAAGACCCTAGTGTATCCGCCTCCACCACTATTGCCGGCAGCCCATTCCACGCACTCACCACTCTCTGAGTAAAAAACTTAACCCTAACATCTCCTCTGTACCTACTCCCCAGCACCTTAAACCTGTGTCCTCTTCTGGCAACCATTTCAGCCCTGGGAAAAAGCCTGTGACTATCCACAAGATCAATGCCTCTCATCATCTTATACACCTCTATCAGGTCACCTCTCATCCTCCGTCGCTCCAAGGAAAAAAGGCCGAGTTCACTCAACCTATTCTCAAAAGGCATGCTGCCCAATCCAGGCAACATCCTTGTCAATCTCCCCTGCACCCTTTCTATGGCTTCCTCATCCTTCCTGTAGTGAGGCGACCAGAGCTGAGCATAGTACTCCAAGTGGGTTCTGACCAGGGTCCTATATAGCTTCAACATTACCTCTCGGCTCCTAGATTCAATTCCACGATTGGTGAAGGCCAATACACCAAATGCCTTCTTAACCACAGAGTCAACCTGCGCAGCTGCTTTGAGCGTCCTATGGACTCGGACCCCAAGATCCCTCTGATCCTCTACACTGCCAAGAGTCTTACCATTAATACTATATTCTGCCATCATATTTGCTGAGTATACTCATAGACAAATGAATCTCAGGGCTGTATATGCTAACATATATGTACTTTCATAATAAAATTTACTTTGCACTTTGAACTTCTCTATGACATTAAAGCTCTGAGATAGCAGGGCAGGAGGGGATGAACAATCTACTACCATGTCAATGATGCTCAATTTAAGATATGGAATTGGAGGAACACTGGACACCAGTGAAAGTAACAACAAAGCTCTCAGACCTGACAATTTCTGAAGAGCAACTCAGACAGCAATTACCAAAGTGAGAAAGCTGCTATCTAGGCTGCCTTGCTTCTGGACAGACAAAATTATAAATACTTCTTGCTATATGATTTAATATTGAGAGACAAAATACTTTCTGTATTCATTAGCAGAGCAAGGGTAACATTTATCACTCTTCTCTCGTTTCTCGCTTAACATCTTCCTGACTGCAAGAGCATCTTTAACAACAGTGAAGTACAGGAGTACTTCAAATGGAGAAGCCCATTGTGAAGTCCTTCTGAAAACCTTGGTGTTCCCATATATTTTGTTGTTAGAAATGAAAAAATTATCAAAGCAAAACAAGGTGTATTATGCTCAAGACGTGAAAAATGATAGTAGGTTTTTTCAGGGTGTGACAAGATAGATAGATAGATAGATAGATAGATACTTTATTCATCCCCATGGGGAAATTCAACTTTTTTTCCAATGTCCCATACACTTGTTGTAGCAAAACTAATAACATACAATACTTAACTCAGTAAAAAATATGATATGCATCTAAATCACTATCTCAAAATCCACAAAATAGAATTGTGGATTGTGAAGCAAATTAGAGGACCAAACTAGACGTGGTGTTATATTAGAAGCAGATAGAGCAAATATATTAAGTCTATCAGGAACTTTCCAATAAAATGTTATGACCGAAAACTAATTAATTAGGGGCAGAACACTTGTTAAATATGAGAGGTAAATATCTGAAACAAACAGGTTTTGTGTCAGAATGCAACACAATAACTGCAAAAGATCTATTACTTTTTATATATTATATGACAATAAGACATAAGAGCAGAATTAGGCCATTCGTTCCATTGAGTCCGCTCTGCCAATCTAACATGGCTGATTTATTATCCCTCCCAAGTCCATTATTTTGCCTTCTTCCTGTAACCTTTGACATTTGACTAAGTAAGAACCTATCAATCTCCATGCTAAATATACCCAGTGACTTGGCCTCCACAATTGTTTGTGACAATGAATTCCACAGATTCAACAGCTTCTACCGAAAGAAATTTCCCCCTCATCTCTGTTCTAAAAGGCTGATAAGTCCCTAGGACCTGATGGTCTGCATCCCAGGGTACTTAAGGAGGTGGCTCTAGAAATCGTGGACGCATTGGTAATCATTTTCCAATGTTCTATAGATTCAGGATCAGTTCCTACGGATTGGAGGGTGGCTAATGTTGTCCCACTTTTCAAGAAAGGAGGGAGAGAGAAAACAGGGAATTATAGACAGATTAGCCTGACTTCAGTAGTGGGAAAGATGCTGGAGTCAATTATAAAAGAGGAAATTATGACACATTTGGATAGCAGTAGAAGGATCAGTCCGAGTCAGCATGGATTTACGAAGGGAAAATCATGCTTGACTAATCTTCTGGAGTTTTTTGAGGATATAACTATGAAAATAGACAAGGGAGACCCAGTGGATGTAGTGTACCTGGACTTCCAGAAAGCTTCTGATAAAGTCCCACATAGGAGATTAGTGGGCAAAATTAGGGCACATGATATTGGGGGCACAGTACTGACATGGATTGAAAATTGGCTGGCTGACAGGAAACAAAGAGTAGCGATTAACGGGTCCCTTTCAAAATGGCAAGCCGTGACCAGTGGGGTACCACAAGGTTCGGTGCTGGGACCGCAGCTGTTTACAATATACATTAATGATTTAGATGAAGGGATTAAAAGTAACATTAGCAAATTTGCCGATGACACAAAGCTGGGTGGCAGTGTAAAATGTCAGGAGGATGTTATGAGAATGCAGGGTGACTTGGACAGGTTAGGTGAGTGGGCAAATATATGGCAGATGCAGTTTAATGTGGATAAATGTGAGGTTATCCACTTTGGTGGCAAGAACAGGAAGGCAGATTACTATCTAAATGGAGTCAAGTTAGGAAAAGGGGAAGTACAACTAGACCTAGGTGTTCTTGTACATCAATCAATGAAAGCAAGCATGCAGGTACAACAGGCAGAGAAGAAAGCTAATGGCATGCTGGCCTTTATAACAAGAGGAATTGAGTATAGAGGTAAAGAGGTCCTTCTGCAGCTGTACAAGGCCCTGGTGAGATCCCACCTGGAGTATTGTGTGCAGTTTTGGTCTCCAAATTTGAGGAAGGACATTCTTGCTATTGAGGGAGTGCAGCGTAGGTTCACAAGGTTAATTCCCGGAATGGCGGGACTGTCACATGTTGAAAGATTGGAGCGACTGGGCTTGTATACACTGGAACTTAGAAGGATGAGAAGGGATATCTAATTGAAACATATAAGATTATTAAGGGATTGGACACGCTGGAGGCAGGAAGCATGTTCCCGCTGATGGGTGAGTCCAGAACTAGAGGCCACAGTTTAAGAATAAGGGGTAGGCCATTTAGAACACAGATGCGGAAAAACTTTTTCACCCAGAGAGTGGTGGATATGTGGAATGCTCTGCCCCAGAAGGCAGTGGAGGCCAAGCCTCTGGATGCTTTCAAGAGAGAGTTAGATAGAGTTCTTATAGATAGCGAGGTCAAGGGATATGGGGAGAGGGCAGGAACGGGGTACTGATTGTGTATGATCAGCCATGATCACAGTGAATGGCGGTGCTGGCTAGAAGGGCTGAATGGCCTACTCCTGCACCTACTGTCTATTGTCTACTGATGTTGTTCAATTCTGAGGCTGTTCTTTCTGATCCTTGACTCCTCCCCACTGTTGGAAACATCCTCTCCATGTCTTTCAATATTCAATAGGCCTCAATATGGACAAAGTAAGTAGGAAAGATATATAATGTACAAAAATATGAGGTTTATTGGTAGGAATAAATGTTAAATAGTTACTAAAATGTAATAGTTATTAAAATGAGTTCATATTTATAGCTTGTGTAGAATTTGGACTCTCATCCCTGTGCACATTGTATGAGGGTAACTAAGAGTCACAAATGGTACATTGACCTTTTATTGTAAAATGGTTTGCATATGAACATAATAAATAGGAGCAGGAGTAGGCCATCTGGCCAGTCAAGCCTGCTCCATCATTCAATAATATCATGGCTGATCTGGTCATGGACTCATTTCCACCTACCTGTCTTTTCCCCATAACCCTTAGTTCCCCTGCTATGCAAAAATCAATCCAACCTTCTCTTAAATATATTTACTGAGGTAGCTCCACTTTGTAAGATCACACAATGAGCAGTGTGTGAAGTTTTCATGTTTTACTGTTTTACAACATCGAATCACAGTGGATTCAATTTGGCTTTTTTGACTTTGATCAACAGAAAAAAGACTTGTGTCAAAGTGAAGACAGATCTCTACAAAGTGATCTAAATTAATTACAAATATAAAACACAAAATAATTGATTGCATAAGTATTCACCTCCTTTAATATAACACACCAAATCATCACTGGGGCAGCCAAATAGTTTCAGAAGTCACATAATTAGTTAAGTGGAAACCTATTTTTTGGAGACCTGTGTGCAGTCAAGGTGTTCAAATTGCTTGTATCTGGAAGGTCCAGTCGCTGGTGAGTCAGTATCCTGGCAAAAGCTACACTATGAAGACAAAAGAACACTCCAAGCAACTCTGCAAAAAGGTTATTGAAAAGCACAAGTCAGGAGATGTATACAAGAAAATTTCCAAGTCACCAAATATCTTGGAGTACATAACATAAGAACATAAGAAATGGGAGCCATCTGGCCCATCAAGCATGCTCCGCCATTCAGTAAGATCATGGCTGATTTGGCCATGGACTCATCTCCATACTTAAGTCAATCATCAAGAAATGGAAAGAATATGACACTGCTGTAAATCGGCCTAGAATAGGCCATCCTGAAAGATTAAGTGACCATGCAAGAAGAGGACTAGTGAGGGAGGCCACCAAGCTACCCATGACAAAACTCTGGAGGAGTTACAAGATTCAGTGGCTGAGATGGAAGAGGAGACTGTGCATATAACAACTGCTGCCCGGGTGCTTCGCCAGTGTAGCTTCATGAGAGTGGCAAAGAGAAAGCCACTGTTGAAAAATACTCAGGTGAAGTCTTGGCTAGAGTTTGCCAGAAGGCATGTGGGAGACTGAATTCAGCTTGAAGGAGGTTCTATGGTCTGATGAAACCAAAATAGAGCTTTTTGGCCATCAGACTAAATGCCATGTTTGGCATAAGTCAAACACCGCACATGTGTGTGGTAGGTCATGTTTAACAAATCTATGGTGAGGTAGTAAATTGGATTAGACATTGGCTCAATGGGAGAAGTCAGAGAGTGGTAGTGGAGGACTGCTTCTCTGAGTGGAGGCCTGTGACTAGTGGTGTGCCACAGGGATCAGTGCTGGGTCCATTGTTATTTGTCATCTATATCAATGATCTGGATGATAATGTGGTAAACTGGATCAGCAAATCTGCCGATGATACAAAGATTGGAGGTATAGTGGACAGTGAGGAAGGTTTTCAAAGCTTGCAGAGGGATCTGGACCAGCTGGAAAAATGGGCTGAAAAATGGCAGATGGAGTTTAATACAGACAAGTGTGAGGTATTGCACTTTGGAAGGACAAACCAAGGTAGAACATACAAGGTAAATGGTAGGACGCTGAGGAGAGCAGTAGAACAGAGGGATCAGAGTAGAACAGATGCAAAATTCCCTAATCACAGGTAGATAGGGTAGTAAAGAGAGCTTTTGGTACATTGGCCTTTATAAATCAAAGTATTGAGTATAAGAGTTGGAATGTCATGGTGAGGTTGTATAAGGCATTGGTGAGACCGAATTTGGAGTATTGTGTGCAGTTTTGGTCACCGAATTACAGGAAGGATATTAATAAGGTTGAAAGAGTGCAGAGAAGGTTTACAAGGATGTTGCCGGGACTTGAGAAACTGAGTTACAGAGAAAGGTTGAATAGGTTAGGACTTTATTCCCTGGAGCGTAGAAGAATGAGGGGAGATTTGATAGAGGTGTATAAAATTATGATGGGCATAGATAGTGTGAATGCAAGCAGGATTTTTCCACTGAGGCTAAGGGAGGAAAAAAACCAGAGGACATGGGTTAAGGGTGAAGGGGGAGAAGTTTAAAGGGAACATTAGGTTTCTTCACACAGAGAATGGTGGGAGTGTGGAATGAGCTGCCAGATGAAGTTGTAAATGCGGGCTCACTTTTAACATTAAAAAAAACTTGGACAGGTACATGGATGAGAGGTGTATGGAGGGATATGGTCCAGGTGCAGGTCAGTGGGACTAGGCAGAAAAATGGTTTGGCACAGCCAAGAAGGGCCAAAAGGCCTGTTTCTGTGCTGTAATGTTCTATGGTTCTATCATCAAAAATACACCAACCCTGAAGAGAGGTGGCAGCTGCATCATGTTGTGGAGATGCTTCACTGCAGCAGGCTCTGGAAGGCTTGTGAAGGTAGAGGGTAAAATGAATGCAGCAAAATACATGGAAATCCTGGAGGAAAACCTGATGCTGTTCGCAAGAGAACTGTGTCTTGGGAGAAGATTCGTTTTCCAGCAAGATAATGACCCCAAGCATAAAGCCAAAGTTACACAAGAATAGCTTAAAAAACAACAAAGTTAATGTCCTGGAGTGGCCAAGTCAGAGTCCAGAACTCAATCTAATCGAGGATTTGTGGCTGGATTTGAAAAGGGCTGTTCATTTATGATCTGCATGTAATCTGACCAAGCTTGAACAGTTTTCTAAAGAAGAATGGGGAAAAATTGCAGTGTCCAGATTTGCAAAGCTGACAGAGACCTATCCACATGGACTCAAGGCTGTAACTGCTGCCAAAGCTGCATCTACTAAATACTGATTTGAAGGGGGAGAATACTTATGCAATCAATTATTTTGTTTTATATTTGTTATTAATTTAGATCACTTTGCAGAGATCTGTTTTCACTTTGACACAAAAGAGTCCCTTTCTGCTGATCAGTGTCAAAAAAGCCAAATTAAATCCACTGTAATTCAATGTTGTAAAACAATAAAACATGAGGGCTGAGACTGAGTGTTTTATATGCAAGAAATATGGGGAGGACCATGGTCCTGTTTTTAAAGACCATTTAGCTGAATTCTTGTTGGAATCATAGAGAACTACAGGCCAGAAACAGGCCCTTCTGCCATCCAGCCCACGCACAACAATTATTCTGCGTAGTCCTATCGACTTCCTGTAAGATGGCGACATGCTCAGTCGAAGTGGCTTCTATGGAGCCAACCAAAGGTGTTACTGTATTTTTTTTATGATCCCAAGACCTTGTTGGACATTAAGAACTTAAAAGTACTGCAGGTCTACCCAATCAGTGAGTTGTTCGTTGGCGGAGAAACTGAAGCAGCTGGACTTGGTGCAGATCATGCTGCTGCCAGCATCAGAGAAATCGGTGCATGAAAGCACAAGGGCAATGTGCAGTCAAACAGCGTTCAATTGTTTTTCTTGTGATTGCAAGACCCTGTTGAACATTGTTAATGTGGAATGTGTAGGTCTGATACACTAATTTATTGGTGGACAGAGGGAAAACTGCGTAGCTATGGTCATAGCGAGGACAAGGCGTCAAGCCTGTTTACAGCCACACAGGTGAGAGGCAGAGTTGGTGCAATCCACCAGAGACAGTGTGGTGCCACGTCCAAGCTGAAGTCCGTGCTGTCCCTCGGTGAAAGACAAGCTGTATCGTGGTCGACTACACACTGCTGCAAAGTTCATGGACTCAGGGTTTTGGGCTTTATACATTTTTGTGTGACTGTATTTTACTGCTATCTTATATGTACTATATTTGCTTGTGCTGTGTGAGACTGTAGGTACTGTGTTTTGCACTCTGTACCCAGAGGAATGCTGTTTCGTTTGGCTGCATTCACGCATGGTTGAATGAGGATTAAGCCTGAGCGACCTGCTCCTAGACTATAGATCTCCACACCCCTTCTATCTACTTACTTCTCCAAATTTCTCTTAAATGTTGAAATTGTACCCACCTACACCACTTCCGCTGGCAGCTTGTTCCACATGTGCACCATCCTCTGAACATTCCCTCATGATTCCCTAAAATATTTCCTTTGCTGTATTTCTTACAAATCATAAAAAAGAAATGCCATTTCAGCACTTTACAAAGAAAGAGACTGAAATGTACATCGATGATTAAGCTAGTAGCTAAAATGCTATAAATAAAACTATTATTTACTTGAATGAATTACAGCCCACATGCATAAAATTAGATCGTAGGTCAGCCAGTAACTTTACCATTAAAAATGTATGCAACCAGATGTTAAGCAGACTAGTTAATAAATAAAGTTTTCAATAATTCACATTTTTCCCTTTACTCTTGCAGAGCTGTAGACTTGTTAACACAAGTGGTGCTTTTCACTTTGTTTTAATGTACATCTGATAAATAAATCTAAATCTGACTGTAGGGAAAATACAAAATATTTTAATGAGTACATCAGTTTCATGGCAGAAAATGCCAAGTGTTTCACATTGTGACTGCAAAAATTCAGACTACACCAACCCCAATTAAAAATGGGCAAGGCCATGCCAGAACAATCAGCAGGCGGAAGCCAGCCGGCCCTGAACCTTGTTCTGCTCATGGTCAATCTACTCGTTCAGCACCATACCATATCACAAGTCCCTTCATGCTTAGAAACCTGCCACACCCCTATTTTCAATGAGAATGATGACTGTATCCAATCACAAACAAGAGAAAATCTGCAGAAGCTGGAAATCCAAGCAACACACACACACGACGAAGGGTCCTGATGAAGGGTCTCGACCTGAAACGTTGACTGTTTACTCTTTTCCATAGATGCTGCCTGGCCTGCTGAGTTCCTCCAGCATTTTGTGTGTGTTATTAAGTACCCAGAACACTTTCTGGAGTGTAGAATCACTGTCTGGGATAAAAGAGTTCTCTTCTTGCTCTGAAATAGTATATCCTTTGTTCTGAGCCTTTGCCCCCGGCAAGGGAAACATCCTCCTGCAGCTGGCCTGTCACTCTTGGAGAACATTTAAAATTTTGATGAGCTCTCTCATATTTCTTAACTTTAATGAACATAACTGCAGTCTACTCATACAAAACCACAACCCATAGAAACAATTTAGTGAATCATCATTAACACTTTCTCACTATTCCTCTATTGCAGTAATTTTATTATTTTTATTGTAAGTTTTTTAATGCCTTGAACCATACTGTTTCCATAAAACAATAAATTTTATGACGCCATTGATAACAAATGTGATTCTGACTCATTCTGTACAAGAAACGTATGTCATTTTAGATAAGGAGACCAAAATTGTACCCAAAATTCTAGGTGTCATCTCACTACTACCTTATACACTAGCAATAAGATCTCTTTACTTCTGTACTTAACAATAATATCCTTTTGCTTGCTACCCCTGCATGTTAGCTTTTGATAACTTGTAGTTAAACTTGTATTTAAATGTTGATATAATTCAAAGTGCTTTAACACTGCCAATCAACCTCCTTTGTGTCCACCCTGCTCATAGACTGCTTATCCCACTTCCATCAGGGAGGAGGCTACATAGCACCCATACCAGGATCACCAGACTCAAAGACAGTTTCTTTCCACAAGCAGTAAGCCTGATCAACACCTCCACCCACTAACACACCCCACCATCACTTCTTTATCATTTCCCGTCAGTCACCTTACGTACAGACACTCCTATGCCTAGCATCACTTCATGGACACAATCAAAGTAAATAAGCCATCCTATGTATTTATATTTACTGTGTGTTTTTAAAATAATTATTCTGTTCTTTATATTATTGTGGGTTTTTTTTTGCTGCCTTGGACATTAATACATCCTTGAACTCAAATTGTTGTATACCATGAGAGTCTGAGGTACAAATGACCACACAATAGAGGAACTACATGGTGATATTCTGTTACTTCCCTTGCTAGTTATATTACAAGAAGAAAGCCCTGAACTCTGAGTGGAGTCATTGGGATGCTGTTGTGATGGTGTTTTTTTTTTTAAGCAGGCTTTCTTGTTTTTACAAGGCCAAGTTGCTAGCTCGAAGCTCAACCCAGCACGGATGGAAAGCGCGCAGAGCTGGCTGGATTCGAACATTCATGGTTTTCTGTTACACTTTGTTGTTCATTCAGAGATGTTCTTCTGCACACAACTGTTGTAATTAGTAGTTAGTTGAATTACCGTCATCTTCCTGCAAGTTCAAATAAATGTATTGTGGTGAGCATTTGCCCATAATGACAGATGAGGAAGCTGTTTAACTCAACAACAGTTTTATTGTGATAGACACAAACAAACCAGGTACCATGACCCGGAGAGTGAACCCAACCAGCCTCACACAGATGGGGGAGGTGACCACCACACACCCCAGTTACAGTTAGGGTGACCCACAAATACATGTATAACCCAAGCTAAAATGTAACAATAAATGAATTGGAACTTCCCACCATAATCCCATAAAAGCATTTTAACACAAGAACAGTAAACACTGCTGGTTATTAGAAATGCAGGGGCAGGCTGTCGACCACGCCCTGCCCAGAACGGCACACTATTATCAAAGTACATATATGTCACCATATATAAACCTGAGATTCATTGAACCAGTCTGGCCATTCTCCTCTGACCTCTCTCATTAACAAGGTACTTTTGCCTATAGAACCATCACCTACTGGATAGTTTTTGTTTCTCACACCGTTTTCTGTAAACTCTAGAGACTGTTGTGTATGAAAATCCCAGGAGATCAGCAGATTCTGAGATACTCAACCACCCTGTCTGACACCGACAATCATTCCACAGTCAAAGTAACTTAGATCACATTTCTTCCCCATTCTGATATTTGGTCTGAACTACAACTGAATCTCTTGACCATGTCTGCATGCTTTTATGCATTGAGTTGCTGCCACATGATCAGCTGGTTAGATATTTGCATTAACAAAATGTACCTAATAAAGAAATCACTTTATGGTATAAAAGCAAATCAAATATGACGGCTGAATAATCTCAGTGAGACCCCCTAAATCCCAAATCCCATACTTAAAGGCATTTTATGTCGTACAAATTAAAAACACAGAAAATCATTGTTAACATTACAATCAGAAACAAGAATAATTATGTAAACAAGGAAGTTGCCCCATGATATTTTATTTCCTTTCTTAGAACTACAGAAGTAATCCACTTATTTTATACTAGGTTACTAACATATCAAGAAGATGAATGACTGTTTGCTAAAGCATAGTTGTTAACACAAAACAATTCACTATTACTGAGTACAATGAATACAGTAAAACAATACTTGCAAACTTATAATCTGCATGATCATGGTGATAAGTTGCACGACCGACATTGTATTACACGCACGGTTTATTATACAGTACGATAGTAAAGTGTGTGAATGTCCAAGGAAGGACAGTGTGTGACCTGGAGGGAGGCAACATGTTACCTGCTGCCCTTTGTCTTTTTCATGGGGAAAGTTTTGAGAAATATCAAAATGGCCTTAACAAATTGCACATACTGCAGCTTGAGTGGCTTTGGGTGTATAAATAAGGCGCAACTTAAGAGGGGTTGCAAGGTCCTCAGAATAATCATTGGTGGACTTTAGGTCCCTTGGATATGATCCAGCGTTCAATCACTTATCTTCATGAGACATAGGAGCAAAATTAGGCCATTCTGCCCATCAAGTCAATTCCACTATTCCATCGTGGCTGATTTATTATCCCTATCAACTCCATTATCCTACCCTCTCTCCATAACCTTTGATGCCCTGGCTAATCAAGAACCTTTAAATATACTCAGTGACTTGACATCCACAGCCATCTGCGGCAATGAATTCCACAGATTCACCACCCTCTGGCTAAAGAACTTCTTAACCTCTGTTCTAAAGGGTTGTCTTTCTGTTCTATGGCTGTGCCCTCTGGTCCTAAACTCCCCAACTATAAGAAACATCCTTGCCACATGCACTCTATCTAGGCCTTTCAATATTAGATAGGTTTCAATGAGATCCTCTCCTCTTCATTCTTCTAAACTGCAGTGAGTACAGGTCCAGTCATCTTATGCTCCTCATACATAAACCCTTTCATTCCTGGCATCATTCTCAGGAACTCCTCCAAACCCTTGCCAACGTCAGCACATCCTTTCTTATGTAAATATGGGGCCTAAAGCTGTTCACATTCCTCCAAATCTTTCTCCCCAGTCCCAATAACTCATATTTCATGATCCTCTAATTATCTAACCTGTGACACCACCATGGTCCAGTGTTGCTTGATGTGCCTAACCAGGGCACTAGATGTTTGTGATCTGATTCACAAATGGTGAAGATGTTTTCACATATCAGGGGAGTCCTTTCACACAGCAGCTTCAGGCTCAAGAAGACTAATACTGTATACCAGCAAGGTGAGCTGTCACAACAACTAGCACTCACATCTTCTTCTATGACTTGGATCAACACACGCTTCAAAGACCCCATAAGTGATGTCAATTCAGGGTCACCCATGTTGGAATGGGTGTGGACAAGATGCCAGATGAAGGTTGATCCATCCCCGGCTCCTGAATGGACAGACTTGCGAATGCCCCAGCTGGGCCACACTTCAATCAGAAGGTGAATGCCATACAAAACAACAGCTTACATCTATGGTGATGAAGTAATCTGAGAGGTTGGTTGTGGTTAGAATCAACTCCTGCCCAACAAGGACATGTATCCACTACGATTTGCCTATCGCCACAATAGGTGTACAGGAGATGCAATCTCATTTGCTCTTCACAGAGCCTTGGATCACCTAGACAATACTAATTGGGGTGCTGTTTATTGACCTCAGCTCAGTGGGCACCAGGGGAGAAGCGGCGGGTGAGCACACTCATTCCTACAGGTCTGATCAAAAAGCTCCAAAACCAGGGCCTCAGTACCTCTTTCTGCAACAGGATCCTCCACTTCCTAACCAGAAGGCCACAATCTGTGCAGATGAGAAATAACCTCAACATCTTGCTCTACTCTCTCTACACCCATGATTCTGTGGCTAGGCACCGCTCAAATGACATCTATAAATTTGCCAATGACACAGCGACTGTTGGCAGAATTTCAGATGGTGTCAAGGAGGCGTATGGCGTGAGATAGATCAGCTAGTTGAGTGGTGTCGCAACATCCTTGCACTCAACGTCAGTAAGACCAAAAAATTGATCCCGGGACCCTGGGTTGGAGAGAGTGAGCGAGCGAAGAAAGGAGTGGGGCTCCTGGGCCCCGACCCCGGCGGCTAAGGTACAGTGATGACAACTAGCGGTCGGTCCGGGATTCGAACACACACACTGGCCATCCCCTTCTACCTTCTCCCCGGGTACATCTTCCCCGCTCCGTCGCTTCCCCCTCACTCCTGTTATGCCAGTCTTCACGCAGCCGTCACTCCAGGTCATACAGATCCACCGGTCCAGTCACCCTCCCAGTATCCCCGTCGCATACTAACCCGCCCCACTCCGGTGCCGGGGCCTCTCACTTACCGCTCCCTCACCTGGTCCACGTCCAGGTCCCGGTCCCGGTCCCGGAGCCGCTCACTCACCGCTCCCTCCCGTTGCGGAAACACAGGCAGCTTCCGGCACCCAGCACCTCCCATCCCGGCAGGCCCCGCTCCAGTCCAGTACGCATGCGTCACCCGGCGTAACGAGTTGGTGGAGGGGTGGGGAGAGAGCGGATCTCACAGCGACATCGGGGAGAGTTGTGGGTGGGAAGGGAAGATCTGGAGGGGTGGGGAGAGAGCGGATCTCACAGCGGCATCGGGGAGAGTTGTGGGTGGGAAGGGAAGATCTGGAGGGGTGGGGAGAGAGCGGATCTCACAGCGACATCGGGGAGAGTTGTGGGTGGGAAGGGAAGATCTGGAGGGGTGGGGAGAGAGCGGATCTCACAGCGACATCGGGGAGAGTTGTGGGTGGGAAGGGAAGATCTGGAGGGGAGGGGAGAGAGCGGATCTCACAGCGACATCGGGGAGAGTTGTGGGTGGGAAGGGAAGATCTGGAGGGGAGGGGAGAGAGCGGATCTCACAGCGACATCGGGGAGAGTTGTGGGTGGGAAGGGAAGATCTGGAGGGGTGGGGAGAGAGCGGATCTCACAGCGACATCGGGGAGAGTTGTGGGTGGGAAGGGAAGATCTGGAGGGGTGGGGAGAGAGCGGATCTCACAGCGACATCGGGGAGAGTTGTGGGTGGGAAGGGAAGATCTGGAGGGGTGGGGAGAGAGCGGATCTCACAGCGACATCGGGGAGAGTTGTGGGTGGGAAGGGAAGATCTGGAGGGGAGGGGAGAGAGCGGATCTCACAGCGACATCGGGGAGAGTTGTGGGTGGGAAGGGAAGATCTGGAGGGGAGGGGAGAGAGCGGATCTCACAGCGACATCGGGGAGAGTTGTGGGTGGGAAGGGAAGATCTGGAGAGGTAGGAAGAGAGCGGATCTCACAGCGACATCGGGGAGAGTTGTGGGTGGGAAGGGAAGATCTGGAGGGGTGGGGAGAGAGCGGATCTCACAGCGACATCGGGGAGAGTTGTGGGTGGGAAGGGAAGATCTGGAGGGGTGGGGAGAGAGCGGATCTCACAGCGACATCGGGGAGAGTTGTGGGTGGGAAGGGAAGATCTGGAGGGGTGGGGAGAGAGCGGATCTCACAGCGACATCGGGGAGAGTTGTGGGTGGGAAGGGAAGATCTGGAGGGGTGGGGAGAGAGCGGATCTCACAGCGACATCGGGGAGAGTTGTGGGTGGGAAGGGAAGATCTGGAGAGGTGGGGAGAGAGCGGATCTCACAGCGACATCGGGGAGAGTTGTGGGTGGGAAGGGAAGATCTGGAGGGGTGGGGGGAGAGAGCGGATCTCACAGCGACATCGGGGAGAGTTGTGGGTGGGAAGGGAAGATCTGGAGGGGTGGGGAGAGAGCGGATCTCACAGCGACATCGGGGAGAGTTGTGGGTGGGAAGGGAAAATCTGGAGAGGTAGGAAGAGAGCGGATCTCACAGCGACATCGGGGAGAGTTGTGGGTGGGAAGGGAAGATCTGGAGGGGTGGGGAGAGAGCGGATCTCACAGCGACATCGGGGAGAGTTGTGGGTGGGAAGGGAAGATCTGGAGGGGTGGGGAGAGAGCGGATCTCACAGCGACATCGGGGAGAGTTGTGGGTGGGAAGGGAAGATCTGGAGAGGTGGGGAGAGAGCGGATCTCACAACGACATCGGGGAGAGTTGTGGGTGGGAAGGGAAGATCTGGAGAGGTGGGGAGAGAGCGGATCTCACAACGACATCGGGGAGAGTTGTGGGTGGGAAGGGAAGATCTGGAGGGGTGGGGAGAGAGCGGATCTCACAACGACATCGGGGAGAGTTGTGGGTGGGAAGGGAAGATCTGGAGGGGTGGGGAGAGAGCGGATCTCACAACGACATCGGGGAGAGTTGTGGGTGGGAAGGGAAGATCTGGAGGGGTGGAGAGAGAGCGGATCTCACAGCGACATCGGGGAGAGTTGTGGGTGGGAAGGGAAGATCTGGAGGGGTGGGGAGAGAGCGGATCTCACAGCGACATCGGGGAGAGTTGTGGGTGGGAAGGGAAGATCTGGAGGGGTGGGGAGAGAGCGGATCTCACAGCGACATCGGGGAGAGTTGTGGGTGGGAAGGGAAGATCTGGAGGGGAGGGAGAGAGCGGATCTCACAACGACATCGGGGAGAGTTGTGGGTGGGAAGGGAAGATCTGGAGGGGAGGGAGAGAGCGGATCTCACAGCGACATCGGGGAGAGTTGTGGGTGGGAAGGGAAGATCTGGAGGGGTGGGGAGAGAGCGGATCTCACAGCGACATCGGGGAGAGTTGTGGGTGGGAAGGGAAGATCTGGAGGGGAGGGAGAGCGGATCTCACAACGACATCGGGGAGAGTTGTGGGTGGGAAGGGAAGATCTGGAGGGGAGGGAGAGAGCGGATCTCACAGCGACATCGGGGAGAGTTGTGGGTGGGAAGGGAAGATCTGGAGAGGTGGGGAGAGAGCGGATCTCACAGCGACATCGGGGAGAGTTGTGGGTGGGAAGGGAAGATCTGGAGGGGTGGGGAGAGAGCGGATCTCACAGTGACATCGGGGAGAGTTGTGGGTGGGAAGGGAAGATCTGGAGGGGTGGGGAGAGAGCGGATCTCACAGCGACATCGGGGAGAGTTGTGGGTGGGAAGGGAAGATCTGGAGGGGAGGGAGAGAGTGGATCTCACAGCGACATCGGGGAGAGTTGTGGGTGGGAAGGGAAGATCTGGAGGGGTGGGGGGAGAGAGCGGATCTCACAGCGACATCGGGGAGAGTTGTGGGTGGGAAGGGAAGATCTGGAGAGGTGGGGAGAGAGCGGATCTCACAGCGACATCGGGGAGAGTTGTGGGTGGGAAGGGAAGATCTGGAGGGGTGGGGAGAGAGCGGATCTCACAGCGACATCGGGGAGAGTTGTGGGTGGGAAGGGAAGATCTGGAGGGGTGGGGAGAGAGCGGATCTCACAGCGACATCGGGGAGAGTTGTGGGTGGGAAGGGAAGATCTGGAGGGGTGGGGAGAGAGCGGATCTCACAGCGACATCGGGGAGAGTTGTGGGTGGGAAGGGAAGATCTGGAGGGGTGGGGAGAGAGCGGATCTCACAGTGACATCGGGGAGAGTTGTGGGTGGGAAGGGAAGATCTGGAGGGGAGGGAGAGAGCGGATCTCACAGCGACATCGGGGAGAGTTGTGGGTGGGAAGGGAAGATCTGGAGAGGTGGGGAGAGAGCGGATCTCACAGCGACATCGGGGAGAGTTGTGGGTGGGAAGGGAAGATCTGGAGGGGTGGGGAGAGAGCGGATCTCACAGCGACATTGGGGAGAGTTGTGGGTGGGAAGGGAAGATCTGGAGGGGTGGGGAGAGACCGGATCTCACAGCGACATCGGGGAGAGTTGTGGGTGGGAAGGGAAGATCTGGAGGGGTGGGGAGAGAGCGGATCTCACAGCGACATCGGGGAGAGTTGTGGGTGGGAAGGGAAGATCTGGAGGGGTGGGGAGAGAGCGGATCTCACAGTGACATCGGGGAGAGTTGTCGGTGGGAAGGGAAGATCTGGAGGGGTGGGGAGAGAGCGGATCTCACAGAGACATCGGGGAGAGTTGTGGGTGGGAAGGGAAGGTCTGGAGGGGTGGGGAGAGAGCGGATCTCACAACGACATCGGGGAGAGTTGTGGGTGGGAAGGGAAGATCTTGAGGGGAGGGAGAGAGCGGATCTCACAACGACATCGGGGAGAGTTGTGGGTGGGAAGGGAAGATCTGGAGGGGAGGGAGAGAGCGGATCTCACAGCGACATCGGGGAGAGTTGTGGGTGGGAAGGGAAGATCTGGAGGGGTGGGGAGAGAGCGGATCTCACAGCGACATCGGGGAGAGTTGTGGGTGGGAAGGGAAGATCTGGAGGGGTGGGGAGAGAGCGGATCTCACAGCGACATCGGGGAGAGTTGTGGGTGGGAAGGGAAGATCTGGAGGGGTGGGGAGAGAGCGGATCTCACAGCGACATCGGGGAGAGTTGTGGGTGGGAAGGGAAGATCTGGAGGGGTGGGGAGAGAGCGGATCTCACAGCGACATCGGGGAGAGTTGTGGGTGGGAAGGGAAGATCTGGAGGGGAGGGAGAGAGCGGATCTCACAGCGACATCGGGGAGAGTTGTGGGTGGGAAGGGAAGATCTGGAGGGGTGGGGAGAGAGCGGATCTCACAGCGACATCGGGGAGAGTTGTGGGTGGGAAGGGAAGATCTGGAGGGGTGGGGAGAGAGCGGATCACAGCGACATCGGGGAGAGTTGTGGGTGGGAAGGGAAGATCTGGAGGGGAGGGAGAGAGCGGATCTCACAGCGACATCGGGGAGAGTTGTGGGTGGGAAGGGAAGATCTGGAGGGGAGGGAGAGAGCGGATCTCACAGCGACATCGGGGAGAGTTGTGGGTGGGAAGGGAAGATCTGGAGAGGTAGGAAGAGAGCGGATCTCAACGACATCGGGGAGAGTTGTGGGTGGGAAGGGAAGATCTGGAGGGGTGGGGAGAGAGCGGATCTCACAACGACATCGGGGAGAGTTGTGGGTGGGAAGGGAAGATCTGGAGGGGTGGGGAGAGAGCGGATCTCACAGCGACATCGGGGAGAGTTGTGGGTGGGAAGGGAAGATCTGGAGGGGTGGGGAGAGAGCGGATCTCACAGTGACATCGGGGAGAGTTGTGGGTGGGAAGGGAAGATCTGGAGGGGAGGGAGAGGGAAGATCTCGCAGCGACATCAGGGGAGAGATGTGGGTGGGGAGGTAAGGGATAGGGAAGGGGTGTGGAAGGGAAGGGAGAGGGAGGATCTCGCGTCATCGGGGAGTGAGGGGTAGGGGAGGAGTGTGGAAGGGAGGGGAGAGGAGATGTGGAGGGGTGTCAGCAATGGAGGAGGTGGGTGGGTCATGGGAGTGGGAAAATAAGTCTCTCTCTATCTCTATCTCTATCTCAATATTTTACTTCCTGGGAGGCGAGTCAAGTGATTCTAGCCGTTCTGATGTCCATCAAGTGTGACCAAAATCCTTGCAGGGTGTGGAATTTCCTACTGCCAACAGGAACCCCACAGAGAAGCAGTGTGCTCAATGGATGCCAGAAAAGTGCTCACTAAAATAAAGAGCGTGCACGAACAATGTAAAGGCAGTCCGTCCAAATAATCAGAACATCCACACCAAGGAAAATGAATTAGTGAGACAATCACTACTGGTGTCCAAAGTCAAAGACCATACATTACAATCTATTCAGTACTGAAGCAAACACTAGGTATAACGAAGATTCAGGAGTGTTTAATGTCATTTCCTGTACACAAGTGTAAAGGAGAACAAAATAATTGTTATTTATGCTCCAATGCACCACAAAAACAGTAAGATAAAGAACACAATAAACAACTACATAATCTATACAGAGTGATTGTATGTCCATAAATTGGTACTAGGTACTGGAGAGTCTGTACAGTAATGTGACTCTGACAGTAATGATAAAGTAGTGGTGTTTGGGGGTGTGGAGGGCTGGGCTAGTGGGTGGAGTTGTTGATCCGCCTTACTACTTGAATAAGTAACTTGAAGAGTCTGGTGGTCCTGGTGTGGATGCTATGTAGCCTCCTCCCTGATGGGAGAGGGACAAACAGTTTGTGAGCAGGATGGATGGGATCCTTCATGATATTGCTGGCCTTTTCCCAGCATCTTTCTGTATATACGTCTTTGATGGTCAGTAGGCTGGTATTGGTGAAGCATTGGGTAGTTTTGACTATGCATTATAGAACCTTCAGCAGATCAGGACAAATGAATATGGCTCAATGTTTTGTCACCTGATGCTGCATGCTTAGTCATACAGCATGTGGTAATGTATTAGGCCATTAACTGTTCTCCTTAGCCATACCATTTACTGCTCTCTTTTGTGTAGGTGATAGGAAGAGAATCTTGGGCAAGTAGGAGAGGAAAGAGGAAACAGCTCAGGGAGTGATAAGAGGCAGATGGATGGAATTCATGGGGCAGGTGATGAGACCTGGTAATGAAAGTGGGATAGAAACGGACGAGGAGAATAAATGGGTGGACTGGGCTGTGTCCACTACTTCTCCATTCACAGGCGTTGTAGTTTCCATAACAGGCCATGATGCAGCCCGTCAGGATACTCTTCACTGTACATCTACAGAAGTTCCAGAGTTTTAGATGACTTGCTGAATCAGAGCAAACTTATAAGAAAGTAGAGGATCTGCCTACATACTGGTCCTAAGACAGATGATAATACCATCTGATGAGGACTGGTTCATGGTCCTCTGTTTTCTCATGGCAAAACAATACTGTCTGGCAACTCTGCCTCTGTCTTTCATAATCTTATAAACCTCAATCAGATCTCCCCTCAGCCTCTGCCAATCAAGAGAAAACAACCCGTTTGTTCAACCTGTTGTTACAGCACATGTCCTCTAATCCAGGCAGCATTCTGATAAACCTTTTCTGCACCCTCTCCAAAGCCTCGATATCCTTTCTATAATGGGAGTAGTGTACCGTCTCTTTACATTTGACCTACCAAGGTGCATCACTTCACATTTGGCCAGGTTAAACTCCATCTGCTACTTTTTTGTCCATATCTACAGTTTGAGTGACCAAAGTACATGAATTGTATAGAGTGCATTAGTATTGCCCCTATAGTGGTGACCAATACACAATATTAATGCAGTGATTGAACTTCACGGTGCTTTGGTGCAGTGACTGACATACAGTATGTCTGCTCTGTAGTGTGACTGACAGCAACCCAACGATTGATATTCCACTCAGAGGCCCCGCCCCTGCTCGGGCATGCGCAGTGTATGCCGGACGGTTCCATTGCCTGGTTACAGAGCTGCCATGGAGCCGGGCGACCCCGTTGCCTGGTTACCAAGCTGCCATGGAGCCGGTGAACCCGAACAGGGCCGTCGATTCCTACTTGGAGTATCGGAGGTGAGGGAGCGGCCCCAAGTCGGTCTCAGCCACCGACTGCCGGGTCACATCTCACAGGACGCGGCCTGGGTCTCACCACCGGGGCTGGGGACCCGTGAAAAGGGATCGTGGAGCCTGCGGGGGGTGGGGGGGGGGGCGGTCAAAGCACTGTGCTGTGAGCTCTATGACCCAATGACACAGATTAGGGATAACTTTATGTGTGGGAAATCACGTCTGATGAATTTGA
Source organism: Hemitrygon akajei (assembly GCF_048418815.1). Taxonomy (NCBI): domain Eukaryota; kingdom Metazoa; phylum Chordata; class Chondrichthyes; order Myliobatiformes; family Dasyatidae; genus Hemitrygon; species Hemitrygon akajei. The sequence continues at coordinate 71,722,440 of NC_133143.1, read as the reverse complement.
TTGCAGTTTTGAAAGAGGTGGCCAAGATGATTGACGAGGGCAGAAGCGAAAATGTTTACATGGAATTTAATACGGCCTTTGGCAAGGTCCTGTATGGATCCAGGGTGAATTTGTAATAAAATCAGCTTAGTCAAGAGAGGCAGAGGGTGAGAATGGAATGTTGTTTTATGGGGGGGGGGGAGATGGTGCTGGAACCTCTGTCTCATTTATATGTTACTAATTTGGATGAGAATGAAGGTGGTATGATTAGTAAGTTTGCAGATAACACCAATATTGGTAGTGTGGTGGACGTGTTACAACAGTCGGTAGATCACCTGGGGAAGTGGGAAAGGTGATTAAACTCAGACAGGTGTGAATAGATGTATTTTGGGAAGTTAAACGGGGACAGCAAATGTCAGGGTCCTGGGAGTGTGGTTGAACAGAGAGATCTTGGGGTACAAGTACATTGTAACTATGAAAGCTGGAACTCAGGTCAGTAGGAAAGTGAGAAAGGTGTATGGTATTACAACCCCCCAACATTTTCTGCAGGGATTGCTCCCTATGCATTCATCCATTCATCCCTCCCCACTTATCACCCTCCAGGCACTTATCCTTGCAAGCAGAACAAGTCCCATACCTGCTCCTATACCTCCTCCCTCACTACCATTCAGGGCCCCAAACAGTTCTTCCAGGTGAGGTGATAGTTCTCCTGTGAGTCTGTTGGGGTTATTTTATTGTATCCAGTCCTCCAGGGTGGCCTGCTGTATATCGGTAAGACCTGACATTAGATTGGGGGACCGCTTCGCTGAGCACCTTCACTCCATTCACCAGAAAAAGAAGGATCTCCCAGTGTCCACCCATTTCAATTCTACTTCCCATTCCCATTCCAACATGTCAATCCCTGGCCTCCTCTACTGCTGCAATGAGGTCACACTCAGGTTGGAGGAGCAACACCTTATATTCCATCTGGGTAGCCTCCAACCTGACATCATGAACACTGATTTCTTGAAATTCCAGTAATTGCCTTCCCCCCCTTCACCATTCCCGTTTCCCTCTCTCACATCATCTCCTTATCTGCCCATCACCTCACTCTGGTGCTCCTCCCTCTTCCCTTTCTTCCATGGTCTTCCACCCTCTCCTATCAGATTTCTCCTTCTCCAGCCTTTTATCTCTTTCACTTGTCAGCTACCCAGCTCTTTACTTCACCCCGTCCCCCTCTCGCAGTTTCATATATCAACTACCATCTTATACTTCTTCCTCCCTTCCTCCAGTCTTCTTGTTCTAACTTCTCATCATTTTTTCTCCAGTCCTGATGAAGGATCTCGGCCCAAAATGTTGACCATTAGATGTTCCATAGATGCTGCCTGGCCTGCTGTATTCCTCTACATTTTGTGTGTTGTAGGGTGTGTTGCATTGAGTCCAGCAGCTGGGATGTCACACTACAGCTGTAAAAACATTGGTTATGCTTTTCTTAGGAATATTGTGTGTAGTTCTGGTTACTGACTATAGGAAGGACTTGGTTAAACTAGAGTCATAGAGAAGTACAGCACAGAACCGAGTCCTTCAGCCCATGTAGTCCATGCTGAAACCATTTAAGCTGCCTGCTCCCATTGACTTGCAACAGGACCATAGCCCTCCATGTCCTGACTATCCATGTACCTATCCAAACTTCTCTTAAGCGTTATTGAGCTCACATGCACCGCTTGTGCTGGCAGCTCATTCCACACTCTCATGACCCTCTGAGTGAAGAAGTATCCCTTCATGTTCCCATTAAACTTTTCACCTTTCACCCTTAAGCCATGGCCTCTGGTTGTAGACTCACCCAACCTCGGTGGAAAAATCCTGCATGCATTGACCCTATCTTTGTGTGGCCTCCGTCGGTCGTAGTCGACCATGGGTACTGCACCTCTGGTAGTCACTGGGAGTGGCCTCTCCAGGGCGCAAGCCAGGGCAGAGTTGATATGGAGATCCGTCTGTTGCCCATGCAGTGGAACCTCCCTCTCCATGCTGATGACAGGTCCAAAGGGACGACGGAAGTCGATACAGTTTGGTGCCAGCGGCATAGCAGGAGTTGCCGTGCCGGTGCTGGGTACAGCAGTCAGCTGCCTTCAGGATTCTGACTCCGGATTTTTCCTCGGGGTTTACTCCCAAAGCTTTTCCTGTGAGTGGGTATAGCTGCAAGGCAGCAGAGATTTGAAATCGGAGTTTTCCCTCTCCTAGATGAGCTACCATCGGTGGTTAATGAGCCCCATCTGCCTAGAGCAACTAGTTTTAAGGCGCTAGTGGCCCGCCTTTGCCCCTTCTCCTGTCAGTGAGAACAGCTCCGCCTGCCATAAGAACTATGCCACACGTGAAGGCCAGGAATTGGACGTTTGTCCGAGGCTGTTTGAGACACACGCTATGAAGAGCATTTGTTTAGCAGTGGGAGCTCGTCCCCACTACCATCCTTCAGCTATGACTACCCTTGGAGCCTGACCCTATCTATGCCCCTCATAATTTTGTATACCTCTATCAAATCTCCTCTCAATCTTCCATGTTCTAAAGAATACAGCCCTAACCTATTGAATCTTACCATATAACTTGGGTCCTCCAGACCCAGCAACATTCTTGTCAATTTTCTCTGCCCTCTTTCAACCTTGTTTACATCTTTCTTGTAGCTAGGTGACTGAAACTGCACACAATACTCCAAATTAGGCCTTAGCTATATCTTCAACATAACAGCCCATCTTCTGTACTCAATACATTGATTTATGAAGGCTAATGTGCCCAAAGCTTTCTTTATGGCCCTATCTACCTGTGCTGCCATTTTCAATGAATAATGTACCTGTATTCCAGATCCCTTTGTCTGCACTCCTCAATGCCCTACCATTCACTGTGTAAGACCTACCCTGATTGGTCCTACCAAAGTGTAAAATCTCACACTTGTCTGCATTAAATTCTAGCTGATGCACACATTTTTCAGCACACTTTTCCAGCTGATGCAGTTCCCTCTGCAAGCCATGATTAGCTTCTTCACTGTGCAATACACCTTCAATCTTGATGTCATCTGCAAATTTGCTGATCCAATTAACAACATCATCATCCAGTTCATTGATATAGATGACAAACAACAAAGGACCTAGCAGCACACCACCATTCACAGGCACAGGAGTGATTGCAGAAAAAAATTCACAAGGATGTTAATTGGATTGGAAGTCTTGGGTTATCAGGAGAGATTGAGTCTTTGTTCCTGGAGGAAGTGAGCCTGAGAGCTGATGTATTGGAGTCATATAAAATCATGCGAGGCATAGATAGGGTCAAGAACCGGTGCTTGTTTCCCTTGGCAGGAGAGTATAAACTGGAGGGCATTTAATTTAAACTTTAAAAGTGATATGAATTTAAAATTTTCACACACAGAGGAGTTGATATTTGAAAATGTGTTGTCAGAGGTGGAAGTGGAAGCAGGAGTAACATTTAAGGTACTTGAATAAGCAGGACATAGGGCAGGGGCTCCTAACTGGGGTCCAAAGACTCCTTGGTTAATGATAGGGGTCCATGGCATGAAAATAGTTGGGAACCTCTGGCTTATATGGAATTAATGCAGGCAAGTGTGATTGTATAGTTAGCATAGATGCTGTTGGCCAAGGGACCTGTTTCTATGTTGTACAAGGTTTACGGTAGCAAAAGTGAGTGGGAAATTGGACCATTGGGAAGCTTTTAAAAGACAACTAAAAAAGCTATAAAGAAAGGAAAAGATGAAATGAGGGCAAACTTGCCAGTAATATAATTCAAGATACTAAATGTTTTTTCAGTTATGTATAAAGAGTAAAAGAGAGGTGAGAGTTGATATTGGACCACTGGAAAATGATGCTGGTGAGGTAGTAATGAGGTACAAAGAAATGCCAGAGGAACTTAATGGGGACTTTGCACCTGTCTTCAGTGTAGAAGACACCGGCAGTGTGCCAGAGGTCTGTGAGTGTCAAGGAACAGGAGCGAATGCCACTGCTGATACAAAGGAAAAGTGCTAGGCAAACTCAAAGGTTTAATGGTGGATAAGTCTGTTGGACTGGATGAACTACATCTCAAGAGTCCCAAGAAAGGTTCTTTAATCCTTTTCACTCCTTATGGAGCATAGGGCCTCAACAAAAGTCCTCCACTTCCTGCGATCTCTAGCAGATGTTTTTGCAGTCTCCTAAGTTTGGCCAAGAAAGGTTGCTGAAGATATAACAGACGTATTGGTCATGATCTTACAAGAATCTCTTGATTCTGGCATGGTCCCAGAGAACTGGAAGATTGAAAATGTCACACCACTCTTTAAGATGTGAGGAAGGCAAAAGAAAGGAAATTTTAGGCCAGTTAGCCTAACCTCAGTGGCTGGGTAAGTGGTGCATTCTAATATTATCAAGGTTTCAGGGTATTCAAAAACTAATGCTAAAGAAAGTCAAACATGAGGAAATCTGCAGATGCTGGAAATTCAAGCAACACACACAAAATGCTGGTAGAACACAGCAGGCCAGGCAGCATCTATGAGGAGAAGCTCTGTCGATGTTTCGGGCCGAGACCCTTCGTCGGGACTAACTGAAAGGAAAGTAAGAGATTTGAAAGTAGGACGGGGAGGGGAAAATGCAAAATGATAGGAGAAGACCGGAGGGGGTGGGGTGAAGCTGAGAGCCAGAAGGGTGATTGGCAAAATGGATACAGAGCTAGAGAAGGGAAAGGATCATGGGACGGGAGGCCTAGGGAGAAAGAAAGGGGGAGGGGAGCACCAGAGGGAGATGGAGAACAGGCAGAGTGATGGGCAGAGAGAAAAAAACAAACAACTAAATATGTCAGGGATGGGGTAAGAAGGGGAGGAGGGGCATTAACGGAAGTTAGAGAGGTCAATGTTCATGCCCTCAGGTTGGAGGCTACCCAGCCGATATATAAGGTGTTCCTCCAACCTGAGTGTGGCTTCATCTTGACAGTAGAGGAGGCCATGGATAGACATATCAGAATGGGAATGGGATGTGGAATTAAAATGTGTGGCCACTGGGAGATCCTGCTTTCTCTGGCGGACAGAGCGTAGGTGTTCAGCGAAACGGTCTCCCAGTCTGCGTCGGGTCTCACCAATATATAAAAGGCCACACTGGGAGCACCGAACACAGTATACCACACCAGCCGACTCACAGGTGAAGTATCCTTGTGCAGGACTCCCAGAAGGTTAATTTACAGGTTGAGTCTGTGGTAAAGAAGACAAATGCAATGTTGGCATTTTTTTCAAGGGGAGTAGAATATAAAAGCAAGGAGATAAGGCTGCGGCTTTATAAGACACTATTCAGGCCACACTTTGACCATAAGACATAGGAGCAGAATCAGGCCATTTAAACCATATAAACCATATAACAATCACAACCCATTTAGCCCATCGAGTCCATTCTGCCATTTCACCATGGCTGATCTTAAACCCCATCCAACCCTATACACCTGCCCTCTCACCATATCCCTTGATGACCCGACCAATCAGGAATCTATCAACTTCCGCTTTAAATATACCCCCGGACTTGGCCTCCACCGCAAGCTGTGGCAGAGCATTCCACATATTCACTACTCTTTGGCTAAAAAAAAATCCTCCTGTTCTAAAAGGTTTTGAGGCTCTGTCCTCTAATTCTGGATATCCCCAGCAGAGGGTATATCTTCTCCACATCTATCTTTCCTAGTCCTTTCAACATTCGGTAGGTTTCAATGAGATCCACACGCATTCTTCTAAATTTCAGTGAGTACAGGCCCAAACCTGCCGTACACTCCTCATTTGTTAATCTCTTCATTCCTGGAATCATCCTCATGAACCTCCGCTGGACTTTCTCCAATGACAATACATCCTTACTAAGATAAGGAGCCCAAAACTGTTGACAATACTCCAAGTGCGACCTGACTGGTGTCTTATCTCCTTGTTTTTATATTCTATTCCTCTTGAAATATATATCAACATTGCATTTGCCTCTTTGCCACAGATTCAACCTGTGAATTAACCCTCTGGGAGTCTTGCATGAGGACTCTGAAGTTTCTTTGCACATCTGGAACTGAATTTTCTCCCTATTTAGATAATAGTCTACGCTATTGTTCCTTTTACCAAAATGCATGATTGTACATTTTGCAACACTGTATTCCATCTGACACTTTTTTGCCCATTCTTCTAATTTGTCTAAGTTCTGCTTCAACTGCACTACCTACCTCTCTACCTCTCCACCTATCTTCGTATCATCTGCAAAGTTTGCCACCAAGCCATTAATTCCATTATCCGAATCATTGACAAACAATGTGAAAAGTAGCCGTCCCAATACTGACACCTGAGGAATACCACTAGTCACTGGCAGCCAACCAGAAAAACCCCCTCCTGCTTGTCAGCCATTCCTCTATACATGCCAGCATATTTCCTGTAACGCCAAAGGATTTTATCTTCTTAAGCAGCCTCTTGCAAGGCACTTTATGAAATTCCTTCTCAAAATCTTAAGTAAAAGACATCCACTGCCTCTCCTTTGTCCACCCTGCTTGTTACTTCGTCGAAGAATTCCAACATCTCCCAAGCAAAATTTCCCTTGACAGAAACCATGCTGACTTTGACTTATTTTAGCATTAGTCTCCAAGTACCCCGAAACCGCACCCTTAATAATAGACTCCAACACTTTTCCAACCACTGAGGTTAGACAAACTGGCCTACAATTTCCTCTCTTTTGTCTTCCTTCCTTCTTAAAGAGTGGAGTGACATTTGCATTCTAGCAGTCCTCTGGGACCATGCCAGAATCAAGTGATTTTTGAAGGATCATGACCAATACATCCATTATTTCTTCAGCAACCTCTCACAGGACTCTGGGACGTAGTCCATCTGGTTCAGGTGACTTATCCACCTTACAGCTTTTCACTTTGCCTAGCACTTTTCATTTGTAATAGCAATGGCACTCACTTCTGCTCCCTAACACTCACGGACTTCTGGCATACAGCTGGTGTCTTCCACAGTGAAGACTGAAGCAAAGTACTTATTAAGTTCATCTGCCATTTCTTTGTCCCCCATTACTACCTCACCAGAATCATTTTCCAGTGGTCCAATATCGACTGTCAATTCCCTTTTATTATTTATATAACTGAAAAATCTTTTTTCATTGCCTTTTGGATTTTAAAAGCTTCTCAATCATACAGCTCCCCACTCACTTTTGCTATCTTATATACCCTTTCCTTGGCTTTTATGCAGTCCTATACTTTCCTTGCTGGCCATGGTTGCCTAACCCTGCCATTTGAAAACAACTTTTTCTGTGGGACATAGCTATCCTAAGCCTTGTGAACTATTCCTTGTACACGTTTTCAAAATTCTCTGACCCTATATCACCTCTTTCTAAAGATGTAATTCCATCTCTTATCAATAGAGCCACACCACTGGCAATGCCTTCTTGCCTGTCCTTTTGATACAAAGTATATCCTTTCATATTAAACTCTCAGCTATGACCTTCTGTCAGCCACGACTCAGTGATGCCCACAATGTCTACCGACTAATTTCTAATTGCGCCAGTAGTTCACCCACTTTATTTCAAATGCTACGTGCATTTAAATACAGCACCTTCATTCTTCCCCTTGTGAATTTTGCCTCTGTGGTACAACATAATTCTTTTCTTTGTCTATAGTTGTATCCAGCTTGTCCTTCCTTACATTTATAGTCCTGGACTAATTTCCACTTGGCATAATTTACTTACTATTATTTAATTATTTATGGTTTTATATTGCTATATTTCTACACTATTCTTGGTTGGTGGGACTGTAACAAAACCCAGTTTCCCTCGGGATAAATAAAGTATGTCTGTCTGTCTGTCTGACACAGCTTTGGGCCCAGTATCTTAGAAAGGATGAGTTGTCATTGGAGGGAGTTCAGTGGAGGTTCACAAGGGTGATACTGGGACTGAAGGGGTTAATATATTAGGAGCATTTGGCAGCTTTGGGCCTGCACTCACTGGAATTTAGAAGAATGCAGGGGGGATCTCATTGAAACCTACCAAATGTTGAAAGGACTAGATAGGATGGATATGAAGAGGATAAGTCCTATGGTGGGTGTTATCCAGAACTAGAGGGCACAGCCTCGTAATTGAGGGGTGACGTTTTAGAACAGAGGTATGGAGGAATTTTTTTAGCCAGAGAGTAGTGAATCTCTGGAATGCTCTGCCACGGGCTGTGGTGGAGGCCAAGTCTGTAGGTATATTTAATGCGAAAGTTGATAGTTTCCTGGTCAGTCAGAGAATCAAAGGATATAGGTAAGTATCAAAACATTAGGGATGCAGAATCAGAAAGGAAAGTAAATACAGTACTCAAGGTGTTGTATCTAAATGTGTGTAGTATAAGATATAAGGTGGATGATCTTGTTGCACTATTACAGATTGCCAGGTACAATGTTGTGACCATCAGTGAATCGTAGCTGAAGGATGGTTGTAGTTGGGAGCTGGATGTCCAAGGTTACACGTTATATTGGAGGGAGAGAAGATAGGCAGAGGGGTTGGCATGGCTCTGCTGGTAAAGAATGGCATCAAATCAGTAGAAAGTTGTGATGTAGGATCGGAAGATGTTGAATCCTTGTGGGTTGAGTTAAGAAACTGCAAAGGTAAAAGGAAGTTGATGGCGTTTATATACAGGCCTCCCAACAGTGGCTGGGAGGTGGACCACAGGTTGCAACAGGAAATAGAAAAAGTGAGTCAAAAGGGTAGGTAATGTTATGGTAGTCATGGACGATTTTAACATGCAGGTTGATTGGGAGAATCAGGTTGGTAATGGATCTCAAGAGAGTGAGTTTGTTGAATGTCTAAGAGATGGCTTTTTAGAGAGGTTTGTCACTGAGCCTACTAGGGGATCAGCTATACTGGATTGGGTGTTATGTAATGAACTGGAGACAGTTAATGAACTTAAGGTAAAAGAACCCTTAGGAACTTGTGATCACAATATGAGAAAGTAAAGTCTGATGTAGCAATATTTTAGTCAAGTAAATTACAGTGGTATGAGAGAGGAGTTGGCTAAAGTAAATTGGAAGGAGCTGCTGGCAGGTATGACAGCAGAGCAGCAATGGTGTGAGTTTCTGTGAAAAATGAGAAAGATGCAAGACATGTGTATTCCAAAAATGAAGGAATACTCAAATGGTAAAATAGTACAACCATGGCTGACAAGGGAAGTCAAAACTATTGTAAAAGCAAAAGGGCATGCAACAAAGCAAAAATTAGTGGGAAATTAGAGTATTTTGAAGTTTTTAAAAACCTACAGAGAGCAACTAAAAATCATTAGAAGGGAAAAGATGAAACATGAAAGCAAGCTAGCAAAGAATCAAAGTGGCTAATAAAAGTTTTTATTCAAATATGTTAAAGATAAAAGAGAAATGAGAGTGGATATAGGACTGCTAGAAAATGAGGCAGGAGAAGAGGGTCCAGAGAAGTTCACAAGACTGATTCCAGGAATGAAAGGGTTATCATACGTGGAATATTTGTTGGCTCTGGGTCTGTACTTGCTAGAATTCAGAACGATGAGGGGGCATCTCATTGAAACCTTTCGAATGTTGAAAGGCCTAGACAGAGTAGGTGTGGAAAGGATGTTTCCCATGGTGGGAAAGTCTATGACAAGGGGGCACAGCCTCAGGATTGAGGGGCACCCTTTCAAAATAAAGATGCGGAGCAATTCCTTTAGCCAAAGGGTGGTGAATTTGTTGCCACCAGTAGCTGCGGAGGCTAGGTTGTTGAGTGTATTTAAGGCAGAGATCGATAGGTTCTTGATTGGACATGGCATCAAAGGTTACGGGGAGAAGGCCGGGAACTGGGGTTGAGGAGGAGAAAAAAAGGATCAGCCATGATTGAATGGCGGAGCAGACTTGATGGGCTAGATGGCCTAATTCTGCTGCTATGTCTTATGGTCTCATGGCGAGAACGCAGGTGTATGAGGTTGTGAGATCTGGGATCAGCCATGATAGAATGGCATAGCAGACTCGATGGTCTGTATGGCTTAATTCTGCTAAAATGTCTTATGGTCTAACTCTGTGACTTTCAAAAGGTATAGATATGATGTTATATAATTGGCTTGTCATCCAGATTGTAGGTCACAGAAAAACCGTGACTGCAGCAGCATGCTTAAGTAACAGGAAACCTATTTGTAGTGGAATTTCTGTAGGGTCAGTATTATCACCACTGCTTCTAACATGTATTAATGATTTGGACTTGGATGTGTAGGGCACAATTTCCAATCACGGAGATGGCATAAAATGCAGAGATGTAGCGAACTGCGAGAAACGTAGTAACACCTTAATGGCAGTATAGACAGGCTGGTGAAATAGGCAGAGAGATGGCAGGTTAAAGTTAAGAATAAGAAATATTAAATGTCACATTTTTGTGGGAAAATGGAAAGCAAGCAACATAACCTAGATGACACCATTCAAAGATTACATATTTTAAAATGTCAGGGTTGTTGAGAAAGTGGTTATAAGAATGATACACTATCTTGTGTTTGTAAACAGAGGTATGGAATACAATAGCAACAAAGTTATGATACCATAAGACATAGGAGCAGAATTAGGCCATTCAGGCAAATGAGTCTGCTCCGCCATTTCATCATGGCTGAACCTGGATCTCATTCAATCCCTTACACCTGCCCTCTCACCACACCCCTTGATGCTCTGACCAATCAGGACACTATCAACTTGTGCTTTAAATATACCCATAGATTTGCCTCAACCGCAGTCTGAGGCAGAGCATTCCACAGATTCATCACTCTTTGGCTAAATAAATTACTCCTTAATTCTGTTCTAAAAGGTTGCCCCTCAATCTGTTGTCTAATTCTGGATACCCCCACCATAGGAAACATCCTCCCCGCATCCACTGTATCTAGTCCTTTAAACATTCGGCAGGTTTCAATGAGATCCCCCACATTCTTCTAAATTCCAGTGAGTCCAGGTCCAAAGCTCCCAAATGGTCCTCATATGTTAACACCTTCATTCCAGTAATCATCCTTGTGAACCTCCTCTGGACTCTCTCCAATGATAATACATCCTCTCTGAGATAAGGGGCCCAAAACTATGAACAGTATTCCGTGTGGCCTGACTAGTGTCTTATAAAGCTTCAGCATTATCTTGTTGTTTTTATATTCTATTCCCCTTGAAGTAAACTGCCGATCCTCTCCCACAATATCCAGTTTTTTCTGTTCGGACATTTCACAAGACTCCTGCCACCAGCCTCAACACCATAACCCATCTTGATGCTGATGGAATCAAGTGGTATGAGAATGATAAAGTTGAGGTAAAAAGTCAGTCACAAACATGTTAAATAACAGACCAAAGTTCAAGCTCAGCCCCTCTTTATCCGTCTTATTCTTATGAATTAATGTTTCATAAAAACAGAACAGATTAAATAATTATTCAGATTCAGTTTATTGTCATTTAGAAACCACAAATGCAATGCAGTTAAAAAATGAGACAACGTTCCTCCAGAATGATATCACAAAAGCATAAGACAAAACAGACTACACTAGAAAATCCACATAACGTTTGGCAATCCCCAATCCAGAGTCCGGAGAGGCTGCTGCGTATTAATATCGCACTACCGTCTTAGCGCGTTCCCCGGAAAGGAGCTCCAAATCCACCAGACAAACAAGACCAAAAACTAAAGCTACAAGACCTGCACAAAGCCACATAGTTACAACATATAGTTACAACAGTGCAAACAATAGCATAATTGGTAAAAAAAAGACTATGGGCACAGTAAAAATAGTCCAAAGATGTTAAAGGACTATAAGTTCAACAGAAACCACCACACAGTTTCCACAAGTCCCCAGGGTCCTGACAGACTTGTCATCCCACGCCGGCGGCGGAAGGGAATAACCCCGCTATGGACTTCCACGGTGCTGCCCACCTCAGCCTCGCAGACGCAGCACACAACGAAAGCTCCGTTGAACCCAGCCTCGCAGACGCAGCACACACCGAAAACAACCCAACTGCAGCGGACTCTGAGTCCGTCGAACCTCCGAGCCGAAGACCATCCCCTCTGGCACAGCTTCTCCGAGCACCATCCTCTGCTGAGTGTATTAAGACGGCCTCGCCAACGGCCATCAGCAACACAACCCCAAGGACTGGGGGCCTGTTCTTCCCAGCAGAGTCCCGGACCTCGCAGCAGCAGCAGCAGCAATGAAGAAGGTCTTCTTGGAGATTTCTTGATGTTCCTCCATGCTCCCATGTCCGTTTTCAATTGATTATGATTGTGCACGGCACCCCGCTTCACAAATAACAGATAATCAGTTCCGGAGTGGCCGCTGCAAGCTGCGTCATGTTGCCATCTTGGAAAATTAATTAATCTAATTGAAACCTACCAAATATTGAAAGGCCTAGAGTGGATGTGGAGAGGATGTTTCCTATACTGGGGGGAGTCTATGAGCAGAGGCACAGTCTCAGAATACAAGGACATCCCTTTAGAACAGAGATGAGGGAGAATTTCTTTAGCCAGGGGGAAGTGAATATGTGGAATTCATTGCCACAGGTAGCTGTGGAGGCAAAGTCACTGTGTATATTTAAAGTGAAGGTTGATATGTTCTTGATTAATAAGGGCATCAAAGGTTACAGGAAGCAGGCAGGAGAATGGATTTGAGAGGGATAATGAATCAGCCATGATTGAAAAGTGGAACAGACTCGATGGGCTGAATTGCATAATTCTTATATGTCTTATAGTCTTATGGACAAATAGATTTACATAATAAAAAGTCAGTTGTGTTTCTGAGTCAAACTTCAGCTGACAAGTTATTTCAAATAGAATTGGTGAAATATTTTATAGTTGTCCGACAGATATGAACTGGGGAGACAAAAAAATGAGCTAAGTGGAAGAATAGGTAAGGTAACCTTGATAAAAGGGATGAAAGAAAGGCAATGAATAAAAGACAATTGATCCATTCCATAAAACAAAGAGTTTCTTATTGATAAATCAATATAGGTGGAGCTACTAAAAGCCAAAAGTTGTACCTTACTGATGTGAGTTGTTCACTGGCCCCGATCACCAGTCTCCTGACCTTTTTTATGTCATGGACCTCAGGCTGGAAACTCCTGGGGTAGAAAATAAATCAGGAAATGAAAGAAAGCTATTCCAGTGAGTATGGTGGTCTTCAGACTTAATTTAAGATTGGTAAATTAAATGACCAAAAATAGTTGGAATACCACATAAAAATTGATAGAATAAAAAGTAAACACGAGAAATCTGCAGATGCTGGAAATCCAAACAACACACACAAAACACTGGTGGAACACAGCAGGCCATGCAGCATCCATAGGAGAAGCACTGTCGACGTTTTGGGCCAAGACCGTTCGTCAGGACAGTGCTTCTCCTATGGACGCTGCCTGGCCTGCTGTGTTCCACCATTGTTTTGTGTGTGTAGAATAAAAAGTGCTTAGTTCCTTGTAGATTCCATATGTTTTGACATCCTGAGAAGTTGCCAGCCCACCTGGTCCATGCCAAACCATTAATCTGCCTAGTCCCATTGGCCAGCACCCATACCATAGCCCTCCATACACAGCCCATCCATATACCTATCAAAATTCCTCTTAAATATTGAAATTGAACTCACATCCAGTACTTACATTGGCAGCTCATTCCACACTCTCAGCAACCTGACTGAAGAAATTCTCATTCGTATTCCCCTCAAATATTTCACCTTTCACCCTTAACCAGGACCTCTAGTTGTAGTCTCACCCATCCTCAGTGGAAAAAGCCTGCTGCATTTACCTTTGGTGGTTCATTTTGGTAGGTCAAATATGATGGCAGAATATAGAATTAATGGTAAGACTCTTGGCAGTGTGGAGGATCAGAGGGATCTTGGGGTCTGAGTCCATTAGACACTCAAAGCTGTTGTGCAGGTTGACTCTGTGGTTAAGAAGGCATATGGTGCATTGGCCTTCATCAACCGTGGGATTGAGTTTAAGAGCCGAAAAGTGATGTTACAACTATATAGGACCCTGGTCAGAATCCACTTGGAGTACTGTGCTCAGTTCTGGTCACCTCACTACAGGAAGGATGTGGAAACTATAGAAAGGGTACAGGGGAGATTTAAAGGGATGTTGCCTGGATTGGGAAGCATGCCTTATGATAATAGGTTGAGTGAACGCGGCCTTTTCTCCTTGGAGCGATGGAGATTAAGAGATGACCCGATGGAGGTGTATAAGATGATGAGAGGCATTGATGGTGTGGACAGTCAGAGGCTTTTTCCCAGGGCTGAAATGGCTAACGCGAGAGGGCACAGTTTTAAGGTGCTTGGAAGTAGGTACAGAGGAGATGTCAGGGGTAAGTTTTTTACGCAGAGTGGAGAGAGCTTGGAATGGACTGCCGATGACGGTGGTGGAGGCGGATATGATATCCAGACTCCTGGATAGACACATGGAGCTTAGAACAATAGAGGGGTATGGGTAACCCTCAGTAATTTCTAGAGAAAGTACATGTTCAGCACACCATTGTGGGTTGAAGGGCCTGTATTGTGCTGTAGGTTTTTTATGTTGCTATTTGCAAATTAAACATACTCATTATCAGCCTGAGCCAACTGAGCTTTCTTCAGAGGCCTGCACCATTAATAAAAAGCATCAGCAATCTTTTTTACAAAAAGAATGAATACATTTTTTATTCATTAAAAAAGGGATATCTTTAAAAATACTTAAAAATGTAAAAGAATGTAAAACAGAAACTGCAAATGCTGGAATCTGGAACTACAATTTGTAGAAGGAACAGTTTGCAGGTCAAACAGTTGCTGTTTTACCAGTTGAGTTCCTCCTGCATGGTGTTTGTTACTGCACATAAAACATTGACACAGGTTTAGCATCATTACAGTCGGTTGGGTCGGTGAAATTCATGATCTGCATCTCAGATACATTGTTCTTCAACTTCAATAATTTCAAGTTCAAGTTTAATTGTCATTCAACCGCATGCATGAATATGACCAAACAAGACAGTGTTCCTCTAGGGCCAAGGTGCAAAATCCATTACCAACAGTCATACACAGCACATATAGTTATGTTAAAAATATAGAGTCCAAGTCCATGAGTGGCATGGCCTATTGATTAATTGTGCATGGGATGTTGCGCTGTAGCATTGTTTCTGCAAGAACAAGCATGCAGCAGTTCCTCATCGTGCTCGTGCAGCCACAGACAAACACAATCCAGCCTGTCTTCAACAAAGTACACACTGGAGGGCAGCAAGGATGGGAGCCGCCAGTCCTAACTCAGCACAGAATTTAGTGCGCCAGCCGTGCCTCTGCCTCCCACACCATTTCCGGCATCTAATAAGTTACTTTCAATAACCCATGAAACATTTTATTAACTATTGGAAACAATCCAACACCTCTTCTGTCAATCATGTGAAGACATAATATTCTTTAAACCTAGCTATAGTCCTAATTTCTATTGATTGATTGAAATGGTGACAAGAGCTTTATTTTGTTACTTACTTTTTCTTTAGGATTGTTGGTGAGGATGATGGAGGGACCCTGTATACACCAGAGGAATATGAGCGGTACAAGATAGAAGTGCTGCCAATAAGATTACAAAATCGCCTTTTTGTTAGCTGGTCATCACCCAGTGGGATCGACTGCAAATTAGTTGGCCCAGAAACACTCTGTTTTTGCCGGCACAGGTAGTATTTTAAATATTTTTTGTTTTATTGTTCTTATATTTTTAAACTCTGTGTATCTTTTGGGTGAGTGATTTCATTCTTTCCTTGTATCTCTCAATGTTTCAATCAGGCTCAATAGGCTAAATTCAACAAGCACTTTCACAGAAATTAGATGTGCAGGATCCTGATTCTTGACTGGATGCCCAGTCAAAATAATAGGTTCACTTGACATTTTAAATGAATTTTATAGGAGTACAATTGAGAGCGCCCTGACAAGCTGCATCTCCATTTTGTATGGTAGCAGCTGAGCATTGGACCATTAAGTCCCTGCAAAGGACAGTGAGAACAGCTGAGACTATCAGAGGGGTCTCTCTACCAGCCATTGGGGACATTCATCAGGAGCACTATGTACACAGGACCCTCAGTATTATCAAGGATCCCACACATCTATCCAACATTCTCTTTGACTTTCTACCATCAGGCAGGAGATTCCGATGCATAAAAACAAGAATGGTCATGGTGGGAAGCAGTTTCTTCCTTCAGGCCATTGAGCTTCTGAACTCCCTGCCACATTTGAAGTGTCACCGTAATATGTTCTGTACCTGACAATATTTAAGCACTTTACATTGTTTATTTATGTGTAATTCACCTGTAGATTTTATTGTGTACACCCTGGTTCAGAGAAACATTGTCTCATAAGCATCGAAGCCCCAGGCAATGAACCGAGGGGGAGGTTGGTGGAGGGATTGCATCATCCCAACCTGATTGACACCTGAGACCCTGTGAGTCAGGATAAAAAGAGGGTCTGTGGGAACAGCCCCTCAGACGCACCAGAAGAAACGCTAACGATCCCGTAATAGCAAAAACCAGTGGAAGGCCACGTGCGTCCTTTTCTGTTTGCCCCGGAATCGGTGGGCCCTGTACCACGGCAGAATGGTTTTTAGCTAACAACGGGGAAATCAACTCCCAACGACTCTCGAAGGATTGACATCATAAAAGGAATGGGCAAGTTTTAACCCGTCTTTCTCTCCAACCCAAAAGCTGCAGCTTGAATGAACTGAGTGACTTTTATATTTCCATCGGACAGTACATTATCTCCTAGACAACGATAGAGCTATTTCTTATTGATTACTATTAGACCCGCACTTTTAGATTTAGTATTGACGACGTATATTATCTGTAAGTTTGCCTTGATATTATTTTGTGTATTTTTATCAATAAATACTGTTAAAAATAGTACCATCAGACTTCAACGGACCTCTCTATCTTTGCTGGTAAGTGACCCAGTTATGGGGTACGTAACAATATCAAGTAAATGTCAGGGATCTTGGACTTGTTGATGTTAAAAGAGAGACCATGGAATGCAAGTCCACAACTGCCAGATAGCAACAACAAGGACGAATTGGACAGTGAAAAATACATTTGTAATCTGGCCTTCATAGGCTGGGGTATTGGAACATCATGTTGCATTTATATAAAACATAGATCAGACTGCATTTATTGTACTGGCCATTGTGGTAGCAATAGAGAGAGTGCAAAAGGAATTCACCTGGATGTTGCCTGAAATGGATGGCAGTAGTTATGAGCAGAGATTAGATAGACAGGTTTATTCTTATATGTTTATAGAAGTATGAGGAGCATAGACTGGATAACTAGTCCAACATTTTTCCAGGGCAGCAGAGTACAGAGCTAGAGGGCACAGGTTTTTCCAGTGGAGAAATTTCAAGGTTGGATAAGTTTTTCTCATGGTGGAGTTGCCAGAGGGGGTAATGTAGGTTGGTAGAATTACATCATTTAAGGGACACTACTTGGATAGGAAAGGTATAGAGCAGGGGTTCCCAAGCTGGAGTCCATGGGGCCCTTGGTTAGGAGTCCATAACATAAAAAAGGTTGGGAAGCACTAGCTTAGAGGGACATGGGCTGAATGCGATTAGTATAATAAGACTATAAGATATAGGAGCAGAAGTAGGCCACTTGGCCCATTGAGACTGCTCCACCATTCAAACATGGGCTGATCCAATTCTTCCAGTCATCTCCACTCCACTGCCTTACCCCATACCCTTTGATGTCCTGGCTAATTGAAAACCTAATAGCCATCATGGTTGGCATGCACAATGTGAGGGCAATAGACTGATTTTGGTTTATGATATTATGATATTGGATATGATATTGTGATTTTAAAATCATACCTCAATCGCAGAAAGTTGACAGTGATGGAAAGAGTAAATGATAGTTACAGTGTGCAGGCCAAACACAGTATAGGCCAACACTGTGGAGACCAACACTGTGCAAGGCAAACACTATGAAGGCTAAACATGGTGCAGGCCAAACATCGGTAGGGATGGAGGCTGTTCTAGCCACACAATTGCCACATTTGTTGTAGCAACCATTTGTGTATCTCAGTGCATTATTTATTTCTCATTCTTGATTACCATTAGAAAGAAAGCACCCACTTTCTTAGAAGTTTGCGACGATTCGGAATGTCATCTAAAACTTTGACAAACTTCTACAGATGTGCTGTGGAGTGTATATTGACTGGTTGCATCACAGCCTGATATGGAAACACCAATGCCCTTGAAAAGAAAATACTACAAAACATAGTGGATATGTGCAGTGCATCACAGGTAAAGCCCTTCCCACCATTGAGCACAACTATATGGAGCGCTGTCGCAGGAAAGCAGCATCCACCATCAGCGACCACCACCAGCCAGGCCATGTTCTCTTCTTGCAAGAAGGTACAGGAGCTTCAGGTCTCACGTCACCAGGTTCAGTAACAGTTATTACCCATCAACGATCAGGCTCCTGAACCAAAGGGGATAACTTTACTCACCCCATCACTGAACTGTTCTCACAACCTATGGGCTCACTTTCAATTACTTTTCATCTAATGTTCTTGATACTTATTGATCATTATTATTGTTACTATTATTATTGTTTCTTTGTATTTTCTGTGAATACACACAAAAACAATCTCAGGTTTGTTTATGGTGACATATACTGTATGTGCCTTGATAATAAATTTCCTTTGTATTTGGAACTTTGACGTTTAACTATTTTCTTGATTATGCACCCAATCTGTTCCGATTTTAGGATCTAAACACTAGGATTATTAGGTCAGTCTTTTGGCTCTGCTTGTTGTCTTCCCCTCCAATTCTCTTTCCTGCACACCTCAGCATGTAGTACGTACATTTAATATTTATCATTACCTATTTCTTCAAGCATCTTATGAATCATTTGTTAGCTATTGTACACAAAATTATTTCAGTCACTGAAAAATTAGAATAATCGATCTACTTTAAACATTTACTTAATGCAAGTATCCCTGTAAGTGATGTGCTTGCTTCAGTTATCCCTCTTTATACTGTAA
This sequence comes from Hemitrygon akajei, assembly GCF_048418815.1. Taxonomy (NCBI): domain Eukaryota; kingdom Metazoa; phylum Chordata; class Chondrichthyes; order Myliobatiformes; family Dasyatidae; genus Hemitrygon; species Hemitrygon akajei. The sequence continues at coordinate 71,703,495 of NC_133143.1, read as the reverse complement.
ATAAAAAATGAAACTCTTGCCTTAGACAACACGAGTGAATCTGCAGATGCTGGAAATAAATAAAAACACAAAATGCTGGCTAGCATTTTGTGCTTTTATCTCTTGCCTTAGACTCTGTGTTACTGACTTTATAGAGCAGATCCAAATATGAGTAATCTTGTGTTAGATTGCATTCTCGGTCCACGTTGTGGGTTGTCTATGGGTGAAGTGAAGTGAATTTATTTGAATACAGTTATTATATTTCATTTTTAAAAGTTAGCTAATTTGTCCTTTATATCAATATAACTTCACAGCTAACTTCGATTTGGATAATCCCAGAAAAAATGCCTGCTTGCAATTAACACCTTTCTATCAGTTTGAGCACTTCATGTACAGAAAGTTGTAATTATAACACAAAATTGCACTGACATTTCATAGTTCCCATAGGCATATTCATTTTTAATGTTAATAGGTGTACATGAAGTTGTACTGTACATATGTTGTTAAAAATTTAGATTGTTACTTTCAAATTACTTATTCAACATTTATGAAATGTGTGCATTTTGTTCCTAAAGATATAAACAACACAAAACAGATTTTAAAGAAATTCCAACAGAGCGTCCCATTTTGCTGCCGTGCAGAGTGACGGGCTGCAGGTGTATCGCTTATAGTTACATTCCATTGAATGGAACTCAGCCGGTCCGCTGCAGGTGCAAGCATTATGCAGATGACCATGATGAACTGGCACCTTACAAATGCAACAAGTGTGAGTATAGATCATTACAGTATTCTGAAAGGGTTAAACATACAAGGAGAGTTTGATGGCTCTGGGCCTGTACTCTCTGGAGTTCAGAAGAATGAGAGGTTTTTCTTTAGTAAGGGAGTGAAAGGTTATGGGGAGAAGCCCAAAGAATGCAGTTGTGAAGGATAATAAATCAGCCACGATGGAATGGTGGAGCAGACTCAATGTGTCAAATGGTCAATGGAAGACTTCAATACGCAGGTAGATTGGGAAAATTAGGTTGGTGCTAGATATCAGGAGGGGGAGTTTCTAGATTGCCAATGAGATAGTTTATTAGAGCAGGTCATGGTTGAGCCCACCAGAGGATCAGCCATTCTGGATTGTGCAATGAACCAGAATTTATGAGAGACCTTAAGGTAAAAGAACCCTTAGGAGCAAGTAATCATGAGTGAATTTGAAAAGAAAGATGACACAACCGGGAATAACAAGAGAAGTCAATGCCAACATTAAAGCCAAAAACATGCCATATAATAGAGCAAAAATTAGCAGGAAGTTAGAGGATTGGGAGCTTTTAAAAACCAACAGAAGGCAACTAAAAAGGTCATTAAGAAGGTAAACATGGGATACGAAAGTAAGCTAGCCAATAATGTTAAAGAGGATACTAAAAGTTTCTTCAGATACATAAAGTGTAAAAGAGAGGTGAGAGTGGATATTGGATCACTGGAAAATGATGCTGGAGAGGTAGTAATGGGGCACAACAAAATGGCATGCAAACTGAATGAGTATAGAACATAGAATAGTACAACACATTACAGGCCCTTCAGCCCACAATGTTGTGCTGACCCTCAAACCCTGCATCCCATATAACCCCCCACTTTAAATTCCTCCATATACCTGTCTAGTAGTCTCTTAAATTTCACTAGTGTATCTGCCTCCACCACTGACTCAGGCAGTGCATTCCACGCACCAACCACTCTCTGAGTAAAAAACCTTCCTCTAATATCCCCCTTGAACTTCCCTCCCCTTAACTTAAAGCCATGTCCTCTTGTACTGAGCAGTGGTGCCCTGGGGAAGAGGCGCTGGCTATCCACTCTATCAATTCCTCTTAATATCTTGTACACCTTTATCATGTCTCCTCTCATCCTCCTTCTCTCCAAAGAGTAAAGCCCTAGCTCCCTTAATCTCTGATCATAATCCATACTCTCTAAACCAGACAGCATCCTGGTAAATCTCCTCTGTACCCTTTCCAATGCTTCCACATCCTTCCTATACTGAGGTGACCAGAACTGGACACTGTACTCCAAGTGTGGCCTAACCAGAGTTTTTTAGAGCTGCATCATTACCTCGCGACTCTTAAATTCTATCCCTCGACTTATGAAAGCTAACACCCCATAAGCTTTCTTAACTACCCTATCTACCTGTGAGGCAACTTTCAGGGATCTGTGGACATGTATGCCCAGGTCCCTTTGCTCCTCCACACTACCAAGTATCCTGCCATTTACTTTGTACTCTGCCTTGGAGTTTGACCTTCCAAAGTGTACCACCTCACCCTTCTCTGGGTTGAACTCCATCTGCCACTTCTCAGCCTACTTCTGCATCCTATCAATGTCTCTCTGCAATCTTCGACAATCCTCTACACTATCTACAACACCACCAACCTTTGTGTCATCTGCAAACTTGCTAACCCACCCTTCTTCCCCCACATCCAGGTCTTTAATAAAAATCATGAAAAGTAGAGGTCTCAGAACCGATCCTTGTGGGACACCACTAGTCACAAACCTCCAATCCAAATGTACTTCCTCCACTATGACCCTCTGCTTTCTGCAGGCAAGCCAATTCTGAATCCACCCGGCCAAACTTCCCTGGATCCCATGCCTTCTGACTTTCTGAATAAGCCTACCGTGTGGAACCTTGTCAAATGCCTTACAAAAATCCATGTTGATCGCATTCACTGCACTACCCTCATCTATATGCCTGTTCACCTCCTCAGAGAACTCTATCAGGCTTGTTAGACATGATCTGCCCTTCACAAAGCCATGCTGACTGTCCCTGATCAGACCATGATTCTCTAAATGCCCATAGATCCTATCTCTAAGAATCTTTTCCAACAGCTTTCCCACCACAGCTGTAAGGCTCACTGGTCTATAATTACCCGGACTATCCCTACTACCTTTTTTGAACAAGGGGACAACATTCGCCTCCCTCCAATCCTCTGGTACCATTCCCGTGGACAACGAGGACATAAAGATCATTCTCTTCCCTCATCTCGTGGAGCAGCCTGGGGAATATTCCGTCAGGTCCCGGGGACTTATCCATCCTAATGTACTTTAACAACTCCAACACCACCTTTCCCTTAATATCAACATGCTCCAGAACATCACCCTCACTCATATTGTCCTCACCGTCATCAAGTTCCCTCTCATTGGTGAATACCAAAGAGAAGTATTCATTGAGGACCTCGCTCACTTCCTCAGCCTCCAGGCACATCTTCCCACTTTTATCTCTAATTGGTCCTACCTTTATTCCTGTCATCCTTTTGTTCTTCAGGTAATTGCAGAATACCTTGGGGTTTTCCTTTACCCTACTCGCCAAGGCCTTCTCATGCCCCCTTGCTCCCCTCAGCCCCTTCTTAAGTTCCTTTCTCGCTACCCTATATGCCTCAATAGACCCATCTGATCCTTGCTTCTTAAACCTCATGTATGCTGCCTTCTTCCACCTAACTAGATTTTCCACTTCACTTGTCACCCATGGTTCCTTCACCTTACCATTCTTTATTTTCCTCAACAGGACATATTTATCCCTAACATCCTGCAAGAGATCCCTAAACATTGACCACATGTCCATAGTATATTTCCCTGCAAAAATACCATCCCAATTCACACCCGCAAGTTCTAGCCTTATAGCCTCATAATTTGCCCTTCCCCAATTAAAATTTTTTCTGTCCTCTCTGATTCTGTTCTTTTCCATGATAATGCTAAAGGCCAGGGAGCAGTGGTCACTGTCCCCTAGATACTCACCCACTGAGAGATCTGTGATCTGAACCGGTTTGTTACCTAATACTAGATCTAGTATGGCATTCCCCCTAGTCGGCCTGTCAACTTACTGTGACAGGAATCCGTTCTGGACACACTTAATAAACTCTGCCCCGTCTAAACCATTGGAACCAATTGGGTGCCAATCAATATTAGGGAAGTTAAAGTCACCCATGATAACAACCCTGTTATTTTTGCACCTTTCCAAAATCTGCCTCCCAATCTGCTCCCCAGTATCTCTGCTGCTACCAGGGGGCGTATAGAATACTCCCAGTAGAGTAACTGCTCCCTTCCTGTTCCAAACTTCCACCCATACTGACTCAAAAGAGGATCCTGCTACATTACCCACCCTTTCTGTAGCTGTAATAGTATCCCTGACCAGAAATGCTACCCCTCCTCTCCTTTTTCCCATTCTCTATACCTTTTAAAACACTTTAATCCTGGAATATTGAGAATCCATTCCTGCCCTGGTGCCAGCCAACTCTCTGTAATGGCCACTACATCATAATAATTCCATGGTTGTATCCAAGCTCTCAGTTCCTCACCTTTGTTCCTGATGCTTCTTGCATTGAAGTACACACACTTTAGCCCTTCTGCCTTACTACCTCTACACCCTTTATTCTGCTTCTCTTTCCTCAAACCCTCTTGATGAAGTGTTAATTGGATTAGACATTGGCATTGTGGGAGTGGTAGTAGATAGTTGCCTCTCTGACTGGAGGCCTGTGACTAGTGGAGTGCTGCAGGGATCGGTGCTGGGTCCATTGTTGTTTGTCATCCCTATCAATGATCTGGATGATAATGTGGTTAACTGGACCAGCAAATTTGTGGATGACACCAAGATTGGGAGTGTAGTGGACAGCAAGGAAGACTATGAGAGCTTGCAATGGGATCTGAACCAGCTAGAAAACTGGGAGAAGGAATTTATTAAAGAGAAATGCAAGGTGTTGCACTTCAGTGGGATCTTCCGGAGTAGGTCTTACAGTGAAAGTTAGGACACTGAGGAGTGCGATGGAACAAAATGATCTGGCAGTACAAGTCCACAATTCATTGAAAGTGGCAGCAGAGATCAATAGGGTCATAAAGATGGCTCTTGGCTCATTGGCTTTCATAAATCAAAGTATTTTGTACTGGAGATGGAATGTTATGTTGTTTGAGATGTGGGTGCAGCCTAATTTGGAGTTTTGTTTGCAGTTTTGGTCTCCTGCCTACAGGAAAGATGTCATTAAGGTTGAAAGAACATCGAGAAAATTTACATAGACATTGCTGAGTCTGGAGGACCTGAATTATATGGAATGATTGATTAAGTTAGGACTGTATTCCCTAGAATGTAGCAGATTGAGAGATTTGATAGAGGTATACAAAATTAGGAGGGGTATATATGGGGCAAATACACATGGTTTTTCCACTGATGTTGGGAGGGACTATAACTAGAGGTCATGGGTTAGGGTTGAAAGGTGAAAATTTTGATGGGACTATGAGGAGAAACATTTTCACTTGAAGGGTCGTGAGAGTGTGGAACGAGCTGCCAGTGCAAGTGGTACATTTCAACGTTTAAGGGAAGTTTGGATAGGTACACGGATGGTAGGGGTATGGAGGGCTATGGTTAAGCTGTTTGGCATGGACAAGATGGGCCAAAAGGTCTGTTTCTGTGTTATACACTTCTGTGAGTCAATGACTCCTATATGCTAAGGAATAAATTCCTAGTCTGTCCAACTTATCCCCCAGAAAATTCAGTCCCTCAAGACAAAGTAAGTTTATTATCAAAGTATGTATATGTCACTTCATACTATCTTGAGATTCATTTTCTTATGGGCATTTATTAGAAATTAAAGAAATGCAATAGAACTTATGAAAAGCTATACATAAAAAGTGATAAACTGTAGCGACCCACTTCCCAGCACACTCGAACCAGCTCACAAAGTGGCACGCGCCGGCATTGAGGCCGGTCCCAAAAAGGGCACCAAGATTGCTTCACCAGCAAGGGGAAAAGCCCGCACGCGGGATGGGATTGTGAATATGCGCCCCCTATAGCATTCCCGGGAGGGCGGGAACAGGAAGGCTTTAAAGCGAGGCTGCGAAGTTTGAATAAACCTCTTTTGCAACTGCAGCTCACCGACTCCGTGTCGTTATTTTAGCGCTGCGTGTAGCACACCTCTATAATTGGTGTCCCCGACGGCCCAAACGATATTAAGTTAAAACTGCCAAGCTTCTGGACGCTGTGACCTCACCTATGGTTCCAGCAAGCAGAAGCCCAATTCGGCATATAACCTCGGATGCCACATGTTACTACTACGTGGTGAGCCCCTCGACCAGGAGACAGCCGCCCAGGTTGAGGAATTCATACAGTCGCCCCCGGAGGACGGCAAATACACAGAATTCAAAGCCCTGCTCATAAGGACTTTTGGACTCTCACGGCGCGAGCAAGCTGCCCGCTTACTGCACCTGGATGGTTTAGGAGACAGGCCGCCATCGGCATTGATGAATGAGATGCTGTCCCTGGCCGGAGGACACAAGCCCTGCCTCATGTTTGAGCAGGCGTTCCTGGAGCAGCGGCCTGAGCACGTACGCCTGCTGCTGTCCGATGCAGATTTCAGCGACCCCCGGAAGGTGGTGGCCCGGGTAGACGTGCTGTGGAAAGCCAAGAAGGAGAGTGGGGCATCTGTCGCACAGATCACCAGGCCACGCTCCCGGCAGCAGACCAGACCAGGCCCAGCTGCAGGGCCCACTAACCCCAGAGGCAGGAGTGAGGAGACCAACGAACAATGGTGCTTCTACCACCAGCGGTGGGGCGCAGAAGCCCGCCGCTGTAACGCGCCCTGCAAGTTCCTGGGAAATGCCAGTGCCAGCCGCCGCTGATGGCTATGGCGGCTGGCCATCGGGATAGCCTCCTGTATGTCTGGGACATGCAGTCGGGACGCCGCTTTTTGGTCGACACCAGAGCCGAGATCAGTGTCTTACCTGCGACGAGTTACGACACCCGCAACAGAGAACTGGGTCCCACCCTGAAGGCCGCGAACGGCAGCACAGTAAGGACCTACGGCACGTGTACTGTGTGGCTACAGTTCGGCTCCAGCCGGTTCATGTGGGACTTCACACTGGCCGCCGTGGCCCAACCGCCCCAGGGAGCGGATTTTTTGCGAGCTCACAGCCTACTGGTCGACCTGCCAAGGAAGAGACTGGTCCACGCCGAGACCTTTCAAACGTTCTCCCTGGGTGAAGCCCAGTTGCCGGCCCCACACCTAGACTCCATCACGCTGTCCTACAACGACTACACCAGAGTCCTGGCGGATTTCCCATCAGTTCTGGCACCGCAGTTCATGGCAGCCATGCCCAGACATGGCATACAGCACCACATCCTGACACAAGGACCACTCCTCCACGCCCGTGCTCAAAGGCTTCCCCCGGACAAGCTCCGAGTGGCGAAGGAGAAGTTCAAAAGGATGGAGAAATTAGGGATCATACGGCGGTCCGACAGCCCATGGGCCTCCCCCCTGCACATGGTGCTCAAAGCAACAGGGGGCTGGAGACCATGTGGCAACTACCGCGGCTGAACAAGGCTACAACACTGGACCGCTACCCTGTGCCGCACATTCAGGACTTTGCAGCAAACCTGCACGGCGCACGGATCTTCTCCAAGGTAGACCTCGTTGGGGGATACCATCAAATCCCGGTGCATCCGGACGACATCCCCAAAATGGCACTCATCACCCTGTTCAGCCTTTTCGAGTTCCTCCGCATGCCGTTCAGCCTAAAGAATGCCGCACAGATGTTCCAGCAGTTAATAGACGTGGTGGGACGCGACCTGGACTTCACTTTCATCTATTTGGACGACATCCTCATAGCCAGCAGTAGTCGTCAGGAGCATCTGTCCCACCTCTGTCAACTCTACGCCCGACTGAGTGAATACGGCCTAACAATCAACCCGGCCAAATGCCAGTTCGGGCACGACACCATCGACTTCCTGGGCCACAGGATTACTGAAGACGGGGCAACCCCTCTGCCCACCAAGGCAGAACAGCGAAAGGCTCCGGTGTCCTGGAAAGAGGAGTGAACATCATTGCAGAGACTAAGCAAAATCAGCTCTTGCCTCCAATCTGGATCTGAATAGTAGATTGTACCTTGCACTTGAATCTGGCTACTGCAAAGGGTTTGGAGCCTAGACCACGCTGCCCAATGTCTCGCTTTGGGCGCAGATTTCGGCACCCGGCTCAAAGCTGCTCTCAAGGTCTTCAAATCAGCTTGGCATTCAGAGTGATCCAGCCTTAGACTCAGGCCAGTAGTACAGGCATCTGTACATTTAACACATTTACCTCAGAAAAGGTGTTTTTAGTGAAGGTTTTGGTTGAATTTCTTGCCTTTTTAACCACCAGTGAGCTGTCGCACATGTTTGGTAGCACCATCTTACTCCTCGCTGTGTCACTGAGCTGTCCGTTATGTTGAAGCTGGGAGTGTCTACGTTACTCAATGTGTATGTGTATTTGTGAGGTGAGAGCTCTCCTCGCTGTGTCACTGAGCTGTCCGTTATGTTGAAGCTGGGAGTGTCTACGTTACTCAATGTGCATGTGTATTTGTGAGGTGAGAGCTCTCCTCGCTGTGTCACTGAGCTGTCCGACATGTTGAAGCTGGGAGTGTCTATGTTACTCAATGTGTATGTGTATTTGTGAGGTGAGAGCTCTCCTCGCTGTGTCACTGAGCTGTCCGTTATGTTGAAGCTGGGAGTGTCTATGTTACTCAATGTGTATGTGTATTTGTGAGGTGAGAGCTCTCCTCGCTGTGTCACTGAGCTGCCTGTAATGTTGAAGTTGGGAGTGCCTAAGTTATTGTATGCATGAACATGGAACGAACTTCAGATTTGGGGCAGATATACATTTAAATGTCAGTGTGAGATATTTCCCCATAGATTTGTGTCACTCCTTAGATAATTCCATCAATTACCTGCTCCTGCTGCTTTTTCATAGTTGGTATGAATTAAACTCATGGCAAAACAGTGAATTTTGTGCTTTAAATGTATCTTTTAATGAAGTGTTAACAGAGATTATAAACTACCATAAGATCATAAGACATAGGAGTAAAATTAGGCCGTTTGGCACATTGAGTCTGTTCTGCCATTTCATCATGACTGAACCACTTCTCTCTCAGCCCCAGTCTCCTGCCTTCTCCCGTAACCCTTCATACCCTGACTAATTAAGAATCTATCAACCTCTTCCTTAAATATACCAAATGGCATGTCCTCCACAGCTGCCTGTGGCTACGAATTCCACAGATTCACAAACCTCTGGCTACAGAAATTCCTCCTTATCTCTGTTCTAAATGGACGTCCCTCTGTTCTGAGGCTGTGTCCTCTGGTCATAGACTCCCCCACCATAGGAACCATCCTCTCCAGATCCACCCTATTAAGCCCTTACTAATCAATAACTGTCAGACTGTTTTTAGACCTCTTCTGAAGTACAGGAGCCTGAAGAGGTTATGGGTTAAGGGTGAAAGGTAAAATATTTAAGGGAAACATGAGGGGGAACTTCTTTAGTCAGAGGGTGGTGAGAGTGTGTAACGAGCTGCCAGTGCAAGAGGTGAATGTGGGTTTGATTTTAGCATGTAAGAGAATTTTGGTTAAGTACATGGATGGGAGGGGTATAGAAGGCTATAGTTTGGGTGCAGGTCAATGGAACAAGGCAGAATAATAGTTCAGCAAGGTCTAGATGGGCCTTATGGACTGTTTCTGTGCTGTAGTACTTTATAATTCTATGACTCATACTCAATGGTTCAGAATAGCTTCTTTACTCTGCCATCAGATTTCTGAACTCTACCTCATTACTTCTTTTTGCACTATTTATTTATTTTGTAATTTATAGTATCATTTATGGTATCAGTTGTGACGACTACTCGTACCACTGGATCCAGACTTCCAAGGTCATGAGAGTGGAACTGCCCCAGTGCAACAGCTTTTCCACTTTAGAAACTCTCCCACACAGGTTCCCTGTCATCGTCAGAGACAATGGACAACCAATCATTTTGAAACAAATCAGCGTCAGATGCAGTACATCAAACTGCAATCTATTTCTGAGAAGCAAAGGCAAAACTTGTATTTTAAATAGAACAGCATTCTGACATCTGCACATTGATAATGTGCTGTGGTGCCCTTGCTATTGCTTTTCTCTAACCAGAGTACAAGCTGTGGATTGTATTATAATATCAATTATTATTAGGCGATCAATAAGCATTAACCTATACAAATTGTTTTCTCATATCACTGGAAAAAAGCCAATAAAAGACTGTCAATAGATGGTAAACAAATGCTACAAAACTGTAACGCATCCTGTCATCAGGGCGGTTTGCTGATTAATTCTTTTGGTTCATTTCAAACTTAGAATTGCATCCCTTTGTTTCAGATGTATTGTGATAAGACAGGATGAGTGATTGAAATATTATGTAGTTATTTACCTTTACTAAGGAATCTTCTCTTTGTACATTGTTCCACATTCCAATCTGTGTTTTTGATGTGATTTTCCATGTCGAAGTTAAGAAGTTTGTTTATCTCCAGGTGCAGGTTGTGCTGGGTTTCACAGCTCCTTTACTTGCGGCTGTGGTGAACCAATGTATGCTCATACAATGATAGTTGAGACAAAAGCAGAACGTTTGGCCAGAGGACGATCTGTGGGGCCTGATGTTCCCTATGCTGCCATGGGTGGACTGACTGGATTTAATGCACTGGCAGAAGGATACATGCGACTAGACTCAAGTGGAATAGGTTGGTGGTTTCATTGGTTTGAATTTTGTAAGTGCAAGGTAGGAAATAGTAGAACTGAAGAGAGAATTGACTATTACCTTACTTTAGAAAATTGTCATATTCACTATGATTGCATAATTAAATATCTAATATGTAATTACTAGAAGAGTGATACAAAATAAGCTGGTTAATTGATATTTGTCTAAATTAAGACATGGTTCCTCAGTAAAAATATAAAAAGTTTTTGGGGTAATGGAGGAAGTGTGGTCTAGGTTGAGATCTTGTAACAAAATCAATTGAATATTATTATTGATGTCCTTGATAGATTAAAACACCTGAAAAAATACAATAATATTAGAGGAATTTAGTTATCTGGCTATTGACTGAAGAACAAGATAAAAATCTAAAGAAACAATATGTAATGAATAGATGTTGAGAGGATGTTTTTAAATGTTGAGCTGTTTCTGTGTTATTAATTAATCTGGGTCCAGTTATTGTCAATAAGGAGCAACAGAGACAGTTTTGAGAAAAATGAGTTTGAACAAGTAATTTGGATAAGATAAACTTAAGTAGAAAAGTGTGAATTATTTTAGAAATGATTGGTGATCCTTCATTTAAAGTTGACAATGCCTTCTATTATTCTTTATACTTACCAGTTGCCAGTGTTAAAACTTGTATTGAAGAAGATTAGCTGGCTTTTAAGAATATGCAATGAATTGCATAAATTTCTGAGATTCCAAAAAGTTCCAAGCAAACATCACCAAACTCTGAAATTTGTGAATCAACACTTCCCTCTGCAAATAGATCCTTGATTTCCTGACCAACAGGCCGTAATCAGGAAGGACATGCAGCACCTGCACTGTGATTATTCTAAACTGGTGTTCTGTAGGGTTGAATCCTTAGCCCTCTACTTTACCCCTGTACACTCATGACTGTGAAGCCATATTCAGCTGTAACTCCATCAGGCTCACAGAAGAAGTTTGTTTATCTCCTGGTGCAGGTTGTGCTGGGTTTCACAGCTCCTTTACTTGCAGCTGTGGTGAACCAACAACACTATAGTGGGCTGTATCTCAAATAATGATGAGTCAGAGTACAGGAAGGAGATAGATAGTTTAGTGACATGGTGGCATAACAACAATGTCGGCAAAACAAAAGAGCTGATCATTGACTTCAGAAAGTGGATCAGTGCACATGCTCCTGTCTAGAGCAATAGTGCTGAGGTTAAGTAGGTTGAGAGCTTCAGGTTCCTGGGAGTGAACAGCTCCAATATCCTGTCCTGGGCCAGACAAGTAGATGCCATGGCCAAGGAAGCTCACCAACATCTTTACTTTATTAGGAGGCTAAAGAAATTTGGCATGGTCTTGTCAAATTTACAAAGTTTTATCGATGAACCATAGAACATATCCTATATAACAGCTTGGTATTTCAACTAGTCTATACATGACTGCAAGAAACACAGAGCGTCATGGACGTGGCTCAGCATATCATGGAAACCACCTCCTCTTTATAGATTCTGTCTATTCTTCTTGTTGCCTTGGTAAAACAGCCAACATAATCAAAGACCCTACCCACCCCGGCCATTCTCTTTCCTCCCCCTCCTATCAGGCAGAAGATACAAAAGCCTGACAACATACACCACCAAGCTCGAAGACAGCTTCTACCCTGCTTATACAAGAATTCTGAATGGCCTCCTAATACGATAAGATGGATTATTGACCTTACAATCTACCTTGTTGTGACTATGCACCTTACTGTCTACCTGCACTGCATTTTCTCTATAACCCTGAGCCAGGTGTTCGACGCTTCTTTGTTGACATCTAGTCTGCTCAGATTGTGAGGATGTCTTCCACAGTGGGGGGCGGGGGCGTCATGCTCTTCCATTGGTTAACTTTTTCATCAATAGAGATAATGTCTTCATTTTCTGGATTGTGTTCTTATTTTGGACAGATAGGGCTTGTCAGCTCATCTAGAAGGAAAACTCTGATCTCAAACCTATGCTGACTTGCGGCGATACCTATTCATGGAGAAGGCGCCGAGAGTAAACTCCGAGGGAAAAATCTGGAGCTGGAGTCCTTAAGGCAGTCCTATATTGAGCTCAATGCTGATTGGCCAACTCTTGCAACACTGCTGGTATCAAACTATCAGTCTCTGCTATTCCATTGGGTCCATCAGTTGCATGGAGAGAGGAAGCATGCTACATGGGCAACTGCTTGCTCTCCATATTGTACTGCCCAGATTGTCTATCTGGACAGCTAGGACGCAATATCCATGGTCAGCTTTGACTGATGGAGGCCTCAGCAGCAGCAGCTCTTATTTAAGTTTAGTAGTGTATGTTTCTTATCAGAATTGCATATGCTCATAGAGAGTGCTGAATCGTGTTTTCGTAGATGAAAATATACCCTCAGAAGCTGTATCAGACTTATTTCACAGGAAGTATTATTATTAACTTTTTCTCAGCTCAAACTGGTAAAACCTGAGGTACAGACATGACCAAGCACACTCATTTGTCAATTGCTAGGAACTTTTGGACTTTTCCAGTTGTTAGTATTGTGGCTTTCTGAAGATTTACATAGATATTACTGTAAAGTTCTGATTGTTTAATGCTGTTGTGTAGTGCCTCTGGGATGACACCAGTTGTAGATATTACTATCGGAACAATGTATACCTTGCACATAGAACATAGAATAGTACAGCACAGTACAGGCCCTTCGGCCCACAATGTTGTGCTAACCCTTAAACCCTGCCTCCCATATAACCCCCCCCGCACCTTAAATTCCTCCATATACCTGTCTAGTAGTCTCTTAAATTTCACTAGTGTATCCGCCTCCCCACAGACTCGGGCTGTGCATTCCGCACACCAACCACTCTCTGAGTAAAAAGCCTTCCTCTAATATCCCCCTTGAACTTCCCACCCCTTACCTTAAAGCCATGTCCTCTTGTATTGAGCAGTGGTACCCTGGGGAAGAGGCACTGGCTGTCCACTCTATCTATTCCTCTTAATATCTTGTATACCTCTATCATGCCTCCTCTCATCCTCCTTCTCTCCAAAGAGTAAAGCCCTAGTTCTCTTAATCTCTGATCATAATCCATACTCTCTAAACCAGGCAGCATCCTGGTAAATCTCCTCTGTACCCTTTCCAATGCTCCCACATCCTTCCTATAGTGAGGCAACCAGAACTGGACACAGTACTCCAAGTGTGGCCTAACCAGAGTTTTATAGAGCTGCATCATTACCTCATGACTCTTAAACTCTATCCCTCAACTTAAGTGGAAAGTGGCCATTGAGTGAGTGGGCCAGTGAAGGAGTGGAGATTTGAGGCTTTGACTCGAGAGATTCTGGCAGTTTTGGCAGTTGGACTGTGCAATCAAGTCAATCAAGATTTGAATAGCTCAGACTCAGCAGAAAGCTGATTGGGCAATCGAGGTCAGGTGACCAAGCAGTTTGAAAAGCTCAAACAAATAAATAGAGGGGTAGCTCAAGCAGAGCGGCCTGTGGAAAGCAGCCAGTAAAGGAGTGGAGATTTGAGGCTTTGACTAGAAGAGGCTGAGGACGAGCTTCACTCCAAGTGAAGAAAGGCCGGGTAAGTTCCTTTCAAAGGAGAAAGTTTCAAAAGTTGAGGCAAGTATTGGGTAGGTCATGGCAGCTGAGATCGGCCCCGTGGTTTGTTCATCCTGCAGCATGTGGGAAATCAGGGATACTTCCAGTGTCCCTAATGACTATGTATGCAGGAAGTGTGTCCAACTGCAGCTTCTGGCAGACCGCATTGAGCATCTGGAGCTGCGATTGGATTCATACTGGAGCATCCGCGATGCTGAGAAAGTCGTGAATAGCATGTTCAGTGAGTTGGCCACACCGCAGGTAAAGGCTACACAGGCAGAAAGGGAAGGGGTGGCCTCTAGACAGCATAGTGCAGGAGTCCCCTGAGGTCATCTCCCTCCTAAACAGATATACTGTTTTGGATACTGTTGGGGGAGATGTGTCATCAGGGGAAGGCAGCAGCAGCCGAGTTCATTGCACCATGGGTGGCTCTGCGGCACAGGAGGGAAGGAAAAGGAGTGCGAGAGCTATAGTGATAGGGGATTCGATTGTAAGGGGAATAGATAGGCGTTTCTGCGGCCGCAAACGGGACTCCAGGATGGTATGTTGCCTCCCTGGCAAGGATCAAGGATGTCTCTGAGCGGCTGCAGGACATACTGGAATGGGAGGGTGAACAGCCAGTGGTCATGGTGCACATAGGTACCAACGATATAGGTAAAAAATGGGATGAGGTCCTACAAGGTGAATTTAGGGAGTTAGGAGATAAACTAAAAAGTAGGACCACAAAGGTAATAATCTCTGGATTACTACCAGTGCCATGTGCTAGTCAGAGTGTCAGATGAATACGTGGCTTGAAAAATGGTGTAAGGGGGAGGGATTCAAATTTCTGGGGCATTGGAACCAGTTCTGGGGGAGGTGGGACCGGTATAAACAGGACGGTCTGCACCTGGGCTGGACTGGAACCAATGTCCTAGGGGGAGCGTTTGCTGCTGCTGTTCAGGAGGCTTTAAGCTAATGTGGCAGGGGGATGGGAACAAGTGCAGAGAGACAGAGGGGTATAAAATGAAGGTAGAAGCAAAAAGTAGTAAGGTGAAAAGTAAAAGTGGCAGGCAGGTAAATCCAGGGCAAAAAGCTAAAAGAGCCACTTTTCAACATAATTGTATAAGGGCTAAGAGTGTTGTAAAAACAAGCCTGAAGGCTTTGTGTGTCAATGCGAGGAGCATTGGTAACAAGGTGAATGAATTGAATGTGCAGATAGTTATTATCGAATATGATATAGATGGGATCACAGAGACCTGGCTCCAGGGTGACCAAGGATGGGAGCTCAACATCCAGGGATATTCAATATTCAGGAGGGATAGACAGGAAAGAAAAGGAGGTGGGGTAGCATTGCTGATTAGAGAGGAGATTAACGCAATAGAAAGGAAGGACATTAGCCTGGAGGATGTGGAATCGATATGGGTAGAGCTGTATAACATTAAGGGGCAGAAAACGCTGGTGGGAGTTGTGTACAGGCCACCTAACAGTGGTAGTGAGGTTGGGGATGGCATTAAACAGGAAATTAGAAATGCGTGCAATAAAGGAACAGTAGTTATAATGGGTGACTTCAATCTACATATAGATTGGGTGAACCAAATTGGTAAGGGTGCTGAGGAAGAGGATTTCTTGGAATGTATGCGGGATGGTTTTTTGAACCAATATGTCGAGGAACCAACTAGAGAGCAGGCCATTCTAGATTGGGTATTGAGCAATGAGGAAGGGTTAGTTAGCAATCTTGTCGTGCGAGGCCCCTTGGGTAAGAGTGACCATAATATGGTGGAATTCTTCATTAAGATGGAGAGTGACATAGTTAATTCAGAAACAAAGGTTCTGAACTTAAAGAAGGGTAACTTTGAAGGTATGAGATGTGAATTAGCTAAGATAGACTGGCAAATGATACTTAAAGGGTTGATGGTGGATATGCAATGGCAAGCATTTAAAGATCGCATGGATGAACTACAACAATTGTTCATCCCAGTTTGGCAAAAGAATAAACCAGGGAAGGTAGTGCACCTGTGGCTGACAAGGGAAATTAGGGATAGTATCAAGTCCAAAGAAGAAACATATAAATTAGCAAAAAAAAGCGGCACAACTGAGGACTGGGAGAAACTCAGAGACCAGCAGAGGAGGACAAAGGGCTTAATTAGGAAAGGGAAAAAAGATTATGAGAGAAAGCTGACAGGGAGCATAAAAACTGACTGTAAAAGCTTTTATAGATACGTGAAAAGAAAAAGATTGGTCAAGACAAATGTAGGTCCTTTACAGTCAGAAACAGGTAAATTGATCATAGGGAACAAAGACATGGCAGACCAATTGAATAGCTACTTTGGTTCTGTCTTCACTAAGGAGGACATAAATAATCTTCCGGAAATAGTAAGGGACCGAGGGTCTAGTGAGATGGAGAAACTGAGGGAAATACATGTTAGTAGGGAAGCGGTGTTAGGTAAATTGAAGGGATTAAAGGCAGATAAATCCCCAGGGCCAGATGGTCTGCATCCCAGAGTGCTTAAGGAAGTAGCCCAAGAAATAGTGGATGCATTAGTGATAATTTTTCAAAACTCCTTAGATTCTGGATTAGTTCCTGAGGATTGGAGGGTGGCTATTGTAACCCCACTTTTTAAAAAAGGAGGGAGAGAGATACCAGGGAATTATAAACCGGTGAGTCTGACATCAGTGGTGGGGAAAATGCTAGAGTCGGTTATCAAAGATGTGATAACAGCACATTTGGAAAGAGGTGAAATCATTGGACAAAGTCAGCATGGATTTGTGAAAGGAAAATCATGTCTGACGAATCTTATAGAATTTTTTGAAGATGTAACTAGTAGAGTGGATAGGGGAGAGCCAGTGGATGTGGTATATTTAGATTTTCAAAAGGCATTTGACAAGGTCCCACACAGGAGATTAGTGTGCAAACTTAAAGCACATGTTATTGAGGGTATGGTATTGATGTGGATAGAGAATTGGTTGGCAGACAGGAAGCAAAGAGTGGGAGTAAACGGGACCTTTTCTGAATGGCAGGCAGTGACTAGTGGGGTACCGCAAGGCTCAGTGCTGGGACCCCAGTTGTTTACAATATATATTAATTATTTAGACGAGGGAATTAAATGCAGCATCTCCAAGTTTGCGGATGACACGAAGCTGGGCGGCGGTGTTAGCTGTGAGGAGGATGCTATGAGGATGCAGGGTGACTTGGATAGGTTAGGTGAGTGGGCAA
This sequence comes from Hemitrygon akajei, assembly GCF_048418815.1. Taxonomy (NCBI): domain Eukaryota; kingdom Metazoa; phylum Chordata; class Chondrichthyes; order Myliobatiformes; family Dasyatidae; genus Hemitrygon; species Hemitrygon akajei. The sequence continues at coordinate 71,686,227 of NC_133143.1, read as the reverse complement.
ATTCATGGCAGATGCAATTTAATGTGGATAAGTGTGAGGTTATCCACTTTGGTTGCAAGAACAGGAGAACAGATTATTATCTGAACGGTGGCCGATTAGGAAAAGGGGAGATTCAACGAGACCTGGGTATCATTGTACACCAGTCATTGAAGGTGGGCATGCAGGTACAGCAGGCGGTGAAAAAGGCAAATGGTATGTTGGCATTCATAGCAAAAGGATTTGAGTACAGGAGCAGGGAGGTTCTGCTGCAGTTGTACAAGGCATTGGTGAGACCGCACCTGGAATATTGTGTGCAGTTTTGGTCCCCTAATCTGAGGAAAGACATTCTTGTCATAGAGGGAGTACAGAGAAGGTTCACCAGATTGATTCCTGGGATGGCAGGACTTTCATATGAAGAAAGACTGGATCGACTAGGCTTATACTCACTGGAATTTAGAAGATTGAGGGGGGATCTTATTGAAACGTATAAAATTCTAAAGGAATTGGACAGGCTAGATGCAGGAAGATTGTTTCCCATGTTGGGGAAGTCCAGAATGAGGGGTCACAGTTTAAGGATAAAGGGGAAGCCTTTTAGGACCAAGATGAGGAAAAACTTCTTCACACAGAGTGGTGAATCTGTGGAATTCTCTGCCACAGGAAACAGTTGAGGCCGGTTCATTGGCTATATTTAAAAGGAAGTTAGATATGGCCCTTGTGGCTAAAGGGATCGGGGGTATGGAAAGAAAGCAGGTACAGGGTTCTGAGTTGGATGATCAGCTATGATCATACTGAATGGCGGTGCAGGCTCAAAGGGCCGAATGGCCTACTCCTGCACCTATTTTCTATGATTCTATGAAAGCTAACACCCCATATGCTTTCTTAACTATCCTATCTACCTGCGAGGCAACTTTCAGGGATTTGTGGACATGTACCCCCAGATCCCTCTGCTCCTCCACTCTACTAAGTATCCTGCCATTTACTTTGTACTCTGCCTTGGAATTTGTCCTTCCAAAGTGTATCACCTCACACTTCTCTGGGTTGAACTCCATCTGCCACTTCTCAGTCCACTTCTGCATCCTATCAATGTCTCTCTGCAATCTTCGACAATCCTCTACACTATCCACAACACCACCAACCTTTGTGTCATCTGCAAACTTGCCAACCCACCCTTCTTCCCCCACATCCAGGTCATTAATAAAAATCATGAAAAGTAGAGGTCCCAGAACCGATCCTTGTGGGACAGCACTAGTCACAACCCTCCAATTTGAATGTACTCCCTCCACTACAAACCTCTGCTTTCTGCAGGCAAGCCAATTCTGAATCCACCTGGCCAAACCTCCCTGGATCCCATGCCTTCTGACTTTCTGAATAAGCCTACCGTGTGGACATGTTCCAAAATCTTTCAATTTCCTCTTTTAATTCAGCATATGTCTGGTGTTTTTCACTTATTGATTTCTGTAAGTTATTTGTGTTTGGAATGGCTATATCTATTAATTAAATTGCTCTTGCTTGTTTATCCTGAATTATTATATCTGGATGGTTATTATGGATTGTCCTATGTGTAATAACTGTTTGGTGATAAGATACTGTAGAATTAGGCCATTCAGCCCATTTCATCATGGCTGATCCAAGATCCCACTCAACCCAGGGAACATGCATATAGTCACACACAAAAATGCATATGGCCCAAGTCCCTTAGTGTTACATCTTGTAGATTGATGGTACATGGATATTATTGGCAAGAAAAAGCCCGCAGCAGTTCGCTCATCAAGTGCTAGTGCAGTTGCAGACAAGTTGCAGCTTGTCTTCCACTAAGCGAACACTGGAGGACAGCACTAATGAGAGGAGCCATCACCCAACCCAGCACAAACTCCAGCATGACTGCCATGTTTCTGCTCTCTCCCATATTGTCTCCAGCGGGTTTTTTCCCTGGGCGCTGCAGTAGGCAACCCTGTGGCATGAAGGCCTGGTCTGCGCTACAACCAAGACTACTCAATTCCCTTGCTATCGGTCTCACTGACATAATAGATAGGGTTCAGTTCTGATACTAATGATTGTTAAGAAAAATACTTTATTGTCACATGCACAAGTACACATATGCATAGGTGCAATGAAAAACTTACTTGCAGCTGCATTACATGCACATAGCATTAGATAAGCAGCATTCACAAGAAGAAATATCATCCATACATTATATGCAAATTTTACAAGAAAGAACCCAAATAGATCAAAAAGCAAGTCTATTGTAGAGCAAGTTTGTCATATCTTTGCTATACTGAGGTATAGATTAACTTTGTACTGGTTGTTTCAAGAACCAAGTGTTTGAAGGGAAGTAACTATTCTTGAACCTGATGGTGTAGGGCGTCAGGCTTCTGTTACCCTTGGCTGATGGTAGCTGTGAGAAGATGGCATGACCCGAATGGTGGGGACTGTGATGATGGTGGTTGACTCCTTGAGCCAGTACCTCTTGTAGATACTGTTGATGGTAGGGAGGGATGTACCCATTATGTTTTGGGTACAGTCTACTATTCTCTGCACCTTCTTGCATTCCTGTGTATTCAAATTGCCATTCCAGATGCAACCTGTGAGGATACTTTCAACAGTACATCTACAAAATTTGTTAGGGTGTTCGGTGATTAGCCAAACTGCCTTAACCTTTTAAATAAACTGGTGCACTTTCCTTGTGATTGCTTCTATACTGTCTCTAGGACAGGTCATCCAAGATGTTAATAGCTTGGAATTTAAAGCTGCTGACTCTCTCCACTGCTGATCCCCCAGTGCTATCCTTTATGAGGGGGCAAGTTACATTGAAGTAAAACTATGGTTCTGTGTTCCTGGGGTTACTGCTGGTGTTTGCAGGTGGCACTGCCTACCAATGCTGTAAGTATGATAGGTAGCTTGCTGAATGGTTGCTTGTAAAATACACAAAGACCTAGTGTCTTCTGGTTTTAATTATTTAAATTTTACAACCCCCATTATTTTTCAGGAGCACCAAGCAATGAAATTCTTGATGCACCTTCGACTTCTATGGACCACCCTTTCCTGAGAGCTTTCGCACCACAAATAGATGCAATAAATGCAGGAAAACCAACAGATGGTAAGTCAAAAAACAAGAAAACATAATTGCATTCTTCCAGATTTATTATTGATGACTATTTTGCACACAAGTCACCTGATCCAAATACTTATTAAATGATACTATTGTACTTGCCTCAGCTTCTTTCTCTGGCACCACCCTCTGTGTGAAATGTTGACTCTGAAGTCCCTTTTAAATCTTTCCCCCTCTTATCGCTTCTGCTGTTTATGAATGTGGGATCTATATTTGGTATCTTCCAGTACATCACCTGAGGCTAATGAAGATGCAAAACTCTCCATCGGAGATCCAACAATCCCTGCCCTGCTCTTCATATATCCTGGAAGAGATCCCAGATCCTGGGGATCTATCTCCCATTACACTATAGATGGTTCCTCCCTCCTGACACAAACATGTTCCAGAGTATTGGCATCCCTCTCCTTCACCAGCTCTCCATCCCCCACATCTCCCTGGTGAATACTGATGAGAAGCATTTATTTGAGATTCAGGATTCAAGATTGTTTAATGTCATTTTCAGTACACAAGTGTAAAGGATATTGAAATAATTGTTACTCCAGATCCACAGCAGTAGGATTTTTAAAAAAAAGTCACAATAAGATAAAGAACACAATAATAATGAGAAAAACACAATAAATATAAATACATAAGATAGCTTATATACATAGAAGGTGACTCTGACAGTAAATGATAAAGTAGTGGTGTTTGAGGGTGTGGAGAGGTGGGGGGGGGATAGGGTTAGTGGGTGGAAGTGTTGATCAGCTTTACCTCTTGGGAAAAGTAACTGCTTTTGAGTTTGGTGGTCTTGGCTTGGATGCTAGATAGTGTCCTCCTTGGTGACTATCCAGTCCATGAGAAGAGTGGATGGGATCCTTCATATTGCTACTGGCCCTTTGCAGGCACCTTTCTGAATATATGTCTTCCTGTCTGCCACAGTGCAGTTTCCATACTTTGCAGTGATTCAGCTTGTTTGGATGCTTTCTCCTATGCATTTGTAGAATGACATGACTTTAGATGTGTATTGTCCACCTCCCTTCAGCCTCCTCAGAAAGGTGAGCGTTCTTGGTGACCCATATCCCCTGGCTCCACACATAGATTTCTTCACAAGCCCTGAAGGGGCCAGCTCTTTCCCCAGTTCCACTCTACATACATAGAGTTGTGATTCCGCTCAGTCCTGCTTTGCAACAACACTTCATGTCTCCTCTTGCCCTACTAACCTCTTACATTCTCTCCTATAACCACTATAAAATTCAACAGACCTTTAGGGATTCAGAAAGATGAAACTAGGTGAATCATACCAGGTATTAATTCAGCTGAAAACTAGTTTTCAGTATCGATCTCTTCTATTGTACACCTCAAACAGTAATCAGATAGAAATTAAAAGGACAGATTTGTACACAAACAGTACAGTCTACAGAGGAAAGGCTACTGGCCCACAGCAGGAGTCTGGTGGGGTTTGGAAAGCAAAATAACCATGAGAGTTTCTTGTCTGCATCAGCCAAATGTAAGACTATGAAGTATGTTAACTGACCCTCATCAATAGAATAAAAGGACATCCCTTAAGAACAAAGATGAGGAGGAATTTCTTTCGTCAGAGGGTAATGAATCTGTGGAAACCATTGTCACAGACAGCTGTGGAAGCCAAGTCATTGTGTATATTTAAAGTGGAGATTGATAGGATTAGACAGAGTGTCAAAGGTTATGGAAAGAAGGCAAGAGAATGGGGTTGAGAGGGTGTATCCAGATAAATCAACTATGATAGAGTGGCAGAGCTGATTCGATGGGCTGATTGGCATAATTCTGCTCCTCTGTCTTATAGTTCATCAAAAAAGGTATCAACTTCAGCTCAGTTATTTTGCATTGTGTTATATAGATAAGTCAGTGATAATAAACCTGATTGTAATTCTCTGTTAATTAACTTAATTTGCATAAATCTATCAATCTTCCTCTTAAATATACACAATGATTGAGTATCCACACACTTTAAGTAGAGAATTTGAAACATTAATAACCTTGAGTAAAACACATCAATCATTAAGAACTCCTAAGTAGTTTGAGGTTGGCGTTGAAAATGTATCAGAATAATTTGCTTATTTAATCCATTATTAATGAAAAAGTATGACAATATCAAAATGAAAGGTTATTTTTAGAAAAGTTTGATGACTTGTGTACTTCAGTTGGGCTGGTGGGCAAAGTGGGCACCGTGGGCTTGATTCACACTGTGGGCTGGATGGGCACTGTGGACTGGTGGGCAAAGTGGGCACTGTGGGCTGGGTTCACACGATGGGCTGGATACATACCATGGGTTGGTGGGCACTGTGGGCAACGTGGGCTGGATACACACCGTGGGGGTGGGTATGTTCCATGAGCTCGTTGGCAACAGGGACTGGATTCGCACCTTGGGCTGGGTACGCACCTTGAGTTGGGTGGGCACTGTGGGCTAGATGGACAATATGGGCTGGATACACACTTGTGAGCTGGATACACATTATGGGTTGGGTGAGCAGTGTGGGCTGGGTGGGCAACATTGGCTGGATACACACCGTGGGCTGTTTATGCTCCATGGTTTGGGTGGGCACTGTGGGCTCAGTGGGCAACATGGGTTGGATACACACCATCAGCTGGGTGGGCACTGTGGGCTGGATGGGCACCGTAGGCTGGGTGGACAATGTGAGCTGAATACGCATTGTGGGTTAGGTGGGCACTGTGGGCTGGATGAGCAACATGGGCCGGATACATACTGTTGGATGGGTGGGCACCGTGTGCTGGGTGGGCACTGTGGGCTGGATGGGCACCGTAGGCTGGGTGGACAATGTGGGCTGAATACGCATTGTGGGTTAGGTGGGCACTGTGGGCTGGATGAGCAACATGGGCCGGATACATACTGTTGGATGGGTGGGCACCGTGTGCTGGGTGGGCAATGTGGGCTGGATGGGCACCGTGAGCTGGATACGCACCATGGGCCGGGTGGGCACCGTGGGCTGGATGGGCAATGTGGGCTGGGTAAACACCATGGGCCAGGTGGGCACTGTGGGCTGTTTATGTTCCATGAGCTGGGTGGGCACCATGGGCTGATGGGCAATGTGGGCTAAAGGTCTGTATTGCTCCATGATCCTAAATGCAAACATTGGGGGATGGGTGGATTAAACTACAGAGAGCTGGAATCCACCTCTTGTCCTTGGTCGCTCACATTGATTTGGACGGATTACTGAGCACGGAGTGAAACGGTGTGTGTTGCTTCAGCACTTTAACTGTCCAGTTGCACAAAACAGTCATATCACTGCTTTTTTCCATATCTGTCAACAACCAGTTCTTTCCTCTTCTTCTGCAGATGTTTATGGGCTAAGTCGATTTGCCCACCTTTCCACAGCTGAGGAACGAGACATGGCTTACTTCGAAAGCCACTATCAAGAGCGGGTATGTTTATAATAGCAGAATAAATAGAGACACATTTCAGAGGATAACAATACAGCTTTTGGAATAAACAGCGGTCTGCACTTAAACTTCAGAGTGGTACAACTATTCTTACAAAATTTCCAACCAGATTTAAACTAGATTATTTTTCTTTTTGTGTGCCCATATTTTATGTGGAACTGTCAGTGGCCTTAGTTTACGTATTAAAGTTTCTCGTCGCTGGTGAAGTTAAGATTTGCTGTATTATCATTACTATATTCGACAAAATGTGGCAGCCAATTTGTATTAAATGAGCCCCCGCAAATAGGGATTTGAAAAGAAATGGATTATCTGATTTAATGATTAAGGACTAAATATTGGTCAGAATTCCAGAACTGAAGGATTAATTCTGAAACCTGACACTAATTACAATAAGATATTGATGCTCTCTATGACAGAGACTACTAACACACAAAGAGAACAGTTATTGAAAGTGATATAGCAAAAAAATTAGGCCAATACATCACAGAGGTGTGTCCTTTGAGCTGTGGAGTAGCAATCTATTTTCACATTTTTACTTAATTTCAGGGTGAAGGCTTGAAACCGGAAGGTTTTATAGACCAAGTGTTAACAATTAAAATTTGTTGATCAACCAGGCCCAGAGAAATGTTTGGAATTTCATGCATAGTGCTTACAGCCACCCGCCTAATCCTTCATTAAGTCCCCTTCAAGACTTTCTAACAGTGTTATGTTCTGATTATTTGTGCACAAAGGATAACCTTCTGGTTTTACTTATCTCCTATCCAGTAGTAGCATAAACATTGCATTACATTACACAGCAGCACAGTACATTATAGTACACAACAGCACAATACATTACAGTACACAGTATATTACATTACACAACAGCACAGTACATTTCAGTACACAACAGCATAGTACATTACAATACACAACAACAGCAGCACAGTACATTATAGTACACAACAGCAGCACAGTACATTATAGTACACAATAGCATAATACATTACAGTACACAACAACAGCACAGTATGTTACAGTACTGTGATGATACAAAGATCGGTAGAGGAGCGGGTAGTGTTGAAGAAACAGAGAGCCTGCACAGAGACTTAGATAGTTTAGGGGAATGGGCAAAGGAGTGGTAAATGAAATACAATGTTGGAAAGTGTATGGTCATGCACTTTGGTGGAAGAAATAAACAGGGAGACTATCATTTAGATGGGGAGAGAATTCAAAATGCAGCGATGCAAAGGGACTTGGGAGTCCTTGTGCAGGATACCCTAAAGGTTAACCTCAAGGTTGAGTTGATTGTGAAGAAGGCGAATGCAATATTGGCATTCATTTCTAGAGGTACAGAATATAAGAGCCGGGATGTGATGTTGAGGCTCTATAAGGCACTCCAGAGACCACACGGAGTATTGTGTGCAGTTTTGGGCTCCTTAGTTTAGAAAAGATATACTAACATTGGAGAGGGTTCAGAGAAGATTCACGAGAATGATTCCAGGAATGAAAGGGTTACCGTATGAGGGATGTCTGGCAGCTCTTGGGCTGTATTCCCTGGAGTTCAGGAGAAAGAGGGGGGATCTCATAAAAACATTCCGAATGTTAAAAGGCCTGAACAGATTAGATATGGCAAAGTTATTAACCATGATAGGGGAGTCTAGGTTAATAGGGCACAACTTCAGGACTGAAGGACATCCTTTTAGAACTGAGATGTGGAGGGTGGTAAATCTATGAAATTTGTTGCCACGAGCGGCTGTGGAGGCCAAGTCACTGGGTGTATTTAAGGCAAAGATAGATAGGTTCTTGATTAGCCAGGGCATCAAAGGGTATGGGGTGAAAGCAGGGGAGTGGGGATAACTGGAAGAATTGGAACAGCCCATGATTGAATGGTGGAGCAGACTCGATGGGCCAAATGGCCCACTTCTGTTCCTATATCTTATGGTCTTACACAACATCAGCACAGTACACTACAGTACAGACAGCAGCATAGCACATTACATTAAACAATAGCAGCACAGTACAATATGGTAATGGGGGCTGAACCTGCAAACTTACATGAAGTGGCTGGTGCTACAACATTTGCCACAGATACATGGCAAAGCTGCAAATTATTGAGCTGGATCTTTGAGGCAAATCTCTAATTATGTTGTTTGAAACTACCAATGGCAATTGCACAGTAATGGCTACTTTTTGGTCAAAAGGCAATGCCTCAAAAAAGTGTCATCTATCATTAAGGACCTCCATCTCCCAGAACATGCCCTCTTTTTATTGTTACCATCAGGGAGGGGTACAGGAACCTGAAGATACATACTCAACATTTCAGGAATGGATTCTTCCCCACTGCTATCATATTTCTGAATGGGCAAGGAAGCCATGAACACTACCTCAGTATTTTCCCCTCTCTTTTGCACTACTTGTTTAATTTAATGTACTTCCTTTTATAGTATAAGTAATTTAGTTTTTGTATAATAATGTATTGCAAAGTATTGCTGTAACAAAGCAACAAATTTCATGACATATGCCAGTGATATTAAATCTGATTGTGGATTTGATCTGTTAATATTAAATGATTCCATTTACTATGACCTTTAATTTACAATTCTTTTCTATTTCAGCTCAAATTGGAAAAGGCTACAAATGGTCAGAAAAAGGTTTCTGCACCTAAAGGTGAAACTTCACAACTGACAAAGCCTTCGAAAGGACCAAAAAACAGAAAATCCTAAGAACATACACACCATTAATTGTTTTTTCCCCTTGTACACTGAGTACTATCAGTGGCCCATCCTCTGGAATAAACACTACAGATTTATGTTATACCTATGTCAGAGTTGAAACAGTCACATTAGTTTCACCAACATTACTACCTACATTTGATATTGTCATCCTGATAAAAATAAACACCTTGGGTATGAAAATTCAAAAAAATGCAAAGCAGATTATGAAAAGATAAATCTGATAAACTTTGCTGTAATTCTCTCTGCTATGAGGGTACTGCAAATCTGTCGAGAGAAATAGTAAGTTTTTTCTGTGTAGTGCAGTTTGAAGTATGAATCTTGTTATTTAGCAATATCTATAGAGGCACATCTCTAATGGCTAATGGCACATGGTCAAAAAGCAGCCTGGTCAATTACTTATTACTGCAAACATCCCCTTCCTCTTTCATTCTTGCACTATTAATCAACTGTTACCATCTACAAAGTTCACTGCAGCAACTTGCCAAGGATTCTCTGTAGTACCTCTGCAACCTAGAAAGAAAGGTACAGCAGGGTCTTGTGTACTACCACCTACATCTTCCTCACTCACTGTGTGATGCACCATCAATAACTCACTCTGAGACGTAAGAAGCGAGGTATCGGCTTTTATTGACTGGAAGAATGAACAACACTACATCCTGGAGAATGAGGCCGGGCATCAGGCCTCAATCGCCTTTATACAGGGGTCTGTGGGAGGAGCCACAGAAGCAGTCAGCAGGGGTCTGTGGGAGGAGCCACAGGAGCAGTCCAGACAGGTATATGTAGTTCACCACACTGTGTGGAAGGTCATCACCTTTCGAGATTGAGAAGCTAACAGAAGGGAACTGATAATTAACATCTCAGAACTTCGAATGAAGTGGCTGTGGGGATAAAGGATGCACTAATCAACATCTTCTAAAATTCGAAAGATTATGGAATGCTTTCTGTAGATTGGAGGCTTTCAAGTATGAGCCCAATTCATGAGAAAGGATAGAGAGAGAAAACAGTGAACAACTGATCAGTATTTGGGCAAACATTGAAATCTATAATCAAAGATGTAAAAATGTAACATCTTTTAACTCCTGACATGCTAGAGAGTTTGAGGAGTATAGAGTCACCCCAACTTTGCACTAATTTCACAACTTATGGACTCAAGTTTAAGCACTCTACAACTTATATTCTCAACATTTATTGCTTATTTATGTATTATTATTTTTTCTTTTTGTATTTGCACAGTTATTGCATTTTGCACACCAGTTGTTTGTCCTCCTTTCTTGTGTGTCCACAAAAATAAATCTCAGGGTTTTATATGGTGACATAAATGTACTTTGATAATTTACTCTGAATTTTGAACTTTGAAAGTAGGGTATGCTCTCATTAAAGGAAGATTCAGATGTGGCTTCATTGACACACAATATTAGGAAAGCTGAAATAGTAATGCAGGAAGAATGTTTCCCTTGGCTACGGCAACATGTTCACGTGGATGGGTGAATCTTTATGCAGGAGAATCTGCTATTGATTGAATTCAAAACGTAGATTGGTAGATGGTGAGACAAGAAACTACAGATACTGGAATCTGGAGCCTGGATATTTGAGAAGTTAAATCATATGGGAATGGTGTTTCGGATTGAAGGCCAGTCATGTGCTGGCATTGGAGAAAGTCCAGAGGAGCTTCATGAAAGTAACTCCAGGAATTAAAGGAGCAGTTGATGGCTCTGGGCCTGTACTCACTGGAGTTTATAAGAATGATGAGGGAATCTCTTTGAAATCCATCGAATATAGAAAGGCTGAGATAGAGGATGGCTCCTATAATGGGTAAGTCTGGAACCAGAGGGCACAGCCTCAGAATAGAGGGATATGCTTTTAGAACAGAGATGAGGAGGGATTTCTTTAACCAGAGAGTGGTGAATCTGTGGAATTCATTGACACACATGGTTGTGGAGGCCAAGTCATTGGGTATATATTTAAAGTGGAGGTTGATAGGTTTCCCCTTCTGATGTTTCATCTGAACAACTGAGCATCTTCTTCTTGTAAACTTTAATGGCAATGGGTAGACTAAGATAAGGTGCATTAATCCCACCTACTGAGTTGGAGTGTAGAGCAAAGAGACAGGAAGTATAACCACTAAATCCCAGTCCTCCAAAAATATTCAAATAATATCAAAAAGTCTAATGCTTTTTAGAAAGTCAAATGTACACTTACATACATACATTATGATGGCAGTGCTATCCTAACAAACTTTCCAGGTTAAACTGTGTGTCCCAAAGATCTCAATTTAGCAATTAGATGTTTCCTTTGCACCTCAGAGGAACTGCATTCAAACAATATTTGCTGCAACATTTGTTGACAAGTCCACTCCCTACAAATGCCTGTACCATGAATATTGATTCTGAACAAGGAAATATTTAATCTACTATGTCCAATACAACATGTGTAAATATAACTTCTTCCCTCCTTTTATACTCATCACCCAGTTGAGTTCCCACTATCCTCTAAATTTTATATAAATGCAGTCCTTTTCTTCCTTGTACCATCTTTGTGCCACAGTGATCGAATTGATTTTATAATTATGACTTTCACCTCCCCCTTATGCAAAGGCACCACTACATTTACATCCTCAATTTTAGTGATTGGCAAGAATGCCTACCACCTTGTTTTTTCAACCCAACGTGGGGAGTAAAGACCCTGCAGCCTAAACAGATGTTGTCCAATCTCAAGTTGAATGTCTGGCCTACAATTTGAAATACCTGTTTTAGTCAATATAAAAACTGAGAACGAATCAGAGCTCAGAAATACACTAATCAGGGCATCCATTTTCAACTCGTTCCAGGGCTAAAATGATAGCAACCATCTCAAACATACTGTAAATACTGATATTTCTTAATAGTCACCTGAAAATTTGGAATATAAACAGGAACACTTGATTGACCTATTACTGGATTATCTGAACCAACGGCGTAGATATGTAAGAATCCATAATATCTGTTTTGAATATACTGCTGAACTTCCTGTGCCACTGATAAACAATCACTCCTTATATTGATCTTTTCCTGAAGGCCCAACTCAACCACAGGCAAAGGTAAAGACCATTGAGTGGTGACAGAAAGAGGTACACTGGGACTATAATCCACATAAAATAACCCAAGATTTTGTGTCCATTCATTTCCCATCCACTGAAAAATGAAGATCTGAATACAGTGCTCTCAACACTATAATGTCACCAATATTGCATGACCAACTTTATGCCTTCTAATGTTAACCCAATAAACCAGGAGTGGCCAACCTTTTACATTCCATGCATCAATTTTTTCATGCACGAGTTCAGATGCACCATACAACTCTTGCACCCCCATTCAATTCTTGTAAAAATGTTAATATAGACATATTTAGCATTTTTACATGATATATTGATTTAATATAAAAACAAGATAAACATTACTTACCTTAATGAGACTTTTAACAAATGTATTTTGTCTTCTTTTGATTTCTTCCTTTTTCTTGATCACATATTCTTTCTGTAACTCAGACCCAAGCACTAGCTTCAGTTTTCCTTCTATTTCAGTTTGATGTTGTGTTTTATTGTGTCTATTAAGATCATGTCTTCTATTATGTGAGAAAGTGTTTTCACAAACAATGCACAACAGTTTTCCTGATGGACCTGCTATAAATAAGAACTCATTTTCCCACTGTTCATTGAATTCATGCTTACTATCACTTTCTGCTTTTCTTTTGCTCATTTTCTTTTGTACTGTGATGGGCAACTGAATGTAAAATCAAGGCTTAATTTTTGAAAAAGTACAAAACTGCAAATGTTCACAAAAGACGAACAAAGCACAACTCCATAGTGCACGAGTGTCAATTGTAAACTGATTGGCAAAAACCTGCGACGCCTGGCGTCTCAGGATCAAACAAGTATCAAATGCGTATGAACAGTTATGGAATGACTGCAGAACAAGTCCTTCTTTCCTAGTTTGACTTATTGAACATTTTTAAAACTGAAAACAGATTAATGTGAAAGAAGATAACATTCACCAAAAGATGTGCACGAAATAAAATCACTAAAAATAATTGCTAAGTTTTAGATTTATTCTCAGTAAAACCCATTTCTAGTTCTAAGCTACTTGAATTCCTGTTAGATTTTTTTTCTACAAATCGGCTTTTGGTTAATACTTTTTGCATGAGTGGGTTTACTTTTTTATTAATATCACTGGGGTGCAATGCGCCATTTCTAATCATCCAACGCGCCGGAGGTTGGCCATCCCTGCAATAAACCATTGCTGTCTGTAACCTGTATGATGTAAACAACTGAATCTCTTGACCATGTCTGCATGCTTTTATGTATTGAGCAGACATTCGACCTCTCTCGGAAGTTCCAGGAGTCTCCCGCATATTGATAGCGGCTCCCTGACACCTGCAAATTATGCACAATATACTGGAAATCGATTTCTTTGAGAGCGAGTGAGTGAGGTGGGGGGGGGGGGAGGGAGAGGGAGAAGGGGAGAGGGAGAGAATTCTGATTGGTCTCTCTCTGTGCTAAGTAGACTTATCAGTTTTCCCTGTGGGTGGGGTTTACAGTCGACCTCTCTCTCTCTCTCTCATTGTCCATCAGTTCAGTTTAATGTCCTGCAGCGTCATGGCAGAGTGTTCCAAAAAAAAAGAAAATATAAAACGTACTTCACCCCAGACTACACTAAAGTGTACTCCTGTCTAATAGGGATCAAAAATAATGACAGTGTTGCTTGCTGCACTGTTTGTAACAGTGACTTTTCTATCGACCATTGTGGGTTAAATGGCTGTAAAAGACATATTGAGGTGAGTTTAACAGGTGTCATTCATTCATTAGCATAGCTAACATTATTTAAACTAGCTGCTCTATTGATGGCCAAACTCCCTGTAGATTTGCTTAAAGTTGTAATAGAATAAAAAATAACTCAATGATAATATAATTGTGAATCTGATGTCTTGCAAAATTAACAATTTCATTGACACAGACTGCTATGAAGTTAAGACTTCAGCAAAATGCTCAAATCTGCCAAGCAAGCCATATCACAGTACAAGGAAAGTTTGCAAAAGAAATAGAAAAACTATTTGTATTAGCATTTAACTATTAGCATTGAGGCTATTAGCGGGGCGGGGGTGGTGGTGCTACCTCCCTGAAATGAGTTTTTTTCAGGGTGGGATGTCTGCATTGAGCCGCTGCCACTTAATTAGCTTAGATATTTGCATTAATGGAGCAGGTGTACCCAGTAAAGTCCCACTGAATATACGTTCTATTCCTTTCGAATATACTGTTGTATATTCGGGTAGTAGTGAGTGGTATTGGTTTCCAATGGCTGACCGTGCTCGCTTACCATACACAATAGTGAACTGGAGGAACTCAGCGCGACGAGCGGTATCGGACGGGGACAATTGTCGACGTTTTGGGTCAAAACCCTGCTTCAGGATTGTGGTAAATTGTAGATTTCCAAAATCTTGAAAATAGCCTTAAAGTCGCAACCAAAATGCACTCATGGCATAACAGTAGCGGCGATTAAGCGTGCTGCAAATTGGAGCTATTCGGCACGTCACAATTTTACTTACAGTACGTGTCCATACATATGCTAAACGAAAGACACGTTCACATTTAGTAACTAAATTACTGAATGCTTTCGGCGTCAATGGTCGGCACGGGTGGGCCAAAGGGCTTCTTTCTCGCCGTCTGCAACAGAATAGATTCGACTTGTGTATTTTTTTTGTTGTTTGCGATTTTCCTACGCTTAATGTAACTACATTTTGCAATGACAGTATTTTCTGTTAGATGTTAAGATCCTGGCGGTTTGATTACATACCCTCATCTCAGTTGTTTGACCGGGGGGGGGGGGGTATTTAGTTGGAGGGAACAGCCCCTCCTTCCCTCTGGCGCTGGCCTGCCGCGTCCACGCGGGAATCCAGGCGGAGGGGAATTGTCCCGCTCTCTGATAGAACCAAGATTTGATGTAAGGTATTTTTATCCCTGAGGCTTGCAGAGCTGGTAAGTTACGGGTGTCCAGATGTCAACAGCGTGTAGTTTCAGTACAACCGAGTAAGGTGGATTTTGAGTTTGCTGTTGTGCGCAGGCCAATGACAGAGAAAACACTACGTTTCAGGGAAAGGGGCCTATTAGCATAATAGCCCATCAACAGGCTGAGGACAGTTATCAGACCATTTCACAAATGTGTAGGAGTTTTTTGATGTTGTGACTAGTGAAAACCATGGTCACCAACGTCCGCATCGGATATGGTACCTAGACAGACAGACTAGTAGAATAGATAACTGGAATCATTTGATGTATGCAGTTGGATGATCAGAAGAGTGTCAGTAAGATGGCTGTTCATCAGACTTCTAAGCAGAATTCGAATGCATCATATTGAGGATACGTTGGGACCGTCCTAAGTTTATGCTTGCATTTCTCAACAGCTTCCAGGTGCTTGAATTCCGGGGCAACTATCTGTAGAATAGAGAGAATGGTATTATCAAAGTTAAAAAGCAAGGAGACAACAATTATGCTTTGTAATTAAATGAATAGATAAAGGAAAATCAGTAGATTTGTATATTGGACTTCAATAAGACTATTATACAATGGAACAGAATTAGGCCATTTGGTCCATTGAGTCTGCTCTGGCATTTGAACATGGCTGATTTATTATTTCGCTCAACTCCATTCTCCTCCCCTTTCCCTGTAATCATTTATACTCAAATATGTAAGATGTGTATAAGACATTATTTGGGGTAGTGCATTGTTGTAGAGTGATAATTAGTTAAATATGGAATAATGGGAATTGGTCATTTTCAGTTTCGGAGGTTGTATCAACTTCAAAGATGGGCCCAGTTATTCATTCTTCATCAATGAATGAGATGGGCAATTTATTGAAGTTAAATTGCCCATCTCATTTATTGATGAAGTTCAAAAGCAGAGCGGCTGTGAGGAGGATGTAGGGAAATTTCAGGAGAACATTTTTACATTAAAGATAGATTTGCAGAGGATGTGAAGATGTGACAACAGAGCTGTCATAAAGTCAGATTGGAGTTTATGAAATGCTGCATCAATCTCAGGTGGCTGACCTAATTTGTATAGGAAACAATGGAGGTGGTCCGTTTATGTACGTCACTCTGAAAGCTGGATTAATGAAAAAGAAACGGCTTCTTGTTTTAAGAGCATGTTGGATTCGTATACAACACAGAATGCAGAACACTACAGCACAGTACAGGCCCTTTGGCCCACAATGCTGTGCCAATCTTTTAACCTACTTTAAAATCTATCTAACCTTTCCCTCCCACATAGCCCTCCATTTTTCTATCATCCATGTGTTCCTCTAAGAGTTTCTAAAATGTCCCTAATGTATCTGCCTCCAACACCACCACTGGTAGAGTGTTTCATACACCACCACTCTGTTTAAAACACCTACCTCTAACACCTTCCCCCGTACACAGTTTATATAGGCTGTGTGAATAGTTCACAAGCTTCATTTTCACTAGTTTTGATCAACTGATCAATTATTTTGGCTATGCTGTTACGCAGCAACACTCCTTAAAATTTGATGACCTGTATTCAAACTGTGTTAACCATTGCAGTGTCATTTACTTCCATTTACACATTGAAGGGAGTGATTCGGTCACAAACATGAGAAAATCTGCAGATGTTGGAAATCTGAGCAACACACAAAATGCTGGAGGAACTCAGCAGGCCGGGCAACATCTATGGGGGAAAAAGTACAGTCGATGTTTTGGGTCAAAACCCTTAAGCAGGACTGGAGAGAAAAAGCTGAGGAGTAGATTTAAAAGGTGGTGAGGGGAGAGAAACATCAGGTGATAGGTGAAACCTGGAGGAGGAGGGATGAAACAAAGAGCTGGGAAGTTGATTGGTGAAAGAGACAGAAGGCCATGGAAGAAAGAAAAAGGGGGGGAGGAGCACCAGAGTGAGGTGATGGGTGGGCATAGAGATGAGGTGAGAGAGGGAAAAGGGGATGGGAAAGGGTGGGAGGCATTTTTGGAAGTTTGAGAAATCGATGTTCATGTCATCCGGTTGGAGGCTACCCAAACAATATAAGATGTTGTTCCTTCAACCGAATTATGGCCTCATCACGGCAGTGGAGGAGGCGGTGGGATTTGGGGAGGGAAAGTTGTGCTTGGTGGTGGGAGTGATTCAGATCTGCTACTGTACAATACAAACACCTGCAGTATGTCAGGACTACAGTATGTTCATTGACTATAGCTCAGCGTTTAACCAGCACTCCCATTCCTGGTTGATAAGCTACAGAACCTGGTCTTCTGTACCTTCCTCTGCAACTGGATCCTTGACTTCCTATGGCTTGGTGATAATGTCTCCTCCTTGCTGACCGTAAGACATAGGAGCAGAATTAGGCCATTCAGCCCATAAAGTCTACTCTGCCATTCCATCATGGTTGATCCAGATCCCATTCAGGCCCATTAACCTGCCCTCTTACCTCACCATACCCTTTGATACCCTGACCAATCAGGAAATGATCAACTTCCACCTTAAGTATAAGCACGGACTTGGCTTCCATTGCAGCCTGTGGCAGAGCATCCCATAGATTTACTACTCTCTTACCTCTGTTCTAAAGGGTCATCCCTCAATCTTGAGACTGTGTCCTCTAGTTCTGGATACCCCCAACATAAGAAACATGCTCTCCACATCCACCCTGTCCAGTCCTTTCAACATTCAATTGTTTCAATGGGATCCCACCGCATTCTTCTAAATTCCAGTGAGTACGGGCCCAAAGCTGCCAACCTGTCCTCATATGTTAAACCCTTCATTCCTGGAATCATCCTCCTGAACCTCCTCTGGACTCTACAATGAAACACATTCTTTCTGAGATACGGAGCTCAAAACTGTTGACAGTACTCCCAAGTATGGCCTGACTAGTGTCCTGTAAAGGCTCAGCATTATCTCTTTGCTTTTATATTCTATTCTCCTTGAAAAAATGCCAACATTGTATTTAAAGAGCAAACACGAGGAAATTTGCAGATGCTGGAAATTCAAACAACAACACACACAAAATGCTGGTGGAACACAGCAGGCCAAGCAGTATCTATAGGGAGAAGCGCTGTCAACATTTCGGGCCAAGACCCTTTGTCAGGACTAATTTTTGATTACAGGGTGGTATACCTTTATGTGTTATGCTATAACATTTGATCAATTTTATTACAATATATGAATGTACCCAAGTTATGTTGAGATGTATGTGCTGCACTCTGTAAATCTTGTTTTTTTTTCTTCTGAATAAAAATATTGTAAAAAGAAAAGATAATTGCTTTCTTTTGCCTTCCTCCCTTCTTAAAGAGTGGAGTGACATTTGCAATCTTACAGTCCTCTGGGACCATGCTAGGATCAAGTGATTCTTAAAAGATCATGACCAGTGCATCTGTTATCTCTTCAGCAACCTCTCTCAGGACTCTGGAATGTAGTCCATCTGGCCCAGGTCACTTATTCACCTTAAGATCCTTCATTTTACCTAGCACTTTTTCCTTTGCAATAGCAATGGCACTCACTCCTATTCCCTGACACTCACAGACCTCTGGTACACTGCTAGTGTCTTCCACATTGAAGACAGATGCCAAGTACCCATTAAATTCACCTGCCATTTCTTTGTCCTCCATTACTTCCTCACCAGCATCATTTTCCAGTGGTTCAATATCAACTCTCACCTCCCTTTTACTCTTTTTAAAAAAAACTGAAAAATAACTTTTGGTACCCTGCTTTATATAATTGGCTAGTCTGCCCTCATTTTTAATCTTTTCCCTTCTTCTAGCTTTTTTAGTTTCCTTTTATTGGATTTTAAAAGCTTCCCAATCATCAATTTCCCACTCATTTTTACTACTTTATATGCCCTTTCCTTGGCTTTTATGCAGTCCTTAACTTCCTTTGTCAGCCATGGTTGCCTACCCCTGCCATTTGAGAACTTCTTTCTATGGGGCATATCTACGCCTTGTGAGCTATTTCGAGAAACTTCAGCCATCACTGCTCTGCCGACATCCCTGCCAGTATCCTCCAATCCACCTGGGAAAACTCCTCTCTCATGCCTCTGTAATTCCCTTTATTCCATTGTGATAGATATAGCAATGCTGGTGCACCTGGGGTGTGTGCTTAGCCCACTGCTCTACTCCCTCTATACACATGACTGTGTGGCTAAGTATAGCTCAAAGGGCATCTGTACATTTGCTGATTAAACCATTGTTGGTGTAATCACAGATGGACATGAGAGGGCATGCAGGAGCAAGATATACTAGCTAGTTGAGTAGTATTGCTGCAACAACCTTGCACTCAAAATCAGTAAGTCGAAAGCTGATTGTGGACTTCAGGAGGGTAAGATGAGGGATCAGAAGTGAAGAGAGTGAACAGTTTCAAGTTCTTGGGTGTCAAGATCTCTGAGGATCCAACATATTGATGCGACTATGAAGAAGGCAAGACAGTGGCTATACTTCATGAGAAGTTTGAAGAGATTTGGTTTGTCATCCAAAAAAACTCAAAACTTCCCAAGATGAAGCAGAGGGAGCATTCTGACAGGCTGTATCACTGTTTGGTATTGGAGGGGGAGTGGGACTGAAAGAAGCTACAGAAAGTTGTAAAATTGTAAAAGAATGTAAAAAGAATCTTAAGAAAGAAATTAGAAAAGCTAAAAGAAGATATGAGGTTGCTTTGGCAAGTAAGGTGAAAATAAATCCAAAGGGTTTCTACAATTATATTAATAGCAAAAGGATAGTGAGGGATAAAATAGAGAATCAGAGTGGACAGCTATGTGTGGAGTCAAAAGAGATGGGGGAGATTTTGAACAATTTCTTCGGTATTCACTAAGGAGAAGGATATTGAATTGTGTAAGGTAAAGGAAACAAGTAGGGTAGTAATAGAAACTAAGATGATTAAAGAAGAGGAAGTACTGGCGCTTTTAAAGAACATAAAAGTGGATAAATCTCTGGGTCCTGACAGGATATTTCATAGCACCTTGAGGGAAGTTAGTGTAGAAATAGCAGGGGCTCTGACAGAAATATTTCAAATGTCATTAGAGATGGGGATGGTGCTGGAGGATTAGCGTATTGCTCATGTGGTTCCATTGTTTAAAAAGGGTTCTAAGAGTAAACCTAGCAATTATCAGCCTGTAATTTTGATGTCAGTGGTGGGTAAATTAATGGAAAGTATTCTTAGAGATGGTATATATAATTATCTGGACAGACAGGGTCTGATTAGGACAGTCAACATGGATTTGTGCATGGAAGGTCATGTTTGACAAATCTTATTGAATTTTTTGAAGAGGTTACGAGGAAAGTTGACAAGGGTAAAACGGTGGATGTTGTCTATATGGACTTCAGTAAGGCCTTTGACAAGGTTCTGCACGGAAGGTTAGTTAGGAAGGTTCAATCATTAGGTATTAATATTGAAGTAGTAAAATGGATTCAACAGTGGCTGGATGGGAGATGCCAGAGAGTAGTGGTGGATAACTGTTTGTCAGGTTGGAGGCCGGTGACTAGTGGTGTGCCTCAGGGATCTGTATTGGGTCCAATGTTGTTTGTCATATACATTAATGATCTGGATGATGGGGTGGTAAATTGGATTAGTAAGTATGCAGATGATACTAAGATAGGTGGCATTGTGGATAATGAAGTAGGTTTTCAAAGTTTGCAGAGAGATTTAGGCCAGTTAGAAGAGTGGGCTGAAAGATGGCAGATGGAGTTTAATGCTGATAAGTGTGAGGTGCTACATTTTGGTAAGAATAATCAAAATAGGACATACATGGTAAATGGTAGGGCATTGAGAAATGCAGTAGAACAGAGTGATCTAGGAATAATGGATCTGGAAATCTCCAGGAAGGCCTTCGTTGCTGCTGCTGTTGTGAGGTCCGGGTCTCTGCTGAGAAGAACAGGCCCCCAGTCCTCGGAGTCGAGTTGCCGTTGGCGGGAGTGTCGTAGTGCACTTGGCAGAGGATGGTGCTCAGAGAGGCTGTGCCAGAGGGGAAGCTTGGAGGTTCGACGGACACGAAGTCCGCTGCGGTTGGGGCGCTTTCACTGTGTGCTGCGTCTGCGAGGCTGGGTCCGATGGAGCTTTCATTGTGTGCTGCATCTACGAGTGTGCTGAGTCCAACGGCGCCTTGGAAGTCCATAGCAGGGGTATTCCCTTCTGCCACATGTGTGGGATGATGAGTCTATTGGGACCCTGAGGACTTGTGGAAACAGTGTGGTGGTTTCTTTCGAACTTATAGTCTTTTAACATCTTTGGACTATTTTTACTGTGCCCATGGTCTTTTTTTTAATCAATTATGGTATTGTCTGCACTGTTGTAACTGTATGTTAACTATAACTATATGTAACTATGTGGTTTTGTGTAGGTCTTGTAGCTTTAGTTTTTGGTTTGTTGGGTGGTAGAGTTGGTCTCCTGACTTGGTGTGTCTGGGTAGTCTTGATTTGTCTGGTGGGTTTGGAGCTCCTTTCCGGGAAATGCGCTAAGATGGTAGTGCGATATTAATATGCAGCAGCCTCTCCAGACTCTGGATTTGGGGATTACCAAACGTTATGCCGATTTTCTGGTGTAGTCTGTTTTGTCATGTGCTTTCGTGATATCATTCTGGAGGAATGTTGTCTCATTTTTTAACTGCATTGCATTTGTGGTTTCTAAATGACAAACTGAACTGAACTGAGCATAGTTCCCTGAAGGTGGAATCTCATGTGGATAGGGTGGTGAAGAAAGCTTTTGGTATGCTGGCCTTTATAAATCAGAGCATTGAGTATAGGAGTTGGGATGTAATGTTAAAATTGTACAAGGCATTGGTGAGACCAAATTTGGAGCATTGTGTACAGTTCTGGTCACCGAATTATAGGAAAGATGTGAACGAAATAAAGTACAGAGGAGATTTACTAGGATATTATCTGGGTTTCAGCACCTAGGTTACAGAGAAAGGTTGAATAAGTTAGGTCTTTATTCTTTGGAGCGTAGAAGGTTGAGGGGTGACTTGATAGAGGTATTTAAAATTATGAGGGGGATAGATAGAGTTGACATGGATAGGCTTTTTCCATTGAGAGTAGGGGAGATTCAAACAAGAGGACATGAGTTGAGAGTTAGGGGGCAAAAGTTTAGGGGTAACACGAGGAGGAACTTTACTCAGAGAGTGGTAGCTGTGTGGATTGAGCTTCCAGTAGAAGTGGTAGAGGCAGGTTCGGTATTGTCATTTAAAAAAAAAATTGGATAGGTATATGAACAAAACACACAAAATGCTGGTGGAACACAGCAGGCCAGGCAGCATCTATAGGAAGAAGCACTGTCGACGTTTCGGGCCGAGACCCTTTGTCAGAACTAACTGAAAGGAGAGATACCAAGAGATTTGAAAGTAGTAGGGGAGGGGGAAATACAAAATGATAGGAGAAGACCGGAGGGGATGGGATGAAGCTAAGAGCTGGAAAGGTGATTGGTGAAAGTAGTACAGAGCTGGAGAAGGAAAAGGATCATGGGACAGGAGGTCTCGGGAGAAAGAAAGGGGGAAGGGGGGAGCACCAGAGGGAGATGGAGATTAGGCAGGGTGATGGGCAGAGAGAGAGAGAAAAAAACCAAACAACTAAATATGTCAGGGATGGGGTAAGAAGGGGAGGAGGGGCATTAACGGAAGTTAGAGAAGTCAATGTTCATACCATCAGGTTGGAGGCTATCCAGCCGGTATATAAGGTGTTGTACCTCCAACCTGAGTATGGATTCATCTTGACAGTAGAGGAGGCCATGGATAGACACATCAGAATGGGAATGGGATGTGGAATTAAAATGTGTGGCCACTGGGAGATCCTGCTTTCTCTGGTGGACCGAGTGTAGGTGTTCAGCGAAATGGTCTCCCAGTCTGCTTCGGGTCTCACCAATATATAAAAGGCCACACCAGGAGCACCGGACGCAGTATACCACACCAGCCGACTCACAGGTGAAGTGTCGCTTTACCTGGAAGGACTGTCTGGGCCCTGAATGATGGTGAGGGAGGAAGTGTAAGGGCAGGTGTAGCATTTGTTCCACTTACAAGGATAAGTGCCAGGAGTGAGATCGGTGGGAAGGGACCTCCAGGTCCAACGTATAATCCTCCGTAACTTCCGCCACCTCCAACGGGATCCCACTACCAAGCACATCTTCCCCCCCCCCCCCACTTTCTGCTTTCCGCAGGGATCGCTCCATACGTGACTCCCTTGTTCACTCGTTCCCCCCCATCCCTTCCCACCGATCTCCCTCCTGGCACTTACCCTTGTAAGCAGAACACATGCTACACCTGCCCTTACACTTCCTCCCTCATCACCATTCAGGGCCCCAGACCGTCCTTCCAGGTGAGGCAACACTTCACCTGTGAGTCGGCTGGTGTGGTATACTGCGTTCGGTGCTCCCAGTGTGGCCTTTTATATATTGGTGAGACCCGACGCAGACTGGGAGACCGTTTCGCTGAACACCTACACTCGGTCCACCAGAGAAAGCAGGATCTCCCAGTGGCCACACATTTTAATTCCACGTCCCATTCCCATTCTGATATGTCTATCCATGGCCTCCTCTACTGTCAAGATGAATCCACATTCAGGTTGGAGGAACAACACCTTATACACCGGCTGGGTAGCCTCCAACCTGAAGGCATGAATATTGACTTCTCTAACTTCTGTTAATGCCCCTCCTCCTCTTCTTACCTCATCCCTGACATATTTAGTTGTTTGTTTTTTCTCTCTCTCTCTGCCCATCATCCTGCCTGTTCTCCATCTCCCTCTGGTGCTTCCTCCCCCCTTTCTTTCTCCTGAGGCCTCCCGTCCCATGATCCTTTCCCTTCTCCAGCTCTGTATCACTTTCACCAATCACCTTTTCAGCTCTTAGCTTCATCCCACCCCCTCCGGTCTTCTCCTATCATTTCGCATTCCCCCCCCACCACTACTTTCAAATCTCATAGTATCTCTCCTTTCAGTTAGTCCTGGCGAAGGGTCTCGGCCCGAAACGTCGACAGTGCTTCTTCCTATAGATGCTGCCTGGGCTGCTGTGTTCCACCAACATTTTGTGTGTGTTGTTTGAATTTCCAGCATCTGCAGATTTCCTCATCTTTGCTGGATAGGTATATGGACAGGAAAGGAATGGAGGGTTATGGGCTGAGTGCAGGTAGGTGGGACTAGGTGAGAGTAAGCGTTCAGCATGGACTAGAAGGGGCGAGATGGCCTGTTTCCGTGCTGTAATTGTTTTATGGTTATAAAATTAGTCGGCTCCATTTTGGGTATTAGCCTCCATAGTATTCAAGACATCTTCAAGGAGTGGTGCCTCAGAAAAGCGATATACATTATTTTATATACATTTACTGTAATTGATTTACTTTCTACGTTTATCATATATTGCATTGTATTATTTGCTGCTAAGTTCACAAATTTCACAACTCATGCTTGTAATAATAAACCTGATTTTTAATTCTGTAAGGCCATAAGATATGAGCAGAATCAGGCTATTTGGCCCATTGAACCTGCTCCTGCATTCCATCATGGCTGATTAATTATGCTTCTCAACCCCATTCTCCTGCTTTCTCCCTGTAACTATTAATATCCTGACTAATCAAGAACCTAGCAACTTCAGCTTTAAATACACCCAATGACTTGGCCTTTGCAGCCTTCTGTGGCAACAAATTCCACCGATGCACTACCTCTGGCTAAAGAAGTTCCTCATCTCTGTTCCAAAGCAGCATCCTTCAATTCTGAGGCTGTACTCCCTGGTCCGAGACTTCCCACTAATGGAAACATCCTTGCCACATCCACTCTATCTAGGCCTTTCAATTTTCAAATTTACATGTTAGTTCATTATATCCTGTGAGAGTATGAAAAAGCTCTGGATAAATTTAACAAATGTTTAAGATGGAATTTTCTTTTGATAATGTTAGGTTTAAAATGCAATGTCATTGCATACAGGTGCTCCCCAGGTTACAGCAGGGTTCCGTTCCTGAGAACTGTTGGAATTGTGGCTACCTGACAATGTATCTAAATAAAACTTGATGCGCTGAATGACCTACTTCTGAACCTATGTCTTGTGGTCCTGTGGTCTTGTGCTCTAAAACATAGGACAACCAAGGGCAAAGTGTATCAATGCAGTCTGTTTAACTCAACCATTCAGACCTTGGTGTGACCCAAGTTCCCACATGGCAGAAGCTGACTCATTCTTCCCACTGATCTCCCATGTGCTCTCCATACGTACGGAATGTATACAGGTCAGCTGTAAGCTGCACAGGACCTGTGGTAATCTGTCAACTTCTGCATTGCAGTAAATCAGTATTTGTTTCACATCACTGGAAAGAATCATGAGGAATTCAGAATGAAACCGTGGCTTTTATTCTCATAAGATTGCCTTTTAATATTCTCTTTACTGATGTATAGAGCAAGGTTCTTGGTCTCGAGATGCAGTGAGCTTGTACCTGGTTAGGTACAGGAGAAAGAAGCAGTTGGGGTGGCACAGTGTTACATTTAATAGATGAAATGGGAAGACTGGTAGGGCAAGGTGTTAGACCATGCAGGCTGAATGACCTCCTCTTTCATAAAGAAATATGGAAAGTGTTTGGATCGTTACACTATACATCATGCCCACTGACAATGTTGTAGCTGTTCAATTGGTGGGACTGCGTCATTATAACTGTTCGATTGGCGGGTCTACATCATTGTAGCCATTTGATTAGTGGGATAATTTGTGTCGAATGTCTTCATGCTTCTACAGGTTATTCAGATTTATTGATTGCATGTACATCGAAACGTACAATGGAGTGTGTCTTTTGTGTTAACAACCAAAATTGGAACGATACAGAGAAGATTAGCATGGCCCCTGTGCAAGGATGACACGCAAATTCGTGATATATCATTTTATTAAAAAAAAAGGATATGCTGGGGGCAGCTTGCAAGTACTGCCGCACATTCCAGTGCCAGCATAGATGGTATGCTCAGTAAAACAACACAGAACACAACAAAACAACAACAGCAGAACAAGCCCCTTTCCTCTACAGACACAGATGTGCACATGCATACACTTCCAACCTCAGGCCTGTAATAACTTCCCTGCATTTTTTCCCCGACAGCAAATTCTGGAGATGGGTGATGGAAGGCAAACGGATGTTTCTGAAAGACAAGGTGTGTAGCTTGTGGTTGATGCTGCCAGTGTTACGTTATTAATGTTTCCAAAGGAGTGGTAATAAGTTTGATATGGGCGTTCCTATCACTGTCTGTAAGGAGTTTGTACATTCATCCTGTGACCACGTGGGTTTCATCTCTCAGTCCAGTGACACACTGATTAATTGGTCATTGTAAATTATCTCATGGTTAGGCTAGGGTTAAATCGGGTTGTTGGACAACACAGCTCGAAAGGCCAGAAGGGCCTATTCCATGCTGCATCTCAATAAATAAATAATGATGTCAGGTCCAGCAGAAATATTGTCCTGGTGCTGGAAAGAAGAGGACCATATGAGGCACTTAGTGTGACACTATTACAGCTTGCGGCGTCAGAGTTCGGAGTTCAATTCTGGTGCCATCTGTAAGGAGTTTGTACAACCACCACGTGACCACGTTTTTTCCGGGTGCTCTGGTTTCCTCCCACAGTCCAAAAACCTACTGATTAGTAGGTTAATTACTCATTGATTAGCCTAGGATTAAATAGGGAGGTTGCTGGGCTCAAAGAGCTGGAAGTATCTCTAAACTTTAAAAAAAAATTAATGAAAATAAAGTCAGCCTCATCTTTGACCCCTGACCTACATGTTTTGGAGAAATAAAGAGCTATAGGGAAGTGGGGAAAAGTCACCTTTCACAGTTTGGATATTAAATGATATAATGTTATATCAGAAGTGAAGTGACACATTTAACACTGATGTTTTAAAGGGGCCTTCGGCTTGAGTTGTGAATTGTGGAATAGCACTTGTGTTTTAGAAGTTGATTTCAGAATTAGCCCATTGGTATGCCTGGCTTGGAAAATGCGGACACTACGTGTCTCATGTCAACTTGACTATATTTTTTTATTTATCATAACCAGATTGTAAACACTATTGAACAAAGAAAATCATGAAAGGTTGGCTTTAGCTTTTGATTTAAAATTGTTAAATTCTTGTCTATTAGGATAATGGAAAATCAGGTACTGTGATTGGTGGCATGGTGGTTATTTGTAAAATAAGGTTAGATTATCATTGGCAGAGCATGGAACACAGGATGACTGGCTCACTGTCTACATTGGTTTTATCTCAGCTATTAAAAGCTAATAAAATTTCTGAGCTTATTTCCCATGCTGAGCTGTTGGCTGTATACTCCAGTAATTCATACTTGCAGGACGGTGATATGTGGCAGTGGCTCCTGTTAGGTGATCTTTCCTGCTTCTTCTGTTTCTCAATGGTTTTCCAACACTTTCTGCTTTGTGATCAAACTTAATTTATTCTGTGATCAAAAGTTTTAAGAATAAACCAACAGCAGTTTATTAAGCAAACACGAGGAAATCTGCAGATGCTGGAAATTCAAGCAACACACACAAAATGCTGGTGGAACGCAGCAAGCCAGGCAACATCTATAAGGAGAAGCTCTGTCGATGTTTCAGGCCGAGACCCTTCGTCTAATCCTGATGCTGCCTGGCCTGCTGCGTTCCACCAGCATTTTGTGTGTGTTGCAACAGTTTATTTAGTAGAGAACAAAATGTCAGATTTTCAGGTTCTTGCCCTTGATGCATCCATTGATTTGCCATGTAGTACGTTCCATGCAAGAGGAATGTGAAGAAACACACTTTGCAATGTCCACCTCAGTGACACTACACTAGTACTGCAGCTGTAGGCGTCATCTTCCTAAATTTGAACTTGGGAACAGATGTTCTCAGGGAAATATATAATGGAAATGTGGAGGTACTTGCATGAGGTTCTAGATAAGTTTGTCCTTTTGAGGCAGGGAAAGGGTGGTAGAGTTAAGGAACCATTGTTGGCAAGAGATGTGGAGCATCTAGTCAAGTGGAAGAAAGAAGCTTACTTGATGTTTGGGAAGCAAGTATCAGACCGGGCTCTGGAGAGTTACAAGGCAGCCAGGAAATGGATTTGGGAAAGCTAGAAGTTGGGTGGGGGCAGAACATGAGAAGAGCTTAGTGAGTAGGGTATAAGGAAAACCCCAAGGTGTTCTACACATGTGAAGAGCACAAGGATGACGAGAGTGAGGGTAGGACTGATCAGAGATAAGAGGAAACATTTGCGTGGTGTCAGTAAGTAGTGGAGGTTTTTAATGAAGACTCTGCTTCAGTATTCACCAGTGAGGGGATCTTGATGAATATAAGGTCGGCATAGAATGAGCTGATGCGGTGTAACATGTTGATATTAAAGAAAGAGGCAGTGTGGGAACTCTTGAAAATCATTAGGTTAAAAAAGTCCCCACGACAAGATGGGATATATCTCGGGTTACTACAGAAAGCGAGGGAAGAGACTGCAGCTCTTTGTCCTCACTGGCCACAGGAGTAGTGCTTGTAGTTAATAAACTGAATTATAAATCACGATTCTAAAGCCACAGACGGGTAGTGCTGCTGTCAGGCATTGGTAACTCAGTTGGCGCCACATTAAATAAAGGCTCTGTACATCGTCATGGCATAACCTTTTTTATCGAGATACCGTGCTCAATAGGTTCTTCCGGCCCTCCTAGCCAGGCTACCCAGCAACCCTGACTTAACCCCAGCCTAATCGCAGGACAATTTATTTACCGGCTGTGGGAGTTAACTGGAGCACCCAGAGGAAACCCACGCGGTCATGGGGAGACCGTATAAATTCTTTACAGACAGTGCCAGGTGTTGAGTCCTGGTCGCTGGTGTTGTAAAGTGTCGTGCTAACCGCTATGCTACTGTGCTGCCCCAAATTCAGATCCTTATTGAACGCTGCTTTTGACCCTGCCTTTACAACAAACCTTGCTGTGCCTGCCATACTCTAAACACTTGTGGAAAAAGATATTCGCTAAAGTAGTTCTGGTTCTTTTACAAGCCATTTTATTCTGGACCCTCTAACTGTTGACAGCTCTGCCAATGAGAATGGCTTTTCTCGGTTTGTATCCCCAGTGTCCAAAATGTACATCTTTCCTGTGTCACTCCCAGAACTGGACAAAGTGTTTCAGTAGAGCTAAGACTAGTGATTTATAAAATCCTGTCATATCTTCCCTGTCTCTGTTCATAAAGGTCAGGATCCAGTTTGATTAATTTTTAACTACTTTTTCTACATGGCCTGCACTTCCAATGAATTAGGCATATGAATTGCCAGATCTCCATCCTTTGTACCTCTCAGAGAATTGTACATCTGTAGAGCATAGAAGAATGAGGGGAGATTTGATAGAGGTATATAAAATTATTGTGGGTATAGATAGAGTGAATGCAAGCGGGCTTTTTCCACTGAGGCTAAGGGAGAAAAAAAAACCAGAGGACATGGGTGAAGGGGGAAAAGTTTAAAGGAACATTGGAGGGGGGCTTCTTCACACAGAGAGTAGTGGGAGTGTGGAATGAGCTGCCAGATGAAGTGGTAAATAAAGGCTCACTTTTAACAGTTACGAAAAACTTGGACAGATACATGGATGAGAGGGGTATGGAGGGATATGGTCCAGGTGCAGGTCAGTGGGACTAGGCAGAAAAATGGGTTGGCACAGCCAAGAAGGGCCAAAGAGCCTGCTTCTGTGCTGTATTGTTCTATGGTTCTATTCCTTTTAGGCTAAAACATAATCAGTGGTCACTTCATTAGGTGCCTCCCGTATCTAATAAAGTGGCCACTGAGTGTATGTTTGTGTTCTTCTGCTGCTGTAGCCCATCCACTTCAAGGTTCAACTTGTGTTCAGAGATGGACCATTCTGGCCATTCTCCTCTGACCTCTCATTAATAGGGTGTTTTCGCCCACATAAATTCTCCATTCTCCATTAATTTTAGAGTCTGTTGTGTGTACAAATCCCAGGAGATCAGTAGTTTCTGAGATACTCAATCCACCCTGATTTGGCACCAACAATCATTCCACAGTCAAAGTCACTGATCGCATTTCTTCCCCATTCTGATGTTTGGTCTGAACAACTGAACCTCTTGACCATGTCTGCATGCTTTTATGGATTGAGTTGCTGCCACATGATTGGCTGATTAGATATTTTTTTATTAAAAAGCAGCTGCAAGGGGTGCACATAATGAAGTGGCCATTGAGTGTATAACACTTCTCAGTGTTAAATTTCAGCTGCCTGTTCTATTAACTAGTTACTAGTCTGCGTCCTGTGCTCTGTTCCCATCCTGATCATTCATTTTGTCTCCCAAGTTTGCCTTCAAATCCGTTGTTAAGTTGCACGTTCCTGATGAGTGTAAGCAAATACAGAATCTGAATTGTTTGCTTTTCCAGTGGATTAACCTTTGCTTTATAGGTCACATAAACATGGAAATGGGCAGTGAAATGCAATGCTTGTGTCAATGACCAACACAGTCTGAGGATGAGGTCAGCCCACATGTGTTGCTGTGCTTCTGCAAAACGTAATATGCTTCTGGCACAACATACTAACCCTGACCTGGACATTTTCGGACTGTGGTTGTGGAGCGAATGTACAAACTCCTTAGAGGCAGTGGTGGGAATTGCACCCCAAATTCTGGCGCTGTATCTTGAGGGTATCTGGAGCAGCATAAACAGCAAAGTTCGCTGAGTTAATTTATGTTAGAGGCTATGTGATACTAATTTCATCTGGAAAAATCTAAAACCTGCTTCATGGTAATCGTATATTATGTTTTTAACTTCCATAGAAACGTAGAAAACCTACAGCACAATACAGGCCTTTCGGCCCACAAAGTTGTGCCGAACATGTCCCTACCTTAGAAATTACTAGGCTTACCTACAGCCCTCTATTTTTCTAAGCTCCATGTACCTATCCAAAAGTCTCTTAAAAGACCCTATCATATCCACCTCCACCGCCGTTGACGGCAGTCCATTCCACGCACTTAGAAAAACTTACCCTGACATCTCCTCAGTACCTACTCCCCAAACCTGTGTCCTCTTGTGGCAACCATTTCAGCCCTGGGGAAAAAGCCTCTAACCATCCATATGATCAGTGTCTCTCAACATCTTATAGATCTCTATCAGGTCACCTCTCATCCTCTGTCGCTCCAGGGAGAAAAGGCCGAGTTCACTCAACCACAGTAAAAGTTGAAGATGTAGTGGGAAGTCATATTGAAGACCCAGTTACTTTCTGGGGTCAGGTAATGCATAATTAATTGCACTTGTATTGAGTAAAATACTATTTTCTGTTTTACAGTTATTTAAAGAAATTGCACATTTGCAGTATTGTGACGCCTCTAGTAAATAGAGCTGAAAATTCTACTTTATACAATAAATTATACAAGGTACATGAGAGCAAACTAATGTAGGACTTGCACAGTGAGCGGTAGGGCACTGAGATGTATAGTAAAAAAAAAGATGAGGGAATTCCTTCACAAGTACATAGTGTCATAAAGTAAGTTTTTGGCACATTGGCCTTCATAAATCAGAGTACTGAGTACAGGAGATGGGATGTTATGTTGAAGTTGCATAAAATATTGGTGGGGCCTAATTTGAGTATCGTGTGTAGTTTTATTCACCTACCTACAGGAAAGATGTAAATAAAGTTGAAAGATTACAGAGAAAATTTACAAGGATGTTGCCAGGTCTAGAGGACCTGAGTTATAAGGAAAGATTGAATATAGGTTAGCACTTTATTCCCTGTAGTGTAGAAGACTGAAGGGAGATTTGATAGAGGTATGCAAAACTGAAGTGTTTAGATAGGGTAAATGCAAGCAGGCTTTTCCACTGGGGTTCAAAGTAAAAGTACAAGCTAAATTTTATTATCAAAGTACGTATGTCATCACGTACAACCCTGAGATTCATTTTCCTGCTGGCATACTCAGCAAATCTATAGAATAGTAACTGTAAACAGGATCGATGAAAGATTGAGTAGAGCATAGAAGAAAACAAACAGTACAAATATAAATAAATAGTAATAAATAATGAGAACATGAAATAACAAGATAGAGTCCTTAAAGAGACCATTTGTTGTGAGAACAAATCAATAGATGAGTCTAGTTATCCACTTTTGATCAGGAGCCTGATGGTTGAGGGGTAATAACTGTTCTTGAACCTGGTGGTGCAAGTCCTGAGGCTCTTGTACCTTCTACCTGATGGCAGCAGTGACAAAAGAGCATGGCCTGGGTGGAGATGATCTTTGATGGATACTGCTTTCCTATTGATAGTGTCTCATGTAGATGTGTTCAGTGGTTGGGAGGGCTTTACCTGTGATGTGCTGAGCCAAATCCATGACCTTTTGTAGTATTTTCTGTACAAAAGCTTTGATGTTTCCTTGCCAGGCCGGGATGCAGTCAGTCAATATACTCTCCACTACACACTATAGAAGTTTGTCAAACTGTGGGATTGAGTTCAAGAGCCATGAGGTAATCTTACAGCTATGTAAGACCTTGGTCAGACCCCACTTGGAGTACTGTGTTCTGGTCACTTCACTAAAGGAAGGATGTAGATACTATAGAAAGAGTGCAGAGGAGATTTACAAGGATGTTGTCTGGATTGGGGAGCATCCCTTATGAGAATGGGCTGAGTGATCTTGGCCTTTTCTCCTTGGAGCAGCGGAGGATGAGAGGTGACCTGATAGAGGTGTATAAGACGATGAGAGGCATTGATCGTGTGGATAGCCAGAGGCTTTTTCCCAGGGCTGAAATGGCTGACACGAGAGGGCATAGTTTTAAGGTGCTTGGAAATAGCTACAGAGGGGATGTCAGGGTTAAGTTTTCCACACAGAGAGTGGTGGGCGCGTGGAATGCACTGCTGGCGGTAGTGGTGGAAGTGGATACAATAGGGTCTTTGAAGAGCCTTTTAGATAGGTATGCAGAGTTTAGAAAAATAGAGGGCTATGTGGTAGGGAAATTCTAGGCAGTCTTTAGAGTAGGTGATAGGATGAGCACAATATTGTGGGCTGAAGGGCCTGTAACAGTCTATGTTCTATGTTCATAGACCTCTGGTTTCCCTCTCCTGTCTACAGTCAGTTCCTTGGGCTTGCTGACATTGAGAGGTTGCTGTTATACCACTCAGCCACATTTTCTTTCTTCCTCCTGACTGCTGAGACAGCAACCCCTTTGATATAGCCCAAACAATGGTGTCGTCAGCAAACTTGATAAAGGTGTTGGAGCTGTTCTCAGCCACATGTTGGATGAAAGTAGAACTAGAGATGATGGGTTAAGGTGAAGCGTTCAAGGGAAACATGGGGGGAGCTCTTCACTAATGATGGTGAGAGTGTGGATCGAGCTGCCAGTGGAAGTGATGGATATGGGTTCAAGTTCAACATTTAAGTGAAGTTCAGATAGGTACAGGATCTGAGGGTATGGTGGGCTATGCTTCAGGTACAGGTGGATGGGACTTGGCAGTTTAATAGTTCAGCACAGACTAGATGGGCCAAAGGCCTGTTTCTATGCTGTAATGTTCTTTTATTGTCTCAGCGACATAGAAACTTTTTTCCATGAGTTTTATGAGTTGTTTGTGTATCCTGCCTCTTTCAAACAAGAAGCCATCATCCTGGAACCATTAATGTGAAGGTAGACTGAGTGAGGTGATCATCATCTCTATGGTCCTTCAGCGGTAGCTCTAGTCATGGATGGAGTTGAGCACAGCAATACGAGTTACCTTTGGTCTGAAGCAAAAGAACATGGACAATGTAACAGGAGCTGTTTGGTGTGAGGCAGAAGACCGTGGACAGTGTAGCAGGAACTGTTTGGTCTGAAGCAGAAGAATGTGGACAGTGTAACAGGAACTGTTTGGTCTGAGGCAGAAGACCGTGGATTGTAGCAGGAACCATTCGGTTGGAGGCAGAAGACCGTGGATGGTGTAGCAGGAACTGTTTGGTGTGAGGCAGAAGAATGTGGACAGTATAACAGGAACTGTTCAGTCTGAGGCAGAAGACCGTGGACTGTAGCAGGAACTGTTTGATGTGATGTGTCATTCGAACATGGAGCAGTACAGGCCCTTTGGCCCACCAGGCTTTTAACTACTAACCTTTTAACCTACTCAGTGATCAGTCTCAAGCTTCTCTCTGTTGCATCCTGATGTTTTTGATCCAAGGTTCTTTCAGAAATCAGGAGAGGCACAAAACCTATTGCTTCACAATCATTTTATTAGGAGCCATACAACAAGAAAATTGAAAACAGACTGTGATGGTGGAGAGGCCTAGTAAGTGAAGGGAGAAAGAAGCACAAAATTGGCAGATTCCTTTGGTGGGCTCTCCTTATTCCACATAGATAAACATTCCATTCAACTTGGCTGATAAGTTCAGCAATCAATAGCCCCTATTCAAATAATGCAGTACCAAGAGAAGTTTCTAGAATCATATCAGTGTAAGTTGCAGGGGCCACGCCGTATGTACTACATACTGTGACCACTCAGAAACATGCTGAACAGTGAGGTGTATTAAGTAGTTCCAATGATACTGGTATGTCATTTGTTGAGCTGCAAAGAAAATGCCATTTAAGCAGTCTAATCTAGCATCTCCTACACAGCTCCCTATTTTTCTGTCATTCATATGTTTAAGAGTTTATCAAACGCTTCTAATGTATCTGACCGGTTGTAGCCTTTCTTTCCTAATGCTGAGTAAGTTATGAAGGATATGCCAGTGGCCGGAATTAAATCTCGAAAATGATCAAGCACACTGAGTAATTAACTGTTTTAAGTGTTGTTAAATTTAAATCTTATTTAAACACAAAGTTATCTGCTTTGCAGCACACACAGAATGCTAGTGTTCCTCCAATATTTTGTGTGTGTTGCTATGGATTTCCAAAATCTGCAGAATCTGAAGGGCAAACACGAGGAAATCTGCAGATGCTGGAAATTCAAACAACATACACAAAATGCTGGTGGAACGCAGCAGGCCAGGCAGCATCTATAAGGAGAAGAACTGTCGACGTTTCGAGCCAAGACCCTTCGTCAGGACTGCAGAATCTGTCGTGTTTGTGATTTGCTGAATTCTTTCTTGTTTCTGTTTCATTTCCAGAGCATTGAATTAATTCAAGACCTTTTGAAGATGTCCTCTACTTTGACAGAAATGTGTCCATTTGCTGCCAAAGTGTTTGGAGATCCGATTCCTGAAAAGGTGTTTCACGTTTAAACTGAATTCATTGAAATCCAAATCAAGTTTATTATCACGGACATCCTGTACAGTGTGAAACATAAGCATTACTATAAACTACAAATAAATAGTGCAAAAAGAGGAAAGTAGTAAAGTAGTGTTCATGGAGCAGGCCACCACAGACAGGATGGGTGGAAGAGCTCCTGAGTGTGGGAAGGGGTGTTGTGGTGAGTTGAGAGGGGAGGGGGGTTTGCGGGTGAGTTGGGAGGGCTAGGGGTGCTCATGGAGGGTGGGGAGGGTTGAGGTGAAGAGGCTGATAGCAACTATGAAGGGAGGGTTTCTTAATCACAAGTGACAAGCTTGTGAAAGAAAGAAGCAGACAGCATTGCTGAAATCGAAGCATACACAAAACAGATTAGCGCTGCACGGGCCATTTGGCCCACAGTGTCGTGCTGATCTTGATGCCAATTTATAGAAACTATCTTTTAGCCCATCTCACAGTTCTCACATGCACCTCCAGTGGTTAAATGCAGAGTATTAAAGGCAGCGATTCTGTCTGTAGCCATGTTACTGATAATGACTACCAAGCATGCACCTTGGATCGAAATTCCTGATGTATATGGAGTTGAGCTTCATTCTGACCCTCACTTTCTGTTGGAGAGTGGATGGCAGAGATGGGGTGGCGTCTGCATTGGGGGAGGGGACGGTGGAGACGGGTGGTGTTTACGTTGGAGGACTGTGCGCCGGTGACGGGGCGGATTGGGCGGACTGGCTGATTTGGGGGGGTGTGTGTGCCCCGGCAATGTGGAGAGGGGGGTGCATGCGCGAAGGGGCAGATTGAGGGATGTGTGCATGCACACAACAGGGTGGTTTAGGGGACTGGGGGATTGGGGGGAATTGTGTGCTGGTGACGGGGTGGAGTGTGCAGGTTTTGTGTTATGTAGAATTAAATGTTTCTGTCATACAGGTTGAAAATGTAAATGTTGTTATTCTGACAGATCTACGGTGGATTATACACTGAAGACCAGTGTTGGTATCGATGTAAACTGAAGAAAGTCATGGCCAATGAAAAGGTAGTGCATATTTTAAATATTTATTGTTTTTTCCAAGTCAGTTTTAGTGCAATCATGTAATATGATTGAATTTGTTTAGATGGCAACAACAACTTCACTCTCCTATGTTCCAGGGTAATGTGTGCGAATATATAATATAGTTGAATTTATTTGAGAGGTAACAAAATCTTTTCTCTCTGATGTAACGGGGGTAATTCTGGTAAAAGAAAGAAGTGTCTAATAATGTTGAATGTCTCCCTGCTGGATGCGATAATACGTAGTTAAACACATTGTGTGGTTGTGACTGCTGGCTACACAATGAATAGCGGTACACTACAGGGCAGTACCAGCCCCCTCGTGCCTGCATTCATCCAGTATTTAAACCTAACAAAATGTCTGGAAGTAGTATTGCAAACCAGAACTGGGGAACAGCAGGCAGACAGGCCCTTCTGTCCAACTCATGTATGCTGACCCGCTAGTCCCAGTTGCCTTACTCTCAGCCCTTGTCCTCCATGTAACTAGCCAAATGCCTCTTAAATATTGCAATTGTATTCGCTCAAGCACTTCATCCCAGGGATTAGCTGATGTGATTTATTTTTCACATGTACATCGAAACTTCAAAACATCATTGAGTCGTGGCTGAAAGGAGGCCATAGTTGGGAGTTTAACATCAAAGGATATACTTTGAATCGAAAGGACAGGCAGGATGGCATAGGTGGTGTTGTGGCTCTGTTGATAAAGAGATGGAATTACATCTCTAGAAAGAGCTGACATGGGGTCAGAGAATGTTGAAACTTTGTGGATGGAGTTAAGAAATTGCAAGGGTAAAAAAACCATTATGGGAATTGTATATAGGCCTCCAAATAGTAGCCAAGATGTGGGGTTCAGATTGCAAAGGGAGCTGGAAAAGGCATGTAATAAGGGTAATGACGCAATTGTAATGGGGGAGGGACAATTGTAATATGCAAGGGGATTGGGACAATCAGGTTGGTGTTAGATTGCAAGAGATGGTATTTGTGGAATGCCTACGAGATGGCTTTTTGGAGCAGCTTGTGCTTGAGCCTACTCAGAGAAAGCTATCTTTGACTGGGTGTTGTGTAATAACTAGGGTATATTAGTCAGCTTAACATAAAGGAACCCTTAAGAGGCAGTGATCATAATGTGATTGAATTCATATTGCAATTTGAGAGGGAGAAGCCGAAGACAGACGTATCAGTATTGCAATAGAATAAAGGAATTCAGAGGCATGATGGGGGGTGGGGGGGGGGGGATAATAATAAAGATGATGACAGAGCAGAGATGGCTGGGAATAATTCACAAGGCGCAGGATAGATGTGTTCCACAGAGGAAGAAGTTCTCAAATGGCAGGGGTAGGCAACGGTGGATAACAAAGGAAGTTAAGGACTGCATAAAAGCCAAGGGAAGGACATATACGGTAACAAAAGTGAGTGGGAAGTTAAATGATTAAGAAGCTTTTAAAATCCAACAAAAGGCAACTTAAAAAAAACTAAGAAGGGAAATGATGAAATATGAGTGCACACTAGCCAATAATATAAAGCAGGGATACCAGAAGTTTTTTCAGTTATAAAGAGTAAAAGGGAGGTGAGAGTTGATATTGGACCACTGGAAAATGATGCTGATGAGGTAGTAATGGGAACAGAGAATTGGCAGATGAACTTAATGGGTACTTTGCAGCTGTCTTCACTGTGGAAGACATTAGCAGTGTGTCACAGGTCTGTGAGTGTCTGTGCCAGGTGGACTTAAATATACACATGGACTTGGTGTCTGCCGCAGACTGTGGCAGAGCATTCCACAGATTTACTACTCTCTGGCTAAAAGAAATTCCTCCTTGCCTCTGTTCTAAAGGGTTGCCCCTCAAGTTTGAGGCTGATTCTCCAAGTATCCTGAAACCCCACCCTTTAATAATAGACTCCACTACTGAGGTAGGCTGACTGGCCTTTCCTTTGCCCTTCTCCCTTAACGAGTGGACCGACATTTTCAATCGTCCAGTGATTCTTGAAGCGTGCTTGCTCCCTCACCAATTTATTCCATTCTTTTCACCTGTGATCTTTGGAAAACGGCTCGCAACTTCCAGTGAGAGTAGTACATCTAAGATGTCTAGGAAAAGCATTAGTATGGATGTGAAATTATAAAAAGAATGCAGACAAGGTAAAAGCTTTTGCAACAACCTCAATGTTGTCATCAATGAAGGTGACTCATTCAAGGAGCCTTGATTCTGAAGTTCCAGTCAGTGGTGGGAGCAGAGCGCAGTGACGAGGTTTCTCGCAGGTTGGCAATGCTTATTTAAAAGGAGAGCTTTCCGGGCGTTGAGACGTTCTGGAGGCCCAATCAGTGATGGGAGCAGAGCACAGTGAATTTAATAAAAGTACAGAAGGGGCAAGTGGGGTAGCTGTTGTTGGGAATAGAATAGTGGTGAGAGTAGGAGAGTCAGGCTTTGGCTTAAAGGAAGCTTCAGCTCAAAAGAGGCATTGGCTGTGGGCAAGTTTCTGTAAAGGTTCTTTCTTTTCTGTCTTTCTGTACTTAGTATAGTAAATGGCCATGTGTGTTCTTCATGCCGCATATTGGAGATCTGGGAGACCCAGAGTCTCCCAGGGAACTACATCTGCATGAAGTGCATCCAGTTGTGGAAGGTGAGTAGCTGGGAGACTCAGGAGAAATGGAAATGTGAATAGGCAGTTAGCGCAGAGCACCCCTGTGGCCATTCCCCTTAATAATAAGTATACAGTTTTGGATACTGTTGTGGGGAATGACTTCCTGGGGGAATGCCACGGAGACAAGGTTACGAACACTGAGCATGGGTCCGTGGTGTAGAAGGGAAAGAGAGAGAAGAGGGGAGTGGTAGTGATAGGGGACTCAATAATCAGAAGAACAGGCAAGAGATTCTGTGGACGTGAACGGGACACCCAGATGGCATATTGCCTGCCAGGGTCAGGGATGTCTCAGATCGTGTTCATAGCATTTTAGAGAGGGAGGGAGAGCAGCCAGATGCCTTGGTGCATATTGGTACCAGTGACATGGGTAGGAAAAGCAATGACGTCCTGAAAAGAGAATTTAGAGAGCTAGGAAGAAATCTGAGAAGCTGGACCTTCAGAGTAGTAATTTCTGCATTGCTGCCTGTGCCACATGCTGGTGAGGGTAGAAACAGAGTAATTTAGCAAATTAATATGTGGCTGAGAAGCTGTTGCAGGGGGCTGGGCTTCAGGTTCTTGGATCATTGGGATCTCTTCTGGGGGAGATATGACCTGAGACAGGTCATGAAGCAGGATTAGAGGATGTTAATGATGGAGATGTTGAAGAGTTACTGCATTCTCATAGTGAGAGCCTTAATATCAATGGGCTTTGAGAATTGATAGAGCAACGTATCCTGGGTAAATCGGATGGAGAAGAGGAATTGGCAGCAAGAAATGACATCACAATATTTCTCAGCTCTAGCATCACCATGATCTCTCAACTCATGGGCCATCATTGATAATGACCCTGACTGGCAGCGAAGCAATAAGGCAAAGAGAGGTGTTTCTCAGCATGATCTCCTGCTACTGGGAACTGAATGTGCGCCCAAAAAATGAATCTGTGGCTGTTTATGGTGACATGTATGTAGTTTGATAATAAATTTCCATTGAACTTTGAGGAAGTTTAAGTGGCCACAGCATCTACGTGGTTAGACCACAACTTGCTATTGGTTATGTTTACACCTGGAAACTAGAAGTTGTCAACCATTTCCACCTCAGAACCACATATAAACTGGAAAACATCTGGTTTAAGATGGCACTACTGAATGCATGCGACAGCTCACTGGTCAAAAAAATGAGAAATTCAACCAAAAACATTGCTAGTAACATCTTTTCTGAAGTAAATTGTGGTAAATTATCACTGCAAACAATGAAGAGGCAAGTGAAGGTGAACTGTGTTTGGGGGATGAACCGTGCTGATGTGTTGCAGAATTGACTCAGATGGAGTGAGCCATTTGGAGAGAAGTAGCGGCTGAGGAGTTCCGATACCTGGGTACGAGGTTGGATCGATCTGGGCACTGAGCCAATTTGAAGAGTTTAAAAGTGACTTCGGGCTAGGTGGCAAAATCTGGGCCTGGAGTGCATCGCTGGGCGACATGATCTAGGCTCAGAGCATTTTGCTCCAGCAGTGCCTGGGTACTAATGTAAGATACCATACATTGGTTGGACAATTTAAACACTGGCCCAGATAGACTGAAAAGACAGGGTGTCAGGATCGGACATGGGAGCCAATTTTGCTCGCTCTCAGCAATGATCACTCCTCTCTCCATGACATTGAGCCTATGACGACTGCCCCGGCTGCTGTGCTCTGGGTTCACTAATATGATGAACTAATAATGAGGCTCTGGGCTGCTCTGGGGTTTGGATCTAAGGACTCATTTTGGTTTAAAATGTTGTTGCTTGCTTCTGTTGTTTGCAGGATTTGTTGATTTTCCCCCTTTCTCTTGCGCATTGGGGGTTGGTCTTTTATTTATTATTTTTTAATTGGGTTCTTTTGGGTTTCTTGCTTTGTGGCTACCTGTAAGCAGACAAATCTCAAGGTTGTATAATTTATACATTCTTTGATAATTAATGTACTTTGAAATGTTGATATAGCTCTGATATCGCTAATCTTTGGCATTTTTGATAATTGTGCCTCGTATTGAATACAGATATGAGTTTGGAAATTTCATTCAACAGTTCCATCTTCTGTACAACTGATGTAATTGTGCATCATTTCACAAAAATAAACACAAAATTTGACCTTCTTTACAGTGCCTGATGATGTATGTTGATTATGGAAATTCTGAAACTCTAAACAAGTCGTGTATCGTTGAACTGTCAGAAGATTTGCAGCACCCAGGTCTGGCCAGCAAGTACAGGCTTTGGGGTCTTCGTGTTCCACCCAAGCAAGAGGTTGTTCCATTTGAACAGGTAGTGTGAAGTAGTTTTGGGATTCGTGTAACGACATGCTTGCAGGCAG
This sequence comes from Hemitrygon akajei, assembly GCF_048418815.1. Classification (NCBI taxonomy): domain Eukaryota; kingdom Metazoa; phylum Chordata; class Chondrichthyes; order Myliobatiformes; family Dasyatidae; genus Hemitrygon; species Hemitrygon akajei. Next base: position 71,644,873 of record NC_133143.1, on the reverse strand, counting down.
ATTTTTTTAAAAAAATGGGATTCATCTTGACACCTGGGAAAATTTCTAGTAAAGAAGGTTTGATCTGCAAGACTTGAATTATTTCAGCTGAAGAGCAAAATGGCTTCCATTCTCTCTGGTGTTATATTTCTTTGATTTAGTACAGAGGAAAAGAGCCTCATTATTGTGGCATGATTTCCCCCACCCAGAACCAGTCCCAGCTTCTTCATCTTAAACCCATGCCCCATTCTGAGACACAGGCTGCTGATAGCAGCTCTTCAGAGTCCTCTGTCCTGGGATGTAAGTTGATCAGCCCTGTGGATTTTGCCTTCATGACTTCATAGGTCTTCTAGGCAGATCCTTCCTCTCCAAGGGATGAGGTCTTTGGAGCTTCTGTTGCTGTTTCTGTAGCTCTGGATTTTTACGGGATGGGGTTGCTAGCCCCATGCCCATAGCTGAGTTGGTTAGGCACATGGATGAAATAAAAATGGAGAACTATGTGGGAGGAAAATGTTAGATTGACCTTGGAATAGATTAAAAGGTTGGCATAACACTGTGTGCCGAAGGGCCTATACTGTTCTATGTTCAGTTTCATTGGAACTGCTGGCTTTGTCCTGTAAAATCTGAACAATAATCTTTCTGCTTTTCTTTGATGGAATGCAACTTGTGAACTATGCTAGGAAAGAGCGGGTGGGGGAGAGAGGAAGGGAACTTGTTTTGCAGTTATTTGGTTGTGCTCTGTTGTTTTGTTGAACATCGTGGGCATGCTGTGTCGGTGCTGGAATGTGTGACGACATTTGGGTGCCATCAGCACAGCTTTGAGTGTGTTGGTTGTTAATGTAAGTGACTTATTTCACTGAAGTATGTGATAAATGAATCAAATGCTTGTATATAACCGTGGAAAAACATCATGCAGAGCTGTTGTGACTTTGTCTGAAGGCTCAGCTTTCTAATATGGTGGTAAGGACCCATTTCCTCAGAACTTCTTACAAGAATTATTTGTGGAGGTTCTATGACATTAACTGTCCTGAACTGTACTACTTTGACCTATTCTGTGACCTCATAGGGCCGTGACTGTACATTCTTCAGTGGTTTTGCCCATAGGCTGTGGTGTGTCATTTTGGTGTACTGTATCTGCACCCTCTGATAGCAAGTGTGACAGGAAGCCGGTGGGGGGGGGGGGCATGCATGTTGATTAGGATTGTTTCTGAATCTCACTACAACTGCTAGATGTTGATCAGAGCAGCTAACTCCATTTAAGACAACACTGTTGTAGATAACTTATTGCAATCCTCTCACTGTAGGCTGGTAATGAATTACCACTGTATTAGCAAGCAAACAGTAACATAGCTCTACAATGCATGGAATAATGATGGAAAGGCCATTTCCAATAAATAAAGATGATTTGGGTAAATACAAAACATAACAGTTTGAATGTTCCTTTAAGGGAAAGTAGTGTTGTTACTTGTATGAGCTCTGACACACCCATACAACTTTACTGTTAGCCAGAACACAATAATTTAACTCACACTAATAGCAGCTTAAAGTAGTATTGACAAAATATTTAAAACTGTAACAAACAAAATTTAAAAAAGGGCCCATTACACATATTAATTAACCTACTTGTGCACCCAATCATTGGAGCTCAATGTTGAGTAATCAATCCAGTTTGCTACACTTCGTTTACTTATGGTACTGAACAATTCTGCCTAAAACACAGTCCAAGTGAAGGACAGATAAATATCCGCACAATATTTAAGGTGTTGTACTTTCTCCAAGGTTTTGTGAGAACTAGCTAATTAAAAGTTTTCTGAGACCAAAGTCTGTGTGAGGATTTTCCGACAACAGTATCTGTCCTTCCAAATGATTCTGTTATGGCTGTTTTCCATTTTCATTTTCTTCCTTTCTCTTTCTTTCAAAACTCCTGCGCTCTCTAGAAAATAGCTACCCCAATCTCTCTAGGATATTCCGGGGCAACTTATTGGACAAATCCTATTAGCTATTACAACAAGCCTAACTTAATCAACTGAATTACTATTTTAAACAGTGTTTAAATGAGAAGGAAGAGATGTGTGAATGGATGTATTTACCAGAGTAAACAGATACACCCAGTGGCCACTCAGTTCACTTGTACACCTGCTCATTAATGCAAATATCTAATTAGCCAATCTTGTGACAACAACTCAATGCATAAAAGCATGCAGACATGATCAAGAAGTTCAATTGTTGTTCAGACCAGACGTCAGAATTGACGGAGGAAATATGGTCCGAGTGACTTTGCCTGTAGAATGATTGGTGCCAGACGGGGTGGTTTGAGTGTCTCAGAAACTGCTGATCTTCTGGGATTTTCACGCACAGTCTCTAGAGTTTAGAGCAGAGGTTCCCAACCTGGGGTCCACGGATCTTTGCTAAATCGTATTGGTCCATTCCATAAAAAAGGATGGGGAACCCTGGTTTAGAGAGAATGCTGGGGTGGGGGGGGGGGGAAGAAATCCAGTGAACACAAATGTCTTGTTAATGATAGAGACTAGAGGAGAATGGCCAGACTGCTTCAAGCTGACAGGAAGATGACAGTAACTCAAATAACCACATGTTACAACAGTTGTGTCCTGAGGATTGTCTCTGAATGCACAACATGTCAAACCTACAGCAGCAGAAGACCATCAACAGACACTCAGTGGCCGCTTTATTAGGTACAGGAGTTAACTAATAAAGTGGCCACTGAGTAAAGGTTTCAAGTAGGCAATAAAACATTAATGTTTGCACATCTCTAATTATTATTAACCTGCCCTTTTTTTTTGGAGCATAGGATCTGTGCTTTGTCATTCTTCCTCGGTTTCTCTGTGGTGATTGTATTTCCCAATTTAAATGAATATATGTTAATAATGGGTGGAGATTTTAATTGTTGTCTGAATTCTATGATGAACAGGTCTGCGCCTAATCAGATACTTTCAAACAAATCTGCTATTTTTATTAATTCCTTTTTAGTTGACTTGTGAATTTTAGATGTTTGGAAGTTTTTACATCCTAATGATAGGGTTCCCTTTCTTTTCTCATGTATAACATAATTACTCTAGAATCGATTACTTCTTTATTGATTCTTGATTTAGTTTCGTTTGTCATTGCCTGTAAGTATGATGCAATCGCCATTTCTGATCATGCGCCTTTGAAATTATCAATTAAATTAATTGATTTAACTTTTAGTACTAGACAATGGCTGTTCAACTCTATTTTGCTTCAGGATTTAAATTTTGTTAATTTCATTGAAGAACAGATTGCACTTTTCTTTTCAAGTAACTCAATGGAGGAAATTTCCAGCGGGATATTATGGGATACCTTTGAAGTATATATCCGTGGGCAAATTATTTCATACTCTGCTGGATTGAGAAAATGAATTAATAACAAAATATGTACATTGGTTGATAAGATTAAAGAAATTGATAAAAAACATTCTATTGCTCCCAATCTGGAGCTTTATAAAGAGAGCGTTGAACTTCTGATGTAACATACTTTGTTATTAATATCCCCGATTGAAAATCAATTACTTAAAACTAAGAGTCAGTTTTATATATATATGGTGATAAATCAGGTAAATTATTGGCTAACCAATTGAAAGCTGCTTAAGTGAAACGTCAGATTAATAAAGTTTGTGGACGGGATGGTATTTTGTTGGTTGACCATGATTAAATTAATAAATCTTTTCAAGAATTTTATACCAATTTATACCAATCAGAATTTCCTGATGATCCTACCATGATGCATGAATTTTTAAGGAAACCGAATATAACGAAATTACCATCTGATGAACATTTAGCAATAGATGCACCCATTACTGAAGAGGAAATAAAGAAAGCAATTTTTTTCAATGAACTCTGGTAAAGTACCTGGCCCGGATGGGCATACAGCTGAATTTTAAAAATCTTTTTCAGATTTACTTTCTCCCTGGTTATGTAGAATTTTTAAAGATGCTTTATTAGTAGGTAAACTACCACAATCCTTTTATGAAGCATCTATTTCTTTAATTCCTAAAAAGACAAAGATCCCACTGAATGTGCATCATACAGACCTATATCTTTATTGAATGTGGATTCTAAAATCTTTTCCAAAATATTAGCTATTAGATTAGAGAAGATAATGCCACAAATTGTCTCCGGGTATCAGACAGGATTTATTAAAAATTGTTATTCACATTTTAATGTTAAGAGGTCAATGTACATTGTATACACTACTTCATCTAATACTCCAGAATGTGTTATTTCGCTTGATGCCGAGAAGGCGTTTGACAGACTTGAATGGGAATATTTATTTAATATACTTGAGAAATTTAATTTTAGTCCAAAATTTATATCTTGGATTCAATTGATATATCTTACACCTTTAGCTACTGTATTTACCAATAATCAGAGATTCCTTTTTTTTTAGACTTTTCAAGGTACTAGACAGGGTTGTCCTTTAAGCCTTTTACTATTTGATATTGCCCTGGTGCCCTTGGTAATCACTCTTCATGATTCACCCAATATATTTGGCATTATTCATGGTAATGGGATGCATAAAGTATCACTATATGCAGATGACCTGTTACCTCTAACCCAGAGAAATCCATTCCTGCAGTAATAACACTTAGTTTAGTAGTTTTTCTGGTTATAAATTGAATCTTAACAAGAGTGTGCTTTTCCCATTAAATATGCAAGTTCCAATTTGTAGACAATCATAATATAGATTGGTTACTGATTATTTATTTAGGTGTTAAAATTACTAAGAAGCATAAAGACCTATTTAAAATTAATTTTTTTACCCTTTATTGATCATGTTAAACAACTGTTCACTAAATGGTCCCCATTGTCCTTATCTTTGATTGGTTGAATTAATGCTATTAAGATGATTATTTTACCTAAATTTCCGTATCTATTTCAGGCAGTATCAGTTTTCATTCCTAAATCTTCTTTTTGATGTTATTGCAATGATTCTAAAATTTCTTCATGTATATGGCAGAATAGAAATCCTAGGTTAAGTAAGAAATATTTACAGAAATCAAAAAAGGAAGGCGGTTTGGCTTTGCCGAATCTTAGATTTTATTTTTGGGCAATTAATATTTGATATTTAATGTTTTAGACCCAGGAGCTGGATGAAACTCAATGTCCACGATGGATGAACCTCAAGCAGGAGTCTGCACAGGGGTTTTCACTGGCTTCTAATTTAGGAGCTGCGCTTCCCTTTGCACTTACTAAATTGAATAAACCAATGATAAATCCAATAATTAAACATACAATACAAATATGGTTTCAATTTTGTAATTTTTTTGGATTGAATAAATTTATTCTGTCAAGTTCTATTATATCTAATTTTTTCTTTCAACCATCTAGAATTGATCAAGCTTTTCTTTTATGGAAACAAAGAGAATAATATGTTTTTGTGATTTATTCATGGATGGTTGTTTTATGTCTTTTGAAAAGTTGTCTAATAAATATAATTTGCCCAGATCACACTTTTTCAGATATTTACAGATTAGAAACTTTCTGAATGCTACTTTAGTTACCTTTCTGATATCGCATCAAATTTAAGTTACAGAAAAAAATTTAAGTTTAAATCCATATCAGAAGAATTTAGTAGCATTTATTTATGATTTAATTATGAAAATGCACTTAGGTACTTCTGATAAAATTAAGAATGAGTGGGAAAGAGAACTTCAAATATCTTTATCTACAGAGAAATGGGAGAAAATTCTTCAACTAGTTAATACTTATTCAATGTGTGCCAGACATGTTTTGGTACAATTTAAGATGGTTCATAGAGCTCATATGTCCAAAGATTAGTTAACTCGTTTTTACTGCCATATAAATCCTGTTTGTGATAGATGTAATTCTGAAGTAGCTTCCTTGACACGTTTGTTCTGGTCTTTGCCCCCTCCTAGGAAAATATTGGAAAGATATTTTTGATATTATTTCAGTAGTTCTGCATGTTGATTTACAACCTCATCCTATTACTGCAATTTTTGAACTACCAGTGAACTACCAGTCCAGTCATTTATCCTCATCAGCTTGTCGTTTAATTGCATTTGTTACATTAATAGCCAGAAGATCCATTTTACTTAAATGGAGATATTCCAGTCCCCCACCACATTTCAATGGTTTTTCCCAAACAATAGCATGTTTAAACTTGGAAAAAATTAGGAATGGTACTATGGATCCTTCGGTTAAATTTGAAGAAACTTGGAGGCCATTTATTCAATATTTTCAAATGACATAAGTTGACCCTTTCTGAATCCTTTTTTAGTAGATTTTTTGCTCGGGTATAGAGGAGCAGAGTTAACAACGAATTATAACTTCAGCCGATGAAATATGGCAGCCCAATCTTTGTGTTTTTTAGTTTAGTTTAGGGTTTTTTTTCTTTATAAAATATCCTTTTCATGGTTAGTTACTAAGAGATTGGGAGGCTAAACTACATTTGTTATTTGGAATCTGTGGTTGTACATGTTAACCATTATTAATGTAATCCTGATCTCTTTGTCTCATTATCATTATTGTTATGTTTACTAATTTGAAACTTAATAAAAAGATTGAAAAAGAAAGAAAGAACAAATACAAATTTAAAGGGGTAGATGTATCCTTCCTCTTTCTAAAATTGAATAAACTAGCCTTTATCTGATATTTCAAAGGGCAACACTCGACCACTTTATGCTCAGTAAATTTGAAGATGACACAATGTTATGAGGTGTTGTTGATAATGAGGATGGTTATTGTTGATTCAGGGAGGAATCTTGGTGAGTTAGGGAATTGGGCTGAGGAGTGGCCAATCCAGATAATGTGTGAGCTGATACATTTTGGAAAGTCAAACCAGCGCAGGACGTATCATGAATGGTCAGTTACCAGGAAGTGCAATGGAACAGATGGACAAAGGACAGCAAGTTCACTGAAAGTGGTATCACAGGTAGATGGTGTTTATTACACTGGCCTTTAGTCAGGGCAATGAGTATAGCGGTGAGAACTTGTTATAGTTGGTCAAGTTGTTGGTGAGACCATGTTTGGAGTAATATGTACAGTTTTGGCCATCCTGTTATAGGAAAGATGTTAAAGAGTACAGAAATGATTTACAAGGATGTTGCCTGGACTCAAGGGCCTCAGTTCTTTATTCCTTGGAATGTAGGAAAATAAGGGGTGACCTTGTAGAAATGTTTAAATATTATGTGGGTCATAGAAAAGGTGAATGGAATGTTATTTTCCCCAGGGTGGGGGAGTCCTAAATCAGAGGTCATAGATTTAGGGTGAGAGAAGAAATGTGTTTCACACAGAGGGTAGTGAATATATGGAAGGAGCTGCCAGAGCGAATGGTTGAGGCAGGTACAATGGTATCATTCAAGAAGCTCTCAGGTAGGTACTTGGAGGGGTGGAGCATAAAGGTATCTGGGCCAATTGCAGGAAATTGGGGCTAGCTGTATGGGTGCTATGGTCAGCATGGACTGATTGGGCTGAAGGGCCTGTATCCTTAAGCCCATAAGATATAGGAGCAGAAATTAGCCATTTGACCCATTGAGATTTCTCCTCCATTTTATCATGGCTGATCCAATTTTCCCCTCAGTCCCAATCTTCTGCCTTCTCCTTGTATAACTTCCTGCCTTGACCAATCAAGAATCTATCAACCTCTGCTTTAAATATTCATAAAGATTTGTCCTCCACAGCTGCCTGTGGCAAAGAATTCCACAGATTCACCACTCTGGCTAAATAAATTCCTTCTCATCTCTGTTCTAAAAGGATGCCCCTCTATTCTGAGGCTGTGTCCTCTGGTCTTGGACTCTCCCACCACAGGACTATAACTATGAGGAGAAAGTTATTCTGCAAGTGGCGAAGCACAACCCACAATCACGTGTGCATTTATTATATTTGCTTTGACATTTTGTAGTGAACATTGGCGAGGGAATGATACTTAACAAACTGACTGCATCATATAAAACCTCTTAACGAACTGATTGTCCTGATGCTGGATATTGATCTCAATAGAAAGATCGACCATCCCTTTCCCCTACTCAACATGTACCAGATCTTGATCGAAAGATTGACCATCCATTTTCCCCTTGCTTGCTGCTTGACCCACCGGCGTCCTCCAACAGTGTGATTTGCTTCAGATTATCATCCTTTGAATCTCTGGATATGTGTCCCATTGTACAGGGGAGCCATGGGCTTCCTTTCCAGTTAAAGTTTAATTTGACATGCATGTCTGAGTTTGAAAACCGCTGAGAAGATCACTGGGGTCTCCTCCCCCCGCCCCCTATTTGAGACAGTTACTGGGAGCAGACAAAGGCCCCGAAGCATTGTTGAGGATCCCTCTTGCTCATTACACAATCTCTTTGACCCACTAACATCAGGAAGGAGGTACAGGAGCATCAGGACTAGAACTGTCAGACTGGGTAACAGCTTCTTCACCCAGAAGAAACTACCGTAGATGTCGGATTATAAGCCGCTACTTTTTTCCCATGCTTTGAACAGCATTGAACATAGCGGCTTATAATAAGGTGCGGCTAATAGAAAGTTTTTTCCCATGCCGCCAAAACATTTTGCCTCGTAACAGTAGACCAATAAAATTGATGAGTAGTTCACAGAGGTCCAATGAAATTGTACGATAAATCAAGCGCACTTCACAAATTATTGTAAATCAGCCATTTGTACTCACCCTCATCAACATGGAAAACACTCGAAGAAAAGCATATGATGCAGCTTTTAAGTTAAAGGCAATCAATCTGGCGGTTGAACAAGGAAATCGAGCTGCTGCGCGTAATCTTGGCATACATGAATTGATGGTGAGACGGTGGAGATTTAATTTGGGACTGCCGCTTCAGGTCAGGAATGGCTCACGTGATATTAGACAGCAGTACAAGGGAGGGAGGGAGCGAAACTGAGGATTCCGCTGCACCGAAACTGCTAGCGATTCAGTAAACAAAAAAACAGTAAAACTCGTGTGTGAATGGTATCGGGCCAATAAGGACACAAGTGTCCGATGTTACCAAATACCGGTAGGTATAACAAAGTTTAGCCTTACCAAATATGTGTAGCGAGGGTTTGGTTTGGGGGAAAAAGGAGTATAAATAAGAGCAGAATGTAAGGGGAAGGCAAAACGCGTTCTGCAATAAAGCCACGCTGCACTGTAATCCGGTGTTGGTTGTCTCTCTTCCAAAACGAACACAGGGCAGAATTTGAAGCCCAACACGTGTAATATCTTTCTGTGTAAATATCTCATATTACAAGCGGCCGAAAATCCGGTGCGCCGAAAATCCGGTGCGCCGGAAATCCAGTGCGCCGAAAATCCGGTCCGCCGGAAATCCAGTGCGCCGAAAATCCGTTCCGCCGGAAATTCGGTGCGGCCTAAAATCCGATGCGGCCTGTATAATTAAAAAAATGATTTTATTTCTAAAATTAGAGCCAGCGGCTATTAATCAGGTGCGCTCTGTAGTCCGGAATCTACGGTAATAACTACCCTGCCACCAGTGAGGTCTCATCACTAGGACGGCGAGTTGTTCATTGTTTTCCTGTGCTGTTCACAACATGCATTTTGAATTATTTATGGTAATAGTTTGTTTTGTGTGCTGTGTGTGATATGTTGTGTGGGTGCAACGTGGTCCTAAGAACGTTGCTTCACTTCATTGTATATGTGTACAGTCAGATGGCATTGAACTTGGAAATAACATTAGTTGCTGTAGATCAGCAAGTCATTTATGGAGTTGGTTGCAGACAGAGCCTTAATGAATTAAGTACGGCAGAGAGCCATGTGTTACTCTGGAGTGGGATGCTCATTGCTCAGAATTACAGTGGAAAGTCTGATTGAAGAACCTTGCACATCTGACAGGGAATTTGGAGACTAACTGCTGAGTGTGTTGTTTTCCCCCCAGCATTGCAACTGTATTTTATTTAGACTTGCAGTGCTTCCAGCCCAATGAGTCAGCACTGTCCAATTACACCCTTGTGACTAACTAATCTACCAACCTGCACATCTTTTTGGAATGTGGGATGAAACCCACATTGTCACAGAGAGAACTTAGAAACTCCTCACAGGCAGTGGTGGAAATTAAACCTAGGTCGCTGGAGCTGTAACCGTGTCACACTGACTGCAACTCTACTATGCAACCCCAAAACTGCCAAAACCTGAGATTGAACCAAGAACTTGCAGACCTTCAGTCAAATCTCTCCCAGTTGAGATCTTTCAGCACATTTGGAGGTAGGGGAAGTCACTTACTTAAAGGTGACTTGTCTTGGTTCCACCTGAGTGCTGCTAAAATGACGTTGTGCAGGTCACTTTCTGAATAATGTTGGCTGTGTACTTCCCCTTGGTACTGATGTTCAGAGATGCTCTCATCTGTGGACCTACTTCCCCGGTCTTGGGTATAATAGTCTGTCTGATAGAGAACTTGTAATGAACGTTACACACTTCCATAATTGGTGGAAATTGTCGACTCTGCTCTGATTTTAACTTACATTTTATTTTTAATTGCAGAGCTTATTTCTGAACAGAAATGCTTTGTACTCTGAAAATAGGATAGCAATGCTCTTATTCAACCACTAGGTGTCAGATCAGTGCCACAAGTGTTTGCCTGTCGTGCTTAGCTTTTGCTAAGGTTCATTTTGCACGTTAGCATGAAAAAAAAATCATTTTAAATTTTAGTGTTTTATTTTCTGCATTTTGAAAGAGATCAGGTAAAAATTTGCTTTATTTGTCACATAGACATCAAAGCATCAACACATACTTTGAAATGCGTCATTTTGAGTTAAATTAAATCAGTGAGGATTGTGCTGGGCAGCCCACAAGTGCCTTCATGCCTGTGATGCCAATATAGCATTCCACAACTCACTAACCCTAACCTGCATCTTTGAATTGTGGGAGGAAATGAGAGCACCAGGAGGAAACCCACATGGTCATGGGGAGAACATACAAGTTCCTTACAGACAGAATCCCGATTGGTGGCACTGGACAGCATTATGCCAACTACTACAGTACCATTTCATTTTTTTGTGTCATTATTTTACTTGACAAATATTTTACAAATTTACTGACCAATTTGCATCTTTATTCAGTCGCCCTGTTGGTGACAATTAACTGGCTGATCCCCATTCCACATTGTAAACTTACAGATTTCCAAGGCTCCTCCCTTGGCTGATTGTCTCTCTGTTGCCATGGGTAACATCCCTCTACATATGTGTGTGGAATTAGCAGGGCTAAATGGTAGAGAGGATGCTCTGGCTTCCACCCACATTCCAAGGGTTAGGGTTAGTGAGTTTTCTGCCTTCTATGTTGGCGTGGAAGTGTGGTGACCCAGCACATCTGTGGACTATATCAGTCATTGATACAAGTGATGAACTTCACTGTACATTTTGATGTTACAATGTACATGTGACAAGTAGAGTTAATCTTAATCTTTACACTGAACAGGTAGATAAACCAGTTGGACAAGATAGGACCATGCCCGTCCATGGCTAGGGCCCCCCACAGCTTTGCCCACCCCACTCTCAACAGAATAACAGTTCAGTATGCACTAGATGGGCTGAAGGGCCTGTTCCTGTGCCACAGTGCTCACTGGCTCAATGTCGCTCTTCATTTCTTGGGAGTGAGTATAAAGATCCCCCAGCGTTCTTTTAAATTCCAGTGAGTACAGGCCCAAAGCTGCCAAACACTCCTCATATGTTAACCCCTTTATTCCCAAAATTATCCTTGTGAACCTCCTCTGGACTGTCTCCAATGACAACACATCCTTTCTGAGATAAGGGGCCCAAAACTGTTGACGATACTCCAACTACAGCCTGACTAGTATCTTATAAAACTTCAGCATTATCGCCTTGTTTTTATATTCCCCTTGAAATAAATGCCAACCTTGCATTTGCCGCCTTTACCACAGACTCAACCTTGCACAAGGACTCCTAAGTCCCTTTGAACCACTGTTTAAATTTTCTCACCATTTAGATAATAGTCCGCACTATTGTTCCTTTTACTAAAATGCGTTATCATACATTTCCCAACATCTTCCACTTTTTTGCCCATTGTCTAAGTAATTTGTAATTTGTCTAAGTCTTGCTGCAAACGCTTTGCTTCCTTGGCATTACCTACCCCTCCACCTGTCTTCGTATCATCCACAAACTTTGCCACAAAGCCATCAATTGCGTTATCTAAATCATTGACAAACAATGTGAAAAGTTGTGGTCCCAATACTGGCTCCTGAGGAACATCACTAGTCACTGACAGCCAACCAGAAAAAGCCCCCTTTATTCCCACTCACTGCCTCCTGCCTGTCAGACGTTCTTCTATCTGTGCCAATATCTTTCCTGTAGCGTCATAGGATTTTATCTTGTTAAGCAGTCTCATGTGAAGCACCTTATCAAATGCCTTCTGAAAATCTAGGTAAATTACATCCACTGCCTCCCCTTTATCCACTCTGCTTGTTACTTCTTCGGACAATTCCAACAGATTTGTCAGGCAAGATTTCCCTTTACAGAAACCATGCTGACTTTGTTTTATTTCATCATTTGTCTACAAGTACCCCAATGTCAGCATTAATTTCAGGAGGATTAGAATATAAAAGTAAGGATGTAATGTTGAAACTTTATAAAACACTGGTGAGGTCTCACTTGGAGTATTGTGAGGAGTTTCAGCCCCTTATGAAACTGGAGAGGGTTCGAAGGAGATTCACAAAAATGATTCCAGGAATGAATGGCTTGTCAGATGAAGAGCATTTGGTGGCTCTGGACCTGTATTCACTAGAAATCAGAAGAATGAGGGGTGACCTCATTGAATGGTGAAAGGGCTTGATAGGGTGGATGTTTCCTATAGTGGGGAGAGTCCAGGACCAGAAGACGTAGCCTCAGAATAGAGGGGCATCCTTTTAGAATGGAGATGAGGACGAATTTCTTTAGCCAGAGAGTCGTGACTATGGAAATCTTTGCCACGGGCAGCTGTGGATGCCAAGTTTTTATGTATTTTTAAGGGAGAGGTTGACAAATTATTGATTGGTCAGGGCATGAATGGATACGGGGGGTTGGGAGGGCAGGAGATTGATGAAATGGCAGAGCAGACTCAATGGTCCAAATGGCCTAATTCTACTCCTATGTCTTTGGTCTTATTGAGGCTAATGGGGCAAACCAGGGACAGAGTTAGATTCTAGAGGTGGAGGGACAGGCTGGGAGAACTTGGTGAAATATTTAAAGTTGCTGTTTGCCATAAGTGAGACTGATATGGTGAGAATATTTAAAACTTAAGAGGTGAATTTAATATGAAACAATTGAGTCTCATCCTTGCAGTTCTCAGTGAAAGACTGTAACAATGTACATTCCTGATGAAGGGTCTCGGCTTGAAACATCGACTGTTTATTCATTTCCATCATGTTGCCTGACCTGCTGAGCTCCCCTAGCATTTTGTGTGTGTTACTCTGGACTTCCAGTACCTAATAAATCTCTTGTGTATATTACTGTGTTCACCACAGTCCAGCAGATGCATTTGCACCTTTTTTGAGCTAATTATACAATTTTTATCTAGATTTTGTTTCCAGCCTCAGAACAGCAGGCATACAAGAATTTAGATCCCACAATACCAGGTTCAGGGCCAGTTATTTCTGTATTTTCTTGACAATGTCTGCAGGAAAATGAATGTCAGGGTTGTATATGGTGACATTGATGTACTGAAATAACGGATTTGCTTGAACTTTAAAGCATTGCCTAATCCCAAAGTAAATGAATCTATATAAAACACTTTGTATTCTGTAATTGCAGTAAATGAGCAGCTTATTCATTGTAATTGATCAAATACTTTGTTTTCTTTAGGGAAGAAAATTTCTGGCCAGTTTGATTAATGACAAAATAATCCGAATCAGTCACAGAGATCGAACTCAGGATGGAACCTTTCTCGTAGATGCCAAGAGTGATTCCCTCAACATTGGCCAGGAAGTTCTGCAGAAGGGGTTTGCTGAAAATTGTGAAGTTGTTTCCAATCACAATTTGGATAGATTGAAGACTGATGCAAACTTGTCGATTGCTGGCAGGAATGCAGGCAGATTCAGCAGTCATTCACTGAAAGTGAAGAATGTACTGGAATCAAGAAATGTTCATCTAGGAATCAATTCCAAACATCAAATGCATTCTGGAGAATACAAACGCAGAGAACAAAGGGTGGATGGGGAAAATGTCCTTGTGTATGCACTGTGAGTACAGTAACTCTCTGTGATAGTTAGATCAGTTAAGTGTAACTTGTACATTGGGTAAAGTTATTAAATGTGACCAATATGACATTAGTCACTGTTGTGGTTCTGAATAGCTACCTTGTTAGTTCTGGGGCAGTTTTCATTTTCAGAGGAATTTTGTTCATTTTTAGCAGTTTTCTGAAATTAAATATTTCTGACTATTTAGGGAGGTGTAAATGGGAGCTTCATGGTACAGGGCAAAGCTGAATTTCAGAGATGAACTTCAGCAAGTGGCATGACATGTATGTTACTCTGTAATGAAGTGTCATTGGGGACCTTACCTCTGATCCACAAACAGCACATATTTTCTTCAGAGATCCCTGACCCACTGGGCTTTGAGCTGTATGGATGTGCACAGTGGGGTTGATTGCTGTACAGGGTACACATGGAAGCACACAATGTTACTGGAGCAGGGGTTCAATTCCCTCCACTGTCTGTAAGATGTTTCTCCATTCTCCCTGTGACTACATGGGTTTCTTCCCACACTCCAAAGATAGAGATGTGTAAGATCCTAAGGGGCATAGATTGAGTGGGCAGCCAGAGGCTTTTCCCCAGAGTGGAAATAGCTAATATGAGGGGGCATCATTTTCAGATGATTGAAGGAAAATATAGGGGGGATGTCAGAATTAAGTGTTTAGAGAATTGGCTGTGTGGAACACCGTGCTGATCTGCTGGTAGAGGCAGATACATTAGGGACATTTAAAACATCTCTAGGATCGGCATAAAGATTATAGAGAAATGGAGGTCTATATGGGAGGGAATAGTTGATTGATCTTGGAGTAGTTTAAAATGTCAGCGCACCATTATGAACTGGAAGACCTCTACTGTGCTGTTATGGTCTGTGTTTGATGTTCTTGGCTTGGCGTTGAATTTGGGAGATTTAATGCAGAAAGAGTGACTGAATGTGACATGGTGATCTTAACATATTTTGGTTACTTTCAAATTGCTCTTTTCAGGGAGAAAAAATCGCACGGCCACGTGCAGAAGCACGATGTGATCAGGGTGCACTCCAATCAGAAACGGCTGGAGAATCAAAATGAAAGGTTGAGAGAAAAAAACATTGTGTATCTGCGGGAATGCCGTTTGCTGGAAACACAACTAATACAGCAGCAGCGCCAACTAAAAGTACGCTCACGTCCACTGAAAGCTGCAGCCTGATGCTCTGGAGCTGCTACTTGGTGACCTTTAGCTCAAGCAGGACAATGTGGAGATGATAAAGGTTGCAGGAGGCAGGAGTACGGGTGACTCAGAAGAAGGAAGGGAATAGACAACCAGTGGGGTAACCCTGTGGCTCTTCCCTCAATGATAAGTATATTGTTGAGGACACTGTTTGGGGAGGGGGGAGCTGCAGTGACCTGATCTCTGGCACTGAATCTGGTGCTGTTGATTAGAAGGGAAGGGAACAGAGGAGGAATGCAGTGGTGATAGGAAATTCCATAGAGGAGTAGATAGGAGATTCTGTGGATGCAATAGAAGCACTCGAGTGGTATGTTGCCTCCCGGGTGCTAGGGTCAGGGATATCTCAGATTGGGTCCATGACATTCTAAAGGGAGAGGGTGAGCTGCCAGGAGTGTTGGTACTTATTGGTACCATTGACATAGGAAGAAAAAGAGAGGAGGTCCTAAAGAAAGAATTTAGAGAGCTATGTAGAAAGCAGAAAAGCAAGATCTCCAGGGTAACAATCTCTGATTGCTGCCTGTACTGTGTGCCAGTGAGGGTAAGAATAGGATGATTTGGCAGATGAATGTGTGGCTGAGAAACTGGTGCAGGGTTTCAGATTTCTGGATCACTGGGATCCCTTCTATACAAGGTATGACCTATACAAAAGGATCTGTATGAACTGTATGCAAGACAAGTTTTTCACTGTATCTCAATACATGTGACAATAATAAACCAACTCCAATGCCAAACAGTTGATAGTAAGTTTAAACTGACCATTTGGTAAACATGGGCTTATTGCCCTCAAACGGCAATATTCGGAAGTAGCTGGACAGAATGTGCTCTGAGTGGCTCCCTTACTCCCAGCTACATTAGACCCTTTCCAGTTTGCTTATTGCTTGAATCGATCCACTGATGATGCAACAGTTTTTGAATTGAATTGACTTTATATTACTTGCATCCTTCATATATATGTGTAAAAATCTTTGCGTTACGTCTCCATCTAAATATACACTCTGTCCTGTCCCACCTAGAAAATGAGGTCTCATACATGAGACTGCTGTTAATAGACTTCAGTTTGGCGTTTCACACCATCGTACCCCAGAAAAAGGTGTGAAAACTGTCCTTGCTAGGTCTCAACACCTCTCTGTGCAGTTGGATCCTGTACTTAAGAGAAAGACCGCACTCAGTCCATTTGGGCAGCAACGTCTCTAGTCCCATTATGCTGAGCACTGGTGCACCACCCAGTGTGTTCAGCTCAGCTGACTGCTAACGCGTGACTGTTGCTCAAACCGTGTCACCAAGTTGGCGGATGACAAAACATGGTTGGCTTCTTCAACAACGATGATGAGTCGGAGGAAGTGGAGCGGCTGTTGTTCTGGTGTGAGAAGAACAACCTAAATATGAAGATGGAGAAGACCAAGAAAATGATTGTGACTTTAGGAAGGTGCAGATGAGCCATCCCCCTCTGTGCAAACATGGCTCCTCCATAGAGAGAGTTAAGTGCACTGAGTTCCTGGGAGTTCACAACATGGATGTGTAATAGAGCACTGACCAGCAACTAACCCGGACATCAGAAGATCGTGAGGAGAGGATTTCGATCCGGTCCACTGCCCGAGTAGAAAAAGGCAGCAGTGAGTGGGCCATGGCAGCATAATAGAGCTTTGACCAGCGACCAATCTGCATTTGAGATTGATTAACGAGCAAATTAAAGGATGGCAGGGGCAAGCGCAGCAGCTGTCGTCTGAGTGGACACAGTCAGGAAGGTGATTTTGAGGCTTTAGCTTTTCGCTTCAGTCAGAGAAAGCAAAAGAAAAGTTCAAAGTTAAGTTTTTTCAATAGGTACAATTAATGTCAGAGAAATGTATACAATCCTGACAATCTTTTTCATCGCAAACATTCATGAAAACAGGAGTGCCCCAAAGAATGAATGACAGTTAAATGTTAGAACCCCAAAGCCCCCCCCCAGCTCCCCCTCCCACGCATAAGCAGCAGCAGAGCAACGACCCCCTCCCCACCAGCAAACAAGCATCGGCACCCCCCCCCCCCCCCCCCACTGAGCACTCAAGTGTGCAGCAAAGCGTCAATAAAGACACAGACTTGCAGTACCCCAAAGACTACTCATTCACCCGGTAATCTGACATACCACAGTCTCTCTTGTGCTCTCTCTTGCACATAAGGGAAAAAGAGGTGTCCCCACACAGCTGGCAGCCAGCTTGCTGCTTTTGATCTTCCGTGCAGTCTCACGGCACATCAGGAGGTTGCACCAACCTCGAATTGTCTGCCTCCAGAGCCACAAAAATTCGACACCCTGAAGGTGCATTAGTCTTCCAGGCTACGTCCTTGGCATATCAATAAGCGGTCGGTCGTGAGGCCCTGAGAGCGGGTCCCATTTCCACAAAGAACCGAAGTCAATAGACAATAGGTGCAGAAGTAGACTATTCGGCCCTTCGAGCCTGCACCGCCATTTTGAGATCATGGCTGATCATCTACTATCAATACCCGGTTCCTGCCTTGTCCCCATATCCCTTGATTCCCCTATCCATAAGATACCTATCTAGCTCCTTCTTGAAAGCATCCAGAGAATTGGTCTCCACTGCCTTCCGAGGCAGTGCATTCCAGACCCCTACAACTCTCTGGGAGAAGAAGTTTTTCCTTAACTCTGTCCTAAATGATCTACCCCTTATTCTCAAACCATGCCCTCTGGTACTGGACTCTCCCAGCATCTGGAACATACTTCCTGCCTCTGTCTTGTCCAATCCCTTAATAATCTTATATGTTGCAATCAGATCCCCTCTCAATCTCCTTAATTCCAGCGTGTACAAGCCCAGTCTCTCTAACCTCTCTGCGTAAGACAGTCCTGACATCCCAGGAATTAACCTTGTGAATCTCCAGTGAGATTCAGTGTGTAACTCCAGGTCAGAGTCTTCAAAATAACTTTGACAAGGGGGGAAAAAGAGATAGTAAAGATAGAAATAGAGCAGTTTCCGAAGATGCAAACAAAGGAGTTTCTGTTAGGCGCCATCATCCTAGACTCCGCCCTCTTTATATCGGCTCAGTTAGGACAGTAGAGATGCCAGGTAGGATAGTGGAATGCTCCTCTTGCAGGATGTGGGAAGGCAGTGAGAACTCCAGCGTCTGACTACCGCTGCGAGAAGTGCATCCAGCTGCAGCTTCTACCACTCCACGGTAAGGAGTTGGAGCTGGAACTGGATGAACTCTGGATCATTTGGGAGGCTGAAGGGGTGAAAGATAGGGCACATAGAGAGGTAGTTACACCCAAGATGCAGGACACAGGAAACTGTCAAGAACGTGAAGGGGGTTAAGAAGTCAGTGCAGTGGCCGCCCCCCTCAGCAACAGGTTTGTCACTTTGGATACTGTTGGGGGGGGTTGACCTAACAGAGGAAAGTCACAGTGGTTGGGTCTCTGACACTGAATCTGCTTCTGTGACTCAGAAGGGAAGGGAGGAGAAGAGGCACATTGTGGGGATGGGAAATTTGTTAGAGAAACAGCAGGAGGTTCTATGAGTGTGAACAAGATTCTTGGATGGTATGTTGCCTCCTTGGTGTCAGGCGCAGAACATCTCTGATTGAGTCTTCAGCATTCTTAAGTGGGAGGGTGAACAACCAGAGGTCATTGTCTGTGTAGGACGAGTAGGATGAGTGATGAGGTTATGCATAGGGAGTTGGATGCTAAATTAAAGGGCAGGACCTCCTAAGGTTGTGATCTCAGGCTTGCTACCCATGTTGGGAAGGTTTGTTACTGCTGCATGGTAGGTTTTAAGCTAGAGCTGCAGGGGGATGGGAACCACAGTACCAGAATAGTTAGTGGAGAGGTTGTAGAGGCAGGTATTGCTAAGACCTCGGACAAAGTTAGGAATCAAAAGGTTGAGCATGGTGTGACTAATGTCCTGAGCTGTGTATATTTCAATGCAAGAATTATTGTAGGAAAAGTGGATGATGGTGCTGAAGATGAAGTAGCTGGTTTACAAACAGAGATAATGTGCAGGGGCAGTTGATGGAGCAAAATTGCAGTCAACAGGATGAGTTGCAACGTAAAAGGCGGACAAAATCGAAAAGTGTGATTACAGGACTGAATGTATTACATTTAAATGTGCACAGTATACGGAATAAGGTAGATAAACAGTTGCAGATTGATATGTATAATGTAGGCATCACTGAAACATGGCTAAAAAATTATAGCTGGGAGCTCAATATCCAAAGATACATATTGTATTGAAAGGACAGGCAGGAAGGTAGAGGGGGCTCTGTTAGTAAAAATTGAAATCAAATCATTAGAAAGAGGTGACATGGGACCAGAAGAATCATTGTGGTTAGAGATGAGGAACTGCAAGGGTAAAAAGACCCTGATGGGAGTTGTATACAGGGGACTTCTGGGTTGAACATGGAGTGAGTAGGTGTGTGTGAGTGTGGCTTCCGATTTTTATTGAAAATCTACTTGTTTATCTTTGCCGTATGCTGGAGATAACTGAATATTTAACATTGTGAACAACCTGGGACGTTGCTGGACACTGAAATGGAAAATAAAATGTACCTTCGAAGTAAAACCGGGAAGTTGTATACAGACCCCGTTCCCCCCCACCCCCCACAAACAGCAGTAAGGTCGTGGTCTACAAATTAAAATGGGAGATAGAAAATGCTTGCCAAAAGGGCAATGTTATTATAATAGTCATGGGGAATTTCAATAAGCTGGTAGATTGGGAAAATCAGATTGGTGGTGGATTCCTAGAGGGAGCATTTTCTAGAATACCTACAAAATGGCTTTTTAGAGCAGCTTGTGGTTGAGCCCACTGGGGGGGGGGTCATCTGTTCATGGATTGGGGGTTGTGCAATGAACCAGAATTGATTGGAGTGCTTAAGGTAAAAGAACACTAAGGGGAATTGAACATAATATTGAATTCACACTGAAATTTAAAAAGTTAAAGTTAAAAAAGTTACAGTGGAGTAAGGGGAATTACAGAGGCATGAGAGGAGTTGGCCAGAATTGATTAGAGAAGAACACTGGCAGGGATGATGGCAGAGCTGTAATGGCTGGAATTTCTGGAAGCAATTCAGAAGGCACGTGATATATTCATTCCAAAGAGGAAGAAGTATCCTAAAGACAAACTGACACAACGGTGGCTAATGAGAAGTCAAAGCCAACATAAAAGCCAAAGAGGGGGCATATAATAGAGCAAAAATTAGTGGGAAGTTAGAGGATCAGAAAACTTCCAAATACCAACAGAAGGCAACTTAAAAAAAAAAGCCATTAAGAAGGTAATGATGGAATACAAAAATAAGCTAGCCAATAATGTTAAAGAGGATACTGAATGTTTCTTCATCTGCTTCAAGTGTAATAAAGAGGCGAGAGTGGATATAGAACAGCTGGAAAATGATGCTGAAGAGGTAGTCATGGGAGACAAAGAAATGGCAGATGATCTGAAAAAGTATATTACATTAGTCTTCACTGTAGAAGACACTAGCAGTATGGTGGAAGTTGGAGATGTCATGGGTCATGAATGCGCGAAGTACCATTATTAGGGAGAAGGTTCTTGGGAAAAGGTCACAAGGTAGATAAGTCACCTGGACCAGATGGTGAACACCCCAGGGTTCTGAAAGAGGTGGCTATAGAGATAATGGAGGCATTAGTAATGATCTTTCAAGAATCACTAGATTCTGGAATGGTTCTGGAAGACTAAAATTGCATCCTTCAAGAAGGGAGACTGGCAGAAGAAAGGAAACTATAGGCCAGCTAGCAAACACGAGGAAATCTGCAGATGCTGGAAATTCAAACACACACACATAAAATGCTGGTGGAACACAGCAGGCCAGGCAGCATCTATAGGAAGAAGCACTGTCGACGTTTCGGGCCGAGACCCTCGCGTCCTGACGAAGGGTCTCAGCCCGAAACGTCGACAGTGCTTCTTCCTATTGATGCTGCCTGGCCTGCTGTATTCCACCAGCATTTTGTGTGTGTTATAGGCCAGCTAGTCTGACTTCAGTGTTTGGGGAGTGTCCTGTCTAAGGGTCTCAGCCCGAAACGTCAACTGTACGCTTTTCCATAGATGCTGCCTGGCCTGCTGAGTTAGATAGATAGAGCAGTACAGCACAGTACAGGCCCTTCGGCCCACAATGTTGTGCCAACCCTCAAACCCTGCCTCCCATATAACCCCCCACCTTAAATTCCTCCATATATCTGTCGAGTAGTCTCTTAAACTTCACTAGTGTATCTGCCTCCACCACTGACTCAGGCAGTGCATTCCATGCACCAACCACTCTCTGAGTGAAAAACCTTCCTCTAATATCCCCCTTGAACTTCCCTCCCCTTACCTTAAAGCCATGTCCTCTTCTACTAAGCAGTGGTGCCCTGGGAAAGAGGCACTGGTTGTCCACTCTGTCTATTCCTCTTAATATCTTGTACACCTCTATCATGTCTCCTCTCATCCTCCTCCTCTCCAAAGAGTAAAGCCCTAGCTCCCTAGTTCCTCCAGCATTTTGTGTGTGTGGCTTGTATTTCCAGCACTTGCAGGTTTTCTCTTATTTGTGATTGGGAGATGTTAGAGTCAATTAACAAGGATGAGATCTTACGGGAACTTGAAGGTCTTGTGGATCAACTCCTTGAACAAGAAGGTACAACAGTTCCTCTACTCCCTAAAGAGATTGAAGCAAGCAAGCTTCTCTTTCCCACCCCCCCCCCCCCCATCATCTTAACTGAATATTATTGGGGCACAATTGAGAGCATCCTGACAAGTTGCATCTCTGTCTGGTGTGGGTGCAGATGGACCTCTGATCGAAAGTCCCTCCAAAAGATTATGAGAATGGCCGAGAAGATCATAGGGGTCTCCCTACTATCCATCAGGGACATTTATCAGGAGTGCTGTGTATGCAGAGCCCTTAGTACTGTTAAGGATCCCACCCATCCATCCAGCATCCTCTTTGACTTTCTACCATCAGGCACAAGTCTCTGATGCATACAAACAAGAACGGTCAGGATGGTAAACATTTCTTCCTTCAGGCCATTGGGTTTCTGAGCTCCCTATCGCATTCAATGTGTCGCTGGCTGATCTGTTCTGTGCCTTGCAATGTTTAATTTACACACTTTAGTTTGTTTACTTCTGTGTAATTCATCTGTAGATTTTATCCTTCCTTTCATAAGTTATTGTGTGCTTTTTGTGTGTTAAGTGTACTACTGAGATTTACACCTTGGTCTAGAGAAACATCTCATTTAACGGTATACATGTATGTAGTTAAATGACAATAAACTTGATGACGTCCTTTACAATGCAACTACCCAGCATTTGGGATTATCCCGTAATTCATTCCCATCATCTCCAGCATCTGGATCATTACTGAATATTGTCAATAGCAAGGAACATCTCTGAGGCATTTAGATAGGTGAATGAAAGGTATGAGTTTAGAGGGCTTGTGTAATGGACACAGGCTGTGGTCAGCCTGGACCAGTTGGGCCAAAGAGTCTTTCTGTAGTATCAGCAGTGAGGCTGGTCAACCCCTCCGCCCCCCTGACCCACCCCTCCACCCCACTGACCCACCCCTCTGCCCACTGACCACCCCTCTGCCCACACTGACCACCCCTCCACCCACTAACCACCCCTCCACACTCACTGACCGCCCCTCCACCCACTAACCACCCCTCCACACACTAACCACCACCACTTTATCATTTCCTGTCAGAGTCACCTTATGTACAGACACTCCTGTGCCTAGTGTATACATAATCAATATATGTATAAAGCTATTTTGTGCATTTGTTTTTTTTGTATGTGCTGCATCGGATCCGGAGTAGCAATTATTTCATTCTCCTGTACACTGTGTACTGGAAATGACATTAAATCTAGAATCTCGAATTTTGACTCTCTTCAACATCAGCCCCTACTGGAGGCCATTGACTGCCAATTAAGGCCCCATGATAACATGGATCCTGCTGACACCAGTAGGTCTGATCTTCACCCACATCTGCAGACTGCCACCGTTTTCACAAATCTGTTGTGACTGAGAGGCGGCGATTTGGCACGGGAGGATGTACTTGCGTTGAAAGCAGTGCGAAAAAATCCACCCGGATGATCCTGGCAAGAAAAGGTTTAAGTTTGTAGTGAAGTTGAGCTGGACGAGCCCAGGCTCACTAAAGCACAGAAACCAACTCTGATCCTTCTGAAATATTTACTTTGTTGAGGACAATTGACTGAATGGATGCCAAGGAGACGTTTCCCTCAGTGAGGGCATCAAAAGTCAGACGATGGATCTTTTAGATTAAGGGATCACAGATTTCAGGTGGTGGTGAGGAATGTCAGACCATAAGACACAGGAGCAGAATTAGGCAATTTGTCCCATCAAGACTATTCCACCATTCCATCATGGTTGATTTATCATCCCTCTGAATCCCATCCCTCTGCATCCCACTCTTCTGCCTTCTCCCCGTAACCTTTGCCACCCTTACTCATCAAGAACCTATCAAATTCTGCTTTAAGTATGCCCAAAGACTTGGCCTGCAGAGTTCTCTGTGGCAATGAATTCCGCAGATACACCGCCACCTAGCTAAAGCAGTGGCATGTCATCATTCAGAAGGTACTGAATCTTTGGAATTGTCTACACCAGAAACCCTGTAATACAGAGTCATTGAAAGTATTTGGAGAGGAGATTGGGAACTACTACAACTACAGGGAAACTACTTCCCAGCTTCTTGGTTCATCCCCTCCCACACCCACCTTACTTCTCACTTCGTCTCACCTATCACCTCCTTGCCCTCCCCCACCATCTTATTCTGGCTCCTCCCCATTTCCAGTCCTGATGAAGGGTCCTGGCCTGAAACATAGATTGTTCATCCCCCTCCATGCATGCTAGCTCACCTGAGTTCCTCCAGCATTTGTATGCGTTTCTCTGGATTCCCACCATCTGCAAAATCTCCTGTGTTTATAAAACAGACAAACTCGGAGTGGAAGAGTGGTTTAGAGGTCGTGGAGAAGAATTGAGGGTGAAGTCAGAGAGTGGAGGTGATGTAGAGGTCATGGAGAACAATTGAGGGCTCCCATGACAAGTTTCATTCCACTTGTAGACTTTGTGAGATAGAAGGAGCTTACTTAAAATTTCCTTTTTCAATTTAATGCAAAATATTATGTTTTTGCAACAATAGTAGAGATTTAAAGTACTCATTATCTTTTTCTTAAACTCATTCAGAAAATGGAAGAAGAATTAAAATGGCATCAAGAGGCAGAACTGAAATTGGCAGATGAACAAAACCGTGACATTGAAATGAAGTTCAAACGTTTGGCAGAGAAAGTTCAGAAACTGAAACAGGTTAGGTAAGACATTACCTTAGCAGGTTTCAAATGCAATTTTAGTAATATTGTTATGTTGTTTATTTTTGTTTACTGGTGCTAATGATGCACAAATTGTACAGTGACTGTTCTCCAAATGTCTAGTGTGCAGTCATGTCATTCTTCTTCACATCTAGCATGCAGTCACTGATGCTGTTCTGTAAACATCTAATCAGTGTTCCACTAAATGTGACTATACATCAATAAATTCCTTGTCATTCTGCAAACAGGTTTGTGTACAAGATGGTAAGAGACCTAGGTCAAGTGGACAGCAGAGACTTTTTCCCAGTGTGGATGTCTAACTCAAGGGGATATAATTTTAAAGTGATTGTAGGAAAGTATAGGGTTATGTTAGAGGTAACATAGTGGTGGGTACGTGCAGTGCCCTTTCGTGGGTGGTGATAGAGGCAGATGCATTAGGGACTTTTAAGAAACTTAAATAAGCATATGGACGATAGAAAAATGGAGGGTTATGTAGGAAGGAAGGGTTACATTGATGTTGGAGTAGGTTAAAACATCAGCTCGGCATTGTGGGCTGAAAGGCCTGTACTGTGCTGTAATATTTTATTCCATTTTCCTCAAATTACAGATCACATGCCATCTTGTGAATCGGTGAGATGTTGTATACGTATATTTAAAACGGTTACTTGGTAGGACAGTTGGCCAAGGAGGACAAAGCTGAATTTCTGTTTTCTTTTGGCTTGTTCTGAGCAGTGTTTCTCAAAGGAGTACATGCAAGTGTGCAGCATCTGGTCTTGAAATAAAGACACATAAGAATTTCTAGAGAAACATACACACAAAATGCTGGAAGAACTCAGCAGGTCAGACAGCATCTATGGAGGGGAATAAAGAGTTGAAATATTGACTGGTTATTCCTCTCCATGAATGTTGCCTGACCTGCTGAGTTTCTTCTGCATTTTGTGTGTGTTGTTCTTCACATCTTTTTCATGTTTTTGAAATATCTTTTCCAGCTGATACGAGTGCCAGTAAGATAACGGCGAGTTCAGACGTAGTGACCTCTCAGGGACTAATCAAAGTTGTTTTTGTTTTGTTAAGTATATTTTTTATGATTGCAAGAGCATACTGGACTCAAGCTTTGGAATAGCCAGTCCACTGCATCAGTGAGCTGCTCGTTGGTAGAAGCCAGCCTGCTACTTGAAGGTATTGGAGTTGGTGGCAAAGGTGGCATACAATGCAACTGTAAGTGATTGTCCTGCACAAAAGGATTACAAGGCCCTGTTGGACATTGATAATGTAAGTTGCCACAGTCCTGTTTCCTTTGCTGGGTGGAGTGACTGCTGGTGTGGGAGCTACATGGCCTCAGTTGTAGCAAGGAGTAGGTCTCAATCTGTGGGCTGGCTTACTGCTGCGGTACACGTGAAGAGACGCCGGAGGCAGTACAGTGTGGTGTCAGTGTATGGTTGGGGGCTGTCTTCTCCAGTGGTCAATTGGTGGATTGACAGGCTGGATTTTTGTGCGTCTGCGCACTGCTGGGAAATTGTACCATCAATCTGTGGGACATGTTGCTCAGCACTTTGGACTATATGTATTTTTTTGCGTAGCAATATTTTTTTTGCTCATTATTTTGAATGTGCTGTGTATGTTTTGCACCTTGCCCCCAGAGGAAGAACTACTAGAACTAGGGGACATTGCCTCAAGATTCAGAGGAGAAGATTTAGGACGGAGATGAGGAGAAACTGTTTTTCCCAGAGAGTGGTGAATCTGTGGAATTCTCTGTCCAGGGAAACAGTTGAGGCTTCTTCACTAAATATATTTAAGATGCAGTTACATAGATTTTTATATAGTAGGGGAATTGAGGGCTATGGGGAAAAGGCAGGTAGATGGAGCTGAGTTTACGGACAGATCAGCCATGATCTTAATGAATGGCAGGGCAGGCTCGATGGGCCAAATGGCCCGCTTCTGCTCCTCCTCCTATTTCTTATGTTTTTATTTTCTTATGAAGGCTGTTTTGTTCAGCTGTATCAATGTATGGTTGAATGATAATTACCTTAAATTTGACTTTCTATCCCATTATCTATATTATTCTCATGAAAAATGCTCTCCATACAGCAGTCTCATTGTATCTTTGTTGAGGCCTCCCTAGCCCAAAGCCCAATGCTGCACACAGCTCCTGAATCGTGTGTTTTGTATCAGCTCTTCAGGGCCTCCTCCATTTTCTTCTTCTCTGCCTTTCATGATGATACCTGAAATTCTTAGTTAAATTTAATCACATTTCTGGGTGTTTTTTTAATGTCTGAATAAACCAAATCCTTCCATTCTTGGGTTATAATTATGATTTTTTTTTTACCAGTGGCTAACAGATGGTCCAATGAAAATAGTTATTTCTGGTACTAAACGTAAATCATTCAGAGTCCAACTAGTTCAATTGGGCAGCAACCTGCTAATATCCTTAGATTTTCATTATATTAATCTCTTCATTTTAAGTTAAGTTTTTCATTTGGTGTTCATTGTAAAAGATGATAATTCTTTCCAACCCTAGCTATTTAATGAGATGGTCTTATGAAAATGAGGTGTAATGTTGAGGCTTTATAGAGCACGGGTGAGGCCTCACTTGGAGTATTGTGAGCAGTTTTGGGCCTCTTATCTAAGAAAGGATATGCTGACATTTCTAGAGGTTCACAAGAATGATTCTGGGATTGAAAAGCTTATCGCATGAGGAGCATCTGATGGCTCTGGGCTTATACTTACTGGAAGACAGAATATTTGGGTGGAGGGGGGTGCGGGGCGAATCTGACTGAAACCTTTCGAATGTTGAAAAGCTGAGATAGAGTGGATGCGGAGAGGTGTTTCCTATGGTGGAGGAGTCTAGAACCAGAGGGTACAGCTTTAAAATAGTGGAAATATCCATTTATAACTGAGATGAGGAATTTTTTTTAGCCAGAGGCTGATGATTCTGGAATTTGTAGCCCTGGGCGGCTGTGGAGGTCAAGTCAATGGGTGTATTTAAAGCAGAGGTTGATAGGTTTTTGATTAGTTTGGGTACGAAAGGTTATGTGGCGAAGGCAGGAGATTTAGGCTGAGGGGGAAATGGATCAGCCATGATGAAATGGTAGACTTGGTAGGCCTACTTCTACTTCTATGTCTTAAGGTCTTAGTGTTAAAGCCTTCTTTAGTCTGCCTGCAGCATTTCTTCTCCAATTCCAATGAATTAAAGTTGTGAATTCAGCCTTGTTGACATTGACTGATCAGTGCTTGGGCATTTGTTGTTTCGGAATAATTAGCACCAGTTGAACTGAATTGACTTTATTTCTTACATCCTTCACATACACGAGGAGGTAAAAATCTTTACATTACGTCTCAGTCTAAATGTGCAACGTGCAATCATAGTAATTTATAATAAATAGATCAGTCAATGTAACATAGAAATACACTCAGATCAGCATGAGTTAATCAGTCCAATGGCCTGGTGGATGAAGCTGTCCTGGAGTTTGCTGGTCCTGGCTTTTATGCTGCAGTACTGTTTCCTGGATGGTAGCAGCTGGAATAGATTGTGGTTGGGGTGACTCGGATCTCCAATGATACTTTAGGCCCTTTTTTCACACCTGTCTTTGTAAATGTCCTGAATCATGGGAAGTTCACAACTATAGATGCGCTGGGCTGTCCACACCACTTTCTGCAGAGTCCTGCGATTAAGGGAGATACAGTTCCCATACCTGGCAGTGATGCAGCCAGTCAGGATGCTCTCAATTGGGCCCCTGTAGAAAGTTCTTAGGATTTGGGGGGGCCATACCAAAGTTCCTCAGCTGTCTGGGGTGAAAGAGGTGGGAAAGAAGGAAGGAGCTGATATCTTCTAAGAACTGTTTGAAATCAAGTGTTTTGCTCTCTATTTTACTCTCGTAATATTTTTATTGTAATTTATAACTTTGGGTATTGCACTGTAATTGCTGCTGCAAACAATGAATTTAATGATGTACTTCAGTGATAATATTACAATTCTGAAAATCTGTCCTGTCCAGATTTCCGAGACCAGTTGTTCACTCTTCTTTCTAAGCGCAGGCACTCTATGACGTGAACTTCATCTCTTGTGGCTTTTATTATTTGATGTTTGCAGTGTAATGTGACGTCTTATAAATTTGGCACTCTGAAAGGCTTATCAAATGCATCAGGATGTTCTGCATCAGAGGCACTGTGCACGTGCCGGGTCAGTGCTGTTCAGCAGTGAAATCGAGAATTTTCTTCTGATTGAGCCAAATTGTTTAATTGGTGGTCACCAGTGCTGAAGTTTAATTGAATAATTGATTGGTTCATGGTATTTGTGATGAGTAGGAGAGATGGAGCAAATATGGATCACTTTTCATTGCAAAAGTTGTGCAGCTTCAGTATCGATAACTATTATACTCAGTATCTCTGTACTTGTATCACACAAAAAGGTTTATGAAATGTACACTGTGGTCTCTTTACTAAGTACAGGAGTGGAACCCGGTGTGGTCCTCTGCGGCTGTAGCCCATCCGTATCAAGGTTCGACGTGTTGTGTGTTCAGAATGGTCTCCAGCACAACACTGTTGTAATGCCTGGTTATTTCAGTTACTGTCACCCTCCTGCCAGGTTGAACTAGTCTGGCTATTCTCCTCTGACCTCTTTCATTAACAGGCATTTTTGCCCACAGTACTGCCACTCACTGGACGCTTTTCCTCGGTAAACTCTAGAGACTTGTGTATGAAATTCCCAGAAGATCAGTTTGAGATACTTGAACCATCCCGTCTGGCACCAACAATCATTCCACGGTCAAAGTCACTTTAGCCCCGTTCTGATGTTTGAACCTCTTGATCGTGTCTGCATGCTTTTATGCATTGAGGTGCTGCCATGTGATTGGCTGATTAGATATTTGCATAGTGTTGAGGTGTCCCTAATAAAATGGCCACTTTATTATGTGTACTTCTTGGAGAGTTCCCTATGCTATTAAGTGAAGATCACACTACATTGTTGTTTGATTTGCAGGAGTGAGTTAAATGTGAATCGATTTGGAAATGACCTTGTCCATGCAATGAAGGTCATGACTGAGGGACGCATTCATATGCCACGCTCAATGAAGCATCTTGAAAATGTTTGGAATGAATACAACTTTACTCAAGAAACACTTAAGAAATGCAATTCACTGGTGAGATGGACATTTATTTTTGCTAGTTAAGTGATGGTGTACTACTTTGATAGAATATGGTGATGAATTACTGTAACCTATTGCATCAATCCACTGTTTATTTCTTATTTGATCTATCGTAATGGTACTGTCAAAAACCTCAGTTTCAGAAAGATTATTTTGTTGATATAATCAGCAATATGCTGTTGTATGTACAGTGAAATTTCTTTTTGAATCCTAGGATGCAGGTGGGAATATGATTGATCCACTTGGTCCCTGTCCAGATTATTTTGCACACACAATCACCCTGTACAGAGAAGGGAAATAACTTTAAAAAGCAATCAAATCAGATGCTTGTTAGATCAACAGCTGAGCTGTGAGTTCCACTTTCACTTCATCTATAAATGCTCATGACCAGTGTTAAGATGCTGAAGTCTCTTGTCCCTGCACTCTGCAAATTACTCCTGTTTATACAGTGAACATTGATAAGGGGGTAGCAATGGGAGATTATCTTCTAGCACATCTACCCTGTCTCTGCTTTGAACTGCAGATCAAGAAAATGTCAGAACAATGGTCCTGTAATTCGTTCCTCGGGGAGACGTTCCTACTACTGTCTGTAAGGAGTTTGTATGTTCTCTCCTTGAATGCATGGTTTCCTCTGGATCCTCCACTTTCCTCCCAGTCCAAAGACATACCAATTGATAGGTTAGTTAGTCATTGTAAGTTGTCCTTGGATTAGACTAGGGTTAACTCAGTGGTTGCTGGACCTGGTCTGCACTGTATCTCAATAAATACACGTTCTGAGAGAGCAACTTAAATTTTTGGTGTGTTGTATCTCAAGATGGTGCCAGTGACCAGCGGTGATGCTCTGCAAGGCAGTTCACTGAACAACTACTTTTAAATCTGCTTCTTTTACTGAACTGTGTGCAGTTACATTTTGGTGGTGTGTTCCAGTGAGTACAGGCCCAAAGCTGCCAAACGTATGTTAATCCCTTTATTCCCGGAATCATCCTTGTGAACCTCCTCTGAACTCTCTCCAGTGACAATACACCCTATCTGAGATACGGGGCTCAAAGCTGTTGGCAATACTCCAAGTGTGGCCTGACTAGTGTCTTATGAAGCCTCAGCGTTGTGCTACATTATGCTGTGATGACTCCATTGGTGCTGCTTCCTATACCCATGCCAAGCTTGTCGACTTCATCAACTTTGCCTCCAACTTCCACCCTGCTCTCAAATTTACTTGGTCCATTTCTGACATTTCCCTCCCTTTGTTCGCTCTCACTGTCTGTATATCTGGAGGGAGCTTATCTACTGATGTCTGTTATAAACCCACAGACTCTCACAGCTACCCAAACTATACTTCTTCCCACCCTGTTATTTGTAAAAATGCCATCCCCTTCTCTCAATTCCTCCATCTCCATAGCACCTGCTCTCAGGGTGAAGCTTTTCATTCTAGAATGAAGGTGATGTCCTCCTTTTTCAAAGAAAAGAGCTTCCCTTCCTTCACCATCAACACTGCCCTCAACCACATCTCTTCCATCTCACGCATGTCTGCTCTTACCCAATCCTCCCGCCACCCTACCAGGGATAGAGTTCCTCTTGTCCTCACCTAACACTCCACCTGCCCCTGCGTCCAGCACATAATTCTCCAAACCTTCCACCACCTCCAACGGGATCCCACCAGGTACACACCTCCCAGCTTTCTGCTCTCTACATGACACCCTTGTCCATTTGTCCCTCCCCAGTGATCTCCCTCTTAGCACTTATCCTTGAAAGTGGAACAAGTGCTACGTCTGCCCCTCCACCTCCTTCCTCGCTACCAGAACAGACATTCCAGGTGAGGCGACACTTCACCTGATCCTGTTGGGGTCATATACTGTGTCCGGTGCTCCCAGTGTAGGCTCCTGTATATCAGTAAGGCCCGATGTAGATTGGGAGACCATTTTGAGTGGCACTGGAAGCAGGATCTCCCAGTGGCAGGCCATTTTAAAATCCACTTCCGTTCCCATTCCGATATGTCAATCCATGGCCTCCTCTACTGTCACGATGAGCCCATACTCAGTGAAGGAACAACACCTTGAATTCCGTTTGGGTAGGCTCCAACCTGATGACATGAACATCAATTTCTCGACTTCCGGTAATTCTTACCCCACCCCTTCACCATTCCCCATCCCATTTTCTCTCTCACCTTATCTCCTTGCCTACCCATCGCCTCCCCCCCCCCCCCCACCACCTTTCTGTCTTCCGTGGCCTTGTGTTCTCTCCTATCGGACTCCCCCTTCTCCAGCCCTGTACAGGCAGTCCCCGGGTTACGAACGAGTTCCGTTCCTGAGTCCGTCTTTAAGTCGGAACAAGTACATTATTTAGCGTCAGTTAGTCAAACGTTTGTCTTAGTAGAGAGTATATATTTTACCTCTCTATGCATATAAAACACTTAAGAAACGTATGTATTCCAATAATTAAACCACTGCGTTGCTTAGTAATAATTGTAGCTTTCATCAGGGCAAGGCCTTTCACATGCTCCATTATTCTCACTTTATCCTTTAAAATTGTTCGGATCGTTGACCGACTGTAGCCTAATGCTTTTCCAATGACCGATGACGTTTCACCTCTTTCCAAACGCTTTATTATTTCCAATTTATTTTCAATCATGATTGCTTCCTGTCAACGGAACAGAAACACAGTGGGTGGCGGGTCTCGAGCTCCGCTGGGTCCTAAGGACCACTGCACTGAATTCCATGGGTCCTAAAGTCCACCACACCGAGACAGGTTAAAGGACAAGTGGGGGCTGTGCTGGGTTTGGGTATTTGATCCTCCACAATATTCTGTGTGGGGAATTTAAACTGGAGGTGGCAGTGTTCTTTTTTTTTTACGAGGTCGAGTTGCGAGCACAACATCAGACCAGCACAGATGGAGAGCGCACTCGGGAGCGGTCTGTCACTGGGTCGAACTTGGGAACCTCTGCTCTCGAGCCCAGCGGTGATCTCACTGTGCCACCAGTCCACCAGCCGACTGGAAAGGTGGGGGGGGGGGCGGGGGTTAAGGTGAATCTCACTAAGAAAAATTTAAGCCTAATACAAAGTTACACATTCAACACAGTGTTAATGGCAACGACTTAAAATGGCGGCCGGCATCGCAATCCGACTTAAAATGGTGGACAGCGTTCTCCTTCCTCGGTTCATAAGTACAAGTTGTTCGTAAGTTGGAAGTTCGTAACTCAGGGACTACCTGTATCTCTTTCACCATTCAAATTCCTAGTTCTTTACTTCATCCCTCCCCCTCCTGTTTTCACCTATCACTTTGTGTTTCTCTGTCCCCTCCCCCAAATCTATTCCTCCTCCTCTTTTTTTCCTGCAGTCCTGCTGAAGGTGTTTTGGCCCAAAATGTTGACTGTTTTTTTCCATAGACGCTGCCTGGCCTGCTGAGTTCCTCCAGCATTTTGTGTCTATTGCTTGCATTTCCAGCATCTGCAGATTTTCTCTTGTTCAACATTATCTCCTTGGTTTTATATTCTATTCCCCTTGAAATAAATGTCAACATTGCAGTTACCTTTCTTACGACAGAGTCTACCTGTAAATTGACCTTCTGGGGGTCTTGCACAAGGACTCAGCACCTCTGATGTTTGAACTTCCTTGCCATTTATACAATTGTCTGCACTATTGTTCCTTTTACCAAAATGCATTAGCATATATTACCCAACACTGTATTCCATCTGCCACTTTTTTTTGCTAATTCTTCCAATTTGTCTTAAGTCCTGCTGTAATTGCATTGGTTCCTCAGCACTACCTACCCCTCCACCTATCTTTGTATCATCTGCAAGCTTTACCACAAAGCCATCAATTCCATTATCAAATCATTGACAAGCAAAGTAGTGGTCCCAATACTGACCCCTGAGGAGCACCACTAGTCACTGGCAGCCGACCAGAAAAGGCCCCTTTTATTCCCACTCACTGTCTCCTGCCTGTCAGCCATTCCTCTATTCATGCCAGTATGTTACCTGTAACAGCATAGACAAGAGAAGATATGTAGATACTGGAAATCTGAGCATCACACAAAATGCTGGAGGAACTCAGCAGATCAGGCAGCATCTATGGGGAAAAATAACAGTCGACATTTCAGGCTGAAACCTCCGACAGGACTTCACCATAGGATTTTATCTTGTTAAGCAGCCTTGTGTGTGACACCTTATCAAATGCCTTGCTAGTCTTGTTTTAGACCATAAGGTATAGAAGCATTTGGCCCATCAAGTCTGCTCTGCCATTTCATCAAGGCTGATCCAATTTTCCTCTTGGCTCCAATCTCCTGCATTCTCCCCGTAGCCCTTGGTGCCCTGACCAGTCAAGAATTGATCGTCCTCTGCCTTAGATATACATAAAGACTCGGTCTCCACAGCTGTCTGTGGCAAAGAAATCCACAGATTCACTACTCTCTGGTTAAAGAAATTCCTCCTTATATCCATTCTAAAAGCATGGCCCTCTTTTCTGAGACTGTATCCTCTGATGGTGGACTCCCCTCCCATAGGAAACATTCACTCTGTCAAGCTCTTTCACCCTCCCTCTTACACCAACTCCTTAGCCACATATTAAACTGTATAATAGAAAACCTACAGCACAATACAGGCCCTTTGGCCCACAAAGTTGTGCTGAACATGTCCCTACCTCAGGAATTACTCGGGTTACCCATAGCCCTCTATTTTTCTAAGCTCCATGTACCTATCCAAAAGTCTCTAAAAAGACCCTATCGTATCCGCCTCCACCACCGTTGCTGGCAGCCCATTCCACACACTCACCACTCTCTGTTTTTAAAAAAAAAAAATTACCCTTGACATCTCTGTACTTACTCCCATGCACCTCAAACCCATGCCCTCTTGTGGCAGCCATTTCAGCCCTGGGAAAAAGCCTCTGACTATCCACACGATCAATGCCTCTCATCATCTTATACACTTCTATCAGGTCACCTCTCATCCTCTGTTGCTCCAAGGAGAAAAGGCCGAGTTTACTCAACCTATTCTCATAAGGTAGGCTCCCCAATCCAGGTAACATCCTTGTAAATCTCCTCTGCACCTTTTCTATGGCTTCCACATCCTTTCTGTGCTGAGGTGACCAGAATTGAGAACAGTACTCCAAGAGGGGTCTGACCAGGGTTCTATATAGCTGCAACATTACCTCTCGGCTCCTAAATTCAGTTCCACGATTGATGAAGTCCCATACACCGTACACCTTCTTAACCACAGAGTCAACCTGCACAGCTGCTTGAGCATCCTATGGACTCGGACCCCAGGATTCCTCTGATCCTCCATACTGCCAAGAGTTTTACCATTAATGCTATATTCTGCCATCATATTTGACCTACCAAAATGAACCACTTCACACTTATCTGGGTTGAACTCCATCTACCATTTCTCAGCCCAGTTTTTCATCCAATCAATGTCCCACTGTAACCTCTGACAGCCCTCCACACTATCCACAACACCTCCAACCTTTGCTGTGTCATCAGCAAATTTACTAACCCATCCCTCCACTTCTTCATCCAGGTCATTTATAAAAATCACGAGAAGTAAGGGTCCCAGAACAGATCCTTGAGGCACACCACTGGTCACCAACCTCCCTGCAGAATATGACCCATCTACAACCACTCTTTGCCTTCTGTGGGCACAAAGCAATATCCCCTTGGATCCCATGCCTCCTTACTTGCTCAATAAGCTTTGCATGAGTTACCTTATCAGATGCGTTGCTAAAATCCATATACACTACATCTACTGCTCTTCCTTCATCAGTGTGTTTAGTCACATCCTCAAAAAATTCAATCAGGCTCGTAAGGCACGACCTGCCGTTGACGAAGCCATGCTGACTACTCCTAATCGTACTATACCTTTCCGAATGTTGATAAATCCTGCCTCTCAGGATCTTCTCCATCAACTTACCAACCACTGAAGTAAGACTCACTGGTCTATAATTTCCTAGGCTATCTCTGCTCCCTTTTGTGAATAAGGGAACAACAACTGTAACGCTAGTTCTGGCCTCACTAGCACATGGCATGGGTAGCAATCCTCAGATCACAACCTTGGATGCCCTGTCCTGTAACTTAGCACCTAACTCCCTGAACACTTATGCAGAACTTTGTCACTCATCCTACCCATGTTATTTGTACCTGTATGGACCATGACCTCTGGTTGTTCACCCTTACACTTAAGAATAGAACCATAGAACATTACAGCACAGAAACAGGCCTTTTGGCCCTTCTTGGCTGTGCCGAACCATTTTTCTACTTAGTCCCACTGTCCTGCACCTGGACCATATCCCTCCATACCCCCCTCATCCATGTACTTACCCAAGTTTTTCTTAAATGTTAAAAGTGAGCCTGCATTCACCACTTCAACTGGCAGCTCATTCCACACTCCCACCACTCTCTGTGTGAAGAAGCCCCTCCCAAAGTTCACTTTAAGCTTTTCCCTTTTCACCCTTAAACCATGTCCTCTTGTTTTTTTCTCCCCTAGCTTCAGTGGAAAAAGCCTGCTTGCATTCACTCTATCTGTACCCATCATAATTTTATACACCTCTATCAAATCTCCCCTCATTCTTCTACACTTTAGATAATAAAGTCCTAACCTATTCAACTTTTCTCTCTAACTCAGTTTCTCAAGTCCCGGCAACATCCTTGTAAACCTTCTCTGCACTCTTTCAACCTTATTAATATCCTTCCTGTAATTCGGTGACCAGAACTGCACACAATACTCCAAATTCAGCCTCAACAATGCCTTATACAACCTCTCTATAACATTCCCACTCTTATACTCAATATTTTGATTTATAAAGGCCAATGTACCAAAAGCTCTCTTTACGACCCTATCTACCTGTGACACCACTTTTAGGGAATTATCTATCTGTATTCCCAGATCCCTCTGTTCTACTACACTCCTCAGTGCCCTACCATTTACCTTGTATGTTCTACCTTGGTTTGTCCTTCCAAACTGCAATACCTCACACTTATCTGCATTAAACTCCATCTGCCATTTTTTAGCCCATTTCTCCAACTGTTCCAAATCCCTCTGCAAGCTTTGAAAACCTTCCTCACTGTCCACTACACCTCCAATCTTTGTATCATCAGCAAATTTGCTGATTCAATTTGCCACATTATCATCCAGATCATTGATATAGATGACAAATAACAATGGACCCAGCACTGATCCCTGTGGCACACCACTAGTCACAGGCCTCCACTCGAGCAGCAATCCTCCACTACCACTCTCTGGCTTCTCCCATTGAGCCAATGTCTAATCCTCTCCATGTATACCTAGCGACTGAATCTTCCTAACTAACCTCCCATGCGGGACCTTGTCAGAGGTCTTAGTGAAGTCGATGTAGACAACATCCACTGCCTTCCCGTCATCCACTTTCTTGGTAACCTCTTCAAAAAACTCTAATAGATTGGTTAGGCATGACCTACCACGCACAAAGCCATGCTGACTCTCCCTAATAAGTCCCTGTCTATCTAAATACTTGTAGATCCTATCTCTTAGTACTCCTTCCAATAATTTACCTACTACTGACATTAAACATACTGGCCTATAATTTCCCGGATTTTTGAACAACATGAGCTATCCTCCAATCCTCCGGCACCTCACCCGTGGATACCGACATTTTAAATATATCTGCCAGGGCCCCTGCAATTTCAACACTAGTTTCCTTCAAGGTCCAAGGGAATACCCTGTCAGGTCCTGTGGATTTATCTACTCTGGTTTGCCTCAAGTCAGCAAGTACATCCTCCTCTTTAATCTGTATATGTTCCATGACCTCACTACTTGTTTGCCTTATTTCCATAGGCTCCTTGCCAGTTTCCTTAGTAAATACCAATGCAAAAAAATCATTTAAGATCTCCCCCATTTCTTTTGTTTCCATACATAGCAGACTACTCTGATCTTCAAGAGGACCAATTTTATCCCTTACTATCCTTTTGCTCTTAATATACCGGTAGAAGTTCTTAGGAATATCCTTCACCTTGACTGCCAAAGCAACCTCATGACTTCTTTTAGCCCTTCTGATTTCTTGCAAGTATTTTCTTGCACTTTTTATACTCCTCAAGCACCTTATTTGCTCCTTGTTGCCTATACCTGTAATACATCTCTCTCTTCTTTATCAGATTTCCAATATCCCTTGAAAACCAAGGCTCCTTATTCTTATTCACTTTCCCTTTTATTCCTAACAGGAACATATAAACTCTGCACTCTCAAAATTTCTCCTTTGAAGGCCTCCCACTTACCAATCACATACTTGCCAGAGAACAACCTTTCCCAGTCCACGCTTTTTAGATCCTTTCTCATTTCTTCAAATATGGCCTTTTACCAGTTTAGTACCTCAACCCGAGAACCAAATCTATCTTTATCCATGACGAAGTTGAAACTAATGGCGTTATGATAACTAGACCCAAATTGTTCCCCCACACACACTTCCATCACTTGTCCTAACTTGTTTTCTAATAGGAAATCTAATATTGCATCCTCTCTAGTTGGTACCTCTATATTTTGATATAGAAAACTTCCCTGAACACATTTTACAAACTCTAACCGGTTTTAACAGTATGGGAGTGCCAATCAATATGTGGAAAATTAAAATCCCCTACTATCACAACTTTGTTTCCTGCAGTTGTCTGCTATCTCTCTGCAGATTTGCTCCTCCAATTCTCGCTGATTATTGTGTGATCTATAATACAACCTCGTTAATGTGGTCATACCTTTCCTGTTTCTCAGCTCCACGCATACGGCCTCGGTAGACAAGCCCTCTAATCTGTCCTGCCTGAGCACTGCTGTAATATTTTCCCTGACTAGCAATGCCACCCCTCCACCCTTCATCCCTCTGCTTCTGTCGCGTCTGAAACATCGGAACCCTGGAACATTAAGCTGCCAGTCCTGCCCCTCCTGTAGCCAAGTTTCAATAATGGCTATAATGTCATAATTCCATGTGTCAATCCACGCCCTCAGCTCATCTGCCTTCCCCACAATAATCATCACATTGAAATAGACACACCTCAGAAGATTATTACCACCACACACAACCCTTCTATTTCTGTCTTTGCATGAACTTTTAACATCATTTATTTTCATCCCCCATTCCACTATCTGCTTTGGCACTCTGGTTCCCATCACCCTGCAAATATAGTTTAAACCCTCTCCAATAGCACTAGCAAATCTCCCTGTGAGGATATTGGTCCCCTGTAATTCAGGTGTAACCCGTCTCTCTTGTACAGGTCCCACCTGCCCCAGAAGAGGTCCCAATGATCCAGAACTCTGAAACCCTGCCCCCTACACAAGTTCCTCAGCCACGTGTTCATCCTCCAGAGCATCCTACACTTGCCCTCACTGGCACGTGGCACAGGTAGCAATCCTGAGATTACTACCCTAGAGGTCTTGCTTTTTAACTTCCTACCAAGCTCTCTATAGTCATTCATCAGGACCTCCTCACTCTTTCTTCCTACGTCATTGGTACCGATGTGTACCATGACATCAGGCTGTTCACTCTCCCGTGCTGTGCACATGATCAGAGACATCCCTGACCCTGGCACCCGGGAGGTAACAAACCATCTGGGAGTCTCTGTCACGACCACAGATCCTCCTGTCTGTACCTCTAACTATTGAGTCCCCTATCACTACCGCTCTCCTCTTCTTCCCCCCCCCCCCCCACCTCTGCACTGCAGAACCAGACTCAGTGCCAGAGATCTGGCTGCTGCAGCTTGTCCCAGGTAAGTCATCCCCCACAACAGTATCCAAATCGGTATACTTGTTGAGGGGAATGGCCACAGGGGAGCCCTGCTCTGCCTGCCCTTTCCCTTTCCCTCACCTGACGGTAACTCAATTACCTGTGTGCTGCTCCTTTGGTGTACCTACCTCCCTGAAACTATCTATAATCTCCTCATTCTCCTGAATGATCCAGAGGTCATCCAGCTCCTGCTCTAGTTCCCTAACGCGGTCTGTTATGAGCTGCAGCTGGATGCACTTCTTGCAGGTATCATTGTCAGGGATACCAGAGGTCTCCCTGACTTCCCACATCCTGCAAGAGGAGCATTCCAACATCCTGCCTGCCATTCTCTGTACTCTAAACTAACAAAACAAAACTTACCGGATCCTACCCTCGCCTGTTCACGCCGAAGACTGTTGAGCCAAAGCCATTCCACTCTGACTCAGTCCACTCCAATGATGGCCACTACAACGATAGCCGCTTTGCTAGATGAAACTGCTTTTCTAGTGCTCTAGCTGACTGGCTGTCTTCAGCTAGTCCGCTCCCAATTGGTTGGCCGTTTAAAAAAAAACTGAAAAAGCCCGTGAATCCTCTCCTTCTCTTTCTATCTTTATCAATCTTTTTATTAAGTTTCAAATATATAAACACAATGATAGTGATACAAAAAGATTGGGATTACATTAATAACGGTTAACGTATACAGAAACAGACTCCAAGTAACATGTGTAATTTAAGCCTCCCAATCTCTTAGTAACTAAAAATGAGAAAGATTCAAAGAAAAAAGATCTTTTACAAGAAAAAAATCCCTCTAAACTAACAAAAAAATACAAAACTAAACAAAAGCTGGGCTGCCTTATTTCATCGGTTAAAATCGTTATTTTGTGGCGACCCAATTACTAGCGCACACACTCAAACCGGCTGACAATTAGCCAGCGTGCAGGCACAAAGGCTAGTTCCACAACAAAGGGAGAAAGCCTGAGGGGGTTTCAGTATGTGCCAGTCGAGGCATCCGGCGGGGGAGAGAGGCTTTAAAGCAAGGCTGTGAAGTTGGAATAAACTTTATCTTTGACTGCAGTTTACCGACTCCATGTCGTTATTTTAGCGCTGCGTGTAGCACACCGCTACAATTGGTGACCCCGACGGTCCAAACGTTTTTGGACCGGAGATGAACGACGCCGCATCTGTTCATGCGGTTTCCTTGAAACTGCCAAGCTTCTGGACGCTACAACCTCACCTATGGTTTCAGCAAGCAGAAGCCCAATTCCACGTTCGGCAGATAACCTCAGAGGACACCCGTTACTACTATGTGGTGAGCTCCCTCGACCAGGACACAGCGGCCCAGGTCGTGGAGTTCGTACAGTCTCCCCCGGCGGACGGCAAGTACACGGACTTCAAAGCCCTGCTCATAAGGACTTTCGGGCTCTCCCGCCGTGAGTGAACTGCCCATTTACTGCACCTGGATGGCTTGGGAGACAGGCCTCCATCAGCTTTAATGAATGAGATGTTGTCTCTGGCTGACGGACACACACCCTGCCTCATGTTTGAGCAGGCATTCCTGGAGCAGCTGCCTGAGGACATACGCCTGCTGCTGTCCGATGCGGATTTCAGCGACCCCTGGAAGGTAGCAGCCCGGGTGGACTTGCTGTGGAATGCCAAGAAGGGGAGTGGGGCGTCCATCTCACTGATCACCCGGCCACGCTCCCAGCAGCAAACCAGTCCAGGCCCGGCCGCAGAGCCCGCTAAACCCAGAGGCCAGGGTGTGGAGCCCAACGAGCAATGGTGTTTCTACCACCAGCGGTGGGGCGCAGAAGCCCGCCATTGTCACCCGCCCTGCCAGTTCCCGGGAAACGCCAGGACCAGCCGTCGCTGATGGCTACGGTGGCTGGCCATCGGGATAGCCTCCTGTATGTGTGGGACAGCAGGTCGGGACGCCGGTTTTTGGTCGACACCAGTGCCGAGATCAGTGTCTTACCTCCGACGAGTTACGACACCCGCAGCAGGGCACCGGGTCCCCCCTGCGGGCCGCGAACAGCAGCACAATAAGGACCTATGGCACCCGTCCGGTGCAGCTACGGTTTGGCTCCAGCCAGTTCACGTGGGACTTCACACTGTCCGCTGTAGCCCAACCGCTTCTGGGTACGGATTTCTTGCGGGCTCACAGCCTACTGGTCGACCTGCCCAGGAAGAGACTGGTTCACGCCGAGACCTTTCAGATGTTCTCCCTGGGTGCAGCCCAGTTGCCAGCCCCTCATCTCGGCTCCATCACGCTGTCCGACAACGACTTCACCAGGGTCCTGGCGGATTTCCCATCGGTTCTGGCACCGCAGTTCGCGACAGCCATGCCCCGACACGGCATACAGCACCACATCCCGACCCAGGGACCACCCCTCCACGCCCGTGCTCGGCGGCTTCCCCCGGACAAGCTCCGACTGGCGAAGGAGGAGTTCAAGAGGATGGAGGAATTGGGGATCATCCAGCGGTCCGACAGCCCATGGGCCTCCCCCCTGCACATGGTGCCCAAAGCGACAGGGGGCTGGAGACCATGCGGCGACTACCGCAGGCTGAACGAGGCTACAACACCGGACCGCTACCCTGTGCTGCACATTCAGGACTTTGCAGCAAACCTGCATGGCGCACGGATCTTCTCCAAGGTAGACCTCATCCGCGGATACCATCAAATCCCGATGCATCCGGACGACGTCCCCAAAACGGCTCTCATCACCCCGTTCGGCCTTTTTGAGTTCCTCCGCATGCCGTTCGGCCTGAAGAATGCCGCACAGATGTTCCAGCGGTTGATGGACACGGTGGGACGCGACCTGGACTTCGCATTCATCTATTTGGACGACATCCTCATAGCCAGCAGCAGCCGTCAGGAGCATCTGTCCCACCTCCGACAACTCTATGCCCGGCTGAGTGACTACGGTCTAACAATCAACCTGGCCAAATGCCAGTTCGGGCTCAACACCATTGACTTCCTGGGCCACAGGATTACCACAGACGGGGCAACCCCTCTGCCCGCTAAGGTAGATGCGGTCCGCCATTTCCCCCGACCCACCACGATCAAAGGCCTTCAGGAATTCATAGGTATGGTCAATTTCTACCACCGCTTCCTCCCTTCAGCTGCCCGGATCATGCGCCCCCTGTTCGCCTTGCTGTCCGGTCTGGGCAAAGACATTACCTGGGACGAGGTGTCCGCCGCCGCTTTCATTCAAACGAAGGATGCCTTGGCGAACGCCGCGATGCTAGTGCACCCCAGAATGGACGTCCCTACCGCCCTCACAGAGGACGCATCTAATACGGCAGTCGGTGGGGTACTGCAGCAGCTCATCGCGGGCCGCTGGCAACCCCTGGCGTTTTTCAGCAAACACCTGCGGCCACCCGAGCTCAAATACAGTGCTTTCGACCGGGAACTGTTGGTGCTATACCTGGCAATCCGGCATTTCAGGTACTTCTTAGAAGATAGGCCCTTCACCGCGTTCACGGACCACAAACCGCTTACCTTTACATTCACAAAGGTGTCCGATCCCTGGTCGTCCCGCCAGCAGCGCCATCTGTCCTACATCTCTGATTACACGACAGACATCTGGCACGTCTTGGGTAAGGACAATGTTGTGGCGGATGCGCTCTCTCGCCCTAACATTCACGCCCTTTCCCAAGGGATAGACTTTGAGGCGCTGGCAGAGGCACAGTTGGCAGATGAGGAGATCCCGAGTTACAGAACCGCAGTCTCTGGTTTGCAGCTCCAGGACCTCCCCGTAGGCCCAGGTGAGAGGACCCTACTCTGTGACGTCGCCACCGGCCAGCCCCGTCCCGTCGTCCCGTCACCTTGGTGACGACGTGTTTTCGACTCTATTCATAACTTGGCGCACCCCTCCATCCGCACTACCGTCCGGATGGTCTCCAGCAGGTTTGTTTGGCACGGACTCCGCAAGCAGGTCTGTGAATGGGCCAGAACGTGCATGCACTGCCAGACGGCCAAGGTGCAGCGACACACCAAGGCCCTGCAGCAGCAGTTCCACCCCACCCACCGGTGTTTCGACCACATTCATGTGGATATCGTGGGCCCCCTGCCAGTGTTGCGTGGACCGGTTCACAAGATGGCCAGAGGCGGTCCTGCTCACCGACACCACCTCTGAATCCTGCGCCCGGGCACTGATCGCCACCTGGGTGTCCCGCTTTGGTGTACCTTCCCACATTACCTCTGACAGAGGCGCCCAGTTCACCTCCAGCCTGTGGTCAGTGATGGCCAGCCTGTTGGGGACTCAGCTGCACCACACCACTGCCTACCACCCACAGTCGAACGGACTGGTGGAGCATTTCCACCGTCACCTGAAGTCGGCTCTCATGGCCTGCCTGCGAGGAGCTAACTGGGTGGACGAGCTTCCCTGGGTCCTACTCGGCGTCCGCACGGCGCCCAAAGATGATCTGCACGCTTCGTCGGCCGAGTTGGTGTACGGCGCACCCCTGGTTGTTCCCAGGGAGTTCATACCAGCCCCAAGGGGGCGAGAGGAAGAACCCGCAGCAGTCCTGGGCAGACTACGCGAGAGGCTCGGTGCCCTGGCCCCCATACCCACTTCACAGCATGGGCAGCACCCGACCTGCGTACCCAAAGACCTGCAGAACTGTAAGTTTGTGTTTGTACGACGT
The DNA here is from genome assembly GCF_048418815.1 of Hemitrygon akajei. Classification (NCBI taxonomy): domain Eukaryota; kingdom Metazoa; phylum Chordata; class Chondrichthyes; order Myliobatiformes; family Dasyatidae; genus Hemitrygon; species Hemitrygon akajei. The sequence goes on along the minus strand of NC_133143.1, from coordinate 71,600,721 downwards.
GGCGGGCATCGGCCACTGCTGCAACGGCCCTATGAGGGGCCGTTTACGGTGATCAGAAACAACAGGTCCACATTCGTGCTGGACGTTGGGGGGAGAGAGGAGGTTTTCACGGTGGACCGACTCAAACCGGCCCATGTGGACTTGGCACAACCGGTCGAATTTCCGGCACCGCGGCGCAGAGGCCGACCTCCCAAACAGGGTCCGGCCCAGACTGTGGACAATGGGGGGTGTATCGCCGGTTCTGGGGGGGGTTATGTGGCGACCCAATTACTAGCACACTTGAACCAGCTGACAATTAGCCAGCATGCAGGCACAAAGGCTAGGTCCGCAACAAAGGGAGAAAGCCTGAGGGGGTTTCAGTATGTGCCAGTCGAGGCATCCGGCGGGGGAGAGAGGCTTTAAAGCAAGGCTGTGAAGTTGGAATAAACTTTATCTTTGACTGCAGTTTACCGACTCCGTGTCGTTATTTTAGCGCTGCGTGTAGCACACCGCTACAATTTGTCATTAACTCCGCTCCTCTATACACGAACAAAAAGTTATTGAGAAGGATTCGGAAAAGGTCAGCTTACATCATGTGAAAATGTTGAATAAATGGTTTCCAAGTTTCTTCAAATTTAATCGAAGAGTCGATAGTGCCACTCCTAATTTTTTCCAAGTTTAAGCATGTTATAGTTTGGGAAAACCATTGAAATGTAGTAGGGGGATTCGAATCTTTCCATTTAAATAAAATGTATCTTCTGGCTATTAATGTAACAAATGCAATCAAACAGCAAGCTTAAGGGGATAATTGACTAGAGTCCATCACTGGTAATCCAAAAATTGCAGTAATAGGATGAGGTTGTAAATCAATACGCAAAACTGCTGAAATAATATCAAAAGTATCTTTCCAATATATTTCCAAAAGAGGGCAAGACCAGAACATATTCTCTCACGATGGCCACTCGCTAGACGAAACTTCTTTTATAGTGAGGACTCAATCCAAGATATCCTCGACTCTGGCACCTGGCAGTCAGCATACCATCTGGGAATTCCATTCCCTTCCACATAACCTCCTGTCCATTCCCCTAATTAATATATTCTCTTTCACTGCAGTGTACTACTTCTCATCCCTTCCTTTCTGAGTCACAGAGGCAGACTCAGTGCCAGAGAACCAACCACTGTGACTTTCCTCTGTTCATTCATCTCTCTCCTCCTCCCCTCCCAACCTGACAGTATCTAGTGATATACCTGTTGTTGAGGTTATCACCTAGTTTCCTGTTTTCTGCACTTTGAGTGTAGCTACCTCTCTATATGTCCTGTCTATCACCCCTTCATCCTCCTGAATGATTTGGAGTTCACCCAGTTCCACTCCTACTCCTTCATGTGTTTTTTTTTAGGAGCTGCAGCTGGATGCAATTCTCGCAGTTGTAGTGATCAGGGGTACTGCAGGTCTCCCTGCCTTCCCACATCCCACAAGAGGAGCATTTCTCTATTCTGCCTGTCATCACTACTGTCCTAGCTGAGCAAAGGAAAAAACTTGAGCTTTTCTTTCCTTTGCCTCCTCTGAGTGAAACCTCAGAGTTAGAGCCTTAAGATCAGCACTTTGACTATGTCCACTCAGACGTCATCTGTTGGAGGAGGACTCTGCGGTTTGATGTTTAGTGTCCCCAGCTTTGGACTTGTTTCGGAGGACTCTGTGGTTTGACATTTAGTTCTGGGGCTTTGGACTCATTTCAGACTATAAGATATAGGAGCAAGGTGTAATAGAACATTGACCAGCCACCAATACCAACATGGAAAGATTGAGAGGAAGGGATTTCAATCAGGCCCACTGCCCAAGTTTAAGAAAAAAGCAGCAGCAAGTGGGTCTCAGCAGAGCAATAGAGCTCTGACCAGTGACCAGTAGGCATTTGAGATCGATGAACAAGAGCAGATTAAAGGAAGGTGGGGGCAAGCGCAGCAGCCCCTGTTGCAGTGGCTGTCATCTGAGTGACAGTCCGAGTGGTGATCTTGAGGCTTCAGTCAGAGAAACCAAAAAAAAGAAAAGTTCAAGGTCAGTTTTCTTTCCTCCTTCCCATCTTTGTATCTGCTTGGCTAGGACAGTAGAGTTGACAGGCAGAATAGTGAAATGCTCCTCTTGTGGGATGTGAGAAGGCAGGGAGTCCCTGAGAACTTCCGCTGTGAGAAGTGCATCCAGCTGCAACTTCTAACAATCCGTGTTGAGTTGTAGCTGGAACTGGATGAACTCCAGATCATTTGGGAGGCTGAAGGGGTGATAAATAGGACATATGATAGGTAATTACACCCAAGGTGCAGGACATAGGAGACTGGGTGGCAGTCAGGAAGGGGAAAGGGGTTAAGGAGTCAGTGCAGAGGCTATCCCCTCAACAACAGTTTTATCACTGAATACTTTTGGAGGGGAGTGGGCATTGGACTTAGTTGAGGCATTGAGTTTAAAAGTCATGAGGTTATGTTGCAACTTTAGGCCACATCTGGAGAATTATATACAGTTCTGGTCTCCATACTATATGAAAGATGTTGAGGCTTTGGAGAGGGTGCAGAAGTTGCTTACCAGGATGGTGCCTGGTTTAAAGGGCATGTTTTTACTCTGAGTTGTGGATGCCTGGAATATGCTGCCTGGTATAGTGTTAGAGGTAAATACATTGGAGGATTTTAAGAGATGTTTAGATGGACTGGTGATTATAAGGAAGATGAAAGGATATGGACATGGTGTAGGTAGGAGGAATTAGTGTGTTGGTGTTTCTGATTTGCTTTTTAGCTGGTTTGGCATAACATTATGGACCAAATGCCCTGTTGCTGTGCTGTACAGTTCTATGTAAGCTCGCCCACCATATCAAATAGGATGCCAAATGTTTTTTTAAAGACATATAAAGAGTAAAAGAGGCAAGAGTAGATATTGGACTGCTGGAAAATAATGCTGGAGAGGTAGCAATGGGGGACAAGGAAAAGTTAGATGAACTGAATAAATATTTTGCACCTGTCTTCACTGTGGAAGACACTGGCAGTATGTGAGTGTGTTGGGGGCAGAAGAGTGTGAAGTTGCCATTACTAGGAAGAAGGTGCTTGGGAAGCTGAAAAGTCTGAATGTAGATAAGTCACTGGACCAGTTGGACTATACCCCAGGGTTCTAAAAGATGTGACTGCGAAGATTGTGGAGCCATTAGTAATGAGCTTTCAAGAATCATTAGATTCTGGAATGGTTCTGGTGGAATGGAAAATTGCAAATGTCACTCAACTCTTCAAGATGGTAGGGAGGCTGAAGAAAAGAAGTTATAGGCCAGTTAGCCTGACCTCAGTGGCTGGGAAGATGTTGGAGTCTGTTGTTAAGGTGGTGTTTTAGGGTACTTGGAGCACACAATAAAATTGGCCCTAGTCAGCATAGGGAAAATATTGCCTGACAAATCTGTTGGAATTCTTTGAGGAAGTAACAAGTAGGATGGACAAAGGAGAATCGGTTGATGTTGTATACTTGGATTTTCAGAAGGCCTTTGACAAGGTGCCATACATGAGGCTGCTTAACAAACTATGAGCCCATAGTATTACAGAAGAGATTATAGCATGGATAAAGCCGTGGCTGATTAGCAGGAGGCAGAGAGAGAAACATAGAAACATAGAAAATAGGTGCAGGAGTAGGCCATTTGGCCCTTCAAGCCTGCACCACCATTCAGTATGATCATGGCTGATCATCTAACTCAGAACCCTGTACCTGCTTTCTCTCCATACCCCCTTATCCCTTTAGCCACAAGGGCCATATCTAACTTCCTCTTAAATATAGCCAATGAACTGGCCTCAACTGTTTCCTGTGGCAGAGAATTCCACAGATTCACCACTCTCTGTGTGAAGAAGTTTTTCCTCATCTCGGTCCTAAAAGGCTTCCCCTTTATTCTTAAACTGTGACCCCTTGTTCTGGACTTCCCCAACATCGGAAACAATCTTCCTGCATCTAGCTGGTCCAATCCCTTTAGAATTTTATATGTTTCAATAAGATCCCCCCTCAATCTACTAAATTCCAGTGAGTATAAGCCTAGTCGATCCAGTCTTTCTTCATATGAAAGTCCTGCCATCCCAGGAATCAATCTGGTGAACCTTCTTTGTACTCCCTCTATGGCAAGAACATCTTTCCTCAGATTAGGGGATCAAAACTGCACACAATACTCTAGGTGCGGTTTCACCAAGGCCTTGTACAACTGCAGTAGAACCTCCCTGCTCCTGTACTCAAATCCTTTTGCTATGAATGCTAACATACCATTTGCCTTTTTCACCGCCTGCTGTACCTGCATGCCCACCTTCAATGATTGGTGTACAATGACACCCAGGTCTCATTGCACCTCCCCTTTTCCTAATCGGCCACCATTCAGATAATAATCTGTTTTCCTGTTCTTGCAACCAAAGTGGATAACCTCACATTTATCCACATTAAATTGCATCTGCCATGAGTTTGCCCACTCACCCAACCTATCCAAGTCACCCTGCATCCTCATAGCATCCTCCTCACAGCTAACACCGCCGCCCAGCTTCGTGTCATCCGCAAACTTGGAGATTCTGCATTTAATTCCCTCGTCTAAATCATTAATATATATTATAAACAACTGGGGTCCCAGCACTGAGCCTTGCAGTACCCCACTAGTCACTGCCTGCCATTCTGAAAAGGTCCCATTTACTCTCACTCTTTGCTTCCTGTCTGCCAGCCAATTCTCTATCCACATCAATACCATACCCCCAATACCATGTGCTTTAAGTTTGCACACTAATCTCCTGTGTAGGACCTTGTCAAAAGCCTTTTGAAAATCTAGATATACCACATCCACTGGTTCTCCCCTATCCACTCTACTAGTTACATCTTCAAAAAATTCTATAAGTTTCGTCAGACATGATTTTCCTTTCACAAATCCATGCTGACTTTGTCCGATGATTTCACCTCTTTCCAAATGTGCTGTTATCACATCTTTGATAACCGACTCTAGCATTTTCCCCACCACCGATGTCAGACTAACCGGTCTATAATTCCCCAGTTTCTCTCTCCCTCCTTTTTTAAAAAGTGGGGTTACATTAGCCACCCTCCAATCCTCAGGAACTAATCCAGAATCTAAGGAGTTTTGAATGCATCCACTATTTCTTGGGCTACTTCTTTAAGCACTCTGGGATGCAGACCATCTGGCCCTGGGGATTTATCTGCCTTTAATCCCTTCAATTTACCTAACACCACTTCCCTACTAACATGTATTTCCCTCAGTTTCTCCATCTCACTAGACCCTCGGTCCCTTACTATTTCCGGAAGATTATTTATGTCCTCCTTAGTGAAGACAGAACCAAAGTAGCTATTCAATTGGTCTGCCATGTCTTTGTTCCCTATGATCAATTTACCTGTTTCTGACTGTAAAGGACCTACATTTGTCTTGACCAATCTTTTTCTTTTCACGTATCTATAAAAGCTTTTACAGTCAGTTTTTATGCTCCCTGTCAGCTTTCTCTCATAATCTTTTTTCCCTTTCCTAATTAAACCCTTTGTCCTCCTCTGCTGGTCTCTGAGTTTCTCCCAGTCCTCAGTTGTGCCGCTTTTTTTTGCTAATTTATATGTTTCTTCTTTGGACTTGATACTATCCCTAATTTCCCTTGTCAGCCACAGGTGCACTACCTTCCCTGGTTTATTCTTTTGCCAAACTGGGATGAACAATTGTTGTAGTTCATCCATGCGATCTTTAAATGCTTGCCATTGCATATCCACCATCAACCCTTTAAGTATCATTTGCCAGTCTATCTTAGCTAATTCACATCTCATACCTTCAAAGTTACCCTTCTTTAAGTTCAGAACCTTTGTTTCTGAATTAACTATGTCACTCTCCATCTTAATGAAGAATTCCACCATATTATGGTCACTCTTACCCAAGGGGCCTCGCACGACAAGATTGCTAACTAACCCTTCCTCATTGCTCAATACCCAATCTAGAATGGCCTGCTCTCTAGTTGGTTCCTCAACATGTTGGTTCAGAAAACCATCCCACATACATTCCAAGAAATCCTCTTCCTCAGCACCCTTACCAATTTGGTTCACCCAATCTATATGTAGATTGAAATCACCCATTATAACTACTGTTCCTTTATTGCACGCATTTCTAATTTCCTGTTTAATGCCATCCCCAACCTCACTACTACTGAGAGGGAATAAATGAGCCTTTTCTGATTGGCTGCTAGTGACTAGTGATGCATTGCAGGGGTCGGTGTTAGGACCACTTATTTTTACATTATATGTCAATGATTTGGGTGATGGAATTGATGGCTTTGTGGCCAAGTTTGCAGATGATACAGAAACAGGTGGAGACGCAAGGTTAATGTTGAAGCTGGGAGATTGTAGAAGTCCTTGGAGACTTAGGTCCTTAGAGATTAGGAGAAAGGGCAAAGAGGTGGCAAACAGAATGCAGAGTGGGAAAGTGTATAGTCATGCACATTGTTAGAAGGAATAAAAGCATAGACTATTTTCTAAATGGAGAGAAAATTTAAAAATCCAAGATGCAAAGTGACTTGGATGTCCTTGTGCAAAATTCCCTAAAGGTTAAATTTCAGTTTGATTGGTGGTAAGGAAGGCAAATGCAATGTTTGCATTCATTTCGAATAAGACTGAAATATAAAAGCAAGGATAAAATGCTGAGACTTTGTAAAGCACTAGCGAGGCTTCATTTTGGGTATAGTGTGCAGTTTTGAGGCTCCTTAAGAAAAGATGTGCTGAAATTGGAGAGGATTGAGAGGAGTTTCTCAAAAGTGATTTTGGCAATGAAAAGCTTATTGTATGAGATGTGATTGACAGCTCTGGGCAACTTCTCACTGGAATTCCAAAGAATGAGGGATGGCCTCATTGAAACCTGTTGAATGACCTCGATAGAGTGGATGTGGAGAGAATGTTTCCTTTGCTGGGAGAGTCTGATCAGAGGATACAGCCTCAGAATAGAGGGACATCAATTTAGAACAGAGATGTGGGGGAATTTCTTTAACCAGAGAGTAGTGAATCTGTGGAATTCATTGTCACAGGCAGCTGTGAAGGCCAAGTCTTTATGTATATTTAAGGCAGGAGTTGATATGTTCTTGATTAGTCAAGGCATGAAAGGTTATGGAGAGAAAGGGTATGTGAGAGTAAGCGTTCAGCATGGACTGGAAGGGCCAAGATGGCCTGTTTCTGTGCTGTAATTGTTATATGGTTATAAGGCAGGGGATTGGGGTTGTAAAGGAAAATGGATCTCCCATGATGAAATGATGGAGCAGACTTGTTGGGCTTAATTCTGCTCTTAAGTCTTCGGGTCTCAACTGAACTAAGCTAAACACTTCTGGCCCGTTTAATATTTAGATACTTGATATTCTGTGTATTGTTCACTTTTTGCTGTTTGCGTGATTTGTTTTTCTGTGCATTGGATGTTTGATGTTTTCTTTGAGTGGATTCCTTAGTGTTTCTTTGTTTTGTTACTGCCTGTGGGAAGTCGAATCTCAGGGTTGTATGCATACTTTGTACTTTGAAGTATTGAATCTTCGAACACCACAAAATTAAAAATTCTTGCAGTCCATTGATGAGAAGGTCCTTGAGTGGTTGTTGATGGATAAGCAGAGGGACTTGCCCATACAGGATGTTATTGTACTAGAAGGGTAATTAGTGTAAGAATCTGTCATTGACAATTGTCTCCAGATTCTGACACATCTGAGAAGAGATTTCCTTTACTTCAGCTATGGAAAAAGATAATTTCCCTTCAAATTTCCATCTTTGAACATGACACATTTTTTTCCCCTCTGGAATTTGAATCAGAATGTTTTTGTGCTTGTCAGCACCATTCTCTGGATATTCCCCATGAAGGGGTTTTGTTTAGAAATGAAAAGGAGAGTAATTAGTTCTTTCAATCTAATCCCTTCTGTCTATGGTCACTTTCAGTTTGGTTCATTTGGATGCATGAAGATTTGTCTAATGATTTTATTTGCTGGAATGGATCGGCACTTGCCCGCCAAAATTGTCAAAACAGATTCTATTCTGTGCTGCTTGTGTTACAGTTGACAGTGACTTGTGCTCATCTATCCCTATCAGGGTCCAAGCTCAGTTTTCCAAACTGGATGCTGGTTTTGAAATGCTTTTGTGGTGCTGTGGGGCTTCGGGCAGGTGGGGCTCATCAGCATTGGACAGCAGATCACCCAGGGGACGGAAAACTCTGATTTTAATCCTCCACTGTCCTGCAGCCATACCCACCCATGGGAAAGGCTTCGGGAGTAAACCCTGAGGAAGAAATCTGGAGCTCGGGTCCCTAAGGCAGTTTGATGTTGTTTACAACTTCACTCTGGCAACCTCTGTGACGACACTGATGCTAAACTGTATCGACACTTGCCCTTCCCTTGGACTACATCAGTGATGTGGAGAGGGAAACCTGCTGTGTGGGCGACAACCGGTTCTTCAAATCCTCCTGCCCAGGCCTGTACCCTGGAGAGGACACAGTCCACCAGAGGTGCAAACCCATGATCTGCTGGGATCAATGGTTGCCTACTACTACTAGTGGTGCTGTCCCAGGCCTGTACCCTTCGGCCCTCACTTTTTCAGGATTGGTTTCTTGGCAACAGTGATGGTAGGGTGTGAGATATAATGCAGCCTCTGCCTCAGCACCACCTATAACTCAGTTTTCAATCAACAGATCTGTATTAAATCTGACATTTAGCACCACAGTCATGCTAAACAGGAGGACCATTTCTTGCCCGTGCGTAACCCACTGCCGTGAGACTCGGTGATACTGGAGTTGATGTTGAAGGTTCAAATGGTTACTTGCACTCACCCTTCTCAGTATGCCAACATCTCTGGTGGCTCTGTACATCTGGTGAGACAAGGCGCACCCAGGAATTGTGTTGAGGGAGTCAGACACATTACAGGTGTCCCCCGTTTTTGGAATGTTCGCTTTACGACAACTCGCTGTTACGAAAGACCTACATTTGTACCTGTTTTCGCTAACCAAAGAGGATTTTCGCTTTTACGAAAAAAAGACGCCGGCTTTATACATGTGTTTACTCCGAGAAAGACTACAATGACTGTGAAACCTTGTGCGGGCAGTTGTTTGCGCATGCGTGTACGTGCATAGGCGTGTACCTGCACATGTGTGTACGTGCCGATTTTTCTTTTCTCTCCAAATCGATTTTGGCTCACTGTCTTCCTGATTTTGATAAGTGAAAGTACACTGTACATACAATATTTTTACTTTATATAGGGTGTATATTTATCATATCATTCCTGCTTTTACTATATGTTAGTGTTATTTTAGGTTTTATGTGTTATTTGGTTTGATTTGGTAGGTTATTTTTTTTTGGGTCTGGGAACGCTCAAAAGTTTTTCCCATATAAATTAATGGTAATTGCTTCTTCACTTTACGACATTTCGGTTTACAAACGGTTTCATATGAACGCTCTACCTTCAGATTGGGGGGGAAACCTGTACCTGTATGTACACAATGCCAGCCAATGGTATGTCTGTTACATGGCACGTCTGTCCCAATGGCCGCATCAGTCCCCAAGTCTCTACAACATCCCACCTCCCAGAATTCCAACAGCAGTTCCAGTTCCAGCACTCATGATGTCACAGCACCAAGGAGCTGAGAGTCCCAAATCCCTGGCTTAATCTACTTGTAAGCAATTAAATTCAGAGTTGAACAAAGATGATGAACTTGGATCTGCAGCCTCACACCAGGAGCTCAGCAAGCAAGAAATATTCAGCACAGTCACGTAATTTCTGTGACGTGAGAAACAGAGCATCTCTGAACTCCAAGCCCAGTGGCTTGGACTTTGTTACTTTTAAGGTATTTTTGCGTTTGTAAGAACAGTTTGGAGATGGGGGAGTTAGGGGTCATGTTAGTGTTTCAAGACAGGGATGTGGGGGAATTGGAGGACAGGCTGGATTTTAAGACTCTGCTCTGCATTTGAAGGCCAGCGATGTGGACGTGATTGAATCACATCATCAGAGAGTCTGGGAGGAATGGGGTTGTTACACTGTTGCTTGTTGCGTTATGTGTTCTGAGCATTATGGGTAGGTTATGTTGACCCCAGAATGTGGCAGACGACACATTTCACTATGTCTTGATGTAATGGTGACAAGTAAATCTGAATCTTTTGTCTTGTATCTTAACAAAACCACTTTTTGCAGGTTACTGAGCTGTGATCAGTGGCGAGTGTTTGCTGTAATTGAGTGTCATGCGGTAATTGGTGGAAATTTTAATTACAATCATTAGGGTGAAGTACACGACCTCATCGACAAGCGTAACGAGATGCGTAACAAACTTTATGCCGCAGCTCAGGATTTCACCTCAGAAGTTGATATGGTGCCCATCAGAGATCGTGTCAACGTTCTGAAGGTCAGAATTTCAGATATTTTCAATAATAACATTATTTTAGTGCTAAGTTTTCAGTTCTGTGTGGGCTAAAAGTCAAAACTTACATTATTGGAAATGGTCATTGTTACTGCAATCAGTCTCATTGGCCTTGGTCTGTGAACATATAAATGGGAAAATATCTGTGTGCAGACAGCATTACACATCTGTTTTATGTAATACAGTAGATCAGCTTCACAGTGCAAGATGAGATAATTTATTTCCTTGTTTTCTTATTTTCCTCACATGGTTTGACCCGCAGAAGTGAAATGAGATAATCCCATCACCTAAAGCAGCACTGGGTTAGATTGTCACAGTGGCGAGCCATTCGTGTCCCTCCAGCTGCTAATGAGAATAGCCTTCTTGAAGTCTCCTTGTGAGGAGCTGATTGTGTCTTTCAGTGGGAATGCGATGACTTCTCTTAGTGAAAATGGTACAAGTTCCAATTCCCACTGAATTCTCCAGGTCCAGTTCACTCTGATAATGTGACATATTTCTTCAGGTTGATGTGACTGGGTCCCTTTGGGATGTGAGCAGATGGAAAAGGAACTTTGATCAGAATCAGGTTTATTATCAGAAGTGTCATGAAATTTGTTGCTTTGTAGCAACAGTATAGTGTAATACGTAAATTACTGTAAGGTACATAGAACATAGAAATCTACAGCACAAGATACAATAAGAAATATTAAAGAATATCCCCCTGTGGCCTTCTCTATATTAGTGATGTCAGATGTAAATTGGAGGGCTGCTTCATCGAGCGCCTCTGCACCATCTGCCACAAGTGAGATTTCCTGGTGGCCAAACATTTTAATTCTCCAGCATTTTGTGTGTGTAACTTTGAGTGACAAAATGTACTGTTTTAGAGAGCTAAACCACTGAATTGGTGAGGCACTACCATTCTAATGAGATCTGTTGAAGGTTCTCTGCCCAAAATGTTGACTATTTAGACCACATAATGTAAGAGCAGAATTGGGCCATTCAACCCATCGAATCTGTTTCACCTTTTTATCATGGCTGGTTTACTATCCCTCTCAGCCCCATTCTCCAGCCTTCTCCCCAAAACCTTTGACACCCAGCTAATCAAGAACCTTTCGACCTCTGCTTTAAATATATTTAATGAGTTGACCTCCATAGCCGTCTATGGCAATGAATTCCACAGATTCACCACCCTCTGGCTGAAGAAATTCCTCCTCATCTGTGCTCCAAATGGATGTCCCTCTATTCTGAGGCTGTGTCCTCTGGTCCTAGACTTGCTCACTATAGGAAACATCCTCTCCATGTCCAATCTATCTAGCCTTTCAATATTTGCTGGGTTTCAGTGAGAAACTCCAGTATGTACAGGCCTAAAGCCATCAGAAGCTCCTCAATGTTAACCCTTTCATTCCCAATCATCCTTGTAAACCTCCTCTGGATCTTCTCCAATGTCAGCAGATCTCTTCTTGGATAAGGGGAAAAATTTAAGGTTAAATGCTTACTTTCTGATAGTGGTTATATATCATATGGTTATATATTTTCCAAAGTAGTCTGTTCTTTTGAGTAAAAATGTTGGTGTGAAATTGATGACTGTAGTGTAATAACTCCTGTTTATCTATCACTAGCATTTAACTTGCACTTTGAGCTCTGTCTATAGCCCGTATGAGAGCACGCACAGCTCGGACACAACGTTTGATCAGTTTATTGAGTGGAGAGACAGTATGTTGCAGGAGTCCAACAACACAAGGGATAGAACAGCCAAATCCTTGCAGGTGCTCTCGGAGTGGTTTGATAACACTGCAAAGGTAAGTATGTGGTTCATGTTCTCAGCTGCAACAATTTACTGCTCTGCTTTACATTTAATTTCTTTCTAATTTGTAAATCATTGTAAGTACAAGCATTGTTCAACTGATTCTTGGGTTGTAGATTTGTGTTTGTTTATTGATTAACTGAGATTTTGCACAGAATGGGCCCTTCTGGCCCTTTGAGCCACACCATTCAGCAACCCCTGATTTAATTCTGGCCTAATCATGGAATAAATTACAATTTGCCATCTGGTACCTCTTTGGACTATGGGAAGAAATCAGAGTGCCTGGAGGAATCCCACGCCATCATGGACAGAACTGTATTGTGCTACCCTATCTGGAGCTTTGTAAACTTACAGAATGCTACAGCATAGAAACAGGCCCTTTGGCTTATCTAGTCTCTGCTGAACTGTTATTATGCCTCGTCCCATTGGCCATACGCCTCCCATCCATGCACCTACCAAATTTCGCTTAAATGTTGCAATCAAACCCGCATCCACCACTTCCACTGGCAGCTTGTTCCACATTTGCATTTCCCTCTGAGTGAAGAAGTTCCCCTTAAACATTTTACCTTTCAACCTTAACCCATGACCTCTAGTTCTAGTCTCATTCAACCTCAGTGGAAAAAGCCTGCTTGCATTTACCCTATCTATACCCAAGTTCAGAGAACGGTGTTTTGATTTGAGTTACAATGATGTGGGAAAACGTTTAGTTCATGTGGGGGATAAGCAGAAGCCAAGTTGCAGGACACTGCTTCTGGCAAAACCTCTTAACTGTTGAAGCATTGGTGGGTGAGGAGAAGTAGATGTTCAAAGCCTCTCTTAGTTGCAGAATCTGGATAGAACATTAAATTAGAAAGCATTTTACCTGAACAGTCGCATTATATGGAGGGCTGCTTGGCTTGGCGAGTTCTTGCAGCACATTTTACGCTGCTCATGACTTGACAATAACTCCTTTTCTGTACAAACCATGATAAAGTGTGATGGCTGATCACGACATCCCTACCTATTGAGAGCCAACCTGAAGGTAGTTTATACTTGTAACAAAGAATATACCTATGATTATGTAATGTTGGCAGAGCAGATTCAATAGGCCAAACAGCCTAATTATGCTCCTATCTTATGGTCTAATATAGCACATATTTACTTTACATCTCGTTCCACCGTAATCACGGTCATCTCACCATGTGAGCGGTCTCGTTCTTGACTTGTTTTTTTTTTGGTTCTGCTCTGTCAGTGTGCCTGTTCTATACTATCTACAAGTGTGAGCCTGTATTCTGTCCCCTGTCCTGCTGCCTCTCCCCTGAATTCTACACTCATTTCTCTGCTCTTCATCTGTTGCATCTTACTTCTGATATTGGCAATGCGGGTGACCACTGATGTTTATGTCTCCAGCTTGTAGATTGAGTCATAAGCATGTGAACATTTTAAATGAAAAATATCATTGTAACAAAAAGAAGTGAACACCAGTTACATTGTTGGAGAGTCTTGACCGGGGTTCCCAATCTTTTTTTATGCCGTGGATGAGTACCGTTGAGCAAAGAGTCTGTTGGCCCTAGAATGGGAACTCCTGGAGAGATGTGACACCGATTTTCCTCATAACTGAAATTCATTTTCCAAATACAAAGTATATAAAGTACTAGTAATCTGGAATGAAAACAGGAAACTAGAAATATATAATGAAAACAGGAAATTTTGGCAGTGTTTGAAGAGAGGAAGAACAATTCATGTTTCAGATTGATGGTTCTTTTCTCTCTCTTTTTTTTAAATTATTCTCTCTCTGTCAGTGGTACCTGTCCTGCTGAGAGTCTTCAGCATTTTGTTTTAACATTAGTAAGTAAATTTATTATTGTTTCATGTACTGAGATGCAGTGAAAATCTTGTCTTGGATGCTCTCCATACACAACAAATCATTACACACTGCATTGAGCTAGAACAAGGTAAAACCATAACAGTGCTGAATAATAGAGAAAAAGTGCAGTGTAAATTGACAGAGGTGCAAAGTTGTAACAAGATAGAGTGCTAGGAGAAGAGTATATCTTATCATACTCGGGGATCATTCAATAGACTTAGATAATTAGAAATTAAATACAGCAGATTCCAGTTAATTGGACCACCATTTATTGGGCACTAATCGAGAAAATAGCTGGGGTTGCCTATGTGTATTTGGGCCACTCTGCCACTTAATTGGGGCTGGAGACTGTTCCTGAACAGTTTTAACTGGTGTCTGTTTGCGTATTTGTGTGGCCGTTAAAGAGTGGACATTTTTTAAATAGCGTCAGTTGTGTGTGTGTGTGTTCAGAAAGCAGCCATTTTTGGCAGTGATGATTGGCAAGAAATAAGCAGTAAGAATTCCAAATTGTTCTGCTCACTGCGGTTTCAGGTATTCAGGCTTGGAAATGCCAGTGTAATGCCCTGGTTTACATCTTTACTGTTATGCTGTAGGTATTTAATTTAGCAGTCCTGTTAGAGCATCTGTTCTGTTTTCAGCCTGTTTGGGTTATTGTTGAAGATGAGGAATGTGTGCCATCCAATTAGGATTGTGGAACTGGGGGGTGGAGGTTTTTCTGGTGAGGGACACTAAGGTTGGTCTTGGAACTTTTGTTTGGCGGGAGATGAAGAGAGAAGATGCTGGGGAGGACTGGTCGTAGGATACAACCCAGCAGGAGACCCGTTTGTTTGAGATGGGTTACGAGCGACGTTCGGAAGGTGGTGTGTGCTTTCACGCAGACCAATGGCCCAGTGCATGAGTGACAGGGAAGTTCAAGATGAGCCCCAACTTGTGCACATCGACTGTTTAATTATAATGGGCCCTTTTGTCCCCCCTTTGCTTTACTAACCCTTTAAGTAAGTTTCATAAATATTCCTTTAATCATATGTAGTGTGCCATCCACAGAAACCGGCGTTTGGGGTGTGAGAGTCATCTCAAGCTGACAGGTTTAGGGGCACTGGAGTGTGTCTTACCAAGACTTGTGCAGCCAAGGAAACCAGCAGTGTTTCACCAGAAATGGCCGGAGATAAAAGAAATGATTTCACTACATCAAGTTAGGGAATACGAAGAATTTGCAGCTATCGAATTACTTTGAAGGTAACATCTTGATTGTTATGATTAAAATGAGGAATTGGAGGATGCAATTGTCAACAGCATTGTCTGAGGGCAGCCCGTTATCTACACTGGGTGTCTGTGTTGATTTTGTTCATTTACAGTCAAAAGGATGCAACAAGGATGAATTCCTCCATTGATAACTATTAGGAACTAATATGGTTGTGTAGTACTGCAGTAGTATTGGCATTATGGGGCCAAAAATGTACTGGACCTGATTAACTGGAATCCACAGTATATAATTTTGACAGTATTTTTTGTACAAGGCTTGGATAACTTATATCCATATAAAAGCACAGATATTAGAATCGTAGCAATTTCAGTGAATGCAGTAAGACAGACAAGCAGGAATAGGCTATTCTGCCCATCAGGTGTCCATAGTGCTATCTCTGTGCTGTGGGTGATTTGTGTCTTTACTTCTGTTTGCTGAAGTTTCACTCATTAGTTTGTGTTTTCAGTGTGCCCTGAAGCTACAAACAAGTTTTGTTGTCTTTAGTTTTTTGAGCTGGAATCTGGAGATTCCTGGTCCTCGGAGGAAGACAGTAAAAGTGTCAAGATTTTGCTGGATGAAGCGGAACATGATGTAGACAAAGAAATTGAAATGTCTATCGCAGTAAGTTCATGACTTGTTACTATTTGCAAAATGTACTGTATTTTTTGGTATTGATGTACAAAAATCAAATAGACTGATCTTACTGAGCTGGCTTTTCTGTAAGACATAGGAGCAGAATTAAGCCCATTGAGTATGCTCTGTCATTCCATCGTGACAGATTTATTATCCCTCTCAACCTCATCCTTTTTAGAACATAGAAATCTACAGCACAATGTTGTTCTTGCTCAAAACTGTCTAGAATTTCCCTAGCACATAGTCCTCTAATTTTCTAAGTTCCATGTACCTATCTAAGAGTCTCTTAATAGACCCTATTATATCCACCTCCACCATCACCAGCAGTGCATTCCACACATCTACCACTCTCTGTGTGGAAAATCTTACCGACATCCCCTCTGTGCCAGCTTCCAAGCACCTTTAAAACTATGCCCCCTCATGTTAGCCATTTCAGCCCTGGGAAAAAGCCTCAGGCTTTTTGAACCCCATCTGCCAGTTCTCAGCCCAGTTTTACATCCTATCAATGTTGCAATGTAATCTCTGACAACGCTTCAGACTATCCACAACACCCCCAACCTTTGTGTCATCAGTAAACTTACTAACCCATCCTTCTGCTTCCTCATCCAGGTTAGTTATGAAAATCACAAAGAGGAGGGGTCCCAGAACAGATCCCTGCAGAGCACCACTGGTCACCATCCTCCCTGCAGAATATGATCCATCTACAACTGTCCTTTGCCTTCTGTGGGCAAGCTAGTTCTGGATCCACAAAGCAAGGTCCATTTGGATCCCATGTCTCCTTACTTTCTCAATAAACCTTGCTTGGGGTACCTTATCAAATGCCTTGCTGAAATCCATATACACTACATTTACTGCTCTACCTTCATCAATATGTTTTGTTAAATCCTCAGAGAATTCAATCAGGCTCGTAAGGCACAACCTGCCCTTGACAAAGTCATGCTGACTATCCCTAATCAGATTATGCCTCTCCAAATGCTCATAAATCCTGCCTCTCAGGATCTCCTCCAGCAACTTGCCCACCACTGAATTAAGACACATTGGTCTATAATTTCCTGGGTTATCTCTACTCCTTTCCTTAACAAGGGAACAACATTTCCAACCCTCCAATCCTCTGATACTTCTGTCCATATCAATGATGCAAAGATCATCGCCAGAGGCTCAGCAATCTTCTCCCTTGTTTCCCACACTAGACCGGGTATATCTCATCCAGTCCCAGTGACTTACCTAACTTAATGCTTTTCAAAAGCTCCAGCACATCCTCTTTCTTAAAGTCTATATGCTCAAGCATTTCAGTCTGCTGTAAGTCATCCCCACAATTGCCAAAGTCGTTTTCCTTGGTGAATACTGAAGCAAAGTATTCATTAAGCACCTTCGCTACCTTCTCCGACTCCATGCACATGTTTCCACTCTCGCTCCTGATTGGTCCTATTCTCACATGGCTCATCCCCTTCCTCTTCATATTTGAAGAATGCCTTGGGGTTTTCCTTAATCCTTCTCAAGGACCCTTCTAGCTCTCCTAGTTTCATTCTTAAGCTCCTTCCTGGCAACCTTGTAATTTTCTAGAACTCTATTAATACCCAGTTTCTTGAACCTTTCATAAGGTTTTCTTTTCTTATCTAGATTTTCTACATCCTTTGTACACTGTGGTTCTTTTACCCTACCATCCTTTCCCTGCCTCAATGGAATATGCCTATGCAGAACACCGTGCAAATGTTCCCTGAACATTTGCCACATTTGTGGTGTACGTTTTCCCAAGAACATCTACTGTCAATTTATGTTCCTAAGTTTCTGCCTAACAGCATCATATTTCCCCGTACCCAAATTAAATGCTTTTGCAAATTATCTGCTCCTATTCCTCTCCAGCACTATGGTAATGGAGATAGAGTTGTGATCAGTACCTTCAAAATGCTCTCCCTCTGAGGGATCTGATACTTGATCAGTTTCACTTCCCAATACCAGATCAAGTACAGCCTCTCCTCTAGTTGGCTTATTTACATATTGCGTCAGGAAACCTTCCTGAACACACCTAACAAATTCCACCCCATCTAAACCCCTTGCTCTAAGGAGATGCCAGTCAGTATTAGTAAAGTTAAAATCACCCATCACAACAACCCTATCATAGAACATAGAAAACCTACAGCACAATACAGGCCCTTCGGCCCACAAAGTTGTGCCGAACATGTCCCTACCTTAGAAATTACAAGGTTTACCCATAGCCCTCTATTTTTCTAAGCTCCATGTACCTATCTAGAAGTCTCTTAAAAGACCCTATCGTATCTGCCTCCACCACCGTTGCTGGCAGCCCATTCCATGTTCTCACCACTGAGTAAAAAAAAACTTACCCCTGACATCTACTCTGTATCTACTCCCCAGCACCTTAAGCCTGTGTCCTCTTGTGGCAACCATTTCAGCACTGGGGGAAAAAGCCTCTGACTATCCACATGATCAATGCCTTTCATCATCTTATACACCTCTATCAGGTCACCTCTCCTCCGTCACTCCAAGGAGAAAAGGCCGAGTTCACTCAACCTGTTCTCATAAAGCATGCTCCCCAATCCAGGCAATATCCTTGTCAATCTCCTCTGCACCCTTTCTATGGCTTCCACATCCTTTCTGTAGTGAGGCGACCAGAACTGAGCACAGTACTCCAGGTGGGGTCTGACCAGGGTCCTATATAACTGCAACATTACCTTTTGGCTCCTAAATTCAATTCCACGATTGATGATGGCCAATGCACCATATGCCGCCTTAACCACAGAGTCAACCTGCGCAGCTGCTTTGAGCATCCTATGGACTCGGACCCCAAGATCCCTCTGATTCTCCACACTACCAAGAGTCTTACCATTACTACTATGTTCTGCCATCATATTTGACCTACCAAAATAAACCACTTCACACTTATCTGGGTTGAACTCCATCCACCACTTCTCAGCCCAGTTTTGCATCCTATCAATGCTCTGCTGTAACCTCTGACAGCCCTCCACAGTATCCACAACACCCCCAACCTTTGTGTCATGAGCAAATTTATTAAATCATCCCTCCACTTCCTCATCCAGGTCATTTATAAAAAAAAACACGAAGAGTAAGGGTCCTAGAACAGATCCCTGAGGCACTCCACTGGCTGACCTCCATGCAGAATATGACCCGTCTGCAACCACTCTTTGCCTACTGAGGGCAAGCCAGTTCTGGATCCACAAAGCAATGTCCCCTTGGATCCCATGCCTCTTTACTTTCTCAATAAGCCTTGCATGGGGTACCTTATCAAATGCCTTGCTGAAATCCAGATACACTACATCTACAGCTCTTCCTTCATCAGTGTATTTAGTCACATCCTCAAAAAATTCAATCAGGTTCGTAAGGCACGACCTGCCCTTCACAAAGCCATGCTGACTATTCCTAATCATATTATACCTCTCCAAATGCTCATAAATCCTGCCTCTCAGGATCTTCTCCATCAACTTATCAACCACTGAGGTAAGACTCACTGGTCTATAATTTCCTGGGCTATCTCTACTCCCTTTCTTCAATAAGGGAACAACATCTGCAACCCTCCAATCTTCCAGAACCTCTCCTGTCCTCATTGATGATGCAAAGATCATCACCAGAGGCTCAGCAATCTCCTCCCTCGCCTCCCACAGTAGCCTGGGGTACATCTCATCCGGTCCCAGCGACTTATCCAACTTGATGCTTTCCAAAAGCTCCAGCACATCCTCTTTCTTAATATCTACATGCTGAAGCTTTTCAGTCAGCTGCAAGTCATCACTGCTATCACCAAGATCCTTTTCCATAGTGAATACTGAAGTAAAGTATTCGTTAAGTACCTCTGCTATTTCCTCCGGTTCCATACACACTTCCCCACTGTCACACTTGATAGATCCTATTCTTTCACGTCTTATCCTCTTGCTCTTCACATTCTTGTAGAATGCCTTGGGGTTTTCCTTAATCCTGCCTGCCAAGGCCTTCTCATGGCCCCTTCTGGCTCTCCTAATTTCCTTCTTAAACTCCTTCCTGTTAGCCTTATAATCTTCTAGATCTCTATCATTACCTAGCTCTCTTAAACTTTTGTAAGCTTTTCTTCTTGACTAAATTTATTACAGCCTTTGTACACCATGGTTCCTGTACCCTATCATAACTTCCCTATCTCATTGGAACGTACCTATGCAGAACTCCACCCAAATATCCCCTGAACATTTGCCACATTTCTTCCATACTTTTCCCTGAGAACGTCTGTTTCCAACTTAAGCTTCCAATTTCCTCCCTGATAGCCTCATAATTCCCCTGACTCCAATTAAATACTTTTCTAACTTGTCTGTTCCTATCTCTCTCAAATGCTATTGTAAAGGAGATAGAATTATGATCACTATCTCCAAAATGCTCTCCCACTGAGAGATTTGACACCTGACCAGGTTCATTTCCCAATACCAAATCAAGTACAGCCTCTTCTCTTGTAGGCTTATCTACATACTGTGTCAAGAAACCTTCCTGAACACACCTAACAAACTCCACCCCATCTAAATCCCTTGCTCTAGGGAGATGCCAATCGATATTTGGGAAATTAAAATCTCCCATCACGACAACTCTGTTATTACATCTTTCCAGGATCTGTTTTCCTATCTGCTCCTCTATATCCTTGTTACTATTGGGCAGCCTATAAAAAACACCCAGTAAAGTTATTGACCCCTTCCTGTTCCTAATCTCCACCCACAGAGACTCTGTAGGTTCTCCGCAGGGAACCGTACTCTCTCCGGTCCTGTTCACCCTGTACACATCAGACTTCCAATATAACTCGGAGTCCTGCCATGTGCAGAAGTTCGCTGATGACACGGCCATAGTGGGGTGTGTCAGGAATGGACAGGAGGAGGAGTATAGGAAACTGATACAGGACTTTGTGATATGGTGCAACTCAAACTACCTGCGTCTAAATATCACCAAGACCAAGGAGATGGTGGTGGACTTTAGGAGATCTAGGCCTCATATGGAGCCAGTGATCATTAATGGAGAATGTGTGGAGCAGGTTAAGACCTACAAGTATCTGGGAGTACAGTTAGACGAGAAGCTAGACTGGACTGCCAACACAGATGCCTTGTGCAGGAAGGCACAGAGTCGACTGTACTTCCTTAGAAGGTTGGCGTCATTCAATGTCTGTAGTGAGATGCTGAAGATGTTCTATAGGTCAGTTGTGGAGAGCGCCCTCTTCTTTGTGGTGGCGTGTTGGGGAGGAAGCATTAAGAAGAGGGACGCCTCACGTCTTAATAAGCTGGTAAGGAAGGCGGGCTCTGTCGTGGGCAAAGTGCTGGAGAGTTTAACATCGGTAGCTGAGCGAAGGACGCTGAGTAGGCTACGGTCAATTATGGAAAACTCTGAACATCCTCTACATAGCACCATCCAGAGACAGAGAAGCAGTTTCAGCGACAGGTTACTATCGATGCAATGCTCCTCAGACAGGATGAAGAGGTCAATACTCCCCAATGCCATTAGGCTTTACAATTCAACCGCCAGGACTTAAGAACTTTTTAAAAGCTATTATTAATGCTTTTTGAGATAGTGATTTAGATGCATATCATATTTTTTACTGAGTTAAATATTGTATGTAATTAGTTTTGCTACAACAAGTGTATGGGACATTGGAAAAAAAAGTTGAATTTCCCCATGGGGATGAATAAAGTATCTATCTATCTATCTATCTATCTATCTAATCCCTCCATGGCGTCCACCTTTTCTGCAGCGTGACACTATCTCTGATTAATAGTGTCACGCTCCCACCTCTTTTGCCTCCCTCCCTGTCCTTTCTGAAACATCTAAAACTCGGCACTTGAAGTAACCATTCCTGTCCCTGAGCCATCCAAGTCTCTGTAATGGCCACCACATCATAGCTCCAAGTAGTGCTCTGAGCTTATCTGCTTTGTTCACAGCACTCCATGCGTTAAAATAAACACATCTCAAACCTTCGGTCTGAGCGCATCCCTTCTCTATCAGCTGCCTATCCTCCCTCACACACTGTCTCCTAGCTTTCTCTATTTGTGAGCCAGTGGACTCTTCCCAGTTTCCTCAGTTTGGTTCCCACTCTGCAACAATTCTAGTTTAAACACTCCCCAGTAGCCTTAGCAAACCTTCCCACCAGGATATTGGTCTCCCTGGGATTCAAGTACAACCCGTTCTTTTTGTACAGGTCACACCTGCCCCAAAAGAGGTCCCAATGATCCAGAAATCTGAATCCCTGCCCCCTGCTCCATTCCCTCAGCTATGCATTTATCCTCCACCTCATCCTATTCTTATACTCACTGTCGTGTGGCACAGGCACTAATCCCGAGATTACTATCTTTGCGGTCCTGCTTCTCAACTTCCTTCCTAACTCCCTGTAGTCTTTTTTCAGGACCTCTTCCCTTTTCCTACCTATGTCATTAGTACCAGTATGTATCACAACCTCAGGCTGTTCTTCCTCCCACTGCAGAATTATCTTGGACATGATCTGAAACATCCCGTACCTTGACGCCTATTGCACCGTTCCAGAATCTGCCTCCCTGTCTGCTCCTCAATGTCCCTAGTGGGTGGTCTATAAAAATAGTAGAATTTTTGCCCCCTTTCTGTTTCTGACTTCTACTCATAGTGACTCAGTAGATAATCCCTCAATGACTTCCTCCTTTTCTGCAGCCGTGACACTGTCCCTGATTAGCAATGCCATGTCCCCTCCTCTTTTGCCTCCCTCCCCTGTTGTTTTTGAAACATCTAAACCCAGCATACTCAGCAGCCATTTCTGCCCCCGAGACACCCAAGTCTCTGTAATGGCCACAATGTCACAGTTCCATATATTGATCCATGCTCTAAGTTCATCCTCCTTGCTTATGATACTCCTTGCATTAAAATAGACACATCTCAAACAATCAGGCTGAGTACATCTTTGCTCTATCATCTGCCTATCCTTCCTCACAAAGACCCTACAAGATGTCTCTACTTGTTTGTCAACCACTCAATCCTCTGGCTCTTCATTTAAGTTCTCACTCCCCTGCAAATCTAATTTAAACCCTCCCCAATAGCATTAGCAAACTCCTTTCCCAGGATATTGGTCACCCTTGAATTGAAGTGCAACCTGTCCTTTTTGTACAGGTCACACCTGTCCCAGAAGAGGTCCCAGTGATCCAGGAATTTGAATCCCTGCCCCCGCTCCAATCCTTTAGCCACATATTTATCTTTCACCTCATTCTATTCCTATCCTCACTAGCACAGGCAGCAATCCTGAGATTACGACCCCTGAGGTCCTGCTTCTCAGCTTCCTTGCTAACACCCTGTATTCTGCTTTCAGTGACCACCTCCCTTTTTCTACCTATGTCGTTGGTGCCAATATGTATTACAGCCTCTGTCTGTTCACCCTCCCATTTCAGGATATCGTGGACACATTCAGAAACATCACAAAGCCTGACACCTGAGAGGTAAACTACCATCAGTGTTCCTTTTTCCCAACAACAGAATCTCTATCTGTCCCCCTGACTATAGAGTCCCCAGTTACTGTTGCCATCGTCTTCTGTTCCCTACCCTGCTGAGTCACAGGGCCAGAACTGTTGCTTCCCCCAGGAAGTTTGTCCCCCCCAACAGTACTCAAAATTGTTAAGGGGGACAGCCACAACAGTGCTTTCCAGTACCCGATGCTCTCCCTTCCCTCTCCTGACAGTCACCCAATTATCTGTCTCCTGTGGCCCTGGTGTGACTACTTGCCTGTAGCTCCTATCGATCACCTCACCTTCCCTAACAAGCCGAAGGTCATCAAGCTGCAGCTCTAGTTCCCTAACACTGACTCTAAGGAGCTGTAGCTCAATTCACTTAGCGCAGATGTGGCCATCGGTGAGGCTGGTAGTCTCCCGGGTATCCCACATCTGACACCCAGCGCAGAAAACTGGTCTTGCAGTCATACCCACTATTCTTAGTTAAAGGAAAAAAGAGATCTGAAAGTACCTTACCACCTTACCTTGCTGAAGCTCCAATGAACCAAAGCCCTACTACTCTGACTCATGCTACTCTGACAACTGTTCCTTCGATGACCGCTCCGCTAGGCAGCATCTCCCTTTTATCCCGGAACCTTCTCAGTGGTCTTGCGTGATGACGAGCTACTGCGTTTGCACACTTCTCCCAATCGAATCTCCAGCTGAAAGAAACTCCTCACTTTTTAAATCTTCTCAGCGGCCTTGCACAATGATAAGCTACTGCATCTGTGTACTTACCCAATTGAATCTCCTGCCTTCTCCCCGCAACCTTTCCTACAGTAAGTTTTAAGCTACAATGCTTTTCACTTTCCAATGAGTATCTTTTGTAGTTTGATATTTTCATTATGCTGGCAATGGGAAATGTCTTAAACCCTGATATTAATACCTGTCACTCCCGATTAGGCATGAACTGTAAATATGCAGTATGGGGAATGTAGTCAATTGAAATTAAAGGTATTTCTTTTTTCACTTCCATCCAGTCATTCTCAGGAAGTGTTTTAGTTCTGATACTGTTTTGTGTTGAGTTACAAAGAATGTTATAGTACGGTACAGATCTTTCGGCCCATGATGTGGTGCTGACCTTATAGCCTACTCCAAGATCAATCAGACTCTTCCCTTCCACATAACCCTCCATTTTTCTATCATCCACATGTCTATTCAAGAGTTTCTTAAATGCCCCTAATGTATCTGCCTTTACCACCACCCTTGGTAGTGCATTCCATGCACCCACCACTTTTTTTTTAGAAAAAACTACTGGTCATACAGATCAGGTCATTGAACAGTGCATTGAGGTAGAACACAGTAAAACAATGACAATATAGAATAAAGTGCAACAATTACAGAGAAAGTGCAGTGCAGATTGATTGTGAGGGCAAGAGTCTATCTTACCATGCTGGGGAACCATTCAATAGTCATATAACAGTTGGATAGAAGCTGTCTTTGAGCCTGGTGGTTCATGCTTTCAGGTTTTTGTATCTTCTGGCCAATGAGAAAGGGGAGAGAGAGCTGCTTTACTGATGCAGTGAGAAGTGTAGACAGAGTCCACAGAGAAGAGGCTCATTCATGTGGCGTGCTGAGTGGTGTCCAGAACTCTGCATTTTTCTGAAATCCAGATAGAACGCACTCTACAATGATCAATTTAAAATTGGTAAGGGTCAAATGGGATGTGCGAACTTTCATTTGGGTAAATTCATAATGTTTTTAAAAATCCTATTTAAAAGCAAAGCGGTGAAGCTGATAATAAGATTATCCGTGGTGCCTTCAACGAAGTGATGCAGAAGATTGAAGAGGAACAGGACTTACTTTCGATTATTGAACGCAGACATGCTGACAGTGTTCAGGTAATGTTATGACAAGTGATAAACCTCTCACAGCCACTTTCTGTTTCTAGAATGGCAATAATTTCATTTGAACTTCATTCTAAACATCCCTAATTGTCAAAAGTAAAACAGAGTCATTTAGAAAACTCAACAGTTTGAAAATGTGGAGCAGAATTCCGTTTGCTTTCTTGCTGTGTTGAATATTGATACTGATGTAAGTATGTTCAGTTACCAACAGTTTGGTTTCAAAGTTCAGAGTCAATTAATTATTAAAATACATATGGCACCATATACTATACTGAGGTTCATTTTCTTGTGAGCATTGATGGTAAATTCAAAGGAACACAATAGAATCAATGAAATATGCATACAAAAAGATGGACAAACAACCAATGTGTAAAAGACAACAAGCTGCAAATATAAAAAGAGAAAAAATAATAAATAAGCAATAAACATTGAGAGCATAAGATGTAGAGTCCTTGAAACTGAGTCCACAGGTCATGAAATCAGTTCAGTATGGGTGTGAGTGAAGTTATCCAGTTAGTTCAAGAGCCCGATTGTTGAAGGATAATAAATATTCCTGAACGTGGTGGTGTGGGACCTAAAGCTCCTGATGGCAGTAGCAAGGCAGGATCATGGCCTGGATGGCAGGGGTTCTCGATGATAGATGTTGCTTTCCTGCGACAGAGCTCCATGCAATGTGCTCAGAGATGGAGAGGGCTTTACCCATCATAGACTGAGCTGTATCCACTACTTTTTGTTGGCTTTTCTCAGGAGAGGTCCTCTGCAATGCTGAAACACAAGTTTGATTCCTGATAAAGGGCCTCAGTCAGAAATTTTGACTGTTTATTCTCCTCCACAGATGCTACCTGACCAATTGAGATCCTCTAGCTGCTCTTTTTTTGCTAGTCCATAAGGTATAGAAACAGAATTGGGCCATTTGGCCCATCAAGTCTGCTCCACCATTTCATCATGGCTGATCCAATTTTCCTCTCAGCCCCAATCTCCTGCCTTCTCCCCATGTCTCTTCATGCTCTGACCAATCAAGAATCTGTCAGCCTTTGCCTTAAATATACATAAAGACTTGGCCTCCACAGCTGCCTGAGGCAAGGAATTCCACAGATTCACCACACTGGCTAAAGAAATTCCTCCTTATCTCTGTTCTAGAAGGACACCCCTCTATTCTGAGGCTGTTTGCTCTGGTCTTAGACTCTCCCACCATAGAAAATATCCTCTCCACATCCACTCGATCAAGGCCTTTCACTATTCAGTAGATTTCAATGAGGTCGCCCCTCATTCTTTTAAATTCCAGCACATACAGTCCCAGAGCCATCAGACGCTCAATCCTGGAATTATTTTTGTGAACCTCTTTCTAACCCTCCCCAGTTTCAGCACTTCCTTTCTTAGATAAGGGGCCCAAAACTGTTCACAATACTCTAAAGTGAGGCCTCAGTAGTGCTTTATAAAGTCTCAGCTTTCCATCCTTGCTTTTATGTTCTAGTCCTCTTGAAATGAATGCTAACATTACATTTGCCTTCGTCACTTCAGACTCAACCTGCAAATTAACCTATAGGGAATCCTGAACAAGGACTCCAAAGTCCCCTCACACCTCAGTTTTTTATATTTTCCTTTACTGCACTGCAATACTGATATATCTGACTTTAGCTTCTCCTTCTCAAATTTCAATGTGAATGTTATGATCACTTGCCCCTAAGAGTTCTTTTTGACCTCTAATCAATTCTGGTTCATTGCACAACACCCAATTCAGAATAGATAGATAGATAGATACTTTATTCATCCCCATGGGGAAATTCAACATTTTTCCAATGTCCCATACACTTATTGTAGCAAAACTAATTACATACAATACTTAACTCAATATAAATATGCATCTAAAATCACCCTCTCAAAAAGCATTAATAAATAGCTTTTAAAAAGTTCTTAAATAGTTTACTAAGAATAGCCGATCCTCTAGTGGTCTCAATCACAAGTTGCTCTAAAAAGCCATCTCATAGGCACTCTAGAAATTCCCCCTCCCGGAATCCAGCACCAACCTGATTTTTTTCCCAATCTACCTGTATATTGAAATCCCCCATGACTATTATAACATTGCCCTTTTGGCATGCATTTTCTATCTCCTGTTGTAATTTGTACGCCACATCTTTACTATGTTTTGAGGTCTGTATACAACTCACATCAGAGTCTTGCAGTTCCTTAGCTTTATCCAGAATAGTTCAACACCTTCTGACCCCATGCCACCTTTTTCTAAGGATTTGATCTCTTTTTTTTAACCAACAGAGCAAAACCATCTGCCTTTTTGCCTGTCCTTTTGATACAATGTGTATCCTTGGATGTTAAGTCTCTAGCAATAACCTTCTTTCAACCATGATTCAGTAATGCATACAACTTCATATCTGCCAATCTGTATTTGTGCTGCGTCATTCGATCCTATTCCATATACTGCACACATTGAGATACAACGTCTTCAGTCCAGTGTTCACCTTTTTCAATTTTGTCTGCCTTTTATGTTGCAGTTCATCCTGTTGACTGCAATTTTGTCCAGTCAATGGCCTCCCCTCATTACACATTGCCTGTTTGCAAACCAGCTTCCTCATCTTCAGTACTGCCATCCAGCTTTCCTTTGATACTTCTCACATTGAAATATACACAGCTCAGGATACTAGTCGCACCATGCTCAACCTTTTGATTCCTGACTTTGTCTGAAATCTTACCAACATCTGACTCCAGAACCTCTCCACTAACTGTTATGGCACTGTGGTTCTTATCTCCCTGCAACTCTAGTTTAAACCCCACCGTGCAGCATTAACAAACCTTCCTGCAAGAATATCAGTCCTCCTCAGTCAGTAAAAAAAAAGTGCCTACCAAAATAAGGGATGTATTCATCCATCTCCCTGTCACTTGACATAGAATCTTAGAAGGCACAAGCAAGGCCTTGTCAGTCAGAGTTGTGAGAGCCACAAATGTGGTAATGTGGTCAGCTAGTCTAAATCAGGACACTGATCATTCACTGTCAAAGGAGACTCCAGTCAACGTGCAGAGATGCTGAAGATTAAAGAGCGGTTTATCTTTCTGGTGGATTCTGCTTGTGATCCTTTGTTTCAAACTCCGTAATAACTAGTCTGCTGATGTTATTTGTGCATGTGGCTCAAAGTTTGAAGCTGGAGCAACTTTATTCATATCTGGATCAAATCTTCATCAACATTCCTAGAAGGGTAGAGTAATTTCTTTCAGTCCTTTTGGGAATGCCAGTCTTCAGTGTCTGCTGTACTTACAGCTGATGAAAGCTTTGTAAGAATGATAAATGTTTTGACAGTTTGTGCATATGTTACAGGATGTACAGTATATATGATAGCATTACTGTATGTCCACCTTACAGAATGAGGTCTGCAGAAAATACACCGGTGTATTTTTGGTATCTTCAAAATTAATAGTTTGTCTTTTCTCTTTCTGTAGTTTAAGGAACAAGTTGGGCACTGGTTCAATACTAGTCCCAATGTTGAACATCTGCTGTCGATCAGAAGTTCAGTGAAGAATCTTAAAGCTCAGCTGAGGTGGAAACTGGTTGAAAAGAACAACATTGAAGATGTAATGTATAACTTTGATTGCTTACAGGATGTTGCATCTTGTATAGTTCCAAATGCATTGTTAAGGTGGTTGAAGAGCAAAAATTATAGCCATAGAGACTATGGCACAGAAACAGGCCCATCTAGTAAGGGCTGAGCTGTTATTCTGCCTAGTCCCAGCGATCTGCACCCGATAGCCCTCCATCAATGTTCCTATACAAATTTCTCTTAAATATTGAAATCAAATCTGCGTGTACCACTGCAGCTCATTCCACACTGTCACCACCCTGAGTGAAGAAGTTTCCCCTCAGGTTTCCCTTAAGCACTTTACCTTTCACCCTTAACCCATGACCTCTAGTTATAGTCTCACCCATCCTCAGTGGAAAAAGTCTGCTCGCATTTACCCTATCTATACCCCTCATTATTCTGTATACCTCTATCAAATCTCTCCTCATTCTTCTACATTCCAGGGAATAAAGTCCTAATCTGTTCAACCTTCCCCTATAACTCAGGTCCCCAAGTCCTGGAAATATTCTTGTAAATTTTCTCTGTACTCTTTCAATTTTATTGCTATCTTTCCTGTAGTTAGGTGACCAGAATTGCGATGCCTTACTTGTAATTTGATTGTGGTAAAGCACTGCAGGTAATGTGGGACAGGGCAGACAGCGTCTGTGAAGCCAACCCTTTTCATTGAGCTGTTGACCATTGACAAAATCTTCTCTTTTTGAATCATTGGCCTGACACTGGAAAAACAGATGAATCTGCAAAGCCCCAGACACCATCCTGAGACATGGCAAACATTAACTGCAAATGAAGATCTGTGACAGTTAGGTGGCAGCCGCTTTTCGCACAAACAGGAAGGTGATAATTGTTCAACCTGCCTTCACTGCTTCTGAATTGAACTTGGGAATTATACTGAAAAATAGATCTCAGGAAAGAAATTCATCAGAGTATTTGTCAAGATAAATTTTGGAAGGTAATTGGTTTTAGGGTTGTGGTGATTATGTACTTCCATGTACCCCAGTTGCCATTCCCACGTCAACGTGTCTATCTACAGACTCCTCCACTGCCACGTAGAAGCCAGACGCAGGTTGGACGAACACCATCTTGTATTCCATTTTGGCCCTCTGCAACCTGATGCCACTTCTCTGATTTCCAGTAAAGACACACCTCTATTCCCCCCGCCTTTGTTTTCCTTTATCCTTTTGGCCCCACTACCTGTTCTGTTCTTTTCACCAATCCACAAAGCCTACCCATCACATTCACCTTCACCTTCCTTCTCCCTCTGGTACCTGTCCTCCTTCCCTTTCTCCCATGGTCCACTCTCCTCTCCTTCAACCCTTACCTTTTACACCTATCCGCTCCCAGCTTCTTCATCTCCCTTTCCCCTCACCTGTTTTCCCCAATCACCTGCCAGCTTGTACTTCTCCCCCTCCCCCCCATCTTTTCTGGCTTCTTCCCCCTTCCTTTCCAGCCCTGATGAAGGATTTTGGCCCAAAGTGTCGACTGCTTATTCCTATCCATTGATATTGTCTGAGTTCCTCCAACATTTTGTGTTTTGGTTTATGTATTGTGTTGCCAGTTTAAAGGTGAAGATTAAAGATCAGCTTTATTTGTCAATGTACAATGAAATATTGAAACATAGAGTGAAATGCATTATTTTGTGTGAATGACCAACACAATCCAAAGATGTGCTGGGGGCTTCTGGCGCCAACATAGCACGCCCACAAATTGCTAACCCTAACACAAACATCTTTGGACTGTGGGAGGAAACCGGAGCAGCTAGGGTGAAACCCACGTGGTCATGGGGAGAATGTTCAAACTCCTTACAGACAGCTGTGTGAATGCTGGTGCTACAAAGCTGTCCATTAGCCGCTATGCTGGTCACATCATGGTTAGCAGAAGCATGATGGCTTGGAGGCCCTATAAGCAATGCAGTGGCAACTCTGCAAATATAATCCATTTACAATCTCACCTTTTGAAAC
Organism: Hemitrygon akajei; assembly: GCF_048418815.1. Classification (NCBI taxonomy): domain Eukaryota; kingdom Metazoa; phylum Chordata; class Chondrichthyes; order Myliobatiformes; family Dasyatidae; genus Hemitrygon; species Hemitrygon akajei. The sequence goes on along the minus strand of NC_133143.1, from coordinate 71,569,982 downwards.
AGGTTTGACTTTACAACTAAATCTGCTTCAATAGTGGTGAAGGATATACTGTACAGAGCTAATGTGATGTGCGGTTACATGGATTTATAAATTACAGAAGGTATATTGTTACTTGTGCACAGATAAATGTACAATTTCTTCCTGTAGTTGGGCTATTTCGATGATGTGAAGACTCAAAAAATCAAAGAAGAAATTCAGAAACTTAGAGATGAGGTCCACGAAGAAATCTACTGTGAAAGAAAAGAATATGTAAGAATTTTAAAACTCAATGTCAGAATAACTGAGTAGTTCCAGTTGGGATATGACAGAAATTGTATTAAATGTGAAAAGAGTAAATTTACTGAAAAGTCATATTGTTGACATAAAGTTGAAAATATCAAACACAAATGGAAGGACATGGTATCTACTGGTTTTGCCAACATTCCTTGTGTATAGTTCATCTGTTTATTATTATTTATTATTATAATATCAATAATCCTTTTTCAATTTTTAAATCCCAGCTTTCAAGGAAAAAACAATGAATTATCTACTGATGGTTGTGTTTTATTAAAAGATACAATTTCAAATTCTATTTCAAGATTACGTGAAAATTTTTTATTAGTGAATTTGAATGGATCTGGGGTGTAGTTTTCAATAATGTGTGTATATAATTAATGATCTGGATGATGGGGTAGTAAATTGGATTAGTAAGTATGCAGATGATACTAAGCTAGATGGCGTTGTGGATAATGAAGTAGGTTTTCAAAGCTTGCAGAGAGATTTAGGCCAGTTAGAAGAGTGCGCTGAACAATTGCAGTTGGAGTTTAATGCTGATAAGTGTGAGGTGTTACATTTTGGTAGGACTAATCAAAATAGGACATACATGGTAAATGGTAGGGCATTGAGGAATGTAGTAGAACAGAGTGATCTAGGAATAATAGTGCATAGTTCCCGAAAGGTGGAATCTCATGTGGATAAGGTGGTGAAGAAAGCTTTTGGTATGCTGGCCTTTATAAATCAGAGCATTGAGTATAGCAGTTGGGATGTAATGTTAAAATTGTACAAGGCATTGGTGAGGCCGAATTTGGGGTATTGTGTACAGCTCTGGTCACCAAATTATAGGAAGGATGTCAACAAAATAGAGAGAGTACAGAGGAGATTTACTAGAATGTTACCTGGGTTTCAGCACCTAGGTTACAGAGAAAGGTTGAACAAGTTAGGTCTTTATTCTTTGGAGCGTAGAAGGTTGAGGGGGGACTTGATAGAGATATTTAAAATTATGAGGGGGATAGATAGAGTTGACGTGGATAAGCTTTTTCCATTGAGAGTAGAGGAGATTCAAACAAGAGGACATGAGTTGAGAGTTAGGGGGCAAAAGTTTAAGGGTAACACGAGGGGGAATTTCTTTACTCAGAGAGTGGTAGCTGTGTGGAATGAGCTTCCAGTAGAAGTGGTAGAGGCAGGCTGGATATTGTCATTTAAAAAAAAAAATTGGATAGGTATATGGACAGGAATGGAGGGTTATGGGCTGAGTGCAGGTCAGTGGGACTAGGTTGAGAGTAAGTGTTCGGCATGGACTAGAAGAGCCGAGATGGCCTGTTTCCGTGCTGTAATTGTTATATGGTTATATATAAAAAATAGTTTAATTGAACAATTAGGGCAAAAGTAGAACTAAAGTAGTGAGGTATTGTTTGTAAGTTCAGTGTCCATTCAGAAATCAGATGGCAGAGAGGAAGAAGCTGTTCCTGAATCATTGAGTGTCTCTCTTCAGGCCTCTATTTCCTTCTCAATGGTAGCAATGAGAATAAGGCATGTCCTGGGTGATGGGGGTCCTTAATGATGGATGGTGATTTTCTGAGGCATTGCTCCTTAAAGATGTCTTGGATACTACATGCATCCTACGGTAATACAAAAGCCTGAAATCGTACCACCAGACCCAAGAACAACATCTGTCCTGCTGTTATAAGACTATTTAGCAGTCTCCCACATGACAAGATAGACTCTTGAGCTCCCCATCTACCTTGTTATGTCTTTACACCTTATTTTCTATCTGAACTGCACTTTTTCTGTAACTGTAACACTTTATTCTGCATTCTGTTATTGTTTTGCCCTGTACATCAATGCATTGCTGTAATGATTTAATTTTTATGAACGGTATTTGAGAAGTTTTTTGCGATATATTGGTACATGTCACAATTTATCAATTTACTGAAATTTTCAAAAAATTTGCCCATTGTATTGTGGAGAGCAGTTTGGATCGTTCACGAAGCTCCAGGGGATGATTACAATAGATTCTTGGTGCTTTCTAGTTTCCTATATATGTTCACCTCAACCTGTCAGTTGTTTTTATAATTTACTCTTTGTTTAATCATCTCTTTCCTGAGATTCTGCCCTACAATTCATCTTCAGTATTGGGACCCTCCATTCATTGGGGTCGACCATGCATATCGTGTCCTAACTGTCTACATGGTACCCAAGCTGGTATGCAATCCAGGGTGGTACACAATGGAGAGCAAGCTGTTGCCCATGCAGCAGGCTCCCTCTCTCCACACAGCTGACAAATCCAGAGGAACAGCAGAAACCAGTACAGTTTGACACCAACTGAGTCACAGGAGTTACATGAAGCACGTGAATGGCATACATTCTCACGCCACTGCATCGTACTTGTATGGGTTGCTTAAATTAAAAATGAACTAAGACACGTTCTCCTGGGCTCCCATCTTTTTCTTGCAATTAGATTTTGTTTTAGAGTTATAAAACAGCAGTGGCAATGAGGTACTTTTAAAATGAACCCGAGACAACTACCTGCCAGTTGAAGCACTGTGAGGCATTCGAATTTTTTAAAAGTGCAGCGAGAAACAATTGAGTAAAAATATCGCAGGTCCTGTTCTTCTGAAATGGAGACAGAAATGGTCAAATTTATAAAAAGGGTAGAAAACAGACAAATTCACGGGTTCATAAATGGTGAGTAGTGGGTGATAATGTCATTAAAAGAAAGAACAGAAATGGCTGGCTACACCGGAAAGATTGATGTGTTTGATTACACAAGAGATGATTTGATTTTGTATATTGAGCTAATTGAGCAGTATTTTGAAGCAAATGAAATAGCAAGTGCCAGTTCTGTTGAGTGCATTGGATTTAAAAGTTTGCTTAGAATTTTGACTGCTCCAACTAAACCAGCCAAAATGAGCTTTGCTGATATTGTGAAAGTAATGCAGGAACGTTTAGAACCAAAACCATTGTTGTTTGCAAAAACACTTTAGGTTTCATAAGTGGAATCAAAGTGAAGGGGAGCCCATTTCAGTGTCTGTGCATGAATTGAAGAAATTGTCTGAGCATTCTCAGTTCAGCCGTAGGCTTAATGATGCCCTGACGTATCACTTAGTTGGTGGAATCTTGTAAGAGAGCATTCAAAAATGCCTCCCAACTAAAGCACAGCATGCATTTTAAATGGCAATTGAAATAGCTGTATTAATGGAAACAGCAACCAGATACTCATCTGAGTTGCAGTCAGTAATGAAAGTGAGCATGAACAAAATTCCAACATATAAATAGAAACTATCCTGGTCAAACAAATTGTGTTACTGTTGTGGCAGGGGCTCACATATGCCAGACTAATGCAGATTTAAAGGCAAAACTTGCAGAAATTGCAACAAAGTAGGACACATACCAAGAGTATGTTGAGCAGACAAAAATAAATGGACTGCACAGGGAAGAAAAAAATATAAAAAACCAAGCTGCAGTTCCAAAAAGAGTATGAATCTGCATGCTGTTGATGAAAAATCTGGTGATGATGAAAGTGACACAGGACTGGATAGTCTTGAGACTTCTAATGTGAAAACCAACAAGGGACAAGCAATATGGCTTACACCAGAAGTGATCAGCAAATTAATTAGAATGAAATTGGACACTGGCTTGGCTGTTTCAGTCATTCCACAAAATGAATTTTAATTGCATTTCAAAGACACTTAAACTGAAGCCTATAGATATCCAGCTAAGAATTTCTACTGGAGAAAAGATAACTCCTGTGGGAATGGCATTTGTAACAGTGAAATACAACAACCAACAATCCACATTGGGTTTGTATGTGGTTAAAAACAGGAGGGCCAGTATTCTGAGATGGTAATTGACTGAGGCAGCTACAATTTGATTGGAGCATCCCCTGAAATAGTCAGTTGAAAGCAAATTAGGAAAGGTATTAGATTATGCCACAGCAGTGTTCAAAGATGGCATTTGAGAACACAAACATATCAAGGGTAACATAGTGTTAAATGAAAATGTCACACCCAAGTTTTACAAGTCCCTTGTATCATCTGTGTTAGCGTACCCAGTGTGCTATATTGTATGGAGGCTGAAGAAATTCTTTCCAAGGTATGTCCCAGCTGTCTATGTGATGCACAAGCCAAGGCAGTATGATATGGAAAGCAAGCTTGCCCATGGGCAGGCTCCCCTCTCCATGCAGCTGCTGAATCCAGACGTATACAGTTCAGCAGCAGCAGCATTGCAGGAGTTGCCAGTCAGCATTGAGCCCGACTTTGGACTGCCTTAGACACTCCAGCTCTAGACTTTCTGCTGGCCTTTGCTCCCAGAGCCTTCCCCATGAGCGGATATAGCTGCAAGGCACCAGAGGTTTTGGATTGGAGCCTTTTCTTCTCCTTCTCTGACTGACGAGCCCCATCTGACTGAAGCGACTAGATTTAAGGTGCTAGTTACCCACCTTTGTCCCTTCTCCTGTCAATAGAAGCAGTTTCACTGGGCCTAGTAGCAAAGCCAGGAGCTGTCAGAGGCTATTGGAGACGCAGCCACTGAGAGCATTCAATAGGTAGTTGGAGCTTATCACCACACCTGGCTATAACAACCTTAAAGAGCAACCTTCTTGGTATTACTTATTTTTATTAGCACTATTTGTCTTTTGCACATTGTTTGTCAGGCTTTATGTGTAGTTTTGCATAAATTCTAGTGTATTTCTTCCTTTTACTGTGAATGCCTGCAAGAAAATGAATCTCTGGGTCATATATGGTGACGTGTATGTACTTTGATTATAAATCTACTTTGATTTCAGTATACTCAAAAGTAAAGAAATGAAAAGTGCTTAATTTTACTCAATTTAGTATGTTTTATTTATCCAACTATTTCCAAGAAGTTTACATTTGTAATTAATTACAAATTTGTTAGAATATCAAGAGAAATAGTTTCTGCAGTTCTATGGATTTGTTAGACGTGGCAGTTGAATGGCTGTGTTTTTCCTCGACAGGAGAGACTTGCCAATATTGTTCAGAATTGGTTTCCTGAGCTTGCCCTCCTCCATCCTGAGGCTGCAATCAAGAGTTACATGGTACGGAGCAGTAAATGTCCACTGGATCAATTCTTGCATGTTCTTGGCCTTTTTAAACTGGGGGGGGGGGGGGATTATTGCCCCAAAGCATTTTATTGTAAATTTTTATTGACCTGATTGAATTTCAGTGCCAAACCGTATGTGTCCTATCTGTTCGGCTACAAATACTGACTAACTGAGTGATGAACACTGGAGATTCTGCAGATGCTGGAAATCCAGAGCAACAGGCACAAAATGCTGGAGGAATTTAGTCGGTGTCACAGCATCTGTGGAGTGGAAGTTGACGTTTCAGGCCAAGAGCCTTCAGATGGTTCTGTCCTGATGAGGGGTCTCAGCTTGAAACATTAACTTGTTTATCCCTCTCCATAAGTACTGCAACTCCATCACGGAAAGTTCCAAGCCTGGCTGGGAGAGGAGGAGAGTTGACTGTGGGGTTAGCAATCACATCCCATTTAAAAAAAACCAGATTTACAGAAACACCAACAGAAGCTCCAAAGACTTCATCCCTGGGAGAGGAAGGATCTTTGAAGATGGGCTACCACTGGGGACAACTTGAAAGACTGGCTGTTGGTGGCCAGTAAGGCTGATGGTTAAGAAGAATAATAGAATCTGCCTGATCTGAGTCCTTACAGCATTTTGTATGCCACTCTGACTGTGTGTGTGTGTGTGTGTGTGTGTGTGTGTGTGTGTGTGTGTGTGTGTGTGTGTGTGTGTGTGTGTGTGTGTGTGTGTGTGTGTGTGTGTGTGTGTGTGTGTGTGTGTGTCCCTGACTGTGCATGGCTCTGGGTGAATGTTGTTTCTGGAAGTGACAAGAGTGATCATACTGAATCATTCGTTAGTAGATTGAACTCTGTGTGTAGAGCGCACGTTTTCAAGATATATTATTTAAGTTATTGGGTGCTCAAACCGGAAAACATCAAATGCAATTAATTATAGAAACTCTTGATTCTCTGAAATCTAATTGTCTAGAAATTAGATTGGATGATGCAATATTCTGTGTTCTACATAATCCAATTATTCTGTAAAATGAAACATCACAGAGTCATGAACTGTGCCATCTTCATTCTGAGACCTTCCTTACTATGTTTGCTGTCATGCCTCAACGCTTCTGGATATCGCACCAGGATTTTTGTTTGCTGGATAGTCTGCAGTGGTCCCAAGAAATTCCTGCATAAGCAAACAGTCAATGAAATCTGCTAGGGGGATGAGGGCTGACCCTGAACACCAACAATCCCCCAAACAAATGCCAGAATATAAACCTTTCCCATCACATACCTGGACCCCACACCCCAACCCACTGCCAGGGTATGATCCCTTCCCCTCCTCTCCATACCTCTACACACCTGTACCCACATGTACTGTAACTGATTTCCCTTTTACTCTGGCAAAGCCCACTGTAGAGGCCATGTGTAAAGCTAATGGCCCTATTGAATATCTTAGTGATAAGTATGTCAACTTTGACTGGGTTTGCAGGCCATTACTTCCTTGTTAAGCAAAGCTTAACACCATGAATGGCAGTGTGGTGCTTCACTCCCGGATGAGCTCAATGCCTTTATGCTTGCTTTGAAAGGGAGAATAAAACTACGAATATGAGGATCCCTGTGGCATCTGGTGACCCTGTGACCTCTGTCTCAGAGGTTAACATCAGGCTGCAATGTTCCCTCTAATTTGTAATGACCAGTGTACACAAAAATCTTGTGCTGTGCAATTTTTTTGCCCAGTGACAACAACGTGTGTGCTCTGAATAACTTCTTCAGTAAAAACTGTATAAATAAGCCAGTTCTAAAATCTGCAGTCAAATCATCACCAACTCCACGTTGTCAGCACTGTCCACATCAGAAACCGGAAAAGGAAATGTGATTGTGTACAATCCTGAAATATACTTAACGTACCAATGAGGTAGAGGGTGACAACCTTTTTTGCGCTAGTAACAAAAGATGTGTATGTGCACACCTTAGAGGGGACATTGTCAGGCTGTCAGTGGAGTACCTGGTAAGGCTCTGATAACCTGTACCAACCCAACTGGCAGGGATATTCAAAGACAATGTCAGTCTCTCATTGCTACAGTCAGAAGTTCCCACCTGCTTCAAAATGACAACTATACCAGTGCCCAAGAAGAGCAAGGTTAGCTGCCTTAATGACTATCGTCTAGTGGTACTTGTTTCTGGTGATGAAGTGCTTTGAGAGGTTGGTTACGGCTAGACTTAACTCCTGTCTCAGCAAGGACCTTGGCCCGCTGCAATTTGCCTCTCACCACCAGGTCTGTGGTGGGCACAAACTTCATTGGTTCTTCACACAGCCTTGGATCACCTTGACAATACGACTATCTCGGTCAGGATGCTGTTCATAGACTATAGCTCAGCATGTAACACTATCATTGCTAAAGTTCTGATCTAAAAGCTCCAGAACCTGGGTCAATGTACCTCCCTGTGCAACTGGATCCTCAACTTCCTAACCAGAAGACCACAGTCTTCAGAGAAAACATCTTCACCTCACTGACAGTCAACACTGGTGCACCTCAGGGATGTGTGCTTAGCCCATTGCTCTAATCTCTCTACATCTATAGCTGTGTACCTAGCCACACATGCCATTTATAAATTTGCTGACAATGCAACCATTGTTAGCGGTTTCAGATGGTGACAAGAGGGCGTACAGGAGTAAGATAGATCAGCTAGTTGAGTGGTATTACAGCAACAGCCTTGCACTCAACATCAGTAAGACAAAAGAACTGATTGTGTACTTCAGAAAGGGTAAGAAGAGGGAACACACACACACACCAGTCCTTGTAGAGCAATCAGAAGTGGAAAAAATAGTCAATTTCAAGTTTCTGGGTGTCAATATCTCTGAGGATCGAACCTGGACCCAACAAATCAAAAACGGCTATATTTCATTAGGAGTTTGAGAAGATTTGGTATGTCACTAAAAGCATTCAAATTGCTGCAGATGTACTGTGGAGAGCATTCTAACTGTCTGCATCACTGTGGTATGGGGGGTGGGGGTGGAGAAGCTACTGCACAGGTTCAAATTGAGCTATGGAGAGTTGTAATCTGAGTCAGCTCCATTATGGGTACTGACTTCTGTAGTATCCAGAACATCTTCAAGGTTCAATGTGTCAAAAAAGCAGTACCCATCATTAAGAACCTCCATCATCCAGGCCATGCCTTGTTCTCACTGTTGTCATCAGGACGGAGGTACAGAAGCCTGAAGATACACAAATAATTCAGGAACAGCTTCTTCCCTTCTGCCATCTGATTTCTGAATGGACTTTGAGCCCATGAACACTACCTCACTACTTTTTTTTATTTCTATTCTCTCTCTCTATCTCTGATCTATCTCTATCTACACATACACGTGCACGCGGCCCATTGAATCTGCTCTACCATAGCTGATTTATTTTCCCTCTCAACCCTATCCTCCTGCCTTCTTCCCATAACCTTTGACGGCCTGACTAATCAACCTCTACTTTAAATATACCCAATGACTTGGCTTCCACAGCCTTCTGTGGCAACGAGTTCCACAGATTCACAACCTTCTGGATAAAGAAATTCCCCCTCACCTCTGTTCTAAATGGATGTCCCTCTATTTTGAAGCTGTGCCCTCTGGTCCTAGACTCTCCCACCACATATCCACCTTTCAGTCTATGATAGGTTTCAATGAGATCCCCCATCATTCTTCTAAACAACAGCAAGTACAGGCCCAGAGTCATCAAATGCTCTTTGTACATTAATTTTTTCATTCCTGGGATAATTTTCATAAACCTCCTCTAGACCTCCAATGTCAGTACACCCTTTCTTAAATAAGGGGCCAAAAAAACTGCCACAATACTCCCAAGTGCAACCTGACCAATATCTGATAAAGCACTTTCCTGTCTTCCATACAAAAATGTCACACTCTTTAAGATGTGCACTCTGTTATCATTTTAACAGATTGCTTGACACTCTCACTTAATTGCATATGCGGTGGAATCCAATTAATTGGGACTCATTGAGACGAGTACATTTTAACCCACTGCCCCACTTAACTGAAATTTCATGGAAATAGTTAAAAAGGTATAAAGAAAGACAAACAGAGTAACAAATTATGTATTTAAATCAAATACTTAAGTTAGAACACTACCAATAATACTACAGTACTATAAAAAATTGTATTGGTTCCTAATAGTTATTGATGGAGGAATTTGTCCAGTGTACACAGTGAACAAAATCAGCACAGACACCTCGTGCAAATATTGGACTGCCCTCATTCAATGCTGTCAACAATGGTGTCCTTCAAATCATTGTAACATTCAGCGTGATTGTCAATACCTTCAAATACTTTGCATTTCCTAATTTGTTGAAGTAGTGAAATCATTTCATTTTCACTCCCGGACATTTCTTGCATCTCTAAGACTGAATGTTTGAATCTGCAGTTTCGAATTGTCTTGCTGTTTTATTTTGCCAACTATCAGTGACAAAAATCACTATTTTTTGAACGCACAAAACTGACGCTATTTAAAAACCGTTTGCGCTAATCAGTGTCACGTCTAACAGCCACGCAAATGTGTGCAAATGACGCTAGTTAGAACCTGTTTGACAACAGTCTCCTGTCTCAGTTAAGTGGTGTAGTGTCCCAGATAAATGAAGGGATTCCCAACAGTTTTCTGGATTAGTTTTTGTTCTTTGAGGTTCTGAATTAAGTGGCTGCCCTGATTAATTGATGGCCGAATTAACTGGAATCCACTGTTCTTTTAAATCCTAGCCAAATCCTTCTCTTTGTATTCTTAGCAGTCTGCTGGACTTCTGAATGAGAGCTTGGAGCGTTGTTTGTTTGATCGTGAGCCTCTGAGAGAGTTGAGTAGCAAGCGATCGGTGGTGTGCTCTGAAGTTAAATCCAGGAGAATTCTCTTAAAGGTAGGTACTGTTTGGTGAGCAACACTCGTGTGTGTTCACTTATTTTTGCTCACCCCACACTGAACTGTTCCCACAACCAATGACTCACTTTGAAGGACTGTTCATCTCATATGCTCAATATTTATTGCTGATTTACTATTTTGTTTTTTTTGTCTTTGCACAGTTTTTGTCTTTTGTACAGTGATTGTCTTGTGTTCAGCTTTTCATCCATTATATTGTGTTTCATATATATACACACACACACACACACACACACACACACACACAGACACACACAGACACACACACACACACACACACACACACACACACACACACACACACACACACACACACACACACACACACACACACACACACACACACACACACACACATATATATATATATAGTGAATGCACACAAGAAAACAAATCTTAAGGTTGTATAAGACCAAGAGACATGGGAGCAGAATTAGGCCATTCAGCCCATCGAGTCTGCTCTACCATCCATCATGGCTGATCCCAGATACTGTTCAACCACATACACCTGCCTTCTCGCCATATGCTTTGATGGCCTGATCGAACAGGAAATGATCAACTTCTGCCTTAAATATACGCATAGACTTGGCCTCCACCACGGTCTGTGGCAGATCATTCCACAAATTTACTACTCTGACTATATAAAAAAATTCCTCCTTACCTCTGTTCTAAAGCATCACCATGCAATTTTGAGGCTGTGCCCTCTAATTCTGGATGCACCCACCATAAGAAATGTCCTCTCCACATCCACCTTATCTAGTCCTTCAATGTTCATTAGGTTTCATTGAGATCCCCCCACTGCATTCTTCTAAATTCCAGTGAGTACAGGCCCAAAGCTGCCAAATGCTCCTCATATGTTAACTTCTTCATTCCCAGAATCTTTCTCATGAACCTTCTCTGGATTCTCTCCAATGACAACACATTCTTTCTGAGATATGGAGCCCAAAACTGTTGACAGTTCTCCAAGTGCGGCATGACTAGTGTCCTATAAAGGCTCAGCATAATCTCTTTGCTTTTATATTTTACTCCCCTGAAATAAATGTCAACATTGCATTTGCCTTCTTTACCACAGACTCCACCTGGAAGTTAACATTCTGGGAGTTCCGCATGAGGACTTCCAAGTCCCTCTGCACCGCTGATGTTTGAACCTTCTCCCTATTTAGGTAGTAGTCCACACTATTGTTCGTTTTACCAAAATGCATCATCATACATTTCCCAACGCTGTATTCCATCTGCCACTTTTTTTGCCCATTCTTCCAATTTGTCTAAGTCCTTCTGCAACTGCATTGTTTCATCAGCACTACCTACCCCTCCACCTATCATTGTATCATCTGCAAACTTTGCCACAAAGCCATCAATTCCATTATCCAAATCATTGACAAACAATGTGAAAAGAAGTGGTCCCAATACTGAACCCTGAGGAACACCACTAGTCACCAGCAGCTGGCCAGAAAAGGCCCCTTTTATCCCACTCAGTGCCTCGTGCCATTACTCTATCTGTGCCAGTATATTTATTGTAACACCGTAGGATTTTATCTTGTTAAGCAGCCCCATGTGGCACCCTGTCAAATGCCTTCTGGAAATCCAAGTAAATGACATTTACTGCCTCTCCTTTCTCTACCCTGCTTGTTAGTTCCTCAAAGACCTCTAACAGATTTGTCAGGCAAGATTGCCCTTGACAGAAACATACTGACTTTGACTTATTTTATCTTTGGTCTCCAAGTACCCTGAAACCTCATCCTTAATAGTAGACTCCAACACTTGTCCAGCCACTGATGTTAGGCTAACTGGCCTATAATTTACTTTCTTTTGCCTTCCTCCCTCTTAAAGAGTGGAGTGACATTTGCAATCTTTGAGTCTTCAGGGACCGTATATATATTTTGATGATAGATTTTCTTTGAACTATGAAACCTGTCCAGAAAATGCCTGGTGTTTTCCTTTTTGTGACTTTCTATTCAGATTGGTGTTGAGTTCTTCAGTTGTTGCAAACAGCACTTGAGAGTTTTTGTTGTATGTCTGCAGATTAATGTGATATATTTTGATAGGGATACTCTGTGGATTATACCACAGAGGCCTACATGATAGAGAGGGCAGCTGAATATCACCGGGCCTGGTCTGTATTGAACGAGAACTCTGGACTTCTACGAATTCTGGGCATGTTTGTTTGCAAGGTTAGTGAAAGCAGAATAAATGTGATAAACGAGGAAGTTTAAAAACAGAAACAGCCTTGAGAGAGAAAAGGCTTTCTTTTCCTGATACTCAACAATGGATGTGATGATTTAAAGCAATCAAAGGTGAAGGTGGGTTCCCAAACACTTATTGAAGATATGGATTAACTTGAATCCGGGTGTGGGGGTGGGGGAGCTGGAAGTGTCATAGAGTCATAGAATACTACAGCATAGAAACTGGCCCTTTGACCCATCTAATCTGTGCCAAATTATTAATCTGTCTCACCCATCAACCTGCACACGGACCATAGCCTCCACACTTTTCCCATCCAAATTTCTCTTAAATAGTGAAATAGAACCCATATCCACCACTTCCTCTAGCAGTTCGTTCCACGCTCTCACCACCCTCTGAGTTCCCCTCATGTTCCTCTTAAACATTCTGCCTTTCATCATTAACCCATGATCTCTGGTTCTAGTCATACCCAACCTCAGTGGAAAAAGACTGCTTGCATTTACCCTATCGGTACACCTCATAATTTTGTAACCCCACATTCTAAGGAATAAAGTTCTAATCTATTAATCTAATCCTGTAACTTAAGGACCTCAAGTCCTGACAACATCCTTGTCAGACAGCAAACAGCTACTACCATTCTCTGGATTCTCTTGTGAAGCCAATTTCTAATCCAATTTACTGCCTTATTCTGAATGCTGAGCAACTCAACCTCCCATGAGGGACCTTGTCATATGCCTTGCTGAAGTCCATGTAGGCATAGCCACTAGTTTATCTTCATCAGCTTTTCAGGTAACCTCCTCAAAAAAAAACTCTACAAGATTGGTTAAACATAAGACTGTAAGACATAGGAGCAGAATTAGGCCATTTGGCCCATTGTGGCTGCTCCGCCACTTAATCATGACTAATCCTTTTTTTCCCCACCTCAGCCCCACTCCCCAGCCTTCTCCCCATGACCCTTGATGCTGTGTCCAATCAAGAACCTATTAAGCTCTGCCTTGAATACCCCCAATGACCTGGCCTTCACAGCTGTCTGTGGTAATAAATTCCACAAAATCACCACCCTCTTGTCTAAATAAACTTCTCTGCATCTTTGTTTTAAATGGATGCCCCACTTTTCTAAGGCTGTGCCCTCTTATTCTAGACTCCCCCACCATGGGACATATCCTTTTCACATCTACACTGTGTATGCCTTTCAATATTCAAAAAAGCTTCAGTGAGATCCCTCCCTCATCCTTCTAAATTTCAGTGAGTACAGACCCAGAGCTATCAAACGTTCCTCATATGATGACCCTTACGTTCCCGGAATCATCCTCGGTTAACCTCCTCCGAACCCTCTCTAATGCAAGTACATCTTTTAGATGAGGAGCCCAAAACTCAAGGTGAGGCCTCTCCAATACTGTATAAAGCCACTGCATCACATCCCTCCCTGCTCATGTATTCTAAACCTCTTGAAATAAATGCTAACATTGCATTTGCCTTCCTCACCACCAACTCTACCTACAAGTTAACCTTTAGGCTGTTCTGCACAAGAACTTCCAAATTTTTGGATTTTCTCTCCATTTCTTGCCCATTCTCCTAATTTCTCTTTAAGTCCTTCTGCAGCCTACCTGTTTCCCCAAAACTAACTGCCCCTCCACCAATCTTTATATCATCTGCGAACTTGGCAACAAAGCCATCTAGTCCATCATCTAAATCATTGATATACAGTATAAAAAGAAGCGGCCCCAACACCAACCCCTGTGGAACGTCACTATTTACTGGCAGCCAACCAGAAAAAGATCATTTTATTCCCACTCACTGCCTCCTACCAATCAGCCAATGCTCTAACTATGTTAGTAATTCTTCTGTAATGCCACGGGTTCTCAACTTGGGAAGCAGCTTCATGTGTGGCACCTTGTCAAAGGCCTTCTGAAAGTCCAAATATACAACATACAGTGCATCCCCTTACCTATCCTACTTGTAATCTCCTCAAAGAATTCCAACAGGTTTTTCAGGCAAGATTTTCCCTTAAGGAAACCATGATGACTTTGTCCCATCTTGTTCTGTGTCACCAAATACTCCATAACATCATCCTTAACAATTGATGCAACATCTTCTCAACCAATAAGATCAGGCTAATTGGTCTATAATTTCCTTTCTGCCTTTTTCCAGTCCTCTGGCACCATGCCAAAGCCCAATGATTTTTGAAAGATCATTACTAATGTCTGCACAATCTCTACTGCTACCTCTTTCAGAACCCTAGGGTGCAGTTCATCTGGTCTAGGTGACTTACATACCCTTAGATCTTTCAGCTTTTTGAGCACTTTCTCCCTTGTAATGTAACTGCACTCCAGTTTTCCTCCCTTTCACCCTTCAATATCTGGCACACTACTAGATGACCTACCACATAAAAAACCATGTTGACTATCCCTAATTGTTCCCTTTCTATCCAAAGTGCTATATGAAATTTTGAAAGGCTCGATAGGGCAGTTCTTTCCCATCATGGGGTAAGTCTAAGACCAGAGGGCACAGCTTCAGAATAAAAGGACATCCCTTTTGTCAGGAGGGGAAAGAATGTATGGAGATAAGCGTAAAGTTGTACAAAAGGAAAAGGTAGGAAATAAGTGTCAAACATATTTGAAAGTCCTTTATTTGAATGCACGTAGTATTAGGAATAAAATTGATGAGTTGATGGTACAAATAATTACGTATGGTTATGATATTGTGGCAATTACGGAAACATGGCTGCAGGGTGACCAGGACTGGGAATTAAACATACAAGGGTATTCGACAATTAGGAGAGACAGGCAAGAAGGAAAAGGAGGTGGGGTGACTATGTTAATAAAGCAAGAAATCACTGCAATAAAGCGAAATGATATTGGCTCAAAGGATCAGGATAACGAAACAATTTGGGTAGAAATAAGAAATAGTAAAGGGAAAAAAGCAGTGGTGGGAGTAGTCTATAGGCCTCCAAACAGCTGTAACTCAGTTGGTCGGAGCATAAATCAGGAAATAGTTGGGGCTTGTAATAAGGGAACAGCTATAATTATGGGGGATTTTAACTTTCATATTGACTGGACTAATCAAGTCGGACACGGCAGCCTTGAAGAAGAGTTTATTGAGTGTATTCGGGATGGGTTCCTTGAACAATACGTTACTGAGCTGACAAGGGGGCAAGTAGTCTTAGATCTGGTCCCGTGTAATGAGACAGGACTAATAAAAAATGTCCTAGTAAAGGATCCCCTTGGAATGAGTGACCATAACATGGTCGAATTCCATATTCAATTAGAGGATGAGAGGGTTGGATCTCAAACAAGCGTACTGAGCTTAAATAAAGGAGACTATGATGGTATGAGAGCGGAACTGCTTAAGATGGATTGGGAAAATAGATTAAAGGGTAGATCGGTACTTGATCAGTGGTGTATATTTAAGGAGTTATTTTACAACTATCAAGAAAAATATATTCCACTGAAGAAAAAAGGGTGTAAAAGAAAAAATAGTTATCCGTGGCTAAGTAAAGAAATAAAGCAAAGTATATGACTAAAAAGAAAGTTATAAGATTGAAGATGGGAAGATTGAAGATCAAAAAGCTTTTAAAGATCAGCAGCAAATAACAAAAAGATTGATTAAGAAGGGGAAGATAGATTATGAAAGTAAATTGGCGAAAAACATAAAAGCAGATAGTAAGAGTTTTGATAGTTACATAAAAAGAAAAAGGGTGGCTAAAGTAAATGTTGGTCCCCTAGAAGATGAGACCAGGAAATTAATGGTAGGGGACATGGAGATGGCGGAAACGCTGAACAAATATTTTGTATCAGTTTTTACAGTAGAGGACACTCAAAATATCCCAACACTGGATAAACAGGGGGCTCTAGGGGGAGAGAAGCTAACTACAATTCATATCACCAAGGAAATGGTACTTGATAAATTAATGGGACTGAAGGTGGATAAATCCCCTGGACCAGATGGTTTACATCCTAGGGTCTTAAGGGAAGTGGCGGTTAGGATTGTGGATGCATTAGTGATAATTTTTCAAAACTCACTGGACTCGGCAATGGTCCTGGCAGATTGGAAAAATGCTAATGTAACTCCTTTATTTAAAAAGGGCAATAGACAGAAGGCTGGGAATTATAGGCTAGTTAGCCTAACATCTGTGGTTGGCAAAATGTTGGAATCGATAATTAAGGAAACAGTAACAGGCAATTTGGATAAACATAGCTTAATAGGACAAAGTCAGCATGGCTTTACAAAAGGGAAGTCATGTTTGACAAATTTGTTGGAGTTCTTTGAGGACATAACATATAGGGTAGATAAAGGGGAACCAGTGGATGTGGTGTATTTGGACTTCCAAAAGGCATTTGACAAGGTGCCACACCAAAGATTATTACTTAAAGTAAAAAATCATGGGATTGGGGATAATATTCTGGCATGGGTGGAGGATTGGCTTTCTAACAGAAAACAGAGAGTTGGAATAAATGGTTTATTCGCAGACTGGCAGTTGGTGACTAGTGGTGTTCCGCAGGGGTCGGTGTTGGGACCCCTACTCTTTACAATCTATATTAATGATTTGGAGAAAGGGACTAAGTGCAACATATCGAAGTTTGCTGATGACACAAAGATGGGAGGGAGTGTAATGAGTGCGGAGGACATTGAAACCCTGCAGGGGGACATAGATAGGCTGAGTGATTGGGCAGACATTTGGCAGATGAAATATAATACTGACAAGTGTGAGGTCTTGCACTTTGGCAGGAAAAATAATAGAGCAAGTTATTTTCTAAATGGAGAGAAACTGGAAAGTGCTTCTGTGCAAAGGGATCTGGGGGTCCTGGTGCAGGAAACACAAAAAGTTAGTATGCAAGTGCAGCAGGCGGTCAAGAAGGCCAATGGAATGCTGGCTTTTATTGCTAGGGGGATGGAGTATAAGAACAGGGAGGTCTTACTACAGTTGTATCGGGTATTGGTGAGATCACACCTGGAGTACTGCGTGCAGTTCTGGTGTCCATATTTAAGAAAGGACATACTGGCTCTTGAGGCAGTGCAGAGAAGGTTCACTAGGTTAATTCCGGGGATGAGTGGGTTGATGTATGATGAGAGGTTGAGTAGATTGGGACTCTACTCATTGGAGTTCCGAAGAATGAGAGGCGATCTTATTGAAACATATAAGATTGTGAAGGGGCTTGATCGGGTGGATGCGGGGAGAATGTTCCCAATGATGGGTGAAACTAGGACTAGGGGGCATAATCTTAAAATAAGGGGATGCTGTTCCAGGACTGAGATGCGGAGAAATTTCTTCACTCAGAGGGTAGTGGGGCTGTGGAATTTACTGCCCCAGAAAGCTGTGGAAGCTACTACACTCAATAAATTCAAAACGGAGATAGACATTTTCCTGGATAAAAATGGCATTAGGGGATATGGTGAGCGAGCAGGTAAGTGGACATGAGGCTAGGTTTAGATCAGCCATGTGATCTCCTGGACCAGTTTTCGATAGCCTGGATGGGTCAGAGAGGAATTTTCCAGATTTTTTCTCCTCAATTGGCAACTCGGTTTTTTTCCCCGGGTGATCACATGGGTTTAGGCGGGATGAATAATAAAATAAAATGGGTGGCATGGTGCCCTGTTGGTTGGCACTGTTACCTTGTGGAATTCGGTGAAAACTAGAGTTAAGATTGGATCAGCCAAGATCTTGTTGAATGGCGGAGCAGGCTTGAGGGGCCGATTGGCCTACTCCTGCTCCTATCTCTTATGTTATGTTCTTATGTTTAGAACGGAGATGGGGAGGAATTTCTTTAACCAGAAGGTGATGAATCTGTGGAATTCATTGTCACAGATGGCTGTGGAGGCAAAGTCATTGGAGATACTTAAAGTGGAAGTGGATACATTCTTGATTGATAAGGGTGTCAAAGGTTACTGGAGAAGGCAGGTGGATAGGAATGAAAGGGAAAATGAATTAGCCATGACGGAATCGAACTTGATGGCCCAACTGACCCAATCCTGCTCTGGTGTCTTACGTTCAAATACTTGTATATCCAGTCCCTTAATACTTGCCAATTACTTACCCACTACTGATGTCAAGTTCACCAGCCTATAATTTCCTGGTTTATTTTTAGAGCTTTTCTTAGACAATGGAACATAGTTCACTATCCTCCAATCCTCTGGCACCTCACGCGCTGGTAGGATTTTTAAAAATATCTCTGCTACAACCCCTGCAGTTTCTGCACTAGGGGAAGAAGCAAAAGAGAGATAAAATAAATAAATAAATAAATATAATGCGGTCCAAGGTAACTGACCAAATCTATCCATAAAGGGATAATGGAAGGAATGAGGGAAGGCTCAACAGGTAGGTCAGGATGATTGAAGAAAGCTAAAGGAAGGAAGATTTAAACACAAGGCTGAGAATTGTTCAGTAACAATCTGGATGTCAGAATAGGAAAAATATTGGTTGAGCAAAATTGAAATCCTACAGAAAGGATACAACTAACAGTAATTAATATTAACTGAGTTATAGAGGATTTGGCGTTGATCAGGAAAGCATGGCTGTGGATGTTAGCAGTAGGTGGGTGAGTCATAGTTCACTCCAGCGGGGGTGGGAATTAAGGAGATGTTACAAATCTTTGGTATATGGTGTTACGTACCCTGTAATGGGTTTAAAAAAACCCAGCAGAAATGTACACACCTGGAGTCTGAGTCTTCCGTTATAAAATCTTTTTTATTAGTAACTACATGAATAAAGTAATATAAAATGAGATAAGGTAAACAGGTTAGCAGAGGATATGCATATATAAGTGAGTAAATAAAGTTCCCAAGCTTCCCAGCTCAGGAGGTTAGGTGATACAGTCTTACGGTGGTCTAGTAAGTAATCAGTTCAGTTCTGGAATTTGATTTGAGTGGAGTTGGAGAGAGAGAGAGAGAGAGATAGAGAGTTGGTTTGTCTTCCAATGCCAATCCTCCACGTCGTCCTCCTGCTCCCAAAACTTATTTAAAGTCACCAACTTGTGACCACCGAAAGAGGAATGCCGGCTTTCCACAGTGAGCTATCAACCCAGGCGAGGGTTAAACACCGATAGCTCCCCATCGGTCACTCCTTTGTCCACACTGAGCAAAAACCCCACCCTTGATGTGGGTGAGCTCACCAGTGTCCTCCTTGCCTCTGGCGTGTCGTGTGTCTCTTGTGTGTCTGATTAAAAAGTCAACTGACCTTGTATATATCTCACAAGTGCGGAACACAAACTGTCCATCATATAGCTCCGCCTTTCAGTTTCCAAGGTGACTCACAGACTTTCTCTCTCTCCCTGCTGCTGAAATAGCACACAAGCTGTTTGCTCCCTCTCTCTCTTGTTAAAGGAACAGTCCACTTTAGAATAATCCTTCAGATCTCATCACAATGGGTTCTGAAGGCGAGCCCAGCATTGAAGAGAGCTATGCATTTGCAAAATTCTGTTCACTCACTGGCTGGCAGGGGGATTGAACTAGTTTGTGTAGGCAGTGCCTTCACTCTTCCCTGTGTTTCGGAATTTTGCAGAACGAAGGAGCAAGCGACAAGGAGCTCCAAGGTACAGGGTCTGGAAATGTTTTCATTGTCAGAGATATCTTGATGATTTCACAAGGAAAACTGGAACAGTTAGATGTAAAATTTACTGAGCTGATAATACTTAAGAGTTCAAAACAGAAGTACTAATGGAGCTGTTAATGAGCTAATAGGATTATGGCTCTACATTCAATAAGAGTACATCTGTAAATGTTATCAACTGTAAATTTAAGCTATTGCTTCAACAGAATAAAGATTTCTTTATAGTTGCTTTATTGTGATTTCTGTACAATATTTTCCTCTCAGTCTGAGCCAGTGGCCTATGTTTTGGTGCCATTTTACCCAGGATGCTCTTTGAAGGAGGTACAGGACACCAACCCCCTCAACTCAGTGGTAAGTTTCATGTGTTCATTGAGTGGGTCTTCAAAGTCAAACAGAAAAGTATGTGCCAGCACCTTTGCTTAACAAGTAATTGAAAGGAGAATGTCAAACACTATTAAGTTTAAAAATAAGATGAACCAAAGGGGATAACTCCACTTGCCCCATTATTGAAATGTTCCCACATACTATGGACTCCCTTTCAAGGACCCCTCACCTTGTGATCTGGGATATTTATTGCCTGTGTATTTATTATTATTATTATTATTATTTATTTATTTTAGTATTTGCACAGTTTATTGTCTTCTGCACTCTGGTTGAACACCCAAGTTGGTGTTGATTCTGTTGTAAGACTAAGATATAGGAGCAACAGAATTAGGCTATTTGGCCCATCAAGTCTGCTCCTACGTCTCATCATGCTGATCCAGTTTTCCTCTCAGCCCCAATCTCATGCCTTTCCCCCCGTATGCCTTCATGCCCTGACCAATCAAGAATCTATCAACCTATCAAACCCCATTTCCAGAAAAGTTGGGATATTTTCCAAAATGCAATAAAAACTAAAATCTGTGATATGTTAATTCACGTGAACCTTTATTTAACTGACAAAAGTACGAAGAAAAGATTTTCAATAGTTTTACTGACCAACTTAATTGTATTTTGTAAATATACACAAATTTAGAATTTGAAGGCTGCAAGACACTCAACAAAAGTTGGAACAGAGTTAAAATAAGATTGAAAAGTGCACAGAATATTCAAGTAACACCAGTTTGGAAGACTCCACATTAAGCAGGCTAATTGGTAGCAGGTGAGGTATCATGACTGGGTATAAAAGTAGCGTCCATCAAAGGCTCAGTCTTTGCAAGCAAGGATGGGTTGGGGCTCACCCTTTCATGCCAAAATTTGTGAGAGAATTGTTAGTCAGTTCAAAAGGAATATTTCCAACGCAAGATTGCAGAGAATTTAGGTCTTTCAGCATCTACAGTACATAATATTGTGAAAAGATTCAGGGAATTCAGAGACATCTCAGTGTGTAAATGGCAAGATCGGAAACCACTGTTGAATGCACGTGATCTTCGAGCCCTCAGGCGGCACTGCCTAAGAAACTGTCATGCTACTGTGACAATTATAGCCACCTGGGCTCGGGAGTACTTCGGAAAACCATTGTCATTTAACACAGTCTGTTGCTGCATCCAGAAATGCAACTTGAAACTGTATTATGCAAGGAGGAGGCCATACATCAACTCTATGCAGAAACACCGGTGAGTTCTCTGGGCCCGAGCTCATCTCAGGTGGACCGAAAGACTGTGGAACCGTGTGCTGTGGTCAGATGAGTCCGCATTTCAGCTAGTTTTCGGAAAAAATGGGCGTCGAGTTCTCCGTGCCAAAGATGAAAACGACCATCCTGATTGTTATCAGTGAAAGATGCAAAAGCCAGCATCTGTGATGGTATGGGGGTGCATCGGTGCCCACGGCATGGGTGAGTTGCATGTATGTGAAGGTACCATTGACTCTGAGGCGTATAATAGGATTTTAGAGAAACATATGTTGCCATCAAGGCGATGTCTCTTCCCGGGACGTCCATGCTTATTTCAGCAGGACAATGCCAGACCACACTCTGCACAGGCTACAACAGCGTGGCTTTGTAGACACAGAGTGCGTGTGCTTGACTGGCCTGCTGCCAGTATCTCCTATTGAAAATGTATGGCGCATCATGAAGAGGAGAATCAGACAACGGAGACCATGGACTGTTGAGCAGCTGAAGTCTTATATCAAGCAAGAATGGACAAAATTTCCAATTGCAAATCTACTACAATTAGTATCCTCAGTTCCAAAACGATTAAAAAGTGTTATTAAAAGGAAAGGTGATGTAACACAATGGTAAACATGCCTCTGTCCCAACTTTTGTTGAGTATGTTGCGGCCATCAAATTCTAAATTTGTGTATATTTACAAAATACAATTACATTGCTCAGTAAAACCATTGAAAATCTTTTCTTTCTACTTTTGTCAGTTAAATAAAGGTTCACGTGAATTGACATACCACAGATTTTTGTTTTTATTGCATTTTGGAAAATATCCCAACTTTTCTGGAAATGGGGTTTGTAGATAAAAACCTGGTCTCCACAGCTGCCTGTGGCAACACATTCCACAGATTCACCACTCTCTGGCTAAAGTGAATGGTGAAAGGCCTTAATAGAGTGGATATTGAGAGTACGTTTCCTATGGTGGGGGAGTCTAAGACCAGAGGACACAGCTTTAGAATGGAGGAGGGCTCCTTTCAGAGTGGAGATAAGTAATTTCTCTAGCCAGAGCATGGCGAAAACATCTTGTTGCATTGACAAAGCTGTTAGAATGTGTCAACCAAGAGCTCAAATCCAATTCAGTGACTATTTAAACAACTGATATTTCAGATAATCGTCAATCTTTTCCAGAGATCAGTGGCAAACGAGTATCTTGTGTTTTTCTATGAAAGACACAAGACAGACTGAACCTTTTAATTAATTTGTCCACCATTGTGTGTTTCTTCGTATATACTGTGAATGCCTGCAAGAAAAAGCATGTCAGGGTTGTATATGGTGACCTATACAATGGAGTCCATTTAATTGGGCCATTGGTTAATCGGAACATCTGCTTATTTGCAACAACTCTTAAAGAACAAAAACTAATCCATAAAGTAGCGAGGATTCCCTTTGTCTGTTTGGGACACAATGCCACTTAATTGCGACAGGAGACTGTTTTCAAACAGTTTCTAACTAGTGTCAGATGCGTGCACTTGTGTGGCTGTTAGACACTACACCATACTTAGAGTGAACAGTTTTTAAATTATATCAGTTGAGCATGTGTTCAGAAAGAAGTAATTTTTGTCATTGGTGAGAAATAAACAATAAAACTCCTTTGCTCTCTGCAGTTTCGAGCATTCAGGCTTGGAGATACCAGAAATGGACAGGAGTGAAAAGGAAATAATTTCACTACTTCAAGTTAGGAACTATGAAGAATTTAAGGGTATAGACAATCATCTTGAATGTTACCTTTGTTCCCCACTGGATAGCCTGC
Organism: Hemitrygon akajei; assembly: GCF_048418815.1. Taxonomy (NCBI): domain Eukaryota; kingdom Metazoa; phylum Chordata; class Chondrichthyes; order Myliobatiformes; family Dasyatidae; genus Hemitrygon; species Hemitrygon akajei. The sequence continues at coordinate 71,546,643 of NC_133143.1, read as the reverse complement.
TCTCACCAGTGGCTTTAGTTAGCTGTTTGCATGCGACAGTGACCATATTCAGTATACCACTTCGACAAGGGGACTAAACCAGGCCAAATATGTACAGCCAGCTCTGGCAGAATGGTGGATGAGATCCAACAGCCAGGGACATGTTTCTGCAATGTTATGCGGAGAGTGAAGGGGATGAGGTACAGAAGATGTCATGGTCATCCACTGCAACCAAAAAAGCCCCAGTTTGTGACACTTGTTTATGCCACCAGGCCCGGACCTCCAAGGTCAAGAGAGTGGAACTGTCCAAGTGCAACTGCTTTATATGATAAAATCATCATAGTATATGGTGACATATATGCACTTTGATAATAAATTTACTCATGTCCACGTTAGACAAGTGCTTTGGATCTGTCTTCACTAGAGAAGACACAGACAATCTCCCAGATGTAATAGTGGCCAGAGGACCTAGGGTAACAGAGGAACTGAATAAAATTCACATTAGGCAGAAAATGATGTTGGTAGACTGATGGGACTGAAGGCTGATAAATCCCCAGGGCCTGATGGTCTGCATCCCAGGGTGCTTAAGGAGGTGGCTGTGGAAATCGTGGATACGTTGGTAATCATTTTCCAATGTTCTATAGATTCAGGATCAGTTCCTTGAGGATTGGAGGGTAGCTAATGTTATCCCACTTTTTAAGAAAGGAGGGAGAGAGAAAATAGGGAATTCTAGACCAGTTAGCCTGACATTAGTGGTGGGGAAGATGCTGGAGTCAATTATAAAAGATGAAATAGCAGCATATTTGGATAGCAGTAACAGGACTGGTCTGAGTCAGCATGGATTTACGAAGGGGAAATCATGCTTGACTAATCTTCTGGAATTTTTTGAGGATGTAACTATGAAAATGGACAAGGGAGAGCCAGTGGATGTAGTGTACCAGGAGTTTCAGAAAGCTTTTGATGAGGTCCCACATAGGAGATTAGTGGGCAGCAGTAGAGCACATGGCATTGGGGGTAGGGTACTAACATGGATAGAAAATTGGTTGGCAGACAGGAAACAAAGAGTAGGGATTAACGGGTCCCTTTCAGAATGGCAGGCAGTGACTAGTGGAGTACTACAAGGCTTGGTGCTGGGACCGCAGCTATTTACAATATACATTAATGATTTAGATGAAGGGATTAAAAGTAACATTAGCGAATTTGCAGATGACACAAAGCTGGGTGGCAGTGTGAAATGTGAGGAGAATGCAGGGTGACTTGGACAGGTTGGGTGAGCGGGCAGATGCATGGCAGATGCAGTTTAATGTGGATAAATGTGAGGTTATCCACTTTGGTGGCAAGAACAGGAAGGCAGATTACTATCTGAATGGTGTCATTAGGAAAAGGGGAAGTACAATGAGATCTAGGTGTTCTTGTACATCAGTCACTGAAAGTAAGCATGCAGGTACAGCAGGCAGTGAAGAAAGCTAATGGCATGTTGGCCATAACAAGGGGAGTTGAGTATAGGAGTAAAGAGGTCTTTCTGCAGTTGTACAGGACCCTGGTGAGACCACACCTGGAGTATTGTGTTCAGTTTTGGTCTCGAAATTTGAGGAAGGACATTCTTGCAATTGAGGGAGTGCAGCGTAGGTTCACGAGGTTAATTCCCGGGATGGCGGGACTGTCATATGTTGAAAGATTGGAGTGACTGGGCTTGTATACACTGGAATTTAGAAGGATGAGAGGGGATCTGATTGAAACATATAAGATTATTAAGGGATTGGACATGCTCGAGGCAGGAAACATGTTCCCAATGTTGGGGGAGTCCAGAACCAGAGGCCACAGTTTAAAAATAAGGGGTAGGCCATTTAGAACGGAGTTCAGGAAAAACTTTTTCACCCAGAGAGTTGTGGATCTATGGAATGCTCTGCCTCAGAAGGCAGTGGAGGCCAATTCTCTGGATATTTTCAAGAAAGGGTTAGATAGAGCTCATAAAGATAGTGGAGTTGAGAGATATGGGGAGAAGGCAGGAACAGGGTACTGATTGTGGGTGATCAGCCATAATCACATTGAATGTTAGTGCTGGCTCAAAGGGCTGAATGGCCTATTCCTGTACCTATTGTCTATATAGCATAAACTCACATTTGGGCAGACAGAGAACTTTGCAGAAAGAAAAGTGATGGGTCACAGGACTGATAGAACTGTTTTCTAAGCTACAGTGTGGTTCATCAGTAGGGCTTGGTCTGAATGAAGAATGAAATGAGGAGAATGTATAACCCTGTCATGACCTCTGTGATGATGAGCCCACACCTACAGGAAGTGACATCATGGAGATGCTCATTAAAATGCTCAGTGCATTGTTAGGTTTAGTCAGAAACTGTCATTTAGGATGTGGAACTGTGCTGGACTGTGCAGTTCCACATTCTAAATAGTGGTACAGCATAGGAAAGTCCTTTCGGTGCACTGTCCATACTATACATTTCCATGGTCTAAATCATACTATAGCATAGGAAAGGCCCACTGTGTCTGTACTGACCATGATGCACACAGCCTGTATCCCTTGTTTCCCTGCCTCTTCATGAGCCTGTCTCAATAACTCCTTAAATGCTGCAATTGTACCTGCTCAACACATTTGCCACAGAAACTTCCTGTAAGCTTTCTCCTTTCAGCTTAAAGCTATACCTTCTAGTATCAGTCATTTTGATGAAGGCACTGAGATTAATAATAACTTTATTTTTTAGCACCGTTCATACATTAAGATGCAGGCTCAAAGTTCTTTACATAGATTGTCAAGATAAATCAATATAGTAATAAAAATGTAAGAAATTAAAAATCATCAGTAAGAACAAACATAGAATAAAATGTAATTGAATATACTAAATTGTATAACTGTTATCAACATCAACAGGCCTTAAATTAATCCTATAAGGAGGCCATGCTTTAAAAAGTAGGTTCTTAGAAGTGTTTTTAGATGTTCCACAGTACTAAATTAAATTGATGGATGTCTTGGCATTGTGCAGTTCTACTGCTTGATGTGTGGTGATCCAGTGCTGTTGAAATAATGCAAATATGCAATTTTTGTTTCCAGGCTATTGGAAGTCATTGCTGCTGTTAAGCTGCACGTAACAGCTCTGCTATTGTTAACTTGAGGCGTTTTGTGCAGGTTTTATTGGCAAAAAAGTCAAAAATCAAAGGCCACAACAATGCTGTTACAGCTTGAGATTTCCAGATTTCAGAGTTCAATTCCAGTGATTGTACATTCTCCCCGTGATCGCGTGGGTGTCCTCTGGGTGCTCTAGTTTCCTCCCATAGTCTAAAGACATGGATTAGTAGGTTAATTGGTCATTGTAAAGGTCTTGTAATTAGGCTTGGGTTAAATTGGTGGCTTGCTGGGTGGTGCGGCTGAAGGGACGAAAGGCCCTTCTGTGATGTATCGCTAAATAAAGTAAATTTATTTATCACCGTTACTGTCACCAAATACCACCCTGAGATTCATTCCCTTGCAGGCGTTTACAGGAAAATAAAGAAATACAATAGAATTTATGAAAGTCTATACATAAAGACTGACCAACAACCAGCATGCAGAAGTAGACAAATTATGTAAACTAAAATTTAAAAAAGCGTAAATACTGAGAACATGAGTTGTAGAGTCCTTGAAAGTGTGTCTGTAGGTTGTGCGATCCATTCAGTGTCGAGATGAGTAAGGTTACCCACATTCGTTCAAGAACTTGATGACCGAGGAATAATAACTGTTTCACTTTCATAATGCACTTAGAGTATTGTGTTCAATTCTGGTCACCTCATTATAGGAAGGATGTGGAAGCTATGGAGAGGGTGCAGAGGAGATTTACCAGGATGTTGCCTTGGAGAACAAGTCATATGAAGCAAGGTTAGCAGAGCTGGGGATTTTCTCTTTGGAGCGTAGAAGAATGAGAGGGGACTTGATAGAGGTCTACAAGATTATGAGAGGCATAGGTAGGGTGGATAGTCAGTACCTGTTTCCCAGGGCACCAATAGCAAACACCAGAGGGCATATGTACAAAATTAAGGGAGGGAAGTTTAGGGGAGACATCAGGGGTAAGTTTTTTTACACAGAGGGTTGTGAGTACCTGGAATGACTTGCCAGGGATGGTGGTGGAGGCTAAAACATTAGGGGTATTTAAGAGCCTCTTGGACAGGCACATGAATGAAAGAAAAATGGAGGGTTATGGGATAGTGTGGGTTTAGTACTTTTTTTAAGGATTATATGGGTCAGCACAACATGGAGGGCTGAAAGGCCTGTACTGTGCTGTAGTGTTCTATGGTTCTATGAATCTAGTGTGTGGGTCCTGAGCTCCTGCCCGATGACAGCAGTGGGAAGAAAGCATTGCCTGGATGCTGGGGTCCTTGATGGATGCTGCTTTCCCATGGCAGCACTCCTTGTAGATGTGCTCAATGGTGGGGTCAATAACTTGGACAGCTCTGTATAATATGACATTGGTCTAAAATGGTGTATGATAAGGTATCAGAATCTCCCATTTCTGCTTGTCATGGGTGTGTGTGAGTTTAATCTGCCTTTGAGTAACTCTTAGATTCGGGCGTCGGGAATGTAGGTGGATAGTTGGCAATGCTCTGAGTGCAATCTGAAATCTCATACCTGCACTCAGTATACCCAGTAATTAGTGTTTGTACCTCTGTTCTAACCCTTGTCCTGCATTGTCCTTTCTGTTTGAAGGAGATTATAACAGTGATGAGAGATGTTGCAGTTGGTCTACAAACACTTCATGGCTCAAACATTGTCCATGGCGCTTTACACCCTCACAATGTGTTTGTCATTAACCGTCAGTGTGGAATCGTTGGAGATTTTGATTTCACCAAAACTCCAGTGAGTAGTTGGGTTTACTTCAATATTTATAGAGGAGAATTTTAACTGATTCAGAGATTGTGGGTATTACTGCTAAGGCCAACATTGATTACCTGCCCCGAATTAAAGCCTTCAGGCAGGGTAGCAGAATTAAGCCATTCAGCCCATTGAGTCTGCTTTGCCAATCCATCAGGGGTGATTTATTATCCCTCTCTTTTTAAATCTTTTTATTAATTTTCAAACAAAACATAAGAAAAAAACAACAAATACAGAGAGCTTGAGAATACATAATTAATAAGGTTTGAATGCAAATATAAACAGTTAATAACACAGATATAATAACCTCCCAAACTCATACTGTATTTACAAAAATAAACCCCCCCCCAAAAAAGCTAACACCAGCTAACCTAACCAACATGGGCTATTATATCATATCAGGTATACACAGTAGTGTCAATAACTCCACAACTCTATCCAAATAACTAAAGATGATAAGAAAAAGGTTTGGGAAAGGTCAATTTAACTCGTATGAAAATGTTGAATAAATGGTCTTCAGGTTTCTTCAAATTTGACCGAAGGGTCAAAAATGACACTTCTGATTTTTTCTAAACTCAGACAAGATATAGTTCGGGAAAACCATTGAAATGTATTTGGGCTATTAATTTCTTTCCAGTTCAGTAGAATGGATCTTCTAGCCATTAATGTAACAAATGCAGTCATCCGCCTAGCTGAAGGGGATAAATAACTGTTATCCATCATTGGTAAGCCAAAACTTGCAGTAATAGGATGAGGTTGCAAATTAATTCTCAAAACTGTTGAAATGATACCAAAAATATCTTTCCAGTATTTTTGCAAGCAAGGGCAAGACCAAAACATGTGGGTCAAAGAGGCTACTTCAGAATGGCATCTATCACAGATTGGATTAATGTGGGAATAAAATCGAGCAAGTTTGTCCTTAGACATATGGGTCCTATGTACCACCTTGAATTTTATTAGGGTGTGGTTGTCACTAATAGAAGAGGAGTTAACTGACTGTAAAATTTTCTCCCATTGCTCTGTAGGTAAGGGAAATTGAAGTTCTTTTTCCCATTCATTCTTAATTTTATCATATCCCTGGCTGTATTTTCATGATCATATTATAAATGATGGCTATTAAACCCTTCTGATAGGGATTTAAACCTAGATTTTTTCCCGTAATGCCAATTTGGCATGAATTCAGAAAGGATTGTAACATATTATTCAAAAAATTTCTAATTTGTAAATATCTAAAAAAATGGGCTCTAGACAAATTATATTTATTAGACAGCTGTTCAAAGGACATGAAACAATTATCTAAGAATAAGTCACGAAAACATGTTATACCCCTCGTTTTCCATAGCACAAAGGCTTGGCCCATAACAGAGGGCTGAAAAAGAAAGTTAGATATAATAGGGCTTGATAAAATGAACCTATTCAAACCAAAAAATTTACGGAATTGAAACCATATTCATAATGTATATTTAACTATAGGGTTAGTCATTTGTTTATTCCATTTAGAGAAGACAAAGGGAAGCGAAGACCCTAAGATAGAGACCAATGAAAAATCTTGTACAGATTTACCCATTGTGGGCTTTGTATTGCCACCGAGTCCTGTGTCCAAAATATTAAATATTGGATATTAACTGCCAAATAATAAAGTCTTAGGTTCGGCAAAGCCAAACCACCTTCCTTCTTAGACTTCTGTAAATATTTTTTTACTTTATCTAGGATTTTTATTCTGCCATACGTACGAAGATATTTTAGAGTCAATAATATCAAAGAAGGATTTAGGAATAAAAATTGGTAATGATTGAAGTAAGTATAAAAATTTAGGTAGAACTATCATCTTAATAGCATTGATTTGACCAACCAATGACAAAGACAATGGGGACCATCTAGTAACGAGTTGCTTAATCTGGTCAATTAAGGGTAAAAAATTAACTTTGAATAAATCCTTATGTTTCTTGGTAATTTTAATACCCAAATAAGTAAAGTTATCTGTAACTACTTTAAATGGTAGATATTTATAAATTGAAACTTGCGCATTTAATGGGAATAATTCACTCTTATTGAGATTCAGTTTATAGCCAGAAAAGCTACTAAACTGAGCAAGCAAAGATAAAACAACAGGAATAGATCTCTCATGGTCAGAGAGATATAGTAACAAATCATCAGTGTATAATGATAGCTTATCTGTCCCTTCCCCATGGGTAATACCAAAAATATTAGGTGAATCACGAATAGCAATGGTTAAGGGTTCCAAAGCAATGTCAAATAGTAGAGGACTTAAAGGACAGCCTTGCCTCATGCCACGAAACAACTGAGAAAAGGGAGATCTTTGATTATTGGTAAGAAACGAAGCCAAAGGCTTATAATATATTAATTTAATCCACAATATAAATGTCGGGCTAAAATTAAAATTCTGAAGCGTACTAAGTAAATATGGCCATTCAACTCTGTCAAACTCTTTCTCAGCGTCCAAGGAAATAACACGTTCTGGGATCCTAGATGAAGGAGTATAAGCTATATTAATTAATTTTCTAATGTTAAAAGATGAATAACGATTTTTAATAAATCCAGTCTGGTCCTCAGAAATGATTTGAGGAAATAATTTCCAATCTGGTGGCCAAAATTTTGGTAAAAATCTTGAAATCCAGACTTAGCAAAGATATAGGCCGATATGATGCACATTCAATAGGATCTTTGTCTTTTTTAAGAATTAGAGAAATGGAAGCTTCTTAAAAAGATTGTGGTAATTTACCTACAGTTAATGCATCCTTAAAAATTTTACATAACCAAGGAGAAAGTATAGAAGAAAAAGATTTTAAAATTCCACAGTGTAACCATCCGGACCAGGGGCTTTACCTGAATTCATTGAAAAAATAGCCTCTTTTATTTCATCTTCCGTAATGGGTGCATCTATTGATACACAATCCTCGGCTGTTAATTTCAGGACATTCAGTTTCCTTAAAAATTCATTCATTATGGAAGAATCGTCAGAAAATTCTGATTGATATAAAGGGTTATAAAATTCTTGAAAGACTTTGTTTATCTCTTTATGATCAACTGGCAGAGTACCATCTCATTTACGGATCTTGATGATCTGACGTTTAACTGAAGCAGTTTTCAATTGATCAGCCAATAATTTACCAGATTTATCCCCATGTATATAAACCTGAGTCCTAGTTTTAATTAATCGATTTTCAATCAAAGAGGATAATAGCAAACTGTGCTCCATTTGAAATTCAACTCTCTTTTTATAAAGCTCCTTACTAGGAGTCACAGAGTATATCTTATCAATTTCTTTAATCTTATCAACCAACATAAGTATTTCAGTGTTAATTCGTTTTCTGACTCCAGCAGAGGATGAAATAATTTGGCCATGGATAAATGCTTTAAAGGTGTCCCATAATATTCCACTAGAAAGCTCTTCTGTAGAGTTTGTTGAAAAGAACAAATCAATTTGTGGTCTAATAAAGTTAGAGCTTTATTGAATCCTGAAGTAGAGTAGAGTTGAACCGCCATGGTTTAACACTTGAGGATGAATCCATTGTCTTAATAGATAGTTTCAAAGGTGCATGGTCAGAGATAGTAATAGAATTATAGTTACAGTCAATAATGTCTGGAAGTAAACGATGATCAATAAAGAAATAGTCAATTCTTGAGTAATTATGATAAACATGAGAGAAATATGAAAATTCTTTATCCTTAGGATGTAGAAATCGCCAAATTTCAGAAATTCCAGAATCAACCATAAAGGAGTTAATGAGAGAGGCCGATTTATTTGGAAGAACCTGATTAGACTTGGATCTATCCATCAAGGGATTTAAACAACAATTAAAATTCCCACCCATTACCATATACTCATTTAAATTAGGAAGGGATGTGAATAAACACTTAAAAAATTCAGGACAATCAATATTCGGGGCATAAACATTAACCAAAACAACTTTTTGGTTAAAAAGTAAACCAGCGAGAAGCAAAAATCTACCTTGTGGGTCTGAAATTGTTTCATAATGAATGAAAGAGGTTGAAGAGTCTATAAAAATAGAAACACCTCTCACTTTAGCTTGGGAATTCGAATGGTACTGTTGTCCCTTTCAAAACCTAAAAAAAGTTGACAATCCTCTTTCCTCACATGAGTCTCTTGTGCAAAAATAATATTAGCATTCATTCTATGGAATACTTCAAATATTTTTTTCCATTTAATCGGATGGTTTAGACCATTTGTATTCCAAGAGACAAAGTTAATAGTCTTATCCATATTGGTAATGTTTATTGTAATAAACGCACAAGGTTAAACAGAAAGTAAACTCATGAATCCAGAAGAGAAGAGCAGGTTCAAAGAGGAACCAGAAGTTATGACACTTCAGACATTTTGGTAGTTTCAAATCAGCCAATGATGGAAAAACTAAGCGAAAAGAAGAAGATAGACCCCTCCCCTCACCCACAAAAACCCAAGAAAGAGCCAGAGAAGGGCCAGCAAGCAGACTAACACTAATTTTACCCCTATCTCTCAAGACGGCAGCTCAAAAAAAGTAAGAAAAAAAGACACAAACCACCCCTATTCAAAAACAAAGGGTTACTATAACAAGAAGACTGTAAAATTAATATCAAAAAAGACAAGATTAAGAGAAAAAAAACTAAACTGTTAGAGCATAAAACAGGGTAACATTATACTAATATTTCAATAAGACACCAGCACTCTTGTACAGACACACCCAAATGGATGTGACATGTCCAAGAAATTAAGGTCTTATGGGAAGAAGAAATGACATCTTGAAAAAAGAAATTTAAAAAAAGACTGAATGCTCCAACGTAAAAGATATAAAACAAAAATAAATTCAAACTTAAAACATTTAATTGGCTTTCGAAATCAAAAGAATAATAATAAAAAAAGTCTCAAAAGAGACCAAAAACAAACATTTACTTGGACATGTAAAAAGTAGTTGCACTATCAGACAACACACAGAGATCTTCATATTATGAAAGGTCCGAATCTATAAGCTAATTGTTAGCTTTAAAAAAAAAGCAAAAACAATAAAAAACAGTTAAAGACAGATAATAAAAATACAATATGTTAATCAGCTCATAGCAGAAGGATGATATTCCTCGAGAAATCTTTGGGCGACAGCTGGAGATTTAAACAGCCGGCGAGAATTATCCGGAAGAACGACTCTCAGATGCGCTGGGAATAACAGCACTTGTTTGAAGCCTTTCCGAAAGAATTCTGACATCACCGATTTAAGAGCCATTCTTTCCCTCAAAACTTCAGGACTAAAATCTTCCATGATACGAAATTTGAATTCTTGAAAGTTGATCATCCCCTTTTGTCGGGCAACTCGAATCAGACGATCTTTAATATGAGCATAGTGACGACGGAGGATAACTGGCCTTGGCCTTTCGCCTGGAACTGGTTTTAAACGAGAAATGCAGTGCGCGTGGTCGATCACTGGAGAGGTATCCAGAACCTTTGAGCCAAACACATTCAACAGGATCACCCTTCTCGACATCTTCCAGGAGCCCGATTATCCACAGGTTCTGTCTTTGAGATTGATTTTCAAGATCAATAATTTTGTATTTGTAGTGTTCCAACATTTGAGAAGTCGAAGACAGCTTTTGTTCCAAAGTTTCAATTCTACGATCGCTTTGATGAGTGGCTTCATCGAGATCTGAAATTCTTGCTTCTTCTTGTTGGATTTTCGATTTAAGCAATTGAAGACTTACGTCGACCATCTTTAAAGTTTCGTCAAGCAGGGAAAATTTTGGGCTAAGTTTTTCCTCCAGTCTCTCATCCAGAAGTTTCCCAATTGCATCCAAAGTTAATGGTTCCTTAATTGCTTTTGCTGCTTTAGTTCCTCGTGGTCTCCCAGTCATTTTAACAGATTGAAAGTAAAACTCAAAAAGTCTAAAAGTATATCTTAAATTATCAACCCCTTTAGTGTAGGTATAAATAAGTCAGTTGGGGGGTGATTGCAGGTAAAAGAAATAAAAGGATTGGAGCGAAGTCTAATTCAGCTTCACACCATGAATGCCATCTTGAGAGTTCCCCTTATTATCCCTCTCAACCCCATGTTCCTGCCTTCTCCCCATAGCCTTTGACACTCGTACTATTGCTATGAAATTTGGAGGTCAAGATGCTGAGCTATGTATAGAATGTAATATATTAAGACCATAAAATATAGGAGCAGAATTTGGTCATTCGCCCATTGAGTCTGCTCCACCATTCAATCAAGGCTGATCCTTCTTTCCCCTCCTTAGCCCCACTCTCTGGCCTTCTCCACGTAACCTTTGATGTCATGTCCAATCAAGAACTTATCAAGCTCGGTCTTAAATACACCTAACAACCTGGCCTCCACAGCTGCCTCTGGTAATAAATTTCACAAATTCACCACCCTCTGGCTAAAGAAATTTCTCTGTCACTGTTTTAATTGGGCACCCTCTATCCTGAGTTTGTGCCCTCTTGTTTCAGACTCCCCCACAGTGGCAAACATCTTTTCCACATCTACTCTGTCTAGCCTTTCAACTTTCAAAAGGTTTCAATGAGATCCCCCCCCCCATCTTTCTAAATTCCAGTGAGTACAGACCCAGAGTGATCAAATGTTCCTCAAATCATGACCCTTTTATTATTGGAATCATCCTTTGTAACCTCCTCTCAACCTTCTCTAATGCCAGCACATCTTTTCTTAGATGATGAGCCCAAAACTGTTCTCAATACCTCAAGGTGAGGCCTCACCAGTGCCTTATAAAACCCTAGCATCACATCCCTGTTCTTGTATTCTAGAGCTCTCAAAGTGAATGCTAACATTGCATTTTGCCTTCCTCACCATCAACTCGAACTGCAAGTTATCCTTTACGATGTTCTGCACAAGGACTCCCAAGTCCCTTTGTGTTACGTGACCACAGGTTTCCTTCACTGTGGAGTGTCACCTTGGATGAGGCGGGACTATGCTGTCAGTATAACAAGCTGTGATGGACCACTGAGACTTGGAGTAAGAAAGGAGAGAGAGAGGAGGGTTTGGATCACCAGTGCCTCCAGCACTTGTTGTAAATGGATAAAGTCTGTTACTTTCTCATGCCCAAAAGATTGGGTTGATTAATAGATTGGATGTGTGACTGTCACTTCGTATGATCCATATGTGGATTCTTTTGGAGTATTCTGTGACGACCACTTTCGTTAACCCTTACCTGGATTCGGGTGTGCTGTGGTGACCACCTGTGTTAAAGTGACTGTCACTTTGTGATATTTCGGAACAATTTGACAGATAAGATCTTCAATGACTGTTATTTCGTTTACCCAGTGTGGAATCTGTGGAATTCTTCATAATTGCCTTCTCTCTGCATTTTAATGTGGATTTACAAATCTCTCCCATCATTTATTCCGTGGATTACTGAACCTTTCTACTTTGCTGTCTGAATCTTTAGACTTAAATAATTGTTCCTAAGTTTGACTGGGAGCCGCACACACATATATACACATAACATTGTTAACTTCTGTTTATTTTGTTTGATATTCTAGATTTTGAGTAGATACTAATAAAGAAAGTGGTTTTAACATCAAAACCAGACTCCATTTGTGGTCTATTGCTGCTGGTACGTAACATTTGAATCTCATATTTTTGGATTTTCTCTCCATTTATAAAATAGTCTGCACATTTACTACTTCTACCAAAGTGCATGGCCATGCATTTTCTGACATCGTATTTTATTTGCCATTTTTCCTAATTTGTCTAAGTCCTTATGCAGCCTCCCTGTTTCATCAACGCTACCTGCCCCTCCACTGGTCTTCATATCATCTGCAAACTTGGCAACAAAACCATCTATTCCGTCATCCAAATCATTTATATACAGCACAAAAAGAAGCGGTCCCAACACCGACCCCTGCGGAACATCATTAACCACTGGCAGCCAACCAGAAAAGGATCCCTTTATTCCCACTCTCTGCCTCCTACCAATCTGTCAATGCTCTAACCATGCCAGTAACTTTCTTGTAACTTGGTAAGCATCTCATGTGTGGCACCTTGTCAAAGGCCTTTTGAAAGTCCAAATGTACAACATCCACATCATCCCCTTTATCTTTCCCACTTGTAATCTCCTCAAATATTTCCAACAGGTTAGTCAGGCAAGATTTTCCCTGAAGGAAACCATGCTGACTTTGTCCTGTCTTGTCCTGTGTCACCGAGTACTCCATAACCTCATCCTTAAACAGTTGACTCCAACATCCTCCCAACCACTGAGGTCTGGCTAACTGGTCTATAATTTCCTTTCTGCTGCCTTCCAACTTTCTTAAAGAGTGGAGTGACATTTGCAATTTTCCAGTCCTCTGGCACCATGCCAGAGTTCAATGATTTTTGAAAGATCATTTCTAATGCCTCCACAATCTCTACCGCTTCCTCTTCCAGACCCCTAGGATGCAGTCATCTGGTCCAGGTGACTTGTGTATCCTGAGGACTTACAGCTTTTTGAGAACCTTCTCCCTTGTAATAGTAACTGCACTCACTTCTCTTCTCTCACACCCTTCATCATCTGGCGCACTGCTGGAGTCTTACACAGTGAAGACTCATGCAAAATACTCAGTTTATCTGCCGTCTCCTTGTCCTCTTTATTCCTTCTCTGACCTCATTTTCTAGCAGTCCTGTATCCACTCTCATCTCTCATATCTAAATATCTCTGTTTGCTTAAATATTCTATGTACAGTATAGAGCACTGTACCTAAACAAAGGTAAATACTCTACCCAGTACAGTATAGAGCACCATACCTGAACAAATCTGAGTTAAGTTAAATAAAGTAAATGTTTATAAAAGAAGCTAGGATGCTTGGCGTTAGAAGCTTAAAGTATATTCAAACTATCATGAGTTAATCACTCCTTATCCAAGAAACTTAAAGTTGTCAATCAATTGGTCTGTTGTTGCAGGTTAAATGTAATTTGATCAGATATTTAGCTTTATCTCAGTACACAGAGCCAAACATGGCGTGATATGCACCTGCACTTTTCTGAATATCTTTAGTTTCAGATGTTTTTACAAGCTGTTAAAATTGAGCACTGTACAGGCATTGGTGGCATGGTAGCATCACAGTTATTGTAACACTATAAAAAGCCAGCAATTGGGGTTTAGTTTAAAAAACACGAAATGCTGGCAGAACTCAGCACGCCAGGCAGCATCTATGGGAGGAGGTAATAATGACGTTTCGGGCCGAAACCCTTCATCAGTTGTGAAGTAACATGGGATGGTCGAGGGGGGTAAGAAGTGGGGAGAGGGATAAAGTAGAGAGCTGGGAAGTGATAGGCTGGAGGGAAATGGGCTAGGGGAAGGTGGAGAATTATGGGAAATAAAAGAGAAAGAAAGGTAGGACTGGGGGGAGATTATAGTGAGGGGGGGAAAAAGAGAGAGAAAGAGAACCAGACTAAAATAATAGGGATGGGGGTAAGGGTGGGGGGCAGGGGTATCAACGGAGGTCAATTGGGGTTTAGTTCTTGTGTTCTGCCTCTGATGTGTGGATTTGCTCCAGGTGCTTGAGTTTCTTCCCATTCTCCAATGACATACAGGTGTTGGTTAATAAGCTGTGGGCATGTTATGTTGGCGTGGGAAACGTGGCAAAACTTGAGGGCTGCCCCAGCACCTGGTCATTGCTGAAAATGACACCTTTCTATCAGTTTTTCGATGTAGGTGTGACAAATGAGGCTAATCTTTTGATCAAATGGTGTAAAGTATTAAAGCTTATTAATTAGTATATCACTGTAGGTTGCAAAAGAATTATTTAAATGATTTTCAAAGAGTTATATATGTGATCTATGACTGTTACCAGATATTTTTTACCGGCAGGATCAGCGCAGTAAAGTCAGTTGGATGGTGGCTGGTAAACTGGACCTTGTGGCACCGGAGATCCGGAGTGGTCATTCTGCTGATTCTGCATCTGACATGTTTGCTTACGGAAACCAGCTCCTCTGGGTAAATTCCAATTTCTACCTAATGCAATTTACAGCACCATTGCTGAATTAAGGTACTCTACCTGGTACAGTTTGGAGCATCATATCCGATCGAAGGTAAATACTCCTGGTATAGTATAGAGCTCTGTACCTGATCGAAGGTAAATACTCTCCCTGGTACAGTATAGAGCACCATGCCCAATCAAAGGTACATGCTCTACCCATCTGATGGTAACCACACTGAAGTAAAGGTTATAAACACGAGGATACATGGAGTTAGAAGTTATTCTGCTGCTGTGTCAAGCCCAAGGAGACCATGCCTGGAGCATTATCAAAGTTAAAGGTATATTACAAGTATGTATACTATCCATATCCTTGAGATTTGTCCACTTACAGGCAGCCACAAAACAAAGAAACCCAATAGAATCCATTGGAACAAAAAAGATTGTCAAACACCCAATGTGCAGAGGGAAAAAAATTGTGTAAGCAAATAACATTCAGAACTGAGTTTCACAAAAGTGAGTCCACAGCCTCGAGGCCAGTCATCAGTGCAGCTGGTCCAGGAACCTGGTAGTTGCAGGCTGCTGCCTCAGTTCAGCACAGAGACAAGTAAACCTCGTAGAGCAGCGAGCTGAACACTGACCCATCCCTCGCCTCTGGACCTGACACCTTGATCGTTTCAATCTGGTCTGGCACTTAAAACGGCCAAACCTGGGTCATTCCTTATTTTCAGTCTCAGGCCCTACCACCATCATTCAGCCCATACCTGTCCTTTCCAATCTGACCTGGTACTTAAACCTCAGGTTGTCCCTCGATCTCTGACCCGGGACCTGCCGCTTCGATACGCTCTCAGGCCCAGAATTCACTGCTTCATTCAGCCCATACCCTACCTTTCCAATTATTCTACATTGTAGAACATTGCACAGGATAACCCAGGAGCAGACCATTCAGCCCAAAATGTTGTCCCAATCCAGTTAAGCTAGAAATCAAATGGCCCAGCTAAACTAATCTCTTCTGCCTACATAATGTCAATATCCCTCCATTTTCATCGTTCATGTGCCTATCTAAATGTCTTTTAAAATGTTTCTAATGTTTCTACCTCTACCACCTCTCCAGGTAGTGCATTGCAGGCATTCGGCATTCCCTGTGTGTAAACAAACAAACAAAGTTGCTTCTCACATCTCCTTTGAAATTACCCCCTCTCTGGTATTAGACATTTCAACCCTTGGAAAACAATACTGTTTGTCTACTTTATCAATCCTATAAACTTCATCAGATCTGTCCTCAGCCTCTGCTGCCCCAGATAAACAACCGTTTGTCCAACCTCTCGTCATACCCTCTAATCCAGGCAGCATTGTGGTAAACCTCTCAAGCCTCAATATCCTTCCCCAGAACTGTATGCAGTACTCCAGATGCAGCCTAACTGGAGTTTAATAAAGCAGCAGCATAACCTCCTGACTTTTGAACTCAATGCCATATGCCTTCTTAACTACACTATCAACCACTATAGCCACTTTCAGGGAGTTATGAACTCAGCACAACTTGTCCATGCTGACCAGTGGGCATTCTTCCATATTAACCCCATTGCCCAGCACCTGGTCCATTACCCTCTTTGGCCAAGCCCTTCAAGTCTTTACCCGGATACTTCTTACCTGCTTGCAGTGACTCACAGCCACTCTCCCAGACTTTGTCCTGGTGAAGAAAGACCACCCCCTCATACTCCCTCTGAATTTCTCCCCTCCCCTCTGGTTTCATCTAACTTTGATGTGAGGGGGCAGTTCCCTTTAGTCAGAATTGTGTACATGTCACAGGCACATTCCTTAATATCCTCCTCTGCTCCAGGGAGAAGAGACCCACTGCTCCAGACTCTCCTTGGAACCAAACTGTTCCATCCAGGCAGCATCCTTATGAATCTTCTCTCCAGCACAAACCATAGCCTTCCTACGATGTGGTGACCAAGATTCAAGGTTACTTGTCATATATATGCCAAAACATACAGTGGAAATACATCATTAGCATTTAAACCAACACACCTAAGGATGTCCAATCATAAACAAGACAAAATCTGCAGATGCTGGAAATCGAAGCAATGCACACACAATGCCAGAGGAACTCGGCAGGCCAGGCAGTGTGTATGGAAAAGAGTAAACAATAGATGTTTCATGCTGAGACCCTTCATCAGGACTAGAGAAAAAGAGATGAGAAGTCAGAGTAAGGGAGGGGGGGAGGAAGAAATACAAAGCAGTAGGTGAAAAGTGAAACTGGAAATGGGGGAGGGGTGAAGTAAAGAGCTGGGAAGTCGATTGGTGAAAGAGATAAAGGGCTGGAGAAGGGGGAAGCTGATAGAATATAAAGGAAAGGGAAGGGGGAGGCACATTAGAGGGAGGTAGCGGACAGGTAAGAGTTAAGGTGAAAGAAGGAAGTAGGAATGGGGAATGGTTGGGGGGGGGGGGTGGAGGCCATTACCAGAAGTTTGAGAAATCGATGTTCATGCCATCAGGTTGGAGGCTACCCAGACGGAATACAAGGTGTTGCTCCTCCAACCTGAGTGTGGCCTCATTGCGGCAGTAGAGGAGGCCGTGGGCTGATCAATTTACAGGAAGCTACATTGGGAGGAGACCTCTTCCGCGAGCACCTATACTCCACCTGCTAGAAAAAGCAGGAACTCCCAGTGGCCACCCATTTTAATTCTACTTCTCATTCCCATTCTGGCATGTCAGTCCATGGCCTCCTCTACTGCTGTGATGAGGCAACACTCAGGTTGGAGGAGCAACACCTTTTTTCAGGTAGCCTCCAGCCTGATGGCATGAACATCAATTTCTCGAACTTCCAGTAATGCCCCCCCCCCATTTCCCCCTCTCACCTTAACTCCTTACCTGCCCATTACCTCCCTCTGATGTGCCTCCCTCTTCCCTTTCTTCCATGGCCTTGTGTGATCTCCTATCAGACTCCCCCTTCTCCAGCCCTTTATCTCTTTCACCAAAATCGACCCCAGCTTGCTCTTCACCCTTCCCCCATTCCCAGTTTCACCTATCATCTACTGCTTTTTATTTCTTCCTTTCCTCCTCCCACCTTCATACTCTGACTTCTCATCTTTTTCTCTAGTCCTGATGAAGGGTCTCAGCCCAAAACGTTGACTGTTTACACCTAGGATGTTCTGGGGGCAGCCCACAAGTATCACTGCACTTTCCAGCACCAACGTAGCATGCCCACGATGCTCGGTAGAGCAACAAAACAACAGCAAAACAAGCCCCTTTCCTTCCTCCCACCCACACATCCATGCACATACACACGTACACGGTCCCTTAACCCCAGGACTGGCCTCCAGGCTCCAGCAGACATGGGTTAACCAGAATCGCACATGGTTTTCCAGCTGAGATCTGAGCAAAATTTTATAAAATTGGAATAACTTCTCTTGTTAGTTCACAGACTTGTGAAAATCAGGATCCTATATGCCCTTCTACCTGCACTATCACCTTCAAGGATCTCAAATTTGTCTTCTTGAGATTGCTCTGTAACTCAATATCCCCTAACATGTTACCATATGTTTTGTGTCCTAGTCTCATTAGTGATCCCAAAGTGCATCACCTGATGTTTGTGTGGATTAAGCTCCACCCACCAGACAGATATCTTCCTGCAGCCTAAAACTACGCTCCACACCACCAACATCTCCACCAATCCTCACGTCACCTGCATACTTGCTGATCTTCATTCACGTACATCACAATGACTGATGCCTGTGGGGTACTGATACTCACAGTAACAGCTCTTTACCATCATCGTCCATGTTCTATTGTCACGCCAGTTTCGAATCCACTTTGCCAACTTGCCTTGAATCCCATAAGCCCTAACCTTTTAGACTTGTCTCCCAACTTGTAAAAAATGTAATAAAGTCCAGGTAAATCACATCTGCTACCCTACTGACATCAATATTCTTTGTGACCTCTTCAAAGAATTTAATCAAATTAGTCAGACAGGAGTTGACCCCAACTGAGCCATCTTATTTGCCCCAGCCTTTACAAGTTAACCATTCTTCCTGTCCTTCAGAATGTGTTACACTGTCTGTCCTACTTCTGACAGGTTTAGAGGTACCAGGTTTTTCCCTGCAACCTTCAGTGAAAAGGAGGGTCATATTTGCTGTCATTCAGTCATCTACCTTACCTGTGTCCAACCCAGGTGTAGAAATTTTAGCCTGTACTGAAACACAGCCTCCCTTAGCAACCTGCCCAAGTGATTTATCTACCTTCAACTGTACCAAGGCACCGACTACCTCCACTGAATTCCTCAGCAACCCTTTGTGAATACCAATGAAAACCATAAGACATGGGAGCAAACAAGAGAAAACCTTCAGATGCTGGAAGCCAAGCAGCACACACAAAATGCCGGAGGAATTCAGCAGGCCATGTAGCATCTGTGGAAGAAAGTACTATCAAAGTTTTGGGCCAAGACCCTTCAGCAAGTCTGCTCCACCATTTATTATCCCTCTCAACCCCATACTCCTGCCTTCTCCCCATGTCTTTTGACACCCTGAGTAATCAAGAACCTATAAACCTCTGCTTTAAATATACCCAATTATTTGGCCTCCACAGCTGACTGGGATTGAATTCCACAGATTCACTACCCTCGCTTCACCTCTGTTCTGAACAGACATCTTTTTCTGAGGCTGTGCCCTCTGGACCTTCATTCCCCCACGAGTGGAAACATCCTCTCTATGAATGAAGAGTATTCCTCTGAAGGCCAGAAAAGCCTTGAAATGTTAAGTAGATTGTTTCTAATGAAAGGGACAAGAAATGTATACATTTTAAACCATAATACCATTTCTTTTGCAGTTGAACTTTTCAAGGAATGATTTCACAGTAAATCTTGATGGTACTGTAGATTTGAGTGAGCTGAGTATGGTAAGTGAATTGATGGTCCTGATGATTTCCAGCATCTGCAGATATTCTCATGTTAGTGTTGAATATTACTGTTTAAATCCTGATGGTATTGTGGATATGAGTGATCTGAATAGCGTATGTGAATTAATAATGAATATCACTGTTTAAATTCTGTGTATTTTAACATTTGTGCCTTTCAAGAGGTACATCACACCCAACAGTAATTTTCCAGACAGTAATGTAGCAGTAAGCGTAACACTACTACGGCCCCAGCAACCTGGGTTCAATTACCCTCTCCCCCTCCCCTCCCCACCCGCCAAGTGTCTGTAAGGAGTTTGTATGTTCTCCTCGTGACCTGATTGTGTGGATTTCCTTTGGATGCTCCGGTTTCCTCCCACGTGCCATGGGTTCATAGGTTAATTGGTCACGTGAGTGTACTTGGATAGAGTGGGCTCGTTGGACAGGAAGGGTTTGTTACTGTGCTGTACCTCTAAATAAAATAAATATTAAAGATGGCTTCAGTTCTTTCTGCTCTTGAAAATCTATGCCCTTTTGTTTCAGGCTCCCCTGTCTTGGAGGCAAAAACTATGATCATCCACCTTATCCATATCCCTCCTGTTTTTACAAATCAACATGAGGTCACCACTCAGCTTCACTCCAGCAAAGCAGTCCCAGCATATTCAGTCTCTCCTTGTAGCTCTTTCTTTTTTGGCCCTACGTTGCTCAGGGTCAACCCTGGGTGTTGTGTCCTAGCTGCCTACCTGTTACGCATGCTAGGGCAGTACAATAGGGAGAGCAAGCTGTTAACCCATGCAGCTGATGAATCCATAGGAATGGCAGACAACTATACAATTTGGCACCAGTGGCATTGCAGGAGTTGCCAGTCAGTGTTGATCTCAATGTTGGATTACCTTATAAGATCATAAGACCATAAGATATAGGAGCAGAATTAGACCATTTGGCAGTTCTGCCATTTCATCATGGCATCATTTTCCTCTCATCCCCTCCACAGTTGCCTATGGCAAAGAATTCCACAGATTCATCACTCTGTCCAAAGAAATTCCTCCTCATTTTTGTTCTAAAACGATGCCCATCAATTGAGGCTGTGTCCTGAACATCCTCCCTACATCCATTTTGTCAAGACCTTTCACCATTCGATAGGTTTCAATGAGGTCCCCCTTATTCTTCTGAATAGTGAATACAGACCCAGAGCCATCAAACACTTTTCATATGACAAGCCATTCAATCCTGAAATCATTTTCGTGAACCTCCTTTGAACCCTCTCCAGTTTCAGCACATCCTTTCTAATCTAAGGGGCCCAAACCTGCTCACAATACTCCATGTGAGGCCTCACCAGAGTTTTATAAAATCTTAGCATTACATCCTTCCTTTTAAATTCTAGTCATCTTGAAATGATTGCGAACATTGCATTTGCCTTCCTCACCACAGACTCAGTCTGCAAATTGACCTTTAGTGAATTCTGCACAAGGACTCCCAAGTCCTCTTGTGGCTCAGTTTTTGTATTTTTTTCTCCATTTAGAAAATAATCTACCCTTTCACTTCCTCTACCAAAGTGCATGACCATACACTTCCCGACACTGTATTCCATCTACTGCATCTTTGCTCATTCTCCTAATCTGTCTCAGTCCTTCTGCAGTCTCTCAACTTCCTCAAAACTACCTGCCCCTTCACCTATCTTCATATTGTCTGCAAACTTTGCAACAAAGCCATTGTCCATCCAAATCATTGACATTTTATGTAAAAGGATCCAGTCCCAGCACATACTCTGTGGAACACCACTATTCACTGGCAGCCAACTAGAAAAGGCTCCTTTTATTCCCACTCTTTGCTTCCTGCCAATCAACCACTGCTTTATCCATGCTAGAATCTTTGCTGTAATACCATGGGCTCATAGCTTGTTAAGCAGCCTCGTGTGGCAGCTTGTCAAAGGCCTTCTGAAAATTCAGTTACAAGCTTGAGCACGTAGATATTAAAGAAAAGCTTGAGCATGTAGATATTAAAGAAAAGCTTGAGCATGTAGATATTAAAGAAAAGCTTGAGCATGTAGATATTAAGAAAGAGGATGTGCTGGAGCTTTTGGAAAGCATCAAGTTGGATAAGTTGCCAGGACTGGATGAAATGTACCCCAGGCTTCTGTGGGAGGCAAGGGAGGGGATTGCTGAGCCTATGGCGATGATCTTTGCATCATCAATAGGGATGGGAAAGGTTCCCAAGGATTGGAGGGTTGCGGATGTTGTTCCTTTATTCGAAAAAGAGAGCAGAGATAGCCCAGGAAATTATAGACCAGTGAGTCTTACCTCAGTGGTTGATAAGTTGATGGAGAAGATCCTGAGAGGCAGGATTTATGACCATTTAGAGAGGTATAATATGATAAGGAGTAGTCAGCATGGCTTTATAAAGGGCAGGTTGTGCCTTACGAGCCTTATTGAATTTTTTGAGGATGTGACTAAACACATTGATGAAGGAAGAGCAGTAGATGTAGTGTATCTGGATTTCAGCAAGGCATTTGATAAGGTACCCCATGCAAGGCTTATTGAGAAAGTAAGGAGGCATGGGATCCAAGGGGACATTGCTTTGTGGATCCAGAACTGGCTTTCCCACAGAAGGCAAAGAGCGGTTGTAGATGGGTCATATTCTGCATGGAGGTCAGTCACCAGTGGATTGCCTCAGGGATCTGTTCTGGGACCCTTACTCTTCATGATTTTTATAAATGACCTGGATGAGGAATGGAGGGGTGGGTTAGTAAGTTTGCTGATGACACAAAGGTTGGAGGTGTTGTGGATAGTGTGGAGGTCTGTCAGAGGTTACAGCGGGATATTGATAGGATGCAAAACTGGGCTGAGAAGTGGCAGATAGAGTTCAACCCAGATAAGTGTGAAGTAGTTCATCTTGGTAGGTCAAATATGATGGCAGAGTAAAGTATTAATGGTAAGACTCTTGGCAGTGTGGAGGATCAGAGGGATCTTGGTGTCCAAGTCCATAGGATGCTCAAAGCAGCTACGCAGGTTGACTCTGTGGTTCAGAAGGCATATGGTGTATTGGCCTTTATCAATCGTGGAATTGAATTTAGGATCTGAGAGGTAATGTTGCAGCTATATAGGACCCTGGTCAGACCCCACTTGGAGTACTGTGCTCAGTTCTGGTCACCTCACTACAGGAAGGATGGGGAAGCCATAGAAAGGGTGCAGAGGAGATTTACAAGGATGTTGCCTGGATTGGGGAGCATGCCTTATGAGAATAGGTTGAGTGAACTCGGCCTTTTCTCCTTGGAGCAAAGGAGAATGAGGGGTGACCTGATAGAGGTGTACAAGATGATGAGAGGCATTGGTCATGTGGATAGTCAGAGGCTTTTTCCCCAGGGCTAAAATGGTTGCCAGAAGAGGACACAGGTTTAAGATGCTGGGGAGTAGGTACAGAGGAGATGTCGGGTAGGTTTTGTATTCAGAAAGTGGTGAGTGAGTGGAATGGGCTGCCGGCGATGGTGGTGGAGGGTCTTTTAAGAGGCTTTTAGATAGATATATGGAGCTTAGTAAAATAGAGGGCTGTAGGTAAGCCTAGTAATTTGTTAGGTGTTGATGTGTTTGGCACAACTTTGTGGGCCAAAGGGCCTGTATTGTGCTGTAGGTTTTTCTATGTTTCTGCATCACATCCACCGATTCATCTTTGTCTATCCTGCTTGTTATTTTCTTAAAGAATTCCAACAGATTTGTTAGGTAAGATTTTCCCTTGAGGAAACCATGCTAACTACAGCCGATTTTATCATTGCCTCTAAGTACCCTGAGAACTCAATCTTAACAATCAGCTCCAACATCTTCCCAACCACCAAGGTCAGACTAACTGGCCTATAGTTTCCTTTCTTCTGCTTCTCTCCCTTTTTTTGAAGAGTGGAGTGATATTTGCAATTTTCCAGTCTTCCAGATCCATTCCAGAATCTAGTGATTCTTGAAGGATCATTACTAATGCCTTCATAATCTCTTCAGCCGCCTCTTTCAGAACTCTGGGGTAAGCATCATCTGGTCCACGTGACTTATCTGCCTTTAGACCTTTCAGTTTCTCAAAGCTTCTCTCTAGTAATAGTAACTTCACACACTTCATGGCCCCTCACACCTGGCACTTCCATCATATTGCTGGTGTCTTCCACAATGAAGACTAATGCATAATATTTATTCAGTTTGTCTGATGTTTTGTTGTCCCTGTTACTACGTCTCCAGCATTGTTTTCCAGTGGTCTGATATACACTTTCACCACTTTTACACTTTATGTATCTGAAGAAACTTTTGGTATCCTCTTTAATATTATTGGCTAACTTACTTTCGTATTCTATCTTTGCCTTATTGACTTTTTAGTCGCTGTCTGTTGGTATTTAACAGCCTCCCAATCCTCTAACTTCCCACTCATTTTTGCTGTAGTGAATGGTCTCTTTTTGGCTTTCACTTGTTAGCCACAGTTGTGTCATCTTGTCTTTAGAATACATCTTCCTCTTTTGGCATGTATATATCCTGCATCTCCCAAATTGTTTTCAGAAATTCCAGCCACTGCTGCTCTGCTGTTGTCCCTGCCAGTGTTCTTTTCCAATCAATTCTGGCCAACTAACTCCTCTCTCATACCTCTGTAATTCCTTTTATTCCTCTGTAATACTGATGCATCTGACTTCAGCTTCTCCTTCTTAAATTTCAGGGTGAATTTGATCTTATTATGATCACTTGCCCATAAAGGCTCTTAAGCTCTCTAATCAATTCTGGTGCATTGTAGAAGACACAATCCAGAATAGCTGATCCCCTAGTGGGCTCAACCACAAGCTGTCTCATGGGCACTCTAGATCTTCCCTCTCCTGGAATCCAGCACCAACCTGATTTTCCCAATCTACCTGCATCTTTCTACATTTCACTGCTGTCTGAAGAAGACAAGTATCAGAGTTGTATTGTACATGCATACTTTGACAATAAAATGAAGCTTTGATGTTGAAATCGCCAATGACTATTGGAACATTGCTCTTTTGGCATGCATTTTCTATCTCCCATGTAATTTGTAGACCTCATCCTTGCTACTGTTTGGGGGTCTGTATACAACTCCCATCAGTGTCTTTTTATGACAGTTCCTTAGTTCTGTCCACAATGATTCAACACCTTCCAGCCCTATGTCATCTCTTTCTCCATGATTTTATTTCTTTTTTTTTACCAACAGAGCAATGCCCGCCCCCTCTGCCTTCCTTCCCATCTTTTCAATATAATGTTTCTGTTGGACATTAAGTTCCCAGCTATAATCTTATTTCAGCCATGATTCATTGATGCCAACAACATCATACATGCTAATCTGTAACTGTGCCACAAGTTCATCTGCCTTGTTCTGTATACTGGCACTAGAATTTTGGACTCCAGCTCTGGATTTTACTTGGGGTTTATTTGCATAGCTTTCCCCATGAGTGGGTATGACCACAAGACAGCAGAGGTTTCAGATGAGCATTTTCCTTCTAGATGAGCTGCCAATCAATGCTGACAGACCCCATCTGCCCAGTGAGTGGTTTTAGGGCAGCAGTAACCATCCTTTGCCCCTTCTGTTGGTAGAAACCATTCTGCCAGGCTTAGTAACTAAGCCAGCATCTTGGAGAAAGAGGGAGAGCAGCCAGATGTCTTGGTACATATTGGTACCAATGACATGGGAAAGAAAAGCAAAGAGTTCTTGAAAAGAGAATTTAGAGAGCTAAGTAGAAAGCTGAGAAGCAGGACCTACTGGGTAGTAATTTCTGGATTGCTGCCTGTAGCGTTGAGGGAACAGGTAGGCTGCAGAAGGACTTGGACAGTTTAGGAGGATGGGCAAGAGAGTGGTAAATAAAATACAATGTTCGAATGCACTTTGGTAGAAGAAATAAATGTGCAGACTATTTTCTAAACGGGGAGAAAATCCAAAACTCTGAGATGCAAAGGTACTTGGGAGTCTTTCTGCAGAGCAACCTAAAGGTTAACTTGCAGGTAGAGTCAGTGGTGAGGAATGCAAATACAATGTTTCAGGAGGTCTGGAATACAAGAGCAGGGATGTGAGCTTTCAAGAGGGTTCAGAGGATGTTCAAAAGGATAATTCCAGGAATGAAAGGGTTATGATATGAGGAACATTTGGGTCTGTACTCACTGGAATTTAGAAGGATGAGGGGGGATCTCATTGAAACCTTTCTAATGTTGAAAGGCCTAGACAGAATAGATGTGGAAAGTATGTTTCCCATGGTGGGGGAGTCTAGGACAAGAGGGCACAGCCTCAGGATATTGGGACATCTATTTAGAACAGCGATGTGGATAAATTTCTTTAGTCAGAGGGTGGTGAATTCGCGGAATTTATTACCATAGGCGGCTGTGGAGACAAGGTTGTTGGGTGTATGTAAGGCAGAGATTGATAGGTTCTTGATTGGACATGGCATCAAAGGTTATTGGGGAGAAGGCCGAGCAGTGGGGCTGTGGAGGGGAAAAAAGGATCAGCCATGATTGAATGGCGGAGCAGACTCGATGGGCCAAATGGCCTAATTCTGCTCCTGTGTATTAGGGTCACATGCAGAGGCCATGTTCTGGACTTGGTTGTCAGAGGCTATTGGAGATGCAGACCATTGGAAGCATTTAATAGATAAGGGGAGCTTAGCTGGGGGTAGTGGAGATATGACAACCTTAAGGAACCTCTTAGTGTTTAAGCCCTCTGTAATGAGAATAGGGGATGGGTAGAGAAATAAAGTAAATTGGCATGGATTTAGTCTGAAGGTAGGTGTTAGAATATCCACATGGACCGAAGGGCCTGTGTCCTTGCTGTGTATCTCTAACTCTGGGACCGCAATATGCTGCTTTTTGCTCAGTTGTCCCATGTGAAACTTGAACCCATCACCCCTACTTTCAACTATAGCCCATCAGTGATCCCTCCTCACCAATGGATGAGGTCTTTGGAGATTCTATTGCCGTTTCTGCAGCTCTGGATTTCTACTGGATGGGGTTGCGAGCCCCATGTCCAATCCTCCTCCTTTCGCAGCCGAGTTTGCAATAATTATTACTTAAGTTACATCCTGATGAAGGGTCTCAGCCCAAAGCATTGACTGTTCATTGTTCTGAAAAGGTGCTGCCTGACCTGAGTTCCTCTGTATTGCTTGAATTACTTGCAGTGAGAGAGGGGTGGGAATCACCAGGAAATACTGAAACCAAGTGGATTGAGAATATTTTTTGGCTGAATAATTTCCTAGCACTGCACTGAAAATCTGCCTCTCATTTCCCTTTGAAGGATCCTAAACTGTGGAGCCTGGTATTGAGGTTGACTTGTTGCAGTCCTGTTGACAGGTTGAGGGCCGAGCAGCTGATAGAGGACGACTATTTTCAGACAATTAAAACCGACTCCATTCAGGAAGTCAGTACTTCGACACTTGAGGAAAACCATGCAACCAGCATCCTTGTCAATGAAACCAATTTAGAGCTGCCTGTTAAAAAGACAACAGAAAACCTTACCTGAATTTGTTTTGCATTCCATTTTCATTAATTGCATCAGTGAAGATTGGCTTCATCCTGGGCTTAAGATGACTTGTTAGGCTTAGCAAAAGTTTATGCAGGACCTAAGATGTCTTTTCATGGTAATATAAATTTGTGGTTGTTTTTTGTTTTCTTGTGAGTAACAGCAGTCAAGTTTTTTTTTGTCTTTGGATTGCTATTTACGTAATTTGAGAAAAATACATTTTCTGCAAAAAAAACTGTGTAACTAGTCCAATACATGGGCAGAGTTCAGTAGGTGATGTTTTTCATTGAAAATAAACATTTGTAAGGTAAAGCCAGGACTGTTGGTGATGTGATCTTTTCCACAATGAGATGAAACATTCTTTTTCATGGCCTGCACTCAGGTGAGTTGTTTTGGTAGTTTCTCAGGGCACTGCCCTTTAACATACGGCCTGTGTAGAGAAAGGTGCATCACCTTCAAGTGTTTGACTGACCAAGGAAGAAAGTTTAAACCTATATATATTTTACAACCACTGAACCAACATCGTAATACAAAACAAAACCAACTGATCAAAATTGAGGAGGAAGAAAAAGAACTAAAAGTTACTTTATAAGGAAAATTATACTAGTCCCATTTGGTGAAGGTTTGCCTGTTCAGTTTTAGCAATACACCAAATAAAGAATTAAAATGTTCTCACTGCTGTGATGACATCAGTAAATCTTGTGTGCATGTGGTCTGTCACTATTAGTGGTACAACAGGAGTAAACCTGTAACAGGTAATGTTTGGCTCAGGTGTAAAGGGTTCCTAACAAACAGTAGGATCAGTAGTTAGCAAGCAAACATGCAGGAGGGCGTAAATGGCAGCTGAGGGTCACAGTTGAGAATGAAAAATTACAAGCTAGGGAAGAATACCAGAGCATCACTGTATTATCACTGAAAAATGATTTTGGCTTTCAAGACATAAAGCAATAATTTTTCAGAAAATCTCAGGCTAGGAGCACGAGTAATTCCAACCTGGAATTACTTTATGTAGGTAGATCAGACCAATGTTGTGAGTCGGTGACCAAGGTGTCAATGTTCACCTGTTCACTGAAATCACCCTTTTTGGTATGGGAAATTTTTTTAGATGATCATTCAAGAGAGGTGGGCTTCACAGGCTGCATCAGCATCTAATCATCCATCACTGATTTCACTTTGAGAAAGCACTGATGAGCTGCCACTTTCAACTTCTGTAGTCCTTGGGGTGTGGGTTCAGGGTATACCCAGAGTGCCGTTGGGTGTGGGTTCAGGGTGTACCCAGAGTGCCGTTGGGTGTGGGTACATGGTATACCCAGAGTGCCGTTGGGTGTGGGTTCAGGGTATACCCAGAGTGCCGTTGGGTGTGGGTACAGGGTATAACCAGAGTGCCGTTGGGTGTGGGTTCAGGGTAATACCCAGAGTGCCGTTGGGTGTGGGTACAGGGTATACCCAGAGTGCAGTTGGGTTTGGGTTCAGGGTAATACCCTGAGTGCCGTTGGGTGTGGGTACAGGGTATACCCAGAGTGCAGTTGGGTTTGGGTTCAGGGTAATATCCTGAGTGCCGTTGGGTGTGGGTACAGGGTATACCCAGAGTGCAGTTGGGTGTGGAGTTCTTTTAGTTGTGTGGATTGATGTGGATGCAATCTTGTGAATCAATGACACTGCAGGGAGTTGTGGGTTGATGTGGGAATAAGATGTTGTAGAGTTGTTGGCTGATGTGGGTGCAAGGTGTTGTGGAGTTGGGGATCGATGTGGATGCTCTCGGTAGCAGTAGGACAGTTGGAAACACTAACAGCGACTGTCAGTGTGGTTATGGTGTGTCAGTGAATGGGTGGATGAAGAGTTCTGAGCAGCTGAGCTGGCTGCAGTGAGAATGGGTGGGTTCAGGTGACAGTGGGTAGAGGTGTTGATCAGCCTTTCTGCTTGGGGAAAGGGACTGTTTGAATCTAGTGGTCTTGAAGTGGATGCTGATGGGAGTGAGACAGATAGTTTATGAGCAGGTTGGAAGGGATACTTCATGATGTTACTGGCCCTTTTTCCAGCACCTTTTTGTATGTACAGCATGTACAAACAAGCTGGATGAACTCAGCAAGTCGGGCAGCTTCTGTTGAAATGAGCAGTCAACGTTTCGGCTGAAACATGTATGTACAGCATGTTCTTTGACTTTAATTTGCCTGAACATTGGACTCTTACCGACACAACGTCATCTGATAACTGATGCATTGGGAATGCTACACATCACTGCAGGAGGAGGATCAGCTACTGACAGTCCTGATGAAGGATCTCAGAGCCTGCCTGACCTGCTGAGTTTCTCTAGCATTTTATGTGTGTTTCTGTGGATTTCTTGCATCAGCAGAATCTATAGTTTATGATCAACTATAGATTGTGTGTTGCCTCGGAGGAAAGATAGGCAGCGTTGAAGAAAGCAGACACTCAGTGCCTTTCTCCTCCTCCTGCATCACTTCCAACCCATCTATAACCTCTTCAGATCGCCAAATTCACCACATTTCTCTCCTTCCTCCTCACTCCTTTTCAGAGCCATAAGACAAAGAAGCAGCATTAGGCCATTAAGCCTATTAAGTCTCCACCTCCGTGATGTTACTGGCTGATTTATTATCCCTCTCAAACCTACTTTCCTACCTCCTCCCTGACTAATCAAGAACCTATCATCACTTTAAATATACTAAATGACTTAGCCTTCACAGCTGTCTGTGGCAATGAATTCCACAGGTTCACCACCCTCTGACTAAAGAGATTGCTCCTCATGTCTTTGAAATGGACATCCCTCTGGTCCTAGACTCTTCCACTATGGGAAACATCCTCTCTACATCCACTCTAGGCCTTTCAATATTTGATAGGTTTAAATGAGATCATTCATGCAATTTGAGAAGAAGAAACTAAAGTCAGATGTATCAGTACTACAGTGGGGTAAATGGCATGAAAGAGGATCTGGCCAAATTTGATTGGACGGGGACATTAGTAGGGATGACAGCAGAGCAGCAATGGCTTGAGTTTCTGGGAGCAATTCTGAAGACACAGGATAGATACATCCCAATTAGAAGTAGTATTCTTAAGGCAGGATGATACAACAGTGGCTGACAAGGGAAGTCAAAGGTAGCATAGAAACAAAAGAAAAAGCATATAATAGAGTAAAAATTAGTGGGGTTAGAAGATTGGGACACTTTTTAAAAAACCAACAGAAGGCTACTTAAAAAGCCATGGGGATGGAATATGAAATATGAAGGTAAGCCAGCCAACAATATCAAAGAGGATACCAATTTTTTTTATCAAATAAAGTGTAAAAGAGAAGCAAGAGTGGACGTTGGACTGCTGGAAAATGATGCTGGAGAGAGTAATGGGGGACAACAAAATGCAGGCAAACTGATTCTGTATTTTGCATCAGTCTTTACTGTGGAAGATACTACGTTGAAAGTTCAAGAGTATCGGGGCAGAAGTGAGTGAAGTTTCCGTTAGTAGGGAGAAGGTGCTTGGGAAGCTGAAGGAGCTGAAGGGAGGTAAGTCAGCTGGACTATTTGGAAAAACAACAAAAAACGCTGGAGGAACTCAACAGGCCAGGCAGCACCTATACAGTCGACGTTTCGGGCTGAGACCCCCTCATCAGGACCCTGTACTCTTTTCCATAGATGCTGCCTGGCCTGCTGTTCTACCAGCATTTTGCATGTGTTTGCTTGGATTTCCAGTATCTGCAGATTTTCTCTTGTTTGTGATTGGACTATTTGGACTACACCCCATGGTTCTGAAAGAGAGGGCTGAAGAGACTTTGGAGGCATTAGTAATGATCTTTGAAAAATTACTAGATTCTGGAATTGTTCAGGAGGAATGGAAAATTGCAAATGTCACTCCACTTTTCAAGAAGGGAGGGAGGCAGAGGAAAGAAAATTCTAGACCAGTTAGACTGACGACAGTGGCTGGGAAGATGTTGGAGTTGATTGTTAAGGGTGAGGTTTCAGGAAACTTGGAGGAATGTGATAAAATTGGCCACAGTCAGCAAGGTTTCCTTGAGGGAAAATCTTACTTGACAAATCTGTTGGAATTCTTTGGAGAAAGACGAGCACAGTAGACAAAGCAGAATTAGTGGAAGTTGTGTGCTTAGATTTTCAGAAGGCCTTTGACAAGGCGCTGCACATGAAGTTGCTTAACAAGATAAGTGCCCATGATGTTGCAGGAAAGATACTAGCATATGGATAGAGCACTGGCTGATTGGCAGGAAAGCAAAGAGTGGGACCTTTTTCTGGTTGGCTGCCATGACTCGCAGTGTTCCATGGGAACACTGTGTTATGGTCTATTATCTTATTCTTCTAAACACCAGTGAGCAGAGGCCCAGAACTGTCAAACCTGGCAGGTGACATCTCAGCACCAGGAGGTTAAAGGTGAAGGCATCCCATAATTCACACTGCAGTAAATCACTAGACATGAATGACCTACATACTATATACTGGAGATGTTGGTTATCATACAAAGTAGCTGTTAGCTTGAGTAATATATCTCACATTCTGTAAACTCTCTAATCACATGTTTGGAACTTGCAAAGTCCACATGAATAAATGATCATTGTTGTCTCTCCTGTGCAAATGCCAGCTCACTCGACTCTGCCATTGTCAGAGGCCAAATTTCCTCTGACCCTGTACCCTGAACAAAACAACAATTGATCTGCTGGAGGAACTCAGTGGGTCAAGCAACTCTGGGGGGGTAAAACAACTGTAAAAATATTTCAGGTATAAAGCCTGCCTTATGTCTCTTGGTCACACTCCCAGATCACGGATCTGATCCTGACTCCTGGCCACACTCCCATTCTTAGGGATCTGATTGTGATATTCTTGTCCACACAACTGACCACACTCCCAGATCACAGATCTGATCCTGATATCCTCGTCCACATGACTCCTGGCCACACTCCCAGATCATGGATCTGATCTGACTCCTGGCCACACTCCCATTCTTAGGGATCTGATTGTGATATTCTTGTCCACACAACTGACCACACTCCCAGATCACAGATCTGATCCTGATATCCTCGTCCACATGACTCCAGGCCACACTCCCAGACTTGGGGATCTGATCCTGATATCCTTGTCCACACGGGCCACAGACACTGGTCCTCATTTTTAAAATTCTCAACAACCATCAAATTGATCCAAGCTCTTGCTTCTCCTTAACTCCCACACCAACAGACCTTCCAGATCTTCAATATCACTATCCATGCTTTAAACTCTCCTCTCTTGCAGAACCCCCCCCCCCCCCCACCTTGGGTACCAGAGCTGTAGAGTCCAATAGTCCCTCCCTACACCAAACACCCTCCCAATTTTTCCAGTCAGCCCTTAAAACTACATTCTTGACCAAACATTTGTCCAACTATATCCTGATGTCATTCAGCCTTAACTTTTGTTGGATTGAAATGCCTCTGTTACTTGAAAAAGGCAATAACATGTTGGAACATCCACACCAGGACCACCATACTCAAAAATAGTTACTTTTCCCAAACAGTAAGGCTGGTCAATCCACCCCTCCACACTCACCACCACCACAACTTTATCATTTCCTGTCAGTCACTTTATGTACAGACTCCTGTGCCTAGCCTTACTTTACAAACATACAATCAATGTGTGTATACGTATTCATGGTTATTATGTGTTTGTATTATTATGGTGTTTGTTTTTTTTGTGCTGCATTGGATCCGGAGTAACAATTATTTTGTTCTCCTTTCTACCTGTGTGCTGGAAATGACATTAACCAATCCTGAATCCTAAAATGCTAGAAACACTTACCAGGTCACTCAGTGTCTGAGGGGGCAGAAACAGAGTGAATGTTTCAGTAACATTTCAGCCGAACAATGCTGAGTGGTGATGTGTATTGCATGACCTTCAGGTGAAGCTAACTGTGCAGCTGCTAGGAGGTTTGAAAATAAGTTTGACCATGCAGGAAGTCATTAATCTTGGACAATGGCCACGTGCTTGGGGTTTGACTCGTCATGTTGGCCCTGACAGCTGTCCTCTTTCGTTGTCGCTTGACTATTTCCTGGAGAGTTTCCAAGCCCCTGAGATACAACCATAAGACACTGCAGCAGAATTAGGCCATTTGACCCATTGAGTATGCTCCACCATTTAATATTTGATTGGTTTCAATGAATTCCCCTCTCATTCTACACTCAGGCTCAGAGCTTCTCACACATTAACCCTTTAATTCACAGAACATAGAACAGTACAGCACAGGAATAGGCCCTTTGGCCCTCCATGTTAAGCAGATGGCTAACTAAACTAATCTCTTCTGCCTGCACAACATCTATATCCTTCCATTTTCCTCACATTCAAATACTTATCTAAATGTCTCGAAACAGTCCCTCATGTTTCTGCCTCTACCTGCACATTCCAGACACCCTCCACTCTGTGTAAAAAAAAAAAACTTGCCCCTCACATCTCCTTTGAAATTGCCCCCTCTCACTTTAAATACATGCTCTTGGATATTAGGTATTTCAACCTGGGAAAAGATACTGTCTGTCTACCTTAGCTGTCTCTCTCATAATCCCCCTTCAGCTCTGCCACTCCAAAGAAAACATTCCTGGCATCATTCTCACGCTGGCTAATTGAATGAATGAAATGGGATCCTGTCTTGGTGGATGAAGCGCATGTGGCCACAGCTGGTGACTGATGTCAACAGAATGTAGGGTCAGTGAAAGTTTCCTGTATGGTCACAATTGGGCAAAACGCAACACAATGCCAGCAGTTGTTCAAATGGCGAGCTGTCTTGTGTCCTGGTTTTCCAGTACCACAACCAAATACATATATAGTTAGTACTGAAACTCCATAAGCGGAACCAATATAGTGTGTATCGTTTGCTGTTTGTGGAACCATGCTTTGTGTGGAAAAAGTTGTTAGGATGGTCTATGCAATACTTCTGATAGAATTTCAAAGGTAATTCACGTGCTATGAAAAACCTTTGATGTTCTCAAGAATGACTAAAAGCTTACTGTACAATTTTTGGTTCGGTAAATTTGGCAGAGAGCACTACAGTACAGATATAGACCATTCAGCCCATCTAGACAATGCCCATCTGGGTTTCTGCCAGTTTCAATTGATCTATACCTGGATCATGACCCTCCATACCTCTCTCTTCTATGTACCTATCCAAACTTTTCTCAGATGTTACAATTGACCTTGTATCTATCTTAAATATTATAATTGAACCCAGATCCACCATTTCCACTGCTCATACCACCCTCTTAGTGAAGATGTTCCCCCTTGGATTTGCCTTAAACAGAATCATAGAGCACTGTAGCATATTCCTTTGACATATTCAGCAACTTCATCATTGTCCTTAGTTTAGTGAATGAGATCCTCAGAAATTACTTGTCTACAAGACATAACAAGCCATTCAGCCCATTGAGTCAGCTCTGCCAGTTTGTCATTGCTGATAAATTATCCCTCTCAACCCCATTGTCTTCCCTTCCCCCTGTAATGTCTGATTCCCTGACTAATCAATAACCTATCAACCTTTGCTTTAAATATACTCAATGACTTAGCCTCCATGCACTTTATGACATTGAATTGCACAGATTCACCACCTTCTGGCTAAAGAAATTCCTTCTCATCTCCATTCTAAATAGACACCCCTCTATTTTGAGGCTGTGCCCTCTAATCCGAGACTCCCCCATTACAGGAAACATTCTCTCCATGTTTGCTCCATCTAGGCCTCTTAATAAGACAAGGAACCTGTAAAGTTGGTGATAATATTCTCATCTCCCAAATGGATTTCTAAATGAGCACTTGGAATTGGTCTCTGGAGTTGGTGCCAATTGTCATGTCTCCTGGCAGCGCCTCATTTCCCTTGATGAAGTTAACACACAATGAGATCAGTTTTGAACATAGAGCTGAAAGTCACTTTAGGCTGACTTCAGAAACGTGTTCATTCTAATAATTGTGTGGAGGGTGGGTCCATCCAACTGTGCTGCTTCTAGTAACAATAGATCAATCTCACAATTCTCCCAGCAACAAGATTCATTCCCATCTGTTGGTACCACCAAACTGGGCTGATTTCCTCCTGATTTTAGCAAAGCTTCCTGACCAGGCAGCCAGTAAATCTTCATTTTGTAACCAACAATGTATTGTTGAGGTTTGCAATGATTACACAAGGAAGGATGCAAGAAAGCACTTGTTGCTGTCAATCTCGATCCTATACGTACAGACCGCTACCTAATCACACTAGCCTTCAACAGCTGCCTTGAAACAATCCAAAGCAATATTTGTTGCTGCTAATGCAAGATAACCTTGGTTAGATGACACAAATTAATAAAACCAGGAGAGAATTCCATCAATTTCAATAAAGTGAAATTCACACAGAGCATGCTAATATTCATTATAAAAGTCCCAATACATTCTTACTGAACAAAAGTGAAAATGCAGAACATCCATCTGTGTCCTTCTGTCATCTGTTCCCAGAAACTGCCATGTTAGAAATGAGAATGAATGGAGCTGAGATTTTTCCATTGACATTGTGTCTGCAAAGGCGTGGACAGAGCTGACTAGTTCATCTGCTGGGCTAACAGTGATCACTTCAACAGCATTATTACCATGGTAATAATCAAACAGTTTGTCTTGACTTATCGATCATATTTATCATCATTGAGAAATTCTAAGCTTTGAATTTTTCATGCAACTATATTGTAATGACAGCTGCTGTCGAAGATAGATCTGGATTTTCTCACAGACAGCTGCCTGCAGTTGGTGTTGGGAATTGGAAAATTTGGTAGGAAGGCCCTGCTGTGACCATGCCCTCAAAATAGGAGAAGCAATGTCCTGCTGAACAGTTTATTTCCCTCCATAGATGGAGGGAACGCCTGGCCTGCTGAGTTCCTCTAGCATTTTGTGTGTGTTGCTTTGGATTTCCAGTATCTGCAGTCTCTTGTGTTTAACAGATTGGTGGGACTGTGCGGTTGAACTCTCCGAACTTCAGCCCCAGATGATACAGGAGGGAGTACCAGCCACAGGGAGGAGGGTTGGTGTGCTACTCCAGAGTTGTTGTCCAAGGTCTGTAGAGAGCACAGCTGACAACCCTTGTCGACTTCACCTGATTCTCCTGCACTGGAGTGTCCGTGGCATCAAAAACCCTGATGCACTTCTGCTCTGCTTTGACAGCAGCTCATATTTCAATATTCACCACTCAAACACAAAACCATAAGATATAGGAGCAGAATTAGGCCATTTGGCCCATTGAGCCTGCTCCATAATATAGAGCATAGAACAGTACATTACAGTATAGGCCCTTTGGCCAACAATGTTGTGCTGACCTACTTACTCCAATAACCTACTCCCCTCCCTCATAGCCCTCCATTTTTATATCATCCATATGCCTATCTAAGAGTTTCTTAGGTGTCCCTAATGTATTTGCTTCTGCCACCACTCCTGGCAGGGTGTTCTACACACCCACCACTCTCTGAGTTTTAAAAAAACTACTTCTGACAACTCCCACCTCCCCCCATTCTTTCCTTCATTACACTCCCTTGAATTAGCCATTTCTGCCCTGAGAAAAGGTCTCTGGCTATCCACTCTATCTTTGGCTTGTATGATCTTGTACAACTCTGTCCAACATCTCTTCGAATCTATCCCCTACAGCATGCAAACCATTCTACAGTTATTTTTGTTTGTTTATTATTACTTTTGGTGGATATGGGCAACATTGGTAGGGCCAGAATTTTGTTGCCCAATCTTAACCCCCATTTCGAGGTGGCTCGCTTAGTCAATGTAAAATGCAGCTGCAATTAACTAGTTGATGAATGTGGAATTGCCTACAGGTGAGGATGGAGGAGCTTCTCTCCTGCAGGACATTGGTGAACCAGTTTTCTTTTGTTTTATTGTGGTTACATTTACTAACAGGAGGATAAAGAAATTTGGAATGCCCCCATTAACCTTTTTTTTTAATGCATTTTCTACAACACTACAAACATAAAAAACAAAAAACAAAATAGAAAATTAGTACAGTGCAAGATAAACATACAAAAGTAATATAATACAAAATAAGATAATTGAGAAAGCACCCAAGTTGAAGTCATGTAAAGTTAGTGTCCACCCCAAGCCCCACAACAACAAAAAAACTCCAGACCAACCAAAACAAAATGTAGAAAATATAAATCAGAACATTCAAACCCCCAAAATTGTAAATACACTTGAAAACAGAAGATAATAATGCCTACTACCAAAAAAAGAGCTGACAGCAAGGGACTGAAAAAAAACTTAATTAAGAGGCAAATTATGAAAATACTCAATAAAAGGTCCCCAGACCTTATGAAACTTTATATCCGAATTAAGAATTGAATAATGAATTTTTTCAAGGTCTAAACAGGACATGATATCGTTAAGCCATTGAGCATGCGTGGGTGGGGCAACATCTCTCCATCTAAGGAGGATTAGACGTCTAGCCAGGAGAGAAGCAAAAGATAATATTCGACATTTAGTCGAACTCAAGCGTATATCTGTCTCACCCAAGAAACCAAACAGAGCAATTAAAGGGTTAGGTTCTAAGTGGCGATTCAGAATACAGGATAAGGTTATAAAAACATCTTTCCAAAATTTCTCTAAGCTAGGACAGGTCCAATACATATGAATAAGGGAGGCTTTGCCACTTTTGCATTTATCACAAAGAGGACTAATATTAGGGTAAAATCGAGATAATTTAGATTTGGACATATGGGCCATATGAACAATCTTAAACTGTAAAAGGCAGTGGTGAGCACAGAGAGAAGTTGAATTAACCGATTTGAGGATCGAGTCCCAAACCATAATCAATTTACTTACCTTGGTATTACAGTTACAAGGAACTTTAAAGATCTTTTTCGTGAAAATTTTGCCAATCTTTTATACACTACAAAACAGAGTCTGTCACAATGGTCACCTCTATCTTTGTCCTTGGTAGGTCGTATTAATGTTATTAAAATGTACGTTCTCCCTAAATTTTTATATTAATTTCAATCTATTCCAATTTTTATTTCTAAAACCTTTTTTGATTCCTTAGACTCTATTATTTTGTCCTATCTGTGGAAGAATAAGTGTTCTAGAATTAATAAAGTTTATCTTCAAAAATCTAAAAAAGAGGGTGGCATGGCCTTATCTAATTTTCGTTTATACTACTGGGCAGCTAACATCCGTTGCCCTATCTTCTGGTCTTTTTTTCATAGCCAATCTGATTGCCCTAATTGGGTAGCAATGGAGCTGAATTCCACTAAAGATCTATCTATTTCTGCACTTCTTGGTTCTACACTCCCTAGTAGTTTGTCTAGACTAATTGTTAATCCTTTTGTTAGACATACTTTGCGAATATGGGCCCAGTTTAGGAAATTTTATGGTTTTTATGGTTTTTCCCTTTCTAGTCCTATCTTACATAATCATCTTTTTCTACCTACTATGTATGATTCAACATTTTATGATTGGTGTAGAAAGGGCATTAGGCATTTTGAAGATCTTTTTATCGATAATCGCTTCGCATCCTTTCAACAGCTCTCTGTTAAGTTCAATCTGCCTAATGCCCATTTCTTTAGATATCTCCAAATCAGACACTTTATCAATCCTTTAATTCCCAGCTTCCCTGAAATGCCCGAGAAAAATGCTATGGATTTCTTTCTTTCTATTAATCCACTGGGTAAAGGCTTAATATCGTTATTAAGGCTTAAGGTTGCTATCGATGCAATGCTCCTCAGACAGGATGAAGAGATCAATACTCCCCAATGCCATTCGGCTTTACAATTCAACCGCCAGGAGTAAGATATGTTAAAGTGCCGGGGTTAGGACTCAATGTATTTAAGTAAACTACTTAAGAACTTTTTAAAAGCTATTATTAATGCTTTTTGAGAGGGTGATTTTAGATGCATATCATATTTTTACTGAGTTAAGTATTGTATGTAATTAGTTTTGCTACAATAAGTGTATGGGACATTGGAAAAAATGTTGAATTTCCCCATGGGGATGAATAAAGTATCTATCTATCTATCTATATCCTTTATCCGTGATAAATTAGTATCCTTACGGCGTGCCCCTGTGGATAAAATCAGAATGGCTTGGGAATATGACTTAAATACCCCATTAACCTTTACCACTTTTTATTGACAGACCATAAAGTGCATCCTACCTGGAGACATAATAACTTGATATGGCAACTGCACTGCATGTAACTGCAAGAAATTGCAAAGTTGTCGTCACAGCTCAGCACATCAAAGCCTTCCCTCTATGGACTTTATCAACATTTCTCACTGCCCCAGTAAAGTAGCCAGCATAATCAAAGACCCACCTGCCTGGGACAGCCTCTCTTCTCCCACCTCCCATCAGCAGAAAATACAAAAGCCTGAAAGCATGTATCACCAAGCTCAAGGACAGCTCCTGTCCTACTGTTATAGGAATATTAAATAGCTGCCTATACAATAACTTGGATTCTTCCATTCTCCCTGCTGCATGGTATTCTGTGTCATTAGTTAATCTATCCCATACCTTACAATATTTAATTTATGCACTTTAGCTTATTAATTATGCATGATTCGTGTGTAGATTTTAACCTTACCTTCATAAGTTATCTTGTGTAATGTGTGTTATTATAGTGCTTTACACCCCAATTTAGACAAACTGTTTCATATCTATATACATTATATACTGTACATGTATATAGTTAAAGGACAATAAACTTGACTTGATTTCCCTTCTCTCTCCGCACTAGAAAGGGCAGAAACTCCAAGACTTCACAAGGAACTGTTTAATTGTTCTTTCACAGTTCATCTCTGTGTTCTATATTAGATCATTTGTCTTCTGAACTTGAAAAATTCATTAAGTCCTAGTGAGCTAACGTAATCACAGACATGCTGAAGGAATTAGTCCTGTCACACCATCTGTGCTGATCCATTGACACAATTTAAAATAATCAAACTCTAACATTTTCTGCATGCTTTCCCTTATTGTTTACCATGAAACACAGGAGCACAATTAGTCATTCAGTCCATCGAGTTTGATCTGCTATTCCATCATGGCTGATTTATTATCTGTATCAACCCCATTCTTTTGTCTTCTCCCCATAACCTTTGACACCCTTACTAATCAGGAACCTATCAACCTCCACTTTAAATGAATCCAATGACCTGGTCTCCACAGCTGTCTGTGGCAATGAATTCCACAGATTTACCACCCTCTGGCTACATAAGTTCCTCCTCATCTCTGTTGTAAATGAAGTCCTTCTGTTCTGAGGTCATATCCTCTGATCCTAGACTCCCCCACCAAAGGAAACATCCTCTCCACATCTACTCTATCTAAGCCTTTCAATATTCCATAGGTTTCAATGAGATTCCACCCCCCCCACTCATTTTTAGAAACTACAGTGAGTAAAGGCCCCGAGTCATCAAATGCTCCTCATATATTAACCTTTTCATTCTCAGAATTATTCTTGTGAACCTACTCCAGACCCTCTCCAATATAATACATAATTGCACAAATCTATGAATTACAGTTAGTGGTATTCAAGACCATAAGATATAGAAGCAGAAGAAGGCCATTCAGCCCATCGAGTCTGCTCCGTCATTCATGGGCTGATCCAATTCTTCCAGTCATCCCCACTCCCCTGCCTTCTCCCCATACCCTTTAATGCCCTGGATAATCAAGAACCTGTCTATCTCTGTCTTGTGCACCCAATGACTTGGCCTCCACAGGTGCTTGTGGCAACAAATTCCACAGATTTACCACCTTCTGACTGAATTCATTTCTCCGCATCTCAGTTCTAAAAGGAGGTCCTTCATTCTTGAAGTCATGCCCTCTTGTCCTAGAATCCCCAACCATTAGGAAATAACTTTGCCATATCTAATCTGTTCAGGCCTTTTAACATTTGGAATGTTTCTATGAGATCCCCCCTCATTCTCCTGAACTCCAAGAAATACAGCCCAAGGGCTGCCAGACGTTCCTCACACGGTAACCCTTTCTTTCCAGGAATCATTCTCGTGAATCTTTTCTGAACCCTCCAAGTGTGGTCTCACGAGTGCCTTATAGAGCCTCAACATCACATCCCAACATTGCATTTGCCTTCATCACAACCGACTCAACCTGGAGGTTAACCTTCAGAGTATCCTGCACAAGGACTCCCATGTCCCTTTGCATCTCTGCATTTTGAATTCTGTCCCCATCTAAATAATAGTCTGCCCGTTTATTTCTTCCACCAAAGTGCATGACCATACACTTTCCAACATTATATTTCATTTGTCACTTCTTTGCCCATTCCCCTAAACTATCTAAGTCTCTCTGCAGCCTCTCTGTTTCCTCAACACTACCTGCTCCTCCACCTATCTTTGTATTATCGGTAAATTTAGCTACAAATCCATTAATCCCATAGTCCAAATTTTTGACATACATCATAAAAAGCAGCAGTCCCAACACTGACCTTTGTGGAACTCCACTGGTAACCAGCATCTGGCATCCAGTACAATGCCAGAATCTGTCGTTCTTGAAAGATCATAGTTAATGCCTCCGCAATCTCTCCAGCTACTTCCTTCAGAGCCCAAGGGTGCATTCCATCAGGTCCAGGAGATTTATCCACTCTCAGACCATTTAGCTTCCTGAGTACCTTCTCAGTTGTAATTTTCACTGTGCCTAATTCACTTCCCTGACACCCTTGAATGTCCAGTATAATGCAGATGTCTTCCACTGTGAAGACTGATGCAAAGTATGCATTCAGTTCCTCTACCATCTCTGCATCTCTCATTACAATATTTCCAGCATCATTTTCTATTGGTCCTATATCTACCCTCAACTCTTTTTTACTCTTTATATACTTAAAAAGTATCTTCTTTGATATTAGTTGCCAGCTTTCTTTCATAATTCATCTTTTCCTTCCTAATGAGCTTCTTAGTTTCCTTCTGCAAGTTTTTAAAGGCTTCCCAATCCTCTATCTTCCCACTAGCTCTGGCTTCCTTGTGTGCCCTCTCTTTTGCTTTTACTTTGGCTCTGATTTCACTTGTCAGCCACGGTAGTGTCCTTCCATTTGAAAATGTCTTCTAATTTGGAATATATCTGTCTTGCACTTCCTTCATTCTTCACAGAAACTCTAGCTATTGCTGCTCTGCTGTCCTTCCTGCTAGTGTCCCTTTCCAATCAACTTTGGCCAGTTCCCCTCTCATGCCATTGTAATTTCCTTTATTCCACTGAAATACCGACACATTGCAATTTAGTTTCTCCTTCTCAAATTTCAAAGTGAACTCGATCATATTGTGATCACTGTTCCCAAGGGTTCCTTAATCTTAAGCTCTCTTATCACCTCCGGATCATTGCACAACACCCAATCCAGCAAAGCTGATCCTCTAGTGGGATCAACAACAACTGTTCTAAAAAGCCACCCCTTTAGACATTCTACAAATTCTCTCTCTAGAGGTCCAGTACTGGCCTGGTTTTCCCAATCCACTTTCATGTTAAAATCCCCAACGATTATCATGACATTGCCCTTCTGACACGCCTTTTCTATCTCCTGCTGTAATTTGTAATCCACATCCCGACTGTTGTTTGGAGGCCTGTATGCAACTGCCATTAGGGTCCTTTTACCCTTGCCATTTCTTAACTCAACCCATAGAGACTCTACACCTTCTGATCCTATGTCATCCCTTTCTAATGAATTAATATTATTTCTTATAAACAGGGCCACACCACACCCTCTGTCTACTAACCTGTTTTTCCGATACACGGTATATCCTTGGACATTTAGCTCCCATCCTTTAGCCAAGTGTCAGAGATGGCCACAACGTCATACTTGCCAATCTGCAGCTGAATTTCAAAATCGTCCATTTTATTTCTTATGCTGCGTGCATTCAAATATAACACTTTCAGTCTAGTATTTGTTGCTTTGTGTTGTAAATCATTCCACTGGCTGTGATTATGCCTCATCTTCTGCCTGTTCTTTCTATAATCTCTGTTGCATGCTATCTTTGATTTATTTCTGTTTTCTCTTTTCTCAGCCCTATCACTCCAGTTCCCATCCCACTGACAGCTCTAACAATTTAAACCCTCCCTATTAAACCTGCCTGCTAGGGTATTGGACCCTTTGGGTTCAGGTGTAACCTGTCCTTTATGTACTGGCTGTACCTCCCCCAGAAGAGGCCCCAATGATCCAGGAACCCAAAGCCCTGCTCCCTACACCAGTCTCTCAGCCTGATCTTGCCATTCTTGCCTCACTAGCATGTGGCACAGGCAGCAATCCTGAGATTGCTACCCTGGAGGTCCTGCCTTTCAGCATCCTTCCCAACTCTCTGAATTCTCTCTTCAGAACCTCCTCCTTTTTTCTACCATTGGTACCAATGTGTACCAAGACTTCTAGCTGATCACCCTCTCTCTTCAGAATACTCTGCACCCAATCCAAGACATCCTGTACCCTGGCAGCTGGGAGGAAACACACCATGTGGGTATCTCTATCAGGCTGACAGAACCTCCTGTCTGTTCTCCTCAGTATGGAGTCCCCTGTGACTACGGCATTCCTCATCTTCTTCTCTCCCATCTGTACCATGGAACCAGACAGTGCCAGAAACCCGATCACCGTGGTCGTCCTCTGTCAGGTCACCCGCCTCAACAGCATCCAAAACAAGATAACGATTATCGAGGGGGATGGCCACAGGGGTGCTCTCTACTATCTGAGCTCTTCCCTTCCCTTCCCTGACAGTTACCCACTTGTCTAACTCCTGCAGCCTCGGGAGTTAGACAAACTCTCTGTACCTCCTATCTATCTCCTGCTCACTTTCCCT
Source organism: Hemitrygon akajei (assembly GCF_048418815.1). Classification (NCBI taxonomy): domain Eukaryota; kingdom Metazoa; phylum Chordata; class Chondrichthyes; order Myliobatiformes; family Dasyatidae; genus Hemitrygon; species Hemitrygon akajei. Next base: position 71,502,771 of record NC_133143.1, on the reverse strand, counting down.
AAGAAGCTGCAGGTCATCGAGCCACCGCTCCAGATCCCTAACACTGTCTCTCAGGAGTTGCATCTCGGTGCACCTGGTGCAGATGTGGCCATCTGGGAGACTGGAAGATTCCCAGGATTTCCCCCATCTCACACAAAGCACTAACCCTACAGACATGTTGTCTATTCCTCAAAAAAAATGCAAGGAGAAAACGAAGTCCACTGACTCACTTACCTCGCCGAAGTCTGAATGAGCCAAAGCCCTACCACTCTGACTCAGACCGCTCCTTTGATGACTGTTCCACTAGGCAGAGTCTTCCTTTTATGCCTGAACCTTCCCTGTTCTCCAACTCACAACTGGGGCGCCAGCTATAGCTGAGTTCCCGTGAAGCTTTCCCCTTTTAAACTTTGCTCCTGGACCTGTGCGCCACCTCCTGTCTCCTAGCTCTCCAACTCACGATTGGTGCACCAGTTTTAGATATATATATATAAGAAGTGCAAAAATAGAAATAAAAAAGTAGTGAGGTAGAGTTCATGGGTTCACTGTCCTTTCAAAGATCAGATGGCAGAGGGGAAGAAGCTGTTCCTGAATCATTGAGTGTGCGCCTTCAGGCTTCTGTATCTCCTTCTTGAAGGTAGCCATGAGAAGAAGACGTGACCTGGCTGATGGGAGTCCTAATGATGGACGCCGCCTTTATGAGGCATCGCTCCTTGAAGATGTCCTGGATACTATGGAGGCTAGTACCCATGATGGAGCTGACTAATTTTACAACTCTCTGCAGCTTATTTTGATCCTGTGCAGTAACACCCTCCCCCCACACCAGACGTTAATGCAGCCAGTTAGAATTCTCTGTAGAAATTTGAGAGTGTTTTTGTTGACATACCAAATGAAATATAGCCGCTGTTGTGCTTTTTTTGTAGCTGCATCGATATGTTGGGTCCAGGTTAGCTCCTCAGAGATATTGACATCCAAGAAATTGAAATTGCTCACCCTTTTCACTTCTGATCCCTCTATGAGGACAGGTGTGTGTTCCCTTGTCTTACCCTTTCTGAAGTCCACAATTAGTTCTTTGGTCTTACTGATGCTGAATGCAAGGCTGTTGCTGCGATACCACTCCACTCATAGGCTTATCTCACTCCTGTGTGCTCTCTCGTCACCACCTGAGATTCCACCAATAATGGTTGTATCACCAGCAAACTTATAGATGGTATTTGAGTTGTACCTAGCTACACAGTCATGGGTATAGAGAGTAAGCACACGTCCCTGAGGTGCACCAGTGTTGATTGTCAGCAAAATGGAGATGTTATCTTCAATTTGCACAGGTTGTAAGTCTTTCGGTTAGGAAGTTGAGGATCCAGTTACACAGGGAGGTACAGAGGTTCTTGAGTTTTTCAGTCAGAACTGTAGGAATGATTGTGTTAAACACTGAGCTTCGTCAGGATCCTGACATAGGTATTTGCATTGTCCATTGAGGCCTGCACAATGCCTTATAAAGCCTCAGCATTACATCCTTGCTTTGATATTCTAGTCCTCTCGAAATGAATGCCATGTGAATCAGTAGATACATTCTGGAGTGAGTGAGTACAGACATTACTAAGCATGTTGGATTGGACAATATTTTCCAATGTATGTAAATTAAATGATTACAAAGACCAGGAATTGCAAACTCCCCCTATGAGAACAATGTCTTAATATTGAGAGGCTGATATATCCTGAGTAAAAAAGTGTGAAGTTAAGGAAGATGCATTCAGGTTTTAAAATTATTGTTTCAGCTTGGCCACACTTGCTACACTTGCAAACCATGTCTGAATCAGAGTTAACTGGAGCAAAACACTCCAGGTGCTGGAAATCTTTAACAGAAATAGAAAATGCTCAGAGCACTCAGCAGGTCAGGCAGCATCTGTGGAGAGATCCGCCCCTTCATGGATTCTATTGTTTACTGAGGCAGCGAGAAGTTTAGACAGAGTTGTGGACACAGCTCAGCACATCAGGGAAACCAGCCTCCCCTCCATGGATCCTGTCTAAACTTTCCACTGCCTCAGTAAAGCAGCCAGTATAATCAAAGTCCCCACCTGTTCCCAGATGCTCTTTCTTCTCCCCTCTCCCACCAGCTAGATGATACAAAAACCTGAAAGCACCAAAAGTAGGCTCAAGGATAGCTTCTATCTCACTGTTACCAGACTCTTCAATGATCCTCTTGTATGATATGATGGATACCTAACCTCACAATCTACCTCACTGTGATCTTGCACTTTATTGATTACCTTCACCGCACTTTCTGTCACTGGTACACTTCATTCTGCACTCTGTTCTTGTTTTACCTCGATGCACTGTGTAATGATCTGATCTGTATGAACAGTTTGCAGGACAAGCTTCTCACTGTTTCTCAACATTTATGACAATAATAAATCAATTTCAATGCCAAGAATACTAACATGGTCTACCACTAGTTCTTCACATTAGTATCCAAACCAGTACCAAAACTGTTCAGTTCAAATATGTGTGGCAATAATAGCCAGAATGAGAATATTTTACCATTGAGACTCACTTCCTAGTAGCCTCAGCTCAGATGAGCTTTCACTGATAGAGGGTTACTCTAGAAAAAGACTTTTTCCTATCAAAGTGAAAACAGATACCTACAAAGTGATCTAAATTAATTACAAATATAAAACACAAAAAAAATTGATTGCATAAGTATCCACCTCCTTTAATATGACACACCAAATCATCACTGGTGCAGCCAATTGGTTTTAGAAGTCACACAATTAGTTTAATGCCTGTGTGCAGTCAAGGTGTTTCAATTGATTGTAGTAAAAATATAGCAGTATCTGGAAGGTCCAGCTGGTGATGAGATAGGCTGAGTTGGGAGCTGGGGCTGATGGCTCAGTTAGGTTTGAGGAGTGATGGTTGGTGGTGATGGCTGTGAATGGTGTTTGGATGTTGGGAAACCGTGTACGTTCAGGTAGGGGGGAGGATCTGGAAAAGGAACTGCAAATGGAGGGTTTGGGTGAGAGCGGGTTTTGCAGGTGGAGGTGGAAGGAAGTTGAATCTAGATCTGGAAAATGGAAAAGGAAACAGAATATTGGAATAATTTCAAGTGATGGAGAGAAAGAGACAGATATTTTGAAAATATCACATCTGAAATCCTGTCTGCCCACTACCCTGGACCCCCATCAATTTGCCTATCACACTAATAGGTCAACAGAGGATACCATCTCCACGGCACTTCACTCTGCCCTGACCCACCTGGACAGCCTCAACTCTTGCGTCAGAATGCTGTTCATTGACTTTAGTTCGGCATTCAATACTGTGACTCCCTCCAAGCTGATTGCCAAACTTCGCCAGCTTGGTATCAGCTCATCCCTCTGCAATTGGACCTTGGTCTTTCTGACTATCAGACTCCAATCTGTTAAGTTAGACAACCTCTCCTCATCCACTCTCATCCTGAACACTGGCGTGTCTCAAGGCTGTGTGCTGAGCCCTCTTCTGTACTGCCTTTTCACCTATGACTGTGTTCCTGTACACGGTTCTAACTCCATAATCAAGTTTGCAGACGACACCACGGTGGTTGGCCTGATCAGAGGGGATGACAAGATGGCCTACAGGGATGAGGTCCAATACCTGGCCACGTGGTGTGCCGACAACAACCTGGCCCTTAACACCCAGAAGACCAAGGAGATCATTGTGGACTTCAGGCATGCTAGGAGCCACACTTTATTTCCTGCGGAGTATCAAGAAAGCTCGTCTCTGTCCCAGGATACTGATGGATTTTTACCGCTGTACCATTGAGAGCATACTTACCAACAGCATCTCAGTGTGATATGGCAATTGTCCCGTATCAGACCACAAAGCACTCCAGCGGGTGGTGAAAACTGCCCAGCAGATTATCGGCACCCAATTGCCCACCATTGAGAACATCTACCATAAACTCTGCCTGGGTAGGGTGAAAAGCATTATTAAGGATGCATCTCATTCTAACCATGGACTTTTTACACTCCTCCCATCTGGTAGGTGCTACAGGAGCCTCCGCTCCTGCACCAGCAGGCACAGGAAGAGCTTCTTCCCTGAGGCTGTGACCCTGCTGAACCTCACATCACAGCGCTAAGCAGTATTGCACCCATATTGTACTGTCTCAGTACTTTTATATTTGTGTGCTGTAGCACTTACTTTTTATTTGCAGTTATTTTACAAATAACACTATTCTTAGCATTTCTGGTTGGATGCTAACTGCATTTCATTGGCTTTGTATCTGTACTTGGCACAATGACAATGAAGTTGAATCTAATCTAATCTAAAAAAAATGAAAGAATACTTCAAGGTATTGTTTAAATTTGAACCGGAACATCTGCCCTCCATCAAACCCATTAAATTAACTACTGAGCTAAAAGTGTCCATAGGGAATATAGATTGTGCTCATACTTTAAGAGGAGGGAAGGTGTTAATTGTGTGTAAGGATAAAAAGCAGTGTGAGAAGTCATTATGATTGAAGACCTTACTTGGCAAAAAGATAGTACCTATTTTGCCTAATGAAAATAGAGGTGTTAGGAGAGTTATAACAGGTGTTCTGGTGAAAATTTCGATAGAAGAGGTTGAATCTGATTTATTGGGAGACAAGGTTAAGGAGGTAAAGAGATTGCAAGTAGTCAGAAATGGGGAAAGGATGGAAAGTTTATCTATATTGATATGGTTTGATGAAGTGGAGCTCCCTGATAAAGTTAGTTTGGGGTATGTTAGTTATTGTGTTTGAGCTTATATTCCACCCCCGCTTAGATGTTACAAATGTCAGTGGTTTGGGCATGTTGCAGCAGTATGTAGTGGGAAACTAAGATGTAGTAAATGTGGTGGGGAACATAAATATGAAGATTGTGAAAGCGTAAAGTTTAAATGTTGTAATCGCAAAGGAGAACATAGTGCAGCTTATAGAGGATGTGAAGTGCTTAATAAGGCAGCTGAAGTTCAACAGGTTAAAGTACAGTTAGGAGTGTCTTATACAGAAGCTATGCAAATAAGTTAAACCAAATATTGATAAAGAATTATTAGTCAGAGAATAGACTGTGAAGTTCAAGGCTATATGTCGGCACCATAATTCTCTTACTGAATATACTTTACTAGTTGATAAAATTAAGTTTGTGAAGTTTATAATGGATGCGGTGAGTTGCACTGCTCAAACATCTAGTCGTACTGAGAAAATTAAAATTATTGTGAAAGCTGCTGTAAAGTATCTGGGTACAACAGGTGTTTTTGGGAATCTGTAAATGAAGCTCTGATGGGTGGGGTATCTGTATTTCAGTCTCCTTGTGAAGGTACATAATGGGTATCAGAATATTGCAGTGGAATGTGAGAAGCTTGATTTCTAATGGTCAAGACTTTAAGAAATTTGCTTCTGATTTATCAAATCCACTTGTATGTATTCAGGGAGCCTGGTTGTTAAGTTTTTCTTTGCAGGATTATATTGTAATTAGGTGTGATACATTATCTGGCAGAGGGGGTGGTGTTGCAAGTTTTATGAGGAAAGGATAGGACGTAGAGTTGTGGATATGAATGAAGTATATGAGGCACTTGTAGTAGAAGTATTTCATTCAACAGGTAGGGGTATTAAAGTGGTAAATTATTATAACCCTTGTGGAAAGCTCTTGATTGAATTGTTCAAAAGCATGTGTAGCTCTATCTCACTAAGGGTTGTATAGAGTGGGTATTTTAATGCACATAGTTCATTGTGGGGTTGTTCACAGAATGATGGTAATGGTTTTATTGTAGAAGAATTTTTATATATTTAACATATTGCATGTCTTAATGATGGGAGAGGCACGAGATTTAATGTTCTTAATAGTTCTGAAACTGCTACAGATTTAACTTTAGTTTCAAACATTCTGGCTGGAGTGTTTGAGTGGAATGTCATGAGGGTTGAAACATTGGGGAGTGATCATTTTCCTGTATTTATAAGCTTGGGTTTGGATTTACATTGGGGACAAGAGGCAGCTTTTAGGAGGTGGAATTTGATAAAGGAAATTGGGAGAGGTTTAAGGTTTTATGTGATGAACATCTGTCAGGGATGAATGATTAGGAAGATGTGGATTTCTGCAAAGAAAGGTTATGTCACATTATTCATCAAACTGCAGTGGAAGTAATTCCTATTAAGACAGACAGACAGACAGACATACTTTATTGATCCCGAGGGAAATTGGGTTTTGTTACAGTTGCACCAACCAATAATAGAGTAGAGATATAGCAAAATAAAACCAGAAATAATTAAATGATAACAAGTAAATTATGCCAAGTGGAAATAAGTCCAGGACCAGCCTATTGGCTCAGGGTGTCTGACACTCCAAGGGAGGAGTTGTAAAGTTTGATGGCCACAGGTAGGAATGACTTCCTATGACGCTCAGTGTTACATCTCGGTGGAATGAGTCTCTGGCTGAATGTACTCCTGTGCCTAACCAGTACATTATGGAGTGGATGGGAGTCATTGTCCAAGATGGCATGCAACTTGGACAGCATCCTCTTTTCAGACACCACCGTCAGAGAGTCCAGTTCCACCCCCACAACATCCCTGGCCTTACGAATGAGTTTCTTGATTCTGCTGGTGTCTGCTACCCTCAGCCTGCTGCCCCAGCACACAACAGCAAACATGACAGCACTGGCCACCACAGACTCATAGAACATCCTCAGCATCGTCTGGCAGATGTTAAAGGACCTCAGTCTCCTCAGGAAATAGAGACGACTCTGACCCTTCTTGTAGACAGCCTCAGGGTTCTTTGACCAGTCCAGTTTATTGTCAATTCGTATCCCCAAGTACTTGTAATCCTCCACCATGTCCACACTGACCCTTTGGATGGAAACAAGGGTCACCGGTGCCTTAGCCCTCCTCAGGTCCACCACCAGCTCCTTAGTCTTTTTCACATTAAGCTGCAGATAATTCTGCTCACACCATGTGACAAAGTTTCCCACCGTAGCCCTGTACTCAGCCTCATCACCCTTGCTGATGCATCCAACTATGGCAAAGTCATCAGAAAACTTCTGAAGATGGCAAGACTCTGTGCAATAGTTGAAGTCCGAGGTGTAGATGGTGAAGAGAATGGGAGACAGGACAGTCCCCTGTGGAGCCCCAGTGCTGCTGACCATTCTGTCTGACACACAGTGTTGCAATCACACATACTGTGATCTGCCAGTCAGGTAATCAATAATCCATGACACCAGGGAAGCATCCACCTGCGTCACTGTCAGCTTCTCACCCAGCAGAGCAGGGCGGATGGTGTTGAACGCACTGGAGAAGTCAAAAAACATGACCCTCACAGTGCTCGCCGGCTTGTCCAGATGGGCGTAGACAGGGTTCAGCAGGTAGACAATGGCATCCTCAACTTCTAGTCGGGGCTGGTAGGCGAACTGGAGGGGGTCTAAGTGTGGCCTAACCATAGGCTGGAGCTGCTCTAGAACAAGTCTCTCCAGAGTCTTCATGATGTGGGAGGTCAATGCCACCGGTCTGTAGTCATTGGAGCCACTGGGGCACAGCGTCTCCGGCACAGGGACGAGGCAGGACGTCTTCCACAGCACAAGAACCCTCTGGAGACTCAGAGGGGATTAATAGGAGAAAGGCTGTACCATGGTGAAATGAAAAGTGTGCAAAAACAATTAATGAGAGAAATAAAATGTTTAGGTAAGTTAAGAAGTATCAGTCTCCAAGTGGCCTTATTAAGTATAAAAGGGCATGGGCCATGGTGAAGAAAGTAGTGACGGTTGCGAACAAGTTTTACTGGAGGTCATATTGTGATAGGATTGGAAGGGGTATTAAACTTGGAGATGTCTGGGGAATGATTTTTTAAAAATGAGGGAGATTCATAGCTAATAACATTCCAGTATTGATTAAAGAAGGTAATATGATTGTTACTGAAACAGAGAGGTTGAGTTACTGGCTCAGTCATTTGCTGCAATTCATCATCAAGATAATTTAAGTGAAGAGGCTGAACAATGTAGGGATAAACCCCAATGTGTTGGAAGCCAGCTAGAGCAATGATGGTATTAGTGATGCAGAGTTTTCACTGTGAGAGTTTATGAAAGTTATTAATAGTACAGGTCAGATGGCTCCAGGAAAGGATTATATATGTTATTGTATATTTAAACATATGGCTGACAGCTCTCAAGATGATATTGAAATTTCTGAATCATATTTTGAATTTAGGCCATCTTCCCTCCTCATGGAAAATAGCAGTATTAGTGCGTATTCTAAAACTTGGAAAACACTCGTTGGATCCTTCTAGTTATAGACAAATATCTGTAATATCCAATTTGTGTAAACTTATGGAACATATGGTAAGAGTGGTTGAATTACATTTTGTTAAAAAGAGGTGATAATGGCGTTTTATCAGAGTGGATTTCGGACGGGGAGAATGACATTGGATTCATTTTTATGTTTGAAAGATGATATTAGGAAAGCGCAGGTAAATGAAGAAGTTGCAACAGCAGTATTTTGATATAGAAAAAGCATATGATATGTTATGGATGGAGGGTCTTTTGATTAAATTATGGAAGGAGTGGGAGGAAGGCTATATAATTTTTTTCTGGGTATCTTATTTGGACAGTCTATGCAGGTAAGGGTAGGAGAGGTATATTCAGGCTTCTATGAGATAGAAAATGGGACTCTACAAGGCAATATTAGTTTAATATGATGATTAACAATATTTTCTTCGAGATAGACACTGGGGTGGGTAAATCACTTCTTGCAGATGATGGAGCTCTACAGATCAGAAGAAAAAATTTCAATTTAACTGTATATAGGATGCAATTAACAATTAATAAGATCAAACGATGAGAAAATAAATGGGGTTTTAAGCTTTCAGTAGCTAAACACAAGTTGTATGTTTTACAAAGTTGATCAATAGACCTGCACTCAATTTGAAATTGTGTAGTCAAACTCTTCAAGTGTCAGATTTCTTGGCATGAGGCTGGATAATAAGCTGACATGGAAGCACCATATCAGTAATGTAATTGACAAATGTAAAGGGGCATTAAATATCCTTGGGTGTTTATGTGGGTATTCTTGGGGTGCTACATCAAAATCTCTGACTTTATATATTTGTTTAATTAGATCAGTACTTGATTATGGCTTATGGATCAGCTTCATCTTCAAATTTAAAATGTTTGTATGTGATACAAGCTCAGGCTTTAAGACTGTGTTGTGCAGTAAGGTCATCTCCTGTTTCAGCTTTACTGGTTGAGATGGGACATTACCCTTACAGTTGCAGAGGATGAAGTTGTTGTTAACATACTGGGTTAACTTGAGGGGGCAGAGGAATAGTGTTGGAAGACTGTTGGGAACATCACAAGAGTGCTTTTAGATCTGGATGGCTAGGTCATCATCATTAAAAGCTTGAGCATGTAGATATTAAGAAAGAGCATGTGCTGGAGCTTTTGGAAAGCATCAAGTTGGATAAGTCGCTGAGACCGGATGAGATTTAGCCCAGGCTACCTTGGGAGGTGAGGGAGGAGATTGCTGAGCCTCTGGCGATGATCTTTGCATCATCAATGGGGACAGGAGAGGTTCCAGAGGATTGGAGGGTTGTGAATGTTGTTCCTTTATTGAAGAAAGGGAGTAGAGATAGCCCAGGAAATTATAGACCAGTGAGTCTTACCTCAGTGGTTGATAAGTTGATGGAGAAAATCTTGAGAGGTAGGATTTATGAACATTTATAGAGGTATAATATGACTAGGAATAGTCAGCATGGCTTTGTCAAGGGCAAGTTGTGCCTTATAAGCCTGATTGAAATTTTTGAGGATATGACTAAACACATTGATGAAGGAAGAGCAGCAGATGTAGTGTATATGGATTTCAGCAAGGCATTTGATAAGGTATCACATGCAAGGCTTATTGAGAAAGTAAAGAGGCATGGGATCCAAGGGAACATTGCTTTGTGGATCCAGAACTGGCTTGCCCATAGAACGCAAAGAGTGCTTGTAGACGGGTCATATTCTGCATGGAGGTCAGTCACCAGTGGGGTGCCTCAGGAATCTGTTCTGGGACCCTTACTCTTTGTGATTTTTATAAATGACCCAGATGAGAAAGTGGAGGGATGGGTTAGTAAGTTTGCTGGTGATACAAAGGTTGGGGGTGTTGTGGATAGTGTAGAGGGCTGTCAGAGGTTATAGTGGGACATTGATAGGATGCAAAACTGGACTGAGAAATGGCAGATGGAGTTCAACCCAGATAAGTGTGAAGTGGTTCATTTTGGTAGGTCAAATATGATGGCAGAATATAGTATTAATGGTAAGACTCTTGGCAGTGTGGAGGATCAGAGGGATCTTTGGGGTCTGAGTCCATAGGATGCTCAAAGCAGCTGCGCAGGTTGACTCTGTGGTTAAGAAGGCATATGGTGTATTGGCCTTCATCAATTGTGGAATTTAATTTAGGAGCCGAGAGGTAATGTTACAACTATATAGGGCACTGGTCTGACCCCACTTGGAGTATTGTGCTCAGTTCTGATCGTAGGGACATGTTTGGCACAACTTTGTGCCGAAGGGCCTGAATTTTGCTGTAGGTTTTCTATGTTTCTATGCTAAGAATATGTGTTTGATGGATTATGTAATTTGTCCCACTGGTGTTTTTCTTTTGGTAATCCCACCATGGTTTTTTTCCATTGGCTTTAGATGATTTTAGGTTGCAGGTTTAGGTTTAGGTTTCATTAGGTTTAATGAAATCCAAAGACGCTGATACACCTGAGAGTCTGTTGATTCATTAGTATGTTAAGGAGATCGTGATGCTAACCATTTTTACTGATGGATCAAAAGATAATTTAACGTGAATGTTGGCGTGGCTGTTCTTGTATCTGATTTACAGGTGGCAATAAATAAACGTCTTACTGGGGGTTGACAGTTTTCATTTTAAATCTTTAATAAGTTATGGAAGTGACTTTAATTTAATTCACAATATTGTCTTTCATTATTTAAAATCTATAGGGCTTTTTGGGGTAATTTAGTTTTCACTTGATAAAGAACTAGGAGGGGTTTTATTTCCCAACTCTCTACACCACACTGCAGTCCAGCTGGTGGTGCTAATGCACCTTAAGTTGGACTGCCAACCACCACTAAAAGTCAGAAGAAGGTCCAACTGGTGATGAGTCAGTATCCTGGCAATAACTACACCACGAAAACAAAAGAACACTCCAAGCAGCTCCACGAAAAGGTTATTGAAAAGCAGAAGTCAGGAAATGGGTACAAGAAAATTTCCAAGTCACTGAGTATCCCTTGGAGTCCAGTTAAGTTAATCATCAAGAAATGGAAAGAATATGGCACAGCTGTAAATCTGCCGAGAGCAAGCTATCCTCAAAAACTGAGTGATGGTGCAAGAAGGGAACTAATGAGGGAGGCCACAAGAGTCACTCCTCCAAGAGTCCTACGACAACTCTGGAGGAGTTACAAGATTCGGTGGCTGAGATGGGAGAGACTGTGCATACAACTGTTGCCCGGCTGCATCACCAGTTGCAGCCTTATGGGAGAGTGGCAAAGAGAAAGACACTGTTGGAAAAGAGCTTAAATGAAATCTCTGCTCAAGTTTGCCAAAAGTCATCTGGAAGAAAGTTCTATGGTCTGATGAAACTTCTTGGTCATCAGACTAAATGTTATGTTTACCATAAGCCATACACAACACACCATCCCTACCACAAAACGTGGCGGTGGCTGCATCATGCTGTGGGGCTTCTGAAGGCAGAGGGTAAAATGAATGCAGCAATGAATCCTGAAGGAAAACCTGATGCAGCCTGCAAGAACTGTGACTTGGGAGAAGATTTATTTTCCAATAAGACAATGACCCCCAAGCATAAAACCAAAGTTACACAGGAATGGCTTAAATACAGAAAAGTTAATGTCTTCGAGTAGCCAAGTCAGAGTCCAGACCTCAATCCAATTGAGAATTTGTGGCTGGATTTGAAGAAGCCTGTTCAGTCTCGATCCACATGCAATCTGACAGAGCTTGAGCAGTTTTGTAAAGAAGAATGGGAGGAAAATTGCAGTGTCCGGATATGCAAAGGTGTTTGAGACCTATCCATACAGACTCAAGGCTGTAATTGCTGCCAAAGGTGTATACTGACTTGCAGGGGGTGAGTAATTAAGCAATCAATTATTTCATGTTAAATAATTGTAATAAATTTAGACCAATTTGTAGAAATTTATTTTCACTTGAACAGGAAAGTCTTTTCTGTTGATCAGTGTCAAAAAAATCAAATTAAATCCACTGTGATTCAATGTTATAAAACAATAAAACATGTGAACTTCCAAGAAGGGATGAACACTTTTTATAGGCACTGTAAGTACATGGATGGGAAGGGTATGGAGAACTATGGTCCAGGTGTGAGTCTATGAGACAAATTAATAGTTTGGCATGGACAAGATGGGTGAAGGGCCTGTTTCTGTGCTGTAGTATTCTTTGACTCTTGAAAAAAATCATATATCAGTATCTATTTACTATTAATTGTAAACATTATGTGATGTGACATCTTGTGTGCTAACGTAATAACCTCTTGGCATTTAATTGCTTTTGTGGTTTGAAGTTGGCGAGCTGCTGCTTCTCTTTCAGAACTGTGACCATCAGTTGTCAGAGCCCATCAGTGAGGGGTGACTAACAAGGGTTTACAGCAGAGAGTTGCACTGTACACTGTCCGATACTTGTCTCTGATCGTCTGGTGATCTGATGAAGCAGAAAGTGGAATTGATCAAACTAAACAACAGTTTATTACCTGATGCAGAAGGGAGTTAAAACTCAAAGACTGTCAATCAGTGCAGTGGCAGAAAGAGTGACAGCGGATCACAGTCCATCTAAATGGAACGGATCTGCTAAATGAATTTTCACAAACGGTGTCACAATTGTTGAGCGCTCAGGTGTTGTTCAGATTCTGAATAGCAAAAATGATTGCATGTATTAGATCATAATGTTGAATGCATTTACTGGGGATGGAGAGCAATGTGAATCAGGTCATATAAATGTGAATCCAATGAATAATCATCAGATGGCTTGTCCTATATGTAGCCTTTATCTGAGGTGACTGACACTTGAAATCACATAAGTCTTAAGAAACAGAATCAGGGTTAATATCTCTGATATATGTTGTGAAATTTGTTTTGAGGTGGCAGTAGAGTGCAAAGCATGAAAAATTACTCTTAAGACCTTTTAAGTCTGGCCCACCACGTCTTCTCCACCATTCCATCATGGTTGATGCATTTTTCCTCTTAGTTCCAATCTTCTGCCTTCTCCTGGGATCCCGTCATGCCCCAACCAATCAACAATCTACCAACTTCTGCCTTAAGTATACATAAAGACTCAGCCTCCACAGCTGCAGTAGAAAAGAATTTCACAGATTCACTACTCTCTGGTTAAAGAAATCCCTCCTCATCTCCATTCTAAAAGGGCACCTCTCTATTCTGAGGCTGTGTCCTCTGGTCTTAGACTCTCATACCACAGGAAAAGTACTCTATGCATCCACTCTATCAAGGTCTTTCCCCATTCAATAGGTTTCAATGCGGTCACCTCTCATTCCTTCTGAATTCTAGTCAATACAGGCCCAGAGCCATCAGACGCTTTTTGTATGACAAGCCATTCAATCCTGGAATAATTTTCATGAACCTCCTTTGAACCCTCTCCAGTTTCAGCACATCCTTTCTGAGATAAAGTGTCCAAACCTGCTTACAATTGTCCAAGTGAAGCCTCACCAGTGCTTTATAAAGTCTCAACATTATGTCCTTGCTTTTATTTTCTAGTCTTCTTGAAATGAATGCTAACATTTGCCTTCCCACCACAGACTCAACCTGCAAACTAACCTTGAGGAAATCCTGCACAAGAACTTCCAAGTCTCTCTGCACCTCACTTTTTTTTTGTATTTTCTCTCCATTTAGAAAATAGTCAACCCTTTCATTTCTTCTACCAAAGTGCATAACCATAAACTTCCTGACATAGTATTCCATCTGCCACTTCTTTGCCCATTCTCCTAATCTGTCTCAGTCCTTCTGTATCCTCTCCACTTTCTCAAAACTACCTGCCCCTCCATCCATCTTCAGATCGTCTGCAAACTTTGCAACAAAGCCATCAATTCTGTCACCCAAATCTTTGACATCTAACGAGAAAAGAATTGGTCCCAACACAGACCCTGTGGAACACCAGTAGTCATCAAAGTTAACCAACAGAGCCTAAAATTTAACTTGCAGGTAGAGTCAGTGGTGAGGAAGGCAAATGTAATGTAAGCATTCATTTCAAGAGGTCTAGAATAAAAAAGCAGTGATGTGGTGCTGAGGCTTTAGAAGGCACTGGTTAGGCCTCACCTTGAGTATTGTGAATAGTTTTGGCCTGTTCATCTAAGAAAATATGTGCTGGCATTGGAGATGGTTCAGAGGAGGTTCTCAAAGATGATTCCAGGAATGAAAGGGTTATCATACAAGGAACGTTTGATGGCTCTGGGGTTGTACTTGCTGGAATTTAGAAGGATGAGGAGGATCTCATTGAAACCTTTCAAACGTTGACAGGCTTAGACATGGTAGATGTGGAAAAGATGTTTCCCATGGTGGGGAAGTCTAGGACAAGATAGCACAGCCTCGGGATAGAGGGACATCCATTTAAAACAGGGATGTGGACAAATCCCCAGGTCCAGATGGTCTGCATCCTAGGGTACTAAAGGAGGTGGCTCTGGAAAATGCGGATGCATTGGTAATCATTTTCCAATGTTCCTCAGATTCAGGATCAGTTCCTGAGGATTGGAGAATGGTTAATGTTATCCCACTTTTTAAGAAAGGAGGGAGGGAGAAAACAGAGAACTATCGTCCTGTCAGCCTAACATCAGTAGTGGGGAAGATGCTAGAGTCCATTATTAAAGATAAAATAGTGGCATATCTAGATAGCAGTGATAGGATTGGGCCAAGCCAGCATGGATTTACCAAGGGCAAATCATGCTTGACTAATCTATTGGAGTTTTTCGAGGATGTAACCAGGAAGTTAGACAAGGGAGATCCAGTGGATGTAGTGTACTTCGATTTTCAGAAGGCATTTGATAAGGTCCCACATAGGAGATTGGTAGGTAAAATCAGAGCTCGTGGCATTGGGGGGAAGATATTGACATGGATAGAAAACTGGTTGGCAGATAGAAAGCAAAGGGTAGCGGTGAATGGGTGTTTCTCGGAATGGCAGGTGGTGACTAGTGGGGTGCCACAGGGCTCGGTATTGGGACCACAGCTGTTTACGATTTACATCAACGATTTAGATGAAGGCATTGAGAATAACATCAGCAAGTTTGCTGATGATACTAAGCTGGGTGGCAGTGTGACATGTGATGAGGATGTTAGGAGAATTCAGGGTGACTTGGATAGGCTGAGTGAGTGGGCAGATACTTGGCAGATGACGTTTAATGTGAATAAGTGTGAGGTTATCCATTTTGGGAGTAAGAACAGGAAGGCAGATTATTATCTGACCGGTGTAGAGTTAGGTAAGGGAGAAATACAAAGAGATCTAGGAGTCCTTGTTCATCAGTCACTGAAGGTGAATGAGCAAGTGCAGCAGGCAGTGAAGAAGGCTAATGGAATGTTGGCCTTTATTACAAAGGGAATTGAGTACAAGAGCAAGGAAATCCTTTTGCATTTGTACAGAGCCCTGGTGAGACCACACCTGGAGTATTGTGTACAGTTTTGGTCTCCAGGGTTAAGGAAGGACATCCTGGCTGTAGAGGAAGTGCAGCGTAGATTCACAGGTTAATTCCTGGGATGTCTGGACTGTCTTACGCAGAGAGGTTAGAGAGACTGGGCTTGTACACGCTGGAATTAAGGAGATTGAGAGAGGATCTGATTGCAACATATAAGATTAAGGGATTGGACAAGATAGAGGCAGGAAATATGTTCCAGATGCTGGGAGAGTCCAGTACCAGCGGGCATGGTTTGAGAATAAGGGGTAGGTCATTTAGGACAGAGTTAAGGAAAAATTTCTTCTCCCAGAGAGTTGTGGGGGTCTGGAATGCACTGCCTCGGAAGGCAGTGGAGGCCAATTCTCTGGATGCTTTCAAGAAGGAGCTAGATAGGTATCTTATGGATAGGGGAATCAAGGGATATGGGGACAAGGCAGGAACTGGGTATTGATAGTAGATGATTAGCCATGATCTCAGAATGGTGGTGCAGGCTCGAAGGGCCGAATGGTCTACTTCTGCACCTATTGTCTATTAAATTTCTTTAACCAGAGGGTGGTGAATTTGTGGAATTTATTACACAGGCTGCTATGGAGGCCAAGTGGTCGGGTATATTCAAGGCAGAGTTTGATAGGTTCTTGATTGGACACGGCATCAAAGGCTACTGGGAGAAGGGTGGGGAGTGGGTTGAGCAGAGGGGAAAAAGAGGATCAGCCATGATTGAAAAGCAGAGGAGACTCAGCGGGCCAAATGGTCTAATTCTGCTCCTATGTATTATGGTCTGTGGCCTTATTTGATAGACGTACTAAAAATTAGGTGTATAGCTGGAGTAAACATAAATAGGCTTTTCCCTGTACCTTAGCACTTGTTATATTCATAAACAAATCAATGACTCCATTTTCTCTGGGAATGTCGGAGGCACATGTTGGTAGTTATTGTGAAGTTTTTCATTCAGCATAGAGCTCCAATAGCCGGCTGGTGGCATAGTGGCATCAGCACCGGACTTCGGAGCGAAGGCTCCCATGCTCGGCCTCGTAAAAACAAAAAAGCCTGCTAAAAAAAATGCCGTCACAATGGCGTCCCGATGACTCCACTCAGAGTTAAAGGCTTTCTTCTTCTTCTGTAGAGCTCCAGTGTACCCATTTATGCCCTTGTCTCTGGGTTAATTACTCTAAAATAGGTGGTACCCTTGTCTCCAGATTAATTCCTGTAAAATACACAGTGCCTTCTTCCCCAGGTTAATTCACGTTAAATAGGCGGTGTCCTCGTCTCAGGGTTAATTGCTGTAAAATAGGCGGTGTCCTCGTCTCAGGGTTAATTCCTGTAGAATAGAAGGTACCCTCATCTACCAGTTAATTCCTGTGAAATGGGCGGTGCCCTCGTCTCCAGATTAACTCCTGTAAAATAGGTGGTGTCCTCGTCTCAGGGTTAATTCCTGTAGAATAGAAGGTACCCTCATCTACCGGTTAATTCCTGTGAAATAGGCAGTGCCCTCGTCTCCGGGTTAATTCACGTTAATTAGGCTGCACCCTCGTCTCCAGGTTAATTCATGTTAAAAAGCTGGTGCCCTCATCTCCGGGTTAATTCCTTGTAAAATAGGCGGTGCCCTTGCCTCTGGGTTAATTCACATTAAAAAGTCGGTGCCCTCGTCTCCGGGTTAATTCCTGTAAAATGGGCGGTGCCCTCGTCTCCGGGTTAATTCTTGTAAAATGGTTGGTGCCCTCGTCTCCGGGTTAGTTGCCGTAAAATAGGCGGTGCCCTCGTCTCCGGGTTAATTCACTGTCGCCATCAAATCTTTCTCTTTATTAGGTTAAGTTTCAGTTACCCCTTATCTAACAGTTCAGAGAGTATCTGTTCAATGCATCGACTGCAGTGTCACGGGAACACACCTGCAGATGAGTTGTGTTTATGATCTGCAGTCAGTCCCAGCCATGCCAACAATATCTACAGTCGAGGAGTGATTATTTTTATTTATTTTAAAACAGAAGGAAATTTGGCCAGCTGACATTCCAAGTAAGTTTTCAGTGATCCTATTTCCATTGTGTACCCTCAGTTAGTCTAGTTCATTGTGTGTAATAACAGAATGATCAGAAAATGGTGACAAAGGTAGTAATCTGCACTAATGTGTGGATATGCAAACTGGGTTGAGTTAGTCTGTAACTGACCCTGTGTGAGATGAGGAACTGTTGTGTTGCCTGTTCTTTGAGATATAGGTCCAGGGCAGCATCCCATGCACCATCAATGTGCAGGCTGTGCCACTCAGGGACTTGGGCTAGATTATTTGTTTGTGATTGTTTGCTTTTCTGCTATGGTAACTATAGTTCTGTGTGTGACTGTTAGTACTGCGTTTTAGCAGCTTGACCCCTTAGGAATGCTGTTTCATTCGGCTGTATTTGTGTGTGTGAGATTGAATGACTGCGAAATGTGAACGTGAACTTGAACGTACTTTGCATAATTTTAACATTGTCTGGTGTTAAATGTTTATAGCAAGCAAAAATGTTTTCATTTGGATGACTGCATCAAATTGTGTGTCCTTTGGGCCATTATTTCAAATCCTCTAGTTCCAGAACATGATTGTAGACAGTCTGCAGCCACATATTTGGCTTAACAACTGTACACTTCCAGTGAAGCTAATTTTTGGAAAATGTAGCTGTGGTGCTGGGACTCAACATGATATCTAGTGTCACTTCATTTCCTGGGGCCTCAGTTAATTGGTTAATTGGTTGTTGCTGTGTAGTTAATTTACGATTGCAAATGGAAAAATTGAAAAGCAAATGAGACTCTCAATTAAAGAATATCTGAAGGAATTTCCAGCCACAATCCTCGCTGTATGAGATTTATGCTGTTTTTACAGATTGTTTATGCTACTTATCAATTTAATATGATTTAAGTGCTGGTGGTTTGTCCTCTGTCACTTGAATGACTTATTGCTCATTTTTGCCATCAACGGGGAAGAAGACCATTCAGCCCATCGAGTGCCTGTCCACTGTACATCCCAAGCAGCTGTGTGACAACGGACTCTCGGATCTATAGACTGCTCCCAGGGACACACACAAATGGACATCAAGTGTTGCTGACAGATCATCAAATGCAGTTTAAGACCCCCTTTAAACTGCCTGAAACTTGTTGATGTGCCAGTACGTCAAGATGTCTGTAGAGGAGTGCTGCTGACGGCACAGAGTGAAGGAAGATGTGCTGAGGAACACACAGAAGCTCAGTGGGGAAGAGCCGCAGTATATGGTTCTTCTCCTAAAGAGGAAGGTGCGGGATTGGAGAGTGGAGTCTTGTCAATTATTGTAGTACTGTATTATCTCGGGGTCACATGACTGACAAGAGTCCGATTGATGTTAAGGAATAGAATAGAACACATCGTAATGCCTTAACTGTCAATACAAGAATGAAATGCATTGTATGGATCATTCTTCTAAATATTTTTTATAATTATGTGTAAAGTTTATTTATCAATTTAATGTGACATAAGTGCTGGTAGTTTGTTCTCTGTGTCACTTGGGACAACTTGTTGCTCATTTTTGCCAACAATGTGGAAGGCCAATTGGCCCATTGAATGCCTGTTTCAAAGTGTATATTTATATATATATATATATATATATATATATATATATATATATATATACACATATATATATATATATATATATATATATATATATATATACATATATATATATATATATATATATATATATATATATGTGTGTATGTGTGTGTATATATATTAGACCATAAGATATAAGAGCAGAAGTGGGCCATTTGACCCATCGAGTCTGCTCCACCATTCACTCATGGGCTGATCCAAGTCTTCCAATCATCCCCACTCCCCTGCCTTCTCCCCATACCCTTTGATGCCCTGGCTAATCAAGAACCTATCTATCTCTGCCTTATATACACCCAGTGACTTGGCCTCCACAGCCGCTTGTGGCAACAAATTCCACAGACTTACCACCCTCTGACTGAAGTAATTTCTCCACATCTCAGTTCTAAAAGGATGTCCTTCATTCTTGGAAGTCGTGCCCTCTTGTCCTAGAATCCCCTACCATGGGAAATAACTTTGCCATATCTAATCTGTTCAGGTTTTTTAACATTCAGAATGTTTCTATGAGATCCCCCCTCATTTTCCTGAACTCCAGGGAATACAGCCCAAGGGCTGCCAGACATTCCTCACACGGTAACCCTTTCATTCCAGGAATTATTCTCGTGAATCTTCTCTGAACCCTCTCCAATGTTAGTATATCCTTTCTATCATAAGGATCCCAAAACTGCACATAATACTCCAAGTGTGATCTCATGAGTGCCTTATAGAGCCTCAACATCACATCCCACACGTATTGTGTGTGTGACTTTCTTGAACAGCATGTTATTGAACCTACAAGGGAATGTGCTATCTTAGGTCTGGTCCTGTGCAATGAGACAGGTAAAATTAGTGATCTTGTAACTGGGGATCTCATACAAATGGAGGGTGTAATAGTTCAATTGAAAACCAGTGTATTATGTCTAAACAATGGAGACTACAACAGGATGAGGGAGGATTTGGCTAGTGTAGACTGGGAACACAGGCTATATGGTGGGGCAATTGAGGAACAATGGAACAAAAGTATATTCCAGTTAAAAGCAAGGACAGTTAGGGTGGGGAGAGCCAGCCTTGGATAACTAAGGAAATAAAAGAAGACATCAAACTAAAAGCTCGTGCATACAAAGTTGCCAAGAGTAGTGGGAAACTGGAAGATTGGGAAACCTTTAAAAAGCAACAAAAAATCACTAAGAGAGCAATAAAAAAAGGGAAGATGGATTATGAAAATAAACAAGCACAAAATATAAAAATGGATAGTAGAAGCTTTTATAATTATATAAACCGGAAAAAGGTGGCTAAAGTGAATGTAGATTTTGAATGGCTATTTTGTGTCAATTTTTTTTACAGTGGGGGACTCGTCTAACATGCCCAAGAGATATTATGGGTGGGATGGGAGGTGAGGACCCCGATACAATAGCTATCACTAAAGAGGTAGTTCTGGGCAAACTTGTGGCCTGAAGATAGACAAGTCCCCTGGTACTGATGGAATTTATCCCAGGGTACTGAAAGAAATGGCAAAAATTATAGTAGAGGCTTTGGTGATAAGTTATCAAAATTCTCTGGATTCTGGGCAGGTTGGAAGATGGCAAATGTCATGCCACTGTTCAGAATAAGGATGTAGGCAAAAGGCAGGTAACTACAGACCAGTTATTTTAACATCTGTAGTTGGGAAAATGTTTGAAGCTATCATTAAAGAAGAAATAGCAAGGCATCTGGAAAGAAATAGATCCATCAGGTAGATGCAGCTTGGATTCAGCAAAGGCAGATCCTGTTTGACAAACTTACTGGAGTTCTTTGAGGATATAACAAGTGCAGTGGATAGAGGGGAACAGATGGATGTTATTTACTTAGATTTCTAGGAGGCATTCAATAAG
Source organism: Hemitrygon akajei (assembly GCF_048418815.1). Taxonomy (NCBI): domain Eukaryota; kingdom Metazoa; phylum Chordata; class Chondrichthyes; order Myliobatiformes; family Dasyatidae; genus Hemitrygon; species Hemitrygon akajei. The sequence continues at coordinate 71,481,688 of NC_133143.1, read as the reverse complement.
GTACCACAGAAAAGACTTATCCATACAATAAGGATGCATAGAGTTAGGGGTGATGTATTAGCATGGATAGAGAATTGATTAGCTAGTAGAGAGCAGAGAGTCGGGATATATGGCTGTTGCTCTGGTTGGGAATCAGTGGTGAGTTGTGGGGGTTGGTGCTGGGCCCACAACTGTTGACGATATACATTAGTGATCTGAAAGAGGGGACTGAGTGTAGTATATCTAAGTTTGGTGATGATACTAAATTCAGTGGAAAAGCAAATTGTACAGAAGATATGGAGAGTCTGCAGAGCGATATAGATAGATTAAATGAGTGGGCAAGGGTCTGGCAGATGGAGTACAATGTTGATAAATGCAAGGTCATCCACTTTGGAAGGAAAAATGGAAGATCATGTTATTATTTAAATGGTAAAAAATTGCAGCATCCTGCTGTGCAGACACTTGGGAGTGCTTGTGCATGAATCACAAAAGGTTGGTTTGCAGGTGCAGAAGGCTATCAAGAAGGCAAATGGGATGATGGCTTTCATTGCTAGAGGGATTGAATTTAAGAGCAGGAAGGTTATGCTGCAACTGTACAGGGTACTGGTTAGGCCACACCTGGAGTACTGCGTGCAGTTCTGGTCTTCTTACTTGAGGAAATATATACTGGCTTTGGAGGTGGTGTAGAGGACCATGTGAAACATGGGCTCCAACAGTTCCAGAATCATATTCAGGTCAAGAAACAAACATAAAAGAAGTGAAAAGCTGGTTTCATGATCTATCCAGAAGATGTCAACCAAAGGAGCATTGTATTCAGACACCTCCTTGAGCGGAAGTTCCTTTATATATCTGAAGAAACTTTTGGTATCCTGTTTAATATTATTGGCTAGCTTACTTTTGTATTTCATATTTACCTTCTTAATGACCTTTTTAGTTACCTTCTGTTGGTTTTAAAACGCTTCCCAATTACCTAACTTCACACCAATTTTTGCTCTATTATATACTGTCTCTTTGGCTTTTATGTTGGCTTTGACTTCTCTTGTTAATCACAGTCATCTTTCCTTTAGAATACTCCTTCCTCTTTGGGATGTATATATCCTGTGCCTTCCAAATTACTTCCAGAAATTCCAGCTATTGCTACTCTGCCATCATCCCTGCCAGTGTTCTTTTCCAATCAATTCTGGCCAACTCCTCTCTCATGCCTCTGTAATTCCCTTTACTCCACTGTAATACTGATACATCTGACTTTAGCTTCTCCTTCTCAAATTTCAAGGTGAATTCGATCATATTATGATCACTTTCCCCAAAGGGTTCTTTTACCTTGAGCTCTCTAATCAATTCTGGTTCACTGCAGAACACCCAATCCAGAATAGCTGATCTCCCAGTGGGCTCAACCATGAGCTCCTCTAAAAAGCCATCTCATTGGCACTCTAGAAATAACCCTTCTGTAATCCAGCACCAACCTGACTTTCCCAATCTACTTTCATATTGAAGTCCTGCATGAATATTGTAACATTACACTTTTGGCTTGTATTTTCTATCTCCTGCTGTAATTTGTAAGCCACATCCTTACTACTGTTTGGGTATCTGTATACAACTCCCATCAGGGTCTTTTTACCCTTCCAGTTCCTTAGCTCTATCCACAGTGATTCAACACCTTCCAACCCTACGTCACCTCTTTCTAATGATTTGATTTAATTTTTACCAACAGAGCTACACCACCCCTTCTGCTTTCCTGCCTGTCTTCTCGATACAAGGTGTATCCTTGGATATAAAACTCCCAGTTATAATCTTCCGTCAGCCGAGATTCAGTGATGCCTACAACATCATAGCTACCAATCTGCAATGTGCTGAAGTTCATCTACCATATGCCATATACTGTGCACATTCAAATACTACACTTTCAATCCTCTATTTACCCTTTTTAATTTTGTTGCACCATGCTCAACCTTTTGATTCCTAACTGTCTGAGGTCTGACCTGCATCTACCTCCACAATCTCTCCACTAACTGTTCTGGCACTGTGGTTCCCATTCTCCTGCAACTCGTTTATATCCCACTGTGCAACATTAACAAACCTTCCCACTAGGATAATAGTCCCCCTCCAGTTCAGGTGTAAATCATCCCTTCTGTACAGGTCCCACCTTCCTAGGAAGAGAGCCCAATGATCTAAAAATCGTATGCTCTCCCTCCTACACCAACTCATTAGCCACATGTTAAGCTGTATAATCTTCCTAGTTCTGGCCTCACTAGCATGTGGCATGGGTGACAATCCTGACATCACAACCCTGGAGGTCCTGTCCTTCAACTTGGCACATAACTCCCTGAACACTCTATGTGGAATCTCATCACTCATCCTACCTATGTCATTGGTACCTACGTGGACCATTACTTCTGGCTGTTCACCCTCCCACTCCCAGACCCTGGCACCTGGGAGGCAACTTACCATCTGGTTGTCTTGTTCTCACCCACAGAACCTCCTGTCTGTTCCCCTAACTAACAAATCCCCTATCACCACAGTGTGCCTCTTCTTCCCCCTTCCCTTCTGTGTCGGAGAGGCAGACTCAGTGCCAGAGACCCGACCACTGTGACTTTGCTCTGCTAGGTTGACCCCTCCCCCCACGACAATATCCAAAGTGTGATACATATTGTTGAGAGGGATGGCCATAGGCATACTCTGTACTGGCTCCTTAAACCCTTTCCCCTTCCTGATTGTTCTGTACATTGGGTGTAACTACCACCCTGTATGTCCTATCTATCACCCCTTAAGCCTCCTGAATGATCTGGAATTCATCCAGTTCCAGCTCCAACTTCTTAACATGGATCGTTAGAAGCTGCAGCTGGATGCACTTCTCACAGTTGTAGTGGTCGGGGACACTGGAAGACTCCCTGCCTTCATCAAGAGGAGCATTACACTATCTTGCCTGACATCTCTACTGTCCTAGCTGAACAGATATAAAGAAGAGAGGGAAAAACTTCAGTTTTTCATTTCTTTGCTTTCTCTGAGTGAGGCCTCAAGGTCACCACTCTGACTCTGTCGACTCAGATGATGGTGCTATACTTGCCCATGCTTCCTTTAATTTGCTCTTACGAGGGGTGATTGATAAGTTCATGGCCTAATGTAGAAAGAGATGAGTTATTAACTTAAAACTTTTGCATTTTCACTCAAAGAGTTGAACTGCACGTGCATGTAATGAGAGCTGTATAACTCATCCCTTCTACCTTAGGCTCATGGGGTATCTTGTGGGCATTCACAGTAGAACAAAGAAATAAAGTAGATTCACTGAAAAACAGTGTGACGCTATTACAGCTTGGTGCTTTCTGGAGTTTGGAGTTCAGTTGCAGAGTTATTCTGTACGGAGTCTGTATGTCATCCCCATGGAATGTGTGTGTTTTTTCTCCCATTCCTCCCACAGCTCAAAGATGTACCAGGTAGATTAATTGTTCAATGTAAATTGTCCCATGATTAGCATATGGTTTCAGGGTTGTTGGGCCCCGCTGGGATGGTGTGGCTCAAAGTGTCAGAAGGGTCTGCTCTGCATTGTATCGCTAAATAAAAATAATTACATCAAAAAAATAGATGTATGGTTCCTGATGTAGATATTTGGCCAAAATGGCAACAATTTCTTTCTTCCTGCAGATGATGCTCAACCTGCTGACTTGCTCCAGTGTGTTGTTTGTTGTTTAAAATACACACAGAATGCAGAACACTACAGCACAGCACAAGCCATTCAGCCCACAATGTTTTCTGACCTTTTAATCTACTCAATACTGGTGCAACCAAAGCTGCACACAATATATTGATTAATTTCTGTTCTACTAAATGCTTGTATGCTGTGTATTTACATATCAGTATTTTCTGTTCAACACCATTATTATTTCTGTTAAAATGAGCTCAATGATCAAAAATTTCTGCAAGTGTGATAAATTAAAGGTTCCAGTGACACATAACTGGAGGTGTACATGTCCCAGGTGCATAATGAGAACTGTATAATTTAAAGTACTTGCACTGTTTTTAGCAGATGGAGAGAGGGCAGGATCACATTGATATCCTTGTACATCCTGGTAGTTCATTATTTAATGCTTGTCTCTGCTTTCTATTGTAATCTATTGCTGCTCTTTCAATTGCTCATTACTTGAACAAGCTAATCAATATAATATTTGCTCTATGAATAAAAAATCTAATTCTGATGCTTTTACTGACATGTAAAACAGAAGTGTGATGACTCATCATTACCAATGTTTTCTGTTTGCAGACTGAAGATTCCGTCCAACGTCTTCCCAAGGCAGGGTTATAGCCCAAAATATCAATAATTTGAAGTCTTTGGAGTAATGTATTCTATGTATATGTATATAATGTATTCCACGCCAGTGGAAAAATCTATAGAAAGTCTTGTGTACAGCCCAGTCCATCACAGGCAGAGCTCTCCCCACAATTAAGCACATTTATGAGAAATGTTATCACAAGAAAGCACCATCCACCATCAAGGGACCCACCATTTAGACCATGTTCCCTTCTCACACTGCCAACAGGAAGAAGATACAGGAGCCTCAGGTCGCACATCCGGTTCAGAAACAGTATTACCCTTTAACTATCAGGCTCCTAAACCAGTGGGGATAACATCACTCGCCCCATGACTGAACTGTTCCCACAACCTATGGAGTCACTTTCAAGGACTCTTCATCTTATTTTCTTGATGTCTATTGCTTATTTATGTATTTATTTATTTATTGCTATTATTATTATTTTTTTCCAGCTCAAGCTGGTAAAACCTGAGGTACAGGCATAGCCAAGTACAATCATTTCCCAACTGCTAGGAACTTTCGGACTATTCTGGTGGTGTTTAGTATTGTGGGTTCTGGACATTTACATAGATATTGCTGTGTAGGCCTAATTGTTTAATGCTAATGTGTAGTGACTTTGGGATGATACCATTTGTAGATATTACCATTGGGGCAAGGTACATACCCTGTTCATGTTCCAAAATCTTTCAATTTCATCTTTTATTTAGCATATTTCTGTTGTTTGTCACATTGATTTCAGTATGTTATGTGTGTTTGGAATGACTATATATATTAAGTAAATTGTTGTTGCTAGTTAATCCTCTATAATTATGGATTGTCCTCGTAATAAGGCATTGGTCATAATATAATTTGTGAAGCTTATATTTGTAGTAAGATATGGTTTCTTTTATGAATTGGTATTTTAATGCAAGATTTTGGGGAATATTGTTTGCAACTTGATTGTTCCAGTGTAAGTAATCAGATTGAGTTAAACTGCTGCAGGATCCTGGAATGTGTTGGACTATTTCTGGTTTCTCTTGGCATTTTCTGCATTTATTGTCTTGAATTTGTTGGTCTTTTATTATGTATTTTTGATATTTTTGTGTTAACCATCTGGTTCTGTATTTCCCATGGAACCCTTCTATTTCTGGTATTTATAAAAATAATAATAATTATTATTATTATTCCCTTTTTTCTCTTTCTTGCAGCTATTCACAATAGAACAAAGAAGAACAATCAAATCAATGAAGAACTACACACAAAGACTGACAGGCATCCAATGCACTAGGGCAAAAGTATTTACACAGTTTGTCGTGTTTTGCACATTAGTTGTTTGTCCGCCCTATTAGTGCAGGCTTTCATTGATTCTATTATGTTTCTTGGATTTATTGAGCATATCTGCAGGGCAATGAATCTCAAGGTTGTACATGGGTGACGTATATGTACTTGGATAGTAAATTTACATTGAACTTATTCATACACTAATTTATAAAATCTGAATATTTATTCTTTAATTTATCAATTTATATATTGGTCGAGCATGATAAAATAATTATGCTGAGCTGCCTATATATTCTTTAGAGCTACATATATTTCAGTTTATTCTTGATGGATTTGAAATGTTTAATCAGGCACAACCTTGTCACAGGAAGTGATTATGTTTGTACAAAAACTAAAGCAAAATATTTAACAATTCTAAACTATAGTCAGGAGTTTAAAGGATCTGTTTCACCCAAATTACCTTATATCAGTTGCTACTGTCTGTAACTAATTTATATGGAAGATCAGTGAGTTATGTGACTGCCTCTTAAACACAAATAAACATGCCCTGTACCATTTCACTCAAAAATACATTCAATGAATATGATATTTATGCAGAAAAATAACCAGAATGTATCTTCCTAAAGATATGGAAATGTAATTTTCCACAGCTAAACAATTATTCCACAATTGCTATTGTTCTTAATTTTGGGATCTTCCATAGTTTAACTTATATAACCATATAACAATTACAGCACGGAAACAGGCCATCTCGGCCCTTCGAGTCCGTGCCGACGCTTACACTCACCTAGTCACACTGACCCGCACTCAGCCCATAACCCTCCATTCCTTTCCTGTCCATATACCTATCCAATTTTACTTTAAATGACAATACCCAACCTGCCTCTACCACTTCTACTGGAAGCTCGTTCCACACAGCTACCACTCTCTGAGCAAAGAAATTCCCCCTCATGTTACCCTTAAACTTTTGCCCCCTAACTCTCAATTCATGTCCTCTTGTTTGAATCTCCCCTACTCTCAATGGAAAAAAACTTCTGAATAAACTTTTTCATATTCACCTTGACTGTCACATTGTCACTCCACCTTACTGCACAGATGAAGTAGTTAAGGACCAGTTTTGTTATGATGTAACAACGTTATTCTTATAATTCTAGGGCCACATTCTATTGCACAATAATGAGCACAGATAGGAATTTTGCAGAAAAATTGTAACTTGACAAATAGAAAAAAGCTCACTGATAATTCATTCCAAAACCAGCAATTGTGCTTCATAAAAGGACAGGCATAATTATTGTTTCAATTCAGTGATTCCCTTGGCCTCTTATTCATGAATAATTATATTTTGAATAACGATTATAGAATTATTTTATCTGTGCTAGTCCCTGCAATAACACAGCTAAACTCCATTATTTAGCACAGAGGAGACGTGAGGAGTTTACAGCTCAGATTTGCTGCTAAATGCAAACAGAATGCAGAGTCAGCAGCCGTGGAGAGACAGAGTAATACACACAGAGTGCTGGGGGAAATCAGCATCTATGGAGAGGAATAAGCAGATTGAGTCACTTCATCAGGACTGGAAAGGAAGGGGTAGAAGAAGGTGAGGGGAGAAGGAGGAGGAGGAATGCAAGCTGGCATATGCCAGGTGAGGGTTGATGGAGACCTGTTGCATGAAAAGTGGGCAGGAGTCCCTCCCATACTTGGAATATTATGTTCCATTCTGAGTGAGGTCTCGGTCGACCATGGATGTTACACCCTGGCTGTCTAGATATGCAAGCCTGGGCAGTACGACATGGAGAGCAAACTGTTGCTCATGTAGCAAGCTCCCCCTCTCCACACATCTGATGAACCCAATGGGATGTCAGAGACTGATACAGTTTGGCACCAGCAGCATTGCAGGAGCTGCTAGTGAACATTGAACTCACTTAGGGACTCCAGCTCTGGATTTTTCAAACTGGGTTTACTCCTGAAGCCATCCCCATGAATGGGTGTAGCCACAAAGCAGTGGAGGTTTGAGATCAGAGTTTTCCTTCTCCTAAATTAACTGCCAATCATAGCTGATGAACCCTATATGCCTGAAGCGCCCGATTTTAAGGTGCCAGTCACCCGCCTTTGCCCCTTCTGTCACTAGAAACAGTTCCACTGGGCTTAGTAGCTAAGCCACATGTGATGGCCAGGAGCTGGACTTAGTTGTCAAAGGCTGTTTGAGGTACACAACATTTGAAGCATTTAATAGGTAATGGGAGCTTGTCCCCATTACCACCCCTGGCTATAACTACACTACCTTAAGGAACCACGTTCCATTCTGGTCACTTCATCATAGGAGAAAGTGAAAGTTTTGGAGAGGGTGCAGAGGAGCTTTGCCAGGATGTTGCCTGGATTAGAGAGCATGTCTTATGAGGAAAGTTTGAGCAAACTAGGGGTTTTCTCTTTGGAGCGAAGGAGGATGAGACGTCTTGATAGAAGTATACAAAGTGATGAAAGGCATAGATAGAGTGGATAGCTGCAGACTTTTCCCCATAGCACAAGTGGCTAATACAAGGGGGCATAATTTTAATGTGATAGGAGGAAAGTGTGGGGGGGATGTCAGAGGTAGGCTATTACACAGAGAGTGGTGGGTGTGTGAAACACACAGCTAGGCTTCATGGGGGAGGCAGATACATTAGGGACATTACAGAGACACTTAGATAAGCACATGGATGTTAGAAAAATGGAGAGTGATATGGGAGGGAAGGGTTAGATTGATCTTAGAGTAAGTTAAATGGTTAGCATTGTGTATGGGGTCCTCAGCAGATTGACTGTTTAAATTCAGAACTGGCTTGCACATAGAGACTTATTCGAGCTGGAGGTCTGTAATTAATGGCTTTCCACAGGGATCTGTACGGGGCCCTCTGCTGTTTGTAATGTTTATAAATGACCTGGATGAAAATGTAGATGGGTGGGTTAGTAAATTTGTAGACGATGCCATGATTGGTGGAGTTATGGATAGTGTAGAAGACTGGCAAAGAATACAGCACGATATAGATCAATTGCAGATATGGGCAGAGAAGTGGAAGATGGCATTTAACCCAGATAAATATGAGGAGTTGTACCTTTGTAGGGCAAATGCAAGGATACAGTACTCTGTTAAAGGCAAGATCCTCAACAGATCCTTGAGCAGAGAGATCTTGGGGTCCAAGTTCATAGCTCTATGACATTGGCTACACAGGTCAATAGGACAGTTAAGAAGGCTTATGGAATGCTTGCTTTTATTAGTCGAGGCACTCAGTTCAAAAGTCAAGAGGTTATATTGGAGATTTATAAAATTATAGTTAGGCCACACGGAGTATTGCATATGGTTAAACAGGAAATTAGAAATGCGTGCAATAAAGGAACAGTAGTTATAATGGGTGACTTCAATCTACATATAGATGGGTGTACTAAATTGGTAAGGGTGCTGAGGAAGAGGATTTCTTGGAATGTATGCGGGATGGTTTTCTGAACCAACATGTCGAGGAACCAACTAGAGAGCAGGCCATTCTAGATTGGGTATTGAGCAATGAGGAAGGGTTAGTTAGCAATTTTGTCGTGCGAGGCCCCTTGGGTAAGAGTGACCATAATATGGTGGTATTCTTCATTAAGATGGAGAGTGACATAGTTAATTCAGAAACAAAGGTTCTGAACTTAAAGAAGGGTAACTTTGAAGGTATGAGACATGAATTAGCTAAGATAGACTGACAAATGATACTTAAAGGGTTGACGGTGAATATGCAATGGCAAGCATTTAAAGATCGCATGGATGAACTACAACAATTGTTCAACCCAGTTTGGCAAAAGAGTAAACCAGGGAAGGTAGTGCACCTATGGCTGACAAGGGAAATTAGGGATAGTATCAAGTCCAAAGAAGAAACATATAAATTAGCAAAAAAAAGCAGCACACCTGAGAACTGGGAGAAATTCAGAGACCAGCAGAGGAGGACAAAGGGCTTAATTAGGAAAGGGAAAAAAGATTATGAGAGAAAGCTGGCAGGGAACGTAAAAACTGACTGTAAAAACTTTTATAGATACGTGAAAAGAAAATGATTGGTCAAGACAAATGTAGGTCCTTTACAGTCAGAAACAGGTGAATTGATCATAGGGAACAAAGACATGGCAGACCAATTGAATAACTACTTTGGTTCTGTCTTCACTAAGGAGGGCATAAATAATCTTCCGGAAATAGTAAGGGACCAAGGGTCTAGTGAGATGGAGAAACTGAGGGAAATACATGTTAGTAGGGAAGTGGTGTTAGGTAAATTGAAGGGATTAAAGGCAGATAAATCCCCAGGGCCAGATGGTCTGCATCCCAGAGTGCTTAAGGAAGTAGCCCAAGAAATAGTGGATGCATTAGTGATAATTTTTCAAAAATTCTTAGATTCTGGATTAGTTCCTGAGGATTGGAGGGTGGCTAATGTAACCCCACTTTTTAAAAAAGGAGGGAGAGAGAAACCGGGGAATTATAGACCGGTTAGTCTGACATCGGTGATGGAGAAAATGCTAGAGTCGGTTATCAAAGATGTGATAACAGCACATTTGGAAAGAGGTGAAATCATCGGACAAAGTCAGCATGGATTTGTGAAAGGAAAATCATGTCTGACGAATCTTATAGAATTTTTTGAAGATGTAACTAGTAGAGGCTCAGTGCTGGGACCACAGTTGTTTACAATATATATTAATGATTTAGACGAGGGAATTAAATGCAGCATCTCCAAGTTTACGGATGACATGAAGCTAGGTGGCGGTGTTAGCTGTGAGGAGGATGCTAAAAGGATGCAGGGTGACTTGGATAGGTTAGGTGAGTGGGCAAATTCATGGCAGATGCAATTTAATGTGGATAAATGTGAGGTTATCCACTTTGGTTGCAAGAACAGGAAAACAGATTATTATCTGAATGGTGGCTGATTAGGAAAAGGGGAGGTGCAACGAGACCTGGGTGTCATTGTATACCAGTCATTGAAGGTGGGCATGCAGGTACAGCAGGCGGTGAAAAAGGCAAATGGTATGTTGGCATTCATAGCAAAAGGATTTGAGTACAGGAGCAGGGAGGTTCTGCTGCAGTTGTACAAGGCCTTGGTGAGACCGCACCTAGAATATTGTGTGCAGTTTTGGTCCCCTAATCTGAGGAAAGACATTCTTGCCATTGAGGGAGTACAGAGAAGGTTCACCAGATTGATTCCTGGGATGGCAGGATTTACATATGAAAAATGAGTGGATCGACTAGGCTTATACTCACTGGAATTTAGAAGATTGAGGGGGGATCTTATTGAAACATATAAAATTCTAAATGGATTGGACAGGCTAGATGCAGGAAGGTTGTTTCCGATGTTGGGGAAGTCCAGAACAAGGGGTCACAGTTTAAGGATAAAGGGGAAGCCTTTTAGGACCGAGATGAGGAAAAACTTCTTCACACAGAGAGTGGTGAATCTGTGGAATTCTAGCATACCTATGGTCCGGGTGCAGGTTGATGGGATTAGGCAGTTAAATGGCTCAGCATGGATTAGATGGACTGAAGGGCCTGTTTCTGTGCTGTATTTCTCTATGACTGTAAGACTATGACATCAGTGCATCAGGTCATAAAAGGGAAAAGCAATAACAATGCATCAGTTAACAGTGGAAGTACACTGCAGGCAGACAACAAAGGTACAAGGTGACAATAAGGTAGGCTGTGAATAGAATTTCTCTATAGTGGCAAGTGACCTTAATTCTTTACAGGGGTGCTGTTGGTGGAGTGACGCATGCAGCAAGGGACAATTCATAAGGTAGGAGTTAGTCACATGGATAGGAAAAGTTTCAACACCAGCTCTAAATATTTAAACTTGTTTTGAAGACTAGGAGTCAATGTGGGTCAGGGAGGAGGGTGGGGAGCATGAAGGCTAAGTGAAATGTGCTATAAAATATTGATTCCAGACATGGCAGGGTTACCAGTGAGGAGTGTTTGATGGCTCTGGGCCTGTACCCACTGGAATTCAGAAGAATGGTGGAGTGTGGGGGTGTATCAAATTGAAATTGATCAAATGTTGAAAGGCTGCAATAGAGTGGATGTGGAGAGGATGCTTCCTTTGGTGTGAGAGTCTAGGACCAGAGGGTACAGCCTCAGAATAGAGGGGCGTCCAATTAGAACAGAGATGAGGAGAAATTTCTTTAGCCAAAGAATGGTGAAACTGTGGAATTTGTTGCCACGAGTGTCTGTGGAGGCCAAGTCATTGGCTGTATTTGAGGTTGATAGGCTCTTGATCAGTCTGGGCATGAAGGGTTATGGGGGGAAGACAGGAGATGGGCACTGACAGGGAAATTGATCAGCCATGATGAAGGACAGAGCAGTCTCAATGGGCCAAATGGCCTAATCCTGCTTCTTTGTCTTTTGGTCTTATACTCTATGGGCAGTGGAATATATAAATAATAAAAACATATACTGTATTTTAGTTTAAAATCTTTTGAACATAGTAGAGCCGAATCTGACTAAGGCATCTGTCATCGGGATGACAGCTACCTATCTTAGCTCTTCATGCAGCTCTTAAGAAAAGCCTGAGGCCACTGTGTCACAGGTGTAAGAGGCATCCAGGGAGCGTTTGTCCATTAGTCTGCCCTGGTTGAGTCAGCCCAACCACATAGGAGGACAACAACATTCAGAATTGTCAGAACTTGAGTATATTAAATGTAAAAATAATTCACCGTGATAGATTCTGCAGCCTGTTACAAATGGATCTCTTCCACTTTGTGCTTACAGGAAAGGTTCTGTGCTTGTATGCTGGCATAAAGCAAGTGATTTGGAAATGAAGTGTGAATCATCATTCATCTATCTTGCAATAACTCTCAACAACTAGAATGAGGATAGGTACAGTAATAACTACTGTTTTGTTTTAATTTTGTATTCAAATCATGGGAAATGATGAAGTTCCATTGTATGTGTTTGTAGATAAAATGGGTAAATAAATGAAAGAACCAAACCAATGATAGGAAAGTTGATTTGTCCTGCAATAATATTGATTGCTGGTGTCCCCAGTCAAAGTCTGCTCACCCACTTTCTATCTGTATATCAGAGGGTCAAAGATCAAGGATCAACTTTATTCACCATTTACATGTATTATGAATTTGCTGTGTTGGTCAGACCACAGCCTTTGGCAATTATAAAGAATAAAAGAATTATACAAAAATAAAGTTAGAGGTTAAAATTATAAAGAATAAAAGAATTATACAAAAATAAAGTTAGAGGTTAAAGTATGAACATGGAATAAAATGTACATAAATACCAACACATATTTATCAGAATCAGGTTTATTATCACTGGCATATGCTGTGAAATTTATTGTTTTGCAGCAGCGGTACATTGCAATACATTATAATAAAAACAAAACTAAGTACAGTATATATAAAAAATAAATTAAATAAGTAGTGCAAAAAAAGAGGGGAAAATACACAGGTAGTTTTCATGGGTTCATTGTCTATTCAGAAATCTGATGGCAAAGGGGAAGAAGCTGTTCCTGAAACATTGTGAATGTCTTCAGGCTCATGTACCTCTTCCTTGATGATAGCAATGAGAAGACGGCATGTCCTGGGTGATGGGGGTCCTTAATGATAGGTGCTGCCTTTTTGAGGCATCGCCATTTGTAGATGTCCTGGATGCAATGCCAGTGCTCATGATAGAGCTGACTGAGTTTGCAACCTTCGCAGCTTTTTCCAATTGAGTCCAGTTGACCCACCATAGCAGATGATGATGCAACCAGTTAGAATGCTCGTCACCGTACAGCTGTAGAAATTTTGCAAGTGTCTTTGGTGACATACCAAATCTCCTCAAATTCCAAATGAACTATAAACCACTGTCGTGCCTTGTTTGTAATTGAATCAATAGATCCTCAGAGATGTTGACACCCAGGAACATGAAACTGCTCACCCTTTACAATTCTGATTGTGCGTGTTCCCTCATCTTACCCTTCCTTAAGTCCACAATCAATTCTTTGGTCTTACTAACATTGAGTGCAAGGTTGTTGCTGTGACACCACTCAACTAGTTGATATGCCTCACTTTTTTACGCCCCCTCATCGCCATCTGAAATTCTGCCAACAATAGTTGTGTCATTAGCAAATTTATAGATGGCATTTGAGCTGTGCCTAGCCACACAGTTGTGGGTGTAGAGAGAATAACACACATCCTTGAGGTGTGCCAGTGTTGATTATCAGTGAGGAGGAGATGTTATTTCTGATCCACAGAGACTGTGGCCTTCTGGTGAGGAACAAGGATCCAGTTGCAGAGGGAGGTATAGAGGTCCAGGTTTTGGAGGATTTTGATTAGAATTAGGGTATGATGGTGTTGAACGCTGAGCTATAGCCAATAAACAGCACCTGACATATAACCATGTAACAATTATAGCACAGAAACAGGCCATCTTGGCTCTTCTAGTCCATGCCGAAGGCTTACTCTCACCTTGTCCCACCGACCTTCACTCAGCCCATAACCTTCCATTCCTTTCCTGTCCATATACCTATCCAATTTTACTTTAAATGACAATATCAAACCTGCCTCTTCCACTTCTACTGGAAGCTCATTCCACGCAGCTACCACTCTCTGAGTAAAGAAGTTCCCTCTCGTGTTACCCCTAAACTTTTGCCCCCTAACTCCCAAGTCATGTCTTCTTGTTTGTATCTCCCCTACTCTCAATGGAAAAAGCCTATCCACATCAACTCTATCTATCCCCTCATAATTTTAAATACCTCTATCAAGTCCCCCCTCAGCCTTCTACGCTCCAAAGAATAAAGACCTAACTTGTTCAACCTTTCTCTGTAACCTAGGTGCTGAAACCCAGGTAACATTCTAGTAAATCTTCTCTGTTCTCTCTCTATTTTGTTGACATCTTTCCTATAATTCGGTGACCAGAACTGTGCACAATACTCCAAATTCGGCTTTACCAATGCCTTGTACAATTTTAACATTACATCCCAACTCCTATACTCAATGCTCTGATTTATAAAGGCCAGCATACCAAAAGCTTCCTCTGCCAGCATTGAAGAATGCAGTAGAACAGAGTGATCTAGGAATAATGGTGCATAGTTCCCTGAAGGTAGAATCTCATGTGGATAGGATGGTGAAGAAAGCTTTTGGTATGCTGGCCTTTATAATGCCGCATACTAATCTGTCACGGAGCATGTCATCCAACACGGCTCCAAAATCATAATGCTCTGACAGCTGCCAAAGGTCTGCCACAAAATCGCCCACAGACTGACCTGGCTTCCGGACATGGCTGTGAAACTTGAACCATTGAACTATCACCGAAGGCTTCGGATTGTGGTGGTTCCCCACGAGCTTGACCAGTTCGTCGTATGGAATTTCTCCCGGTTTCCGTGGTGTAGCTAAGTTCCATATCAGCTTGTACGTCTTTGCCCCACACACACTCAGGAGAATAGAGCATTTCTTAGCCTCCTCAGTAATTCCATCAGCACAGAAAAAGTGGCCCAACCTTTCCTCGTACTCCGGCCACCCCTCGATTTGCTTGTCGAACACATTGACTGTTCCAAACGTAGCCATCTGAACACGAAGCTTGTTGCCCGCTCACAGCTCCCAATCAAAAACGGGGCCAACCTGTCCACAAAACCAGTTTACCTTGTTGCCAAAAATATGTGGTAACTTCTACTTTACAAAAAGACCACTCGACAACTTAATGGCCGAAAGAGCATCGTTATCTGGGACGGCAAATGATATTTACAATACAGAGGCTTCCAGGTACCTCGTGCAGCATGGGTGGAGGAAATATATACAAAGCATACTGGGAGTAAAAAGAGCGGAAGTAAAGACCCCGCCAACCCCGGTAGTATTAACTTACTTTTAATAATACTCACATTACAACACTTGGGGTTCACACCATCCTGTCCCAATGTTTTGCCATGTCTGAGTTTCCCCAGAGCCATTGGCATCTGCTCAGTAGTGAAGGTGAGCCCATGATGACTGGGGAGTTGGTGGTAGGTGAGGGTTGGAGGAGGTGAAGATCAGGACGATAGCAGTTGGTATGTGGAAGTGTAGATGGCAGGGCAATGAGTTGTGAACAGGAGGGTAATTTCCAAACCTATTGTAGACAAACAAGAGAAAATCTGTAAATGTAGGAAATCTAAGCAATACACACAGAATGCTGGAGGGACTCAGCAGGCCAGGCAGCAACTGTGGAAAAAAAGTACAGTCGATGTTTCAGGCCAAGACCCTTCATCAGGTCTGGAAAAAAAGATGAGGAGTCAGAGTAAGAAAGTTGGGGGAGGGGAGGAAGAACCACAAGCTCATGGGTGAAACCGTGAAGGGTGGGGTGAAGTAAAGAACTGGGAGGTTGATTGGTGAAAGAGATACAGGGCTAGAGAAGGGGGAATCTGACAGTAGAGGACAGAAGACCGTGGAAGAAAGGGAAGGAGGAGGACCACCAGAGGGAGGTGATTGGCAGATATGGAGATAAGGAGAGAGAGGAAATTGGGAATGGGGATTTTATTAGGGGGGGCATTAGGGAAGTTAGATAAATCAATATTCATGCCATCAGGTTAGAGGCCAACCAGATGGAATACAAGATGTTGCTCCTCCAACCTGAGTGTGGTCTCATTGTGACTGTAGAGGAGGCCATGGATGGACGTGTCAGAATGGGATTCCTACTGAATAATTGGCCTAACTCATTGGCCATTCACAGCTGCATTCCGAGGCTGTACAGCTAGGCCGATTGAAGCCAGTCATGTTCTTCATACCTCTCCACACCTCCTGTGTGGAATGGCAGAGAGCATGAAGTACAACACTGAGCTATTGAAAACTTCCTGACAATGAACTTTTACCTGTAAATTCCATTCTTTCCTCCTGCAGCATCTTGATTCATTCTATCTTCTATATAAATGGTCTGAATCATTTTATACCTTTGCCCCATCAGTCTGTCAGTCATGAGGGATCTTGTATGCTCATAGATTCCTGTTTTTCAAGATTCAAAGTATATTATCAAAGAATGTACTTTGATAATGTACTTTGGCTTTGTCAAAGGCAGGTCATGCCTTACGAGCCTGATTGAATTTTTGGTGGATGTGACTAAACACATTGATGGTGGTAGAGCAGTGGATGCTAGTGTATACAGATTTCAGCAAGGCATTTGATAAGGTACCCCATGCAAGGCTTATTGAGAAAGTAAGGAGTCATGGGATCTAACGGGACCTTGCTTTGTGGATCCAGAACTGGTTTGCCTACAGAATGCAAAGAGTAGTTGTAGACAGGTCATATTCTGCATGGAGGTTGGTGAGGTGGTTCATTTTGGTAGGTCAAATATGATGGCAGAATGTAGTATTAATGGTAAGTGTGGAGGATCAGAGGGATCTTGGGGTCCAAGTCCATAGGACACTCAAAGCTGCTGTACAGGTTGACTGTGTGGATAAGAAGGCATATGGTGCATTGGCCATCATCAATCATGGGATTAAGTTTAAGAACCAAGAGGTAATGTTACAGCTATATAGGACCCTGGTCAGATCCCTCTTGGAGTACTGTGCTCAGTTCTGGTCACCTCACTACAGGAAGGACATGGAAACCATAGAGAAGGTGCAGAGGAGATTTACAAGGATGTTGCCTGGATTGGAGGGCATTCCTTATGAGAATTGGTTGAGTGAACTTGGCCTTTTCTCCTTGGAGCGACAGAGGATGAGAGGTGACCTGATAGAGGTGTATAGGATAATAAGAGGCATTGATTGTATGGATAGTCAGAGGCTTTTTCCCAGGACTGAAATGGCTAGCACAAGAAGGCACAGTTTTAAGGTGCTTGGAAGTAGATACAGAGGAAATGTCAGGGGTAAGTTTTCAGGGATGTCAGGGAGTGCATGGAATGGGCTGCTGGTGGTGGAGGCAGATACAATAGCGTCTTTTAAGAGATTCCTGGATAGGTACAAGGAGCTGAGAAAAATAGAGGCCTATGG
Organism: Hemitrygon akajei; assembly: GCF_048418815.1. NCBI lineage: Eukaryota > Metazoa > Chordata > Chondrichthyes > Myliobatiformes > Dasyatidae > Hemitrygon > Hemitrygon akajei. Next base: position 71,464,221 of record NC_133143.1, on the reverse strand, counting down.
GTAACCCTGGGTAATTTTTTAAATAAGTACATGTTTGGCACAGTGTTGTGGGCTGAAGGGCCTGTATTGTGCTGTAGGTTTTCTATGTTTCTAATGTATAAATTATACAACTTTGAGGTTTGTCTGCTTACAGGCAGCCACAAAGCAAGAAACCTGAAAGAACCCGATTTAAAAAATTACAGACCAACGCCTGATGCACAGAAGTGGGGGGTGGGGGGAGCACAAATCTGCAAGCAATAGAAGCGAGCACCACGTTCTGAACCAAAATGAGTTCTTAGATCTGAACCATGGGGCAGCCTAGAGTAGGCCCAGAACCTCAGTATCAGTTCATCATATTAGCGAGCATGGAGTACAGCAGACAGTGGCAGTCCTCATAGCCACAGCGCCATAGAGAGGAGTGAACATTGCGGGAGAGTGAGTGAAATTGTCCCTCGCCTCCAATCCCGATGCCCTGTCTTTCCAGTATATCATTTAATTTGTCCAATCAGCGTATCGTACCTCGCACTAGGACCCGGGCACCATTGCCACAAAAGGCTCCAGGCCTAGAACATGCTAACCAACAACTCAATCCAGACCCAAACTTTGTCACCCAGCCTGAAGCCTCTCTTGATTTCTTGAAATCAGCTCAGCTTCCAGAGTGATCCAGTGGGCATTGGAACGTCTCTGCTTCTGCTTTTTATCTTATTCCAAGTGTTTTTGTTTTGAGCAATGCCATTTTTCCTTAGAAACTTCTAGATAGCAATGAAGTTATCAAATCTCCAGTCAATACTATATACTGTGAGGTAGCAGAAAATTATGTTAATCAATGCCCCATGGTAAAATTCCTTTTAAAATTACAAATCACATTTTATAATTTATGAAATCTGAATTGAAAGGTTTGATGTGGCTGTGATGAACTTGCCATGTATTGCCTTTTTTATCAGCTAATACTACAAGACAACTTTGGCACTTTGTGATGCCTGATTAGGCTGTTTTAATTTATTTGTCAAGTCAAGTCAAGTTTATTGTCATTTCAACCATAGACTGCTGGTACAGTACACAGTAAAAATGAAACAACGTTCCTCCAGGACCCTGGTGCTACATGAAACATAAAACTACACCAGACTATGTGAGACAGCACAAGGCTACACTAGACTACGTAAAACAACATAAAAACTGCACTAGACTACAGACCTGCACAGGACCTCATAAAGTGCACAAAACAGTGCAGGGCAGTACAGTAATTAATAAACAAAACAATAGGCACAGTAGAGGACAAATTACAATATAATAATAAATGATGTAGATGTCAGTCTAGACTCTGAGTATTGAGGAGTCTGATGGCTTGGGGGAAGAAACTGTTGCACAGTCTGGTCGTGAGAGCCCGAATGCTTCAGTAACTTTTCCCAGATGACAGGAGGGGTGCGTGGGGTCCTTCACTGTGTGTGTGTGTGTGTGTGTGTGTGTGTGTGTGTGTGTGTGTGTGTGTGTGTGTGTGTGTGTGTGTGTGTGTGTGTGTGTGTGTGTGTGTGTGTGTGTGTGTGTGTGTGTGTGTGTGTGTGTGTGTGTGTGTGTGTGTGTGTAGAGGTTGGTACCAGACTAGACTCTGGGAATTGAGGAGTCTAATGGCTAGGGGGAAGAAATTGCATATTGAATATTCCTTGCATATTGAAGCTCCCTATTACATTTGTGACATTACCCTTAATACATGACCTTTCCAGCTCCCTTTGCAATCTCAACCCAACACCTTGGCTACTATTTGGAGACCTATATATGATTCCCATAATGTTTTTTTCACCCTTGCAATTTCGTAACTCCACCTACAAAGTTTCGACATTCTCTGACCTTATGTCACCTCTTCCATGAGTCAAGTCACTTTTTATTGTCATTTCGACCATAACTGCTGGTACAGTACACAGTGAAAACAAGACAATGTTTTTCAGGACCATGGTGCTACATGAAACAGTACCAAAACGATACCGAACTATTTAAAAACAACACAGAAAAAAAAAACTACACTAGACTACAGACCTACCCAGGACTGCATAAAGTGCACAGAACAGTGCAGGCATCACAATAAATAATAAACAAGACAATAGGCACAGCAGAGGGCAGTAAGTTGGTGTCAGTCCAGGCTGTGGGTATTGAGGAGTGTGATGACTTGCGGGAAGAAACTGTTGCACAGTCTGGTCGTGAGAGCCCGAATGCTTCAGTACCTTTTCCCAGACGGCAGGAGGGAGAAGAGTTTGTATGAGAGGTGCGTGGGGTCCTTCATAATGCTGTTAGCTTTGCGGATGCAGCGTGTAGTGTAAATGTCTGTAATGGCAAGATGATCTTCTCAGCTGACCTCACTATCCACTGCAGGGTCCAGTGATGCAGCTGCTCAGGATGCTCTCAATACAACCCCTGTAGAATGTGATGAAGATGGGGGTTGGGAGATGGACTTTCCTCAACCTTCGCAGAAAGTAGAGATGCTGCTGGGCTTTCTTTGCTATGAAGCTGGTGTTGAGGGATGAGATGAGATTCTTCACCAAGTGAACACCAAGAAATTTGGTGCTCCTAATGATCTCTACTGAGGAGCCATCGATGTTCAGCGGGGAGTGGTCGCTTCGTGCCCTCCTGAAGTCAACAACCATCTCTTTTGTTCACGTTAAGAGATAGGTTGTTGGCTCTGCACCAATCCGTTAGCCGCTGCAACTCCTCTCTGTATGCTGACTCATCTTTCTTGCTGATGAGACCCACCACGGTCGTGTCATCGGCGAACTTGATGTGATTCGAGCTGTGTATTGCTGCACAGTCGTGGGTCAGCAGAGTGAACAGCAATGGACTGAGCACACAGCCCTGGGGGCATTCTTTTTATGCATTCTTTTAATGGATGATCGATCATAGTTACCGTTTGTCGAGTCTTATACTGTCTCTTCATCTGCACAATTCTTTGGTCAGCATTGTAAAGTGGCTGCAATCTTTGAAAATGAGATATTGGCTTTCTTTCCCTTCAGACTGCAGAAAGCTGTGTAATAGACAATAGACAGTAGGTGCAGGAGTAGGCCATTTGGCCCTTCTAGCCAGCACCGCCATTCACTGTGATCATGGCTGATCATACACAATCAGTACCCCGTTCCTGCCCTCTCCCCATATCCCTTGACCCCGCTATCTATAAGAGCTCTATCTAACTCTCTCTTGAATGCATCCAGAGACTTGGCCTCCACTGCCTTCTGGGGCAGAGCATTCCACATATCCACCACTCTCTGGGTGAAAAAGTTTTTCCGCATCTCTGTTCTAAATGGCCTACCCCTTATTCTTAAACTGTGGCCTCTAGTTCTGGACTCACCCATCAGCAGGAACATGCTTCCTGCCTCCAGTGTGTCCAATCCCTTAATAATCTTATATGTTTCAATCAGATCCCCTCTCATCCTTCTAAGTTTCAGCGTATACAAGCCCAGTCGCTCCAATCTTTCAACATATGACAGTCCCTCCATTCCGGGAATTAACCTTGTGAACTTACACTGCACTCCCTCAATAGCAAGAATGTCCTTCCTCAAATTTGGAGACCAAAACTGCACACAGTACTCCAGGTGGGGTCTCACCAGGGCCCTGTACAGCTGCAGAAGGACCTCTTTACTCCTATACTCAGTTCCTCTTGTTATAAAGGCCAGCATGCCATTAGCTTTCTTCACTGCCTGCTGTACCTGCATGCTTGCTTTCATTGACTGATGTACAAGAACACCTAGATCTCATTGTACTTCCCCTTTTCCTAACTTGACTCCATTTAGATAGTAATCTGCCTTCCTGTTCTTGCCACCAAAGTGGATAACCTCACATTTATCCACATTAAACTGCATCTGCCATACATTTGCCCACTCACCCAACCTGTCCAAGTCACCCTGCATTCTCATAACATCCTCCTGACATTTCACACTGCCACCCAGCTTTGTGTCATCAGCAAATATGCTAATGTTACTTTTAATCCCTTCATCTAAATCATTAATGTATATTGTAAACAGCTGCGGTCCCAGCACCGAACCTTGCGGTACTCCACTGGCCACAGCCTGCCATTCCGAAAGGGACCCGTTAATCGCTACTCTTTGTTTCCTGTCAGCCAGCCAATTTTCAATCCATGTCAGTACTCTGCCCCCAATACCATGTGCCCTAATTTTGCCCACTAACCTCCTATGTGGGACTTTATCAAAAGCTTTCTGGAAGTCCAGGTACACTACATCCACTGGCTCTCCCTTGTCCATTTTCATAGTTACATCCTCAAAAAACTCCAGAAGATTAGTCAAGCATGATTTTCCCTTCATAAATCCATGCTGACTCGGACTGATCCTTCTACTGCTATCCAAATGTGTCGTAATTTCCTCTTTTATAATTGACTCCAGCATCTTTCCCACCACTGATGTCAGGCTAACCGGTCTATAATTCCCTGTTTTCTCTCTCCCTCCTTTCTTGAAAAGTGGGACAACATTAGCCACCTTCTAATCAGCAGGAACTGTTCTTGAATCTATAGAACATCGGAAAATGATTACCAATGCGTCCATGATTTCTAAAGCCACCTCTTTAAGTACCCTGGGATGCAGACCATCAGGTCCCGGGGACTTATCAGCCTTCAGACTCAACAGTCTATCCAACACCGTTTCTTACCTAATATAAATTTCCTTCAGTTCATCCTTTACCCTAGTTTCTTTGGCCAGTATTACATCTGGGAGATTGTTTGTGTCATCCCTAGTAAAGACAGATCCAAAGTACCTGTTCAACTCCCTAGTAAAGACAGATCCAAAGTACCTGTTCAACTCGTCTGCCATTTCCTTGTTCCCCATAATAAATTCACCTGTTTCTGTCTTCAATGGCCCGATTTTGGTCTTAAATATTTTTTTGCTATTCACATACCTAAAGAAGCTTTTACTATCCTCCTTTATATTCTTGGCTAGTTTACCTTCGCACCTCATTTTTTCTTGGCGTATTGCCTATTTTGTTATCTTCTGTTGCTCTTTAAAAGCTTCCCAGTTCTCCGGTTTCCCACTCATCTTTGCTATGTTATACTTCTCTTTTATTTTTATACTGCTCTTTACATCCCTCGTCAGCCACGGCCGCCCCTTACTCCCCTTAGGATCTTTCTTCCTCTTTGGAATGAACCAATCCTGCACCTTCTGCATTATTCCTAGAAATACCTGCCATTGTTGTTCTACTGTCTTCCCTGCTAGGGTATTGTTCCATTGAACTTTAGCCAGCTCCTCCCTCATAGCTCCATAGTTCCCTTTGTTCAACTGTAATACTGACACATCTGATTTTCCCTTCTCCTTCTCAAATTGTAGGTTAAAACATATCATATTATGGTCACAACCTCCTAATGGTTCCTTTACCTCCAGATCCCTGACCAAATCCGGTTCATTGCACAACACTAAATCTAGAATTGCCTTTTCCCTGGTAGGCTCCAGAACAAGCTGTTCTAAGAATCCACCACCTCGGAGGCACTCCACAAACTCCCTTTCTTGGGGTCCAGTACCATTCTGATTCTCCCATTCTACCTGCATCTTGAAATCCCCCATGACAACTGTATCATTACCTTTGCGACATGCCAATTTTAACTCTTCATTCGACTTACACCCTACATCCAGACTGCTGTTTGGGGGCCTGTAGATAACTCCCATTAGGGTCTTCCTACCCTTAGAATTTCTCAGTTCTATCCATACTGCCTCTACATCCCCTGATTCTATGTCCCCCCTCACAAGGGACTGAATATCATTCCTCACCAACAGAGCCACCCCACCCCCTCTGCCAATCAGTCTGTCCTTTCGATAAAGATGTATATCCTTGAATATTCATTTCCCAGGCCCTGTCCACTTGAAGCCATGTCTCTGTTATTCCCACAACATCGTACTTGCCAATTTCCAATTGAGCCTCAAGCTCATCTACTTTATTCCTTATACTTCGTGCATTCATATATACTACTTTTAATTCGTTACTCCCTTCTCCTTTCATATCAATTCCTATTTCACTTGGCCATACTGTATGATCTCTTCTTGAGCTTTCTACTCCATTGATCCTGTTGTCCTTTTTAACTTTTCTTATTTTCACTTTCCCCTTAACTCCATCCTTATATTTCCAGTTCATCCCCTCCCCCCCCCCCCCCCCCCCCCCACTACTTAGTTTAAACACATCCGTGTTGCAGTGGCAAACCTGTCTGCCAGAATGCTGGTCCCCTGCCTATTAATGTGCAACCCGTCCCTTTTGTACAATTCATCCCTACCCCAAAACAGATCCCAGTGGTCCAAGAATGTAAATCCTTGCTTCCTGCACCAGTTCCTCAGCCACACATTCAGATCCATTATCTCCCTGTTCCTGCCCTCTCCAGCACGAGGAACTGGAAGCAAACCGGAGATAACCACCCTGGAAGTCCTGCTTTTCAGCCTTCTTCCGAGTTCTCTGAAGTCCCGCTGCAGAATGTCCTTCCTCTTCTTCCCGATGTCATTTGTGCCGACATGCACTACCACTTCCGGCTGTTCACCTTCACCCTTGAGGATTCCCTGCAATCGGTCCATGATGTCCTGGATCCTAGCACCAGGGAGGCAACACACCATCCTTAAATCTCGCCTGTTGCCGCAGAAACCCCTTTCCGTACCTCTTACTATGGAGTCCCCTACTACCATGGCTCTTCCTGATGTCTGACTCCTCGGCTCTGCTTCTGCACCAATTTTCGGCTCGCAGACCTGTCCGCCTCTCAGACTGGCAGTATCTTCTGTCCTGACAGCTTCCAAGAGGGTGAACCTGTCTACGAGAGGTACATCCCCTGGGGTCTCCTGTACTTCAAGCATCCTTTCCTTCCTTGTTGTCGCCCCCTTTCTCTCTTCCGGTATCCTCGGTGTAACGACCTCACTGTAGATCCTGTCCAGAAAACCCTCGTTTTCGCGGATAAACCTGAGGTCATCCAGTTCTTTCTTCAGTACTGCAACATGCTCCTTTAGAAGCTGAATCTGGACACACTTTCCACAGCTGTAGCAGCCGGGGGCACCATCAGTGTCCCTGACCTCCCACATCATGCACATAGCACACTGAATCAGCTTAGTGGTCATGTCTTCACCCTCTCCAATTGAGCCTGGTGTAGTCTTCTCCCTCAGCCTCCTCGCCGAAGACTCTTGAGCCAAAGACTAGTACTTTTCACACCAGGCACTTCCCTCGACCAGGCCGCTTCCCGACAGGCAATAGTGACAGACAAGGCTCCAGACAGTTTTTAACAGGACAGAATGGTGTCAAGTATTCAGTGTAAAGCACTCCTATTATCATAATCTTTACCAGAGATGTTTCTAAACTCTCTCAGTTGCCATTCAGCTGTACAAATGTATACAGTTTAATTAAACAATGTTCTTCAGGAACCAAGGTGCAAAAGACTACGTACATCACATATGGCACATCAAATATTAGCACTAATATTTACGGGTAATAAAATCATTATGTAGATGTGCAAGTTGACATAAAGTGCATATACAATATATCAAAAATAAAAACACAAAATGCTGGCAGAACTCAGCAGGCCAGACAGCATCTATGGGAGGAGGTAGTGACGACATTTCGGGCCGAAACCCTTCATCAGGAGTGAAGTAACATGGGATGGTCGAGGGGGGATAAGAAGTGGGGGGAGGGATAAAGTAGAGAGCTAGGAAGTGATAGACTGGAGGGATATGGGCTAGGGGGAAGGTGGAGAATTATGGGAAATAAAAGAGAAAGAAAGGTAGGGCTGGGGGGGAGATTATAGTGAGGGGGGAAAAAGAGAGAGAAAGAGAACCAGACTAAAATAATAGATAGGGCTGGGGGTAAGGGGGGGCAGGGGTATCAATGGAGGTCAGTGAGTTGGATGTTCATGCCGGCAGGGAGGAGGTTACCTAGGCGGGAGATAAGGTATTGCTCCATCGACCTGCGTGTGGCCTCATCTTGACAGTAGAGGAGGCCATGGACAGACATGTCGGAGTGGGAGTGGTCTGTGGAATTGAAGTGTGTGGCCACAGGGAGATCCTGCCACTGCTGGAGGACTGAGTGCCGGTGTTTGGCGAAACGGTCTCCCAGTCTGCGGCGGGTCTCCCCAATGTATAAATGGCCACATCGGGAGCATCGGATACAGTATATCACCCCAGTTGATTCACAGGTGAAGTGGTGCCTCACCTGAAAGGACTATCTGGGGCCTAGGATATATACAATATATCATATAGTTATACTCTCTCTCTGCATTCCTGATTTAAGTTTTGTTGTATCAGTGAAAGAATATATTCACATGAGAGTGGATTTGCATAAAGATTACCAGCTTTATTACGATAAGAGACACAATTCTGAGGAGCATCCACTTATAACAACTGCCTGTTAATAAAGGGAAACTGAAATCTTCAAATTATTTAGTTTGGCAATGATTATTTGCATTTTTAGAAGATACCATAGAATCATACAGTCATAGAGCCCTGCCTTCCCTTCATCAATCTTCCTCATGATCTCCTCAAAATCTCTATAAGATTGGTTTTTAGACATGACCCACCTCACACACAGCCATGTTGACCATCCCTATTCAGGCCCTGCCTATAGAAATATTTATATATCCATTCCCATAGAATACTGTCCAATAATTTACCCACTATTGATGTCAGGCTCAATGGTCTCTGATTTCCAGGCTTATTCTTAGCACCTTTCTTAAACAACAGAACAATACGTGCAATCCTCCAGCATCTGACCTGTGTTTTAAATATCTGTGAAGTAATTGATAGCCCTGATTAAGGGTCTTGGCATGAAATTTTAACTACTTATTCATTTCCATAAATGATGTCCTGTTGAAGGGTCTCAGCCCAAAATGTCGTCTGTTATTCCTCTCCAAAGATGCTCCCCAATTTATTGAATCTGTTGCTGTGGATTTCCAGCATCTGCAGAATCTTGTGTTTTAAATATTGTTGTTAGGGCCCATGAAATTATTGCACTAGCCTCCCAGGATGACCAAGGGTAACACCTTGTCAAGCCCTAGGGATTTATCCACCCTAATTTTCCTAATCTCCATTGTTCCTCTTGTTACAGTACATACCTACCAATCCAGGCAAACCACTTATGCACCACCTCAGAAACCTCAACATCCTTCCTATAATGGGGTGACTATTAATGAACTGAATGCAGTACTCCAGATGCAGCCTAACCAGAGTTTTATAAAGCTGTCACATGACTTCCCGACTATATTGGTCATTTCCTTGATTAATAAAGGCAGTCGTGACAAACACCTTCTTAACCACCCTATCAAACTGTCCAGCTACTAATCTTTTTGAAATTACTTACAAGTTAATATCAGAATATATGTGATTGAACACAATTAAATTTGAACAAGTCACACAAAATTTACTACAAAGCCATCTCCCTGTGTACAAGTCAACACACAAAATGCTGGAGGAACTCAATGGGCCAGGCAGTACCTATGGAAGGGAATAAACAGTTGTCATTTTGGGCCATGACCCTTCATCAGGACTAGAAAAAAGAGTCAAGAAACCAGATAATGTCTGCCCGTGTAAGACCCTGATATTCATTGTCCTGTACAATTCTATCAATTTTTGATTTTTCTTTGTTCCCATTTAAAACCATAGAATCATAGAACATTACAGCACAGAAACAGGCCTTTTGACCCTTCTTGGCTGTGCCGAACCATTTTTCTGCCTAGCCCCACTGACCTGCACCTGGACCATATCCCTCCATACACCTCTCACCCATGTACCTGTCCAAGTTTTTCTTAAATGTTAAAAGTGAGTCCGCATTTACCACTTCATCTGGCAGCTCATTCCACACCCCCACTACTCTCTGTGTGAAGAAGCCCCCCCCAATGTTCCTTTAAACTTTACACCATCACCCTTAACCTATGTCCTCTGGTTTTTTTCTCCCCGAGCCTCAGTGGAAAAAGCCTGCTTGCATTCACTCCATCTATACCCATCATAATTTTATATACCTCTATCAAATCTCCCCTCATTCTTCTACGCTCCAGGGAATAAAGTCCTAACCTATTCAACCTTTCTCTGTAACTCAGTTTCTCAAGTTCCGGCAACATCCTTGTAAACCTTCTCTGCACTCTTTCAACCTTATTAATGTCCTTCCTGTAATTCGGTGACCAAAACTGCACACAATGCTCCAAATTCGGCCTCACCAATGCCTTATACAACCTCACCATAACATTCCAACTCTTATACTCAATACTTTGATTTATAAAGGCCAATGTACCAAAAGCTCTCTTTATGACCCTATCCTCCTGTGACGCCACTTTTAGGGAATTTTGTATCTGTATTCCCAGATCCCTCTGTTCTATTGCACTCCTCAGTGCCCTACCATTTACCTTGTATGTTCTACCTTGGTTTTTCCTTACAAAGTGCAATATTAATTTAATGCTTCAATTCTCTTCTTTCTTGTGCAATTAGCAGACTAACATCAAAGTTGATCGGAAGGACTTGGAATTTATTTTGTGTTTATATCGGATTGTAAATGTGTAGGTAAGTTCTGAATCATTCTGTTAAGATCCACCTAACACAAAGGATTCATTTCTAATAAACAAGATCATAATGGGAAGAATATACTGTGTGATTGTTAAAAAAATTGAAAATTAGTCCTTTAGTGATCATAAAATACTCAAAGTTCAAATAAAGGTTGACTTAACCTTTACCTCCACCTATCTTTGTATCACCCACAAACTTTGCCACAAAGCCATTAATTCCATTATCTAAATCATTGACAAACAATGTGAAAAGCAGTGTCCCAATACTGACCCCTGAGGAACACCCCTAGTCACTGGCAGCCAACCAGAAAAGGCCTGCTTTATTCCCACTCTCTGCCTCCTGCCTGTCAGCCATTCCTCCCTCCATGCCTGTATCTTTCCTGCAATGCCATAGGATTTTATTTTGTTAAGCAGCCTCATGTTTAGCACCTTATTAAGCACCTTCTGAAAATATAAGTAAATGACATCCACTACCCCTCCTTTGTCCACCCTGTTTGTCACTTCCTCAAAGAACTCTAACAGATTTCCCAGGCAAGATTTCCCCTTATAGAAACCATACTGACTTCGACTTGTTTTATCATTAGTCTCCAAGTGCCCCAAAACCTCATCCTTAATAATGGACTCCAAAGTTTCCCAACCACTGAGGTTAGGCTTACTGGCCTATAATTTTCTTTCTTTTGCCTTCCTCCCTTCTTAAAGAGTGGAGAGACATTTGCAATCTTCCGGTCCTCTGGGACCATGCCAGAATCAAGTGATTCTTGAAAGATCATGACCAATACATCCATTATCTTTTCAGCAACTTCTCTTGGGATTCTGGGATGTGGCCTATCTGGCCTAGGTGACTTATCCACCAAAACACCTTTCAGTTTGCCTAGCACTTTTTCCTTTGTAATAGCAATGGCACTCGCTCCTGCTCATGGACCTCTGGCACACTGCTAGTGTCTTTCACAGTGAAGACAGATGCAAAATACCTATTAAGTTCATCTGCCATTTCTTTGCCCCCCATTACTACCTCATCAACATCATTTTCCAGTGGTCCAATATCAACCGTCACCTCTTACTATTTATATAATTGAAAAAACATAGTACCTTGCTTTATGTTATTGCTACTTTGCCCTCATGTGTCGTCTTTGGCCCATCTGCTCTACTGGCCTTATCTTCTGCCTAGTCCCACCAACCTGCACCTGGAACATAGCCCTTCACACCCCTCCAATCCATGTACTTAGACAAACTTCTGTTAAATAATACAGTTGAACTTACATCCATATCTTCCACTGGCAGCTCAATCCATACTCTCACCACTGAGTGAAGAAGTCTCCAATGCCAGTACATTCTTTCTTAGATAAGGGGCTCAATACTGGTCACAATACTCCAAACGTGATCTGACCAATGCCTTATAATGCCTCGGAGTCCATGATGGAGGAAGTGGTAACAGGGGACTTTGAAAATTATTATAGAGTTGGGCAGAGTCAACATCAACTTATGGATGTTGAATCACGTTGGTAACTATTGGAACTTTAAGGTTGGATGTAGTAGATGGATAAAGGCAAAGATATGATATTTTTGGATTTTCAGTAAGATGCCACACAAGAGATTATTAAAAGCATGTTGCCATTAGTGAGGAGTCACTCAGCTTCTCAAAGAACCAGGATTGTTTTAATGAGAAAGAACAGGAGATCCAAGAGTTCAATAAAATTCAAGTTAAATTGTCATTCAACCATACACGAATATGATGAATATAGCCAAATGAAACAGTGTTTCTTTGGGTTAATTCATTGATGACATGAGATATTCCTGGACTGAAAATCCACCAAGCCTTAAGGGAGAAGAATCTGTTCTAAAGGCCCCTTAAACTGAGATTCAGCAGTAAACTTGTAACCTAAGGACACATTAAAATGTTAAAATTCTCCACTGATTAGAGTTATATTTACTGTTCATTTTTATGTATGCAATAATTGCATGTAATAACATATGAATAGCAAACCTCTAATATCAGGCAAAATCTGCTCTTCATTGGTCTGTAATGAGAGATGGGGAAATTGTTCATTTGGCAGGAAGAATGAGAGGCAAAATAATCAGGAACTGAATCATCACCAAATCATTTGCTCCAGTCAATGAATCCCAAACCAAAAATGCCAGTGTGGACAGTTACGACCTGGATGGCTCCCAGTACCCAGTTGTAGGGCACACATCATATTGTGATAAGTTAACAGCAAAACAAAACCAAAGTCTGAATAAAAGATAAAAACAGCTTTCCTTCCTTTTATTTTTACCTGGTACATAAAGAATTGTTGCACCACATTGCATTTTAACAAGTTCTGACGCATTAAGTCAGTCACAGGTAGACTTATATCCATCCCACAAGTGCACATTGGCAAAATTGTTAACATTTTATTTTAAAAGCATGCATTAGCAAATCTTCAACACAAATGTCAAGAACTAAATTTTGGTTTTGAGAGAAGTGTAAAAAAAGATGCCTAAATTACCTGTCATAAATGACAGATCTTACAAGAAAAATGTAGAAAATCACATTTACGTTTCACCAACCTTGACCTTCCGTCAAGTAGATGTTTCAGTTTCATTATCGATGCATCAGAGAGAAGAACACAGATGGGGGCTGGGAAACAGAGATCCTCCTGTGAGCCAAGCATTAAACTAAGGCAGTCTCATCTCCCACCGAGCAGATGTTACCTAATAGAGTCAGAGCTACTGAGCACCACAGCACAGACAAGGAACTTTGGTCCATCTAGTCCATGCTGAACTGTTATTCTGCCTTGCCCCACTGATCCACACCTGGACCGCAGCCCTCCATGCCTGTGCCATCACTGTACTTATCCAAACTTCTCTTGGTATTGCAATTAAACCCACATCGTTCACTCCCACTGGCAGCTTGTTCCACACTCTCACACCTTCTGAGTGAAGAAACTCCCCCTCAGGTTCCCCTTAAATATTTCATCTTTCACCCTTAATCTAGTCTCACTCAACCTCAGTGGAAAAGCCTGCTTGCACTTGCTCTATCTATATCCTTATAATTTCTGAACCTCTATCAAATCTCTCCTCATACTCATACTCTCTAGGGAATAAAGTCTGAACTTATTCAACCTTTCCCTGTAACTCAGGTTCTTCAGCCCCAGGAACATCCTTGTAAATTTCCACTGTACTCTTTCAGTTTATTGATATCTTTCCTGTAGACTGGTGACCAGAACTGTACACAATGATCCAAATTAGGCCTCACCAATGTCTTTTACATCTTCATATAACATCCCAACTCCTATATTCAGTACTTTGATTTATGAAGGCCAACGTGCAAAAGCTCTTACCATCCCATCTACCTATGATGCCTCTTTCAATGAATTATGGATCTGTATTCCCAGATCCCTATTTTACTGCAGTCATCAGTATTCTGTCTATCACTGTGCAAGTCCAAACCTGGTTGGCCCTGCTAAAGTGAAAAACCTCGTACGTGTCTGCATTAAATTCCATCTGCAATTTTTCAGCCCGTTTTTCCCAGAATAGCCTTCATTCCATCTGATCAAAGAATTAAACAAGAGAAAACCTGCTGATCCTGTAAATCCGAGCAAAACACACAAACTGCTGGAGGAACTCAGCAGGCCAGGCAGCATCTATGGACATTTCAGGCCGAGATGAGAAGGACAGATTGGACTTGGAGAGGGTGAAGAAGACACCAACCAAGTTTGTTCCTGTGTTACAAAGATTAAATTAAGAAGAGATATCACAAATTAAGGGTTTGTTCCCTGGGACTTTGCACTAAAAAATGATTCAGCATAACATTGGGCCGAGATGTCGACTGTACATTTTTACCCCATAGTTGCTGCCTGGCCTGCTGAGTTCCTCCAGCAGTCTGTGTGATCAAAGAACCTTTCACTGACACTTGCAAGCTTGCTCTTTGAATCAAAGATTTTTTTTCCCAGATGGGAAGACAGGGACAAGGGAAGGGGAGGGCACATAGGCCATTTAGTACTTGACCTTGCACTGACATTTATTGAGATTTATTGGATGATCTGCAACCTAATTTCATTACCTGAACCCCAATCGCTTAATATCTTTGGTTGTGGGAACAGTTCAGTGATGGGGCGAGTGATGAGCCTGAGGGTTGAGGTATAATAACTGTTCCTGAGCCTGGTTGTGCAAGATTGTGTGAGTCCTGCAGCTCCTGTACCTGTTGACAGCAGTGAAAAGAGATCATGACGTAAGTGGTGGGGGTCCCTGATGACGGATGCTGCTTTCCTGCAACAGTATTTCATGTAGATATTCTCAATGGTTGGGAGGGCTTTACCAGTGATGGGCTGGGCTGTATTCACTGCCTTTATAGGATTTTCCATTTAAAGGCATTGGTGTTTCCATGTGAGACTGTGATGCAGCCAGTCAATATACTCTGAAAAACTTCTATAGATGTGTGGTGGACTAAGTTTTAGATGTTATGCTGAATCATTTTTTAGTGCAAAGACCCAGGGAACAAACCCTTAATTTGTGATATCTCTTCTTAATTTAATCTTCGTAACACAGGAACAAACTTGGTTGGTGTCTTCTTCACCCTTTCCAAGTCCAGTCTGTCCTTCTCATAGAAGGCCCAAAATGTGAGGTCCAGACGCACCAGCCTCATCGAGGGTATCCCACCAAATTTCATCTCAGAAGGAAAGGAAAGGTTTTATGTCCCACTGAGGCAGGGGAAGGATGGTAAGATGACTGAAGGAAATATGGTTGACAAGAGATGTTGAACATCTAGTCAAGAGGAAACAACAGGCTTATTTAAGGTTGAGAAAGCAAGGATCAGACAGGGCTCCAGAGAGCCACAAGGTAGCCAGGAAGAAGCTGAAGAATGGACTTAGGAGAACTAGAAGAGGGAATGGGAAGACCATGGTGAGTAGGATTAAGGAAAAGTCCAAGAACAGAAGCTGCATCCGCCACAACAGACAGGATCTCCCGGTTGCTACCCACTTCAACTCTGCTTCACATTCCCATTCAGATATGTCCATACATGGCCTCCTTTACTGCCGTGATGAGGCCAAACTCAGGTTGGAGGAGCAACACCTCATATACCGTCTGGGTAGTCTCCAGCACCTTGGCATGAACATCAAATTCTCCAACTTCTGGTAATTTCCTCCCTCTCCCTTCCCCCATCCCACTTTCACTCTGCCTCCTCTTCCAGCTGCCTGTGATGATTCTCATGATTCTGCCTTCTTCTATTACCCATAGTGCTTTCCCTTTAGATTCCTTCTTCAACTTTCCTGTCTATCCCCTCCCTGCTTCCCCTCCCCCACCCCTTGATCTCTCCTCTAATTGGTTTTTCACCTGGCACCTACTTCCCTCTTCAGTCCTGATGAAGGGTCTTGGCCTGAAACGTTGACTGCTTGTTTCCACGGATGCTGCCCGACCTGCTGAGTTCCTCCAGCCTGCTGTACGTGTTGATTGGACCACAGCATCTGCAGTGTACTTTGTGGAGGGATGGGTTAGTAAATTTGCTGATGACACTAAGATTGGAGGTGTTGTAGATAGTGTGGAGGGCTATCAGAGGTTACAGCGGGACATTGATAGGATGCAAAACTGGGCTGAGAAGTGGTAGATGGAGTTCAACTCAGTTAAGTGTGAAATGGTTCATTTTGGTAGGTCAAATATGATGGCAGAGTATAGTGTTAATGGTAAGACTCTTGGCAGTGTGGAGGACATAGGACACTCAAAGCTGCTGCGCAGGTTGACTCTGTGGTTAAGAAGGCATACGGTGCATTGGCCTTCATCAACCGTGGGATTGAGCTTAAGAGCCGAGAGATAATGTTGCAGCTATACAGGACCCTGGTCAGACCCCACTTGGAATACTGTGCTCAGTTCTGGTCACCTCACCACAGGAAGGATGAGGAAACTATAGAAAGGGTGCGGAGGAGATTTACAAGGATGTTGACTGGATTGGGGAGCATGCCTTACAAGAACAGGTTGAGTGAACTCGGCCTTTTCTCCTTGGAGCAGCAGAGGATGGGAGGTGTATAAGATGATGAGAGGCATTGATTGTGTGAATAGTCAGAGGCTTTTCCCAGGGCTATCACGAGAGGGCACAGTTTTAAGGTGGTTGGAAGTAGATACAGAGGAGATGTCGGGTAAGTTTTTTACTCAGGAAGTGGTGAGTGCATGGAATGGGCTGCCGGTAATGGTGGTGGAGATGGATACGATAGGGTCTTTTAAGAGACTCCTGGATTAGTACATGAGTTTAGAAAAATAGAAGGCTATGGGTAAACCTAGGTAATTTCTAAAGTAAGTACATGTTCAGCACAGCTTTCTGGGCCAAAGGGCCTGTATTGTGCTGTAGTTTTTCTAAGTTCCTATGTTTCTAAAGGAATTGCCAATATTTGGGGTTGAAACCCTACATCAGGAGTTTGCTGCTTTGAAGAAATATATTCCCCAACACCAATCCATGTGGTACAGCACTCATTTAATCTTACCAATAAATAAAAAGACATTTAATGTATTCCCTCTTTCCATGCCTGTGTTACTTAAATATTAGCTTTATTTCTCACATGTACCTTGGATAATACTGTGAAATGTGTCACTTGCTTCAAATCAGCGAGGATTGCACTGGGTAGCCCACAAATGTCACCATTCTTCCAGCACCAATATAGCATAGCTACAACTTACTAACTCCATCCATAGGCTTTTGGAATGTGGGCACAAACTGGAGCACACGAAGGAAACCCACATGAACATATGGGGAATTTATGAACTCCTTACAGACAGTGGCAGGGATCAAACCCTGATCATACAGCTGCTGCTGTAAAGTGATTGTACTAACCACTATACTACTGTGGTGTCCAACACCATGAACTCCTACCTTCTACACCATGAGATTTTATGTTGTCCAATAGACAGTCTCACTACCTCCTCAACAGTTTCTTTTCATACTCACTCTGTAGCTCATATTACTGGGTTGGTCACCTTTTCCACATTCTTCCCCATCACTAGAAGCAGTGATAGCTTTTGTGTTTGTGTTGTTTTAATTTAGGTTTTCTGTTGCCCTTCAGTCATCAGTACTCTTTTGGAAAGAGGTTCTCTTGCTCCTTCATGGATATAATCTAGTTTTATTTCTGATTAAAATCTCCCACTGACCCTTCATCACCATTCAAGCCCCGTATACTGGGAGCAATTTTTATCTTCCTGAAATATGTCTGTTGCCATTCTCCCTTTAAGCATCAGGTTCAGTTATTTATGTATATTGAAACAGTGAAATATGTCCTTTTCTATTAACAACCAGCAGAACCAAGGATGTGCTGAGATCAGCCTACAAGTGTCTCCATACATTTCAGCTCCAACATAGCTGCAATGTTCAGCAGCACAACGTAACAAAACAACAGTGAAGCAAGCCATACTGCACCCTCTCCCCCACCCACACTCACACACAGACCTCCAGCCCCAGCACTTCATCTGCCTGTATATTGAACTTGATCATTCCACATATCACTATTGGGTTCGAATTTCAGATGTGTGCATTTGTAAAATAAAGTGGGGTCGTTATTCATTCCATCTGAACTGACCTGGAAGACATGTTGTTACAGCAGAGTGTTCTGAACAGGTTTCAAATACGTTTCTCCAAAACTTCCGCCACCTCCAACGGGATCCCTCCCCCCTCCCCCCTCCCCCCCCCCCCCCCCCACCTTCTGATTTGTCCCTCTCCGCTGATCTCCCTCCTGGCACTTAGCCTTGCAAACGGAACAAGTGCTACACCTCCATCTCGCTACCATCCAGGGCCCTAAACAGTCCTTCCAGGTGAGGCGACATTTCACCTGTGAGTCTGTTGGGGTAATTTACTGTGTTTGGTGCTCTCGGAGTGACCTCCTGTATATTGTTGAGACCCGATGTAGATTGGAAGACTGCTTCGCCGAGCACCTACACTCCATTCGCCAGAACAAGCAGGATCTCCCAGTGGTCACCCATTTTAATTCCACTTTCCATTCCCATTCCGACATGTCCATCCATTACCTCCTCCACTGTTGTGATGAGGCCACACTTAGGCTGGAGGAATAACACCTTGTATTCTGTTTGGGTAGCCTCCAACCTGTCCAATCTGATGGCATGAACATCGGTTTCTCAAACTTCCAGTAATGCCCCCCAAGCCTCCCGCTCCATTTCCCATCCCCTTGTCCCTCTCTCAACTTATCTCCTTGTCCGCCCACTGCCTTCCTCTTGTGCTCCTCCCCCCTTTTTCTTTCTTCCATGGCCCTCTGTCTCTTTCACCAATCAAGTTCCCAACTCTTTACTTCATCCCTCCCCCTCCAGATTTTCCCATCACCTGGTGGTTTTTTGTCTCCTCCCCTCACCTTTTAAATTTACTCCTCAGCTTTTTTCTCCAGTCCTGCTGAAGGGTTTCGGCCCGAAACGTTGACTGTACTTTTTCCCACAGGTGCTGCCTGGCCTGCTGAGTTCCTCCAGCATTTTGTGTTTGTTGGTTCAGACATGCATTATATTTCTGCTTATCACAGCCTACATGAAAGTTAATAACTTTTCAAGTTTGCAGTTGTTACCTGCTTATCTAACTTTGGTATTTACAAACTCTATTGCCTTTGTTCCATACTGTTACCAGAGCTGAACTTCTGCAATTTCTTAATCCTACCATAAAGTTTCCACAGTTGACTGATCTCATTATAATGTACTGCATTGTGTCTTTATCGTTAATCACCAAGTGACTTTTTTTCTCCTCTCCCTTTTCCCTCACCTTCCTCATAAATTTTGTAACGTGGGATGTTTAGAGTCACAGAGCTCTCCCTCTGTTCAAGTACCTGTGTAGATATCTGGTGTTACTCCTCCTGCCCCATCTGGCAGCTCATTCCAGAGAACAAGTGCTCTATGTGTGAAAAAGTTACTCATTAAAAATTTATGCCTTTAACCATTTGCTCTCTCACTTTAAACCAATACCCTCTAGTTCTATAGAGTGCTACCATGGGAACAGACTCTGGCAATCTGCATCATCTATATCTCTCAGCATTTTATATACCTCTATCATGTCAGCAACTCTGCCATGGACAGTCCCAAGCCCAGATGCAAGAAGAGGAGGGTTAGAAATGGGGTTATTAATGTAACAAATGCAATCATCTGATGAGTTGAAGAGGATAAATAACTATGTTCCACCATTGGTAAGCCAAAAATTACAGTAATAGGATGAGAATGTAAATCAACACTCAAAACTGTTGAAATAATATCAAAAATGTCTTTCCAATATTTCTCCAAAAGAGGGCAAAACCAGAACATATGAGTCAAAGAAGCTACCTCAGAATGACATCTATCACAGACAGGATTTATATGCAAGTAAAAATGAGCTACTTGTCTTTAGACATGTGTGCCCTATGCACCACCTTAAACTGTATCAACATATGTTTAGCACATATAGAGGAGGAGTTAACTAATTGAATACTTTTCTCCCATTTCTTTGTAGGTAAGGAAAGATCCATTTTATTGAATTGGAAAGAGATTAATCCCCCTACTACATTCCAATGGATTTCCCAAACTATATCTTGTTTAAATTTAGAAAAAATCAGAAGTGTTATTTTTGACCCTTCGGTTAAATTCGAAAAAACTTGGAGACCATTCATTCAACACTTTCATATGATGTAACTTGACCTTTTCCAAATCCTTTTTATTATCCTTAAATACTTGGATAGAGGAGTGAAGTTATCGACATTACTGATTGTATCCAACGTAATATAATAGCCCAGCTTTGTTTAGTTTAGTTCAGTTTTGGGGTTTTTTGATATGTTTTTTTCATCATGTTAATTACATTGAGTTTGGGAGGCTTAGTACATTTGTGTTATAACCATATAACAATCACAGCACGGAAACAGGCCATTCCGGCCCTCCTAGTCCGTGCCGAACTCTTAATCTCACCTAGTCCCACCTACCCGCACTCAGCCCATAACCCTCCACTCCTTTCCTGTCCATATACCTATCCAATTTTACCTTAAATGACACAACTGAACTGGCCTCTACTACTTCTACAGGAAGCTAATTCCACACAGCTATCACTCTCTGAGTAAAGAAATACCCCCTCGTGTTTCCCTTAAACTTCTGCCCCCAACTCTCAAATCATGTCCTCTCATTTGAATCTCCCCTACTCTCAATGGAAACAGCCTATTCACGTCAACTCTATCTATCCCTCTCAAAATTTTAAATACCTCGATCAAATCCCCCCTCAACCTTCTACGCTCCAATGAATAGAGACCTAACTTGTTCAACCTTTCTCTGTAACTTAAGTGCTGAAACCCAGGTAACATCCTAGTAAATCGTCTCTGCACTCTCTCTAATTTATTGATATCTTTCCTATATCTATAGCTTATACTCGTATAAGCTGTTTACCAACAATGTAATCCCAATCTCTCTGTACCACTATTGTTATTATGTCTATGTATTTGAAAATTAATAAAAAGATTTAAAAAGAAAAAGAAATGGGAGTTAGGATTCCCATCCTATAAAAACCCAGTGAGCAACTCTGCCACGGACAGCCTCAAGCCCAGTGGTGAAAGGAGGAGGGTTGGAAATTGGGTTAGGATTCCCATCCTATAAAAACCCTGAGCTTCCGAAATGCCAACAGAAGCTCTAAAGACCTCATCCCCAAGAGGAAATACGGGCTACAGCCGGAGTCAATGGGAAAAACAGGACTCTGGCAAGCTTGTGTCAGCAACCCATGTACCAGCAGGGGGTGATGTTAGCACTCAGCCTCTTTGCCCCTGTTAAAACAAACACAGCCTATCTAGTCTCTCCTTATAACTGTAGTCCTCCAAACCTTGTGTTTCTTTTCTGCATCCTCTCACTACTGATCTTCCCTGTACTGATCTGACCAGGCCAAACAATATTCTGTATACAGCTGTAATTGGAAGCTGACATCTCAACTGCTGGACTCAGTGCCTTGTCTGAGGAAGTCACTTTATTATGGCCATAGCTCAGTTCTTCTTGAAATCCAGCCTCCCTTCCATACTTCTCACCACCTCAGTAAGGCAACCAGCATAATAAAATACACCACCCCACCCCAGACATTCTCTCTTCTCCTGTCTTCCATCAGGCAGAAGATACAAAAGCCTGAAAGGACAAAAACCAGGTTCAAGGACACTGTTATCAGTCCATTGAATGGTCCCCTAATATGATAAGATAGACTTCTGACCACACTATTTATCCCATTATGGCCTTGCACTTTATTGTCTGCTTGCGCTTGGTATTACCTGTGTAATGAAATGATCTGGATGGATGGTACACATCCCTACCCTTCTGAGCCACAGGGCCAGACTCTGTGCCAGAGGTGCGGCCACTGTTGCTTCCCACAGGTAGGTCATCCAACAGTACTTAAACAGGAGTACTTTTTGTTAAGGGGGATATTCACAGGGGTACTCTCTAGTATCTGACTCTTGCCCTTCCCTCTCCTGACTGTTACCCACTTATCTGTCTCCCAAGGCCCCAGTGTAACTACTTGCCTATAGTTCCTCTCTATCACCTCCTCACTCTCCCTGACCAGATAAAGGTCATTGAGCTGCGTCTCCAGTTCCCTAACCCAGTCTCTAAGGACGATGCACCTGGCACAGATGTGGCCATCCAGGAGGCTAGGAGTCTCCCGGACATCCCACATCTGACACTCAGTACAAAACACTGGCCTCACAGATATACTTCCTATTCCTATTCTTCGCATGTAACTTACCTCACATCGACCCGTTATTGCCGAAGCCCCGTTGAGCCAAAGCCCTCCTACTCTGACTCCCTCTGTATCACCTGCTCTACAAAGCTGTCTTCTTTTGAAATTCTTCCCACCGGTCTAACTTTCTGACATACACAAGTCTGCACAGTCGTGCCTCATCCCCCTTTTATCCTTGAGTGCTCCCTCCCCTCCCTCATTATCCTTTTACTCTTGATGTATGTGTGGAATGCATCAGGAATCACCTTAATCCTACTTGCCCCGCACTTCTCGTGGCCCTTCCTGGCTTTCCTAATTTGCTTCTTTATTAGCTTCATCTGAAGCTCATTTCCAAAGCTTAACATGCTTTTCCTTTTTCTTCATGCAGAGTGCTCCGGCAGTGACTGTTGTTATTCCAGCATGTAGAGCTTGTTTCCATTTTCTCTCTGTTGGATTTAACATTGAGTCCAGAAAGCTGTAAGGTGCTCACCCTGAAGAAGAGGTGCTGTTCCTCACACCTACAATGGACCTGGAACAGCTCTCATATCAGTCCCATTGCTTCATCTCTACTTCCAAATATATCACTGCTTGTGTTCCAATCCTCCAACATTCGAACAAGATGGAAAATTCAGTGCCCTTATTGCCTTTTTGCACCCTGCATTCCCTGTAATGAGAGAGCCATGGATGGAGATGTGACCAAGTGCAGAGTAAGGTCTAGAATTGACTCAGGCTCAACAAGACAACACAAATGAAATCCAAAGGCAAAAACACAAACAGTAGCAGTGGAAATTGAAATCCTTTCTTTCTTTTTCCAATATTTTTATTGAATTTCATATACACAAATACAGAGTTCATGAGGATACTTATTATAAATCAAAATAAAATATCACAAAATGTGCTATATATAAATCAGTGATACAATCACAGTATCCCATATTGATGATCTATCAAATAAAATAAATTGGATGATGAAATACAATTAGTATGGTTAATTATGTTATTAAAAAATATAACCCCCCTACCAAGACAAAGCTGGTTGGAGAAAGAAAAAAAAGAGAAAAATAAAAGAGTACCATATAGTATTTTATAATAACAGTGCAGATCTATGTTATAATAACAATCACTAAGAATTACAAAGATCTATTCAAAGAAAATTTTTTAACCTTAATGAATTATGTGAAAAGACACCTTTTAATTGGTCACCTCTCTCTTTATCATTGATTGGTCGAATTAATTGTATTAAAATGAATATTTTACCTAAATTTATATACCCCTTTCAAGCCATACCTGTTTTTATTCCTGTCTTTTTTTGATTCTGTATATTTGATTCTTTCTTCCTACATATGGAAGAACAGAAAACCTCGATTAAATAAAGCCCACCTTCAAAAAAGCAAAAAGAATCGTGGCTTTGCTTTACCCAACTTTAGGTTATATTATTGGGCATTTAACATACAAAATCTTACATTCTGGTTATATTATATTAATCGTGAGGATTGTCCAATATGGGCCTTTTTGGAAGCCAATTCTGTTATGAAATTTTCTATGATTTCTCTTCCTGGATCCTCTGTTCCTTTATCTGTAAATAAATTAACTGACAGTTTGGAGGTTAAACACACTTTGAGGATCTGGCTACAGTTTAGAAAACATTTCGGTTTATTGAGATTTTCTCTTTCCAGTCCTATTTTTTCTAATTTTGTTTAAACCATCTACGACCAATCTGTTTTTTAGAGAATGGGATAGATTAGGCATTAACGATTTCTGGATCTGTTTGTTGGAGAGAATCTCTCTTCTTTTGAGCAGCTCTCAGTGAAATATAACCTATCTAATACCCACTTTTTTCAATATTTACAGATTAGAGATTTTTTAAGGTCTAAATTACATATATTTCCTACTAGCCCAGATAAGAACATAATAGATGGAAATTGAAATCCTATGGTTGAGTCCTTTAGTACAGACTTTCCATGAAGGAATGTGCAGGCAAACATTGGCAGTCTGAGTCTGAAAGGGACAGTGGCAGCTAACCACACTCTGGGGAATTGGAACACCAAAACTTGGATGCCTGTGCTATTCAGTTGGGACCCTCTGCTTTCTGTATCTCCCTGTCCTTGCCTTAGTGGTCACTGAGAAATGCCCACTTAAAGCTCACCACTCCTACAACCGTCCTTTTATGAGGACTTGTTCCATTGTCTACACTCTTACATCTCTGTTGTAAAGAATTAAACACCAAAAATTAGCTTTACACCTGGCGACCACTTTATTAGTTACCTCCTGTATCTAATAAAGTGGCCCCGAGTGTATGTTCGTGGTCTTCTGCTGCTGTAGCCCATCCACTTCAAGTTTCAATGTGTTGTGCATTCAGAGATGATCTTCTGCACGCCATTGTTGTTTCATGTGGTTATTTGAGTTACTGTCCCCTTCCTGTCAGCTTGAACCAGTCTGGTCATTCTCCTCTCTCATTAATGGCATTTTTGCACACAGAACTGCCACTCTCTGGATGTTTTTTTTGTTTTTGCACCATTCTCAGTAAACATTAGAGACTGTTCTGCATGAAAATCTCAGGAGATCAGCAGCTTCTGAGATACTCAACCACCTCATCTGGCACCAACAATCATTCCTCAGTAAAAATCACTTAGGTCACATTTCTCCCTATTCTGATGTTTGGTCTGAACAACTGAACAGCTTGACCATGTCTCATGCTTTTATGCATTGAGTTGCTGTCACATGATTGGCTGATTAGATATTTGCATTAATGAACAGATTTACAGGTGTACCTAATAAACTGGCCTTTGAATGTATTTGTCATACATATATTGAAATCACTAGCATTGAGCAAAACAGTTTGAGGACTGTGATGGATA
The DNA here is from genome assembly GCF_048418815.1 of Hemitrygon akajei. Classification (NCBI taxonomy): domain Eukaryota; kingdom Metazoa; phylum Chordata; class Chondrichthyes; order Myliobatiformes; family Dasyatidae; genus Hemitrygon; species Hemitrygon akajei. Next base: position 71,439,239 of record NC_133143.1, on the reverse strand, counting down.
CAGCCTGCAGCTCAGTTGTCAAGGATTTCCTCATAGCTACCTTGGCGATGACTTTCGCTTCCACACCATCACAACTGATGGATTTCTTGATTGCAGCTCATTTATTTCCTTCATTTCTGCTCTCATCCATTCATTCTTTACCCAGGTTTCAATCTTACCTACTTCTACATTCAACTGTTCATCCTTCAGTGGCTTTGTGAAGGGCAGATCATGTCTAACAAGCCTGATAAGAGCTCTTTGAGGAGGTGACCAGGCACATAGATGAGGGTAGTGCAATGGATGTGATCTACATTGATTTTAGTAAGGCATTTGACAAGGTACCATACGGTAGGCTTATTCAAAAAGTCAGAAGGTATGAAATCCAGGGAAGTTTGGTCAGGTGGATTCAGAATTGGCTTGCCTGCAGAAAACAGAGGGTTGTGGTGGAGGGAGTACATTCAGATTGGAGGGTTGCAACTTCTGGTGTCCCACTAGGATCGGTTCTGGGACCTCTACTTTTCATGATTTTTATTAGCGACCTGGATGTGGGGGTAGAAGGGTGGGTTGGCAAGTTTGCAGACGAAACAAAGATTGGTGGTGTTGTGGATAGTGTAGAGGATTGTCGAAGATTGCAGAGAGACATTGATAGGATGCAGAAGTGGGCTGAGAAGTGGCAGATGGAGTTCAACCCAGAGAAGTGTGAGGTGATACACTTTGGAAGGACAAATTCCAAAGCAGAGTACAAAGTAAATGGCAGGATACTTGGGAGTGCAGAGGAGCAGAGGGATCTGGAGGTACATGTCCACAGGTAGATAGGGTAGTTAAGAAAGCTTATGGGGTGTTAGCTTTCATAAGTCGAGGGATAGAGTTTAAGAGTCGCAGGGTTATGATGCAGCTCTATAAAACTCAGGTTAGGCCACACTTGGATTACTGTGTCCAGTTCTGGTCGCCTCAGTATAGGAAGGATGTGGAATCATTGGAAAGGGTACAGAGGAGATTTACCAGGATGCTGTCTGGTTTTGAGAGTATGCATTATGATCAGAGATTAAGGGAGCTAGGGCTTTACTCTCTGGAGAGAAGGAGGATGAGAGGAGACATGATAGAGGTGTACAAGATATTAAGAGTGGACAGCCAGCGCCTCTTCCCCAGGGCACCACTGCTCAATACAAGAGGACATGGCTTTAAGGTAAGGGGAGGAAAGTTCAAGGGGGATAGGATATTAGAGGAAGGTTTTTTACTCAGAGAGTGGTTGGTGCGTGGAATGCACTGCCTGAGTCATTCCAGTGAAATTTAAGTAAATTAAGTAAATTCCAGTAAATTTCTAGAGAAATTTAAGAGACTACTAGACAGGTATATGGAGGAATTTAAGGTGGAGGGTTATATGGGAGGCAGGGTTTAAGGGTTGGCACAACATTATGGGCTGAATGGCCTGTACTGTGCTGTATTGTTCTTTGTTCACAATTCCTGCTGTCTTCAATGAGATTGCACCATCAGACACACCTTCCCCTCATCTTTCCTTTCAGAATTCCAGGTCATTCTCTCACAACTTCCTGATCCGTTCTTCCAATGCTACTAAATACTTCACCTCTCATGGCATTTTCCTGTGTAACTACTGGCAATGGTAGCCAGAACAGAGGTCTAAAATACGTGGCCAAAATCAACCTTCTTTTCAGAAAGTAAAAGTTTACAGGGGCCATAGAAGATATAGTCATACTCCAAAGAGAATAGGTCTTATGAATATAGTTTGAGCAAGCTAGGGCTTTTATATTTGGAATGAAGGAGGATGAGAGGTGACTTGATAGAAGCATAGATCTAGTGACAGCCAGAGACATAGAAACATAGAAACCCTACAGCACAATAAAGGCCCTTCAGCCCACAAAGTTGTTCCAAACGTGTCCTTACCTTAGAAATTACTAGGCTTACCCATAGCCCTCCATTTTTCTAAGCTCCATATACCTATACAAAAGTCTCTTAAAAGACCCTATCATATCCGCCTCCACCACCATTGCCAGCAGTCCATTCCATGCACTCTCCACACTCTGCATAAAAAACTTACTCCCGACATCTCCTCTGTACGTACTCCCCAGCACCTTAAACCTGTGCCCTCTTATGACAGACATTTCAGCCCTGGGAAAAGGCCTCTGACTATCCACATGATCGATGTCTCTCAGCATCTTATACACCTCTATCAGGTCACCTCTCATCCTCCGTCGCTCCAAGGAGAGAAGGTCAAGTTCACTCAACCTGTTTTCATAAGGAATACTCCCCAATCCAGGCAACATCCTTGTAAATCTCCTCTGCACCCCTTCTATGTTTTCTACATCCTTCCTGTAGTGAGGTGACCAGAACTGAGCACAGTACTCCAAGTAGGGTCTGATAGGGTCCTATATAGCTGCAACATTACCTCTCAGCTCCCAAATTCAATTCCACAATTGATGAAGGCCAATACACCATATGCCTTCTTAACCACACAGTCAACCTGCAGAGCTGCTTTGAGCGTCCTATGGACTCGGACCCCAAGATCCCTCTGATCCTCCACACTGGCAAGGGTCTTACCATTAATACTATATTCTGCCATCATATTTGACCTACCGCTTCACACTTATCTGGGTTGAGCTCCATCTGCCATTTCTCAGCCCAGTTTTGCATCCTATCAATTCCCGCTGTAACCTCTGACAGCCCTCCCCACTATCCACAACACCCCCAACCTTTGTGTCATCAGCAAACTTACTAACCCATCCCTCCACTTCCTCATCAAGGTCATTCATAAAAATCATGAAGAGTAAGGGTCCCAGAACAGATCCCTGAGGCATACCACTGGTCACTGACCCTCCATGCAGAATATGACATGTCTACAATCACTCCTTGCCTTCTGTGGGCAAAGCAATTCTGGATCCACAAAGCAATGTCCTCTTGGATTCCTTGCCTCCTTACTTTCTCAATAAGCCTTGCATGAGGTACCTTATCAAATGTCTTGCTGAAATCCTTATACACTACATCTACTATTCTTCCTTTATTATGTGTTTAGTCACATCCTCAAAAAATTCAATCAGGCTCGTAAGGCACGACCTGCCCTTCACAAAGCCATGCTGACTATTTCTAATCATATTATACCTCTCCAAATGTTCATAAATCCTGCCTCTCAGGATCTTCTCCATCAACTTACCAACCACTGAAGTAAGACTCACTGGTCTATTATTTCCTGGGCTATCTCTAATCCCTTTCTTGAATAAAGGAACAACATCCGCAACCCTCCAATCCTCTGGAACCTCTCCCGTCCCCATTGATGATGCAAAGATCATTGCCAGAGGCTCAGCAATCTCCTCCTTCGCCTCCTACAGTAGCCTGGGGTACATCTCATCTGGTCCCGGCGACTTATCCAACTTGATGCTTTCCAAAAGCTCCAGCACATCCTCTTTCTTAATATCTACATGTTCAAGCTTTTCAGTCCATTGCAAGTCATCACTACAACCACCAAGATCCTTTTCCATAGTGAATACTGAAGTAAAGTATCCATTAAGTACCTCTGCTATTTCCTCCGGTTCCATACACACTTTCACACTGTCACACTTGGTAGGTCCTATTCTTTCATGGCTTATCCTCTTGCTTTTCACATACTTGTAGAATGCCTTGGGGTTTTCCTTAATCCTGCCCGCCAAGGCCTCCTCATGGCCCCTTCTGGCTCTCCTAATTTCCTCCTTAAACTCCTTCCTGTTCGCCTTATAATCTTCTAGATCTCTAACATCACCTAGCTTTCTGAATCTTTCGGAAGCTTTTCTTTTTTTCTTGACTAGATTTACTACAGCCTTTGTACACCACGGTTCCTGTACCCTACCATAACTTCCCTGTCTCACTGGAACGTACCTATGCAAAACTCCACACAAATCTCCCCTGAATATTTGCCACAGTTCTTCCATACCTTTCCCTGAGAACATCTATTCCCAATTTAAGCTTCCAAGTTCCTGCCTGATAGCCTCATAATTCCCGTTACTCCAATTAAACGCTTTTCTAACTTGTCTGTTCCTGTCTCTCTCCAATGCTATTGTAAAGGAGATAGAATTATGATCACTATCTCCAAAATGCTCTGCCACTAAGCGATCTGCCACCTGACCAGGTTCATTTCCCAATACCAAATCAAGTACAGCCTCTCCTCTTGAAGGCTTATCTAAATATTGTGTCAAGAAACCTTCCTGAACACACATAACAAACTCCACCCCATCTAAACCCCTTGCTCTAGGGAGATGCCAATCGATATTTGGGAAATTAAGATCTCCCACCACGACAACTCTGTTATTATTACATTACTGTATATTACAATAATATATCATTATTATATTAGGCATTTTCCCAGGGCAAAAATGGCTAATATAATGGGGCATAATTTAAAGGTGATTAGAGGAAAATATGAGGGGGATGTCATAGGTACTTTTTTTTACAGAGAGTGGTGAGTATGTGGTACACCGTGCCAGGGGTGGTGTTACAGACAGATTCATTTGGAACATTTAAGAGACTTTTAGATAGATACATGGATGATAGAAAAATGGAGGACTCTGTGGGAGAGAAGGGTTATATCGATCTTAGAGTACGTTATAAGGTTGACACAACATCAGGGGCCAAAGAGCCTGTACTGTGCTGTAATGTTCTGTGTTCAAAGTGCACTGAGAGGACTTGTTAGAGATAATTAACATCATGAGTGGCTCAGATAGCCAGCAGAATTTTTTCCCTACGCCAGAGGAATTGATCACTACATGACACAGATTTAAGGTAACTGAGAAATCAGAGCTGACACAAAGACATATTTTCTTGGGTTCAGTTCTTATCATCCAGAAAGCAAGGCTTGGAAGAGAGGTGTAAATAAGTTCTATCAAGCTCTTCAAAAAAGTAGTGGAAAAATAGTTAGCAGTTAAGTGAAGAGCTGAATGATTTTTGAGTAAAGAGGAGAGAATATGATCAATTAACAAGCTTGATGGAAGATCTACACAGAGAATGTGAGGAGTGGTCTCCCACTGGGTAACACCACAAGGTGAAGCTCGAAGCCAAGGACACTCAATTACAAGAATTGTTCTTGCCTAGCAGCTTGAGTCACCTGCGAATTTTGCCTGAATTCACATTTCCTTTAATCATATCTGGAGCACATATCCAAGCTAATTTGCATCTCCTTTGTTGATTATTAATGCTCAATGCTAAACCTGCAGAAAAATCCCAAAGCTAATCTACAGCCCAGATGTTCTTGTAAACGATTGTACATTCAGGTCACTGAATCCCATTGTGAGAGTCTAGCACCTGTCAGGGGAAGATAATGGGGTGAGTGTTTGCTAAATACACAGTGATGTGAAGGACAATGGAAATGTATATAAAATAATTAGAGCATCTTTTTATAATGATTTTTGACGTTTATAATCCTGAATGTATGAGGTAAAAGCAAAGATATCTTCTACATTGCTCTACAAAGTGCTGATTAAATGAAAAAGAAGTAAATTATTTTAGAATTATATATTGCGTAGTTGAACGTGTGAGTTTAACAAAGTGAAATATGCCTCTGACAAACTTCATCACAACTCAAAAGATTTTACAGCCTGGTCTAAAAAACTATAATAAATGTTTTGGGTGCCAAAAAAGAATGACTAAAAGTCAGTGCTCACTTAGAATCCCTGTCATTACAGACCACAAACCAAGCCAGACACCTTGATGCTGTGATGGACTCTGACTTAAATTTTATCTGCCACATTAAGACAATTAAAAAGTCAGCCAATTACCATCTTAAAAATATAATGAGAGTTAACAGGCTTATGCCTAAGCAAGATATAGAAAAACTCATCCAAGCATTTATTTTTAGTAGGCTAGGCTATTGTAATGGTGTTTTCACAGGTCTCAATAAAAAAATCCTTCAGATAGCTGCAGCTCATTCAGAACGTAACCATAAGACCATAAGATACAGGAGCAGAAGTAGGCCATCCAGCCCATCAAGTCTGCTCTGCCATTCAATCATGGGCTGATCTAATTCTTCCAGTTATCCTACTCCCCTGCCTTCTCCCCATACCCTTTGATGTCCTGGCTAATCAAGAACCTATCTATCTCTGACTTAAATGCACCCAATGACTCGGCCTCCACAGCTGCTCGTGGCAACAACTTCCACAGATTTACCACCCTCTGACTAAAGTAATTTCTCCGCATCCCTGTTCTAAATGGACATCCTTCAATCCTGAAGTCATGCCCTCTTGTCCTAGACCCTCCTAGCATGGGAAATAACTTTGCCCTCTCTAATCTGTTCAGACTTTTTAACATTTGGAAAGTTTCTCCTCATTCACCTGAACTCCAGGGAATAGAGCCAAGACCTGCTAGACATTCCTCATTTGATAACCCTTTCATTCCTGGAATCATTCTCATAAATCTTCTCTGAAATCTCTCCAGTGTCAATATATCCTATTTAAAATAAGGAGCCCAAAATTGCACACAATACTCCAGGTGTGGTCTCATGAGTGCCTTATAGATCCTCAACGTCACATCCCTGCTCTTATATTCTATACCTCTTGAAATGAATGCCAACATTACATTTGCCTTCTTCACCACTGACTCAACCTGGAGGTTAACCTTTAAGGTATCCTGCACAAAGACTGCTGTGTCCCTTTGCATCTCTGCATTTTGAATTCTCTCCCCATCTAAATAATAGTCTGCACATTTATTTCTTCCACCAATGTGCATGACCATGCACTTTTGAACGTTGTATTTCATTTGCCACTTCTTTACCCATTCCCCTAAACTATCTAAGTCTCTCTGCAGGCTCTCTGTTTCCTCAACACTGGTAGTCCACTTGGTAGCTCATCTGCCTATCTTTGTATCATCGGCAAATTTAGCCACAAATCCATTAATTCCATAGTCCAAATCATTGACATATATCGTAAAAAGTAGCGGTCCCAACACCGACTCCTGTGGAACTCCACTGGTAACCGGTAGCTCCACCCATGCTAGCAACTTCCCTGTATTTCAATGGCCTCTTAATTTGCTAAGCAGCCTCATGGGCAGCACCTTGTCAAGGGCCTTCTGGAAATCCAAGTACACCACATCTACTGTATCTCCTTTGTCTACCTTGATTGTAATTTCCTCAAAAAATTGCAGTAGGTTAGTCAGGCAGGATTTTCCTTTCAGGAATCCATGCTGCTGTTGGCCCATTTTGTCATGTGCCTCCAGGTACTCCGTAATCTCATCCTTAACAATCAAACCCAACAACTTCCCAACACTGATGTCAGGCAAACAGGTGTAGAACGCTGCTGCTAGCTACTATATATCTGGAATAACCTTCTAGTGTATCTCAAGTCTGCCCCAACTTTAAGCTCTTTTAAATCGAGACTTAAAGCTTTTCTTTTTGCTGTAGCTTTTAATTAGAATCTCTTTCACTGTAACTTCTATTTATCATATCTATTTTCTGTGTGATTTTATTCTCTTATATATTGTCTGAAATTTTATATTTGATTTTTATATCTTGTTCTCTGTAAAGTCCTTTGAACTACCTTGTGTTTGAAAAGGGTTATACAAATAAGCTTGCTTGTTTGCTCTGCTTTCACCACATGACAGATACACACACAAATATAACACTCTACAACTGAAAACGGATTACTCAAGGATGCAACAACTAACTGGACATCCTAATTCCCCATATTATGCTTTCATGAGAATGATGCCAGGAATGAAAGGGTTAATATATGAGGCGCATTTAATGGCTTTGGGTCTGTACTTGCCAGTGGTTAGAAGAATGAAGGGGGATCTCACATAAACCTAGACAGAGTGAATGCAGAGAGAATGTTTCCTATAATGAGGGAGTCTAGAACTAGAGGACACAGCCTCAGAATAGCAGCATGTCCATTTAGAATGAAGATGATGAGGCATTTCTTTAGTCAGAGAGTGGTGAATATGTGGAATTCATTACCACAGTCACCTGTAGAAGCCAAGTTGCTGGGTATATTTAAAGTATAGGTTGATAGGTTCTTGATTAGTAAGTATGTCAAAGGTTTTGGGGAGAAGACAGAGAGAGCAGCATTGAGGGGGTAATTAATTAGCTATGATGAAATAGCTGAAGACTAGAAGTCACCTACACCAGGCATTTCAGTACCTCATCCGGTTGGCCCAATGTAAATACCTACCATTGAAGAGTTAGAAGTTTTTCAAAGTGTTTACAGTGCAGGGATGGAGATAATAGATAGAGGGGGTTGGGGAGGCTAACTAGAATGGTTGATCAAATGAACAATCATAAACAAAATATTAAGCAAAGTATTCATATAGTTTGATTAATATTTTAGGTCAGGGACTTAAAATGTCATTTCTTTATAATATGGTCTCCAGTCTTTGTTGCTTTTCATGCACTTACGTGTTGATGTGGACTTTGGATGGTGATATTCTGCATCAATGGGGAGTCTGTTTTCAGAAAAGATATCCATTTTCCAGTCTGCTCCTTGAAATAATTTATATGTGTTGGAAAGGAGGCAGGCGAGGAATTGATTTTAGAAAAACGTTGGTGATCAGTCTCTAATAACCTCGGGACCCTGCTGTGGCTGCGATGTCATTTTAAAGTGCTTTACTGTCCTTAGTGGTTTTACGAGAAGGGTAATCACATTGATTAAATTTATTTGAAAACTATTTCCCATTCTTGGAGATATATTTGCTGCAGTTTTTATATAATTTCTGAAGCATGGCTGTCATATCTTAACACAGCCACTTTATATTCATCCCAAGAGATGATTTCACAAAGAAAATGAAAATCTGTATTTTCCACTGGACTAACGTGAATAGAATGTGATGATTAGGAACTGAGAGCAGTGTTGTGGTCGCTGAACATTGTTAGGTCATTTAATTAATACTGAACAGTAAGAGAATTCTGAACTTGAATTTGCAATCTGTCATTCTGGGAAGGGGAGTGGAATAAGGAAGGGACATATTCTTCCCACAATGCACCTGTGTATAAGGTCGCCTACTTTCTCACTCCCAAATAAGGGACAAAAGGTGGTGAACCGCGGCAGTGTGGCTATGGTGCAGGCCCAGGATGAAGTGACTGAGGGGGCTGGCAGCTAGCAGATGGTAACAGGGACCTTTTTCAAAAGAGAGAGAGAGAGAGAAACAACAACCCTGAATAGGTAAACAAATCCAATATATGAACCATGTCTACATATCTTCAGTGTTATATATGAAATGTAACACCAAATTATAACAAAGCATAATACAGAGCATAATCTGACTACCAGTCAGACTTGAAATAACACCAAATAACCCTATCTGTATGTGCCTATAGAGTAGACATACAATCACTGCGAAAGAGGAAAAGGGGGGGGGGGGGGGACCTCACCAAGTCTACTTTTTCCATGGATATTTCTTGCTGCTCTTGACTGATTTAAGCAGTCCTTTGTCCTTTTACACAGCCAGAGAGAAGTCCTCACATGACAAGTCACAGTTCACAGATATTTGAAGATCATTTTTGATCAGCTCTGTGCTGCATCTGTTTCTTGAGTCTGACCATTTAATGGTCATCAGAGAGAAGATCCTCTCTGCAAAGGCATTTGAGCCTGGCACACTGAGGATGAATAAGACAATCCTGAACATGTTGATCAAGTTGGCTTTCCCTATGTTTTAGAAAACTGTCACCCACTTCCCACTGTTGGATTTTGTGGTATCCTGTCTGGCTTTCTGTATTTCCTCCCGGCTAGCACAAAACTCTTCATAGAGTTGGTCCATATTGACTGTCTCTGCCATTTTGAGGGCAGCCCCCACCTGCTCCAGGTCAGTGAAGGAGAGCTCCTCATAGAGGCCAATCAGTTTCAGTTTCATCATTACATTTTCTGGTGAGAAATCAAACCACTTGTCAATGTATGTAATGACAGAGTCATAGAACTTCATGAAGTCCTGTTGTTGCTTGGACCTTTGTGCTGGCACTTGCTTGTCCATCAGCTGCTTGATCTGGTAACCAAAAAAGCTGTCCTGTTTCCACTGAAGCATCTTCATTTTGAACTTTCGGACTTCCTCATAAATATCTGTGATGCAGAGTTTTGTTTCCTCCAGCTATTTTACAAAGCAAACACGAGGAAATCTGCAGATGCTGGAAATTCAAGCAACACACACAAAATGCTGGTGGAACGCAACAGGCCAGGCAGCATCTATAGGGAGAAGCTCTGTCGATGTTTTGGGCTGAGACCCTTCGTCAGGACTAACTGAAAGGAAAGGTAGTAAAAGACACTATTTTACGAGTTGGTCAAAAGCACACCCCACATTGTGGGAAAAGCACAGATAAATTTCAGTAGCTCCAGTTTTTTCTTCATCCTCAAAAATCCTCTTCAGTGCCACAGGACAGGTCTCAAGGGACCTGCAGTATGACGTAAGAGTTGGCCAGCTTTGCAGGAGACGTTCGACAGGGATGAAGAGAGAGCCATCGTGTGCAAACATGATGCAGAATTTCACACCACTCAATGTCAACAAAGGAAAAAAATGAACGCAGTTCCTCTCTTCGGGAAGCAGATATTGAGAAGTAGCTGTAGACCTTTAGAACAATAGTCTCAATATCCACTGACAGCTGATCACAGGCGTGCTTTCAGGCATTATGAGCTATGTGAGCTGGGCAATTAGCTTTCAGAATGTGATTGTTGGCACTGCTCAATAACTGGTAAACTGAGTGGTGGTTACCAAAGTTTACATTGGCATTATCTGCTGCATAGGCTGTGACGTGTCTAATATCCAGTTCATACTTTTCCAGACAGCTCATCAGAGCTTGATGCATGCCATTTGCAGTTTCATCACTGTCTTCATAAAAGTCAAGTAACTTATACTACACTCCATCAGACACAGAGAAATATCTCACGCACACTGGAAACATTTTGCTATCTCCCTTGTTTGAGGCATCGGTGGCAACTGAGAAATACTTGGGCTCCTTACTATCTCCACCATCTTGATGAGGTTAGATTCCCCAAGACTCCCCCCCCCACCCCCCCCCCCCCCGTTATTTACTGTCTCCACCAATCCCCACAATTCTGATGAGGTCAGGTTTGACATTTTCTCCCATCCTTGGCACTTTCAATCTTCAACTCATTCCCATTCTGATGTCTACCTCTTTTGCCTCCTTCCAGTAAAACCCAGAGCTATTTTAATAGACAGCAGCTCACAGTCTACTGGATTTAAACTGAGTTCAGGAATTTCAGGTAAACAGCCAGTCCAATCTTTGTAGCTCAAGTTAATTGTACCTTCAGGTTTCTCAGAATTATAGAATGCTACCGTGCAGAAACAAGCCCTTCAGCCCATCTAGTCCATGCTGAACTGTTATTCTGCCTAGTCCCATTGATCTACACCCGACCCATACTGCTCTCATCCACGTACTTATCCAAACTTCTCTTCCTGTAAATGTTGAAATTGACCTCACATCCACTACTTCTACTGGCAACTCATTCCACACTCTCACCACCCTCTGAGTGAAGAAATTCCCCCTCATGTTCCCCTTTAACATTTCACCTTTCACCCTTAACCCATGAACTCTAGTTCTAGCCTCACCTAACCTCAATGGAAGAAGCCTGTTTGCATTTACCCTATCTATACACCTCATAATTTTCCTACCTGTTTTGCTGACAAACTTCAGAAACCTGTAAATCTTCACTTATTTGTAATCCCTGAAGATTGACACTTTGAAAAGGAGAGAAGATAAAGAACGAATTCTGGAAATGTGAGCGGCAAGGACTGTACAGGCTGATTATTTGAAACAATACATTTTGCTGTATATTTCGATGTAGATGTGATAAATAAATCTGAATCTGAATTGAAACTGGTGAACTGACAGTTAAACTCAGAAGACTGTGAGGTGTTGATTCCCGTGCTCACCTGAGACTTTGTTGGAAAAGGACAGCAGGTGAAAGTTACAGAGGTTACAATGGAAGTGGGTTGGTGAATGAAATTACACATATGGGAAACTTGGGAATATAGAACGTAGAACACTACAGGCCCTTTTAATCAATTCCAAGATCAACCTAAACCTTCCTTCCTACAAAGCCCTCCATTTTCTATTATCCACTTGTGTCTCTACCTCTACCGTCACCCCTGGGTGGGTGTGGGTGTAAAGAAACTACTTCTGACATACCCCCTATATTTTCCTCCAATCATCTTAAAGTTATGTCACCTTGTATTAGCCAGTTTTGCTCTGTGAGAAGTCTCTGGCTATCCACTATGCCTCTTATCAAATTGGACATATCTATCAAGTCACCTCTCGTATTTCTTTGCTCTAAAGAGAAAAGAACTACAGTAGCTCGATCAGCCTATCCTCATAAAACATGCTCATTAATCCAGGCAGCATCCTGGTAAATATCCTCTGCACCCTCTCTAAAGCTTCCACATCCCTCCTATAACAAGGTAACCAGAACTGAACACAGTATTCCAAGTGTGGTTGAACCCTAATTAAAGTGCATCTAACATCTCTGATGAAAATGCATGAGGCAAGCTTGAGATGAAGCAAATACCACTAGTTCCAGCACAAAAGACTGCAGAGAAATAAATATTATTTCCATAGGGACACTGATAGCACCGTCTGGTACTGCACATCTCTGTGGGAGATTTCACTGAGGTAGATGCACTCATTAGAAAGCCATGACTCAGACTATATTCTACCATGAGGTTCAAACGCTGAAGTGACTTCTTGAACACTGGGCAGGCAAGGATTCCATATGAGGATCCTCTCTCCCTTCCAGTGGTTGCTCTTGCTTGTCAGGTGTCCTCCTTACTAACACAGGCACCCCATGTTTTTTGGTGGGTGGGGGGGGGCCTCCCACCATACACAGGCAGAAATGTGTTTGAAGTGAAGCCTTGAATTCATCAAATGATTTTCTGCACTCAATGCATCTACACCTGAAACCACTGGGAAGAAACTTACAAAATATTAACCACCTGCAGAATAGTAGCAACAACAGAAGTAATACACGTTATCATAAAGATCAGGTCAGCTTTTAATCCCATCAGTGCTGAACACACTGTGACTGAACAATCAGCTTGGATGTGATTGTGTGAGATTACTCTGTCCACTCTCTGTCTCTGAGTTAATAAAGATAGCGTAAACAGCCGTGCAACAAGGGAAGTGATAATGCGTACAAGTTTTTGATAAGGCAGAATTGATAAGACATGTATGAGATAAGATTCTTCTGTAAAATTAGATTAATTTTGTTTGTTACATGTACATTGAAACACATTAAAATATGCCACTTGCACCAGCAACCAACACAGTCTGAGATTGAGCTGGGGCAGCCCATAGGTGTTGCCAAGCTTCCGGGCCAGCATACAATATCACCTGTTTTACTAACCCTAAACCTAACCCATACATCTTGGGCATGTGAGAGGAAACCAAAGCACCCGGAGGAGCCTCATGTGGTCTCAGGGAGAGTATAGAAACACCTTACAGAGACCGACGGGATCACTGGCATTGCAAAGTGTTATGCTAACCACTATGCTACTGTGGTACAGATATTTATCACTAAAGTTGCAGTCATTAAACTCAATTACCTTGCCACCATCTCACTGTGCTTGAGCATCTGTGCTGTGCAAACACTGACAGTCAGATTTCATGAATTATAACCATGTCTGCATCATCTTCTGAGGTTGTGGAAGATGTTCCAACAATACATGTCTTTCTTCTTTAATATCAGCATTTAAATGAAACAAGCTTTCTACAGTAAATTGCTTCTTAGCCTCAAGGGTGCTTCAATGAATAACATTATTTTTCCTCAGTACATTTACACTGAGCTGTAGGCCCTTCTTGGTCCTTGCTATTGAATTGTTTATTAAAAAATTGCTAGTTAATAATTACTATAACAAACAAAACTGATGGCACTGTGTTTGGCAGAAGCTAAAGTATCAATGCGATCATGCTCTTACTTTGTGAATCATATAATATTTGTACATAATCTATAAAAATAAATCCACAGTTCTCCATGATATTAGACAAACTTCACTTATTTAAACTAGCTCCAAACATTTAGTTTAATAAAGGACCATCCTGAAAGAATAATAATGTGAATGCAAGAAAAGAACTGCAAATGGATTTTCAAAACTTATACTTGATAACTGAAAAATAATTGCTTCCCTCTTGCACTATCACTATGCAAATACTTATTCCTTGCTCTGAATTTCTTGAGTAATTTATAATTTCTTACCTGGACAAGAAAATCATTTTAAAATGAGATAAACAGCTAGTTTATTTCCTGCAGTCAATTGGCAAATTAATTAAGACAGATGACCAATATCAAGAGATGCAGTGTATATAGGTTCAGCTGAAGTACATTTCAGTCATTTCGGTAGAAGGCAGACTCCGTTCAGATGATGCTCGAGTGCAGCATGTTCAGTTGGCTTTGAGCTGATACACCGATTAGTTTTCTTATGTCAGGCAATTAATTTCAACACATTAATCTGTTTACAATAATGCCATGGAGAGTTCTCAGTCATGAAAATAGCTGTGGAAGTCAAGACTTTTCAAAGCTGAGGTCAAATAAGTGAACAGAAATTGTGTTAGATAAACCCTCCGGGTAGATAAACAACAACCTCTGCATTTTCCATATTTATAGCAAAAGCTTTTTTAGGTATGTGAAGAGAAAGAAGATAGTTAGGAACAACGTTGGACCCTTGAAGAATGAATTGGGTGAAATTGTTATGGGAAACAGAGAAATGGCAGAAGAATTTAATGAGTACTTTAGATCTGTTTTCACTAAGGAAGACACAAGCAATCTCCCAGATGTATGGATGGGCCAAGGACATAGGGTAACAGAGGAAATGAAACAGATTGACATTCGGAAGGAAACGGTGATGAGAAGACTGATGGGACTGAAGGCTGACAAATCCCCAGGTCCAGATGGTCTGCACCCTAGGGTACTAAAGGAGGTGGTCCTGGAAATTGCGGATGCATTGGTAATCATTTTCCAATGTTCCTTAGATTCAGGATCAGTCCCTGAGGATTGGAGAATGGCTAATGTTATCCCATTTTTTAAGAAAGGAGGGAGGGAGAAAACAGAGAACTATCAACCTGTCAGCCTGACATCGGTGGTGGGAAAGATGCTAGAGTCCATTATTAAGGATGAAATAGTGGCATATCTAGATAGCAGTGATAGGATTGGGCCGAGTCAGCATGGATTTACCAAGGGTAAATCATGCTTGACTAATCTGTTGGAGTTTTTCGAGGATGTAACCAGGAAGTTAGACAAGGGAGATCCAGTGGATGTAGTGTACCTCGATTTTCAGAAGGCATTTGATAAGGTCCCACATAGAAGATTGGTGGGTAAAATCAAAGCTCAGGGCATCGGGGGGAAGGCATTGACATGGATAGAAAACTGGTTGGCAGATAGAAAGCAAAGGGTAGCGGTGAATGGGTGTTTCTCGGAATGGCAGGTGGTGACTAGTGGGGTGCCACAGGGCTCAGTATTGGGACCACAGCTGTTTACCATTTACGTTAACGATTTGGATGAAGGCATAGAAAATAACATCAGTAAATTTGCTGATGATACTAAGCTGGGTGGCAGTGTGACATGTGATGAGGATGTTAGGAGAATTCAGGGTGACTTGGATAGGCTGGGTGAGTGGGCAGATACTTGGCAGATGGCGTTTAATGTGAATAAGTGTGAGGTTATCCACTTTGGGAGTAAGAACAGGAAGGCAGATTATTATCTGAATGGTGTAGAGTTGGGTAAGGGAGAAATACAAAGAGATCTCGGAGTCCTTGTTCATCAGTCACTGAAGGTGAATGAGCAAGTGCAGCAGGCAGTGAAGAAGGCTAATGGAATGTTGGCCTTTATTACAAAGGGAATTGAGTACAAGAGCAAGGAAATCCTCTTGCATTTGTACAGAGCCCTGGTGAGACCACACCTGGAGTATTGTGTACAGTTTTGGTCTCCAGGGTTATGGAAGGACATCCTGGCTGTAGAGGAAGTGCAGCGTAGATTCACGAGGTTAATTCCTGGGATGTCTGGACTGTCTTATGCAGAGAGGTTAGAGAGACTGGGCTTGTACACGCTGGAATTAAGGAGATTGAGAGGGGATCTGATTGCAACATATAAGATTATTAAGGGATTGGACAAGATAGAGGCAGGAAATATGTTCCAGATGCTGGGAGAGTCCAGTACCAGAGGGCATGGTTTGAGAATAAGGGGTAGGTCATTTAGGACAGAGTTAAGGAAAAACTTCTTCTCCCAGAGAGTTGTGGGGGTCTGGAATGCACTGCCTCGGAAGGTAGTGGAGGCCAATTCTCTGGATGCTTTCAAGAAGGAGCTAGATAGGTATCCTATGGATAGGGGAATCAAGGGATATGGGGACAAGGCAGGAACCGGGTATTGATAGTAATTGATCAGCCATGATCTCAAAATGGCGGTGCAGGTTCAAAGGGCCGAATGGTCTACTTCTGCACCTATTGTCTATTGTCTATTTGATGGAACTTACTTAATTTGATGAGCCTTTTCTTCAATAAAACATCTTTGTTCATTAAATGTTCAAACTTGCTGCTATGGTCCTTGCCCTTAATACTTGATCATTCTTCTCTTTGATGTAGTACACCATACATGTCACCTAAAATTTAATGTCTCCATCTGTATTCAAGCTGAGGACCCTGACCTGCTCTGGAGATTGTAAAGCACATAAGGCGATGTGTGGTATTTATAGTTCCAATATCAACACTCTGCCCAACATTCAAGTTTATCTTTAACACAAAAGATTCTGCAGATGCTGGCAGTCCAGAATAACATGGACAAAATGTTGGAGGAACTCAGCAGAGTCCTGATGAAGGGTTTCAGCCTGAAACATTGACTGTTTATTCCTCTCCATAGATGCTGCCTGATCTGTTGAATTCCAACAGCATTTTCTGTGCGTTGTTCAAGTATATACATTCTTTTTAGCAGAGACTTAAATCTCACAGCCAGTTATGGGCCTTCAAGTAGTGATAGTGTCTTAAAGAAATTTGACATTCTGAAAAAGGAGGTTCTAGCTTTAAATCCTGCTCCAAAAACATCACCACAATATCTAGACTGATCTAGATTTTCTATAGACAGGATTAAATAGTCAACTATTCATTCCCCACCATAGAGGCTGCTTGACATGCTCTGGATTGCCAGCATCTGCAGAATTCCTTGTTTCAAAGTTTAAAGTTCGAAGTAAATTTATTATCGAAGTACAGATATGCCTCTATATACAATCCTGAAATTCATCTTCTTGCAGGGATTCACAGTAATACAAAGAAAGAAAAAAACATAAAACAACAATAATAAATAAGCAATAAATATCAAGAACATGAGATGAAGAGTCCTTGAAAGTGAGTCCATAGGTTATGGAAACAGTTCAGTGATAGGGTGAGTGAAATTGAGTGAAGTTATCCGCTCTGGTTCATGAGGAGTAATAACCGAATCTGGTGGTGTGGGTCCTGAGGCTCCTGTACCTCCTTCCTGATGGAGGCAGTGAGAAGAGAGCATGGCCTGGATATTCACCAGGGAAAAGGACCTTGGGAATTGTGGAGATGACTTACAGAAGACTGAGATGCTTGAGTGTATAGACATTGAGAAAGAGGTTGTGCTGGAGCTTTTGAAAGGTATTATGTTAGATAAGTCACCAGACCAGATGAGATATAACCCATGCTACTGTGGGAAGTGAGGGAGGAGATTGCTGAGCCTCTGACAATTATCTTTTCATCATCAATAGAGATGGGAGAATTACCAGAATATTGGAAGGTTGCAAATGTTGTTCTATTGTTCAAGAAAGGGAGTAGAGATAACCTAGGAAATTATGAACCTTACTTCAAGTGAATCTTACTTCAGTGGTGGGCAAGTTGTTGGAGAAGATCCTGAGAGGCAGGATTTATGAGCATTTGAAGAGACATAATCTGTTTAGGGATAATCAGCATGACTTTGTCAAGAGCAGGTGGTGCCTTACGAACTTGATAGAATTTTTTGAGGATGTAACAGAACATATTGATGAAGGTTGAGCAGTGGATAGAGTGTATATGCATTTCAGTAAGGCACTTGATAAGGTTCCCCATGCCAGGCTCATTCAGAAAGTAATGAGGCATGGGATCCAAGGAGACCTAGCTTTGTGGATCCAGAATTGGCTTGCCCACAGAAGCAAAGCGTGGTTGTGGATGGTTTATATTCTGCAGGGAGGAGGATGACCAGTGGTGTTCTGTAGGGATCTGTTCTGGGACCTCTCTTCTTTGTGATTTTTATAAATGACCTGGATGAACAAGTAGAAGGGTGGGTAGATAAGTTGGGGACGTGTGGGTAGTCTGGAGGGTTGTCAGAGTTTACAGCACGACATCGATAGGATGCAGAACTGGGCTGAGAAGTGGCAGATGGAGTTCAGCCCAGGTAAGAATGAAATGGTTTGTTTTGGTAGATCAAATTTGAAGACAGAATATAATATTAATGGTAAGACTCTTGGCAGTGTGAAGGATCAGAGAGATCTTGGGATCCAGGTCCACAGGACACTCAAAGCTGCTGCACAGGTTGACAGTGTTGTTAAGAAGGTGTATGATGTGTTGGCATTCATCAGTCGTGGGATTGAGTTTAAGAGCCGTGAAGTAATGTTACAGCTACATAAGACCTTGGTCAGACCCCACTTGGAGTACTGTGTTCAATTCTGGTCACCTCACTACAGGAAGGATGTGGATACTACAGAGAGAGTGCAGAGGAGATTGACAAGGATGTTGCCTGGATTGGAGAGTGTGTCTTATGAGATTAGGTTTAGTGAACTTGGCCTTTTCTCCTTGGAGTGACAGAGGATGAGAGGTGACCTGATGGAGGTGTATAAGATGATAAGAGGCATTGATCCTGTGAATAGCCAGAGGCTTTTTCCCAGGGCTGAAATGGCTAACATGAGAAGGCACAGTTTTAAGGTGCTTGGAAATAGGTACAGAGGGGACGTCAGGTGTAAGTTTTTCACACAGAGTGGTGGGTGCATGGAATGCACTGCCTGTGCTGGTGGTAGAGGCGGATACAATAGGGTCTTTTAAGAGACTCTTAGATTGGTACATGGAGCTTAGAAAAATAGAGGGCTATGTGGTAGGGAATTCTAGGCAGCTTCTAAAGTACGGTAGGTTAGATGGTCAGCACAACATTGTGAGCCAAAGGGCCTGTAATATGCTGTAGATTTCTAGGTTTCTAATTCAGATTTGATGTATGTGCAGATTTTCATTCATAGAAAATCATGGTTTTGCCTAATTAATGTAAAAATGGACAAACCTGAAGTGATTGCACACATTTTTATTCCAATATATAATACCAGTCTCTTCGTAAAACCCACATTATAATCTTTAAAAATAGAAATGATCCTTTGTACAAAAGATGGCCTGAATGTTTTGAGTCTGTTATTCTCCGCTCTATTTCCAGGGCTGGTTTGAAAGGAAGCAGCTTGAAAAGATTTCTTAAAATGTCACCTCACTGCTGGCAGTAATTCTGTTCTCTGGATTCTGGTCAGTAGATTGAACACTGCCCAAGGGAAATGCTGGAGATAAGAAAATATATCTTCAATACCCGGCACGAGATGGTATAGCAATGTAGCGGTTAGCATAACATTACCACAGCACCAGTGACCTGGGTTCAATTCCTACACTGTCTGTATGGAGTTTGTATGTCCTCCCTGTGACCACGTGGGTTTCCTCCAGGAATTTTGGCTTCTTCCCACATTCCAGATATGTATGGGTTAGTAGGTTAATTGATCACATAGGTGTAATTAAGCAGTAAAGGCTCATTGGGTCAGAAGGGCATGTTACTGTGCTGTATCGCTGAATAAATGCTTAAAATAACAACTATCTTCCTTTGTCTTGATTAGAATCCTTCAATAACCACAACTATCTCTCTTTCTCCTAGTTAGAGAATGCTGTAGGTACTTCAATAACCATAACTGTCTTCCTTTGTCCTGGTTAGAGAGCGCTATAGGCACTTAATACCACAGATATCTTCCTTTGTGTGGTTTCCATGTGCTTCAGTTTCCTCCTGCATTCCACAGGCGTATGGGTTACGGTTAGTGAGTTGAGGGCAAGCGATGTTGGTGCCAGAAACGTGGTGACACTTGCTACCCCCAGCGCAATCTTTGGACTGCATTGGACATTGGCGCAAGTGATGCCTGTCACTGTATGTTTCAATATTTCCATAGACGTGTGATAAATAAGCAAATATTTAATCTTTAATTGTCCAAAATGTGAAATGAGCAAAATACTGAAAACAATATACTGTGGAACTTATTTTTTGGATGGCAATGTTTTGAGTGTTTCTGGCCTGTTGTTATGTAAATCAATTCTTAACTGACAATCCCACATTAATCAACAGAAAATAACTCGACTGAACTCCTCCGAATTGTATGGCCAATATCAGTATCATTAGCTAATACAGAATTAATTTCCCTAGCATGCAATAATAATCAAATGTACTAGATATAATTAAGATTAACAATGACATTAACCTACCCAATATTTTAATACCATTCATAATACACTAACTAATGGCCTCCAGCTCTTGAGCTCGTCTTACAATCAATATGTGATGGATTGTATTTTCTACAGACTCTAGTTCAGAGACTCTGCATTGTTGAGTAAACTGTAACTTCTTTATAGAGAGTGATGTTGCCATTGCCAGTAAACAGTAATTTCCATAGATTCTACAGATGTATCATGAAGAATATTCTAACTGGTTGCATCACTGTCTGGTTTCGATGGGCCACTGCACAGGTATGTAAAAAAAGCTGTGGAGGGTTGGAAATTCTGCCAGCTCCATCATGGTCACTATCCTTCCCATCATCGAGTTCATCTTCAACAGTGGATGCCTCAAAAAGACTATACCCACCACCCAGGACATGCCTTCTTCTCATTGCTACCATCAAGGAGGAGGTACAGGAGCCTGAAGATGCATGCTCAATGTTTTCTCTCTGCTATCAGATCTATGAATGAAAAATGAACCACAAACATTACCTCACTGCTCTCTTTTAGCACAACTGCACATACACACCCATGTATACCATATATTAAAAATATATTTCTTTTTATAATTTATAGCACAGTAGTATTTCACTGCACTGCTGTGCAAAACGACAAATATTGTGTCAGTGATAATAAACCTGATTCTGATTCGGTGTCTGACTTTGTTCCCTGCACTGCCGTCTGCTGCAGAATAGACCTCTGCACTGATCTGTGGGGCAAAAGTTAAAATACCCATATAAAACTAAAAGACTTTTATAACATTGCACCATTTAAATATGGGTGTCTGAAGGTATTAGCAGTAGGGCAAAATGCCATTATGGAACATTTTGTAATTGTTGGAAATAACAAACACACACACTCACACACACAAACACTATCACAAACACATATAAACACTCACACACTCACACATACACACTCACACATACAAATATACAGTCACTCTCAAACACACACACACACACACACACACACACATGCTCACACTCACATGCACACACACATGCACATGCACATATACACATGCACACAGACATACGCACACACAAACACACACAGTTAATGCTTTTTGGCATCAATCACAAGGAAAAATGATGGAATTATTTCGATATTTCTTGATAAAATGATAAAAGGTCATAGAATACCCCAGCTGGCCAAGGTTCAAAGTAAATTTATTATCACAGTACATACCGTACATCACTATATACAGCCCTGAGATTCATTTTCTTGCAGGCATTTACAGTAAATACAAGAAACACAATAGAGTCAAAGGAAGACCGCCCCCATCAGGATGGACAAACAACCAACGTGCCAAAAAACAACAATCTGCACAAATTCAAAAAGAAAGAGGAGTAAAAAAAGAAATGGTAATAATAATTATACATAATCAATAAATATTGAAAGCATGACATGATCAGATCAGATTCAGTTTATTGTCATTTATAAACCACAAATACAATGCAGTTAAAAATGAGACAATGTTCTCCAGAATGATATCATGAAAAAGAACAAAACAGACCACACAAGAAAAACCACATAACATTTGGTATTCCCCAATCCAGAGTCTGGAGAGGCTGCTGCGTATCGATATCAAGCTACCGTCTTAGCACGTTCCCCAGAAAGGAACTACAAACCCATCAGACATACCTAAAGCTACAAGACCTACACAAAACCACATAGTTACATATAGTTATAGTTAACATATAGTTCCAACAGTGCAGACAATACCATAATTGATAAAAGACTAACTGACAAAGACCACATAATTATAACACATAGTTTCAACAGTGCAAAGCAATACCGTAATCTGATAAAGAGCAGTCCATGGCACGGTTTAAAAGAAAGTCTCAAAGTCACGACAGCCCATCGTCTCACGCAGACGGTAGAAGGAAGAAAAACTCTTCCTGCCATGAAGCTCCAGCGCCGCAGCTTGCCGATACAGCACTTCGGGAGCTCCGATCACAGCCAACTCCGAGTCTGTCCGAAAACTTCGAGCCTCCGACCAGCCCTCCGACACTGAGCACCGAGCACCATCTCTGCCGAGTGCTTCGAGTCCTTGAAAGTGAGTCCATAGGTTGTGGGAACAGTTCAATGACGGAGCAAGTGAAGTTGAGTGAACTTATCTCCTCTGGTTCAAGAGCCTGATGGTTCAATGGCAGGTTGTATGGATATCCATTAGCTTAAGCTCATTTTGATTGGAACTTGTTGGGCAGCAGTTTGCATTTTCTATCTATAGCTTTGGTAGTTAATTTCAGTACAGATTAAAGATTAGTTTTATTTGTCATATGTACATCAAGGTTCAAAGGTTCACTTTATGAAACTATACAACTTCTTCACCAGATAGGCACGAAACCAAGCAAGAAAAGAATGGCAGCATGATCATCAACACCCCCAAATCCCTCCTCCCAACTCAAAAAAGCAGAAACAGAACCAGCACGTCAACCCCCAGATCCCCCTGTCTCGCACACAAAAAATTGAGAAAGATTGGGTGAAAGACAAAGAATATAAAAAAAACCATAAGATTGAAAAACAGTCTATAGTCCAAGTCCATATCCAAAATACAGAAAACCTGGGTAACATACTCCAGGCATAGTGGTAGCCTCCCCCCTTTCCGGTAGCAGAGCAATCCCCCCAGTGATCAAAAGGCAGTCTCCCCTCTTTGGTTGCAAAACAATTCCACCAGCAAACAATTCAACCGGCAGGCAGCTGGCGCTCAGCTTCCACGTTCACTTCGAAGTTTCAATCTCTCTCATCATTTTAATGGGAAAACAACAGAAGCTTTAGTTGGAGAAATGGAGTCAAACATCGGCTCCTGCCCCTCACAGCCTCCTCACCACGAGGATCGTGCACGCTGCCTCTGCCTCCCGGAATCCTCTCAGAGACAGCAGAATGTTGAAACACCCAAGTGATCTCCAAACTGCAAATCACAGGCTCCAACAGTTGCAGAATCACATTCAACACAAAAAACAAACATAAAAGACATAAAAGAAGTGAAATACATCATTTCATGATCTATCCAGAAGATGCTGACTGAAGGAGCATTGTACACAGGCACCATCTTGCGCCCAGGTTACATGGCTGATGATGTGTCCCAGGTTAATAAGACCATAAGACATAGGAGCAGACTTAGGCCATTCAGCCCATCAAATTGATTGAAGTACTGCACGGATGCAACAGAAGCATACTCATGCAGGTCCGGCAAAGAGCTTTAAAAGCCAGTAAGTTTTTCGATGGGAGTCATTTGATTGGAGCACCATGCAGACACAACAGAAGTGTTCCTGCGCAGGTCTGGCGAAGAACTTTGAAAAGCAGGACGATTTTCGACAGGAGTCTTTGATTGGAGTACCGCGCAGACACAACATAAGCATTCTTGCACAGGTCTGGTGAAGAACTCTAAAAAGCAGCAAGTTCTTCAATGGGAGTCGTTGATTGGAGTACCGAGCAGACACAACAGAAGCAATCCCGCGCAAGTCCAGCAAAGAACTTTAAAAATCTAGTCTCTGTAGATTAGAGGTGTCACCTAACAGAGCGTTTGTCGTCAGTGTAGTCTTGAGTCGGTAAAGTAAGGCTTTGGCTCAACAGGGCTTTGATGAGTAGGTGAGTTCATTCCTTATTTGCTGTTTAAATCTAGAGAGAATAAGGGGTATGTCTACAGGGCCAGTGTTCTGCTCTGAGTGTCAGATGTGGAATATCCGGGAGACACCCAGACTCCCCGATGGCCACATCTGTACAGGTGCATCGAGATGTAGCTCCAGTGTTAGGGAACTGGAGCTGCAGTTCGATGACCTTCCGCTTGTTAGGGCAAGTGATAGACAGGAGCTACAGGGAGGTAGTCACCCCAAGGCTACAGGAGACAGGTAAATGGGTGACTGTCAGGAAAGGGAAGGGAGAACGTCAGATAGTGGAGATCACCACTGTGGCCATTCCCCTCAACAATAAGTGCTCTATTTTGAGTACTTTGGAAGTGGGGGGCTACCTGGGGGAAGCAACAGCAGCCATGCCTCTGGCACTGAATCTGGCCCTGTAGCTCAGAAAGGTAGGGAACTGAAAAGGATGGCAGCAGTGACAGGGGATTCTATAGTCAGGGGGACAGATAGGCGATTCTGTGAACGCGAAAAGAAAACATGGATGGCACTTTGCCTCCCAGGTGCCAGGGTCCAAGATGGTTCTGAATGTGTCCACAATATGCTGAAACGGGAGGGTGAGCAGCCGGAAGTTGAGATACATATTGGGACCAATGACATAGGTAGAAAAAGGAAGGACAGCCTGAAAAAAGAATACAAGGAGTTAGGAAGGAAGCTGAGAGGCAGGACCCCAAGGTACCAATCTCAGGATTGCTGCCTGTGCCACACAACAGTGAGGATAGGAATAGAATGGCAGATAAATGCTTGGCTGAAGAATTGGAGCAGAGGGGCAGAGATTCAGATTTCTGGGTAATTGGGACCTCTTCTGGGGTGGGTGGGACCTGTACAAAAGGGATGGGTTGTACTTGAATCTGAGGGAGACCAATATTCCTGTGGAGAGGTTTATTTGAGCTGTTGGCAGAGGTTTAAACTAAATGACAGGGGGATGGGAACCAGTATGATAGAGCTGAGGATGAGCCAACAGGTTTACATGTAGATGATGGGTGTAACATGAATGGAAGGAAGGACAAGCCAATGATTGGGTACAAATGCAGATAGAGCAATGAGTTAAATTGTACCATAGAGGCAAAATTCAAAAGGGTGAGGAATGCAGGACTGAAGATGCTGTATCAAAATGTGCATAACATTTGGAATAAGGTGGATGAGCTCGTGGTGCAGTTAGAGTGGGCATCACTGAGTCATAGCTGAAAGAAGGCCATAGTTGGAAGCCTCTCTTTCCTTTCTATAGTTATAATTTACTTCCTTTTGGCTTCCTCCCTTCTTAAAGATTGGAGTGACATTTGCAATTTTCATGTCCTCTGGGACCTTACCAGAATCAAGAAGTTCTTAAAAGATCACAACCAATGTATCTGTTACCTCCCTCAGGACTCTGGGGTGTAGTCTGATCTAGGTGACGTATCCACCTTAAGACCTTTGAGTTTGCCTAGCACTTTCTCCTTTGTAATAGTAATGAAACTCCTGCTCCCTGACATTAGCGGACCTGTGACACACTGCTAGAGTCTGCCATAGTGAAGACAAACGCAAAGTACCCATTAAGTTCATCTGCTATTTCTTTGTCCCCCATTATTACCTCACCATCATCATGTTCCAGTAGTCCAATATCAACTCTCACCTCCCTTTTATTCTTTGTGTAATTGAAAAAAAACTTTGTTATCCTGCTTTATATTATTGGTTAGTTTGCCCTCATATTTGATCTCTTCCCTTCTTATAGCTTCTTTAGTTGCCTTTTGTTGCATTTTATATGCTTTCCAATCATCCAACTTCCCACTCACTTTTGCTACCTTATATGCCCTTTCCTTGGCTTTTGTGCAGTCCTGAACTTGGAGTACTGTATTCATTTCTGGTCACCTCACTACAGGAAGGATGTGGATACTATAGAGAGAGTGCAGAGGAGATTTACAAGGATGTTGCCTGGATTGGAGGGAGTACCTTATGAGAAAAGATTGAGTGAATTTGTCCTTTTCTCCTTGGAACGACAGAGGATGAAATGTGACCTGATAGAGGTGTATAAGATGATGAGAGGGATTCATCCTATGGATAGCCAGAGGCTTTTTCCCCAGGGCTGAAATGGCTAGCACAAAGGGCCATGGTTTAAGGTGCTTAGAAATAGGTACCAAGGGGATGTCAGAGGTAAGTTTTTCATACAGAGAGTGGTGAGTGTGTGGAATGCACTGCCTGTGAAGGTGGTAGAGGTGGATACAATAGGGTCTTTTAAGAGACTCTTAGATAGGTACATGGAGATTAGAAAAATAGAGGGCTGTGCAGCAGGGAAATTCTAGGCAGTTTCTAGAGTAGGTTACATGGTAGGCACAATGTTGTGGGCTGAAGGGCCTGTAATGTGCTGTAGATTTCTATATTCTATGTAAGAGAGATCATTTTTTATCTGTCCACACAATAACACCCTACCCCTAATCCTAAATCTAAAACAGGCCATCACACCCTCCATCAACCCTTGCCTAGACATTCATACACCTGAACACTCATTCCCTACAATACAACTTCATCCTCCTCCAACACCAAACATAAATAGTAACCCCATCACAGTAGCATATTCATAATCATAAAACTTAAAATTTGTGTATGGAGGAGAAAGGTCCCAACAATGGCAAGTGTTGAGCCTGGTTAATGAAACAGAATGTTTTGAGGCCTACTTATTAGGCTTCTTCTCAAAGTAAGATGTAACTTCCTGCTTTAAGTATATGCTGATCTTTATTTTGTATCTGGGTGTGTGGGGATCCCCAGGAATTAATTACCAGGGTTTACTGGAGATTCAGTGTCACTCAACCCTGTCAACTTGAGTTTAGTGGTGACTTGTTTTCTGCGGTCCTGGCTTGGGCTTAACTTTCTTGTTCCCTTTCACCTCCTTGGTATTTTAGTATTTTTATTGGTGTTTTGTGGACCGGGACTTTGAAACATACAGTGAAGTGCATTGCTGTGTCAATGACCAACACATTCCGAGGACATGTTGGAGGCAGCCCACAAGAGCTTCTGGCACCGATATAGCATGCCCACAAATCACTTAGCCTTCCTAACCTGTATGTCTTCAGAATGTGAGAGGAGACTGAAACACTGAGTAGAAACACAGGTGGTCACGGGGAGATCGTGTAAATTTCGTACAGACAGTGGCAAGAATTGAACCCTTATTACTGACACTGTAGACCATAAGACATACAGTCAGTCAATAACTAGAAACCACAGTAGAGCCACAAACTCCAATGTAATTCCTTAGTATCACATTGTCAATTAGACTGATTCTCCAGGGTATTTAATGTTACACTTCCATTAAACTGGTCAAAGGAAGAATGCCTGTTTTAAAAAAACAGAAGTTGTTACTATATGAGTGGTCATTGATAATGATCGTTGACGTGGCAGCAATTATAGTAAAATTGATGAGATGATTCAGATTTAGAATTATTTGTCACATGCACATCAAAACAAACAGTGAAATGTGGTGAGGATGTGCTGGGGGCAGCCCACAAGTGTCGCCACATATTCTGGCACTAACATAACATGTCACAATGTTCAGCAGAACAACACAAACAACAACAAAACAAGCCCCTTTCCCACCCTCCCACCACTCACACACTCACAGACAGGTCTCCAACTCTATATACTCTGGTTCTTGAAGGGAGAGGCCGGGCTAATCTCTGAAATTTACTGGCCCGTGCACGAATCACTGAAATGTCCTGGAACACAACAGAAGCTAATCAAGGTCTGATGAACGGTCTGAGCTTCATGGCCACTATTTCTTATCACTGTCCCCACCTCCCAGTGAATAAGCAAATGATTAGCACGAAGGTCCCCAGAAGTGGAGGGGTCAATGTGAAATAAAACAATGAAGGGTGCACAAAAATAATGCTTGTATAGGATTTTTACAAAAATGTCTTTGTTCACTTTGTGTGGGCTGGAAATCAGTAGTTCAAGTTGTTTTGGGGAAAAGACTACTAATTTTATATAAGACCACAGGACATAGGCACAGAATTAGGCCATTCGGCCTATCAATTCTGCTCCACCATTCCATCATAGTTGATTTATTATCCCTCCCAACCCCTATCTTCCTGCTTTCTCCCTGTAGCCTCCACTTTAAACATACTTAATGACTTGGCCTCCTCAGCCATCTGTGCCAAAGAATTCCACGGATTCACAACCTTCTGACTAAAGAAATTCCTCCTCATCTCTGTTCTAAATGGATGTCCCTATAACCTGAGGCTGTGTCCTCTGGTCCTGGACTCCCCCACTATCGGAAACATCCGCTCCACATCCATTCTATCTAGGCCATTCAATATTCAACAAATTTCAATGAGATCTCCCTTCATTCTTCTAAACTCCAGTGAATACAGGCCCAGAGCCATCAAATGCTTCTCATACATTAACCTTTTCATTCCTGGGATCATTCTCGTGAGCCTCCTCAGGACCATCTCCAATGTCAGCATATCCTTTCTTAGGTAAGAGGCCCAATAGTGAGGGGAACAGACAGGAGATTCTGTGGATGTGAATGGGACACCCGGGTGGTATGTTGCCTCCCAGTTGCCAGGGTCAAGGATGTCTCAGATCATGTCCACAACATTTTGGAGGGGGGGGAGCCAGATGTCTTGGTACATATTGGTACCAATGACATAGGAAGGAAAAGCAAAGAGGTCCTGAAAAGAGAATTTAGAGAGCTAGGTAGAAAGTTGAGAAGCAGGACTTCCAGAGTAGCAATTTCTGGATTGCTGCCTGTGCCACGCACCAGTGAGGGTAGAAACAGGGTGACTTGGCAGATAAATGCGTGGCTAAGAAGCTGGTGCAAGGGGCAGGGTTTCAGATTCTTGGATTATTGGGATCTCTTCTGGGGGAGGTAAGACCTGTTCAAAAGTGATGGTTTGCACTTGAACCCGAGGGGGACCAATATTCTCACGGACAGGTTTGTTAGAGCTGATGGGGAGGGTTTAAACTAACTTGGTAGAGGGGTGGGAACTGGAGTGAAGGGACTCAGGATAGGACGGATAGTGAAATTAAAGATAGAGTGCAGTCAGACTGTCAGGAGGGGCAGGCAGTTGATGGGACTCAGGTCCAGCCAGCAGGCTGAGTATCAAAACATTAGGGATGCAGAGTCAGAAAGGATAGCAAAACGGTACTCAAGGTGTTGTATCTAAATGCACGTACTATCAGAAATAAGGTGGATCATCTTGTTGCACTATTAGAGATTGCCAGGTATGATGTTGTGGCCATCACTGAGTCGCGGCTGAAGGATGGTTGTAATTGGGAGCTGAATGTCCAAGGTTACGCGTTATATCAGAGGGATAGGAAGGTAGGCAGAGGTGCTGGTGTGGCTTGACTGGTAAAGAATAGCATTAAATTAGTAGAAAGATATGACATAGGATCAGAAGATGTTGAATCCTTGTGGGTTGAGTTAAGAAACTGCAAGGGTAAAAGGACATTGATGGCAGTTATATAACCTGCCTCCTAACAGTGGCTGGGAGGAGAACCACAGATTACAACAGGAAATGTAAAAGGCGAGTCAAAAGGGCAATGTTATAGTAGTCATAGGAGATTTTAACATTCAGGTCGATTGGAAAAATCAGATTGGTAATGGATCTCAAGAGAGTGAGTTTGTTGAATGCCTAAAAGATGGCTTTTTAGAGCAGTTTGTCGTTTGAACCTACCAGGGGATCAGCTATTCTGGATTGGGTGTTATGTAATGAACCGGAGGCAATTAGGGAGCTTAAGGTAAAAGAACCCTTAGAAACCAGTGATCACAATATGATTGTGTTCTACTTGAAATTTGATAGGGGGAAAGTAAAGTCTGATGTAGCAGTATTTCAGTGGGGTAAGGGTAATTACAGTGGTATGAGAGAGGAGTTGGCCAAAGTAAATTGGAAGGAGTTACTGACAGGGACGTCAGCAGAGCAGCAATGACATGCATTTCTGGGGGAAAAAATGAGGAAGGTGCAAGACATGTGTATTCCAAAAATGAAGAAATACTCAAATAGTAAAATAGTACAACTGTGGCTGACAAGGGAAGTCAAAGCTATTGTAAAAACAAGTGAAAGAGCATACAACAAAGCAAAAATTAGTGGAAAAATAGAGGATTGGGAAGTTTTTGAAAACCTAGAGAGAGCAACTAAAAAGTCATTAAAAGGGAGAAGATGAAATATGAAAGCAAGCTAGCAAATAATATCAAAGTGGATATTAAAAGCTTTTTCAAGTATGCTAAAAATAAAAGAGAAATGAGAGTGAATATAGCACCACCAGAAAATGAGGCAGGAGAAATAATAATGGGGGACAAGGAGATGACTGATGAACTAAATGAGTATTTTGCATCAGTCTTCACTGTGGAAGACACTAGCAGTGTGCCAGATGTTGTAGTGTGTGAAGGAAGAGAAGTGGGTGCAGTTACTGTTACAAGGGAGAAGGTGCTCAAAAAGCTGACAGACCTAAAGGTACGTAAGTCACCCAGACCAGAGGAACTGCACCCTAGGGTTTTGAATGAGATACTGTTAGAGATTGTGGTGGCATTAGAAATGATCTTTCAAAAATCATTGAACTCTGGCACGGTGCCAGAGGACTGGAAAATTGCAAATGTCACTCCAATCTTTAAGAAAGTTGGAAGGCAGCAGAAAGGAAATTACAGACCAGTTAGCCAGACCTCAGCGGTTGGGAAGATGTTAGAGTTAATTGTCAAGGATGAGGTGATGGAGTACTTGGTGACACAGGACAAGATAGTACAAAGTCAGCATGGTTTCCTTCAGGGAAAATCCTGCCTGACGAACCTGTTGGAATTCTTTGAGGAGATTACAAGTGGGATAGATAAAGGGGATGCAGTGGATGTTGTATATTTGGACTTTTAGAAGACCTTCGACCTTTGCTTACCAAGTTAAGAGCCCATGGTATTACAGGAAAGTTACTAACATGGCTAGAGCACTGGCTGATTGGTAGGAAGCAGTGAGTGGGAATAAAAGGATCCTTTTCTAGTTGGCTGCCAGTGAGTAGTGATGTTCTACAGGGGTCGATGTCCGGACCACTTCTTTTTATGCTGTATATAAATGATTTAGATGATGGAATAGATGGTTTTGTTGCCAATTTTGCAGATGATATGAAGATTGATGGAGGGCAGGTAGTGTTGAGGAATGCAGAAGGACTTAGACAGATCAGGAGAATAGGCAATAAAGTGGCAAATGAAATACAATGTTGGAAAATGCATGGTCATGCACTTTAGTAGTAGAAATAAATGTGTGGACTATTTTCTAAATGGGGAGAAAATCCAAATATCTGAGATGCAAAGGGACTTGGGAATCCTTGTGCAGAACACCCTGAAAGTAAACTTGCAGATAGAGTCAGTGGTGAGGAAGGAAAATGCCATGTTAACATTCATTTCAAGGCGTCTAGAATACAAGAGCAAGGATGTGATGTTGAGGCTTTATAAGGCACTGGTGAACCTTCAACTTGAGTATTGTGAACAGTTTTGGGCCCCTCATCTTAGAAAAGATGTGCTGGCATTGGTGAGGGTCCAGAGGAGGTTCACAAGGATGATTCCAGGAATGAAAGGGTTATCGTATGAGGAATGTTTGATGGCTCTGGGTCTGTACTCGCTGGAATTCAGAAGGATGAGGGGGGATCTCATTGAAACCTTTCGAATGTTGAAAGGCCTAGACAGAGTGGATGTGAAAAGGATGTTTCCCATGGTGGGAGAGTCTAGGACAAGAGGACACAGCCTCAGGATAGAGGGGCACTTTTTCAAAACAGAGATGCAGACAAATCTCTTTCGCCAAAGGGTGGTGAATTTGTGGAATTTGTTGCCACATGCAGCAGTGGAGGCCAGGTCGTTGGGTATATTTAAGGAAGAGATTAATAGGTTCTTGATTGGACATGGCATCAAAGTTTATGGAGAGAAGCCTGGGAACTGGGGTTGAGGAGGAGAAAAAAAGTATCAGGTATGATTGAATGGTGGAGCAGACTCGATGGGCCAGATGGCCTAATTCTGCTCCTATGTCTTATGGTCTTATATAATACAGGTCCTCATCCTTTTGACAGGAATTGAGAAATGACTCTAAGCGAAATGTTTACATTTGTAGGAGGTTTAGAGTCAGCAGTCATCATTTAACAATTAGGAGGCTAAGCGTCAGAAAAGCAGGAAATCCCATCATTTGGAATCTTTTTCTATGTCAGTTAATTCACAGAGAAGATTTCTCTGTTTTTTATAATAAAGTCATTAACCTATTTGTTTTAGAACAGGGAAAATTCAGCTCTGAAGGGTAATAAAATTAGGGGAAAAAAACTGATCAGTCCATGCAGCTGAGCGTGTAATCTAATACAGACAATGATTCGGATGGTTGTTTTTCGTTAAGCATGATTTAAAGGAGTTATTCCAAGCACACATAGCAGATAAATACTTTAGAGCAGATAGAACATAGACCACTCTAACTGCCTTTATCTGTTTTTCATCATTTTTCCAGTTCAATCCAAATATGATGGTGCGGTTGAAATTTTATGGTGAAATTGATTTGCCTTGCTTTACTTTAACAATTGTAAAACCTCAGGGAAACAAAAATGTCTTGGCTTTTATTTTAATTCATATGTAAAAACTAGGAACAGCTGTGGTGAATTTAAATTAGAGAAAAGACAAAGGATGCCACGTGAGAAAAACAAAATACAATAATTTGACCCTCATCTGGCAAGGCTACACCATCTTCCAAAACATCAATCATCTGATGTGCACGTTTGTGTGAACTGAGACTTCGCTAGCTGTCTTCTGTATCGTCCCTGACTGGAACTGGCAACATGATGAGTTTCAAAAAGGCAAAGTTCTGAACCTGAATTACAATTGCAGAAGCTTTCTCGAAATAATTTAATTAACCTCCACTTCCCTCTAGTCTAGAGAACGCCAGAAATTCAGAGCCATATACAAGATGGGGTTCCGGGCATCTGAGTTTAGAAGGACCTCTTTCTTTCTTTCTTTATTTATCTATCTATTTAGAACCATAGAACATTACAGCACAGAAACAGGCCTTTTGGCCCTTCTTGGCTGTGCTGAACCATTTTTCTGCTTAGTCCCACTGACCTGCACCTGGGCCATATCCGTCCAAACCCCTCTCATCCATGTACCTGTCAGAGTTTTTCTTAAATGTTAAAAGTGAGCCCGCATTTGTAACTTCATCTGGCAGCTCATTCCACACTCCCACCACTCTCTGTGTGAAGAAGCCCTCACCAATGTTCCCTTTAAACTTTTCCCCCTTCACCCTTAAACCATGTCCTCTGGTTTTTTTTCTCCCCTAGCCTCAGTGGAAAAAGCCTGCTTGCATTCACTCTGTCTATACCCATCATAATTTTATATACCTCTATCAAATCTCCCCTCATTCTTCTACGCTCCAGGGAATAAAGTCCTAACCTATTCAACCTTTCTCTGTAACTCAGTTTCTCAAGTCCCGGCAACATCCTTGTAAACCTTCTCTGCACTCTTTCAACCTTATTAATATCCTTCCTGTAATTCGGTGACCAAAACTGCACACAATACTCCAAATTTGGCCTCACCAATGCCTTATACAACCTCACCATAACATTCCAACTCTTATACTCAATACTTTGATTTATAAAGGCCAATGTACCAAAAGCTCTCTTTACTACCCTATCTACCTGTGGCGCCACTTTTAAGGAATTTTATATCTGTATTCCCAGATCCCTCTGTTCTACTGCACTCCTCAGTGCCCTACCATTTACCTTATATGTTCTACTTTGGTTTTTCCTTCCAAATTACCTCACACTTGTCTGCATTAAACTCCATCTGCCATTTTTTTGCCCATTTTTCCAGCTGGTCCAAATCCCTCTGCAAGCTTTGAAAACCTTCCTCACTGTCCACTACACCTCCAATCTTTATATCATCAGTAAATTTGCTGATCCAATTTACCACATTATCATCCAGAGCATTGATATAGATGACAAATAACAATGGACCCAGCACTGATCCTTGTGGCACACCAATAGTCACAGGCCTCCACTCAGAGAAGCAATCCTCCACTACCACTCTCTGGCTTCTCCCATTGAGCCAGTGTCTAATCCAATTTACTACCTCTCCATGTATACCTAGCGACTGAATCTTCCTAACTAACCTCCCATGCGGGACCTTATCAAAGGCCTTACTGAAGTCCATGTAGACAACATCCACTGCCTTCCCTTCATCCACTTTCCTGGTAACCTCCTCGAAAAACTCTAATAGATTGGTTAAGCATGACCTACCACGCACAAAGCCATGTTGACTCTCCCTTATAAGTCCCTGTCTATCTAAATACTTGTAGATCCTATCTCTTAGTACTCCTTCCAATAATTTACCTACTACCGACGTCAAACTTACCGGCCTATAATTTCCCAGATTACTTTTAGAGCTTTTTTTAAACAACAGAACAACATGAGCTATCCTCCAATCCTCCGGCACCTCACCTGTAGATACCAACATTTTAAATATATCTGCCAGGGCCCCTGCAATGTCAACACTAGTCTCCTTCAATGTCCAAGGGAATACCCTGTCAGGTCCTGGGGATTTATCTGCTCTGATTTGCCTCAAGATAGCAAGCACCTCCTCCTCTTCAATCTATATAGGTTCCATAACCTCCCTACTTGTTTGCCTTATTTGCATTGACTCCATGCCAGTTCCTTTAATACAGACGCAAAAAAAAATTTAAAATCTCCCCTATTCCTTTTGGTTCCATACATAGCCGACCACTCTGATCTTCAAGAGGACCAATTTTATTCCTTACTTTCCTTTTGCTCTTGATATACCTGTAGAAGCTCTTTGGATTATCCTTCACCTTGACTGCCAAAGCAACCTCATGTCTTCTTTTAGCCCTCCTGATCTCTTTAAATTTTTTTTTTGCACTTTTTATATTCCTCAAGTACCTTATTTGCTCCGTTTCCTATACATGTCATATATCTCTCTCTCTCTCTTCTTCTTTATAAGAGTTCCAATATTCTTAGAGAACCAAGGTTCCTTATTCTTATTCACTTTGCCTTTAATCCTGACAGGAACATACAAACTCTGCACTCTCAAAATTTCTCCTTTGAAGGCCTCCCACTTACCAACGACATCCTTGCCAGAGAACAACCTGTCCCAATCCACGTTTTTTAGATCCTTTCTCATTTCTTCATGTTTGGCCTTTTTCCAGTTTAGGACCTCAACCCGAGGACCAGATCTATCTTTATCCATGATCAAGCTGAAACTAATGGTGTTATGATCACTGGAACCAAAGTGTTCCCCTACACACAATTCCGTCAACTGTCCTAACTCGTTTCCTAATAGGAGATCTAACATTGCATTCTCTCTAGTCGGTACCTCTATATATTGATTTAGAAAACTTTCCTGAACACATTTTACAAACTCTAACCCATCTAGACCTTTAACAGTATGGGAGTGCCAATCAATACGTGGAAAATTAAAATCCCCTACTATCACAACTTTATTTACTTATTATTTATCTGTCTGTTTATTTATCTATCTATGTATCTATCATTTCTTTCTTTCTTACATCCAAGGAAGTAAAACTCTTTATGTTCCGTCTCTGTCACTATGTACAAACAATAAGGAAGGAAATGTGGGAGGATATTGTCCAGACACTAAACTTGTAGACATAATTGTTTTGTATACATGTATGTACAGTCAGATATGCAATCAGATCAAAGATACCCTGGTGGAAGAAGCTGTCCCAGAGCCTGTTGGTCCTGGCCTTAATGCTACGGTACTATTTGCCAGATGGAAACAGCTGAAACAGTTTGTGGTTAGGGTGGCTGGAGTCCCTGATGATCCTCCAGGCCCTTTTTACGCAGCTGCTACTGTAAATATCCTGAATAGAGGCAAGTTTATGTCTACAGATTCACTGGGCTGTCCACATCACTCTCTGCAGTGTCCTGCGATGGAGGGAAGTACAGTTCCCGTACCAGCCAGTGACACAGCCAGTCAGGATGCTCTTGATGATGCCCCTGTAGAATGTCCTGAGGATTTGGGGACTCGTGCCAAACTTCTTTAGCCATCTGAGGTGAAAAAGGCACTGTACTGCTTTTTCATCACATAGCCAGTATGTACTGTCCAGGTGAGATCCTCAGCGATGTGTATACCAACGAATTTGAAACTACTCACCCTCTCAATTACTGTCCCATCGATGTCAATAGAGGCTTATCTGTCTCCATTCCTCCTGTAATCCATGATCAGCTGCACACACAAAATGCTGGTGGAACGCAGCAGGCCAGGCAGCATCTATAGGAAGAAGTGCTGTTGACGTTTTGGGCCGAGACCCTTCGTCAGGACTAACTGAAAGAAAAGTTAGTAAGAGATTTGAAAGTAGGACAGGGAGGGGAAAATGCGAAATGATAGGAGAAGACCGGAGGGGGTGGGGTGAAGCTAAGAGCTGGAAAGGTGATTGGCAAAAGGGATACAGAGCTGGAGAAGGGAAAGGATCATGGGACGGGAGGCCTAGGGAGAAAGAAAGGGGGAGGGGAGCACCAGAGGGAGATGGAGAACAGCCAAAGAGTGATGGGCAGAGAGAAAAAAAAGGAGGGGGGAAAATAAATAAATTAGGGATGGGGTAAGAAGGGGAGGAGAGGCATTAATGGAAGTTAGAGAAGTCAAGGAGCCATGATCAGTTCCTTCGTTTTTTCCACATTGAGGGAGAGGTTGTTTTCTTGGCACCACTGTGTCAGGGCATTGACTTCTCCTCTGCAAGCTGTCTCATCATTGCCTGAAATAAGGCCAATCAATGTTTTGTCATCTGTACATTTGATCAGGAGATTGGAGCTTTGTGAAGGAACACAATCATGGGTGTATAGGAGGGGGCTCAGGACACAGACTGGGAGGGCTCCTGTGTTGAGGGTCAGAGGGACAGAGGTGACGGAAACTATCCTTACCCTTTTCTGGCAAATTAACAGCAAGTCCAGGATCCAGTTGTACAAGGCAGGGTGCAGGCCAAGGTCTCTGAGCTTTTTGTCGAGCCTGGGGGAAATTATGGTGTTGAATGCTGAACTGTAGTCCACAAACAGCATTCTTACATCAGCATCCCTCCTCTCCAAGTGTGTAAGGACGATGTGTAGAGCTGTCATCTGTTGATCGGTTGTGTTTGTGGGCAAATTGTAGGGGGTTCAGTGTGGGTGGTAGCATGTTGCAGATGTAGTCCTTGACCAGCCTCTCAGAGCATTTGCTTATAATTGAGGTGAGTGTGACAGAACACCAATTGTTCAGACATCACAAACAAGAGAAAATCTGCAGATGCTGGGAACTCAAGCAACACACACAAAATGCTGGAGGAACTCAGCAGGCCAAGCAGCATCTATGGAAAAAAGTACAGTCGATGTTAGGGCTGAAATTCTTTGGCAGGACTGGAGAAAGAAAACTGAGGAGTAGATTTAAAAGGTGGGGGGAGGGGAGAGAGAGAACCACCAGATGATAGGTGAAACCTGGAGGGGGAGGGATGAAGTAAAGAGCTGGGAAGTTGATTGGTGAAAGTGACAGAAGGCCATGGAAGAAAGGAAAGGGGGGAGGAGCACCAGAGGGAGGTGATGGTTGGGTAAGGAGATATCATGAGAGAGGGAAAGGAGGTTGGGAAATTGTGGTGAACTACATATACCTGTCTGGACACGCCCCCTGCTGACTGCTCCTGCGGCTCCTCCCACAGACCCCTGTATAAAGGCGATTGAGGTCTGAGCCCGGCCTCTCAGTCTCCAGGATGTAGTATGGTGGTCAACCACTGCTTGTTCCTTCTTCCAGTCAATAAAAGCCGATATCGCGCCTTTACGTCTCAGAGAGAGTTATTGATGGTGCATCAGAAATGGAGGTGGAGAGGTCTGGGGGACATTACTGGAAGTTTGAGAAATTGATGTTTATGTCATCAGGTTGGAGGCTACCCAGAGTATGAGGTATTGATCCTCTGATCTATGTGTGACCTTATCATGACAGTGGAGGAGGCCACAGATAGACATGAGAATGGGAATGGGAAGTGGAATTAAAATGGATGGCCACTGGGAGATGCCATTTGTTCTGGCGGATGGAGCATAGGTGCTTGGCAAAATAATCTCCCAATCTACATTGGGTTCAGACATGTTACCTTGGTTTTCTTTACAGGGACAATGGTGGATGTTTTGAAGCAGGAAGGCATTACACACTGGGAGAGGGAGAGATTAAAACCCCTTAGTCTTGTAAAAACGTTGTCATGTTCACTCATGGAAACATAATACAGAGTTTGTTATGGCCTCTTAGTACCTTATATATATATTTTTGTGCCTTTTATTTGGCAACTGGTCAGATTCCTTCTGAAAATCCAAGCTCTGCATCCACACATCCCCCTCCATCTTTTCATGTGATTAAATGACTTGAGCAAGTTGCCAAGCTCAACTTATCTTTCAAAAAACCGGAATCAGAATCAGGTTGATCATCACTGACTTGTATGATGTGAGCAACACACACAAAATGCTGGTCCGGCAGTATCTATGGAGGGGAATAAATAGTCTTTTGGGCCAAGATCCTTCATCGGAACTGCAAAGGGAAGTGGAAGAAACCAGATAAGGTCTCCCTATGTACGACCCTGATTTTCATTATCCTGTACAATTCTATCGGTGTCAAAGTGATTGTTGTGGTGCATCTGATGTGCTTGTGCAGTGGGTAGTGCTTGTTGCTCTCACTTTCAGCTTCTACCGCTGGCTAGCAGTCTTGCGAAAAGGAGAGCTGAATGTGTAAGTTTCTCCCTGCCAGTACACAGCCTCTCTAACAGCAAGCCTCACGTAATGCCTCCTCGCTGGCAACACATGGAAACTGAACTCCTTTTGGACTCAGGCTGAACTACAGAAGATGGGGAGGAGATGTGGCCCCTGCACACGTAGCATGCAGGCTCACCCTTGTGTGGACACACCCTGGTGCTCGTGAACCAGATCCCCAGCTATGGGTAAATAGCCCCACTGCTTTGTGGGCAGACACAGGACAGATGAAGGCTACGGGAGTAAACCGAGACAGAAAATCTGGTGTGGAGCCCCTAAGGCAGCTGGACGTTAGTGAACGTCCTTCCAGTAGCTCCTACAGCCAAGTTGGTGCCAAACGTATTGCTTCAGAAGCTTTCCTTTGGATTACATGGTGAAGCCGAGAGGGGGATCTTGACAACTGGGCATCTCAGGATCTCCATACCTTCTGCAGGGATTGTGATCATAATCATCATCACCCATTGTCCTCCGAGACAGATGGATGCCAACGACGACAACAATTCTAACAATTTTTGATTTTTCTTTGTTGCCATTCAATGCTTCAATTCATTGCTTGCTTGCGCAATTAGCAAGCTAACATCAAAGTTGATTTTATTAATTAATAAGGATTTGGAAGATGGGAATTTAATTTGTGTTTATTTTGGATTGTAAACATAGATAAGTTCTGCATCATTCTGTGAAGATCCACCTAGCATGAAGATTTCAATTTTATTGAGATCTTAACAAGTTCATAACAAGTTCATTATGGGAGGAATATACTGAACGACTGTAAAAACAATAGAAAATTAGTCCTTTAGTGTTCAAAGGTTGAAAGTGATTTAACTCAGTCTGAGGTTAGTTCTTAAATATGAATTAAATGCAGTATGAATGTATAAGATATTGAATTACCAGTGGAGGACTTGGAAATCACATAAGACACCAAACAAGTAGTGTCTGTCATGTCAAGAACAAAAACATAGTTTACAACAAATATCTATTCTGTAAGGCACAAAAACCAACCAGTGAAAGTAATCTATCTATGGGTACCAAGAGAACTGAAGGAATGGAAGTTTGGGGCCAAGATTTGTCATCAGGTCCTAACCTACTGAGTTCCGCCAACATTTGGTGTGTTGCTCTGAATTTCCAGCATCTGCAGAATCTCTTGTGTTCATTTGATGTAAATGTTTTTGTTTTGTGACAGCAGTACAATACAAAGACATAAAATTACTCTAAATCACATCATTAAATAAAAGACGCAGAAAAGAGGAATAATGAGGTAGTGTTCATGGATTGTTCAGACATCTGGCGGATGGCAGAGGGGAAGAAGCTCTTCTGAATTAATTGATTTTGTTTGATTAAACTTCATAAATGACTATTTCTTCCTTGATATAGACTCCGGCATCTTTCCAAAGACAGGTGGTAAACTCACAGGCTGTGGGTTACTGTTTGATTGTCTCCATCCCTTTTTGAACAATAGAGCCACAATGCAAATTTTTAATCTCCTGGTAGATCCTCACAGCTAAGTCAGTGTGGTAAAATTACAGCCAATGGCTTCACTATCTCTGCATCGCTTGATCTAAATTGTTTGCTGTAGGTAATTGGGATCAGTTGACCTGTCTACAGTTACTTTCCCAATACCCAACCCTTGTGTTATTACTGTTGTTACAACTTCTTCCTGTGTTTAACACTTGCCTATCAGATATTATTTCTCCAGTTTAAAGAGTCCCACATTTACCCAAACTCTTTTCCTCCTTTTCATTGATGATGGTGGCATTCATTAAGGACCCTCATCACCCAGGTCATGCCTTGTTCTCATTGTTACCATCAGGAAGGAGGTACAGAAGTGTGAAGGCACACACTCAACAATTCAGGAACAGCTTCTTTCTCTCCACTATCCAATTTTTGAATGGACATTGAACCCATAAACACTACTTCACTATTTTTAAATTTCCATTTCTACATTGTTAACTATTTATATATTGTATATACTTAGTGCAATTCATGCTTTTTCTATTATATATTGATTATTACTGCTGCCACAAAGTCAACAAATTTCACAACATGTGCTGATGATATTAAACCTGATTCTGATTCTGATACATTTGTGGTTCATTTTGACATTACTTCCATATTTTTATCATTATCAATTATTCCCACCTTAATTAACCTTTTAGTTTCTTGGTGAAAGTTCCTGCAACGTTCTCATTCCTTCCACCTATCATTTAACAGCTTCTCACTTCACTCATCCCACCCCTGCACCCCCCCCCCCAATCACCCACCTTCCCCCTCACCTGGTCTCATGTATCACCTGCCAGATTCGACTCCTTCTCCTCCATTCACCTTCTTATTCTGGCTCCTGCCCCCTTTATTTCCAGTGCTAGAAAACTACAGCACAGATGCAGGCTCTTTGGCCCATCTAGTCCATGCTAAACCACTAAACTGCCTGGTACCATTGACCTGCACCCAGACCATAGTCCTCCATACCCCTCCCGTCCATCCAATCTTCTCTTAAATGCTGTAATCAAAGTCACATCCATCACTTGCGCTGACAGCTCTTTGAGTGAAGAAGTATCTTCTCATGTCCCCCTTCCACCTCTGGAGAACGATACTGGAGAGATAGTCATGGGAAACAGCAAACTGGCAGATGAACTGAACAGTAAACACAAAGTACACTGCAGATGCTGTGGTCAAATCAACACGTACAAACAAGCTGGATGAACTCAGCAGGTCGGGCAGCATCCGTTGAAACGAGCAGTCAACGTTTCAGGCCGAGACCCTTCATCAGGACTGAAGAAGGAGGGGGCAGGGGCCCTATAAAGAAGGTGGGGGGAGGGTGGAACATGCCAGGTGAAAAACCAATCAGAGGAAAGATCAAGGGATAGGTTAGGGAAAGCAGGGAGGGGATAGGCAGGAGAGGTGAAGAAGGAATGTAATGGGAAAGCACTATGGATAGTAGAAGACAGAATCATGAGAGAGGTGATAGGCTGCTGGAAGAGGAGGCAGAGTGAAAGTGGAATGGGGGAAGGTGAACTGAATAAATATTTAGCATCAGTCTTCACTGTGGAAGAGACTAACAATATGGTGAAAATTCAAGGTGTCAGGGGTCATGAAGTGTGTGAAGTTACCATAACTAGAGAGAAGGTTCTTGGGAAACTGAAGGTAGATAAATCACCTGGACCAGATGGTGTACACCCCACAGTTCTGAATTAGGTGGCTGAAGGATTGTGGAGGCATTAGCAAAGATCTTTCAAGTGTCACTAAATTCTGGAATGGTTCTGGAAGACTGGAAAATTGCAAACGTCACTACACTCTTGAAGAAGGGAGAGAGGCAGAAGAAAGGAAACTGTAGACCAGTTAGTCTGACCTCAGTGGTTGGGAAGATGTTGAGTCAATTATTAATGATGAGGTCTCAGGGTACTTGGAGGCTCATGATAAAATAGGCCATAGTCAGCATAGTTTCCTCAAGGGAAAATTTTGCCTTAAAATCTGTTGGAATTCTTTGAAGAAATAACAAGCAGGATAGACAAAGGAGAATTGGTTGATGTTGTGTACTGGATTTAGGCACATGAGGCTGCTTAACAAGATATGAGCCCATGGTATTACGGGAAAGATTCTAGCATGGATAAAACGGTGGCTGATTGGGAGGAGGCAAAGAGGGGTCTAAAGGGAGCCTTTTCTGGTTGGCTACCGGGGACTAGTGATGCTCCACAAGGATCTGTGTTGGGGCTGATTCTTTTTGTTTATATATCAAAGATTTGGATGATAAAATTGATGGCTTTGTTGCAAAGTTTGCAGATGCTATGAAGATAGGTGGAGGGCAGGTGGTTTTGAGGAAGTAGAAAGGCTCAGAAGGACTTTAGACAAATTAAGAGAATGGGCAAAGAAATGGCAGATGGAAGACTGTGGGAAGTGTATGATCATGGACTTTGTTAGAAGAAATGAAAGTGTTGACTATTTTCTAAATGAAGAGAAAATACAAAAACAATTGAGGAGCAAAGTACTTGTGAGCTGTGTAAAAGATTTCCTAAAGGTTAATTTGCAGTCAGTGGTGAGGAAGGCAAATGGAATGTTAGCATTCATTTCAAGAGGACAAGAATATAAAAGCAAGGATGTAATGTTGAGACTTTATAAAGTACTGTTGAGGCCTCACTTGGTGTATTGTGAACAATTTTGGGCCCCTCATCTTAGAAAGGATTTGCTGAAACTGGAGAGGGTTCAGAAGAGGTTCACAAAAATAATTCCAGGATTGAATAGTTTGTCATATGGAGAGTGTTTGATGTCTCTGGGCCTCTGATCACTAGAATTCAGAAGAATGAGGAGTGACCTCATTGAAACCTATTGAATGGTGAAAGGCCTTGATAGACTGGATGTGGAGAGGATGGTTCCTTTGTTGGGAGAGTCTAACACCAGAAGACACAGTCTCAGAATAGAGGAGCGTCCTTTTAGAATGGAGATTAGGTGGAATTTCTTCAGCCAGAGAATGCTCAATTCCTGTACTCAATTCTTTGCCACAGACAGCTGTGGGGGCCAAGCCTTTATGTATATATAAGGGAGATGTTGATAGATTCTTGATTGGTCAGGGAATGAAGGGGTATAGGGAGAAAGCAGGGGATTAGGGCTGAGAGGAAAATTGGATCAGCCATGATAAAATGGCAGAGCAGACTTGATGGGCCAAATTTCCTAATTCTTCTCTTATACCTTATGGTCTTATGTTCTTAACCCATAAACTCTAGTTGTAGTCTCACCCAACATCAGTGGGCAAAACCTTCTTGCATTGACCCTATCTGTAACCCTCATAATTTTGTATACCTCTATCAAATCCCCCTCAATTCCCTATGTTCCAGGCAATAAAGTTCTAATCTATTCAACCTTTCCTTATAATTCCTGTCCTCCAGACCCAACAACAATCCTTATAAATTTTATCTGAACTCTTTCAGTCTTATTTACATC
This sequence comes from Hemitrygon akajei, assembly GCF_048418815.1. Taxonomy (NCBI): domain Eukaryota; kingdom Metazoa; phylum Chordata; class Chondrichthyes; order Myliobatiformes; family Dasyatidae; genus Hemitrygon; species Hemitrygon akajei. Next base: position 71,395,538 of record NC_133143.1, on the reverse strand, counting down.
TTTCCTGTAGGTCGGTGACCAAAACTGCACACAATACTCCAAATTAGGCCTTACCAATATCTTAAACAACTTCAACATAACATCCCAACTCCTGTACTCAATACTTTGATCTTTGAAGGCCAATGTGCCAAAAGCTTTCTTTACAATCCTATCTATCTGTGATTCCACTTTCAATAAATTATGGACCTGTATTTTCAGATATCTCTTTTCTATCACACTCCTCAGTGCCCTACCGCTCACTGTGTAAGACCTACTCTGGTCAGTCCTCTTCACACCTCACACTTGTCTACATTAAATTCCAGCTGGTGCAGATCCCGTTGCAAGCTTTAATAGTCTTCCTTGCTGTCCACTACACCCTCAATCTTGGTGTGAACTTCAAATTTGCTGATCCATGAACCACATTATCATCGAGATCCTTGTTATAGATGACAAACAAGGGTGAAACATTGACTTTTTATTAATTTTCATAGATACTGCCTGATCTGCTGAGTTCCTCCAGCATTTTGTTGGCGCTTCTCAAAATTTCCAACATCTGCTGAACCTCATGTGGCTACCAAAGAACAAGTGTGACTATCTGTTGAAAGATCTTTAATCTAAACTATTATCTCTGTTTCTCTCTCCACAGATGCTGAGTACTTCTGGAATTTTCTGTATTTACTCTGTATTTCCAAAATGTAGTTTTTGTTCAGGATTCAAGATTGTTTAATACCATTTCCTGTACACAAGTGTAAAGGAAAATGAAATAATTGTTACTCTGGATCTAATATACCAGAAAAAAACACAATTAGATAAAGAATACAATACTAATAAAACACACAATAAAAATAAATACATAAGATACCTTACATACGTAGACTGAATGTATGTCCATTAAGTGACGCTTGGCACAGGAGGTCTTTGATATGTCCTTGATGGTGGGTAGGCTGGTGCTGGGTGATGTGCTGGGCAGTTTTGACTACCTGTAGTAAAGCCTTGCAGTTGCCACAGTGCAGCTTCTGTCCCATGCAGTGATGTGGCTTGTCAGGATGCTCTCTACAGCTCATCTGAGGAATAACGTGAGTATAGAGGTGCAATTATAATGGATGCTTGATCCTTCAGGTGTGACCAACACCTGACCATGACAATGCAAAATTTGAAAACACATACCAATAGGCTCAAGGACAGTTTCTATCCCACCGTTATCAGATTCTTGAATGAGCCTCCTGTACGATAAGATGGACTCTTGGCCTTGCAATCAAACGTTGTAATGATCTGGCATTTTATTGTTTACCTGCACTGCACTTTCTCTGCTACAGTTTATTTTGTTTTGTTATTGTTTGACTTTGTACTACCTCAATGCACTGTGTAATGATCTGATCTGTATAACGATATGTAAGGAAAGCTTTTCAGTGTAACTGGGTACATGTGACAACAATAATCCAATACCAATACCAATACTGGGAGATTGCTTGTGAATTTAGTCAGGATATCTCTTGTTCCTCCGAAACACATAATACCAAAGCAGGTTTGGACACAGACTAGATTTGACATTGATCATCAGTATACCTTACCAGTAGGGATTCTCAACAATCATCAGCTTCCAGCAAACAAGCTCCCAGGGATGAGGGGGTCAGTTGAGATCGTAAGACATAGCAGCAGAACGAGGCCATTCAGCCTATCGAGACTGCTTCACCATTTGATTTATTCTCCTTCCCAACCCCGTTCTCCTGCCTTCTCCCCGTAATGTTTGATATCTTGACAACAAAAGAATCTATCAACCTCTGTTTTAAATATATTTGATGACTTAGCCTCCACAGCCATCTGTGGCAATGAATTCCACAGATTCACCACACTCTGACAAAAGAAATCCCTCCTTATCTCTGTTCTAAAGGGTCGCCCTTCTATTCTGAGGCTGTGCCCTCTGGTCCTGGACTCTCCCACTATAGGAAACATCCGCCCCACATCCACTCTATCTAGGCCTTTCAATACTTGATTGGTTTTAATGAGACTCCCTCCTCGTTCTCCTAAACTCCAGTGAGTACAGGCCCAGAGCCATCAAGCTCTCTTCATATGTTCAAAATTCAATGTTCAAAGTAAATTTATTATCAAAGTACATAGATGCCACCATATACAACCCTGAGATTCATTTCTTGTGGGCATACTCAATAAATCTATAGAATAATAACCATTACAGAATCAATGAAAAACTGCCCAAATAGGGTGTTCAACCAGAATGCAGAAGACAACAAATAGTGCAAATGCAAAAGAAGAAATAATAAAATAACTAACTAACCAAGTAAATAATAAATAAATAAATAAATAGATAGATAAATAAATGGATAGATAGATGAATGAATGAATAAATAAATAAATAAATAAATAGATAAGCAATAAATATTGAGAACCATGAGATGAAAAGTTCTTGAAAGTGAGTCCTTTGGTTGTGGGAACATTTCAGTAATAGGCAAGTGAAGTTGAGTCAAGTTATCACCTTTGGTTCAAGAGCCTGATGGTTGAGTGGTAATAACTGTTCCTGAACCTGGTGCTGTGAGTCCTAAGGCTTCTGTACCTTCTTTTTGATGGTAGCAGTGAGAAGAAAGCCCAATCTGAGTGGTGGGGGTCCCTGATGATGGATTCTGCATTCCTATGAAAGCATTTCATATAGATGTGCTCAGTGGTTGGGAGGGGTTTATTCATGATGGTCTGGACCCTTAATTCCCCAATCATTCTCATAAACCTCTTCTGGACCTTCTCCATTGCCTGAACATTCCTTCTTAGATAAGGGGCCCAAAACTTCTTACAATACTCCAAGTGTAGAAACTGAGCCTGATCTCAGTCCACAAGAATCTATTTTGAATTAATTCATTGTTCTTAGTGAATAAATAATAAACTTGGATTTGGAAACACTTGAACCTGGGCTGTAAAGAATTAATTAATTAAAGAAAAGTCCTTACATTAAACATTGTAATGACAAAAATGGACAATGATCAGTTTATGTCTAAAAGCATATTAAGGGGGCAGTATTTTAATATCAGAAGCAGGTTTAATATCACCAGTGTATGTCATGAAATTTGTTAACTTTGTTATATATGTTTATTAAATAGTTAAGTAAAATTAGTAGTGGAAGAAAAACAGAAATAACAAGTAGCGAGATAGTATTCATAGGTTTAATGTCCATTTAGAAATCAGATGACAGAGGGGAAGAAGCTGTTTCTGAATCACTAAGTATGTTCCTTCAGGCTTCTGTACCTTGTTCTTGATAGTAACAATGAGAAGAGAGCATGTCCTGAGTGGTGGGGGTCCTTACTGATAGACACTGCCTTCCAAAGGCACTGTTCCTTTAAGATATTTTGGATACTACGGAGGCTAGTACCCATGATAGAACTGACTAATTTTACAACTTCATGCAATTTGCTTGATCCTGTGCAATAGCCCCACATACCAGACAGTGATGTGCCTGTCAGAATGCTCTCCACGGTACATCTATAGAAGTTTTTGAGTGCTTTAGTTGATAAACCATAATCTTATCAAGCTTCTAATGAAATATAGCTGCTATTTTGCCTTCTTTATAGCTGCATCAATATGTTGGGACCAGGTTAGGTCCTCAGAGATATTGACACCTAGGAACTTGAAATTGCTCACTCTCTACACTTCTGATCCCTCTTTGAAGATTGGTTTGTGTTCCCTCATCTTATCCTTTCTGGTCCATAATCAGCTCTTAAACCCTAATTCACTAAGCAGTTAATTACTGATCCAGTCTGTATTACGCAATGCTTTCATGACGTTGCTGACATTTGGAAAACGTACTGAGCTGCAGGCTCGCTGTGTGATAATTGCAAATATTCAACTCCCATGGTTTTCCCTCATCACTTTACAGCACGGCAGAGAAGTGATGCTTTGTTACTGACTAAGTAGCTCAGATCATGACAAATTCAGATATTGGTGAACAAAACTTCTACTCGGGCTTACACATCAGGCCAGAGTGGGTTAAAAGTAATGGCTTGGATACATCTGGAAAACTAATTCCCAGTCCAGCAAGTTCTGAAGAAAAGTATCAGAATCAGGTTTATTATCACTGGCTTGTGCCATGAAACTTGTTGTATTGCAGTAGCAGCACAGTGCAATACATAAAAATTACTATAAATTACAATAATAAATATTTAAAGATTAAAAGTAGTGCAAAATTGTGGCCCATATCAGTCTAAAACTTTCCATACACCAACCCACCTCCACATTTCTCTTTGTATATCCCACACCATCATCTCTGAAAGACACACGACCCTTGGGTTACCTTAAAGTCTTTCCTTTCTGACCTTGTACTTAGATTTACCCAAACATGTACAACTGGTATCAACCTCAATCTATCATTTCAAGTTCAAGTTTATTGTAATCTGACTGTAGATATATACATCCAACCAAAACAACATTCCTCTGGACCACTTCCTTCAGCACCGACAAAACATATATCATACACAGCACATAAACCAAAATATTACCACAAATAAGTTAATAAAATATACATGTAGTTCAAAATGCACATAGTGCATACCACAGGCAAACGGTAAACAGTTAACAGCTCGTTGTCCTAGTAACGAGACCTCGGTGGTGGCAGGGTATTCATTAGTCTCACAGCCTGAGGGAAGCTGTTACTCAGTCTTGCAGTCCTAGTCCCGATGCTCCTATACCTCCTTCCTGGGTCAAAGAGATTGTGGGTTGAGTGGAAGGAATCCTGAACAATGCTTCCCATGCATGAAGACTTGAATTCACCTTTGAGTTTTACCTGTGCAAGCCTCAGCTGCCTTCCTTCCTCAGTGAACTTTACTCAGAGTGGTAGTGGGTTTGGTTAATTCATTCCCTTCAATTAGGCTTTTGTGAGACAGCATTAAACCTTTTTGCTAAGTATTTAGAGAAATACTTGCAATATTTAGTAAAAGTAATAGAGTAAAATGAAAAATAATTCAGAAATACATTTATTTTAAAATGCTGTTTCTCTGCACACAAATTGCCCAAAAATCAATTTAGCCTTATATTTGATTGAATTTGTTTGTAATGGGAACTCACTCCAAAGACGGATTTAATGATACTTATCTTGACCAGCATCCTGTAAAACTAAAATACATTGTGCACAGCCCATCTAAAAAGACTGTGAAATGTATTTGATAAAATTAACCCCATGTGAGATTCATTATTGAAATGGTTGTTGCTAAGCAAAGAATGGATCAGGGTGCAATCACCATGTCTCTGTGAACTGCCTACAGAATTTCCTCAGGCATGTGACTGATACAATCGGCTGTATTAATAACATGTGTGGGTACACACACACACACACACACACACACACACACACACACACACACACACACACACACACACACACACACACACACACACACACACACACACACACACACACACACACACACACACACACACACACACACACTTATATTTGGTCACACACGGAGTACTCTGGTCCAGGATTGGTTTCATGATGTGAACAATGGTTTGTTAGGTTAAACACTGGTGCCACTGTTATTTAATTTGTTGTATTCCAGCAAAGTTGAGGGTGTTTCTTCATTGGGTAATTTTAAGCTTTGAACCAGATTGTAACGCTGGAGGCAAAGTTCTGATACCAGGCTATTTTTAAAAATTCCAGCAGACTTGCACCTTTTCATAGAGCCAACCTCTTACATTCATTTTTAACCATTCCTAAACAATTTCACACTTTAGAGCAACAATCTGTTGTAAATGTGCACACAGTAGTATTACCAAACCATCAGTCTTCACCTTTTACACTCTAATGGTTAAAGTAACTTTCAGGAAAGAAATCCTAGTTTGTTGTTTCAATTTCAGTTACCAAGAAACTAAAATACTTACAGTATATAACTTAAGACCATAAGACACAGGAGCAGAATTAAGGCTATTTAGCCCATCGTGTCTGCTCTGCAATTCCATCATGGCTGATTTATTATCACTCTCAACCCCATTCTCCTACCTTCTTCCCATAACCCTGACTAATAAAAAACCTATCAACCAAGCACACACAATGACTTGGAACTCAACACATTTTGCGATATCAGTACCCTGGTTTGATATCAACCTTCCTAAAGCAGAGGTCAGAAATAGTATCAGATTTAATAACACTCATATGTGTCATAATATTTGTTGTTTTGCGGCAATGGTACAGTGGAATATATAAACAATTACTATAAATTACAATAAGAAATTTACTCTTAGTGGCCACTTTCTTAGATATTTCCTGTATGTCTGTGAACTTCTGCTGCTGTAGCCCATGGATTTCAAGTTTCACTGTGTTAACAATTCAGAGATGATCTTCTACACACCACTGTTGTTTCGTATGGTTATTTGAGTTACTGTTACTTCCCTGCCAGCTTGAACCAGTCCAGTGATTCTCCTCTGAACTCTCTCATTAACAAGGCATTTTCGCCCACAGAACAGCCACTTACTCAATGTTCTTTTTTTGTTTTTCACACCATTCTCTGTAAACTCTAGAAACTGTGGTTCATGAAAAACCCAGGAGATCAGCAGTTTCTGAGATACTCAAACCACCCTGTCTGGCACCAACAGTCATTTCACATTCAAAGTAACTTAGATCACATTTCTTCCCCATTTTGATGTTTGGTCTGAACAACAACTGAATCTCCTGACCTTGTCTGCATGCTTTTATGTATTGAGTTGCTGCCACATGATTGGCCGATATAGATATTTGCATTAACGAGCAGGTGTACATGTACACCTAATAAAGTGGACACAGTGCATATTTTAAAAATTTAATTAAATAAGTCATGCAAAAAGAGAGCAAAATATCTTCTATCTTGAGTGCTTTAAGCAACTATAAAATAAACTTAAAGGAACAGAAATGGAATGGAAGAATTGGAGGTGCATTGAAAGGGAAAAAGAAATGTCAGTATGCAGACTCCCTGTTGTTACCAATTTGACCTGTTGAGGAGTAATAAGATCGCTGTGTGCTCCAAATCCCACTGAGCCAAATGTTAATGATACCACTCTGTAGAGTAAAGTCATGATTGAATGAGAGTCTGGACTGGAATTTCACCTTGACACTCGGTAAAGGACAGCTCCAGTCTCGAAACCAAAGCCACCAGCTGTGTTCTGCCTTTGTTCTAAATTGAATATGATTCTGTTGTGATAGCTTGTGCTTTGTTGATAAAGGACAGGTGATATTGACATATTCTGAAGGAAATGTTAGTACTTGTTTAGAGGTAGACGGAAGGATTTAATGAACCCACACGACTGATCTACATGATCCTGTAGATCACAGTGTCCCTCTGTAGCTCAGACACAGAGCTCAACAACACCGAGAGATTTTCCATTCATTCATCTTAAGTGCTGCTGAAACATTGCCCTGTCTCTGGCTGAAACTGTTCACAGTCTAATTCCTAACTGGAATTCTAAGCCCCAGATGAGCCTACGCTTTCATCAAACACACTCACTCATTTAGTTGCCACTAAACCATCAGTTCTGCTGACATTGAAGAAATACCAAGATGACAAGACCTGACGGAGCATTTTCAAGTTTTTCCCTTCACCCTCTAGCCCAGCTACATGGGAACCATGCCTCAGATGTGTGCTGCACAGGTGTCCCCCTCCAAATCTCACCTGGCAACTCATAACCACCATTGGGAGTGGATTAATTCCAATGAAGCTGCAGGGGTTTTAATGAGATGTAGAGATTTTCAGAGACATGTACAAACTATTAAAATTATGAGAGGTATCGATATGGTAAAAGCAAGCAGGCTTTTTCCACAGGTTGGGTGAGACTACAACTGGAGTTCATGAGTTAAGGGTGAAAGGTGAAATGCTTAAGAGCAACCTGGGGTGAACTTTCTTCACTCAGAGGTTGAGGAGAGTGTGGAATGAACTATCAGCAGAAGTGGTGGATGTGGATTCAATTGCAACATTTAAGCGGAGTTTAGTCGAGTACATAAATGTGAGGCTATAACACTGTTGTGGGTTGATAGGACTAGGCAGAGTAGCAGTTCAACATGGACTAGATAGGCTGAATGGCCTGTTTCTATTCTATGGTGTTCTATGACTATGTACTAAATAAGGAAAACACAAATCTACCAGAAACAAAAGTGTGCAAAAAACAAATAAATAATTTGAAGTTTTACAGAAAAGCAAAATAACTTTAAAAAGTACCTGACTTTATTCTTTGTTTCCTGATCTGTAGGCAGAGAATCCTCACTGAAGTTTTGTGTGTCAGATCTAGGTTGGGACCTTGAGCTTTGCTTCTCAAGGAGGGAGGTGAAACTATTATTCCGAATCTTCAACTTACATTGAATCCTACATCTACCTACAATTAAATCAAATTCAAGTTTAATAGCCAAACATGAACACAGCTGAATGAAGCAGCATTCCTCTGGTGCCGAGGTGCAAAACATACACAACACATGAATGAAAATAGCAAACAAAACAAAAAACATTGTCATGTAAAAAACATATGTATAGCCCAAGTCCCTGAGCGACATGTCCCACAGACTGATGGTGCAGTTCTCAGCAGTGTGCAGCCTGTTATTCCATAGATCAAACACTGGAGGGCAGCACCAACATGAGAGGACAGCCCCCAACTGAGCGCAGAAGCCACACTACACTGCCTCTGGTGTCTCCTTTCGTGGACTGCAGCAGCAGGCAAGACTGTGGCTTGAGGTCTAGACCTTGCTACAACTGAGGTCATGCCACCAAACAAGGATAACAGACCTGTGGCATCACTTTCCAAAAGGGACTTGCAATCGCAAGAGAAACATCTAAGACAAACACCCAAGGTTATACTGCACGCTGCCTCCACAGACCAACTCTGATGCATTTGATGCCGTCCTGTAGTAGGCAACAACATGGTCTGCACCCAGTTCAGCTCCTCCAACATCCTGTCCAGCTCCTCTGACACCCAGACCAGCTCAGCCAATCAATAAGCAGCTCATTGATGGGTAGATTTGCAGTACCCTAAGTTCTCGGAGTCCAGTATTGTTTCGCAATTGTTAAAAAGACATTTAACAAACACAAAAACTTTTTGGTTGGCCCCCAGGAGGCCACTGCATCCAATCGTGCCACCATCTTACCAGAAGTAACCTATAGGACTTCAGTCTGAAATGCCCAACACTGAAATTTCCATTTGGAAATACCTACCACAACTACCCTGAGTCAACAAATTAGAAAATTTAATCTGCAAATTTCGCTAGAAATCATCGCACACTGAATTTTATTCATCAAATATCTAGATCAACATTGAAGACACCTTCAAGAGGTAGTGTCTCAAGAAAGCAGTAGCACAAAGGACCCTCACCATACAGGACATGCCTCTTCTCATTGCTACCATCAGAGAGGAGGTACAGGAGCCTGAAGACACACCATCAACATTTCAAGAATAGTATTGTTCCTCTGTCATCATATTTCTGAATGATCTATGAACTCATGAACACTATCTCACTATTTGATCATTTTTGCACTATTTATAGTGCAAATATATTCTTATTGTAATTTATAGTTTTTATCATTGTGTATTGCAATGACCTGCTGCAAACAACAAATTTCACAACATATGTCAGTGACAATAAACCTGATTCTGATGCTGACTGATCCTGATTCTGATTGATTCAATACTTTGCTTCAATATTCACCAGGGAAAAGGACCTTGGCAATTGTGGGGATGACTTACAGCAGACTGAAATGCTTGAGCATATAGATATTAATAAAGAGGATGTACTGGAGCTTTTGAAAAGCATTAAGTTAGATAAGTTGCCGTGACCGGATGAGATATACCCCAGGCTACTGTAGGAAGCGAGGGTGGAGATTGCTGTACTTCTGGCAATGATTTTTGCATCATCAATAGGGACAGGAGAAGTACTAGAGGATTGGAGAGTTGGAAATGTTGTTCCCCTGTTAAAGAAAGGGAGTAGAGATAACCCAGGAAATTATAGACCAGTGAATCTGACTTCAGTGGTGGGCGAGTTGTTGGAGAAGATCCTGAGATGCAGGATTTATGAGCATTTGGAGAGACATAGTCTGATTAGGGATGGTCAGCATGGCTTTGTCAAGGGCAGGTCGTGCCTTACGAGCCTGATTGAATTTTTTGAGGATGTAACAAAACACACTAATGAAGGTAGAGCAGTGGATGTAGTGTATATGGATTTCAGTAAGGCATTTGATAAGGTACCCCATGCAAAGCTCCTTCAGAAAGTAAGAAGGCATGGGATCCAAGGAGACCTTGCTTTGTGGATCTAGAATTGGCTTCCCACAGAAGGGAAAGGGTGGTTGTAGTTGGTTTGTATTCTGCATGGAGGTCAGTGACCAGTGGTGCTTTCCAGGAATCTGTTCTAGGAATTCTCATCATTGTGATTTTTATAAATGACCTGGATGAGGAAGTGGAAGGATGGGTTAGCAAGTTTGCCAATGACACAAAAGTTAGGGGTGTAGTGTATAGTCTTGAGGGTTGCCAGAGTTTACAGCAGGACATTGATAGGATGCAGAACAGAGCTGAGAAGTGCCATATGGAGTTCAATCTAGATAAGTGTGAAGTGGCTCATTTTGGTAGGTCCGATTTTTAGACAGAATATAATATTAATGGTAAGACTCTTGGCAGTGTGAGGATCAGAGAGATCTTGGAATCCATGTCCATGGGACACTCAAAGCTGCTGCACAGGTTGACAGTGTTGTTAAAAAGGCGTATGGTGTGTTGGCCTTCATCAGTTGTGGGACTGAGTTCAAGAGCCAGGAGCTAATGTTATAGCTATATAAGACCTTGGTCAGACCCCACCTGGAGTATTGTGTTCCGTTCTGGTCACCTCACTACAGGAAGGATGTAGGTACTATAGAAAGAGTGCAGAGGAGATTTTCAAGGATGTTGCCTGGATTGGAGAGCATGCCTTATGAGAATAGGTTGAATGATCTTGGCCTTTTCTCCTTGGAGCATTGGAAGGTGAGAGGTGACCTGATAGAGGTGTACAAGGTGATGAGAGGCATTGATCATGTGAATAGCCAGAGGTTTTCTTTTCCCTGGGCTGAAATGGCGAACATGAGGGGGGCATAGTTTTAAGATGCTTGGAAATAGGTACTGTGGAAATAGGGGATGTCAGGGGTAAGTTTTTCACACAGAGAGTGGTGGGTGCATGGAATGCACTGCCGGTGATGATTGTTGGGGGGGGGAATACAATAAGGTATTTTAAGAGACTCTTAAATAGATACATGGAACTTAGAAAAATTGAGGGCTATGCACTAGGGAAATTCTAGGCAGTTTCTAGAGTAGGTTCAATGGTTGGCACAACATTATGGGCCAAAGGGCCTGTGATGTGCTATAGTTGTCTATGTTCTATGATTCTGATTGTGACTGATTCAGATTTTGATTCTGACTGACTCTGATTCTGATATTCTTTCAGGTAAAGTACCAGAGTTAAAGACTTACTCATAAAACCTGTGACCTTCTCAGACCCAGAGGTCCTTCTCATGAAAGAAGATATTTCTAATTTTTTCAGTAACTACTATTATTTATGTTTCCACGATATACTTCATGTACTTTTTTTGTTATTTGAATTGATTCTCCATTTTTGGATTTTTGGTCTAATTCCCACTTGTTTATTTCTCCCTGCAGAATTAGTCGTAGCTCATGATGTAGGCAGAAGATGGTGTTTCTCTGGGAGTTCTGAATGTACCACTAGGCTGAGTTGTGCAATAATCCTTGTGGTGAGCTCCCTTAGGCTTGAGCTGCCCTTCTACAGAATGGGTTTCCACATTCTCGAGGTAAAACTGCTTTGCTTCATGCTTTACACCATGGGGTGCCCCAGACTTGGAAACACGATTGCCTGCAGTCAACATTTGCATCAGGGACTGCTTCTGCTTTGGAAGTGAAGATTTCCACAGTGTGAAACCTTTATGAAGCTACATTCTTCCCAGTCACTCCAGGAGACAATTAGATCAGGCAATCTTTAGCGCAGACCTAGGTGTGACTCAAGCAGCCTTCAAAATCCAAATCACTTATTGCTTTTCCTTTGGGGGTAAAAGGTTTTTCCAATTTGTGGAGTTCCTTCAAATACAGGACAACAAAGCTGGGCTGCATGGTGATGTAATGGTTAGTGTAATGCTCTTACAGTGCCTGAGACTCTGGTTCAATTCTGTCACTGTCTGTAATGAGTTTGTACATTCCCCCTAAGTCCATGTGGGCTTCTTCCAGATGCTCCAGTTTCCACCCAGAGTCCAAAGACATATGGGTTGGTTGGATAATTAGTCACATGCTGTAATTGGGCGGCGTTGGCTTATTAGGCCAGAAGAGTCTATTCCTGCATTGTATCTCCAAATAAAATAAATAAAATCAGTATAGTCAATTTCGATATCAATACCAAACCTTTGCAAATGTAAGGCCTTTGTATCTTGATTCAGTTATTGTCTTATACTAGAATCATTGTTAGTACTTACATAATGCAAATATTACTTGTAACTTAATCCACCTGTGTCTGAATAACCAGTCCTGATGAAGGGCCTCAGGCTGAAACATTGACTAAAGTCCATGAAGACAATATACCCTACCCTCATCAATCATCTTGTCACTCCCTCAAAAGACACCATCACAATAATGAGACAAGACCTACCCTACCCAAAACCATGTTGACTATCCCTAACGAGTCTCCTCTTCCAAATGCCAGTAAAGTCCATTCCTTAGAATTTTCTCCAATCATCTCCCTACCATGAATGTTGCAGGGAATGGATGGTATCTAGCAGCTTCCAAAAAGAAAAGAATATGTGTTTATCAGAACAGACCCAAAGAAATTGCAGACACATTGCTTGCAATTTATATCAATTAATTTAATGGAGACTTTAAAACTTATATGGCATAGCAAAGTTCTAAGTTGTTCAAAAATAAGTGAAACTTATCCAATGATTGGAATGAAGATAATACAATAAACTGAGTGCAGCACTGAGTTCAGTCAGCTATGCCAGTAAGATACAATCTAATGTGAAGGAAACAGCTGTCACTGTAATTGGAGTCACTCAGACAGATTTATCCTTGAGCTGGAAGTGATTGGCATGAGTAACTGGTGACAGCACATGAATAGAGAGGTGAGTTAGAACACCATCTCTGTTGAAGATGGGATTTGGCTTGAGGAATTATTGTGCTTCACTGAACCATCAGTACATTTTGTTGAGTAATAAAGCAGACTCATAAAATAGGTTTTAAATTATTTTTAAAGGGCAAACTCAGTTTTTAAAGAAATATTTTTACCACTCTTGAATAAAAGCTGATAATAGAATCATGAATGAAGAAGCTGCTCTGACTGAAAAATCAGACCTTTATTATTGGCTCCTTTACGCAATTTTAGATTACAAATCCTGGGTTATTTTCAACTCATTTATGTGTTCAGAATTACTTGTTCTACCTCCTCATACTTGCAGGTCTATTTATGTATAAGTTCATGTTTTAAGGTGCAACTTAACAATATTATAATTTAATAATTCCATAGGCTACAGATGATCACATGATTACAATGAGGTGTAATTATGAATCTATACATTATATACGTACAGAAATGCCAACAGAAGCTCCAAAGACCTTATCTCTGAGAGAGGAAGGATATTCATCTAGAAGATGTATGAAGCAGTGCGATGAAAGCTGAAGCCACAGGGCCAATCAATCTCCTATCAGCTCAGGTTGGAGGATTCTGACGAGCTGCCTATGTTCCAGTAGGGATAACGGGCTTAAGATACACATCTAACCTCTACGTATAACCATGCAGAAGGAAACAGGCTGGTGCCTAACGAGGATAATGATTTTTCAAATCATTTATCACCTTCATAACTTCAAGCTCCTTTCTAAAGCTAGACCATAGTTAAACTTTCATTCATGTTGATAGATTATCCCATATACAGCCCAAAATCAATTGGGATCATTTTAAGTTTACCTTAGGATGACAAGGAAAAAACCATTAGACCATACAATATGAACTCAGAAAGAGTCCTGTTGATCCACTGTAAGTAAACGAGACTCTTGCTGAAGCAGTGTAAGTGCATCCCTTCATCAACCCCCCCCGCCCCCCCACCACATAAAAGCCTTAAAGAGGCTGTTTCCTTCTTTACTCTGCCTAGGACGCCCAGCAACCCTTATCCTTAAGAAAGGATATCCTTATATCCTATATCCTATACCCTATATCCTTATCCTTGGGAAAGAATTTCTCTCATCTGATCCTCTGGCAGTCCTCCACAAGGAGACAATTTGCTCCCCTCCATTTTAGTGACAATATTACTTTGCTGAATCCTGCTAGTGACTCCACATGTACAGGACCATGTCTTTCACTATTCACCACACTAAAATAGTTCATTGGGAAAAACTTAACTGTGTCAGTTGGAAGAAGTTGGGGGTTAACTCCATGAAGCATGGCACTCCTTCAGAAACTAGGCAGCTGGTTTACACATTGAACCCTTTTGCTACAAATTCCTCCAGAGAGAGGGGTGGGGTTATCAATTTCAAATGCTATTTGTTCATTAAACAAGTATTTGAGTCTTCAACTTGGTGCGCTTTGATTTATTTCTTGACACATATCCTTGCAGATGGAAGAAGTGCTGTACCTGGCCATTCACCACCTCCCTCAACTCCATTCAGAGCCCGGTCTTTCCAAGTGAGGCAACACTTCAACTGATAGTCTGTATCTGGTGCTCCTGATGTTCCCTCCTCTACATTGTGAGACCTGACATAGATCTGGGGACTGCTTTTTCAAGCAACTTTGCTCCATCTGCAAAAAGCAGGATTTCCCAGTGGCCAACCATTTCAATTCCAATCACAATTCCCATTCCAACATGTTGGTCTATGGCCTCCTTTTCTGCCATGATGAGGCTACGCTTCTGGGTAGCCTCAAACCTGATGGGATGAACATATTTTCTCCAACTTTCAGTAACTTTCCCCCTTCCCTCTTCTATTCCTCATTCTGACCTTTTCTCTTCTCCTCATCTGCTTATCACCTCCCTCTGATGCTTCTTCCCCTCCTCCTCCTTCCTTTTCCCATGGTCCACTCTACTTTCCTATCAGATTCCTTCTTCTTCAGCCTTTTGCCTTTTCCACCTTTCTCCTCCCAGCTTCTCACTTCAAACCCTCTCACAGCCACCTGGCTTTACCTGCCATCTTCAATCTTGTTCTCCTTCTCTCTCCCACTCCTTCTTGTTCTGACATCTTTCCTCTTCCTTTCCAGCCCTGATTAAGGGTCTCAGGCCAAAATATCAACTGCTGCTGTGAAAGCTTTTTTCTCACATTAGGAGTTATTTGAGAAACATTGTATATTTCATTAGTACTTTAGCTAATTTTTTTAGTTGTGAACTTTGCTGATTGTTTTTTAAGGTTGAAAGTGCTAATATATTGTTGTCACCTTGCAACTCTGCAAAGTTACACCAAGTTTTAGCAGGAGCTTGGCAGGTGTGCAGCACCTTTGGAGAGGAATAAAGTGTCGATGTTTCAGGCCAAGACCCTTCACCAGAACTGGAAAAGAAAGAGTCAACGTTTCAGACTGAGATCCTTCATCAGGACTGAAAGGAAGGGGTCGATGTTTCAGGCCAAGACCCTTCATCAAGACTGGAAAGGAAGGGTGCAGTAGGCACAATAAAAAGGTGGCAGGAGGGAATGGAGTAAAACCTGGCAGGTGACAGGTGAGACCAGGTGAGGGAGAAGGTGGATGGGTGAGGCTGTGGTAGTGAGTCTGGGTGAGTACATATCATCGAAGAGGTGGAGCAAGTCGGGAATCTCTGGGTCTCGGATCAGAAGGATACTATCTTGATGGAACAGACACACTCTCCAGTAGGCTAGGGGAGAGGCTATCGGGTTACATGCATGTTGTAAAGTCACCATAATGCACAGCTTCCTCCTTTTTTGCAGGGAGGGCACTGGGTGGGTGCTCAGTCTGTGGCTCTCTCTCATTCATGGAGGGGTCATGGACTGCAAACTGATGGCAATCAAAACACCCCAGATCACCCAGGAATGTCTTATCTTCTTAAGACATAACTGGCCCTAATGCAGGGTTCTATCAGAAGGAGCACTTGAGGGGCATTTGGTGATTCTGGGCCTGTATTTGCTGAAGTTCAGAAGAATGAGGGGGAATCTCATTGAAACCCATTGAATATTGAAAGGTCTAGACAAAGTGAATATGGAGAGGATGTTTCCTATAGTGGGAGAATCTAGGATCAGAGGGCACAGCCTCAGAATAGAGGGAAGTCTATTTAGAACAGAAATGAGGAGGAATTTCTTTAGCAAAGGGTTGTGAATCTGTGGAATTCATTACCACAGTTAGCTGTGAAGGCCAAGTCTTTGAGTATATTTAAAGTGGAGGTTGATAAGTTCTTGATTAGTCAGGGTGTAAAAGGTTCCAGGGAGAAAGCAGGAGAATGGGGTTGAGAGGGATAATAAATTAGCCATGATGGAACGGAGGAGTAGACTCAGTGGATCGAATGGTCTAATTCTGCTCCTATGACTGATGATCTTATGGTGTTATGTTGAAACGGGAGGTCACCAAAGAATCTCAGAGTCCACAGTGGCATCTGTAAATGGGACACCATACTGTGTGATCAGGGGGATGCTGAGAATTCACCAAGGGATTGGAGGAAATCTGGAGGGTTCTCCTTCATTAGCCAGCACGGAGAATGAGATTACCTATATCTTCTACACAACATGATGCAGCAGAGTGCAACTGGAGCACCATGGCCACCCCTCCCCTCCCATTATGGGAAGGCTGAGGAGGCTAAAGGGAGCTGGACTTTGAACGTCCATACTCACGTCATTCTACAGATGCACAGTAGAGAGCATCCCAACATCGCTGCTTGGCACGAAAACTGCACTGTGGCAGTCAGATAGGCTCTGCAACCAGTAGTCAAACCTGCCCAATGCATCACCGACACCAGCCTATCCGCTATCGAGGACATATATTCAGGAAGTTGCTGGAAAAGGGCCAGAAACATCATGGTGGATCTCACTCACACTTCTCATGGACTGTATGTCCCACTCCCATCAAAGTGGAGGCTATGTAGTATCCAGTCCAGCAGCACCAGACTCAAAACAGACACTTTCCCTAAGCTGTAAAGCTAATCAACATCTCTGCCCTCTAACCCACCCCTCCACACTCCACCATCACTACATTATCATTTCCTGTCAGTCACCTTATGTACAGCCGAGTGTCATTTTATGGACATACAATCAATCAAAAGGTAAGCTCTCTTATGTATTTATATTTATTAAGGTGTATTTTATTATTGTATTTTTATTTTTTCTCAGCTCAAACTGGTAAAACCTGAGGTACAGCCATAGCCAAGCACACTCATTTCTCTATTGCTAGGAACTTTCGGACTATTCTAGTGGTGTTCAGTATTGTGGTTTTCTGAAGATTTATATAACTATTGTTGTGTAGCCCTAATTGTTTAATGCTATTAGTACACAATTGGGATGACACCAGTTGTAGACATTACTATTGGGACAATGTATACCCTGTTCATGCTCCATAGTCTTTCAATTTCCTCTTCTATTTCAGCAAATTTCTGGTGTTTTCGCTTATTGACTTCTGTAAGTTATGTGTGTTTGGAACGGCTGTATCGATTAAATGAGTTGTTTATCCTGTTTCATTATATCTGGATGTCCTATCTGTAACAACAGATTGGTTGTAATACAATCTGTGGGACTCTGACTCTAAAACTTGATCAGGTTTGTACTTATAGTAAGGTATAGGTTCTTTTATGAATCAGTATTTTAATGCAAGATTTTGGTGAATGATGTTTGTCATTTGACTGTCTATGTAAGTAATCAGATTGAGTTAAACTTCTGTACGATCTTGTAATGTGTTGGATTATTTCTGGCTTTCATTGGTGTTTTCAGCATTTATTATCTTGAATTTGTCAGACTTTTATTATGTATTTTTGACATTTTTGTGTTTACGACCTGATCCTGTATTACCACAAGGAACCCCTCTGTTTCTGGGAAGAGGTCTTCAACTCTGAGCCAAGTATTCGATGCTTCCTTGTCGATAATCTAGTCTGCTCAGATCACGGGGATGTCTTCTATGGAGGGTCATGCTCTTCCATTGGTTAACATTTTTCTTCTATAGTGATAATTTCTTCATTTTTCTGGGTTGTGATTTCATTTAAGTTTAGTGGTGTGTGCTTCTTAACAGAATGCTTGCATGGACTGCTAAATTATTATTATTATTATTATTATTATTATTATTATTATTATTATGTTCTTTATTTTTAATGTTTTTTTGTGCTACATTTGATCCGGAGTAACAATTACTTTGTTATCCTTACTCTTGTGTACTGGAAATGATATTAAGCAATCTTGAAGGAGCCTTGGGGTTGGGGGAAGAGAATGCAGTGTGCCCTCACCTGGCAACACAAGGAACTGCAGGGTGCTGAAATCGCACAATCTGCTCGAGCAACTCAACGACTTTATTGTGTTCAATTCTGGTCGCCTCTTTATAGGAAGGATTTTGCCTTTATAGGAAGCTTTTGAGAGAGTGCAGAGGATTAACCAGGATGTTGCCTAGATTAGAGGGCACATCTTTTGAGGATAGGTTGAGAGACCTGGGACCTTTCTCTTTGGAGCAAAGGAGGATGAAGGAAAGCAAGAGAATGGGTTTGAGAAAGATAATAAATCAGCCAAAATGGAATGGCAGAGCAGACTTAATGGCCGTAATGGCATAATTATGCTCTTATATCTTATGGTCTTCTGGCTTATGGACTTGTTAAGGATGTACAAGATAATAAGTGGCATAGATAGAGGGGACAGTCAAGATATTCCCCCAGGGTGGCAATACCTAATTTGAAGGAGATTGGAGAAAGATATAAAAGGGGAAGTCAGGGGTAAGTTTCTTACACAGAGAATGGTGGGTGCATGGAATACCTTTCCAGGGGTGGAGGGAGGGGCAAATACATTAGGGACATTTAAGAGACTCTTATATAGGTATGTGGATGATAGAAAGATGGAGGATTATGTAGGTGGGAGAGGTTAGATTGATGCTAGAGTAGGTTAGAAGGACACCACAATATTATGGGCTGAAGGGTCTTATGGTGCGGTACTGTTCTGGATTCTACCTTCTCTGATCAGCAGGCCAAGCAGCATCTGTGGGGTGAAAGGAAATAGGAGGGAAAGTTCTTCAAATTCGGCACACCTTGAATAGGTGTTTCAGTGGAGTCTTCACAGTACAGTGAGACTTTGGGTCAAAGCAGGCTTCAGCTGTTGGCTCTGGGTAAATTGTCCGGATAAGTTTCTGTTTTCTTACAGTGTCAGGGGTACTTAGTGTAGTTTAAATGGCCAGTTGGGTTCTTCATGCCAGATGTTGGAGTCCTGGGAAATCCAGAGACTCCCTGGGAACTACATCTGTGTAAAGAGCATCCGGCTGCAGCTCCTTGAAGACCGTGTTAGGGATCTGGAGCAGCAGCTGGATAACCTTCAGCTCCTACGGGAGAATGAAGAGATCATCGATAGGAGTTACAGGGAAGTAGTCACTCCTAAGTTGCAGGAGGCAGGTAACTGAGTGACTGTCAGGAGAAGAAATGGGAAGGAAAATAGGCAGTTAGTGCAGCGCACCCCGTGGCCATTCTCCTCAATAATGAGTAAACAGTTACGGATACTGTTTGGGGGATGACCTCCCAGGGGAATGCCATGGAGACCAGGTTACTGGCACTGAGCACAGGTCCATGATGCAGAAGGGAAAGAGGGAGAAGAGAGGAGCAGCAGTAATAGGGGACTCAATGGTCAGCAGAACAGACAGGAAATTCTGTGGATGTGAACAGAACACCTCCTGACGAAGGGTCTCGTCCCAAAACGTCAACAGCGCTTCTCCCTATTGATGCTGCCTGGCCTGCTGTGTTCTACCAGCATTTTGTGTGTGTTGTTTGAATTTCCAGCATCTTCAGATTTCCTCGTGTTTGCACCTGAATGTTATGTTGCCTCCCAGGTGTCAGTGTCAGGGACATCTTGGATTGCGTCCACAGCATTTTGGAGATGGAGGGGGAGCAGCCAGATGTCTTGGTAGATATTGGTACCAATGACATAAGAAGAAAAAAGCAAAGAGGTCCTGAAGAGAGAATTTAGAGAGCTAGGCAGAAAGCTGAGAATTTAGACCTCCAGGGTAGTAATTTCTGGATTGCTACCTGTGCCACGCACCAGTGAGGGTAGAAACAGGATGATCTGGCAGATAATTGTGTGGCTGAGAAGCTGGTGCAGGGCTTCAGGTTTTTGGATCATTGGGATCTCTTCTGGGGGAGGTATGACCTGTTCAAAAGTGACGGGTTGCACTTGAACATGGTGGGGGGGGGGGAGCAATATTGTCATGGGCAGATTTGTTAGAGCTGTTGGGGAGAGTTTAAACTCACTTATCAGGGGGCTGGGAACTGGAGTGAAGGGACTCAGGATATGACAGATGATAAAGAAGTGAAAATACCATGTAGTCAGACTGTCAGGAAGGGCAGGCAGATGATAGGACAAAATTGCAGTCAGCAGGGTGAGTATCAATACATTAGGGATGCAGAATCAAAAAGGGTAGCAAATACAGTATTCAAAGTGTTATATCTCAATGCACAGAGTATAACAAATAAGGTGGATGGTCTTGTTTCACGTTTACAGATTGCCAGCTATGATGTTGTGGCCATCACTGAATCATAGTTGAAGGTTGGTTGTAGTTGGGAGCGGAATGTCCAAGGTTACACATTGTATCAGAGCGATAGGAAGGAGAGGGAAGGGCAGGAGTCAGAGGGTAGAGAGCACCCCTGTGGCTGTACCCCTTGACAACAAGTACTCCTACTTGAGTACTGTTGTGGGGGGCGGGGGAGACGGCCTACCTGGGGGGAAGCAACAGTAGCCATGCCTCTGGCACAGACTCTGGCCCTGTGGCTCAGAAGAGTAGGGATAGGAAGAGGATGACGGCAGTGTTAGGGGACTCTATAGCTAGGGGGTCAGGCAGGCGATTCTGTGGACGCAGGAAAGAAGCACGGATGGTAGTGTTACATGGAGTGACTGGGGGTGAATCCAAGTGCTGGACACAGACACGGAGATAGGGCTGAGAGGTACTTGCTCAGTCACAAATGTGGAACAAATAACCAGGAGGAATCTTGACATGGAGCTCTGATATAGAGTCTTGGCATGGAGACAGGGTTTTCATGGAATAACTTGAAACTAGAGCTGAACTTAGAACTAACAGTCCTAAGTATTGGGAAACAAAGTTATCACATGGGAATCGACCAACGAACTGGCGACCCGTGGTTGTGACGCCAGAGTTCTTATCCTGCAGTCTCTGATGGAAACCAGGTATGTTGTAATTAAGTGAACTAGCAGCAATTGGGGATGTAACAACTGGAATTAAGATATAATCAAGGAGATAGGAGCGAGATGGGGGACAGCCAGGCAGGACCATGACAAGTAGTTTGCCTCCCAGATGCCAGGATCCGGGATGTTTCTGATCGCGTCCATGATATCCTGAAGTGAGAAGGAGAACAACCAGAGGTCATGGTGCATATTGGTACCAATGACACAGGCAGGAAAAGGGAGGAGGTCCTGAAAACAGACTACAGGGAGTTAGGAAGGAAGTTGAGAAGGCAGGACCACAAAGGTAGTAATCTCAGGATTATTGCCTGTGCCACATGACTGTAAGTATAGGAATAGAATGAGGTGGAGGATAAATGCGTGGCTGAGGGATTGGAGCAGGGGGCAGGGATTCAGATTTCTGGATCATTGGGACCTCTTTTGGGGCAGGCATGACCTGTACAGAAAAGATGGGTTGCACTTGAATCCCGGGGGGACCAATATCCTGGCGGGGAGGTTTGCAAAGGCTGTTGGGGTGAGTTTAAACCTGAAGATTAGTCTGAAGAAAACAGAGGTGATGACTTCGAACATCTCAAACCCCTCAACAATCCAAGTGAATGGAGAAGACCTTTCTACAACAGAGGAGTTCACCTAGCTGGGCAGCACTGTCAAACACGATAGAGGAGCAGGCAACGCCATCAAGAACCGTCTAAGCAAGGCCAGAAATGCCTTCAGAATGCTCAGCAATGTATGGAGATCCCAAAAGTGCAACACCAAGACCAAGCTAAAATTGTATCAGAGCTGTGTTCTTTCTACCCTCCTCTTTGGATCAGAATGTTGGAGAATGACGCAGTAAGTGACCTCACTAAGTTGTCAGTCTTCCACACAAAGAACCTGAGAAGAATCTTAAGAATATTCTGGCCAAACATCATCTCAAATGATGAACTACTTGCTCAATGCCATCAAGAGAGCATTGAAACCATCCTCATGAGAAGGTGATGGAGCTGGATCGGGCATGTGCTTAGAAGGGAATCTGATAATATCACGTGTATAGACCTCCAACGGACACCAGAAGGAAAGAGGAAAAGAGGAAGATTCAAGAATATCTGGCGTCGAACTGTAGAGGGAGAGCTGAAGACCCTGAACTACACCTGGGGTACCATTCAGAAGCTATCCCAAAATAAACAGGAGCGGAGGACCTTCGTTGCTACCCTACATGCAACTAGGCATAACGGGCAGTAAGTAAGCAAGTAAACTAGGATTGCTGGGGGGTGGGAACCAAACTGATAAGATGGAGGAAGCGGCGGTTTGCTCACAAATAGAGAAAGCTTGGATACAGTGTGAAAGGGAGAATAGGCAGGTGATAGAGAAGGGATGCGCTCAGACCAATGGTTTGAGAAGTGTCTATTTTAAAGCAGGGAGTATTATGAACAAAGCGGATGAGCTTAGAGCATGGATCAGTACTTGGAGCTATAATGTTGTGGCCATTACAGAGACTTGGATGGTTCAGGGTCAGGAATGATAACTTCAAGTGCCAGGCTTTAGAAGTTTCAAAAATGACAGGAAGGGAGGCAAAAGAGGTGGGGGCGTGGCACTGTTGATTAGAGATTATGTCACGGCTGCAGAAAAGGTGGAAGACATGGAGGGATTGTTTACGGAGTCTCTGTGGGTGGAAGTTAGGAACAGAAAGGGGTCGATAACTCTACTGGGTGTTTTTATAGGCCACCCAATACTATCAGGAACATTGAGGAGCAGATAGGGAGACAGATTCTGGAAAGGTGTAATAATAACAGGGTTGTCGTGGTGAGAGATTTTAATTTCCCAAATATCGATTCACATGTCCCTAGAGTGAGGGGTTTAGATGGGGTGGAGTTTGTTAGGTGTGTTCAAGAAGGTTTCTTGACACAATATGTAGATAAGCCTACAAGAGAAGAGGCTGTACTTGATCTGGTATTGGAAAATGAACTTGGTCTGGTGTCAGGTCTCTCAGTGGGAGAGCATTTTGGAGATAGTGATCAGAATTCTGTCTCCTTTACCATAGCATTAGAGAGGGAGAGGAACAGATAAGTTAGGAAAGCATTTAATTGGAATAAGGGGAAATATGAGGCTATCAGGCAGCAACTTGAAAGCATAAATTTGGTACAAATGTTCTCAGGGAAATGTATGGAAGAAATATGGCAAATGTTCAGGGGATATTTGCACGGGTTCTGCATAGGTATGTTCCAATGAGACAGGCAAGGGATGGTAGGGTACAGGAACCGTGGTGTACAAAGGCAAGACAAAAATCTAGTCAAGAAGAAAAGAAGAGCTTATGAATGGTTCAAAAAACTAGGTAATGACAGAGATCTATAAAATTGTAAGGCTAGCAGGAAGGAGCTTTAAGAAAGAAATTAGGAGAGCCAGAAGAGGCTATGAGAAGGCCTTGTCGAGTAGGATTAAGGAAAACCCCAAGGCAATCTGCAAGTATGTGAAGAGCAAGAGGATAAGACATGCGAGAATAGGACCATTCAAGTGTGACAGTGGAAAAGTGTGTATGGAACTGGAGGAGGTAGCAGAGGTACTTAATGAGTACTTTGCTTCAGCATTCACTACAGAAAAGGATCCTGATGATTGTAGGGATGACTTACAGCAGACTGAAAAGCTTGAGCATGTAAGTATTAAGAAAGAGGATGTGCTGGAGCTTTTGGAAAGCATCAGGTTGGATAAGTCACCAGGACCAGATGAGATGTACCCCAGGCTACTGTGGGAAGTGAGCGAGGAGATTGCTGAGCCTCTGGCGATGATCTTTGCATCATCGATGTGGACGGGAGAGGTTCTGGAGGATTGGAGGGTTGTGGATGTTGTCCTCTTATTCAAGAAAGGGAATAGAGATAGCCCAGGAGATTATAGACCAGTGAGTTTTACTTCAGTGGTTGGTAAGTTGATGGAGAAGATCTTGAAAGGTAGGATTTATGAACATTTGGAGAGGCATTATATGATTAGGAATAGCAAGCATGGCTTTGTCAAAGGCAGGCCTTGCCTTACGACCCTAACTGAATTTTTTGAGGATATGACTAAACACATTGATGAAGGTAGCACAGTAGATGTAGTGTATATGGATTTCAGCAAGGCAATGGACAAAGCACCACATGCAAAGCTTATTGAGAAAGTAAGGAGGCATGGGATCCAAGGGGACAATGCTTTGTGGATCCAGAACTGGCTTGCCCACAGAAGGCAAAAGTGGTTGTAGATGGGTCATATTCTGCATGAAGGTCGGTCGCCAATGGTGTGCTTCGGGGATCTGTTCTGGGACCCCTACTCTTCATGATTTTTATAAATGACCTGGATGAGGAAGTGGAGGGATGGGTTAGTAAGTTTGCTGATGACACAAAGGTTGGGGTGTTGTGGTTAGTTTTGAGGACTGTCAGAGGTTCCAGCGGGACATTGATAGGATGCAAAACTGAGCTGAGAAGTGGCAGATGGGGTTCAACCCAGATAAGTGTGAGGTGGTTCATTTTGCTAAGTCAAATATGATGACAGAATATAGTATTAATGGTAAGACTCTTGGCAGTGTGGAGGATCAGAGGGATCTTGGGGTCTGAGTCCATAGGACAATCAAAACTGCTGCACAGGTTGACTCTGAGGTTAAGAAAGCTTATGGCGCATTGGCTTCATCAATCATGGGATTGAGTTTAGGAGCTGAGGGTTAATGTTGCAGCTATATAGGACCCTGGTCAGACCCCACTTGGAGTACTGTGCTCAGTTCTGGTCATCTTACTATAGGAAGGATGTGGAAACCATAGAAAGGGTGCAGAAGAGATTTACAAGATATTGCCTGGAATGGGGAGCATGCCTTATGAGATTAGGTTGAGTGAACTTGGCCTTTTTTCCTTGGTGGATGAGAAGTGACCTGATAGAGGTGTATAAGATGATGAGAGGCATTGATTGTGTGGATACTCAGAGGTTTTTTCCCAGGTCTGTCATCATATTTGACCTACCAAAATGAACCACTTCACACTTATCTGGGTTGAACTCCATCTGCCACTTCTCAGCTCAGTTTTGCATCCCATCAATATCCTGCTACATCACTACAATCACCAAGATCCTTTTCCTTAGCGAATACTGAAGTAAAATATTCATTAAGTATCTGTGCAATTTCCTCCAGTTCCATACACACTTTCCCACTGTCACACTTGATAGTTCCTATTCTTTCATGTCTTATTCTCTTGCTTTTCTCACACTTGTAGAACGCCTTGGAGTTTTCCTAAATCCTGCCCACCAAGGCTTTCTCATGGCCTCTTCTGGCTCTCCTAATTTCCTTCTTAAGCTCCTTCCTATTAGCCTTATAATCTTCTAGATCTCTGACATTACCTAGCTCTCTGAACCTTTTGTAAGCTTTCCTTTTCTTCATGACTAGATTTATTACAGCCTTTGTGCACCACGGTTCCTGTACCCTACCATAACTTCCCTGTCTCTTTGGAATGTACCTATACAGAACTCCACACAAATATCACCTGAACATTTGCCACATTTCTTCCATACTTTTCCCTGAGAACATCTGTTTCCAACTTAAGCTTCCAATTTCCTGCTTGATAGCCTCATAATTCCACTTACTCCAATTAAACACTTTTCTAACTTGTCTGTTCCTACCTCTCTCCAATGCTATTGTAAAGGAGACAGAATTATGATCACTATCTCCAAAATGCTCTCCCCACTGAGAGATTTGACGCCTGACCAGGTTCATTTCCCAATACCAAATCAAGTACAGCCTCTCCTCTTGTAGGCTTAGCTACATATTGTGTCAAGAAACCTTCTTGAACACACTTAACAAACTCCACCCCATCTAAACCCCTTGCTCTAGGGAGATGCCAATCGATATTAGGGAAATTAAAATCTCCCATCACGACAACTCTGTTATTATTACACCTTTCCAGGATCTGTTTCCCTATCTGCTCCTCTATATCCCTGTTACTATTGGACGGCCTATAAAAAAACCCAGTAAAGTTATTGACCCCTTCCTGTTCCTAACCTCCAGCCACAGAGACTCCGTAGACAATCCCTCTATGGCATCCACCTTTTCTGCAGCCGTGACACTATCTCTGATTCACAATGCCACGCCCCCACCTCTTTTGCCTCCCTCCCTGTCCTTTCTGAAACGTCTAAAACCCAGCACTTGAAGTAACCATTCCTGTCCCTGAGCCATCCAAGTCTCTGTAATGGCCATCATATTATATCTCCAAGTACTGATCCACGCTCTAAGCTCATCCGTTTTGTTCACAACACTCCTTGCATTAAAATAGACACATCTCAAACCTTCAGTCTGAGCATGTCAAGTCAAGTCAAGTCAAGTCAACTTTTATTGTCATTCCGACCATAACTGCTGGTACAGTGCATAGTAAAAATGAGACAACTTTTTTCAGGACCATGGTTTACATGACACAGTACAAAAAACTAGACTGAACTATGTAATAAAAAAAAACACAGAGAAAGCTATACTACAGACCTACACTGGACTGCAAAAGGTGCACAAAAACAGTGCAGGCATTACAATAAATAATAAACAGGACAGTAGGGCAAGGTGTCAGTCCAGGCTTCGGGTATTGAGGAGTCTGATAGCTTGGGGGAAGAAACTGTTATATAGTCTGGTCGTAAGAGCCCGAATGCTTCAGAGCCTTTTCCCAGACGGCAGGAGGGAGAAGAGATTGTATGAGTGGTGCATGGGGTCCTTCATAATGCTGTTTCCTTTGTGGATACAGCGTGTAGTGTAAATGTCCGTGATGGCGGGAAGAGAGACCCCGATGATCTTCTCAGCTGACCTCACTATCTGTTGCAGGGTCTTGCGATCCGAGATGGTGAATTTCCGAACCAGGCAGTGATGTAGCTGCTCAGGATGCTCTCAATACAACCCCTGTAGAATGTGATAAGGATGGAGGGTGGGAGATGGACTTTCCTCAGCCTTCGCAAAAAGTAGAGACGCTGCTGGGCTTTCTTTGCTATGGAGCTGGTGTTGAGGGACCAGGTGAGATTCTCCGTCAGGTGAACACCAAGAAACTTGGTGCTCTTAACGATCTCTACCGAGGAGCCGTTGATGTTCGGCGGGGAGTGGTCACTCAGTGCCCTCCTGAAGTCAACAACCATCTCTTTTGTTTTGTTCACATTAAGAGACAGGTTGTTGGCTCTGCACCAGTCCGTTAGCTGCTGCACCTCTTCTCTGTAAGCTGACTTGTCATTCTTGCTTCTCTATCACCTGCCTATCCTCCCTCTTGCACTGTCTACAAGCTTTCTCTATTTGTGAGCCAACCTCTTCCCCAGTCTCTTCAGTTCAGTTCTCACCCCCCAACAATTCTAGTTTAAACTCTGCCCAGTAGCCTTAGCAAACTTCCCCGCCAGGATATTGGTCCCCCTGGGATTCAAGTGCAACTCATCCTTTTTGTACAATGAGGGGAGATCTCATTGAAACCTTTTAAATGTTGAAAGAACAAGACAGAGTAGATGCAAAAAGGATGCTTCCCATGGTGAGGGAGTCTAGGCCATGAGGACGCAGCCTCATGATATAGGGACGTTCAGTTATAACAGAGATGCAGAAAAATTTCTTTAGCCAAAGGGTGGTGAATTTGTGGAATTTGTTACCAAAGGCAGCTGTGGAAGCTAGGTTTGGTTGGGTGTATTTAAGGCAGAACTTGATAGGTTCTTGTTTGGACATGGCATCAAATTTATGGGGATAAGGCCGGGGAGTGTGGCTGAGGAGGGGAAAAAAGGATCAGCCATGATTGAATTACAGAGCAGACTTGATGGGCCAAATGGCCTAATTCTGCTCCTATGTCTTATGGTCTTATGAAGATACAAGAGACTGCAGGCTGGCAGGTCCAAATGCAGAGTTTCCATCCAAAGCACCGATAACTCCTCCCCAACCACACCCCCCCCCCCCCCCCACCCATCCCCACAGGCACCACTCGACTTGCCTAGTTCCTCCGGCAGATTGTGTGCCAATAATAATTTTATTTATAGAGTACTTTTCATACAAATGATGTAGTTCAAAGTGCTTTACAATGGGATTAGCGTGCAAATAAGAAAAATAAAATAATAATAGAAATAAATATAAACATGAAAATAACAGACGAAAAAAAGTTAGTTAAAATAAAGTAAATACAGTAAATAGATTTTGAGCCGGTGTTTGAAAGTGACAACAGAGTCTGCATCCCTTATAGTTTAGGAGCATAGTTCAGAAAGTCTGACCTGCCAATCATCAGTGGAAGAACACCAGAGAGTTCAAACTGGATTATAAAACGAAAATGTTTTGTGCTGTACTCTGGTCCCAGAACATTAAGAGCATTAAAAACAAGTAAGAGAACTTTAAAATCAATTTTAAAAGATGCAGAGTAGCTCGTATGGGATGATATGCTCCCTCATCCTGGTTTTGGTTGAGTTCCCACACATCTGCCCTTACCCCATCCGCCCACCACCCCACTCGGGATAGGGTTCTCCTTGTCCTCACCTACCACCCCACCAGCCTCCGGGTCCAACGTATAATTCTCCATAACTTCCACCACCTCCAATGGGATCCCACTACCAAGCACATCTTTCCCTCCACCCCTTTTTCTGCTTTTCGCAGGGATCACTCCCTACGCGACTCCCTTGTCCATTCGTTCCCCCCCCCCCACCCCCGTCCCTTCCCACCGATCTCCCTCCTGGCACGTATCCTTGTAAGCGGAACAAGTGCTACACCTGCCCTTACATTTCCTCCCTCACCACCATTCAGGGCCCCAGACTGTCCTTCCAGGTGAGGCGACACTTCACCTGTGAGTCGGCTGGTGTGGTATACTGCGTCCGGTGCTCCCGGTGTGGCCTTTTATATATTGGTGGGACCTGACGCAGACTGGGAGACCGTTTCATGGAACACCTACGCTCTGTCCACCAGAGAAAACAGGATCTCCCAGTGGCCACACATTTTAATTCCATGTCCCATTCCCATTCTGATATGTCTATCCATGGCCTCCTCTACTGTCAAGATGAAGCCACACTTGGGTTGGAGGAACAACACCTTATATACCGGCTGGGTAGCCTCCAACCTGATTGCATGAACATTGACTTCTCTAACTTCCATTAATGCCCCTCCTCCCCTTCTTACCCCATCTCTGATATATTTAGTTTTTCCCCATCCTTTTTTTTCTCTTTTTCTGCCCATCACTCTGCCTGTTCTCCATCTCCCTCTGGTGCTCCCCTCCCTCTTTCTTTCTCCCTAGGCCTCCCGTCCCATGATCCTTTCCCTTCTCCAGCTCTGTATCCCTTTTGCCAATCACCTTTCCAGCTCTCAGCTTCACTCCACCCCCTCCAGTCTTCTCCTATCATTTCGCATTTCCCCCTCCCCCCCACTTTCAAATCTCTTACTATCTTTCCTTTCAGTTAGTCCTGACGAAGGGTCTCAGCCCGAAATGTCAACAGCGCTTCTCCCTATAGATGCTGCCTGGCCTGCTGCGTTCCACCAGCATTTTGTGTGTATTGCTTGAATTTCCAGCATCTGCAGATTTCCTCGTGTTTGCGTTGTTAATAGACCTGTTAGGTTTCAGTAACCCAAAAACAAGATTCAAGATCAAAGCAACACACACAAAATGCTGGAGGGACTCAACAGGTCGGACAGCATCCAAAGAAAAGAGTAAAGAGTCGACTTATAAGAGCATAAGACATAAGGGCAAAAATAGGCTATTCAGCCCATCGAGAGTGCTCCATCATTTCATCATGGCTTATCCCGGGTCCCACTCAACCCCAAAGATCTGCCTTCTCGCCATATTCTTTGATGCCCTGGCCGATCAGGAAATGATCCACCTTCGACTTAAAGATGCGCACGGACTTGACTTCCACCGCAGTCTGTGGCAGAACATTCCATAGATTTACTACTCTCTGGCTAAAACAAATTTCACCTTACCTCTGTTCTAAAGGGTCGACCCTCAATTTTGAGACTGTGCCCTCTAGTTCCTGATACCCCCACCATAGGAAATATTCTCTCCACATCCACCCATCTAGTCCTTTCAACATTTGGCATGTTTCAATGAGATTTCCACACATTCTTCTGAATTCCAGTGAGTACAGGCCCAAAGAGTACAGCTGCCAAATGCTCCTCATATGATAACCCCTTCATTCCTGGAATCATCCTCATGAACCTCCTCTGGACTCTCTCAATAACAACACGTCTTTTCTGAGATATGGGGTTCAAGCTGTTGACAATACTCTCTAAGTGCTGCCTGACTAGAGTCTTATAAAGGCTCAGCATTATCACCTTGCTTTTATATTCTATTCCCCATGAAATAAATACCAACATTGAATTGGCCTTCTTTAACATAGACTCTACCAGTAAATTAACCTTCTGGGAGTCTTGCACGAGGACTCCCAAGTCCCTTTGCACCTCTGATGTTTGAACCTTCTCCTCATTTAGACAATAGTCCTTACTACTGTTCCTTTTATCAAAATGCATATTATCATACATTTCGTAACACTGTTTTCCATCTGCCACTTTTTTACCCATTCTTCCAATTTGTCTAAATCCTGCTACAATTGCATTGCTTCCTCAGCACTTCCTACCCCTCGACTTATCTTTGTGTCATCCACAAACTTTGCCACAAAGCCATCAATTCCATTATCCAAATCATTGACAAACAATGTGAAAAATAATGGTCCCAATACTGACCCCTGAGGAACACCACTGGTCTCTGGCAGCCAACCAGAAAAACCCCCTTTTGTTCTCACTCACTGTCTCCTGGCTGTCAGACATTCCTCTATCCATGCCAGTATATTTCCTGTAATGCCACAGGATTTTATGTTTTTAAGCAGCCTCATGTTTGGCACCTTATCAAATGCCTTCTGAAAATCCAAGTAAATGACATCCACTGCCTCTCCTTTGTCCACCCTGCTTGTTACTTCCTCGAATAACTCTAACAAATTTGTCAGGAAGATTTCCCTTGACAGAAACCATGCTGACTTTTTATTATTAGTCTCCAAGTACCTTGAAATCTCATCCTTACTAATAGACTCCAACACTTTCCCAACCACTGAGGTTAGGCTAACTGGTTTATCATTTTCTTTCCTTTGCCTTCCTCCTTAAAGAAGAGCCTCAAAGAGTGGAGTTAAATTGGCAATTTTCCAGTCCTCCTGGACCATGCCAGAATCAAGTGATTCTTGAAAGATCATGACCAATGCATCTGTTCTCTCTTCAGCAACCTCTCTCAGGACTCTGGGATGTGGTCCATCTGGCCCAGGTCACTTATCCACCTTAAGACCTTTGAGTTTGTCTAGCATTTTTCCCTTTGTAATAGCAATAGCATTCACTCTTGCTCCCTGACACTCACGGACCTCTGACATACTGCTAGTGTCAATGACTTTTCACCCCGAGGCCCTTCTTCAGCACCCTTCATCAAGATTAAAGATCATTTAATATCATTTCCAGTACACACGTGTAAAGGAGATCAAGATAATTGTTACTCTAGATCTGGTGCAGCACAAAAAAACACAAGAAGATAAAGAACACAATAATAAAAACACATTAAATATAAGTACATAAGATATCTTATATAGATAGATTGATTGTATGTCCGTAAAGTGACCCTAGGCACAGGAGTGTCTGTACATAAGGTTTCTGACAGGAAATGATAAAGTAGTGGTGGTTGGGGTGGTGGAGGGGTGGGTTAGTGGGTGGAGGTGTTGATCAGGGAAAGTAACTGGTTTTGAGTCTGGTGGTCCTGGCCTGGATGCTACTTAGCCTCCTCCCTGATAGAAGTGGGACAAACATGATGTACCTTCTCTGTAACTCGGACATGCGGTTTCCTGTGCTCTCTGCACCAGGCGCTTTTACGTAAATTACCGTCCGCCGGGCTATCATCAGAGTCAGGTTTAATATCACCGGCATATGTCGTGAAATCTGTTGACTTCGCGGCAGTACAGTGCAATACATAATGATGGAAAAACATGAATTATAGTAAGTATATATGTAATAGTTAAGTAGTGCAAAGATGGAAATAAAAAAAGTAGTGAGGTAGTGTTCATGGGTTCAATGACCATTCAGAAATCGGTTGGCAGAGGGGGAAGAGCTGTTCCTGAATCGTTGAGTCTGTGCCTTCAGCTCTTATACCTCCTTCCTGATTGTAGCAATGAGAACCAGACGTTCATACTTCAGACTGATTAACACCTCCCCCACTAACCCATCTTATCACTCCCCTCACCACCACTACTTTGTCATTTCCCGTCAGTCATCTGTCCGTAGCGTCATTTTACGTATAAACAGTCTATGGAAATAAGCTAATCTATATATTTATAGTTATTATGTATTATGCTTGTTATGACTTTGTGCTGCATCATTTCGCTCTCATTTACGCTTTGTACTGGAAATGACAATAAACAATCTTCAATTTTGAAATGCTGTCTTTATGGATCGGACCGTCAACAGGATAATAAAGGATTACAGGCTCGTGAAGAAAATATCTGTCGCAGTATTCCAAAATATTCCAACGTAGATATTAGTTAGAACATAAAACATAGAACATTATAGCACAGTACAGGCCTTTTAGCCCACGATGTTGTGTCGACTTATAATCTTATAAAATCGATCCAACCCTTCCTTTCTTCATGATCCTCCATTTTTCTATCATCTATGTGCCTATCTAAGAGTCTCATTACCTAATGTATCTGCCTCTACCACCAGCCACCAGCCTCTGACACCCCCACATACTTTCCTCCAATCATCTTTAAATAGTGACCCTTTGTGTTAGTCATTTCGCCCTGGGAAAAAGTTTCTGACTATGCTGATCGATGCCTCTTATTATCTTATACACCTCTATCAAGTCATCTTTTATCCTCCTTCACTCCGAAGAGAAAATCTCTCGTTCGCTCAACCTACCCTTATAAGACAGTTAAATATCGAACCTTGCTCGGGTGGAATTGGTAACTCGCTTTATCACTGTCACGGGTACCGAGATACGGTGAAACAGGTCAGATCATTGGGGTAGAACAGGTGAACGTGCAATGCAAGTGAAAGAATGGTACAGTATAATAAGGAAACAACGTGTGGAGAAGGCGCGGAACTGGATGTATCTGAATAACATCTTTGCGGCTGCAGTCGAGTTTGTTGTAATATCTGCAGAATTACTGCATTGCATTAAGGACCCCCACCACCCAGGAGATGCCCTCATTTCGTTGCTACCAACAGGGTGGAGGTACAGGAGCCTGAACACCCACAGGAATAGCATCTTCTCTCCACTATCAGGTCTCTGAACTCATGTACACTACACTATTCTTGCTCTCTTTACGCACTAATTCAATTGTTTATGCTTCTTATTGTGATTTATAGAACCTTTATGTATTGCACGACAGATCTGACGTGCAAAGACGCTGTTCCATACGCAGTAGCGCATCGGCTGTGGAGAACAGCATTCCAAATGGAGTTTCTCATTTGCACACATCCAGGTATAAACAGGTGCAAAGAAAGAGTTAGGGTTAGACACGGTACACAGAAGAACGATGTTAATTCCCCTTTATGCAGTTACGATAAATTAAACATTTACCGACAAATAATAAACACAAGAGATTCTGCAGATATTGGAAATCCAAAGCAACGCGCACAAAATGCTGGAGGAATTCCGCAGCTCAGGCAGCATCGATGGAAACGAATCAGGCCGAGACATTTCATCCTCTTGATGAGGACTCCTGAAGAAGGGTCTCTAGCCGAAACGTCGACTTTTTATTCTTCGCCATAGATGCTGCCTGACTCGCTGTATTTCTCCAGTATTTGTGTGCGTAAATGACTAAATAAAGCACTTAAAACAGATTTGCCGCGAATTTCCGATTTCCGCAACAATGCTTTATAAGTTATTCCAGTGGTTTCAGAGATCTTCAGGGATGCATCCGAACTTGTTGAACTAAATGTATGATTAAACGACACATTCTTGCTCAGACTGAGTCTATATGGCGGTTGTTATACATAAATCGGGAAAATATGACCACATTCTAACTGTACTCTCCATATCGGCGAGTTCATTTAAAATATGCTTTTAGTAGCGTTATCTGTATTTCATTAAATCTCTGTCGCCTGGATACTGTATCTCATTTAAAGTAACAGAATTCGAAATCAAAAGATGTGGGTCTGTTTGGGGAAATTTCGGTCTATTTTATAGACAACATACCAATTAAAACGGGAACTGTGTGCTTCCGGATACGTCGAGTGCATTTTCTGACACCGAGTTTCAGGAACACCGTAAGGATAGTGGGAGACCGCAAACACTGATTCCAGTCACAGCCCAGTCAAAGGCATAGTTTCGGCTCGCTGTCCGGGTGTATTACTGACGCTTAAGAGAGGCCGGGGTTTTTACCTCAACGCAACAAGACAGTATATTCATTCCCGGAGGATGGGGCTGGCGCGGAGGTGTGCCCAATCACTCTGATCAGGACTTCAGTGACAGGTACCCTGCAACGTCGCATCTGACGTTGTTTGGGCATTGCAGGAATGTGCACGCGAATTGTGGTCACTGAAGCGTGACCAGGAACCTCCCTCGCCTCATCGAGTGAAACACATAAAACGCAGGACATGCCAATACTTCCCCAAACAGCCTCAAAAAGGCAGACAACGACCAGAGGGGCAGAGTGAGAGAGAGATAGAGAGAGAGCGGCGGCGGATTTCCAGCACACTCTGTGGATCCAAAACGTGAGTAACACGGACAGCAATCCACTTTCATCCACTTAGTCACTGCACAGAACGAAACGTGTTAAAGTACATTATATTGCAGAAAGAAAAAAATGTTAACTATAATATTGATCTAATTCATTATAATCGCAACTGCTCCAATGGAATTTAATGTTATGATAATAATGTGAAGATTAAATACAAATTTATTATCAGAAATAGCAATATTTTGTTGTTTTTTTACTAATATACATGACGATTATTTAAAGTTTATAAACGATTTATAAAAGTGATGCACGGAATTGCTTTTGTCCATATCCTGGAATTTAAACATAATCAGGAGGGTGGGTGTGGGCGCCATTCGGAGAAGAATTGTTCAGTATAACGACTTGAAGACTGAAACGACTTACAGTTTCGGGGCAAACAATAAAATGTGTAACAGCGGTTGATCGGAATGACCATTCGAGTACAAACATTTCTTGACGATAGCATATCGGGAAATACCAGTTATCGTCTTCTTTTTTAGCTTGCCTCGTCCGGTTTTCACGCCGTG
Organism: Hemitrygon akajei; assembly: GCF_048418815.1. Classification (NCBI taxonomy): domain Eukaryota; kingdom Metazoa; phylum Chordata; class Chondrichthyes; order Myliobatiformes; family Dasyatidae; genus Hemitrygon; species Hemitrygon akajei. The sequence continues at coordinate 71,360,076 of NC_133143.1, read as the reverse complement.
CGCCGATTTGAACCGAGTTCGCTGACGGTAGCTCTCCTTACAGATGCAGACTAATATGAAGCTTTGGCTGGGGGTCTCCACGTTTGCGTTCTGCATGCTCATCTGCATAGGGACTTTCGCCGACGCCTACCCCTCCAGACCTGACAATCCCGGGGAAGGGGCGCCTGCAGAGGATTTGGCCAAGTATTATTCGGCTCTGAGGCACTACATCAACCTCATAACCAGGCAAAGGTGAGACCGCCAGCGTGTGAACCGTGTGGCCTGTCTTCTCGTACATCGAATTGGCTTTGCAGCACGGAGCAATGAGTGGGGCAAAGCGCAAAACCAACAAAAGGGAGGGGAGGAAGAGGGTGAAATAAACGACAAGAGATATAGAGTGCACTTAACTATTTTAAATTAATCAAACCCAACGATAAAGCTTCCCAACCCCGGATTCTATTAGGTTTAGTAAGTCAAGTACTAAAAACTACAAGAGATATGGCTGTGTCTCTGGTCGACCCATTTCTGGTCGCCTCATTAGAGAAAGGATGTGGAAGCAGAGGAAATTTACCAGGATGTTGCCTCGATTAGAGAGCATGTCTGATGAGGATAGGTTGAGTGAGTTAGGTTTTTTCTCTTGGAGGGAAGGAGGATGAGAGGTGACTTGATAGCGGTATACAAGATGACAAAAATATGAGTGGATAGCCAGAGACTTTTCTCAGGGCAGAAATGACTAAAACAACAGACCATATTTTTAAGGTGATATGAGGAAAGTATGGTGGGGGGGGGGTGTTAGAGGTACTTATTAAGCAGAGAGTAGTGGGTGTGTGGAATTCCCTACCATGGGCGGTGGTAGAGGTAGATAGATTAGGGACGTTTAAGAGACCCTTAGATAGGCAAAAAGATGATAGAAAAATGGGGGGCTATGTAGGAGGGAAGGGCTAGACTGATCTTGGAGTAGGTTAAAAGTTCGGCACAACATTGTGGTCCGAACGGTCTGTACTGTGCTGAAATGTTCTGTGTTTAATGTTTTATTGTGACTGAAATTCTGACGGCGTCCTGTCCGGTAAATGAATGCATTTATATTTGAAATAGATCTGAACTTTAGATAGCCATCAGTCCGGATTTGAGCTGCCGGACGGAGAATGGTCGCCTGAGTAATAGTTCAAGTTTCTGCTGAATAACTAAAGTAGCTATACTCCCTTGATCCTGTATGCCAACTCCGGGAGGCTGAGCCCAAAATATAGAGAGGGAGGGGTGACAACGCCGGACCTATCATTTTCATCTTTACAAATACATTGAATTATCATAAAGTCACGTGCGTGTTTTAGCATTAACGCCAATCCTTCCCCACTGCACACACGCGTCCTACCGGGATAGTCCACAATTAATGGTCTGTTATTGAATACGTCTGGAATCGCGCTAATAAATTGACCGCAATCAATCTGCTTTAAACACCAGTCAACATTTTTTGGAGAATAAAAAACACGAAATGCTGGCAGAACTCAGCAGGCCAGACAGCATCTATGGGAGAAGGTAATAACGACGTTTCGGGCCAAAACCCTTCATCAGGAGTGAAGTAACATGTGATGGTCGAGGGGGGATAAGAAGTGGGGGGAGGGATAAAGTAGAGAGCTGGGAAGTGATAGGCTGGAGGGAAATTGGCTAGGGGGAAGGTGGAGAATTATGGGAAATAAAAGAGAAAGAAAGGTAGGGCTGGGGGGAAAAGAGAGAGAAAGAGAACCAGACTAAAATAATAGATAGGGATGGGGGTAAGGGTGGGGGGCAGGGGTATCAACGGAGGTCTGTGAGTTGGATGTTCATGCCGGCAGGGAGGAGGTTACCTGGGCGGGAGATAAGGTATTGCTCCATCGACCTGCGTGTGGCCTCATCTTGACGGTAGAGGAGGCCATGGACAGACATGTCGGAGTGGGAGTAGTCTGTGGAATTGAAGTGTGTGGCCACAGGGAAATCCCGCCACTGCTGGAGGACCGAGCGCCGGTGTTCGGCGAAATGGTCTCCCAGTCTGCGGCGGGTCTCCCCAATGTATAAATGGCCACATCAGGAGCACCGGATACAGTATATCACCCCAGTTGACTCGCAGGTGAAGTGGTGCCTCACCTGAAAGGACTGTCTGGGGCCTGGGATGGTGGTGAGGGAAGAAGTGTGAGGACAGGTGTAGCACTTCCGTCTGCAGGGATGAGTGCCTGGAGGGAGGTCCGTGGGGAGGGATGGGGGGGGGGGTGAATGGACAAGGGAGTCGCGTAGGGAGCGATCCCTGCGGAAAGCTGAGAGTGGGGGGGAGGGGAAGATGTGGTTGGTGGTGGGATCATGTAGGAGGTGGCGGAAGTTACGGAGGATTATTCGTTGGATCTGTAGGCTGTTAGGGTGATAGGTGAGGACCAGGGGATCTCTAACCCTGGTGGGCTGGCGGGGGGATGGGTGTGGGCAGAGGTGCGTGAAATACATGTGAAGTACATTGCTCCAATTCCAACCTTACCCCCTCTGAACGCTCTGCTCTCCATTCCCTCCGCAACAATCCCAACCTTACCATTAAACCCGCTGATAAGGGGGGTGCTGGTGTCGTCTGGCGCACCGACCTGTACATAGCGGAGGCACGACGACAACTCGCCGACACCTCCTCTTATCTACCCCGGACCATGACCCCACTAGGGAGGGAGCTCCAGTCCATTGTCTCCCAAACCATTTCCGATCTCATCAGCTCGGGAGATCGCCCATCTACGGCCACCAAACTTATAGTTCCCACACCATGCACTTCCCGTTTCTACCTCCTACCTAAGATTCACAAACCTGCCTGTCCAGGTAGACCCATTGTCTCTGCTTGATCCTGCCCCACTGAACTCATTTCTGCCTATCTCGACTCTTTTATCTCCCCTTGTTCAATCCCTTCCCACCTATGTCCGTGATACTTCCCATGCTTTACATCTCTTCAAAGATTTCAACTTCTCTGGTCCCCACCGCCTCATTTTCACCATGGACATCCAGTCCCTATATACCTCTATCCCCCACCAGGAAGGTCTCCAAGCTCTCCGTTTCTTCCTGGATTCCAGACCCAACCAGTTACCTTCTACCACCAATCTTCTCCGCCTCGCGGAATTAGTCCTCACCCTTAACAATTTCTCCTTTGCTCCTCCCACTTCCTCCAAACTAAAGGTGTAACCATGGGCACCCGCATGGGTCCTAGCTACGCCTGCCTTTCTGTCGGCCATGTGGAGCAATCTATGTTCCAAGCCTACACCGGTATCTGTCCTCCTCTTTTCTTGCGTTATATCGACGACGGCATCGGTGCTGCTTCCTGCACGCATGCTGAGCTCGTCGACTTCATTAACTTCGCCTCCAACTTTCACCCCGCCCTCAAATTCACCTGGTCTATTTCTGACAGCTCCCTCCCCTTTCTAGATCTTTCTGTTTCTATCTCTGGAGACAGCCTATCCACCGACGTCTACTACAAACCTACTAACTCCCACAGCTACCTAGACTATTCCTCCTCCCACCCTGTCTCCTGCAAAAATGCTATCCCTTTCTCTCAATTCCTCCGCCTCCGCCGCATCTGCTCTCAGGATGAGGCCTTTCATTCTAGGACAAAGGAGATGTCTTCCTTTTTTAAAGAAAGGGGCTTGCCTTCGTCCACTATCAACTCTGCCTTCCATCGCGTCTCCCGTATTTCACGCACCTCTGCCCTCACCCCATCCCCCCGCCAGCCCACTAGGAGTAGAGTCCCCCTGGTCCTCACCTATCAGCCTACCAGCCTACAGATCCAACGCATAATCCTCCGTAACTTCCGCCACCTCCTACGTGATCCCACCACCAACCACATCTTCCCACCCCACTCTCGGCTTTCCGCAGGGATCGCTCCCTACGCGACTCCCTTGTCCATTCATCCCCCCCATCCCTCCCCACGGACCTCCCTCCGGGCACTCATCCCTGCAAACGGAAGAAGTGCTACACCTGCCCCCACACTTCTTCCCTCACCACCATCCCAGGCCCCAGACAGTCCTTTCAGGTGAGACACCACTTCACCTGCGAGTCAACTGGGGTGATATACTGTATCCGGTGCTCTCGATGTGGCCATTTATACATTGGGGAGACCCGCCGCAGACTGGGAAACCGTTTCGCCGAACACCGGCGCTCAGTCCTCCAGCAGTGGCGGGATCTCCCTGTGGCCACACACTTCAATTCCACAGACTACTCCCACTCCGACATGTCTGTCCATGGCCTCCTCTACCGTCAAGATGAGGCCACACGCAGGTCGATGGAGCAATACCTTATCTCCCGCCTAGGTAACCTCCTCCCTGCCGACATGAACATCCAATTCACTGACCTCCGTTGATACCCCTGCCCCCCAGCCTTACCCCCATCCCTATCTATTATTTTAGTCTGGTTCTCTTTCTCTCTCTTTCCCCCCCTCACTATAATCTCCCCCCAGCCCTATCTTTCTTTCTCTTTTATTTCCCATAATTCTCCACCTTCCCCCAGCCCATTTCCCTCCAGTCTATCACTTCCCAGCTCTCTACTTCATCCCTCCCCCCACTTCTTATCCCCCCTCGACCATCCCATGTTACTTCACTCTTGATGAATGGTTTCGGTCCGAAACGTCGTTATTACCTCCTCCCATAGATGCTGTCTGGCCTGCTGAGTTCTGCCAGCATTTCGTGTTTTTTTATTTATTTCCAGCATCTGCAGATTCACTCGTGTTGTTATTTTTTGGAGAATCCCGTTTTAGGAGCTCATTTCTAAACGGAAGCTACTTTCAACGAATATTCTTTTTCAAACGTAGAACAGTTCAGTACAGGAATAGGCTTTCGTCCCACGATGTATATGCTAACCCTGATACCAATTTAAACTCATCCCACCTGCTCGTACATAATCCATACCCCTCCCCCCTCCTTCTGCTGCCTGTTTGTGTATGACTAAATGTCTCTTTAAATGTTGTTATTCTGTCGACATCTGCCCCTCGAGAACGATCCCGGCACCCATCGCACCCTGTGTACAAAACTTACCTTATAAATCTTCTTTAAATGTACTCCCTTTCACCTTAAATCTATGCCCTCTAGTATCCGTTTGGGTTAGCGCCACGCTTTACAGCATCAGTGACCTGGGTTCAGTTATTGCCTCTGCCTGTAAGGACGTTCTCCGCGTGGTTTTCCTCGGGCTTTTCCGGTTTCCTCCCACAGCCCAAAGACATACGGGTTAGGGTTAGTAAATTGTGAGTATTCTATCTTGACACCGGAAGCGTGGCGACACTTGCTGTCCCTAGCATAATCCTCGCTGATTTGATTTGACGCATTTCGCTGTACATGTGAGAAGTTAAGCTACCCTTCAACTCTTTATTTGTCCCCATCCTGAGATCGGGACTCCGTAATGTTACATTCTCCAATCAACCTTCTTCACTCCAGAGAAAACAATCCATGTTATCCAACCTCTCCTTATAACTCATACCCTCGAATCCAGGCAGCATCCTGGTGACACCCAAAATGCTGGAGGAACTCAACAGGCCAAGCAGCATCGATGGAAAACAGTAAACAGTTGACATTTCGGGCCAAGACCCTTCATCAGGGCTCATCCTGGTGAATCTCATCAAGGCTCCACATCCTACCCGTAATGAGCTGAATGGAATTATCCAGATGCTGCCTGACCAAAGCTTTGAAAGGCTGCAGCACGATGCCCTGACTCGTGGGCCTAGTCCTGATGAAGGGTTTCGGCCCGAAATGTCAACTCTCTGTTCCTCTACATAGACGCTGCCTGACCTGCTGAATTCCTCCAGCATTTTATGTGTGTGTGTTGCTCTGGATTTCCTTTCATCTACAGAATCCTTGTGTTTGTGCACCCAATGCCCTGCCACGTTCTGTCAGTAACGCTAATAACCGCGGACTGTTTGCCCACCAGATTGGTGGGTTTGAAAATGCCCCCGGTAACTGAGAACCGGGTTTTGTCTGAATACACTGAGCTGAGTGGAATTGGCACCGAACGCTAGACTGAACTATAAGACCAGTCCCAAACACAAACAGACAATGATCTTAAAGCAATGTCTGGGCTGGCCTCCCGCTGAGAAACTACACTGCGATTAAGGAGCGTTCCGCAAGAATTGAGTCATAGAGCACAGAAACAGGCCCTTCGGCCCATCTAATCCATGCCAAACTGTTATTCTGTCTAGTCCCATCGACCCGCACCTCTACCATAGCCCTCCATACCCTTCCCACCTATGTACTTATCCAAACTTCTCCTAAACATTGGCATTGAACCTGCATCCACCAATTCTGCTGACAGCTCTTCCACACTCTCACCACCCTCTGAGTGAAGAAGTTTCTCTTAAATATTTCACCTTTCATTCTTAACCTATGATCTCTAGTTCTATTCTCACTCAACCTTAGTGGGAAAAAGCTTGCTTGCATTTACTCTACTTATGCCCCTCATTATCAAATCTTTCCCCATTCTCCAGGGAATGAAGTCCTAACCTATTCAACCTTCACCTATAACTCAGGTCCTCAACTCTTAGCAACATCCTTGTAAATGTTCTATGTACTCTTTCAATCTTATTGATATACCTGTAGAACTGCGCACAATACTCCAAATCTGGCCTCATCGACGACTTATAGAACTTATACATAACATCCCTACTCCTGTACTCAACACTTTCAGAAAGTGAGGTAGTATCTATAGGAAGAGAAACCAGGAGACAGTTCTGGCCCGGGGCTCCGGTCTGTTGTAGTTGTCCCGCTTAGTCGGCCGGACCAACGGTTGCTGCCGTTGTCTCGATCAGCGCAGGTCCGCCTTCTCACCCGTGTAACGTCTGCATGGCTAATGCCGTAAATGAGCAAAGCGTAGACAACTCACAAACTGGAGTTCCCACAACATTAAGTGTAATTACAACGGTGCCGACTGGAAAGAAAGATTTCTTCGGAGATGTCCCTATTTTGCTACTAATATATTGGGATACAGTTTAATCCACTGTATCGGGTCCCGAGTCCGGTTTACGCCCTGTTCCGCATTGTCTTTATAATACGATGCCGTTATGAGGCTGAATTGGGTTAGTATGCAGCGCCGCCCCCTGCGATTGAACTCAGACCGAATGCGCTCCGTATTATTCCAGCATAGAATCAGAATCAGGATTAATATCATTGGTTTATGCCATGAAATTTGTTGTTTTGCGGCAGCAGTACATTGTAATACATAATAAGAAAATTAAATTACTATATATATAAGTAAGTAATGTAAAAAGAGAAAAAGAAAAAGTGAAGTTCAAAGTTCAAAGTAAATTCATTATCAAGGTACATATATGTTACCATATACTGTAGAACACTGAGATTAATTTTCTTGCGTGCATACAAGGTAAATCCAGGAAACTCGGTGTAGTGTACATGAATTCATTATCCATTCGGAAATCTGATAGCGGAGGGGAAGAAGCTGTGCTTTCAGGCTTCTGTATCTCCTCCTGATGATAGCATTGAGAAGAGGGCATGTCCTGGGTGATGGGGGTCCTTAGTGCTGGATGAATCCGTGAGGCACACAGTTTCCCAGTATTTAACGTTCACCAATTCTGCATTTTTTTCCTATATCTGGATATTCCTTCCATATGGTGTTTATGATTAGCTTAAATTAATGTTTTCTACTATTAATCGTTTGACAAGATTGAACATGTAACTTTGTATATCTTGTAATTAACAAAAAGAATCAATCCTGCCTTTCTGCTCAGATAAGTGTTTTTCAGCTTACTCCAGAGAAAGGGACTATTTGGCTCAAGGAGCTTCTATTGGCTCATGGCAATTCCCTTTCCCACTAAATTTCCCTGAAACATCAAATAATGGCCTTATAGTACTTCTTTTCCTTTTTTGGTATTACTGTAAAATCGGGTGTCCTTTATTTATACTTGCAACTGTTAACACTCTTCCTCTTCTGCACAACATTTTACATTTTTGGTGTCTGCATTAAACATGAATTGCCAGCTTACTCTCAAATTGTAACCTGGTTCCTCCAAGTCCCATTGGTTTCCAGCAGACATGGACAATCTTCTGAACTGAAATTTTGATAATTTAACCATTGTTTGCAGCACAAGGAATTAATTCCACATATTTAGAGATAACAGTGCAGAACAGGCCCTTCTGGCCTACTGAGCTGCACTGCCCAGTGACCCCTGATTTAATCCTAGCCTAATCACAGAATAACTTACAATGACCATTTAACATACTAATCAGTATATCTTTGGACTGTGGAAGGAAACCAGAGCATCTGTAGGAAACCTACACGCACATAAGAAAAACGTTCAAAGTTCAAAGTAAATTTTTTATCGAAGTACATATTTGTCACCATATTCTGTATAACCCTGAGATTCATTTTCTTGTGGGCAATAACAGAAAATACAAGAAACACAACAGAATCAATGAAGTACTGTCCCCTACAGGGCAGACAAACAACCAGTGTGCAAGAGTCAACAAAATGTGCAAATACAAAAAAAGAGAAAAATAAGAAATAATAATAATAATAACAAATAAATAAGCAATAAATATTGAGAACATGAGATGAAGAGTCCTTGAAAGTGAGTCCATAGTTTGTGGGAACTGTTCAGTGATGGGGCATTCCTGAACCTGGTGGTATGAGTGCAGAGGCTCCTGTAGTTTCTTCTTGATGGCAGCAGCAAGAAGATAGCATGACCTGGATGGTGAGGGTCCATGATGAAGGATGCTGCTTTTCTGCAACTCTGTGCCATGGAGATGTACTCAATGGTAGGGAAAGTTTTACTCCTAATAGACTGGGCCATTTCCATTACATTTTGTAGGCTTTTCCATACAAGGGCATTGGTGTTTCTTTACCAGGCTGTGATGCAACCAGTCAATATACTCTCCAACAGTGTGTCAAAGTTTTAGATCACATTCTAAATCTTCGCAAACTTCTAAGAGATTAGAGCTGCTGCTGTGCTTTTCTTGTAATGGCACTTATGTGCTCAACCCAGGACAGATCCTAGGAAATGATAACACCAAGGAATTTACTGATCCCCTCCACCTCTGATCCCTCGATGTTAACTGGCTCATGGACCTTCGGTTTCTTCCTTCTCCTGAAGTCAGAAATCATCTCATTGGTCCTGCTGACATTGAGTGAGAAGTTGGTGTTTTGACACCACTCAGCTAGATTTTCAAACTGCCTCCTGTATGCTAATTTATCACCACCTTTGATTCACCGAACAACAGTGGTGTCATTGGCAAACTTAAATATAACATTAGATCTGTGCTGAGCCTTATAGTCATAAGTGTAAAGTGAGTAAAGCAGGAAGCTAAGCACACAGCCTTGTTGTGCAACTGTGCTGAGGGAGATTGTGGAGATCAAAACTTCTGGGGTCTGCAAGTGAAGTAATTAAGCATCCAGTTGCACAAGGAGGTAGTGAGGCCTCGGACTTGAAGCTTATAGAGTCATAGAGAAGTACAGCACATAAACAGTCCCTTTGGCCCATCTAACCCATGCTAAAACCACTTAAACTGTCTACTCTCATTGCCTTGCACCAGGATTATAGCCCTCCATTCCCCTATTATCCAAGTACCTATCCAAACTTCTCTTAGACATTGTAATCAAGTCAGGACTGAAGAAGGAGGGGGCAGGGGCCCTATAAAGAAGGTGGGGGGGAGGGGAAGGTGCAGGTGAAAAACCAATCAGAGGAAAGATCAAGGAGTGGGGGAGGGGAAGCAGGGGGGATAGGCAGGACAGGTGAAGAAGAGAGGTAAGGGGAAAGCACTATGGGTAGTAGAAGAAGGCAGAATCATGAGAGAGGTGATAGGCAGCTAGAAGAGGAGGCAGAGTGAAAGTGTGATAAGGGAAGGGAGAGGGAGGGAATTACTGGAAGTTGGAGAATTCGATGTTCATGCCAAGGGGCTGGAGACTACCCAGACAGTATATGAGATGTTGCTCCTCCAACCTGAGTTTGGCCTCATCTTGGCAGTAGAGGAGGCCATGTATGGACATATCCGAATGGGAATGTGAAGGACAGTTGAAGTGGGTGGCAAACAGGAAATCCTGTCTGTTGTGGCGGATGGAGCGGAGGTGCTCGATGAAGCGGTCCCCCAATCTGCGTTGGATCTCGCCAATGTAGAGCAGGCCACACCGGGAGCACCGCAACAGACTCACAAGTGAAGTGTTGCCTCATCTGGAAGGACTGTTTGGGGCCCTGAATAGTGGTAAGAGAGGAAGTGTAGGGACAGATGTAGCTCTTCTCAATCCTCTATGTTTTAAAGAATATAGTCCTAACCTATTCAATTTTTCCTTATAACTCAGGTCCTCCAGGCCTAGCAACGTCCTTGTGAATTTTCTCTGTATTCTTTCAAACTTGTTTACATCCTTCCTGTGACCAAAATTTCCCACAATACTCCAAATTAAGCCTCACCAATGTCTTATACAACTTCAACATAACATCTAATCTCCTGTACTCAATTATGAAGGCCAACATGCCAAATGCTTTCTTTATGACCCTATCTATCTGTGACTCCACTTTCAATGAATTTTGGACCTGTATTCCCAGATCCCTTTATTCTACCATACTCCTTTGTGCCCTACTGTTCACTATGTAAAACCTACCCTGATTGGTTCTACAAAAGTGCAAAACCTTGCACTTGTTTGCATTAAATTCCATCTGCTATTTTTCAGCCCATTTTTCCAGCTGATGCAGATTTCACTGCAAGCCATGGTGCCCTTCCTCACTGTTCACACCTCCAGTCTTGGTGTCATCCACAAATTTGCTGATCCAGTTAACCATACTATCATCCAGATCATGATGTATATTAGATGATAAACAACAAAGGACCCAGCCCCAATCCCTGTGGTATACTACTAGTAACCAGCCCCCAGTCAAAGATGCAACCATCTACTACCACTCTCCAGCTTCTCTAACAAAGCCAATATCTAATCCAATTTACTACCTCATCCTGAATGCCCAATTAGTGAACCTTCTTGATCAGCCTCCCATGCAAAACCTTGTAAAGTGTCTTTACTAAAGTCCATGCAGACAATATCCACTGTTTTGCCTGCATTAATTAGTTTTGAGGGGATGATAGTATTCCCCTCAAAAGTTTGTAGGAGCCTATAAACAAGAGAAAATCTGAAGATGCTGGAAATCCAGGCAACACACACAAAATGCTGGAGGAACTTAGCAGGTCAGGCAGCATCTATGGAAAAGAGTAAAGTCAACAATTCGGTCTGTGATCCTTTCGCAGGACTGGAGAAAAAAGAAGAATGTACAAACTTTCTTACAGAAGATGCTGGATTGAACTCCCAGCTGTAACACCCCAAGCTGTAATAGCTGTAACATTTCTAGTGTTAAGATAGCTACTTTATTGATCCCAAAGGAAATTACAGTGTCACTGTAGCATTACAAGTGCACAGATATACAAATATTATAAGTGAAGTAAAAAAGAATAAAAATAAATTATCTCAAACAGTCCAATGGGAGGGGCTCGTCACTTCCCTGGCTATAGGTTGACTCATTATAGAGCCTAATGGCAGAGGTAAGAATGATCTCATATAGTGTTCTTTGGAGTAGCACAGTTGTTATAGTCTATCACTAAAATTGCTCCTCTGCTCAGCCAAGGTGGCATGCTGTGGGTGAGAAACATTGTCCAGAATTGCCAGGATTTTCCACAGGGTCCTTTGTTCTCCAATGTGTCTAGTTTGACTCCTATAACAGAGCCAGCTTTCCTAATCAATTCATTGAGCCTGTCGGTATCACTTGTTTTGATGCCATTGCCCCAGCACATCACTGTATAGACGATTGTACTGGCAACAACAGACCAGTAGAACATGTGAAGGAGAGGTCTGCATACTCCAAAAGACCTCAATCTCCTCAGGAAGTACAGGTGACTCTGGCCCTTCTTGTACACAGTCTCTGTGTTAGTGCTCCACTCAAGTCTATCATCCAGGTGCACCCCCAGGTACTTGAACATCCTCCCCACATCATCATCTTCACCATCAATAGTAACAGGGGGCAGTGCAGGCTTAGTCACTATCTCCTTTGTCTTACTGATGTTGAGCTGCAGATGATTCAGCTTGCACCATTTGACAACGTCCTTCACCAGGGCCCTATATTCATCCTCCCATTCTCCCTTTATACACCCAACTATTGCTGAATCATCAAGGAATTTCTGCAGATGACATGACTCAGCCTTGTATCTAAAGTCTGAAGAATACAGGGTAAACAGGAAAGAAGCCAATACAGTCCCAATGCTGCTTATTACCACCTGCTGAAGGGTTTTGGCCCAAAATATCAACTGTACTTTTTTCCATAGATGCTGCCTGGTTTGCTGAGTTCCTACAGCTTTTTGTGTGTGTTGCTTGAATTTCCAGCATCTGCAGATTTTCTCTTGTTTCTGCTTATTACCATGTCTGACACAAGCTCTGAAGCTGCACAAATTGTGGTCTGGCAGTCAAGTAGTCCATAATCCAGGATACAATGGAAGTGCCAATCTGCAATGAATGGAGCTTTTCCCCAGCAATGAGGGCTGTATGGTATTGAAGACACTTGAGAAATGAAAAAAAAACACAATCCTCACAGTGCTGCCAGTGGGAGTAGGCTCTGTTCAGCAGGTAGATGACAGCATCATCGACTCCAATGTGCTCCTGGTAGCAAACTAACTGCAGGGGATTGGGGGCTGATCTAACCAGGGGTCAGAGGTGAGCCAGGACCAGCCTCTCTAGGGTCTTCATGATGTGTGAGGTCACGGCCACAGTACGGTTATCATTCAAGACTTTCAGCTGGCCCTTCTTGTGTACTGGGACCACACATGATGTTTTCTACACAGTCAGCACAGTCAGGACTCTTTCCAGGCTGAGACTCAGATTGAAAATGCATAGAACATAGAACATAGAATAGTACAGCACATTACAGGCCCTTTGGCCCACAATGTTGTGCTGACCCTCAAACCCTGCCTCACATATAACCCCCCATCTTAAATTCCTCCATATACTTATCTAGTAGTCTCTTAAACTTCACTAGTGAGTCTGCCTCCACCACTGACTCAGGCAGTGCATTCCACGCACCAACCACTCTCTGAGTGAAAAACCTTCCTCTAATATCCCCCTTGAACTTCTCTCCCCTTACCTTAAAGCCATGTCCTCTTGTACTGAGCAGTTGTGCCCTGGGGAAGAGGCACTGGCTGTCCACTCTGTCTATTCCTCTTAATATCTTGTACACCACTATCATGTCTCCTCTCGTCCTCCTCCTCTCCAAAGAGTAAAGCCCTAGCTCCCTTAATCTCTGATCATAATGCATACTCTCTAAACCAGGCAGCAACCTGGTAAATCTCCTCTGTACCCTTTCCAATGCTTCCACCTCCTTCCTATAGTGAAGCGTCCAGAACTGGACACAGTACTCCAAGTGTGGCCTAACTAGAGTTTTGTAGAGCTGCATCATTACATCACGTCTCTTAAACTCTATCCCTCGACTTAAGAAAGCTAACACCCCATAAGCTTTCTTAACTACCCTATCTACCTGTGAGGCAACTTTCAGGGATCTGTGGACATGTACCCCCAGATCCCTCTGCTCCTCCACACTACCAAGTATCCTGCCATTTACTCTGTACTCTGCCTTGGAGTTTGTCCTTCCAAAGTGTACCACCTCACACTTCTCCAGGTTGAACTCCATTTGCCACTGCTCAGCCCACTTCTGCATCCTATCAATGTCTCTCTGCAATCTTTGACAATCCTCTACATTATCTACAACACCACCAACCTTTGTGTCGTCTGCAAACTTGCCATCCCACCGTTCTACCCCCACATCCAGGTCGTTAATAAAAATCACGAAAAGTAGCACTCCCAGAACAGATCCTTGTGGGACACCACTAGTCACAACCCTCCAATCTGAATGTACTCCCTCCACCACAACCCTCTGCCTTCTGCAGGCAAGCCAATTCTGAATCCACCTGGCCAAACTTCCCTGGATCCCATGCCTTCTGACTTTCTGAATAAGCCTACCATGTGGAACCTTGTCAAATGCCTTACTCTCTGCTCTGGAGAACTCCACACAGCTGCTCAGTACACTCCTTCAGAACCTTAGGGTTCACACCATCCGGTCCTAATACTTTGCCATACCTGAGTTTTCCCAGAGCCCTTCACACCTGCTCAGTAGTGAAGATGAGTCCATGATGACTAGAGAAGGAGGAGGCTGTGGAAGGTGAAGATTGAGATGATAGCAGTTGGTATGTGGAGGTGTGGATAGTAGGTGCAGGGCAAGTAGGGGACATAGACAGTGGTAGCCCGTGTTGTTCATTAAGAAATGTGTCTTAGCTTCTATTCAGTGTAGCCTGGTCCTGATTTTATGGTTGTCTTCCTGGTGAAGGAGTTTGTTCAGGCAGGAACATGTGTTTATTTAAACTAACATTCCTTTCACCTTTTCAGAAAAACTGTAAAATTATTCCGATTAGAAAAGGATAAATGGATTATATCACACTAACTGCTATGATGTGGCGCTCTAAGAAGATAAATTATTATCTTCCATTGCTTTATCGGCATCTCTTTGAGCATTTTTACAAAGTGAAATGAGATTAAATTTAACTATGCAACATGTATCAAAAACAAAATTATTATTTTATAATTGCTTTGCAGGTACAAAAAATCTCACAGATGTTGAACAGAATGTTACTTCAGCAAATGTGATTAAAGCTAATGAGAAACACTAGTTTCAAGCTGGCTCCAACAATAACTGACATAGCACATAATTAATGCTAATGACAAATTGTGCCTCAACTGTTAATGACTGCCTGCTGTGCATTTTCAGTTCTTTATAGCAGAATTAGGACACGAGGAGTCCATTCAGCCTTACATCCCACCGATGGCACTGGGCCTGATCTTTATCCTGCTTCTCATTTCCCACCTTCACTATCTTACACTCAGATTAGGAACTAAACATCTCCTTACAGAACATACAAGCTCCTTTCCAGACTGTGACGTGATTTGAACCTTGTTTGCTGACACTGCAAAGCACTACACTAACCACTGCACTACCATGCTGCCCTGGTTATGTCTCATAACTTCCCTCTGCAATGATTTGCCCCTGATTTTATGGCTGTCTTCCTGGTCAAGCAGGCAGAAACATGTGTCCATTTAAACTAGCACTTCCAGAGAACTGTAAAATAATCCCGATCGGAAAAGGTTATATAAGTGAAGGATGATGGGTGGCCTTTAAAATGACAAAAAAAATTTGATGGAAGAGACACTGTTGCCACTGTGAAGAAGAATGAAACTGCAGAGCATGAATATGATATGAGCATCAAGAGCTTTAGCGGCATAAAACAATACAGCACAGGAACAGGCCCTTTAGCCTACAATGTTATGCCAACCCATAGATCAATCCAACCCATCCTCCCACATAGCTCCCCATTTTTCTTTCATTCATGTGCCTAACTAAAGAGTCTCTTAACTGGCCTTAATGTGTCTGCCTCTACCATCAACCCTGGCAGATTGTTCCAGGCACCCACCACTCTCTGTGTAAAAAAATCTATTTCTACATTTCCGTAAACCTTCCTCCACTCATCTAAAATGGATGCCCCCAGATATTGACCGTTGCCGCCTTGGCAAAAAGTGCTGGTTATCCACTCTCTCTATTGCTCTCATAATCCCATACACCTTTTTCAAGTTACCTTTCATCCTCCTTTGCACCAGAGAAAAGACTTAGCTTGCTCTTTCCTAATAAGACATTTTCTCCAATCTCAGCAGCAACCTGGTAAATCTCATCTGCACCTTCTCTATAGTTTTCACATCCTTTATATTATCAGGTGACTAGAACTGAACACAATACCCCAAGTGTCATCGGACCAGAGTTTTATAGAGCTACAACACTACCTGTGGCTCTTGAACTCAATCCCCTGACAAATGAAGGTTAAAATACCATATGCCTGCATAACTATCCTATCAACTTGCACAGTAACTTTGAAGAATCTATGGACGTGGACTCCAAGCTACCTTTGTTCTTCCACACTGCCAAGAATACTGCTATTAACATTGTACTCTCCCTTCAAGTTCGACCTTCTGAAGTGAATCACTTCACAATTTTCGATTGAACTCCATCTGCCACTTTTTTGCCTCGCTCTGCATCCTGTCAATGTTTCAATGTAACCTTCAGCCTTCTACACTATTCACCAAACTACCAAACCCTCATGTTATCTGCAAACTTACTAACCCACCCTCTGCTTCCTCATCTAAGTCATTTATAAAAATTACAAATAGGGGTTCTGGAACAGATCCCTGCAGAACACTACTAGTTACCAACCTCCAAGCAGAATAAGCTCCATCCATTCTCACTCTCTGCCTTCTGTAAACAAGTCAATTCCAAATCCACACAGCCAAGTTTTCCTGTATCTCGTGCTTCTTGACTTTCTGAATGGGCCTACCAAGGGAAACCTTATCAAACACCTTACTAACATCTGTACACACCATATCCAGTGCTCTACCCTCATCGATATGTGCTTTATCACATTCTCAAAGAATTCAGTCGGGCTCATGAGGCATGATCTGCTCCTCACAAAATTCTGCTGACTATCTGTAATCAGACTACGCTTCTCCAAATACTCATTAACACTGCCTCTAAGAATGCTCTCCAACAGTTTGCCCACCACTGATGTAAGACTCACTGGTCTAGAATTTCTCTGGATAATCCCTATTTACTTTCTGCATCAAGGGAACAACATTTGTCATTATCCAGGCCTCTGGTACTACACCTTTAGCCAGGAAGGACACAAAGGTCAACACCAATCTCTTTCCTTGTTTCCTGTAGAAACCTGGCGTAAATCCCTTCTGGCCCATCTTAATGTTCTTCATAACTTCTAGCATATCCTCATTCTTAACTTCAATTTTAATAAAGAATTCATGAGAGACTACTTACTTAGAAAGTGGCAAGAATGTAGAATCCTGCCACTGAAAGGAATAGCCAAAAGAAATTCTGGAGATGCTGCTACACATTGCAATGAGAGATGAAGAAATGGAGTTAAAAGATAGAGAAGTGTAAGTGGGGCATAAGCAGAGAGACTTGCAGGCTAACCTAGCACATTCACGCTGATTTGTCTTGACACAAATGACACATTTCACTGTGTGTTTCAATATATGTACATGTGACAAGGAAAGCTTTAGATATATGATTCCATTTACATGGTTGACTCCTAAACAGCTTGGATCAAGGGTAGTTATAGATTATCAATAAATCCTGGCCCTCCCATCAGATATCCAGATTAAAAGATTACCTGTGTTTGAAAAATGTCAAGATAGTCATTTGAATTGACTTTATTTCTTAGATCCTTCACGTACATGAGAAGTAATAGTCTCCAAGTTACATCTCCATCTAAATGTGCAATGTGCAATTTATAGTAATTTGTAATAAATAGTATGTACAACAGGACAGTCAATATAGCATAGAAATATAATTGTATCAGCATGAAATAATCAGTCTGATAGCCTGGTGGAAGAAGCTGTCCTGGAGCCTATTGGTCCTGGCTTTAATGTGGCGGTACCGTTTCTTGGATGGTAGCAGCTGGAACAGTTTGTGGTTGGGGTGACTCAGGTCCCCAGTGATCCTACGGGCCCTTTTTACATACCTGTCTCTGTAAATGTCCTGAATATTGGGAAGTTCACATCTACAGATGCACTGGGCTGTCCACACCACTCTCTGCAGAATCCTGCAATTGAGGGAAGAACAGTTCCCATACCAGGCAGTGATGCAGTCAATCAGGATGTTCTCAATTGTGCTCCTGCAAGAAGTCCTTGGGATTTGGGAACTCATGACGAACTTCTTCAACCATCTGAGGTGAAAGAGGCGCTGTTGTACCTTTTTCACCACACAGACCAAGTGAGATCCTCGGTGATGTGTAAGCTGAGGAACTTAAAGCTGTTCACCCTCTCAATCCCAGATCCATTGACATCAATAGGGGTGAGCCTGTCTCCATTCCTCCTGTAGTCCACAACCAGCTCCTTTGTTTTTGCAACATTGAGGGAGAGGTTGTTTCCTTGACACTACTGTGTCAGGGTGATGACTTCTTCTCCATAGGCTGCCTCATTATTATTTGAGATAAGGTCAATCAATGTAGTATCATCAGCAAATTTAATTAGCAGATTGGAGCTGTGGGTGGTGACACAGTCATGGGTATACGGAGAGTAAAGGAGGGAGCTTAGGACACAGCTCTGAGGGGCTCCTGTGTTGGGGGTCAGAGTGGCAGAGGTGAGGGAGCCCACTCTTACCACCTGCCGGTGATCTGTCAGGAAGTCCAGGATCCAGCTGCACAAGGCAGGGTGAAGGCCGAGGTCTCTGAGCTTCTTGTCAAGCCTGTAGGGAATTATGGTGTTGAAGGCCAACTGTAGTCGAAGAACAGCATTCTCACATCAGTGTCCTTCTTCTCCAGATGGGTAAGGATGGTGTGTAGGGCTGTGGCTCTTGCATCGTCTGTCAATCAGTTGTGTCGGTAGGTGAATTGTAGGGGTCCAGTGTGGGTGGCACAAGCTGCAGATGTAGTCCTTGACCAGCCTCTCAAAGCATTTGCTTATGATTGAGGTGAATGCGATAGGATGCCAGTAGTTCATACATGTTACCTTGGTCTTTTTAGGTACAGGGACAATAGTGGATATTTTGAAGTAGGAGGTATGAATGGAGTTGTTTTACAATTATGGCCTTTTAATAAAAATCTGCAGGTGAATATATTATTTGTAAATCTAATCAATTGAGTGACTTTAGCAATTTTCTAACAGAAAAGTGTGTTGATTATTTGCCTACATCAGGTATGGGAAGAGATCCAGCCCTGAGGCACTGGTGAGGACAGATTTGATGCTGAGAGAAAATGCTGAAAGTTTTCCTAAATATAGGTGAGTACAGAAAATTTTATAGTTAAAAAAGATGAACTGCGCTGGGTGTGTTACTTTGAAAGATAGGGGAGTGTAGAAAGAAAGAGAGAGAAATTAGCTTTATTTGTCACATCTCCATCAAAACATCGAAATGTGTGTTTTGGACTGTGGGAAGTAAGTGGAGCAGTTGGAGATCACGTGATCATGGGGGGAATGTACAAACGCCTTACAGACAGCAGCAAGATTTGAACCCTAATCTTACAGCTGGCATTACAAAGCAATGGCACTAACCGCTACGCTACCACGTTGCCACCCTATGCTATTGTGCTACCCCTACGCTACCTTACCATATTATTAACTGAATATGCATTCAATTCATGCATATGTATTGTTAAATTCAATGGCACCTGGGTAGAAGGAGCATAATTAATGGTATGTCAAACATTTCAGAATTAATAACCTGAAAGTGTTTTATTTTACCTGCTGACAAAATGGGCACATCTCCCATGAAAGGATTTCTTTCATGGAGGAACACATGAAATACATGAGGAACTCAATGTGTCATCTGTTGGGGGGAAGTGGACAGACAACGTTTCAGGCTGAGACCCTTCATCAGGACTGAATTCAGAATGCCTCGGCCCAAAGTGTCAACTGGTCATTCCTCTCCATAAATGCTGCCTGACCTGCTGAGTTCCTTCAGCATTTTGTGTGTGTTGTTTCAGATTTCCAGCATCTACAGAATCTTGTGTCTTTACATGCAAATGTCAGCAGTTATATTTACTCAGTTTATTTCTGTTTGCAGGTATGATGAACCTTCCATGTGGTGATGAAGGTGCACACTTTCTGTAATGTGAACATACATTCCAGTGAACACATCATTGCTCTGAAAATGAAACATTCCCACTATCCTTAAAGAAGCCAGTGCATGTCGCTTTCATCTGAATCTGTACAACTTTCTTTCCCCTGCATCATAAACTGTATATAAAGTTTACTTAAATAAACTACATGTACATTAAATATGTAATGCATTACAAAGCTGAAAAAGAAATTATTCTTTGTATGGTAAGGACAGGTTTGTGCTATTAAAATTCAATAATAAAACAATACAATCTAAATGGAGAATTGTATAAACTTAACTGTGCTATAAAGCTGCCTAAGAAAGTTTATTAACATTATCAAAGAATAACACATTTGAGATTTTGTTCTATTATAGAACCCTGAACTCCTCTATGATTATAAGTGAATTTCTACTACTCTCTTTAGCCAGTGTCAAAACATTTGACATGTTTACCTATCCTCTCAAGATTCAAGATTTAAGATACTATTTAATGTTATTTCCAGTACACAAATGTAAAAGATAATGACATAATAATCACACCAGATCTGATGCAGCACAAAAATATACACAATACGATAAAGAACACTATATTAATTTAAGAAAACCACAATAAATATAAATACATATGATAGCTTATATTTTACAGTATATCTTACAATCTCAATATGGCAGGCTAAATGTTTTTTCCCAATCATGTTAATAGGCATTTGAAACACAGTCAGGAACACCAGTCTCCACTGGATGCAAAAACCAGTTTCACTTTGATGAGAGTGATGTGATTTGGAAGTAGGAGCAGTTTACTACTTTGTATTGGGACTCTGGGCATTAGAGGCAGGAGATACAACACTTTCAACATAACAAGACATCTTAAGGAACTTCTGAAAGATGTTGCTAATCCACAATAGAACATACAACACTACAACACAGTACAGGCCCTTCAGCCCACAATGTTGCACCAATCTTTTAATGTGCTCTAGTATATAATCCATCCCTCCCACATAGCCTCCATTTTTCTATTATCCATGTGCCTACCTTAGAGTCTAATGTATCTGCTTTAATCACCACACCTGGCAGTACATTCCATGCACCCACCACTCTCCATGTAAAAAAACCTTACCTCTGATATCGTCCCTATACTTTTCTCCAATCACTTTGAAATTTTGCACCCCTGTATTAGCCATTTCTGCCCTGGGAAAAAGTCTCTTGTTATCCATTCAATTTATGCCTTCATCTACCACTCTTTGTGTAAAAAAAACTACCTCTGATTGATATTAAGGAAAGTGACTAAATGAAAATGTCATGGAAATTGCATTAAGGACCAATTTAACAGAAGAAAGAAGGATTTAGTCAGGGAATTCAGGAATGTTGGGCCATGAACACCTATGATCATGGGAATGATTCAGTGGCTAGCAATGGCAGATACAAAGGTAGTGAGTGGATTGTGACACTGTGGAGAATTTGAAAACTGAGTTGTTGCTTTGCTTTTGGAAGTCATTGAAGGTCAACAGGACAATGGGGACGACTGGGCATGCCAGGTAAACAAGAGCTCTCCCTGACCCCAAGAGTCCACAGACTGAATCAAGGAAGTATTGAAAACACCAAATCCAGAGCTTGTGAAGAAGTGCTTGATAAGGAGAAGGGTGTGTTTGTTAGGAGGGGTGGAAGAAGTGTAGAATGGAAATGAATAAGGAAAAATAGGAGGTCTTGGGCAGATCTGTTAGCAGTTCATCTTCAGATTTGGGTTTATTTATTACATATGCTATACATCAAAACATACAGTGAAATGCTTCATCTGTACTAACAACTAGTACACCCAAGGTTGTACTGGGATGATGATGATGATGACGTCGACTCAGGCCTGAGAGGCCAGTGTCGGGCATTTTCATGCCTTACAAGGCACGGAACGAAAGACTGTGTGATGTGCCACTCCTCACACAGATACTTCGCAGTATTTTTCTTTATTTTACGAGGTCGAGTTGTGAGCTCAACACGCAACCCGGCACGGATGGGGGATTTAACCCGGGAATCTCCATTCCAGAGTCCGGCACTGATGTCACTGCGCCACCAGCCGATCTGGGGGTAGCCTGCAACCATTGCTACACGTTCTGACACCAACATAGCATACCCACAATGCTTGGCAGAACATACCAAGTAACAAAGCAACAACAGCAAAACAAACCCCATTCTTCCTTCTCACCATTCATCCATGAACGTACGCAATCTTCCAAACCCAGGTCTTCAGCCTCCTGTCTTCAGCAGTGTGGTAAACTATGTAAACCTGTCTGGACATGCCCCTCTGCTGACTGCTCCTGTGGCTCCTCCCACAGACCCCTGTATAAAGGCGATTGGAGGCATTGCTCCTCCCTCAGTCTCCAAGATGTCATGGTCCCTTTTGCTGCTAATAAAAGCCTATCGTTCACCTCCCGTCTCTGAGAGTTATTGACGGTGCATCAAGTAGACTCAGACTTGCAGACATTGGGCTTCTGGATTCCCCAGCAGACTCACAGAGATTCACAGACTTGGGACTCCAGTAAATGGGCCTCTCTTCTGGACTTCTGATCGATATTTGAGCTTTGATCATTGACCTTGTGTTAAAATATTGCAGCAAGGGCTTTCATATGTGGTAATTTTATTCCCTGGAATGGGTTAATGTTTATAATCAGTTTGAGAAATTCATCATAAACACTGGCCCTTCTAAAGAAGATGGCAGAAGATGAAGAAATCTGGAAGATCCACAAACACGAGAAAATCTGCAGATGCTGGAAATCTAAGCGACACACAGAAAATCCTTGAGGCAGCATCTATGGAAAAGAATAAACAGTTGACATTTCAGGTCGAGACCTGAAATATGACCTCTTAAATCCAGAAGATAGAATTTTCTGCAGTTCCTGCAAAACCTAACCATTGTATCAATGTACATTCCTCACTACAGCAGTGTGTAGGAAGCCAGATGTGAAGGGAAGCAAATGTTACTTGAACATTAGAGTGTTGGACATCATATTGAGCCAGGGTCAACATTCCTTGGTCCTTATGGACAATGTAAAGTTCATCCCATCTCTCTCATTAATGTTAGGCTCATTTAACCAATCCTCTGGCAATAAAACTAAATGTTTAGCTTAAAATATCTTAACAAACAACTCAGTTCTTGGAGGTATGATGGTCAGACAAGGAGCCACACCCATTCCTGCCTCCAGCAGAGACACAGTTACTAGGAGGACCACAGTTTATATTCTTTGCACTATTACATGGTGGAGTTAAAACTGCCCCATGATTCAAAATTTACTTTTAATGAAGATACAGCCATAATTTTTGATTTTTCACCATTCTAAGATATGCAGTTATAGTTTTTGCTGTGTTATAAATAGCCAGGGATGTGCTGGAATATGGGAGCTGTGAACATGACAATATTCCCACACAGATTTTTATTCTTTCTCTTTAATATTCTGCAAGCAGCTGTAACTCACTCTCAGTAGTGTATCTGCTCCTGAAAGCTGAAGACTCTGAAGTTGCATTTCAGACTGAACACGTCAGTGAAGTACAGTAAATTTTCTTGAGTCATGGACAAGTACAGCACAGAATCAGGCCCTTCTGTCCATCTAGTCAATGCTGAAACCATTTAAACTGCTTACTTCTATCGGCCTGCACCAAGACCATAGCCCTCCATAACCCTAACATCCATGTACCTATCCAAACTTTGCTCAAATGTTGAAATTGAGCTCACATGCACCACTTGTGCTGGCAGCTCACTCCACACTTTCATGACCTTCTGAGTGAAGAAGTTTTCCCTCATGTTTCTCTTAAACTTTTCGCTCTTCATTCTTACCCCATGACCTCTGGTGGTAGTCCCACCCAACCTCAGTGGAAAAAGCCTGCTTACACTTACCCTATTGATACCCTTCATAATTTTGTATACGTCTATCAAATCTCCACTCAATCTGCTACATTCTAAGGAATACAAAATCCTAACGTATTCAATTTTTCCATAAAACTTAGGTCCTCCAGATCCAGCAACATCCTGGTAAATTTTCGTTGCACGCTTTCAACCTATTTACATCTTTCCTGTAGGTTGGTAATCAAAACTGCACACAATGCTCCAAATTAGCCCTCAGCAACGTCTTATACAACTTCAACATAACATCTCATCTTCTGTACTCAATACTTTGATTTATAAAGGCCAAAGTGCCTGAGGTTTTCTTTATAACCTTATCTATCTGTGATGCCACTTTCAACAAATTATTGGCCTGTATTCCCAGATCCCTTTTGTTCTACCACACTTTTCAGTGCCCTACCGTTCACTGTATAAGACCTACCCTAGTTAGTCCTACCAAAGTGCAACACCTTGTCTGCTTTAAGTTACATCTGCTATTTTTCTGCCCAGTTTTCCTGCCAATCCAAATCCCTCTGCAAGTCATGATTGTCTTCCTCGCTGTCCACTACATCCCCAATCTTGGTGTCATCCACAAATTTGCTGATCCAGTTAACCACATTATCATCCAGATGGTTGATATAGATGACAAACAACAATGGACCCAGCACTGATCCCTGTGGCACACCACTAGTCACAGGCCTCCAGTTAGAGAAGCAACCATCTACTCCCACTCTTTGACTTCTCCCACAAAACCAAAGTCTAATCCAATTTATTACCTCATCTTGAATGCCAAACGACTGAACCTTCTTGACCAACCTCCCATGCAGGACCTTGCCAAATGCCTTTCTAAAGTCCATGTAGACAACATCCACTGCCTTGCCTTCATTCACTTTCCTGGTAAGTTTCTCAAAAAATTATCCTTAAACAGACCATAGTCTATCCAAATATTTAGATATCCAGTCCCTTAGAATACCTTCCAATAACTTTCCCACAAGTGATGTCAGAAGTCCCATCCCATAATTTCTTGCTTTGTGTTCAGAGCTTTTCTTAAGCAGTGGAAAAACATTGGCTATCCACCAATTTCTGCACTTGCCTCCCATAGGGTCTGAGGGAAACACCTTGTCGGGCCCTGGGAATTTATCTACTCTGATTTGCCTCAGGACAGCAAACACCTTCTCCTCTGTAATCCATGAAGTTGATGCTGCTTTGCCTCACTTCTGTAGACTCTGATTAGTAAAGATCTAAGATTAGTAAATCTTAGTAAATACAGATGCCAAAAATGTATTTAAGATCTTCCCCATCTCTTTTGGCTCACATGTGGATTACCATTCTGATCTTCCAGAACAGCAATTTTGTCCCTTGCAATCCTTTTGCTCTTAACATATCTGTAGAATCCCTTAAGATTCTCCTTCACCTTGTCTGCTAGAACAAACTCGTGCCTTCTTTTAGCCCTCCTGATTTATTTCTTCAGTTTTCTCTTGCATTTCTTATACTCCATAAGCACCTCATACTGGGAACTTGGGCAATGTCTCACTCTGGGTTATCGATCCATTTCCCCTCAAATGTGTGTGTGTGTGTGTGTGTGTGTGTGTGTGTGTGTGTGTGTGTGTGTGTGTGTGTGTGTGTGTGTGTGTGTGTGTGTGTGTGTGTGTGTGTGTGTGTGTGTGTGTGTGTGTGTGTGTGTGTGTGTGTGTGTGTGTGTGATACAGAATGGAAACAGCTCTTTTGGCCCATCTCATCCATGCTGACTAAAGTGCTTGCCTAATCTAGGCCATTTGCCTGTGTTTGACCATTGTCCCTCTATACCTTTCCTATCCATGTATCCACCTTCTAAGCATTGCAATTGCTTAATTGAAATTGAAGGGCAGTGTGGTAGTGTAGCAGTTAGCGCATTGCTTTACAGTCTGTAAGGAATTTGTATATTCTCCTTAAGCCCTCATAGGTTTTCTCCATGTGCTCCAGTTTCCTCCCACATTCCAAACATGTATGGGTTAGGGTTAGTAAGCTGTGGGCATGTTATCTTGACGCCAGACTGTGTTGGTTGTTAATGCAAAGGATATATTTTACTATATGTTTCGACATACATGTGACAAATGAAGCTAATATGTATCTACCTCTACCACTTCCTTTGACATCTCATTCCACATACCCAGCTGTGTGAAATGTTGCCTCATATGAAAGAGTCTCTTAGGTGAAACTTTATTGAACGTCATTCAAATAATATCCATCTATGCCATTGGATACCATCGCAAAAAATCACCTACATTTAGTAGACATGAGTTATGGGTTATAATCACCATACAGTATTTCCTTTGCTTTCTCACTGTCCTGTTGTGGTTTCATCTTGTAAGAGGCTATTAAAAATAAAATGCTGCAGATATTGCAAATCTGAAGTAAACACAAGAACATTCCAGAAACACACCAGCAGTCAGGTGAGACAGAAAACACAATTAATGATGAAGTTAATTGATTAGTTTCAGATCTATAAAGTATTAAAGTTAATGTGGAAAAAGACAGGTCAGAAAATCTAGGCTCAACTAACACATAAAGTAAGCTGAATTTATGAGTTAAGTAATATCAATTTTCACTTTGAGTTTTCAATGAGCTGTTTAGTCTGTGGAGATTGGACTAGAGGACTGCTATAGCTTATAGGCAAAATCAGTAATTGAAAGAATATTTCAGTCTGCAATTGTGTCGTTTCTGTACTCTAATCAAAATGAAAACAAAGAAAATAGAAGGAATTTAAGAATGAAATATGTTAAAAATATGCACTTAAAGCTTCAGATAAGAAGCATTTACAAAGCTGAACTTATACTCAGTGGTCACTTTATTAGGTACACCTGTACACCTGTATCTAACCAGTCAATCACGTGGCTGCAACTCAATTCATAAAAGCATGCAAACATGGTTAAGATGTTCAGTTGTTGTTCAGACCAAACAATAGAATGTGAAAGAAATGTGATCTAAATGACTTTGATCTTGGATTGATTGCTGGTGCCAGATAGGGTGGTTTGAGTATCTCAGAAACTGATGATCTCCTGGGATTTTCATGAACATCAGTCTTTAGAGATTACAGAGAATGGTGTGCAAAACAGAAATCAGCCAGTGAGAAGCAGTTCTGTAGGCAAGAATGCCTTATTAATGAGAGAGGTTAGAGGAGAATAGCCATACTGGTTCAAGCTGACAGGGAGGTGACAGTAACTCAAATAACCACATGAAACAACAGTCGTGTGCAGAAAAGCATCTCTGAATGCACAACATATTGAATCTTGAAGTGGATGGTCTACAGCAGCAGAAAGCCATGAACATACACTCACTGGCCACTTGATGATGTACCTCATTATGTGACCACTGAGTGTATTGGAGAGTCCTTCTTATTGTGTAATGATTTTATCTGTGTGAAAAAAACCAAGCTTTTTACTGTAGCTTGGTACACATGACAGTAATAAACCAACTCCAATTCCATTTCTAAAAGTTGGATATGTGAAGAGAACACCACACTCTAAGAACAGTTGCTTTTATTTAGAGTTACTTAATATTAAAATATTTAATTGGTGACTCATCACATCTCCTGATTAAACAATAGTGACTCATTATTAATGATAATTAAATCCGGAACTCCTAGTGGGAGCAATGAAGCAATAGTGGTAAGAGCTGATTTATAAAGTGGCTTTAAAGAAATCAAAATTTACATACAGCATTAGACATTAGACATAGGAGCTGGATTAGGTCATTTATGGCTGCTTTATTATCCCTCTCAACCCCATTCATTTGTCTTCTCCCTGTAACCTTTGAAATTTTACTAAATAAGAACCTATCAACTTTCGTTTTAAATATATCAAATGATTTTTTCCCCCCACAGCTGTCTGTCGAAATGAGTTCCACAAATTCACCACCCTCTGGTTAATGAGATTCTTCTACATCCCTGTGCTAAAAGGATATCCTTGTATTCTGAGATTGTGCCCTCCTGTTCTAGAATATTCCATTATAAGAAACATCCTCTCCATGTCCACTCTATCTAGGCTTTACAATATTCACTAGGTTGTAATGAGATTCCCCCCTTACTCTTCTAAACTTCAGTGAGTACAGGCCCACAGTCATCAAATGCTCCTTATACATTAACCCTTTCATTCAAGGGATCCTTCTCGCAAGCCCTCTCCAATGCCAAGCACATTGTTTCTTAGATAAGGGGCCCAAGACTGTTCGCAATGTTTCAAAAGTGGTCTGACCAATGCCTTCTAAAGCTTCAGCCTTACATCATTTATATTGTATTCTAATCCTTTTGAAATGAATACTAACATTGAATTTGCCTTCCTTACTACCAACTTTTAGACCAGGCAACTCAGATCAACTGCCGTTGGACTTGTATTCATTGGTCATCCCTAATTTCCCCTCAGAAAATATTGGCCTGTTTTATCGGACTGCAGTAATACATATCATGTGCTTACTGTTACTCCAGGTGCTCTGGTTTCCTCCCACATTGCAAAACCATATGGGTTAGTAGGATTAGTGAGTTGTGGGCATGTCATGTTGGTGCCAGAAGCATGCCGACATTTGTGGGCTGCCCCCAGCACAGCCTCTGACTCTGTTGGTCATTGATGCAAATGATGCTTTTCACTGTATTTTTAATGTACATGTGACAAATAAACCTTAGTTTTAATTACTGTCCAATGAGTACTGTATGTAGGAGATGGAGTGAGAGTGACTGCTCGTGACACCAATGCAGCTTTTGACCGTGTGGCAGTAAACAGCCCTGGTAAATGAAGTTAGATGGCGGTGCTTGTTGGAAATTCATCAGCCCCATCCCAGGACATTACTGCTGGAGGTCTTAGTGGCAATATCCCAATATATCACAAGTCCTTCATTGTCAATGCATCTAAATCTTGGAACTCCCTACTAACAGGACAGCAGGGGTATTCTCACCAGAAGACTGCAGTGGTTCAAACAGGTGGCTACCTTCACAAATTCAATGAGCTTTGGACAAAATTGCTGACTTTGTCAGTCACACTTAGATCCCAAAGACAAAAGTTAAATAAAGAGCTCTATCAAATGAGCATCAGTAAGTCTCTGGGGCCCAGTACAAAGCAACTCATCACAATCCACTGAAGGAGCACATCTTACACAGCTCAACATTAAGTTCAAGTTTATTACCATCTGGCTGTACAATCAAATGAAACAATGTTTCTCTAAACCACAATCACCCACAAAACATATATCACACACAACACATAAAACAAAATATTACATCAAATACATTAATAAAATATAATTCAAAGTGCATGTAGTGTGAAGTACAGGTAAACAGTAAACAGCTCGCTGTCCTATTGATGGGACCTCAGTGATGTTACACTATTCATTAGTCTCACAGCCTGAGGCAAGAAACTGTTACCCAGTCTGGCAGTCCAAGTCCTGAAGCTACTGTACAGGTTTCTCCCGCTATCTGAAAGTAGAGCATTCCTATGAAACTTCTCATAAGCCGAAATGGCATACAGTGAAGAAGCAATTACCATTAATTTGTATGGGAAAATTTTTTGAGCAGTCCCAGACCCAAAAATAACCTACCAAATCATACCAAAATAGCACATAAAACCTAAAATAACACCAACATATAGTAAAATCAGGAATGATATGATAAATACACAGCCTATATAAAGTAGAAATAATGTATGCACAGTGTAGTTTCACTTACCAGAATTGGGAAGATTTTTGTAGAAAAAAAAATCGACACGTACACGCATGCGCACACACCTGCCCATGCAAGGTTTTATGGTCATGGTAGTCTTTCTCAGGGTAAACACAAGTTTAAAGTAGGCGCCTTTTATCATAAAAGCGAAAATCCTCTTTGGATTTCTTTCAGTTAGGGAAAACAGGTACAAATGTAGGTCTTTCGTAAAAGCAAAGTGGCGTAAAGTGAACTTTCGTAAAGTGGGGTCACCTGTACCTCCTTCCTGATGGTAGTGGGTCAAAGAGATTGTGTAAAGTCTCTAAAGGATTGGTGGTAGGAGTCCTCAACAATGCTTTTGGACCCTTTGTTTGCAAAGTTCCAGGTAAATGTCACAAGTAGGGGAAAGGGAGACCCCGATGATCCTCTTGACAGTTCTTATTATCCTTTAGTGGGTCTGGTGATCCAACGACTTGCATCTTCTGTACCACACATTGATGCAGCCAGATAGGACAGTCTTGATGGTGCTCCTGCAGAAAGTTGTTCGAATGAAGCATCAGGTTACTTTGACCAATAATGTGTAGAGTATGTTTTTATTAAAGCCTTGGTTAAGTTCTAGCTAGGTTGTAGATTCTGACTTGCATAATTGTGACAGACTATAACCTGGATCAATTTCATGTGCATAGGGACAACTTTACCTGGTATAATTGTGCTAATGCTAACTGCTGAGTAAAATTGGACCAACTTGATGAGGTACTTCAAATGTAATTTTGCGTAATTTTGCTCTGTGCACATGACATTGGCTGTAGAGCTAACAATGCTGTAGGTCACATCCAGAACATTTACTCCTTCTTTGGAGCTTTTGACTGAACCATTGAAAGAAGTAAAGAAAGGTGAGCTTTATTTGTCATATGAATAGGATGGTAAAGAAAGGATATATCTTGCTTCCCTTCATTGTTTGAAGTGTTGGTTGTCCACCATATCCAACAGGAAACCTATGTGGGGGAGGTTTTAAAATGGAAAAACTGTTGCAATGGGGCAGTTCCACCCCCTTGGCTTGGAAGGCCAGGTACAGGGGTACAGGTGGTCAGCACAAGTGGGGTGTTCCTTCGTTGCAGTGGCTAACCATGACTTCATCTGTGCCTTGTCATCCCCCTTGCTCTCCACAAAATGTTGCAGACCTGCCTTCTTGGCTGCTGGATCTCAATGTTGATCTCAGCAGCCCTGTCTACCAAAACTGACTTCATATGCTAGAACAGGCATATCCCTATCTCACGGGAGTATGAGACCTGTCAGCTACCCTCACCTAGTTTAGACCACCTGTCGAAGCGGTGTACCAGGCTGTGGCCACTGTCACATGTAAACAGCTACTTAGAACCGCAGGTGAGATTTGACTGTCCAGTGGAGAACAAAGGTGAGTGAGCTGCCCCAGAATTAGCAGAGTTCCATCACTAGAGGTGCTACCCTTTCCCCATACAACCTATTGTTTGAAGTATTGTGTCTAAAAGTTCAGAGGACTTGTTGCAACTGTATAAATGTTAATAAGGCCATACTTGGAGTATTGTGTGCAAAGTTAAATTGCAGTTGTGGTCGCCCCACTACAGGAAAGATGGCGTATAGCGTGTATTAAGGTTCACCTAGATGTTGGCTCAATCAAAGTACATTGGCTAAAATGAGAAGCTAAGGGGAGACCTGGTTAAAGCATAAATAAAGATAGGAGATTTAAAGGCTAGATTTATTTGTCATATGTACATTGAAACGTACAGGGAAATACATCATTTGCTTCAATGACCAACACAGTCCAAGGACAGCCCACATTGTTGCCGGTGTTGACATAGCATTCCCACAACTTACTAACTCTCACCTGTACATCTCTGCTATGTGGGAGGAAACTGGAGTACGTGGAGGAACCTCACACAGTCACGGAAAAAATGTACAGACTCCTTACAGACAGCAGTGGGAAATGAACCCCTATCTTACAGCTGGTGCTATAAAGCTAGCCACTACAGTACTGTGCTACCTTTGTTCAACATACACACAATGAATCTGGCAGCACTGGTATTATAAATGCAAACACGAGAAATCTGCAGATATAACCATATAACAATTACAGCACGGAAACAGGCCATCTCAGCCCTTCTAGTCTGTGCCGAACACTTACTCTCACCTAGTCCCACCTACCTGCACTCAGCCAATAATAATCCATTCCTTTCCTGTCCATATACCTATCCAATTTTTTTTAGATGACAAAATCAAACCTGCCTCTACCACTTCTACTGGAAGCTTGTTCCACACAGCTACCACTCTCTGAGTAAAGAAGTTCCTCCTCGTGTTACCCCTAAACTTTTGCCCCTTAATGCTGGAAAATTAGCAGGACCTCCCAGTGGCCACACATTTTAATTCCACGTCCCATTCCCATTCTGATATGTCTATCCATGGCCTCCTCTACTGTCAAGATGAAGCCACACTCAGGTTGAAGGAACAACACCTGATATTTCGTCTGGGTAGCCTCTAACCTGATGGCATTAACATTGATTTCTCTAACTTCTGTTAATGTCCCTCCTCCCCTTCTTACCCCATCCCTTATTTATTTATTCCCTCCCTTTTTTGCTCTCTCTGCCCCTCTCACAATCACTCCTTGCCTGTTCTCCATCTCCCTCTGATGCTCCCCTCCCCCTTTCTTTCTCTCTAAGTCTCCCGTCCCATGATCCTTCCCCTTCTCCAGCTGTGTATCCCTTTTGCCAATCAACTTTCCAGCTCTTAGCTTCACCCCTCCCCCTCCTGTCTTCTCCTATCATTTCGGATTTCCCCTCCCCCTCCCACTTCCGTATCTCTTACTATCTTTTCTTTCAGTTAGTCCTGATGAAGGGTCTCAGCCCGAAACGTCTACTGTACTTCTTCCTATAGATGCTGCCAGGCCTGTTGTGTTCCACCAGCATCTTGTGTGTGTTGCTGGTATTATAAATGACAAGTCAGATAAATGGTCTCCAATCTGACACCATTGACTTGCACATGCTGGTTCAATTTTCAGTCTTCAGTCCACTTGAAGCCTCCCCACCATCACTAGCTGGAGCCTATTTATATGGTTTGCATCAGAGTTCCAAGTTCAAGTTTAATTATCATTCAATCACACACATGAATACAGCCAAACGAAACAGCGTTCCTCTGGCACCAATGTACAAAACACACTACCAGCATTCACATGCAGCACATGGCACATATAACATATTAATTATGATAGCAGAAATATTATAAAATAATATTTTAAAAGTAATCATATAGCCCAAGTCCCTGAGTGTCTTGGCCTGTAGATTGATGGCGCATGGATGTTGTTCTGGAGCTACACTTCTGCAAGAAAAAGCTTGCAGCAGTTCCTCATCTTACACTAGTGCAGCTGCAGATGAAGGCGACCCAGCTTGTCTTCCTGGGAGTGAACACTGGAGGGCAGCACTGTCAAGAGGGACGAGCCCCCAGGCCATTGCAGAATCCACTGGCATGCAGCCAGCTCTGGTATATCCTTGTGAAGATCAGAATTGCCCAGCGTGACCTTCACCTTCAGTAACCTGTACGACACAACAGTGTGCTGCCACTTGTTGTGAAGCACCTGGTCATGCATATCATCCCGTACACAATGTGATCCCTTCCCCTGTGATACTTTTTGCTCCAAAGAATTCTGCTATGCAGCTGTTCAGTAGTGGTGTAGGGAGAGCTCATGTTAGGCCTGGCATGTTTTCCCACTGACCTGCACAGCACAGGAACAGGCCCTTCAGCCCACAATGTTGTACCA
The DNA here is from genome assembly GCF_048418815.1 of Hemitrygon akajei. Classification (NCBI taxonomy): domain Eukaryota; kingdom Metazoa; phylum Chordata; class Chondrichthyes; order Myliobatiformes; family Dasyatidae; genus Hemitrygon; species Hemitrygon akajei. The sequence continues at coordinate 71,327,129 of NC_133143.1, read as the reverse complement.
ATCCAATTGAATTAATAATCAAATGGGTACCCTAACTAATCCCCTCTGCCTACAGAAGTCCATATCCTTCCATTTTCCTGACATTCATGTACCATTCTAAATGTCTCTTTCTGCTTCTACAAGGCAGTGCATTCCAGGCACCCTCCATTCTCTGTGCAAAAAACATGCCTCTTACATCTCCTTTTCCATTGGCCCTGCATCCAAGCCATTGTTGAATTGTTTGTAACATGCTTCTGATCAACATTGCGATTTTTCTGTGGAGGATGTAACTGGGTGTTAGCATCACATACAGCTTATATTTAGTGTCATCGCAAAGAGAGGGATATGACATGGAAACAGACTCTACAGCTCACAGAGTCCAACCAACCACACATTTACTCAATCCCCACAATCTCTTTTCACAGATTCCACCACTCACCTACATTAGGGGCAATTTAAAGTGTGCAGTCATAGGGTACCATCATATAATGCAGGGTTTAGCACAAAGTTATTACAGCTCGAGCTTTCTGAAATTCAGACTTCAATTCTGGCATTGTCTGTAAGGAGTCTTTACATTCTTCTCATGAGTGTTCTGGTTTCCTCCCACATTCCAAAAATACACCAGTTAGTAGGCTAATTGGTCATTGTAAATTGTCCTGTGATTAGGCCTGAGTTAAAATAGATGGGTTGCTGGGCGGTGTGACTCATTGGGCCAGAAGGGCCTGTTCCACATGATATCACTAAATAAATAACTAAATAATGAGGAACCCATCAGTCTACATGTCTTTGAGACATGGTACAGAACCAGAGCGCTCCAGATGAACTCCATGTGGTCAGAAGTAGAAGGTGCAAATTTTGCCAAAAGGAGCTAAATCCAATTTCCACTGAAAGTGAGAACACTCTTCAAGCCCTGAGTGAGCCTCTACATCTCAGTCAGTTAGCTCCACATTTCAGTTCCTTTGTTTCAGACTGACATGCATGAATGACTTTCCACTATACGAAGTGTGTGTGAGATTTTACATGTTCAGACTTTCTCATTATTTATCCTCTTTGGGCTGGGTGAGAACAAACAACATGAGCAATTTCATTTAGATACATTTGTAATAAAATGGAAAGTCGCAATTTGTTTTAAAATCTCAAAATAAAAACTACTTTGTTTAACCAAGTGTGTTCCATATAGACAAACTACCAAAATAACACATCATAAGTGAAACTTTATCTGAGGCTTGTAGATTTGTCAACATTATAGTTACCGAAGAACTTCCATAAGGCATCTGATGAATCGTAGTCTATAAATACACTCAGTGGCCACTTAGTCAGGTACACCTGTACACCTGCTCCCTAAATCAAATATCTAATCAGCCAATCATGTGGCAGCAAGTCACTGCATAAAAGCATGCAGATATGGTCAAGAGATTGAGTTGTTGTTCAGACCAAGAATGGCAAAGAAATGTGATCTAAATGACTTTGACTGTGGAATGACTGTTGGTGCCAGACAGGGTGGTTTGAGTATCTCAGAAACTGCCGATCTCCTGGGATTTTTACGCACAACAGTCTCTAAAGTTTACAGAGAAAGGTACAAAAAACAAAACAAATCCAGTGAGCAGTTCTGTGGATGAAAAAGTCTTGTTAATGTGAGACATCAGTAGAGGAGAATGGCCAGGCTAGTTCAAGCCGACAGAAGGTGATAGGAACTCAAGTAACAACAGTGGTGTGCAGAAGAGCATCTCTGATGGACAACATATAAAACCTTGAAGTGGATGAGCTACAGGAGGTACCTAATCAAGTGGCTACTGAGTGTATATGTAGGGCAAAATTTCTTCCCAGCTGAGATATTCTAGAATGAGTGTACTGTTATTTAGTTGCATCAGATGAAACATAATCTGGTATAAAGTCTGTAGTGTAAATGGGGCTGAAATTAACAGAAAGCTTATTGACATGAATTAATTTTTTAAAATGTCTGTTCCCTAAATCTTAGTACTGGGTCAGTGTTGACAATACAAGTTCAAGTTCAAGTTGCTTTTATTGTCATTTCAACCATAACTGCTGGTACAGTACACAGCAAAAACAAAACAACTCTCCTCCAGGACCATGGTGCTACCTGAAACAACACAAAACTACATTAGACTTCAGACCTACACGGGACTACATAAGTGCACAAAACAGTGCAAGACAGTACAATGATTAATAAACAAGACAATAGGCACAGTAAAGGACAAATTACAATATAATAATAAATGATGCAGATGTAATGTAAATGTAAACAATGTAAACAATGTTTGAGCAGGATTTGAGAAAGAAATGAGCAAAAATTGCAAAGGGAGTGGAGTGGTGTTCAGTTGAGTGTGTGCATGTGTGAATTCAACACACACATCAATTTGACAAGCTTTAATCAGCAAAATCGTTCAAGTACGAGATAAATTTTCACCTTTGATATTCTTGCTATAAAGCTTAATGCACTGGAAATGTAAATCTATAATTTTGCATCAATCTATCTTGGAGAAGTCTCTCACTGAATGCCATAATTTACTTCTTCCAACATTCCTCCGTAAGAAAAACCAAATTCCTATCATTTATACCATTTCAAAGCACATATTAATTCTGTCCTTCAACTCAGTGATCATTGTTCATGAAAAATAACTAACTGGAAAATTACTTTACCAATGCTTTGTGCACTTTAAAGAACTGAATCATTCCTACTGCCGATTTATTTAACTGAATGTGCTAAATTCTAAAGTTTTCTATGAAAGCACTCGTCATTCTAAATTTTACCTAGTGCATCAATGCACTTGAAACTGCATAGATATTCCAAATATAGTTCTACAGAAGAGAATTATCTTGAAAGCACTGAGCCTTTAAAACAAAATGTCAAATATAACCTTTTTAGGACCATAATTGCAAGATTAATATAAAATACTGCATTACTGAAATGCAGTCAGAAGCAACTAAAGAGGAAAATATTTTAAAAAGGCAGTAATTATGTTATTTTATTTACTACATGAGGAAAACTGAAGCATTGTTTTAATAAATCAGAATGGATACATTAAGGGGTAATGGACTACCAAATTAAAATTTAAGCTAATTAAATAAGCTACAATCAGTCTCAATGCTGCTGTAACAAGCACCATAGACTTCTACCCAAATTAATGGAGCTTAAAAAATTAAAAATATTTCTAATCTCACTAAACACAGAACTCATTTATGAATGCACGTTGGTTCGCTAGCAATGCTCTTGAATGGAAAATCCTACAAAAATTAGTTGATATGACGCAGTCCATCATGGGTAAAGCCCTCCCCACAATTAAATATGTCTGCGTGGAGCATTGCCACAGGAAAGCAGCATCCATCATCAAGGACCCCACTACCCAGGCTATGCTCTCTTCTCACTACAGCCATCAGGAAGGAGGAACAGGAGCCTCAAGACTCGCACCATCAGGCTCTTGAACCAGTGAGATATCTTCTCTGAACTTTCCTCGCCCCATCACTGAACTGTTCCCACAACCTATGGACTCCATTTCAAGGACACTTCATCACATGTTCTCGATATTTATTGTTTATTTTTTAATTTTTATTATTAATTAATTTTTGTATTTGCACAGTTTGTTGTTTTTTGCACTTTGGTTGTTTGTCCATCCTGCTGGTGCAATCCTTCATTGATTCTATCATGGTTCTTGGACTTATTGAGTATTTCCACAACAACATGAATCACTTAGTTGGAAATGGTGACATATACAGTATGTACTTTGATAATAAATTTACTTTGAACTTTGAGGTCAACTGTTTTGTGGCTTGACTCTAGGGGCTGCTTTGAAATATGTTTTGGTAGGGAGTCAGTAAGTCTGGTGTTATGTTTAATAACAGTTGTTGAGGGAGTTTCATTTGGGCTGTTTCCCATGGTGGGAGAGTCTAGGATAAGAGGGCACAGCCTCAGGATCGAGGGGTGCTCTTTCAAAACAGAGATGTGGAGAAATTTCTTTAGCCAGAGGGTGGCGAATTTTTGGAATTTGTTGCCACATGCAGCTGTGGAGGCCAGGTCATTGGGTGCATTTAAGACAGAGACTGATAGATTCTTGATTGGACATGGCATCTAAGGTTATGGGGAGAAGGCTGAGAAATGGGGTTGAGGAGGAGAAAAAAAGGATCAGCCATGATTAAATGGCAGAGCAAACTCAATGGGCCAAATGGTCAAATTCTGTTCCTATGTCTTCTGGTCTTATGGTCTATGGTCTTCACCTTGCAGGTGATGTCTATGTACCATAAATGGATAAGAGCGCAACCTTATCAAGGTAAAATATTTGAGGGGAACCTGAAGGGGTACTTCTTCACTCAGTGAGGGGTGCAAATTTGGAACAAGCTGCCAACAGAATTGGTGGATGCTGTTCAATGGCAACATTTAAGAGAAGGTTGGATAAGTTCATGGATAGGAAGGGTATGGAGGGCTGCGTTCCAGATGCAGGTCAATTGGACTAGACAGAATAACGGTTCAGTAAGGACTAGATGGGTAAAGGGCCTGCTTCTGTACTGTACCACTCTATGACACAACTGGATATATAATTATATATTTTTATAATATAATTAGAATATAAGGGGATATGGAAGCTTTAGAGAGGATGTAGAGGAGGTCTACCAGGATGCTGCTTGGACTAGAGAGCATGTCTTATGAGGATAGGTTGAGTAAGCTAGGCTCTTCTCTTTGGAGTGAAAGAAAGATGAGAGGAGACTAGATAGAGGTTTAGATCAGGTGGATATCAGAGTGGAAATGATGGCTAATATGAAGGGGCAAATAACAGGGGGAATATCAGAGGTATATTTTTTCTTTACACAGGGAACAGGGTGGTAGTGGTGGAGGCAGCTACATTAGGCCTATGTAGAAGGGAAGGGTTGGATTGTCTCTGGAGTAGATTAAAACACTGGCACAACATTGTGGTTTGAATGGCTGTACTTTGCTGTAGTGTTCTATGTTCTACAGTGGACCAGTTTCCAGTAGCTGGCATCAATTCGGTGTAGAATACTGAATGACATCTCAATGTGCCTACCAGTTCACCCACACTATCATCCATATTCCAATTTGCCCAAAGATTTTCTCACTTTGGCATCCAAAGGGGAGATGGCTAAAGAGTAGATGAAAATGTATCAAATAGAAGAGATGCAGTGGGAAAGCTAGGAGATACAGAAGGGCAAGATGGCGCCAGTGAAGTATGTGACTAATGCCAATTACCTGTAGACAGTTCACAAAGCAACTACTTTAACTTCTTCTGATTTCAAATATGATTCTGCTAGTGAGCTGTGTGTGATTGGAACCTGTGATTTACATTTTGATGGTGTATTTTTGTGTCAATTGGGACACCTGGCACCTTGCTGTCTCCGAGGCAGCTTGGTGACATTAGGAGTGGAGTGTGCAGCTTGGAGATGGGACCTGAGACCATTGCTTCTCCCTGATTGAGGCGCTGAGCAAGGTTGAAGTCAATGAAGATGAGAGTGGAGGGCGAGGAGATGTTTGACACTGTCTGCCTGTGTTTGACCAGCCATCCTCTCCTTCTCGCTAGCTGCTGACAGAGGAAAGGATTTGGGTTCCATGTTGCAAGAATTGATTGGTGAATCTTGTGGCTGTGGTCTCATTTTGCGGGACTTTGGGGTTCATATTGCACGTATTTCTGAATTCTGATTACTCTTATTTTGCTGTTTTTGAGCAGTTTGATCAGAGCAATTGGTGCGGACTGTTACGCTTTGTTGGAGACTGTCTCTGGGCCCTGCAGTCGGCTAGTGGCGTGGCGCTGAACTGAATACTCCTGAACTCCTGGTTTGATGTTCATATTCTAGGTGTTATTCGCTCACCTTTTGCCATTTGCACAATTTGTTCTTTTATCACGCATTAAGTGTTTGATGTTTTCTTCGAACGGGTTCCATGGTGCTTCTTTGTTTTGGGGCTGCCTGTGGGAGGATGAATCTCAGAGTTGTATTCTGTATACATACTTTGATTCTTTGAATCAGAGATAAATAAAAAGATAAAAGAAGGACTTTGGGCAGAATGGATCAGAAATCTCAAGGAGTGAGCTGATGACACACGGAGGTGGTCCTATGTAACAAAAACACCAAAAAGTACCATAGGCAAAAATCCACCATAGTAACAATTGAAAGGAAAATTGAAATCTGACATGGAAAGAAACATTCTAAAATATGAAGAGTGGATTGATAATCCAATTTTTTAAAAGAAATGGGTATTTTGGATGAAACTTTTCCTTCAATTTCCTTTAGAGCTGTTTTCCCTGAATCTTGAATCTGTCAGTAAGATCCGCTTTATCCTCCATCACAAATCCTTTTCCAGTCAGTATGTGAAGTTCTGCCACATTTCCCATTTTCCCCTTCTTATGTCTCTCTTTCCAGGTCGGCCTGATGCAGATCTCAGCCCGAAACACTTCTCTGCCTCCATGTATGTTCCTCCAGTAGTTTATATTTTGGTTCAGATTCAAGCATCTACAGTCTCTTGTGTTTCCTGCATCTTGGCTTGACACTTTCATTTTCATCAGCTGCAGTGAAAATGAATACCTGTGAAATCAAAGGCAGAAGCCCAAAGACCCACACTCAATAATTCAGGAATCGCTTCTTCTCCGCCATTAGATTTCTGAATGGACCATGAACGCATAGACACTACCTCGTTATACCTCTTTTGGCACTATCTATTTATTTTTGTGATTTTGTAATTTATACGCTTCTACTTCTACTGCTGCAAAATAACAAATTTCATGCCATGTCAGTTTTAATAAACCTAATTCTGATCACGTGACTCTATCAGAAAGTCAAAGAGCAGCTGATGCAGGAAATCCAAAATAAATAATGTCTGAAGCTCTCATCAGTTGATAGGTTAATGGAGGGGGGTGGTTAAGTGAGAAACTAGATTGCTCCAATGAGAGCTATCATTGTGGCCTCGTCCTGTTAAATATGTTCCCTTTATCCTATCCATCCACTTATATACTTTCTGTAATTTACATGTACTGGTACTTGCTTTTTCCTTTTTCTCTCAGTTCTGGCAAAGGTTCTTCACTGTACAATTCATATTCTCAGTATTATTTATTTATATGTATTTCTTTGCTTTACTGTGAATGCCTACAAGAAAATGAATCTCAGGGTAATATATGGTAACATATACTGTACGTACTTTGATAATAAATTTACTTTGAGCTTTAAACATAAAGTCAAAATGCTACATACCAGTTGAGATTTCTAGCATTTCAGTTTTTTTTACCTTCCTGCCTGAGTTCTCGGCAAACTTGGTAGCTGTAGTTTTGATGCCTTCATCTGAGTCACTTCTATAAACTGTCAAATGTTGAGGTTGCAGCATCAATCCCTATGGTTCTGTACTCATCTCATGTTCACAGTGGGTAGCAACATTCACAGCAAATACATCTGCGGGAATTCTGGAAGGAAAGTTTATTATTCTGTAAGCCGCATTTGCTGCTACAAGTGATGAATCACAGGTAATATCTGCTTTGGCTTAATTGTCTTTCAAAGAGCCCATTAGCCCTCTAGTCTGAACACCCATATTATCAACATGAAACTGTGTCCTGCCCGTCTCACCTACAGAATACACATTGCTCATGTCTATCTGTGTTTCAGCTACTTTTGGTCTTTTGCATGACTAACAATTGAGCACATCTACAAGGAGTATTACAATGATAAGAGGCATTGATCAAGTAGACAACAAGAGACATTTTCCCAAGGCAGAAATGGCCAATACGCGGAGGCACAATTTTAAGGAGTTTGGAGCCCAGTCCATCACAAGTAAAGATCTAACCACCACCGAGCACATCTACAAGGAATGCTGCCAGCAAGAAGGTAGCATCCATCATCAAGGACATTAACCACCCAGGTCATGCTCTCTTTTCACTGCAGTCATAGGGAAGGAAGTGCAGGAGCCTCAGATACCACACCTCCAGGATCAGGAACAGTTATTACCCTTCAACCACCAGGCTCTTGAAACAGCATGGATAACTTCACTCAACTGAACACTGATAGACAATAGACAGTAGGTGCAGGAGTAGGCCATTCGGCCCTTCTAGCCAGCACCACCATTCACTGTGATCATGGCTGATCATACACAATCAGAACCCCGTTCCTGCCCTCTCCCCATATCCCTTGACCCCACTATCTATGAGCTCTAACTCTCTCTTGAATGCATCCAGAGACTTGGCCTCCAGTGCCTTCTGGGGCAGAGCATTCCACATATCCACCACTCTCTGGGTGAAAATTTTTTTCCGCATCTGTGTTCTAAATGGCCTACCCCTTATTCTTAAACTGTGGCCTCTAGTTCTGGACTCACCCATCAGCAGGAACATGCTTCCTGCCTCCAGCATGTCTAATCCCTTAATAATCTTATATGTTTCAATCAGACCCTCTCTCATCCTTCTAAATTCCAATGTATACAAGCCCAGTCGCTCCAATCTTTCAACATATGACAGTCCCGCCATTCCAGGAATTAACCTTGTGAACCTATGCTGCACTCCCTCAATAGCAAGAATGTCCTTCCTCAAATTTGGAGACCAAAACTGCACACAGTACTCCAGGTGGGGTCTCACCAGGGCCCTGTACAGCTGCAGAAGGACCTCTTTACTTCTATACTCAATTCCTCTTGTTATAAAGGCCAGCATGCCATTAGCTTTCTTCATTACCTGCTGTACCTGCATGCTTGCTTTCATTGACTGATGTACAAGAACACCTAGATCTCGTTCTACTTCCCCTTTTCCTAACTTGACTCCATTTAGATAGTAATCTGCCTTCCTGTTCTTGCCACCAAAGTGGATAACCTCACATTTATCCACGTTAAACTGCATTAAACTGATCTGATTTCACAACCTATAGGCTCAATTTCAAGGACTCTATAAATTCATGTTTATTTATTTACTTACTCACCTGTTCGTTTATTTATTGCTGTTTTGTATAGTATTTGCACTGTTTGTCTTCTTTTGCACATTGATTGTTTTGTAGTTTTTCATTGATTCTATTGTACTTCTTTGTACGTATTTTGGTAATAAATTTGCTTTGAACTTTGAATTTTTCACTGTGCTGAGGGTTTTATGTCACCATATCTGGTTGGAGTTAGCTGAAATGAACAAACACGTACAGTAAAGCTGCAATATTGACTTCTTTCCTTGTTATTTCCATTTGTCATGGTAAAACAGCCTTCCTTTTTTTTTTGCTCTTACTATCTCTTATTTCAGTTAGTCCTGACAAAGGGTCTCGGCCCGAAATGTCGACTGTACTTCTTCCTACAGATGCTGCCTGGCCTGCTGCATTCCACCAGTATTTTATGTGTGTTGCTTCCTTTCAAATATCAGATTTAATGAAACCAAACATAAACAAACTTTTTCTCTTCTCAGATGTTGCTGGATCAGCTGAGCATTCATGACACTGGGTTGGGTCAAGAATTCAATGACCAACTGGAAATGTTGTCAAACCTGCGATTAGTCACATTCTCAAATTCAAACCCCAAAATTTTAAAGATTAGTTTTATTTGTCACACATTTATTCAAACATCGAAACACTCAGACAAATACATCATTTGTGCCAACAGCCAATACAATCTGAGGATGTGCTAGGGGCAGCCCACAAGTAACACCATGCTTCCAGCACCCACATGCTCAATACTTACTAACCAGTACATCTTTGAAATGTGGGAGAAAACTAAAGCACCAGAGAAAACCCAGGTGATCATGGGGAGAACATTCAAACTCCTTACAGACAGCAGTGAGAATTGAACCCCAATTGCTGGCCTCTGACCTCTCTCATTAACAAGTCATTTTCACCCATTCACTGGGTGGTTTTTGATTTATGCACCATTCTCTGTAAACTCTAGAGACTGTTGTGTGTGTAAATCCTAGAGATCTGCAGTTTCTGAGATACTCAAACCACCCCATCTGATCATTCCATGGTCAAAGTCACTTAGATCACATTTTTTTCTCCCATTCTGATATTTGATCTGAACAACTACTGAACCTCTTGACCATGTCTCATGCTTTTATGCATTGAGTTGCTGTCACATGATTGACTGATTAGATATTTGTATTAATGAGCAGTTGTACATGTGTACCTAATAAAGTGGCCACTGAGTCTTCATTAGTTAGATAGAAGAGTATCAGGCTGTCTAAATGTTGAATGAGATGTTGTAGTAAATAGAAGTGTTTGAAGAATGTATTCCTTTAAGTATTTTCTGTTGAATAGTATACAAGTGTTCAAGTATTTTCACCTTCAACATTAGAACATAGAATATAGAAATTTACAGCACATTACAGGCCTTTCGGCCTACAATGTTGTACCAACCATGTAACCTACTCTAGAAATTGACTAGCTTTTCCCTGGTGCATAATCCTCTATTTTTCTAATCTCCATGTACCTATCTAAGAGGCTCTTAAAAGACCCTATTGTACCCGCTTGCATCACCATCACCAGTAGTGAATTCCACGCACCCACCACTCTCTGTGTGAAAAACCTACCCCTGACATCCCCTCAGTATCTATTTCTAAGTACCTTAAAACTATGTTCCTTCGTGTTAGCCATTTCAGTCCTGGGAAAAAGTCTCTGGCTATCCATACGATCAATGCCCCTCATCATCTTATACACTTCTATCAGGTCACCTCTCATCCCCAGTCACTCCAAGGAGAAAAGCACACACAAACTATTTTCATAAGGTACTCCCTCCAATCCAGGAAATATCCTTGTAAATCTCCTCCGCACTCTCTCTATAGTATCCACGTCCTTCCTGTAGTGAAGTGACCAGAACTGAACACAGGACTCCAAGTGGGGTCTGACCAAGGTCATCTATAGCTGTAACATTACCTCTTGGCTCATGAACTCAATCTCATGGCTGATGAATGCCAACACACCATATGCCTTCTTAACAACACTGCAGCAGCTTTGAGTGTCCTATGGACATGGACCCCAAGATCTCTCAGATCCTTCACACTGCCAAGAGCCTTAACATTTATATTATATTCTGTCTTCAAACTGGACCTACCAAAATTAACCACTTCACACTTATCTGGGTTGAAGTCCATCTGTCTCCTCTTAGCCCAGTTCTGCATCCTATTGATATCCAGCTATAACCTCTGACAACCCTCCAGACTACCTACAGCCACCTTTGCCTTCTGTTGCCAACCCAATTCTGGATCCACAAAGTAAGGTCTCCTTGGATCCCATGCCTCCTTACTTTCTGAAGGAGCCTGGCATGGGGAACCTTATCAAATGCCTTACTGAAATGCATATACACTATATCCACTGCTCTACCTTCATTAATGTGTTTTGTTACATCCTCAAATAATTTGATCAGGCTCATAAAGTATGATCTGCCCTTGACAAAGCCATGCTGATTATCCCTAATCAGATTAAGTCTCTTCAAATGCTCATAAGACCTGCCTCTTAGGATCTTGTCCAATAACTTGCCCACCACTGAAGTCAGACTCACTGGTCTATAATTTCTTGGGTTATCTCTACTCCCTTTCTTGAACAAGGGAACAACATTTGCAACCCTCCAGTCCTCTGGTACTTCTCCCATCCCTACCGATGCAAAAATCATTGCAAGAGGCTCAGCAATGTCCTCCCTCACTTCCCACAGTAGCTTAGGGTATATCTCATCCGGTCCCAGTGACTTATCTAGTTTAATGTTTTTCAAAAGCTCCAGCACACCCTTTTTCTTAATGTCTATAGGCTCAAGCATTTCAGTCTGCTGTAAGTCATTCCCACAATTGCCAAGGTCTTTTTCCCTGGTGAATACTAAAGCGAAGTATTCATTAAGTACCTCCACTACCTCCTCCAACTCCATGCACAGGTTTCCATTAATGCACCTGATTGGTCCTATTCTCACACGTTCAAGCTCTTCCTCTTCACATACTTGTAGAATGCCTTGGGGTTTTCCTGAATCCTGCTCGCCAAGGCCTTCTCATGGCCCCTTCTGGCTCTCCTAATTCCATTCTTAAGCTCCTTCCTAACAGCCTTGTAATTTTATAGAGCTCTAACAGTACATAGTTTCTTGAACCTTTTGTAAGCTTTTGTTTTCTTCTTAACTAGATTTTCTACATACTTTGTACACGATGGTTCTTTAACTCTACCATCCTTTCTCTGCCTCAATGGAGCATACCTATGCAGAACTCCATGGAAATGTTCCCTGAACATTTGCCACATATTTGCCATGCATTTCCCTGGGAACATCTGCTCCCAATTTATGCTCCCAAGTTCCTGCCTAATAGCATCATATTTCCCCCAACCACAATTTAATGTTTTCCCAAATTGTCTGCTCCTATCCCTCTCCAGTGCTATGGTGAAAGAGATAAATTTGTGGTCATTACTCTCCAAATATAAAATAACTACAGGCTCATTAAGCAGGTCTTCAGAATGTTGTGGAATTTAAATCAGGGACATTTCAAAGCTGCTATTAGCAATCTGATTAACATTATTAAAGGTGCATGGTGACATGATGGGATCCCTTAGTTTCTTACAAGACAATTCATTACATTAAGCTATTTTCTCAGTTGTGGGGAAGCTCCGACTAAATGAAGTTTATGACCTTTCTAATTACTAAAGCATGCACATTCACTGATCCATTACCCAATTAGATTAGTGTGTAATTTGATCATTCAATTGTAATTTTTATATTATAGGAAAGCACAGAGAGTAATAAAATATTTTGATTTGAGACCTAGTGACCATTCCATAAAATATGTGTTACATGTAGACAGTGAGGAAGAAATGTCATTGTTTAAAGATGTAACAGATTCAGATTCTGATTAATTTACTCATCAAAGCACACAGTGAAATGTATCATCTGTGTTAACACCAACACAACCTAAGGATATGCTTAGGGGGCAGCACTCTGGTGCCAACATAGATAGAGTCATAGAGTTATAGAAAACTACAGCATAGAAACAGACACTTTGGGCCATCTAGTCCATGCCAAACCATTTAAACTGCCTCATCCCTTCAACCTGCTCTGGGACACTGGGACCAGAGCCCTCCATACCTCTACCATCCATGTGTCTATCCAAACTTCTCTTAAATGTTGAAATCAAAATCACATCCACCGCTTGTGCTGGCAGCTCATTAGTTTACCCTCATGTTTCCCTTAAACACTTAACCTTTCACTCTTAACCCATGACCTCTAGTTGTAGTCTCACCCAGCCTCAGTGGAAAAAGCCTGATAGGTAAATGCAAGCTATACCTCTCATAATTTTGGATACCCCTTTCAAATCTTCTCTCAATCTTCTAAGTTTTAGAGAATAAAGTTCTAACCTATTCAATCTTTCATTATAATTCAGGTTCTCCAGTCCAGGCAGCAGCCTTGTAAATTTTCTCTGTACTCTTCCGAAGTTATATACATCTTTGCTGTGGGTAGGTGGCCAAAACTGCACAGAATACTCCAAATTAGGCCTCAGCAATGTCTTATACAATTTCAACATACTCCTATGGGAGTAGCAGTGTGGTGTTATTTACAGCAACCTCCGATTTACCCTTGTCTAATCACAAGACAACTTACAATGACCAATCAACCTACTAACCAGTATGTCATTGAACTGTGGGAGGAAACTACAGCACCCACACGTTCATGGGAGTACAAACGGGAATTGAACCTGGGCTGCTGGTACTGTTAGGTGTTGTGCTAACCACTACACTACCATGCCACCCGGTGCAGGTCGATGGAACTAGGCAGTTGAAATGGTTTGGCATGGATTAGATGGGCTAAGGGTGTGTTTCAGTACTGCAGTTTTCTATAGCTCAGTGACTCTAAGCTATGTTGGCACTGGAATGCTTGGCAATATTTGCAATGCTGCTCCCAGCATATGCTGAGGTTTTGTTAGTTGCTCATGCAAACAACACGTTTCACTGTGCATAGGAGATGCGTGGCATTCATAAACAGAAGAACAAAGCTATGGATCCAATACATAGTGGAATCATTCTTGTTACCTTCCTATTTGCAGGAAGTTTTCCAGAGATGATAGAATCTTGGCAACCACCAACAGAGTTTTCACTATCTCCAACAGACACATTTTTCAAACCTGTAGACTACCACTTTGGGATTTGACAAGTTTTATTCTCACCAGCATCTCCAACAGTTATTTTTTACAAACACTAATTTCCTTAGCTTCCTTATTTGCACTGGACCTTTGGTTCTCAGCATATCTGATAGATTGTAGCTTTCCATGAGATTTATTTTATACGTATATAAAGTTTTCTTACATATCAGATTATTTTTAAATCTCCTAATTTTGAAACAGTGAGTTCTAGTTCTAGATTCTGTCACAAGAGGATGAAACCACCCCACATTCACTCTGTCGAACTCCTCAAGGTTTTGTATGTTTTACTCACCGAGAATCTGAAAGAGAACATTATTTATATTTTTATTATCTTAGTTTAAAGGTCAATTGTTAAAACGACCATAAGACCTAGGTGCAGAATCAGGCTATTCAGCTCATTGAATCTGCCCTGCCATTCCATGGTTGATTTATCATCCCTTTCAACCCCATTCTTTCGCCTTCTCCCCGTAACTTTGATACCCTGACTAACCAAGAACCTATCTACCACTGCTTTAAATATACCAATAACTTGGCCTCCACAGCCATCTATGGTAATGAATTCCATAGATTCACCACCCTATATCCAATTACACCCTATAAATGTAATTATATTTTATTATTTCAGATGCTTAATGATGATAAAAGATCCTCACCCCTCAGAACCTGCGCTCTTCCCATTACTACCATCGCAGAGGAGGTACAGGAGCCTGAAGACCCATACTCTATGTTTCAGGAACAGCTTCTTCTTCTCCACCATCAGATTTCTGAATGGCCCATGAACACTAGCTTTTGGAACATAGAACAGAACTGTACAGCAAAGAAACAGGCCCTTCGTCCCACAATATTGAGCTGAAACATTAACATCGTCCAAGATCAATCTAACCATTCCCTCCCTCCCTCTATTTTTCTGTCATACAGCTGCCTATCTAAGACTCTACTTTGTTTTTGTGACATTTTTTATGTCTTACAGCTACCACAAAACAACAAATTTCATGACCTATGTCAGTGATAATAAAACTAATTCCGATTCATTGATGTATATCCATGTTTTTAAGCAGTATGGGAAAGAAGTCTTGGGCTCTGAAACAGAAATTTTACATTTAATCTAATTGAAAAAGCCTTTTTGATTTATTTAACATACGCGTTAAACAAAATATTTTCCAGGAATGCAATGCTCCTGCAAATTGAGGAACGTGTGTTTGCCTCTACTTAAATAAATAATGTCTTTCTACCCAACCCCCAGCATTTCTAAGAGCTCCAAAGCATAAAATAGATAAATTTCTTATCTGCAGGCAAGTAAATTAAGGAATATATTAAAGAAACAAGTCTCAATAAAAATTCTGTGGTAATCCTTTCCTGATATCAGTAATTAAGATCCCCCACTTTGAAAGACTTATCTCCCTCTTCCAGACCTACTTTTCAAAGAACGTTGCAAACATAGTATAGAGTTGTCTCCTCCAGCCTGTTAGTCAATATTTATCTGACTTATAATGTTCCCCATATAAAACACTTAAAGATAGGAAATTTAACTGAATTACATGGGCCTTAAAGAAAATGTTTGACAGCTGCATATAGACTTTTTATTTTAATTTTCATAAAATAATAGGAAACTCATAATATTATAGGTTACTATAGCAATATTTTCTTTAACATTTATGACAGAATTATTTGTAGAAATCAACAATGCATTATATGTGATTCTCAGCCTTAACCACCATTGCAAAAGTTTTTACATAAAACTGAGCTACAATTAGAAGAAAGCTGCAGTATGACCATTAATTTAAATTATTCTCTGATATTAATGTAGCCTAATTAATTAATTAACATGTTACCTGGCATAAGAAGTCTAACAAAACCATCTGGTTAGACTGCACTTGGAGTACTGTGTTCAGTTCTGGTTGCTTCATTATAGGAAAGATATGAAAGCTTTAGAGAGAGTGCAGAGATTTACCAGGATGCTACCTCAACTAGGTTGAGTGAGCTAGGGCTTTTCTCTTTGGAGTGAAGGAGGATGAGAGGTAATTTGGAAGAGGTGTACGAAGTGATAAGAGGCATAGATAGAGTAGACAGCTGACGCCTTTTCCCAGGGTGAAAATGGCTAATAAGAGGGGGCATAATTTTAAGGTATAAATACAAGAGGTTCAGCAGATATTGGAAATTGTGAGCAGCACACACAAAATACTGGAAGAACTCAGCAAGTCAGGCATCATCTAAGGAGGGTAATAAACAGTCAATGCTTCAGGCTAAGATCCTTCATCAAGACTGGAAAGGAAGAGGGGAGAAGCCAGAATAAGAAGGTGTGTGGAAGGGAAGGAATACAAGCTTGCAGGTGATAGGTAAATCCAATCTATGTTGGGTCTCACTGATGTAGAGGAGGCTGCACGGAGAGTACCAGATACAGTACTCAACAAAGTAGTCATGCAGAAAGAAATGACATTTCAGGCTAATAAGACCAAGAGGAATATGACTAGAATTAGGCCATTCGACTCATCAAGTCTACTCTGCCATTCCATCAAGGCTAACTTATTATCCCTCTCAAACCCATTCTCCTGCTTTTTCTCATAAACTTTGCATCCCTTACTAATCAACAACCTATCAACCTCTGTTTCAAACATACCCATTGATTTGGCCTCCCTACCTGTCTGTGGCAATGAATTCAACAGATTCACCACCATCTGGCTAAAGAAACTTTTCCTATTCTCAATTCTAAATGAACATTCCTCAATTCTGAGACTGTGTCCTCTGCTCCTAGACTCCCCCACTAAAGGAAACATCCTCTCCACATCATTGTATCCTTGTCGATTCAGAATCAGGCTCCTGGGTGCTATTATTTTGGAGGACCTGTTCTGGTCCCAGCACGTAAATGCAATTACAAAGAAAGCATGGAATCACCTCGATTTCATTAGGAGCTTGCAAAGATTTGGCAAGGCATCTAAAACTTTGACAAAGTTCCATAGATGTGTGGTGGAGAGCATATTGACTGACTGCATCACAACCTGGTATAGAAACACCAATACACTTGAACAGAAAATCCTATAAAAAGTAATGGATATGGCCCAGTTCATCACAGGTAAAGACCTCCCTACCATTGAGCATATCTACATGAAGCTTTGTGTGGGAAAGCAGCATTCATCTTCAGGGACCCCCCACTACCCAAGTCATGCTTTCTTCTCGCTTCTGCCACCAGGAAGAAGGTACAGAAGCCTCAGGACTCACACCATCAGTTTCAGGAACAGTTCTTGTTCCTCAACCATCAGACTCTTGAACAAGAGGGGATAAATTCACTCAACCTCATCTGCCTTATCATTGAAATGTTCCCACAACCTACAGACTCACTTTAAAGGACTCTTCATCTCATGTTCTCGATTATTGTTTGTTTGTTTGTTTGTTTGTCTATTTATTTATTTATTTATTTATTTATTTATTTATTTATTTATTTATTATTGTTATTTCTTTATTTTTGCATTTGTACAGTTTGCTATCTTTTGCAGATTGGTTGAATGCCCAAGTTGGTGCATTCTTTTATTGCTTCTATTATGGTTATTATTCAATTATGGATTTATTGAGTACTGTATGTCCACAAGGAAATGAATCTCAGGGTTGTATATAGTGACATGTATGTTCTTTGATAATAAATTTACTTTGACCATTGAACTTTGTTTATGTTGTGAAATTTGTTGTTTTGCTGCAGCAGTACAGTACAATATATAACAAAGTATATATAAATTACAATAATAAATATTATATATTATAAATATACACTATTTATGTAATTTAATTATATATATTAAAAATTAAATTACATAAGTAGTGCAAAATGAGAGCTAAAAAGAAGATGTGGTGACCATGGGTTTATTGTCCATTCAGAAATCTGATGGCAGAGAGGAAGAACTGTTCCTAAAGCATTGAGTGTGTGTCTTCAGGCTACTGTACCCCCTCCCTGGTGGCAGCAATGAGAAGAGGCCATGTCCTGGCTGATGGATGCCACCTTTTTGAGGCATCACCTTTTGAAGATGTCCTCAATGGAGGCCAGAGCCCATGAAGGAGCTGACTGAGTTTATAACTTTCTGCAGCTTTTTCTGATTCTCCACATTGCCTCCTCCACACCAGACAGTGATGCGACTAGTTAGAATGCTCCCTACGGTATATCTGTAGAAATTTGCAAGAATTTTAGGTCTCAAATGAACTGGGTCATTGTGCTCTGGGTGGATTGATGTTTTCGTGAAGTCAGAAAGACAGCAGATGGTAGAATCTGGAGCAACATACAAAACGCTGGAGGAATTCAGAGAGTCAGTTCGACCCACTGAGTTCCCCCAGCAGTGCTTTTAATATTTTCACATCTTGAAAGGAATGATATCATTGTGAGCTGGGTAAAATTCTCTGCTTGTTGCTAAGATTCTGTATGTGCTGCAAGATTTCTAGAGAGGCGTAAAGCTGTAGAAATCAATAATTGTAACATTTTATTTTGTATTCTTTTATTGTTTTTCCTTAAACTACCTCAATGCACTGTTGTAATGAAATAATCTATATGGATAGCAAGCGAGAGATGTTTTTCACTGTACCTCAGTACATCTGCCAATAGTGAATCAATTTACCAATGTACGTAACACACCCTCAGCATCCTCTTTCAGTCTGCACATACCTGACATTAGAACATAGACCGTCACAGCATGGCCCTCCATGTTGTGCTGGCCGTTTAATCGACTCCTAGATCAGTCTAATCCATCTCTCCCACATAACCCTTCATTTTTCTTTCATCCATTTGGCTATTAGTCAGCTCTATTGTACTGTATGTCTAAACAAGGTGGTAGAAGAGCAAGAGAAGTATTATCAATTCTAAATCTCACTGAATTTACCACTAACAGCCACCATTACAGATACTGAAATAATGCATATCCTGGAAGGGAATGGAATCAAAGCTTTGTAGTGTGAACCTTGAAGGTTAGCAGGAGCAGGGAAAGTATCAGAGTGTCACACCCTATACTTATCTTTATGTCTCATGAAGGGTGTAGGGAACAGAGATCATGGGTTGATTGAGACTTTAGAATAGAGTTCGTGATGAGCTCAAGTTTATGGTGAGAGGCTGGCCTGGGATAGTTTGGTCCAGACTTGGTAAAAGCATATGTGAGGATTTTGGAAATAGACAGAGGATGGGCTGTTGCACAAGGCAATACGGACAACCTTGATGACAAAAAGAAAATACATGTAGGAGCTTTGGTCAAAGACAGATGTACTTCAGGAAGGGAAAGCTGGGGAAACACTCACCAGTCTTCATTGATGGGCTAGCAGTTGAAAGGGTGAGCAACTTCAAGGTTCAGGGCATCAACATCTCAAAGGAACTGTCCTGGGTCCAATATAATGATACAATCATGAAGAAGGCACACCAGCAGCTCTACCCCAATAGGAGCTTGAGGAGATTTGATATCTCACCAAAGACTCCTCCAAATTTCGACAGATGTACCATGGAAAACTTTCTGATGGGTTGTATCCTCACCTGGTATGAAAGTTCCAATGTACAGGATCAAAAGAGGGTGCAGAAAGTTCCATCATAGGCACTAGCCTCCCCATCATAGAACCATAGAACATTACAGCACAGTAATGTTCAGCCCTCCATGTTGTGCCGACCCATATAATCCTTTACAAAAAGTACTAAACCCACACTACCCCATAATCCTCTATTTTTCTTTCATCCATGTGCCTGTCCAAGAGGCTCTTAAATACCCCTAATGTTTTAGCCTCCACCACCATCCCTAGCAAGCCATTCCAGGCACTCACAACCCTCTATGTAAAAAAACTTATCCCTGATGTCTCCCCTAAACTTCCCTCCCTTAATTTTGTACAGATGCCCTCTGATGTTTGCTGTTGGTGCCCTGGGAAACAGGAACTGACTATCCACCCATCTATGTCTCTCATAATCTTGTAGACCTCTATCAAGTCCCCTATCATTCCTCTACGCTCCAAAGAGAAAAGTCCCAGCTCTGCTAACCTTGCTTCATATGACTTGTTCTCCAAACCAGGCAACATCCTGGTAAATTTCCACTGCACCCTCTCCATACCTTCCACATCCTTCCTATAATGAGGTGACCAGAATTGAACACAATACTCTAAGTGCAGTTTCACCAGAGATTTGTAGAGTTGCAACATGACCTCTCTACTCTTGAACTCAATCCCCCTGTTAATGAAGCCTAGCATCCCATAGGCCTTATTAACTACACTATCAACCTGCGCAGTGACCTTGAGGGATGTATGGATTTGAACCCCAAGGTCCCCTTGTTCATCCACACTCTTAAGTAACTGACCATTAATCCCGTACTCAGTCTTCTGGTTTGTCCTTCCAAAATGCATCACCTCACACTTATCCAGATTGAACTCCATCTGCCATTTTTCTGCCCAACTCTGCAGCCTGTCTATATCCTCTTGTAACCTTCGACAACCTGCAGCTCCATCCACAACTGCTCCAATCTTTCTGTCATCCACAAACTTACTCACCCATCCTTCTGCCTCTACATTCAGGTCATTTATAAAAATCACAAATAGCAGGGATCCCAGGACAGATCCTTCCGGCATTCCAGGTAGCATACTTTCACCAACCTCCAGGCAGAATACTTTCTTTTCACATCTACCCTCTGCTTTCTTCCTTTAAGCCAATGTTTTATCTGAACAGCCAAGGTTCCACTTACCCCCGCCTCATGACTTTCTGGATGAGTCTCTCGTGAGGGACCTTGTCAAATGCCTTGCTAAAGTCCATGTAGACCACAATCACTGCCCTACCCTCATCAATTTCTTTTGTTATCTCTTCAAAAAACTCAATCAGGCTCATGAGGCATGATCTTCCCTTCACAAAGCCATGTTGACTATCGATGAGTAGACTGTATTTCTCCAAATGCTCGTAGATCCTATCCTTAAGAATTCTTTCCAGTAGTTTGCAGACCACCGACGTAAGACTCACCAGTCTATAATTCCCAGGTTTCTCCCTATTAACTTTTTTAAACAAGGGAACTACATTTGCCATTCTCCAGTCCTCCGGCACTTCCCCTGTAGCCAAAGAGGATTCAAAGATCATAGCGAATGCTCCAGCGATCTCTTCTCTCAATTCCCACAACAACCTGGGGTGTATCATATCCGGTCCTGGGGATTTATCAATCTTGACAATCTCACCAAGGACATCTTCAAGAGGCAGTGTCTCTAGAAAACAGTATCCATCCCTAAGGGCCCTCACCATCCAGTGCATACCCTCTTTGCATTATACCAGCAGGAATGAGGTGCAGAAGTCTGAAGACCCATATTCAATAATTCAGAAACAGTTTCTTCCCTCCACATTGAGATTTCTGAAATAGTCCATGAACCCACGAACACTACCTCACTAATTTGCTCTTTTTTTGCATGGTTTATTTATATTTTATATATTTCTTATTCTAATTTATGTTAAATTTTTTTATGTACAGCTGCCACAAAACAAGAAATTTCATGACATACAGTAAACAGAACCTATTGTATCTGCTTCAGTCTTAGACAGAGACTGAAAAGGAGAATGACTTTGTGGTGATTGTTTTTTCTCTACCAAATCTTTAATTGGAGAAAATTTACACTCACCTAAAACAGGGTGCTAAAAAGACACTATGATAAAACAGGCAGTGGGAGAGTTGAGAAAAAAGGTTTTAATGTCATTGTCAGCTTACATATGGAGTCATATTTTTAGATGGTGTCACCCAAGGACAATGTGTTAATGAGAAGCAGGGGACACAGAATACATCTTTGGGATCGACCAAGTCTTCCCCTTTAGTTTGTATGTTGTATCATCATACTTATTTTATATTGCACATTTAAGAGAAGTTTTGATAGGTACATAGACAGCAGGGTATGGAGGGATATGTTCCAACCTCAGGTTGATGGGACTAGGCTGAAGATCAGATCAGCATGCACTAGATGGGCTGAAAGTCCTATTTCTGTGCCATAGTGCTTTATGTCAGCCAGCAACTATGGAGAGGAATAAACAGTCAATGTTTCAGACTGAGAATCTTCATCAGTCCTGGTGAATGGTTTGTGCCCAAAACATTGCTCTCTATAGTTGCTGCCTGACTTTTTGAGTTCCTCTAGCATTCTGTGTGTTACTCTGGATTTCCAATATCAGCAGAATCTTTTGTGTTCATGTAATAGTTTATGACTCTATTCAATCTACAATTCACCTTTCACAAGTGATTTCTGCATTTGCTAGTGACTAAATTAATTGTGTGGGAAATTCTATGATCCACCTCTGTTAGTCAAGACTAATGAACTGCTGATTGTTAATAAATCAGTAGAATACACTCACACTGGTAATACTTGTTATGATTACTGTTAACATAAGAAAATCAGATAATATAAAATGGAACAATAAATGGACACCTTGCCATCTTCTCTCAGACTGGTTATCCAACAAATAATTGGAATATCTTGTTGTTATTTAATGATCTCTTCAAAGTGCTTGAAGAAAATGATGCCTTTTGATGAGGAAATAATCAAAACAGTTTAAACACAGGTGCTCCAGTCAAAATTAATAAAATCATATGTAGAAGATGAGTGTTTCACAAGGGGTTCCTCTGTCAACTGGAGTGAAATGAAGGTCAGTTTCCTTCAAACTATTTAAATACTAACTTAGATAATAGAATTCTTTTTAATTAATTATAAGTATTATTTAATCTTCTGTATTTTATGAATGTTTTCCTTTATCATAGATCAGTTTGGAAAAATACCAAAGTCATGACATTATTTGAGAAGGGTAGAAGAGATAAATAAGGAAATTATAGACCTATTAGTCTAACATTTGCTATGGGGAATGCTCTACCAATCTCTCATTAGAGACTGAATGACTGAGCACTTGCACAAATATAAGAAGATCTGAATGTTATTTGTGAAGGGTGACTCATGTCTGATGAGCTTAGTTGAATGCTTTGAGGAGATAACTAAAGTAATCTATAAGGGAGCGTGCATGGATTTTAATTATATTATCATCCAGAAGCTACTCACTTAGTTTCTGTGCAAGAGACTATTAACAAAAAAGAGAACACAAGAAATTAGAGGGAACCTATGCATTTGGATAGAGATCGTAAAGTTGGTAAAGTTAGAGAATAATGATTAAAGTTACTAGTGATGTGTGGTATGAATATGAGAGGGTGGGGTCACAGTTCTTCATTGTGTTTATATATGATCTGGATTCAGTTAAAAATGTTCAAAGTTTAAAGTAAATTTATTGCCAAAGTACATATATGTCATATATCCCATGAAATTCACTTCCTTGATGGCATTTACAGTAGAACAAGGAAATACAATTGAATCAATGAAAAACTACACACAAAGACTGAAAAAATGTGCCGTGTTGTGTGACAAGGGAAACCATTATCTTCTGACCAATGTAGTTCGTGGGAAATCTTTCTATAAAAGTGGTTTGCCATTGCCTTCTTCTGGGCAGTGACTTTACAAGACAGGTGACCCCAGCCATTATCAATGCTCTTCAGAGATTGTCTGCTTGGCATCAGTGGTTCCATAACCAGGACTTGTGATATGCACCATCCACCACCTGCTCCCGTGGCTTCACATCACTGATCGGGAGGCTAAGCAGGTGCTACACCTTGCCCAAGGGTAACTGCAGGCTAGTGGAGGGAAGGAGTGCCTTCCACCTCCTTTGGTAGAGTTGTACCTCCACCCTGCCACCTAATATTAAAAATATGATTGTAAAGAGTCCTTCAAACTGAGTGTGTAATTCAGTGTTGTGGTGATTGAAGTTATCCATGCTGGTTCAGGAGCCTGATGATTGTAGGAGAATAATTATTCCTAAACCTGGTGGTGTAGGACCTAAGGCTCCTGTACCCACTGCCTGATGGCAACAGACAGAAAAATATCCAATTTCTTGCTGATGACAAATTAGATGGCAGAGCAGAGGGGTTCAGAAAGGTGGACAGGGACATTAATAGATCAAGTGAGGGATGGAAATTTCCATCTGGAGTTGAAGTGGCTAAGTAAGATTATCCATTTTGGCCCTCTGAAAAGCAATCAAAATATGTTTAAGTGATCTGAATGCAGGTGTTTTGGAGTACTTAAATAAGAATCTAAGTTTTTGCTGATGAAAATAAATTAATAAAACTGACAAGAAGGTCAAAATCACAAATGTTTGTTGGCTATTGTCTAACGTGGCCATAGAATCATAGAGTTGTACAGCATGGCAACAGGCCCTTTGGCCAACTGATCATTTACAACAATCCTGCATTAACACCACCCTTGGCAGAAACTCCCACATCTTGAAAACAGAAAAGAGAGTTCACTAATAAATCCTTTCTAGCTCAGTGTCTATAACATGGTTCAGCAGTCTACACGATTTTCTTTAATTATTTCTGCCTTACCACAGCCTGGTATGGAAACACCAATGCCTTTGAACAGAAAATCCTACAAAACATATTGGATATAGCCCAATCCATCACAGAAAAACCCTTCCTAACACTGACACATACACAGAGCACTGTCGCAGAGGGCAGCATCCATCATCAAGGACCTTCACCACCCAGGTCATGCTCTCTTCTTGCTGCTGCCATTAGGAAAAAGTTACAGGAGCCTCAGGACTCACACCACCAGGTTCAGGAACAGTTATTACCCTCAATCCAGTGGGGATAACATCAATTAACTTCACTCTGCCCATCACTGATGTGCTCCCATAACCTATGGACTCACTTTCAAGGATTCATCTCATGCTCTCAATATTTATTTGTTATTACTTTTTTTTATTTTCATTTGTTGGCCTTTGCACATTGGTTGTTTGTCCGTACTTTTGGGTGTGGTCTGTCACTGATTCTACAATGTTTCTTGGATTTACTATGTATGCCCACAAGAAAATGTATTTCAGAGTTGTATATGGGCACATGTGTACTTTGTTGAACTTCTATGTTTCATTCATTATTTCCTGTCCGTCCACTGATGCTTCTTTGTTAGGACATAGAACAATACAACACGGGAACAGGTCCTTCAGCCCATGGTCTGAATGAATCCTATCTGCCTGCACATGGCCTATATCTCTGCATCCTCTGACTATTCATTTGTCTGACTAAGTGCCATTTAAACACTCTTATTGCATCTGTTCCCACCACTTTCCCTGGCAGGAATATGGTGACACTTGTGGGCTGCCCCCAGCACATCCTTGGGTGTGTTGGTTGCTAACACAAATGACACATTTCACTGTACATATATTCCAATGTACACATGATAAATAAATAAATCTGAAAACTAGAATTCCAGGCAAGTCCCAGCAGGCGGCACGGCACGGCAGCAACGACCTTTCAGACCTGGTGTTACTTTAATTTAATTTTCTAATTTAATTTTGCGGCACAATTTTTGATTAGGGCACATGGATAATAGAGCGACTATTTACCATCACCAGATACTGCTACAATACAGAGATCACCCAAAAACAAACCTTCATGAAGATCTGCTGGTTAAATTACACGGCCTCGGCTTGCTGAGGGGAGCGGGCCTACAGTCCTCGGAGTCGCCTGATGCTGATGGCCGAAGGAAGCAGAAGCGAAGAAAGCAGGCAAGGGTCCGTGCCAGGCAAAAAGCAAACCCTAGCTGGTCGGCTCTCCCATCCATTCTGCTCTCCAATGTCTGCTCCCTGGACAATAAATTGGACTACATCCAACTCCAACGAAACACTCAGCAGGAGTATAGAGTCTGCTGTGCGTATGTTTTCACAGAAACGTGGCTCACCGACGGAATCCCGGACGCCGCCATTCAGCTGGACGGGCTTGCCTTGTTTTGAGCAGACAGAGATGCAGCTCTTTCCAGTAAGTGTCGTGGTGGTGGTTTGTGTGTTTACATCAATACGGAATGGTACAAGAACTCTGTGCTGGTTTCCAGATACTGCTCATCGCTAGTGGAGTTTGTGACTGTTAGATGCAGACCATTTTATTTACCACGGGAATTCACCACTGTCCTTATAGTCGGTGTCTACATTCCCCCCAGCGCTAATGCTAAGGAGGCGCTCTGTGACCTGTACGGGGCTATTAGCGAACTGCAGAACGCACACCCTAATGGACTGTTTATTGTCGCCATAGATTTTAACCACGCAAACCTCAAGTCAGTGCTCTCCAAATTCCATCAGTATGTGGATTTTGCAACGAGAAGGGCGAACGCCTTAGACCTTGTTTACACAAACATCCCCGATGCGTACCAGGTGGAGCCCCACCCCCACCTCGGTTACTCAGACCACATCTCTGTTATGCTCATCCCAGCATACAGACCGCTCGCCAGGTGCTCCTGACCAGTTCAGAAGCAGGTGAAAACTTGACCAGCAGGAGCCATCTCTGCTCTTCAAGACTGCTTTGAGCACACTGACTGGCACATGTTCAGGGAGGCTGCAACCGATGGCGACTCTGCCAACTTAGAGGAGTACACGGCATCAGTGACCAGCTACATCAGCAAGTGCATCGATGACGTCACTGGGTCCAAGACCATCACTACATGTGCTAACCAGAAGCCATGGATGACCGTGGAGGTGCATGCGCTGCTGAGGACTCGTGACTCCGCCTTCAGAGCAGGTGACAAGGCACCCCTAACAACAGCAAGGGTCAAACTATCCCAGGCTATCAGAGAGGCAAAGTGTGCACACACCCAGCGAATTCACAGCCAATTCCATGATGGCAGTGACACGCAGTGCATGTAGAAGGGCATCCAGGACATCACCAACTACAGGACAACATCACCTGACTGTGTGGGTGACGCCTCCCTCCCAGATGCACTGAACAACTTCTATGCTCATTTTGAGGTGGAAAATGACGTGGCAGCGATGAAGTCCACCCCTCCTCCAAATGACCAGGTGCTGTGTCTTACCGTGGCCGATGTGAGGAGAACCCTGTGCAGGGTCAACTCATGGAAGGCTGCTGGACCAGACAATATTCCTGGCAGAGTGATTAGAGGATGTGCAGACCAGCTAGCAGATGTTCTCACTTACATCTTCAACATTTCCCTGAGCAGCGCCATCGTTCCAACATGCTTCAAGACCGCCACCACCGTCCCCGTGCCAAAGAAGCCTTCAGTGTCCTGCCTCAATGACTACCGTCCCATTGCACTCACATCTATCATCATGAAATGTTTCAAGAGGCTCATCATGAGGCACATCAAGACCCTGCTGCCCCCCTCATTGAACCCCCTGCAGTTTGCGTACTGTCCCAATCGTTCAACAGACGACGCCATTGCCATCACCCTCCACCTGGCCCTAACCCACCTGGACAAAAAAGACACGTACGTTCATAGACTTCAGTTCAGCATTCAACACAATCATTCCTCAGAAACTGATTGGAAAGCTGAACCTACTGGGCCTGAACACTTCCCTCTGCAACTGGATACTAGACTTCCTGACTTTGAGACCTCAGTCAGTCCAGATCGGAGGCAGCATCTCCAACACCATCACACTGAGCACGGGGGCCCCCCAGGGCTGTGTGCTCAGTCCACTGCTGCTCACTCTGCTGACCCATGACTGTGCTGCAACACACAGCTCGAACCACATCATCAAGTTTGCCAATGACACGACCGTGGTGGATCTTATCAGCAAGAACGACGAGCCAGCATACAGAGAGGCGGTGCAGCGGCTAACGGACTGGTGCAGAGCCAACAACCTGTTTCTGAATGTGAACAAAACAAAAGAGATGGTTGTTGACTTCAGGAGGGCATGGAGCAACCACCCTCCACTGAACATCGATGGCTCCTCAGTGGAGATCATTAGGAGCACCAAATTTCTTGGTGTTCACCTGGCGGAGAATCTCACCTGGTCCCTCAACACCAGCTCCATAGCAAAGAAAGCCCAGCAGTGTCTCTACTTTCTGCGAAGGCTGAGGAAAGTCCATCTCTCACCCCCCATCTTCATCACATTCTACAGAGGTTGTATTGAGAGCATCCTAAGCAGCTGCATCACTGCCTGGGTCGGAAATTGCACCATCTCGGATCGCAAGACTCTGCAGCGGATAGTGAGGTCAACTGAGAAGATCATTGGGGTCTCTTTTCCCGCCATTACAGACATTTACATTACACGCTGCATCCGCAAAGGAAACAGCATTATGAAGGACCCCATGCACCCCTCATACAAACTCTTCTCCCTCCTGCCATCTGGGAAAAAGCACCAAAGCATTTGGGCTCTTATGACCAGACTACATAACAGTTTCTTCCCTTAAGCCATCAGACTCCTCAATACCCAGAGCCTGGACTGACACCAATTTACTGCCCTCTACTGTGCCTATTGTCTTGCTGATTATTTATTGTAATGCCTGCACTGTTTTGTGTACTTTATACAGTACTGGGTAGGTCTGTAGTCTAGTGTAGTAGGTTTTTTTTCTGTGTTGTTTTTACGTAGTTCAGTGTAGTTTTTGTACTGTTTCATGTAGCACCATGGTCCTGAAAAATGTTGTCTTGTTTTTACTGTGCACTGTACCAGCAGTTATGGTCGAAATGACAATGAAAAGTGACTTGACATGACTTGAACTATGCCTTCTAGTATTTGACAAATCCACCCTGGGACAAAAATCATAAGGAGGGAATGAAATATGAAGCTAAACTAGCCATAATATCAAAAATGATACTAAATATATACGAAGAATAAGAGAGGTGAGGTTAGATATTGGACCACTGGAAAATAATAATGGAGAAGCAGTAATGGGGGACAAGGCGTACAAAAAAGCTGGATGAACTCAGCAGGTCAGGCAGCATCTGTTGAAAGGAGCAGTCAACGTTTTGACCTGAAACGTTGACTGCTCCTTTCAACGGATGCTGCCCGACCTGCTGAGTTCATCCAGCCTTTTTGTACGTCTTGATTTGACCACAGCATCTGCAGTGCACTTTGTGTTTAATGGGGGACAAGGAAATGGTGGATAAACTGAATAAGTATTTTACATCACTTCTCACTTTGGAAGTTTGAGAGTGTCAGGGGATAGAAGCGAGTGCAGTTCCTATTACTAGGGAGAAGATATTTGGGAAACAAAAAGGTCTGAAGGCAGATAACTCACTTGACCAGATGAACCACAGACAGGATTCTAAAAGAGATAGCTGACCAGACTGTGGAGGCTTTAGTAATGATCTTTCAAGAATCAATAGATTCTTGAACGGTTCTGGTAGACCAGATAATTGCAAATGTCACGCCACTCTTCAAGAAGGGCAGATGGAAAAAGAAAGAAAATTATAGGCCAGCTAGTCTGATCTCAGTGGTTGGGAAGATGTTGGAGTTGATTGTTAAGGATGTTGTTTCGGGGTACTTGTAGGTATATAACAAAATAGGCCAGGCAGCATGGTTTCCATAAAAGAAAATCTTGCCTGATAAATCAGTTGGAATACTTTGAAGAAATAACAAGTAAGATAGACAAAAGGGAATTGGTGAATGTTGTGTAATTGGATTTTCAGAAGGCTATTCACACATGAGGCTGCTTAACAAGCCATGGTATTACAGGAAAGACACTAGCATGGATAGAGTATTGGCTGACTGGCAGGAGGCAAAGAGTGGGAATAAAGGGAGCCTTTTCTGTTTGTCACCAGTGACTAGTGGTGTTCCATAGGGGATGTGTTGGAACAAATTATTTTACAATAATTTGGATGATGAAGCTGATGGCATTGTGGCCAAGTTTGCAGATGATATGAAAATGGAGGGTCAGGTAGTGTTGAGGAATTAGAGAGGCTACAGAAGGATTTAGATAGATTAGGAGAATAGGCGAAGAGATGGAAAATCGAAGATATGGAGAGGATGTTTCCTATAATGGAGGAGTCTAGGAACAGAGGGCATAGCCTCAGAATCAAGGATATCCCTTTAGAAAAGAGATGAGGAGGAACCTCTTTAGCCAGAAGGCTGTGAATCTGTGGAATTTGTTGCCACAGGTAACTACGGAGGTCAAGCCATTTATTATATTTTAAGTGTAAGTTGATCAGTTCTTGATTAGTAATGGTGTCAAAGGTTACGGGGAGAAAGCAGAAGAATGGTGTTGAGAGAGAGAATAAATCAGCCAGAATGGAATGATGGAACTGACACAATGAGCTGAATGGGTTTATTCTGCTCCTATGTCTTATGGTCTTATGGGTGGGTCACTAACTATTTCTGTGCTAAATCAGTGTAAGTTGCAAGCGCAGTATGTGCGCTTGCAACACTGTGTGTCAGACAGAGTGGTAAGCAGCACTGGGGCTCCACAGGGGATTGTCCTGTCTCCCTTTCTCTTCACCATCTACACCTCGGACTTCAACTACTGCACAGAGTCTTGCCATCTTCAGAAGTTTTCTGATGACTCTGCCATAGTTGGATGCATCAGCAAGGGAGATGAGGCTGAGTACAAAGCTACGGTGGGAAACTTTGTCACATGGTGTGAGCAGAATCATTTGCAGCTTAATGTGAAAAAGACTAAGGAGCTGGTGGTGGACCTGAGGAGGGCTAAGGCACCGGTGACCCCTGTTTCCATCCAAGGGGTCAGTGTGGACATGGTGGAGGATTACAAATACCTGGGGATACGAATTGACAATAAACTGGACTGGTCAAAGAACACTGAGGCTGTCTACAAGAAGGGTCACAGCCGTCTCTATTTCCTGAGGAGACTGAGGTCCTTTAACATCTGCCAGATGATGCTGAGGATGTTCTATGGGTCTGTGGTGGCCAGTGCTATCATGTTCGCTGTTGTGTGCTAGGGCAGCAGGCTGAGGGTAGCAGACACAGCAGAATCAAGAAATTCATTTGTAAGGCCAGGGATGTTGTGGGGGTGGAACTGAACTCTCTGACGGTGTTGTCTGAAAAGAGGATGCTGTCCAAGTTGCATGCCATCTTGGACAATGTCTCCCATCCACTCCATAATGTACTGGTTAGGCACAGGAGTAGATTCAGCCAGAGACTCATTCCATCGAGATGCAACACTGAACGTCATAGGAAGTCATTCCTGCCTGTGGCCATCAAACTTTACAACTCCTCCCTGGGAGTGTCAGACAACCTGAGCCAATAGTCTGGTCCTGGACTAATTTCCACTTGGCATAATTTACTTATTATTATTTAATTATTTATGGTTTTATATTGCTATATTTCTACACTATTCTTGGTTGGTGCGACTGTAACCAAACCCAATTTCCCTCGGGATCAATAAAGTATGTCTGTCTGTAAAGTTGGTGTCAGTTTCACCAATTCATAACTGCAACTGCTGGTAGTTTTCTCATCATTACTATAGCAAACTGAAGCCCATGACTTATCAGTCAAGATTAATTTTCTTTCAATATACTAGCTTCATGTCATTGGAGAGCACAGTAACTATGGAAATGACTTACTTGCATTCAGACAGTAGGTTACCTAACTTATGTTTGGCTGCACCCTAGTGTCTGATCAGGGAATAGCACTGCCAGAGATCTGTGAAGGATTTCAGAATCAAAATTATTATCACTCACATATGTATATATAGGGAAATTTGTTGCTCACAATGACTAATTTAACAAAGGACTCTTTTCACTTATTTAATTTAAGATTTCCATTATTCATATGTAGTTCTTCTATATGATGTGTTACCTTATTCTTTGGCTGTCCATCGACTTCTGGCACAAGGTGGGGGCAAGGGTGCTGGGAGAGGACCAACAAGCAGGGCACAAACACGTCTTTCTTAGGTGCAATAAAATAGCGTTTATTACTCGCTACAGAGAGAACCGGGAAATCAAGGAGGACAAAGAGGAACATGAACCTCGGACTAGGAGACTAGGGACTTGGATCGCCATGGACCTTGGACTTGGACATTGGGAACTTGGATCGCCGCGGACCTTGGACTTGGAGACTAGAACCTTTCATCGCCGCAGCCAGAATGTGGACACCATGGATCGCCACAGCCAGAAACGTGGACACCATGGATCGCCACAGCCAGAAACGCGGACACGATGGATCGCCACAGCCAGAACGTGGACACCATGGATCGCCACAGCCAGAAACGTGGACACCATGGATCGCCACAGCCAGAATGTGGACACCATGGATCGCCGCAGCCAGAATGCGGACACCATGGATTGCCGCAGCCAGAATGTGGACACCATGGATCGCCACAGCCAGAAACGTGGACACCATGGATCGCCACAGCCAGAAACGCGGACACGATGGATCGCCACAGCCAGAACATGGACACCATGGATCGCCACAGCCAGAAACGCGGACACGATGGATTGCCACAGCCAGAACGTGGACACCATGGATCGCCACAGCCAGAAACGTGGACACCATGGATCGCCACAGCCAGAAACGCGGACACGATGGATCGCCACAGCCAGAATGTGGACACCATGGATCGCCACAGCCAGAATGTGGACACCAAACACAGGACAGGAACTCCAGCTATGTGGAGTACTTCACCATGTCTTCAACCTGAATCTAAGTCTCCAGAGAGTTCCTGTACTGTGGAAGACGTCCTGCCTCGTTCCTGTACCAAAGAGACCCCCTGTGGCTCCAATGACTACAGACTGATGGCATTGACCTCCCACATCATGAAGACCTTGGAGAGACTTGTTCTAGAGGAGCTCTGGCCTAGGGTTAGGCCACACTTAGACCCCTTCCAGTTCGCCTATCAGCCCCGACTAGGAGTTGAGGATGCCATCGTCTACCTGCTGAACCGTCTACGCCCACCTGGACAAGCCGGCGAGCACTGTGAGGGTCATGTTTTTTGACTTCTCCAGTGCGTTCAACACCATCCGCCCTGCTCTGCTGGGTGAGAAGCTGACAGTGATGCAGGTGGATGCTTCCCCGGTGTCATGGATTATTGATTACCTGACTGGCAGACCACAGTACGTGCGCTTGCAACACTGTGTGTCAGACAGAGTGGTAAGCAGCACTGGGGCTCCACAGGGGACTGTCCTGTCTCCCTTTCTCTTCACCATCCACACCTTGGGCTTCAACTACTGCACAGAGTCTTGCCATCTTCAGAAGTTTTCTGATGACTCTACCATAGTTGGATGCATCAGCAAGGGAGATGAGGCTGAGTACAGGGCTACGGTGGGAAACTTTGTCACATGGTGTGAGCAGAATCATCTGCAGCTTAATGTGAAAAAGACTAAGGAGCTGGTGGTGGACCTGAGGAGGGCTAAGGCACTGGTGACCCCTGTTTCCATCCAAGGGGCCAGTGTGGACATGGTGGAGGATTACAAATACCTGGGGATATGAATTGACAATAAACTGGACTGGTCAAAGAACACTGAGGCTGTCTACAAGAAGGGTCACAGCCGGCTCTATTTCCTGAGGAGACTGAGGTCCTTTAACATCTGCCGTATGATGCTGAGGATGCTCTACGAGTCTGTGATGGCCAGTGCTATCATGTTTGCTGTTGTGTGCTGGGGCAGCAGGCTGAGGGTAACAGACACCAACAGAATAAACAAACTCATTCGTAAGGCCAATGATGTTGTGGGGGTGGAACTGGACTCTCTGACGGTGTTGCCTGAAAAGAAGATGCTGTCCAAGTTGCATGCCATCTTGGACAATGTCTCCCATCCACTCCATAATGTACTGGTTAGGCACAAGATTACATTCAGCCAGAGACTCATTCCACTGAGATGCAACACTGAGCATCGTAGGAAGTCATTCCTGCCTGTGGCCATCAAACTTTACAACTCCTCCCTCGGAGGGTCAGACACCCTGAGCCAATAGGCTAGTCCTGGACTTATTTCCACTTGGCATGTTTAACTTATTATTATTTAATTATTTATGGTTTTATTTTGCTATATTTCTACACTATTCTTGGTTGGTGCGGCTGTAACGAAACCCAATTTCCCTCAGGATCAATAAAGTATGTCTGTCTGTCTGTCTGTCGAGCCAGGACTCCGCCTTCAACTCACCCCTGGCAGTTTGACCTTGCCCGGACCCACTCTGGCGAAAGAAGGCGAATTGCCGGCACTCCAATACAGGCTAGATAACTCTGGCTTGTGGTAGCGACGGCGACTTGCTAATGCTTCCTGACACTCTCGCCCCGAACGGCTAAAGCCAGGGGTTTATAAGCTGCCGGTTCGGGTCGAGAGTAGATTACCTTAATGGCCAAGCTCAAGGGACACATGAAACGGAATTAGAAGGGAACAAGGGGTCAATGGTCCGGATCATAATGCAACCTAACTAAATTTAAAGGGGAACCGATCCAGACCATGACAGATTTTGATGTTGACTGTGCTGAGAGTATGGTCTTTGCAGGCATGTTTATGGGCCACAAGACCAGCATTGGATCGGCACTGTCTCCCAGATTGGTTGCATTTGTGATTCGACTGATCTAGCACTGAATGTCTGCATTCATGACCTGCTTCATATTTCTTCTGCCTTCTCCCCTCGACAGCTGGGATTGACTTCTTGACAATGCAGCGCCAACTTCTTCTGTCCAAAGCATCTTTCTCCCAGGTGGTGACATTCATGTCAGTGTTCTTCTTATGGAGCTTGAGCACATCTTTGTAGCGCAGCTTCTGACCACCAAGCTTCCTCTTTCCTTCATGTAGCTTGCCACAGAAAACAGTTTTGGGTTATGATGTGTTATACTTAACTTTCTAATAGGCAGGAGGTACCGTAGCATTAGAATAATTGTTATGATGGGGCAACAGCTTCTTCCCTCAAGATGTGAGACTACTGAACTCCCTTCCACCACCAGGTCTCATCACTTATGAAGCACCAGAAATGTTAGTTTATTTTTTAACTTATGTCATAAATGCACCTTATGCTAAATGTCAATCTTCTGGAATATGTTTTATTTCTTGTTAATTTATTTGTAGTAATATTTCTTTATGTGGTATGTGTGTGAGTTATATGCACTGTGCAAATTGGTCTGTTGTTTCGTTTAGTGGTATATAGCTGAATGATAATAAACATGAATTTGAACTTGATCCAATACAAAGGAATACCCAAAACATTTAGTCAAACAAATCATTTTGAGGTTTCTTCATAATGCTGACACAATAACTCTACTTCTGCAGCTTTGTGTTGTCATTCTGATGGATAAATTTGTGAGCCCATTAGAGATCTCCACTCAGTAGATGTTGTGCCATGCTCGATCATTTGGGATTTACGTAGATACTGCTGCTGATAAAGCAGCTGTGACTGGAGAGAATTGCTCCACCACCCTGTCTCTGCTCAGGGATCCCCAACAGCTCTGAGTGGAGAAGCTCCTGAAGCTGGGCTATTTCATTCCATGGGTGAAGGAACTTCCTCAGAGTAGATGCAATGGAATTCTGTTGGCTAACAGTCCCTAGTTAACTGAGATACACTCATCCAGAAAATGCACAGTGGTGGACATGATGAATTGGGTATTTCCTTGACTTCAGGTTGGTGTGGAACATGCCTAATGGGCCAGTGTATGTCAATCTATGAGCGGTGTCTCCTCCCACTGTATACATTTGGTTTCCCTGACTTCATGTTGAGGTAGAACATACCAAGTGGTACTCATGTATGGTAGTTTAGAAGTTCACTGGACACACAGACTCAAAGTTCTCAGTAGCACCCTGAATGTTTGAGGAGTCAAAGTTCATTAAAGAAGTATTTGGAAGGCTTATAAGGTGCTCGCAATACATTGCCGCGTTTCACCAGTGCCACCTCGCTTGCTCCAGGGATTCTCAGGAGCTAAGCACGTATATTACATTTTTTTCACAGAAAGTTTGAGAGTATCCACATTAGCTTCACTGGTCACCAGAACAGTCACAGAGACTAACTAAGAATATATATCACACTGCAATTGTGCAGCAAATTTGTTTATAGTTTAGAATTTGTTAAGTTCCATAAAGAAATTATTAATTTCAGCAGTATAATAAACTAGGGAGCTTTAATATAATTTAAGTAGGCATTGGAAAGTGCATCATGGAAAAGGGTCCTTTGTCCCATAAAGTCTGTCCCAAGCATGATCCTAAATTACAATAATCCCTTCTGGCCTTCTGAGGCTGAGAGGGATAATAAATCATCCATGATAGAAAGGCAGAGCAGATTTAATGGGTCGAATGGGCTAATTCTGTATTCATGTCTTATAGTTTTACAGTCTTATACAACCAAAGTTTTATACAGTTGCAACATAACTTCCTGACTCTTATGCTCAGTGCCCTGACTAATGAAGGTAAGTATGCTGCATGCTTTCTTTATAATACCATCCATATGTGTTGCCACTTTAATAAAGCTTGTACCTTATACACCCATAATCCTGTCAGTCCTGCTCTTTACTGTATATTTTCCTCTATTATTTGTCTCCCAAATTACAACACTTCACATATGCATGAATTAAGATGCACCTGCTATTCCTCTGCCTGAATTTCCACTTCATTTACATTTCTTTTAAGAGATGTTCTATGTTCTATGTTCTATGTTCTAGATACAGCATCGTAACAGCCCTTTCTAGCCCAACAAACCTGCGCTGCCCAATTACACTCATGTGACTAATTAGCCTACTAACTGGTACATCTTTGGAATGTGCGAAGAAACACTGGGAGTCATGGGAAGAACGTACAGATTCCTTACAGGCAGCAGTGGAAACTGAACCTAGGTTGCTGGTGTTGCAATAGTGATACATTGACTGCTACTCTGTCTCCCCTACTGAATTCTATTGCATTCTCTGTAAGCTTCCCCACTCTCCGCAATACCACCAAGTTATACAACATCTGGAAATATACTAATCAAAGCACCCACATTTTCACCCAACTACACACAAATTGGTGGAAGAACAGTGGTCAGTTAGACTCCATGTAGGTAAAGGGATGGTGGATGGTTCGTATCTAAACCCTGCATCAGGACTGAGAGTGTAGAGGAAAGATAGCTGGTATAGAGAAGGGGAGGGGTGTTACAGGGGCTGAAAAAGGTGAGATGCAGAAGGGAAGAAGCAGGAATGATGGGCAATAGGAGCCAGGAAAGGAAGGTGGAAGAGGAGGGAGTGCAGAGACACAGGCAAGCAGGTGACACGTGGGAATGTAAGAGAAAAAGAAAACCAATAGGCAAAGGGGCTGGGTGCAAGAGGGTAGAGACAGATCTGATAAATGGAAGCAGTTAAGGGAGGGCTGATGGTTATACAGGTCAGGATGGGATAAGGAAAGGATAACCAAGGTATGTGGGGGATGAACAGATGGATAGTTATGGATGGATAACTACCCAATTGGTAGTTCTGATTCTAGGTAGGGGAAGAGACATAGAAGCCAGAGAGACCCTACACAGAAGTGGGAAAGGAATACAGGGGGGAGTGGGCTAACTGAAATAAGAAAATCCAGTGTTCATAACTTCGGGCTCAGGTTTGGGTTACTCAAGCAGAATATATGATTCTGTTCCATTAGTCTGTGTTTTGCCCCTCCTTGAGAGGGAAAAGGTTGAGGACAGATAGATCAGATTGGGAATGGGAGGGGAAGCTAAAATGCATTTGACCAGAAGCCTGGATTGACTGTTGCAGACAAACCACAAGTGTTCTGTAAAATGATCACATTATCCAAAGGCAGCCTACAGCCCCATGGGGTGGAATTAGAATCAGGTTTAGTATCACTGGCATATATTGTGAAATTTGTTGTTTTGCAGCAGATGAACAGAATAAACAGACTGAATTAGACCTCAGACTTGTCAGTGTATCACAGACTCGTGTGTGTGTGTGTGTGTGTGTGTGTGTGTGTGTGTGTGTGTGTGTGTGTGTGTGTGTGTGTGTGTGTGTGTGTGTGTGTGTGTGTGTGTGTGCGCGCGCGCGCGCGCGAGTGAGAGACAGAGAGAGTGGAAGGGGGGGAGAGAGAGAGCGAGAAAGGTAGAGAGATGGAGAGAGAGTGACAGGGAGACAGAGGGAGAGAGGGAAACAGACAAATAGAGAGAGAGGGAAAAGGAGAGAAAGATAATTTCAGAGTCTTGATCTTTTCAATAATTTCATGTTTCCTGGCCCTGATCATTTCATTTTCACCATAGATGTTCAGTCCCTATACACTCCTTACCCACTAGGAAGGCCTCAAATCTCTCCATTTCTTTTTGGACACCAGACCATTCCCCTCCACCACCTCTCTCCTCATCCAGCAGAACTTGTCCTCACTCTCAATAATTTCTCCTTTGGCTCCTCCCATTTCCTTCAAATAAAAGGTGTAACCATGGGTACTCGCATGGGTCCAGCTATGCCTGTCTTTTTGTCATCTACATGGAACAGTCTATGTTCCAAGTCTATGCTGGTGTCACATCCCAACTTTCCCATTGACCACTGCATTGGTGCTGCTTCCTGCACCCATGCCAAGCTCATCAACTTGATCAACTTTCCCTCCAACTTCGACCCTGCCCTCAAATTTAGCTGGTCCATTTCCGGCACCTCCCACCCTTTTCTCAATCTCTCTGTCTCTGGAGACAGCTTATCTACTGATGCCCATGAAAACCCACTGACTCTCACAGCTACCTGGACTTTACCTCTTCTCAATCTGTTTCTCATAAGAATGCCACCCTCTTCTATTAATTCCTCTATCTCCACCACATCTGCTCTCAGGATGAGGCTTTTCATCTAGAACTAAAGAGATGTCTTCCTTCTTCAAAGAAAGGCCTTCCCTTCCTCCACCATCAATGCTCCCCTCAACCACATCATTTCCGTTTTGCACACATCTGCCCCCACCCCATCATCCCGCCACCCCATCAGGGATAGGGGTTCTCCTGTCTTCACTATCACCCCACCAGCCTTAACTTCCAGGACATAATCGAGATCCCACCACCAAGCACATCTTTTCCTGTCCTGCCCACCACACCCCCCCCCCCCACCACTTTCTGTTTCCCACAGGGAATACTCCCTATGTGACTCTCTTGTCCATTCATCCCTCCCCACTGATCTCCCTCCTGGCACTTATCCCTGTAAGTGGAACAAGTGCTATATCTGACCCTGAACCCCCTCCTTCACTACCTTTCAGGGCCCTAAAAAGTCCTTTCAGGTGAGGCGACACTTCACCTGTGTGACTGTTGGAGTCATCTACTGTATCCGGTGCTCTCAGTGTGGCTTGGAGTAATGTTGTCAAGCCAGCTGACATGGACCACCAACACTTCGTTGCTTGTAAAAAAGGCACAACAAAGACTCTTCTTCCTCAGAAAGCTGAAACAGGCCAAACTCCCACAAAAGCTGCTGCTCAACTTCTACAGAAGCACAATTGAAACCATCCTGATCAACAGCACCACAGTGTGGTATGTTAGCTGCACAGCCACTGAGAGACAAGACCTGCATCGTGTGGTGAAGGCGGCCCAGCGAATTGTCAGGATGGAGCTCCCAGGACTGGACACCATCTATTCCAGCAGACTCAGGAGGAGAGAGAGTGACAGAGGAAGGGAAAGAGAGTACGGGGAGGGGAAGAAGTCTGGGACCTAATCCAGTTTCAAATGCTGACACCAGCAGTTCCATTCAGCCCAGTCCATTCTGACATATATGAACCGGATGAAACTAAGCCAATCTCCCATTTTTAATCATGTATTTTAATCAAAACAATTGAAGTTGTCTTTATAATTTAATTAGATGTTACCCTTTTGCTATAACGTAAACAATATATGCAATTGCTGAGAAGTTGTGATCACATTAATTTTTGTGTCCTGAAGCATTTTTGTGGGTAGTGCAGTCTCCCTGCAGAGACTGTAAAATTGATTATGTACGTACAAGTCTGCAACATGGTTCCACCTCAGGATATGTTCTGAATCACACACTCCCTGAGGATCACTGCAGTGTCACTTTGCCAGTGAGTACATTCAGAAAAGATTTTTACAGCTTAACTGCACAATCCCAATTCCCAAGGCAGACAAATGTGGGCATCAGACAGGAAACCACAAGGTAAAAGCTGACAATAAGGCGACAGAGTCTTGTGCTTATCACTCCTCTGAGGTCAGCTATCCTCTGAGTCCATCATCACGTTTACTCTGCACTGATGTTATTTGCACCATGACAATTAGCCAAATACCTTATAAAGCCTTAGCAATAAAAACAAGGCTTTATAAGGTATTGGTTAGACTGCACATGGAGTAGTGTGAGTAGGTTTGGGCCTCTTATCTAAGAAAGGATGTATTGGCGTTGGAGACGATCCAGAAGATGTTCATGAGAATTAACCTGGAAATGAAAGGGTTAATGTATGAGGACCATATGATCACTCTGGGTCTGTACACACTGGAGTTTAGAAAAATGAGGGGGATCTCAACAAAACATCAAAGATTGGAAGGCCTAGATATAGAGTGGATGTGAAGAGGATATTTCCTATAGTAGGGAGTCTGGGATCAGACGGCACAGCCTAAGAATAGAGTGATATCCATTTGGAACAGAGATGAGAAGGAATTTCTTCATGCCACAGATGGCTAAGTGGCCAAGTCATTGTGTAAATTTAAATTGGAGGGCAATAGGTTCTTGATTGGTTGAGAGGGGTAATAAATCAGCCATGATGAAATGGCAAAGCAGACTCAATGGGCTGAATGGCCTAATTCTGCTCCTATATCTATGATCGTATGGTTTTATGGTCAAACATAAGCTTATTTTTCTGAGTTATATTCTCCAAAAACTACTTGTGAGTTTGAGCACAGACTGATGTGTATGAAGACTTTTGGTTAGTCTCCCAGCTGCTTGATGAAAGGTCATGATTCTAGCAAATTTGTAGTGTTCCTTTTGCTTTGAGACTTTTGAAAGTTGGTTATGTTTTGAACCTTTGGGAGTTGCAATAGATTTATCTCACAGGGGACAAAAACCTGTGTTGGAAGATGATTGACAGTGCTCAATGTGCACTGGACACCATGAACATTTCAGGCATGGTCTTGTGGATCATGGCCAGACAGTTCCATTTCATAACTGGCACATATCATGTGAAAAAGTCAACTAAAGTGCTTTACTGTAGGTGATATTATTTTTGCACAGCTCTAAATAAAAAGTGTTTCAAATGCACTTTATAGGTTAGCTTTTGTAACGATGAGTTTGCACCTCCTTCTCATTATCTTCTTTTTTTTCTACCAACACCTCATCCCCTCTTTCAAGTCAAGTCAAGTCAAGTCAACATTTATTGTCATTTCGACCATAACTGCTGGTACAGTGCATAGTAAAAATGAGACAACGTTTTTCAGGACCATGGTTTACATGACACAGTACAAAAAACTAGACTGAACTACGTAATAAAAAAAAACACAGAGAAAGCTATACTACAGACCTACATTGGACTGCATAAAGTTCACAAAAACAGTGCAGGCATTACAATAAATAATAAACAGGACAGTAGGGCAAGGTGTCAGTCCAGGCTTTGGGTATTGAGAAGTCTGATAGCTTGGGGGAAGAAACTGTTATATAGTCTGGTCGTAAGAGCCCGAATGCTTCGGAGCCTTTTCCCAAACGGCAGAAGGGAGAAGAGATTGTATGAGGGGTGCATGGGGTCCTTCATAATGCTGTTTCCTTTGTGGAAACAGCATGTAGTGTAAATGTCCATGATGGCGGGAAGAGAGACCCCGATGATCTTCACAGCTGACCTCACTATCCGCTGCAGGGTCTTGCGATCCAAGATGGTGCAATTTCCGAACCAGGGAGTGATGCAGTTGCTCAAGACGCTCTCAATACAACCCCTGTAGAATGTGATGAAGAGGGGGGGTGGGAGATGGACTTTCCTCAGCCTTCACAAAAAGTAGAGACGCTGCTGGCTTTCTTTGCTATGGAGCTGGTGTTGAGGGACCAGGTGAGATTCTCCGTCTGGTGAACACCAAGAAATTTGGTGCTCTTTACGATCTCTACCGAGGAGCCGTCGATGTTCATTGGGGAGTAGTCGCTCCGTGCCCTCCTGAAGTCAACAACCATCTCTTTTGTTTTGTTCACATTAAGAGACAGGTTGTTGGCTCTGCACCAGTCCGTTAGCTGCTGCACCTCCTCTCTGTAAGCTGACTCATCGTTCTTGCTGATGAGACCCACCACGGTGGTGTCATCGGCGAATTTGATGATATGGTTCGAGCTGTGTGTTGCAGCACAGTCGTGGGTCAGCAGAGTGAACAGCAGTGGACTGAGCACGCAACCCTGGGGAGCCCCCGTGCTCAGTGTGATGGTGTTGGAGATGCTGCTCCCAATCCGGACTGACTGAGATCTCCCAGTCAAGAAATCTAGGATCCAGTTGCAGAGGGAGGTGTTCAGGCCCAATAAGCTCAGCTTTCCAATCAGTTTCTGAGGGATGATTGTGTTGAATGCTGAACTAAAGTCTATGAACAGCATTCGATCGTATGTGTCTTTTTTGTCCAGGTGGAGGGTGGTGGCAATGGCATCATCTGTTGAGCGGTTGGGACGGCACGCAAACTGCAGGGGGTCCAGTAAGGGGAGCAGCAGTGTCTTGATATGCCTCATGACGAGCCTCTCGAAACACTTCATGATGATGGATGTAAGTGTAATGGGACGGTAGTCATTTAGGCAGGACACTAAAGACTTCTTTGGCATGGGGACGATGGTGGCAGCCTTGAAGCACGTTGGAGTGGTGGCACTGCTCAGGGAGATGTTGAAGATGTCAGTGAGAACATCTGCTAGCTGGTCTGCACATCCTCTGAGCACTCTACCAGGGATGTTGTCTGGTCCAGCAGCCTTCCGTGGGTTGACCCTGCACAGGGTTCTTCTCATGTCGGCCACAGAGAGACACAACACCTGGTCATTCGCAGGAGGGGTGGACTTCCTCGCCGCCACGCCATTTCCAATCACACTTCACTGTACGTTTCAGTGTTTCAATGTACATGTGACAAATAAGCTGTAAGTAAGTACTGGAATTTGATTGTAAACAAGGTGGGAGCTGTAAAACCGAATTGGCTAAGGACTAACCAATCAGGAGGACTGGATGATGGGGGTATAAATACCACTGGACTAGATATGCCCAAGCACCATCCCTGATGAAGATGGCAGTGTTTGTCATAAACGTCGGTTAAAATTGATACTTGTACCTGGCTGGAAGCCTGTGGTGAACTACATATATCTGTCTGGACTGCTCCTGTGGCTCCTCCCACAGACCCCTGCTGACTGCTTCTGTGACTCCTCCCACAGACCCCTGTATAAAGGCGATTGAGGCCTGATGCCCGGCCTCATTCTCCAGGATGTAGTGTTGTTCATTCTTCCAGTCAATAAAAGCAGGACAGGGCCTTCATTCAGTCAGAGGTGCAGCGGCTGCTCGGGGAGAGGATCATCGAGCCAAGCACAAGCCCTTGGCGGTCCCAGGTGGTTGTTGCTCGGACTGGGCAGAAAAATAGGATGGTTGTGGACTATAGTCAGACCATCAATAGGTTCATGCAGCTTGACGCGTACCCCCTACCCCGCATCGCGGATATGGTCAACCAGATAGCTCAGTATAAGGTGTACTCGACGATAGATCTGAAATCCGCTTATCACCAGCTCCCCATCCGCCCAGAGGACCGCCCCTACACCGCCTTCGAGGCGGGCGGCAGGCTCTATCACTTCCTGCGCGTCCCATTTGGTGTCACCAATGGTGTCTCA
Organism: Hemitrygon akajei; assembly: GCF_048418815.1. NCBI lineage: Eukaryota > Metazoa > Chordata > Chondrichthyes > Myliobatiformes > Dasyatidae > Hemitrygon > Hemitrygon akajei. The sequence continues at coordinate 71,283,697 of NC_133143.1, read as the reverse complement.
GTCTTCCAGAGGGAAATGGACCGGATGGTGGACCAGTACAACCTGAAGGCCACATTTCCCTATCTAGATAACATCGCCATCTGTGGTCGCGACTGGTCGGATCACGACGCCAACCTCCAACGATTTTTCCAAGTGGCCGAAGCTTTGAACCTTACTTATAACAGGGACAAGTGTGTGTTCAGAACTACCCGACTCGCTATCCTTGGGTATCTCGTGGAAAACGGGGTCATTGGCCCTGAACCCGACCGTATGCGCCCCCTGTTAGAACTCCCTCTTCCCACCACTCTCAAAGCCCTCCGGCAGTGCCTGGGTTTTTTTTCCTATTACACCCAATGGGTCCCCTATTACGCAGACAAGGCCCGCCCCCTGGTCAGGTCTACAACTTTTCCCCTCTCTGCTGAGGCCTGCGCGGCCTTCAGCTGCATTAAAGGGGACATTGCCAAAGCAACGATGCATGCGGTGGACGAGACCATTCCCTTCCAAGTAGAGAGTGACGCCTCCGATTTCGCGCTTGCCGCTACCCTCAATCAGGAAGGCAGACCAGTGGCATTCCTTTCTCGCACCCTTCAAGGCTCTGAACTTCGGCACTCCGCGGTGGAGAAAGAAGCCCAGGCTATAGTGGAAGCTATTAGGCACTGGAGGCACTATCTCGCCGACAAAAGGTTCACCTTGCTGACCGACCAGCGCTCGGTTGCGTTCATGTTCAGCAACCAACAGCGGGGCAAAATCAAAAATGATAAAATTTTGCGGTGGAGAATAGAACTCTCCACCTACAATTATGATATCCTGTACCGGCCTGGCAGACTCAATGAGCCCTCTGATGCCCTATCCCGGGGAACGTGTGCTAGCGCACAGCTCGACCAACTGTATGCCCTTCATGCACATCTTTGCCATCCGGGGGTCACCCGATTTTACCATTTCGTTAAAGCCTGGAACCTGCCGTACTCCCTGGAGGACATCAGGACGATGACCAGGGACTGCCAGATCTGCGCTGAGTGCAAACCGCACTTCTACCGTCCTGACACTGCGCAACTTGTCAAGGCCACCCGTCCTTTTGAGCGACTGAGTGTTGACTTTAAGGGCCCCCTTCCCTCCACCGACCGCAATGTCTATTTTCTTAATATTATTGACGAGTACTCGTGATTCCCCTTTGCCATTCCCTGCCCCGACACCACTACCACGTCCGTCATAAAAGCCCTGCACCAGCCCTTCACTCTGTTCGGATATCCCAGCTATATCCACAGTGATAGAGGGTCCTCCTTTATGAGTGACAAGCTGCCCTGGTACCTGCTAGCTAGGGGCATTGCTACTAGTCGAACCACGAGTTACAATCCCCGGGGGGAATGGACAGGTGGAGAGGGAGAATGCCACAGTGTGGAAGGCCACACTTTTAGCCCTTAAGTCAAAAGGCTTGCCGGTCTCCCGATGGCAGGAGGTCCTCCCTGAGGCGCTCCACTCTATCCGCTCCCTGTTATGTACGCCCACCAATGCCACCCCTCACGAACACCTATTCTCTTTTCCCAGGAAGTCTGTCACTGGGACCACCCTACCAGTTTGGCTGACGTTCCCAGGGCCAGTGCTGCTACGAAAACATGTGAGGAGTAATAAATACTCCCCGCTGGTCGAGAGGGTTCACCTTTTGCATGCTAACCCCCAGTATGCCTACGTGGTCTTGCCTGATGGGTGGGAGGACACGGTCTCTGTCCGCAACCTGGCGCTCGCCGGAGCAGCAGACCACTATCCCGTACACTCCACAGTAACTATGAACCCAGTACCCGAGGTGACACCGCGCACACCATGCCCCACACAGACTCCTCACGACGCTCATGTACCGGGCATCCCGTACGCGTCTATTCCGGGCGCCTCGCACACATGTGAGGGATCCCTGACACCTCCAGTTAGGCCAGAACCAGCACAACCTCCGTCTCCGGTGCAATCACCACCTCCGGCACCTGTGCAATCGCAGCCGGAGCTACGTAGATCGCAGCGAAAGATTCGACCACCTGATAGACTTAACCTGTAAATATACTTGTAAGAAACTTCGCCACCTGGGGACTCTTTTTAAAACAAAGGGGGGGGGGGTGAATGTAGTGAACTACATATACCTGTCTGGACTGCTCCTGTGGCTCCTCCCACAGACCCCTGCTGACTGCTCCTGTGGCTCCTCCCACAGACCCCTGCTGACTGCTTCTGTGGCTCCTCCCACAGACCCCTGTATAAAGGCGATTGAGGCCTGATGCCCAGCCTCATTCTCCAGGATGTAGTGTTGTTCATTCTTCCAGTCAATAAAAGCCGATATCTCGCTTCTTACGTCTCAGAGTGAGTTATTGATGGTGCATCAAAGCCTGAGAATAGTTTAATCAAAATAAAGCTAACCTTTATAATCTACATCTTAAGTGCAACACCATCAGGTTCAGGAACAGCTATTACTATACAGCCATCAGGCTCCTGGACAGTGTGGATAACTTGATTCACTTCAACTCTGAACTAACTCCACAACCTATAGACTCAGTTAAAGGACTCTACAGCTTATGTTCTCAGAATCAGAATCAGGTTTAATATTTCTGGTGTTTGTTGTGAAATGTCTTGTTTTGTGGCAGCAGTACATTGCAATACATATTCATAAAAAAACAATAAATTACAGTAAGAAATATATTTTTTAAAAATTAAATTAAATTAGTGCAGGAAGAGAGTAAAAACTAGTGTCCATAGGTTCACGGGTCATTTATAAATCTGATGGCAGAGGGGAAGAAGCTGTTCCCGAAAATCCTGTGTCCTCAGACTTCTGTACCTCCTTCTTGATGGTATCAATGAGAAGAGGGCATGTCCTGGTGATGGGGACCCTTAATGATGGATTGTGCCTTCTTGGGGCACTGTCTTTTGAAGATGCCCTAGTATTATTTGTATATTTATCTATTTACTTATGAACTTGCACAATTGGCCTTTTTTTCACATCAGTTGCTTATTAGTCTTTGTGCGTGATTTTTCATCAATTCTACTGTATTTCTTTGTTCTACTGTGAATGCCTGCAAGAAAATGAATCTGAGGTTATTATATGATATACAACATGGCATCCTCAACTCCTGACTAGGAGTTGAGGATTCCATCGTCTACTTGCTGAACCGTGTCTACACCCACCTGGACAAGCCGGCGAGCACTGTGAGGATCATGTTTTTTGACTTCTCCAGTGCGTTCAACACCATCCACCCTGCTCTGCTGGGTGAGAAGCTGACAGTGATGCAGGTGGATGCTTCCCTGGTGTCATGGATTATTGATTACCTGACTGGCAGACCACAGTACGTGCGCTTGCAACACTGTGTGTCAGACAGAGTGGTAAGCAGCACTGGGGCTCCACAGGGGATTGTCCTGTCTCCCTTTCTCTTCACCATCCACACCTTGGACTTCAACTACTGCACAGAGTCTTGCCATCTTCAGAAGTTTTCTGATGACTCTGCCATAGTTGGATGCATCAACAAGGGAGATGAGGCTGAGTACAAGGCTACGGTGGGAAACTTTGTCACATGGTGTGAGCAGAATCATCTGCAGCTTAATGTGAAAAAGACTAAGGAGCTGGTGGTGGACCTGAGGAGGGCTAAGGCACCGGTGACCCCTGTTTCCATCCAAGGGGTCAGTGTGGACATGGTGGAGGATTACAAATACCTGGGGATATGAATTGACAATAAACTGGACTGGTCATAGAACACTGAGGCTGTCTACAAGAAGGGTCAGAGCCGTCTCTATTTCCTGAGGAGACTGAGGTCCTTTAACATCTGCCGGACGATGCTGAGGATGTTCTATGGGTCTGTGGTGGCCAGTGCTATCCTGTTTGCTGTTGTGTTCTGGGGCAGCAGGCTGAGGGTAGCAGACACCAACAGAATCAACAAACTCACTCGTAAGGCTAGTGATGTTGTGGGGGTGGAACTGAACTCTCTGACAGTGGTGTCTGAAAAGAAGATACTGTCCAAGTTACGTGCCATCTTGGACAATGTCTCCCATCCACTCCATAATGTCCTGGTTAGGCACAAGAGTACATTCAGCCAGAGATTAATTCCACCGAGATGCAACACTGAGCGTCATAGGAAGTCATTCCTGCTGTGGCCATCAAACTTTACAACACCTCCCTTGGAGTGTCAGACACCCTGAGCCAATGGGCTGGTCCTGGACTAATTTCCACTTGGCATTATTTACTTATTATTATTTAATTATTTATGGTTTTATATTGCTATATTTCTACACTATTCTTGGTTGGTGCGACTGTAATGAAACCTAATTTCCCTCGGGATCAATAAAGTATATCTGTCTGTCTGTCTGAACATAGAAGTACTTCTCAACAGATGTACATTCAGATTAAATCCACTAGAGGGAGAAAGAGTAGCACTATGAAATAAAGAAATAAAGTGCCGCTAACTTCCAGCATAAGACACCAAACAGAATTGTTTCATTCTGTTCCTCCCTGCCTCTAGGACCAGCTGTACTTTACTATTCATCCTCGTTTTTGTAACAGTATCATTGTCCAAAGATGGCTGATCTACTAGGAACACTTCCCTGCCTCTTATTTTCCAGCACCTTGTCCAACTCAGTGCCTTCATTTCATTCTCTCAGCCATGCTCACTCCAAGTGTGACGCCAACTGATACATTTAAACAAGAAGCAACTGTTTTGCATAGAAACCTTGAAGTCAGCGGAAAAGTCCTTGGGCACCTGCCACACCATTCCCGACAGACGTTGGCAATTCAACAGAATTTAGTAAAGCACCAGGCGCTTTTGGATTATGGCAGCAATCAGAACAAATCAAATACTAGCTAATGATGATGACTTCAACAGGACTGATGGTAGGGACAGTGGCTGGATTTTTGGCTTTGGAACATGTGTTTGCCTTGTGGTTAAGAGGGGTTGTGAGCTGGAGTCACAGTGTGAACACAAATCGGTTTTGGTGTCTGCCCTCTCTACTCCTAGTGGGCATAAACTGTGTGAGTTTAGTGGCCAACAACATGCCTGGTGTGATCAAGTCTCAGACCCATACTGCAACAACCTTTCCACCTCCTAACATTCACACAACATTCTGTGACAGATAATGTGGCAAATTATCCAAATGTTGTTGACAGAGTTAGTGAAATTTGCAACATGACTCATTCTTCTTCAATAGATTCACAAAGGCTGAAAACAAATGGCAGAGTTGGGGAGATTTCACAACAGGTAAAGTAGTATTGTTTGGTCTGCCTGCCATCTTCAGTCATTCATAAACATAGAACATAGAACATAGAACAGTACAGCACAGGAACAGGCCCTTCAGCCCACAATGTTACGCCAAAGCAATTAATTTAGGAATCAAATGGACAACTAAACTAATCCTGTCTACCTACTCAAAGTTCACATCTTTCCATTTTCTTCACATTCATGTGCCCATCTAAACGTATCCTAAAATTCCCTAATATATCTGCCTCACCACCACCCCAGACAGTGCATTCCAGGTACCCACCACTCACTGTGTAAAAAATTTGCTCCTCAAACCTTCTTTGAAATTACCCTCTCACTTTCAGTGCATGCCTTCTTGCCTTCTGGTTATAGACTTTTAATCCTGGGTAAAAGATGCAGTCTATCTCCCCTATACCACTCATAATCTTGGAAACTTCTAACAGATCTCCCCTCAGCCTCTGGCACTTAAGAGAAAACAACCCAAATTCGTCCAATCTCTCATTATTGCACATGCCCTCTAATCCAGACAACATCCTGGTAAACCTTCTTCTGCACCCTCTTCAAAGCCTCAATATCCTTCCTATTTTAGGGTAACCAGAACTCTATAAAATAGTCCAGATGCCGCCTAACTAGATTTTATCAAGCTGCAACATAACTTTCTGATTTTTGAACCCAGTGCTTCAACTAATGAAGGCAAGCATGCCATATGCCTTCTGAACCACCCTATCAACCTGTGTTACCACTTTCAGGGAGCTAAGAACATGGACCCCAAGATCCCTCTGCTCTTTAACACTGTTAAGGGTCTTGTCTTTAACCATGTATTGTCTCTTTAAATTTGATCTACTGAGGTGAAACATTTCACATTTGTCTGGATGAAACTCCATGTGCCATTTCTCTGCCCATCTCTGCAACTGATCTATAACCCATTGTATTTTTTGCCAGTCTTCTACACTACCCACAACACCAGCAATCTTCACATCATCTGCAAACTGACTAACCTACCCATCTACATTTTCATCCAGGTAATTTATATACATCACAAGAGCAATGGTCCCAGTATAGATCCCTGCAGAACACCACTAATCACAGATCCCCAGGTTGAATAAGTCCCTTTAGCCGCTACTCTTTGTCTTCTATGGGCCTGAAAGTTCTGAATCCAAACAGCCAATTCACCATAGATCCCATTCATCTTAATCTTCTGGATGAGGCTCCCATGAGGGACCTTGTCAAATACCTCACTAAAATCCATGTGGAAAACATCCACAACTCTACCTTCATCAATCACCATTGTCACCTCATCAAAAACCTTAATCAAGTTAGTAAGACATGATTTTCCCCACACAAAGCCAAGCTTGTTCTTCCTAATTAGGCCATGGTTTTCCCTATTAGGCTCATAAATCCCTAAGAATTCTCTCCAGTAACTTCCCCTCCACTGACATGAGACTCACTAGTCTATAGTTTCCAGGATTATCTCTGGTTCCCTTCCTGAAAAATAAAAAAGAGTTAGCTACTCACCTTTCCTTCGGTTGCAGAGCTGGGCAGAGAAATGGCAGATGGAATTTCATCCAGACAAATGTGAAATGTTTCACCTTGGTAGGTCAAATCTAGTCTGCATCTAGGGTGGACACAGAGTTATTGGTCAAGGCCCTGGCAATCTTTTCTCTTGACTCTTTCAATAACCTGGAGTATATCCCATCAGGTCCACCACCAGACTTATCCACCTTAAGGCTCTTTGTGAGACTCAACACTACCTCCTCCTTTACCTCAAAATGCCCCAATGTATCAATACACTTAGCACTGATTCCGCCTATCCACCATGTCCTCCTCCTTGGTAAATACTGAAGCCAAGTACTCACCACCCACATCCTCTGCATCCAAGCAAATGTTCCCCCGTTTATCCTTGAGTGGTCCCACTCTCTCCTTAATTATCCTCTTGTCCCTGATGTATGTAAAAAATGCCTTGGAATTTTTATTAATCCAACTTTTCATGGCCACTCCTGGCTTTCCTAATTCTATTCTTGAGTTCTTTTCTGGCTTCTTTATAATCCTCAAGGGCTCTGTTTGATTCTAGCTTCCTACTATTTCCATACTTTTCTTTTTCCTTCTTGATTAAATTCATCACCCATCTCAATGTCCAAGGTTCCCCTTCTTTTGTGTCCTTGTCTTTCCCTCTGACTGGAGCATATCTGTCTTGTACCCTGTTCTTTAAACATCCTTTACATGTTGAATGTGGACCTGCCCAAATTAATTCTCTCTAGTTTCTGCCTAATTTAAATGTATTTATATAAATAATACATGCCATATCAAACACCAAAAAGAGATGGTACTGTACATTGTAAAACTGGAAAAAGTTTCAATGCTCTAATAATGTGGCTAGTTGACATTGGCAGGGACACCAGCATGCAAGATTAACAATAATGAAGGAGCTACCAAATTAGATATTCATCTTCAGCTGGAACAGCAGATCTTCAGTTTGGATGATGGCTAACCATAGATTTTAGATTATTTCCCAGGTAGGATGACTTACATGTCAAGTCCAGAGATGAAAGCTAATGAAGTGCTCAATTCAGCACAGGCAAAAGGGAATTGTTGAATCTTCATTGCTGTAGTTAATATAAACTGCAGAGATCGTAGACTGTTGCAGGCAATGTCTGGGTGCTCAATTCACATGACATATATTTTGCTATGTCATTGAATGTGTATTCTATTCACACAGGCTCAATGATTGAGTCGAAAAGGCAGTGACGCGTAGCAGTGACCTATCAGTGTGCGGGATTGATCAGCAAGAACAAATTAAAGTAAGGCAGAGGCAAATGGAGCAGCCATCATTGCAGTGGCCATTGTTGGAGTGGACAGAGTTAGAGTGGTGATTTTGAGACTTCATTTCTTCAAAGCTTCAGCGAGGAAATGTTTCAGTCAAAGAAGGTAAAACAAAACAGCTGTAGATAGTTTCCTTTTCCTCCTTTACACTTGCTCAGTTAGAACAGTAGAGATGCCAAGCAGGATAGTGGAATGCTCCTCTTATGGGATGCGGAAGGCAGGGAGACCTCCAGTGTCCCTGACGACTACATCTGCAAGAAGTGCATCCAGCTGCAGCTTCAAACGATCCATGTTAAGGAGTTGGAGCTGGAACTGGATGAACTCCAGATCATTCGGGGGCTGAGGGTGTGATAGATAAGATATATAGAGAGGTAGTTACACCCAAGGTGCAGGACACAGCAAATTGGGTGACAGTCAGGAAGGGGAAAGGGGTTAAGGAGCCAGTGTAGAGTACCCCTGTGGCCAGTTCCCTCAACATCGTATATCACTTTGGATACTGTTGGGGTGGGGGGAATGACTTAGCAGAGGAAAGGCACACTGGTCAGGTCTCTGGCACCAAGTCTGACACTGTGGTTCAAAGGGAAGTGGGCCTCAGATATGAGCAGTGATGATAGGGGATTCATTAGTTAGGGGAACAGAAAGGAGCTTCTGTCGACAAGAATGAGATTCCCAGATGGTATGTTGGCTTCCAGGTGCCAGGATCCAGGATATCTTGGATCAAGTCCTAAGCATTCGTAAGTGGGAGGATAAACATCCAGAAGTCATTGTCCATGTAGGTACCAATGAGATGGGTAGGACAAGTGATGAGGTTCTGCAAAGGAAGGTTAGGAAGTAAGTGCTAATTTAAAGGACAGGGCCTCCAGGGTTGTGATCTTAAGTTTGCTACCTGTGTCATGTGCTGTGTGAGGCCAGAATTAGGAAGATTATACAATTTAACAAGTTGGTATAGGAGGGTGAGCATAAGATTTTTAGATTATTGGGCTCTCTTCCAGGGAAGGTTAGACCATTACAGAAGAGAAAGCTTGAACCTGATCCTAGAGCAGGGTTTCTCATCCAGGATTCTGTGGAACCCTAGAGTTCCACGAAAGATCATGATTAAAAAAAACATAATTTTTTAAACTTCACGCAACACACGATGCCAGCACTCACGGTGGTGGGCAGTGACCAAGGAGCCCTGTTAGCAATGTCATTAGAGGCCTCTCAGCCCAGAATGGCAATACAGAGTAGGACAGTGTTTATTTGGCTGAGTCTGAAAGGAGGACAGTAGGCTGATGAGGAGCATGAAATGCATTTTCTGAGCATTGAAAGGACCTGTGCAACTTGGGCTGTGATGTCAGCCTCTCCCGTGTAAAATACACAGGGTGTTTTATTTACAGACATGTCTGACTGTGCATTGTGGTGATTTTTGAAGAAGTGTGAGATGGAAGAGGAGGACTCTAGGCCTAGGCCTTTGGACAATTCTGATAGGGTTAATGATGAAGAATTACAATCTACTGAGTCACTTCACACCAGTGCAACAACGGACACAAAAACAGTCTGTCTTTACAATGAACTACTTATCAATGGGTTTTACATGGAATGGTGACCCAAGTTGTTCTATTCCATTGTGCCTAGTCTGTGGCAAACAACTTACATATGCAGCAATGGCTCCAGCAAAATTGAAAAGACACTTAATTACAAATCACAGTTGTATGTCACATAAAAGTGCTGATTATTTTAAATGGCTATTGGAATCTCAAAACAAACGGAGTAAAGTTTTTGTTAATAAAGTCACATTCAGTAAAAGGGTCAGGAAGTAAGTTATTTAGTAGCAGAACTTATGACCCAGAAAAGGAAAATTCTCACAGTTGGTGAGAACCTAAAAATGCCAGCATATAAAGTTATAGTGGATAAAATGTTCGGACAAAATGCAGTACGAGAAATTGAAAAGTTTTCACTCTCAAACTGTATGGTAAATCAAAGTATTGATGTCATGTCACATGATGCTGAAGAGGTTTCATGTGATAAACTGAAAAACAACAGCTTCTCTATCCAGGTTGACAAGTCAAAAGATTTCACCAATAAATGTCATGTTGCAGCATTTGTAAGATTTGTAAATGATGGTGAAATTAAGAAAACCTTTTCTGTTGCAAAGAGCCGCCCAAAACAAGCAAAGGCCAAGATATATTTAATGTTTTGTCTTCATATCGGGAAATAAAAGGTCTGTTTTGGAGGAACTGTGTTGGCATCTGTCCGGGTGGTGTCCCATCAATGGTTGGCTCCATGAGAAGTTTTGTTTCTCTTGTGAAAAAAAGAAAATCCTGATATTGTCACAATACACTCCTTTCTTCACAGAGAGGTGATGATGCCAAAAACTTTTGGAGAAGAAATGGAAAAAAGTTCTGGATGATGCTGCAAAAATGGTTAATTTTATTAAACAAAGACCAGCTCACTCGAGAATGTTTTAAAATTGTGTGAAAACCTGAACGAAGAGCACACCAACCTCCTGCTACATACAGAATTTGAGTGGATTAGCAAAGGAAGAGTTCTCAACAGGGTGTTTGAGCTGAAAGGTGAATGGCAGGAGTACTTTCAAGAGAATAGTTGGCCAGAGCTGAGTGCTTTGAAGATGAAGGGCTGCAGAAACTAGCCTACAAAGCAGACTTTTTCATCATATGAACCAGTTGAACAAGTCTCTGCAAGGCCCTGGGGGAAATGTTTTGACTTCAAGTGATAGGATTTGTGGATTTAAAAGGAAATTGTATCTTTGGAAAAATCATGCTGCGAAAGGAAATTTTGAAATGTTCCCACTGCTGCTTGGGTTTGAGAGTGAGGAAGGATATCTGAAAAGTCTTGAGTCTTATTGAAAATGATTTAGAAGAACTGCAGAACAAAATTGAACAGTTTTTTTCTCTCCCTTTCAACACAAATGTATGACTAGGTGAGGGACCCTTTCTCTGAATCTTCTGCTCTGCCTGAGAACTTGATTTTGAGAGAAGAGGAAGAACTGCAGTCTGATTGTGCACTCAGAATGAGATTTATTGACCTGCCCCTGGATGAGTTTTGTATTTCTGTGAAAGTAGAGTATCCTGACATTCATAGAAAACAATGAACATTTTGATACAGTTTTCAACTTCTTGCATGTGCAAGGAAGCATTTTCTTGTTTAACAAGCATCAAGAGCAAGGATAGAAATCATCTTATTTCAGTTGAAGGTGAAATCCTTGTCTGCTTTTCTCAAGTTCAACCCAGAATTGAGTATTTGTGGAGCAAACCACGAGCATAGGTTTAACATCTAAGCCTATATTTGAGCCTGATCATGTCACTTAGTAAGAAAATGTTTTTTCAAAGTCTTGTATAAAATTGCAACTTGGGCTATACTTTTACTATACTCCGCTATTTAAGAAGGGTGGGAGGCAGCAGAAAGGAAACTATAGATCTTTTAGCCTGTCATCAGTGGTTGGGAAGTTGTTGGAATCAATTGTTAGTACCTGGAGGCACATGACAAGATAGGACAAAACCAATATCGTTTCCTCAAAGGAAAATCCTGCCTGATTAATCTACTGCAATTTTTTGAGGAAATTACAAGCAGGGTAGACAAAGGAGATGCAGTAGATGTGGTGTACTTGGATTTTCAGAAGGCCTTTGACGATGTGCCACACATAAGGCTGCTGAGCAAGAAAAGAGCTTGTGGAATTACAGGGAAGTTACTAGCATGGGTGGAGCATTGGCTGATCAGCAGAAAACAGAGAGTGCGAATAAAGGGATACTCTGAACTTAGACTTCCACAAGCGTCGGCGTTGGGATTGCTGCTTTTTACGATGTATGCCAATGATTTGAACTATGGGATTAATGGATTTGTGGCTAAATTTGCTGATGATACAAAGATAGGTGGAGGAGCAGGTAGTGTTGAGAAAACAGAGAGCTTGCAGAGAGACTTAGGAAGTTTAGGGGAATGGACAAAAAGTGGTAAATGAAATAAAATGTTGGAAAGTGTATGGTCATGCACTTTGGTGGAAGAAATAAATGGGCAGACTATCATTTAGATGGGGAGAGAATTAAAAATGCAGAGATGCAAAGGGACTTGGGAGTCCTTGTGCAGGATACCCTAAAGGTTAACGTCCAGGTTGAGTCAGTGGTGAAGAAAGCAAATGCAATGTTGGCAATCATTTCTAGAAGTATAGGATATAAGAGCAGGGATGTGATGTTGAGGCTCTATAAGGCACTCATAAGACCACACTTGGAGTATTATGTGCAGTTTAGGGCTCCTTATTTTAGAAAGGATATACTGACATTGGAGAGGGTGCAGAGAAGATTTACGAGAATGATTCCAGGAATGAAAGGGTTACCATATGAGAAACATTTGGCAGCTCTTGGGCTGTATTCCCTGGAATTCAAGAGAATGGTGGGGGGGGGGGGGGGGGAATATCTCATAGAAACACTTCGAATGTTAAAAGGCCTGAACAGATTAGGTATGGCAAAGTTATTTCCCATAGTAGGGGAGTCTAGGACAAGAGGGCACAACTTCAGGATTGAATGATGCCTATTTAGAACAGAGATGCGGAGAAATTACTTTAGTCAGACAGCGGTAAATCTGTGGAATTTGTTGCCATGAGCGGCTGTGGAGGCTAAGTCATTGGGTGCATTTAAGACAGAAACAGATAGGCTCTTGATTAGCCAGAGCATCAGAGGGTATGGGGAGAATGCAGGGGAGTGGGGATGACTGGAATATTTGGATCAGCCCATGATTGAAAGGTGGAGCAGACTCAATGAGCCAAATGGCCTACTTCTGCTCCTATATCTTATGGTTTTATGGTCTTATTCATATTGCTCTGGCTTATGGTTTTTCATAAATTTATTCTTCAACATTGTCAATAAATTTTCAATTAATTAATAGCATTAATTAATTTCAATTTACAACCTTTATTTAAATTAAATCTACAGAGCTTACTTTAAGAAAAATTAAATCCCATTTTGCCTTAAGCCAGTTATTTAACAGAAATTTATTATGTTTTCCTTATGAGTTTTTAAAATTTATGGAAGTGGGAAAGAAAGAGATTAATTTCAAGAAAAGTAAGCTTAGCTTAACTATCTGTTTTTTCAAGAAAGTTTGGGTAAAAATTTATTCTCTACTTAAAAGAGCATTAACAATTATATTTGGATGATTATATCTACAACGTATTGATCACACTAACGTACCATGAGCAAGCTGTATATACAATCATTTTTACGCAGGGGTTCCCTGAGACTTGAAAATTATTTCAAGGGTTCTTCTAAGGCAAAAAGATTGAGAAAGGCTGTGCTAGAGGGAAGGCTTGCTAGTACTGCAATGTGGAGTTTAAACTAGAGTTGCAGGAGGATGGGAACCAAAGTTCCAGAACAGTTAATGGAGACAGATGTTGGTAAGACCTCAGACAAAGTCAGGAATCAAAAGGCTGAGCATAGTGCGACTAATGCCTTGAACTGTGTATATTTCAATAAGAAGTATTGTGGGAAAGACAGCTGAACTCAGAGAATGGATCAACACCTGGAATTATGATATTGTAGCCTTAAGTGAGGGAGGAGGGGCAGAACTGGCAGTTTAGTAATCCCCGGCTCCGTTGTTTTATACGCGATAATGCGGGAGGGGTAGTGTTAAAAGTCTGGGAAAATTTCATTGCAGTACTCAGTCAGGACAGACTGAGAACTCATCTAGTGAGGAGTTATGAGTGGAACTGAGAAATAAGAAGAAAGGTATGACCACATTAATGGGGCTATATTACAGACCACCCAACAGTCCAAGGGATTTAAAGGAACAAGTTGGTAGAGAAATCACAGATTGCTGCAAAAAACGTAAGGTGGTTATAATAGGTGACTGACTTTCACTTTCAACATATTGACTGGGACTCCCATATTGTAAAAAGACTAGAACGGATAGAGTTTGTCAAATGTGTTCAGGAAAGTTTCCTTAATCAGCACACAGAAGTCCCAATGAAAGAGTGTGTGATACTTGATCTGCTATTAGGGAATGACACAGGACTTGTCATAGAAATTTGTGTAGGGGAATACCTTGCATTTAGTGATCACAATGCCATTAGTTTCAAAGTAGATATGCAGAAAGATAGGTGTGGTTCACATTCTAAATTGGAGAAAGACCAACTTTGATGGTATCAGAAATGATCTGGCAAGTGTGGATTGGGACAGGCTGTTTTCTGGCAAAGGTGTACTTGGTAGGTGAGGGACCTTCAAATGCTTGTATTGTCTGTCAGAGTAAAAGGTAAAGATAACAACTGTAGGGATCCTGGTTTTCAAGAGATATTGAGGCCCTGGTTAAGAAAAAAAAAGGAGTGCATAGCAGGTATAGGCAGGTAGGAACAAATGGGGTGCTTATGGAGTATAAGAAATGCAAGAGAACATTTAATAAAGAAATCAGGAGAGCTAAAAGAAAGCATGATGTTGCCTTAGCAGACAAGGTGAAGGAGAATAGTAAGGGCTTTTAAAGATATGTTAAAAGCAAAAGGATTGCAAGAACAAAATGGTCCTCTGGAAGATCACAAAAGTAATTCACATGCGGAGCCAAATAATTTTTTTGCATCTATACTTTCTATAGACACAGAGGAGGAAGTGTTTACTGCCTTGAGGCAAATCAAGTAGCTAAGTCCCCAGGGCCTGACAAGGTGTTCCCTTGGACCCTACAGCAGGCAAGTGCAGAAATTGCCAGGGCCCTAGCAGAGATATTTAAATCATTCTTGGTGACAAGAGAGCTACCAGAGAATTGGAGGACAGCCAATGTTGTTCCACTGTTTAAGAAAGGCTCTAAACATAAACCAGAAAATTATAGGCCAGTGAGTCTTGACATTAGTAGTGGGAAGGTTACTGGAAGATATTCTAAGGGACCATATATATAAGGTATATAAGTACTTGGATAGACATGGACTAATTAAGAATAGTCAGCATGGCTTCATGCGTGGTAGGTCATGTCCAACCAATCTAATAGCGTTTTTCAAGGAAGTTGCCAGGAAAGCGGATGTTGTCTACCTGGACTTTATGAAGGCTTTTGACAAGGTCCGGCATGGGAGGTAGGTCAAGAAGATTCAGTCACAAAGCATTCAAGATAAAGTAGTAGATTAGATTAGATATTGACTTTGTGGGAGAAGCCAGAGAGTGGTAGTAGATGGTTGCCTCTCTGGCTGGAGGCTTGTAACTGGTGGAGTGCTGCAGTCTTCAGTCCTGAGTCCATTATTGTATGTCATCTATATCAATGATCTGGATGATAATGTGGTTAACTGGATTAGCAAATTTGTGGATGACACCAAGATTGGGGGTGTAGTGGACAACGAGCAAGTCTATCATGGCTTGCAGGGGAAACTGGATCAGCTGGAAAAGTGGGCTGAGAAACGACATGGAATTTAATGCAGGCAAGTGCAAGCTTTTGCACTTCAATTGGACCAATCAGGGTAGGGAACATTAGGGCATTAGGGAACATACCAGTGAACAGTAGGGCACAGAGGCGTGTGGTAGAACAAAGGGATCTCGGAATACAGGTCCATAATTCATTGAAAGTGGAGTCACAGGTAGATAGGGTCATAAAGAAAACTTTCGGCATATTGGCCATCATAATTCAAAACATTGAGTATAGGAGATGGGGTGTTATGTTGAAGTAATACAAGACAACAGTGAGGCCTAATTTGGACTATTGTGTGTAGTTTTGGTCACCCACCGACAGGAAAAATGTAAATAAGGCTGAAAGAATACAGAGAAAAATTACAAGGATGTTGTCAGGTTCGGAGCACCTGAGTTATAAGGAAAGACTGAATCATTTTGGGCTTTATTCCTTGGAATGTAGAAGACTGGGAGAAGATTTGATAGAGATATATAAAATTATGAGGAGTATTGATAGGGTAAATGCAAGCAGGAATTTTCCATTGAAGTTGGACGGGACTACAACCAGAGGTCATGGGACAAGGTTCAAAGGTGAAAAGTTTTAGGGGAACATGAATGGAAACTTCTTCACTCAGAGTGTCAACAGAGTGTGGAACGAGCTGCCAGCACAAGTGATGCTTGCCCAAACTCAATTTCAACATTTAAAAGAAGCTTGGATATGTGTATGGATAGTAGGGGTATGAAGGGCTATGGTTCCGGTGCAGGTTCATGGGAGTAGGCAGTTTAATGGCTTTGGCATGTCTAGATGGACCGAACGGCTTGTTTCTGAGCTGCACTTTTCTATGATTCTAGGTTCTTTGTAAAACACATATGGAATTTTGGAGCAGCAAACAATCTGCTGGAGGAATTCACCAGCATATGTGAGTCAAAGGAATTGTTGATGTTTTGGGTTGAAACCCTGCATCAGGAACTTCGGCCCCATTTAAATAAATTTGAAGTTCTAAGCTTAGCCGTACAGGTTGATCATTTGTTGATTTTTCAGAGGCCTCCAAATGCATAGAGTGAACATCAGAATGGCTTTTGAATCCTTATACTTGCACATTATATGCAAAGTGAATCTGTTGCACAGATGGTGAGAGTAAAAATTGACTTCATTGGGTGATAAAAGTGGCTGAAAATCATCAACAGTTTTTAACACCTCAGTTAATGTTCCCTTCTGTTGATTTACTACTACGCCTGTGAGTCTGCTGGATAAATCATTGCACCGATGACCAAGTCCTGTGTCTGTAAATCCACTGGGGAAATAAGTACACTGCTAGCCAAAAGCCTGTGTCCGTAAGATCATAAAACATAGGAGTAGAATTAAGCCATTCAGCCCATTGAGCCCGCTGCACCATTCATAGAAACATAGAAAACCTACAGCACAATACAGGCCCTTCGGCCCACAAAGTTGTGCTGAATATGTCTCTACCTTAGAAATTACATAGCCCTCCATTTTTCTAAGCTCTATGTACCTATTCAGGAGTCTCTTAAAAGACCCTATTGTATCTGCCTCCACCACCGTTGCCAGCAGCCCATTCCACGCACTCACCACTCTTGGCATAAAAAACTTACCCATGACATCTCCTCTGTATCTACTCCCCAACACCTTGTGGCAACCACTTCAGCCCTTGGAAAAAGCCTCTGACTATTCACACAATCAATACCTCTTAGCATTTTATACACCTCTATCAGGTCACCTCTCATCCTATGTCACTCCAAGGAGAAAAGGCCGAGTTCACTCAACCTATTTTCATAAGGCATGTTCCCCAATCCAGGCAACATCCTTGTAAATCTCCTCTGCACCCTTTCTATGGCTTCCACATCCTTCCTGTAGTGAGGTAACCAGAACTGACCACAGTACTCCAAGTGGAGTCTGACCAAGGTCCTATATAGCTGCAACAGTACCTCTCAGCTCCTAAACTCAATTCCACGATTGATGAAGGCCAATATACTGCATGCGTTCTTAACCAAAAAGTCAACCTGTGCAACTGCTTTGAGCATCCTATGGACTCAGACCCCAAGATCCCTCTCATCCTCCACACTGCTAAGAGTCTTACCATTAATTCTGCCATCATATTTGACCTACAAAAATGAACCTTTCACACTTACCTGGGTTGAACTCCATCTGCCACTTCTCAGCCCAGTTTTGCAACTAATCAATGTCTCACTGTAACCTCTGACAACCCTCCACACTATCCACAACACCTCCAACCTTTGTGTCATCAGCAAACTTACTAACCCATCCCTCCACTTCCTCATCCAGGTCATTTATAAAAATCATGAAGAGTAAGGGTCCCAGAACAGATCCCTGAGGTGCACCACTGATTACCAACCTCCATACAGAATATGACCCGTCTACAACCACTTTTTGCCTTCTGTGGGTAAGCCAGTGCTGGATCCACAAAGCAATGTCCCCTAGGATCCCATGCCTCCTTACTTTCTCAATAAGCCTTGCATGGGGTACCTTATCAAATGCCTTGCTGAAATCCATATGCACTACATCTACTGCCCTACCTTCATCAATGTGTTTAGTCACATCCTCAAAAAATTAAATCAGGCTTGTAAGGCACAACCTGCCCTTGACAAAGCCATGCTGAGTATTCCTAGTCATATTATACCTCTCTAAATATTCATAAATCCTGCCTCTCAGGATTTTCTCCATCATCTTACCAACTACTGAAGTAAGACTCACAGGTCTATAATTTTCTGGCCTAACTCTACTCCCTTTTTTGAATGAAGGAACAACATCTGCAACCCTCCAATCTTCTGGAACCTCCCCCATCCCCATTGATCATTCAAAGATCATCGCCAGAGGCTCAGCAATCTCCTCCCTCACTTCCCACAGTTGTCTAGGGTACATCTCGCCCAGTCCCGGTGACTTATCCAACTTGATGCTTTCTAAAAGCTCCAGCTCATCCTCTTTCTCAATACCTACATGCTCAAGCTTTTCAGTCTGCTGCAAGTCATCACTACAATCACCAAGATCCTTTTCCATAGTGAATACTGAAGTAAACTATTCATTAAGTACCTCTGCTATTTCCTCCGGTTCCATACACACTTTCCTACAGCCACACATGATAGGTCCTATTCTTTCACGTCTTATCTTCTTGCTCTTCACATGCTTGTAGAATGTCTCAGGGTTTTCCTTAATCCTGCCCTCCAAGGACTTCTCATGGCCCCTTCTGGCTCTCCTAATTTCCTTTTTAAGCTCCTTCCTATTAGCCTTATAATCTTCTAGATCTCTAACATTACCTAGATCTCTGAACCTTTTGTAAGCTTTTCTTTTCTTCTTGACTAGATTTATTACAACCTTTCTACACCAGGATTCCTGTACCTTACCATAACTTCCCTGTCTCACTGGAACGTACCTATGCAGAACTCCACACAAATATCCCCTGAACATTTGCCACATTTCTTCAGTACTTTTCCCTGAGAACACCTGTTCCCAATTTAAGCTTCCAATTTCCTGCCTGATAGCCTCATAATTCCCTTTACACCAATTAAACGCTTTTCTAACTTGTTTGTTCCTATCTCTCTCCAATGCCATTGTAAAGGAGACAGAATTATAATCACCATCTCCAAAATGCTCTCCCACTGAAAGATCTGACACCTGACCAGTTCATTTCCCAATACCAAATCAAGTACAGCCTCTCCTCTTGTAGGCTTATCTACATATTGCGTCAGGAAACCTTCCTAAACACATCTAACAAACTCCACCCCATCTAAACCCCTTGCTCTAGGGAGATGCGAATCGATATATAGAAAATTAAAATCTCCCATCACTACAACTTTGTTATTATTACACCTTTCCGTGATCTGTTTCCCTATCTGCTCCTCGATATCTCTGTTACTATTGGGCGGCCTATAAAAAACACCCAGCCATTCCATCATGGCTGAAACAGGTGCCACTTAACCCTATACACCTGCCTTCTCACCATATCCTTTGATGCCTTGACCAATCAGGAAACTAACAACTGCCACTTTAGATATACCCACAGACTTAGCTCCACCACAGTCTCTGGCAGAGCATTCCACAGATTCACAACTACCTGGCTAAAAATTTCCTTCTTACCTCTGTTGCAAAAGGTCACCCCTCAATTTTGAGGCTGTGCCCTCTAGTTCTGGATACCCCACCATTGGAAACGTGCTCTCCAAATCCACCTTATCTCATCCTTTCAATGTTCAGTAGGTTTCAATGAGATCCCCACACATTCTTCTAAACTCCAGAGAGAACAGGCCGAAAGCTTCCAAATGCTTCTCATATATTAACCCCTTAATTCCCAGAATCATCCCAGTGAACCTTCTCTGGACTCATTCCAATGACAACATATCCCTTCTGAGATATGGGGCCCAAAACTGTTGACAATACTCAAAGCAAGGCCTGACCCTTGTCTTATGAAGAGGTAAGGAGGAAAATTGTAAATGTCACTCCACTCTAAGAAGAAAGGAAGACAAAACAGAGGAAATTATAGGCCAGTTAGCATAACCTCAGTGGTTGGGTAACTGTTAGAGTCTATTAAGGATGAGGTTTCAGGATACTTGGAGACTAATGATAAAATAAGTCAAAGTCAGAGTTCTCTGAGGAAGTAACCAGCAGGAAGAACAAAGGTGAGGCAGTGGATGTCATTTACTCAGATTTTCAGAAGGCATCTGATAAGGTGCAAACATGAGGCTGCTTAACAAGAGAAAATCCTATGGCGTTACAGAAAAGATTCTGGCATGGATAGAGGAATGATTGACAGGCAGGAGGCAGCAAGTGGGAATAAAGGGCCTTTTCTGGTTGTCTGCCAGTGACTAGTGACGTTCGTCAGGGTCAGTATTGGGACTACTACTTTTCATGTTGTTTGTCAGTGATTTAGATAGTGGAATTGATGGCTTTGTGGCAAAGTTTGTGGATGATACAAAAATGGTGGAGGGGTAGGTAGCACTGATGAAGCAATGTGATTACTGCAGGACTGAGACAATTGGAAGAATGGGCAAAAACGTGACAGATGGAATACAGTGTTGGGGAATGTATGATAATACATTTTGGTAAAAGGAACAAAAGTACAGACTATTATCTATATGGGGAGAAAATTTGAACATCAGAGGTGCAAAGGGACTTGGCAGTCCTTGTGCAAGACTCTCTGAAGGTTAATTTACAGGTTGAGTCTGTGGTGAAGAAGCCAATGCAATGTTGGCATTTATTTCAAGGGGAATAGAATATAAAGTGGCCAGTGAGTGAGTGGACCAGTGAAGGAGTGGAGCTTTGAGGCTTTGACTCAAGAGGCTTCGACGAGAAGAAGCGGAGGACGAGCTTGTTCCCAGTTAGTCTTTACTATGCCTCCTGAGACGGTGATGTGCCTCTCCTGTGAGATGTGATAGTCTTGGGGTAACTCTCCTCTCCCACAGAGTCACAACTGCCAAAAGTGCATGCGGCTGGGCGATCTGGAAGACTGTGTGAGGAATCTGGAGCAACAGCTGGATGATCTTCGACTCATAAGGGAGAATGAGGCAGTCATAGATAAGAGCTACAGGGAGGTAGTCACACCTAGGCTGCCGGAAGCAGGTCGTTGGGTGACAGTCAGAGGGGGGAAAGCGAAGGTGAATAGACAGGTAGTGCAGAGCACCCTTGTAGCCATTCCCCTGAATAATAAGTATACCGTCCTGGGTATTGTTGGCGAGGACGACTGACCAGGTGTGAGCTACAATGGCAGGGCCTCTGGCATTGAGTCTGACCCTGAGGTGCAGAAGGTGGGATGGAGAAGAGGAGAGCTGTCATCATTGGAGACTCTATAGTCAGGGGAGCAGACAGGAGATTTTGTGGACATGAGAAAGACACCCGCATGGTTTGTTGCCTCCCGGGTGCCAGGGTCCAGGATGTCTCTGACCGGGTGCATGACATCCTAGTACGAGAGGGAAAGAAACCAGAAGTCGTGATACAGGTTGGTACCAACGACATAGGCAGGAAGAGGGATGAGGTCCTGAAGTGTGAGTTTCAGGAATTAGGCAGAAGGCTGAAGAACAGGACCTCAAGGGTGGCGTTCTCAGGATTGCTGCCAGTACTACGTGATAGTGATGATAAGAATTGGAGGAGATGGCAGTTGAATGCATGGCTGAGGAGTTGGTGCAGGGCGCAGGGTTTTAGATTTTTGGATCATTGGGATCTCTTCTGGGGACCTGTACAGATTGGATGGGTTGCACCTGAACTCAAGGGGGATCAATATCCTTGCAGATAGGTTTGCTAGCATGGTTCGGGAAGGTTTAAACTAATTTGCAAGGGGGATGGGACCCGGAGCGATAAAGCAGTGAAAGAAGTGCATGGAGTAAAGCCAGATCTAACATATGGAGAGGCTTTGAGGAAAGAGAAGCCGAATAAAGGGTGTAAAGGTAGTAAGGTAGAAGTGCTAAAGTGTGTGTACTTCAATGCAAGAAGCATCAGGAACAAAGGTGATGAATTGAGAGCTTGGATACATACATGGAATTATGATGTAGTGGCCATTACAGAGACTTGGCTAGCACCAGGGCAGGAATGGATTCTCAATATTCCTGGATTTCAGTGCTTTAAAAGGGATAAAGAGGGGGGGAAAGGGGAGGAGGGATGGCATTACCAGTCAGGGATACTATTACAGCTACAGAAAGGGTGGGTAATGTAGCAGGATCCTCTTTTGAGTCAGTATGGGTAGAAGTCAGCAACAGGAAGGGAGCAGTTACTCTATTGAGGGTATTCTATAGGGCCCCTGGTAGCAGCAGAGATACCGAGGAGCAGATTGGGAGGCAGATTTTGGAAAGGTGCAAAAATAACAGGGTTGTTATCATGGGTGACTTTAACTTCCCTAATATTGATTGGCACCTGATTAGTTCCAAAGGTTTGGATGGGGCACAGTTTGTTAAGTGTGTCCAGGATAGATTCCTGTCACAGTATGTTGACAGGCAGATTAAGGGGAATGCCATACTAGATCTAGTATTAGGTAATGAAACGGGTCAGGTCACAGATCTGTCAGTGGGTGAGCATCAGGGGGACAGTGATCACCGCTCCCTGACCTTTAGTATTATCATGGAAAAAGATAGAATCGGAGAGGACAGGAACATTTTTAATTGGGGAAGGGCAAATTATGAGGCTATAAGGCTAGAACTTGCAGGTGTGAATTGGGATGATGTTTTTGCAGGGAAATGTACTATGGACATGTGGTCGATGTTTAGGGATATCTTGCAGGATGGTAGGGTTAAATTTGTCCCGGTGAGGAAGATAAAGAATGGTAGGGTGAAGGAACCATGGGTGACAAGTGAAGTGGAAAATCTAGTCAGGTGGAAGAAGGCAGCATACATGAGGTTTAGGAAGCAAGGATCAGATGGGTCTATTGAGGAATATATGGTAGCAAGAAAGGAGCTTAAGAAGGGGCTGAGAAGAGCAAGAAGGGGGTATGAGAAGACCTTGGCAAGAAGGGTAAACAAAAACCCCGAGGCATTCTTCAATTATGTGAAGACCAAAAGGATGACAGGAGTGAAGGTAGGACTGATTAGAGATAAAGGTGGGAAGATGTGCCTGGAGGCTGTGGAAGTAAGTGAGGTCCTCAATGAATACTTCTCTTCGGTATTCACCAATGAGAGGGAACTTGATGACAATGAGGACAATATGAGTGAGGTTGATGTTCTGGGGCATGTTGTAATTAAGGGAAAGGAGGTGTTGGATTTGTTAAAATACATTAGGACGGATAAGTCCCTGGGGCCTGACGGAATATTCCCCAGGCTGCTCCACAAGGCGAGGGAAGAGATTGCTGCGCCTCTGGCTAGGATCTTTATGTCCTCATTGTCCACGGGAATGGTATTGGAGGATAGGAGGGAGGCAAATGTTGTCCCCTTGTTCAAAAAAGGTAGTAGGGATAGTCCGGGTAATTATAGACCAGTGAGCCTTACATCTGTGGTGGGAAAGCTGTTGGAAAAGATTCTTAGAGATAGGATCTATGGGCATTTAGAGAATCATGGTCTGATCAGGGACAGTCAGCATGGCTTTGTGAAGGACAGATCGTGTCTAACAAGCCTGATAGAGTTCTTTGAGGAGGTTACCAGGCACATAGATGAGGGTAGTGCAGTGGATGTGATCTACATGGATTTTAGTAAAGCATTTGACAAGGTTCCACACGGTAGGCTTGGGTTGGCAAGTTTGCAGATGACACTAAGGTTGGTGGTGTTGTGGATAGTGTAGAGGATTGTTGAAGATTGCAGAGAGACATTGATAGGATGCAGAAGTGGGCTGAGAGGTGGCAGATGGAGTTCAGCCTGGAGAAGTGTGAGGTGGTACACTTTGGAAGGACAAACTCAAAGGCAGAGTACAAAGTAAATGGCAGGATACTTGGTAGTGTGGAGGAGCAGAGGGATCTGGGGGTACATGTCCACAGATCCCTGAAAGTTGCCTCACAGGTAGTTAGGAAAGCTTATGTGGAGTGTTAGCTTTCAAAGGGTGGCCTGTGGAAAGCAGCCTGTGAGTGAGTGGGCCAGTGAAGGAGTGGAGATTTGAGGCTTTGACTCGAGACGCTTCGACGAGAAGAGGCGGAGGACGAGCTTGTTCCCAGTTAGTCTTTTCAATGCCTCCTTAGACAGTAATGTGCCTCTGCTGTGAGATGTGGCAGTCTTGGGGGAACTCCTCTCTCCCGCAGAGTCACATCTGCCAGAAGTGCTTGCGGCTGGGCGATCTGGAAGACCGTGTGAGGAATCTGGAGCAGCAGCTGGATGACCTTCAACTCATAAGGGAGAATGAGGCAGTCATAGATGAGAGCTACAGGGAAGTAGTCACACCTAGGCTGCAGGAAGCAGGTCATTGGGTGACAGTCCGAGGGGGGAAAGCGAAGGAGGGTAGACAGGTAGTGCAGGGCACCCCTGTAGCCATTCCCCTGAATAATAAGTTTACCGTCCTGGATGCTGTTGGTGAGGACGACCGACCAGATGTGAGCCATGGTGGCAGGGCCGCTGGCACTGAATTTGACCCTGTGGTGCAGAAGGATGGGACGGAGAAGAGGAGAGCTGTCGTCATTGGGGACTCCATAGTCAGGGGAGCAGACAGGAGATTTTGTGGATGTGAGAAGGAAACCCGCATGGTTTGTTACCTCCCGGGTGCCAGGGTCCGGGATGTCTCTGACCGGGTGCATGACATCCTGGTACGAGAGGGAAAGCAACCAGAAGTCATGATACATGTTGGGACCAATGACATAGGCAGGAAGAAGGATGAGGTCCTGAAGTGTGAGTTTCAGGAACTAGGCAGAAGGCTGAAGAACAGGACCTCAAGGGTGGCGTTCTCAGGATTGCTGCCAGTACTACGTGATAGTGATGGTAAGAATTGGAGGAGATGGCAGTTGAATGTGTGGCTGAGTAGTTGGTGCAAGGGGCAGGGTTTTAGATTTTTAGACCATTGGGATCTCTTCTGGGGAAGGTGGGACCTGTACAGATTGGATGGGTTGCACCTGAACTCAAGGGGGATCAATATCCTTGCTGGTAGGTTTGCTAGCATGGTTTGGGAAGGTTTAAACTAATTTGCAAGGGGGATGGGACCCAGAGCGATAAAGAGGTGAAAGAAGTGCATGGAGTAAAGCCAGATCTAACATATGGAGAGGCTTTGAGGAAAGAGAAGCAGAATAAAGGGTGTAAAGGTAGTAAGGTAGAAGTGCTAAAGTGTGTGTACTTCAATGCAAGAAGCATCAGGAATAAAGGTGATGAACAGAGAGCTTGGGTACATACATGGAATTATGATGTAGTGGCCATTACGGAGACTTGGCACCAGGGCAGGAATGGATTCTCAATATTCCTGGATTTCAGTGCTTTAAAAGGGATAGAGAGGGGTGGCATTACTGGTCAGGGATACTATTACGGCTGCAGAAAGAGTGGGTAGTGTAGCAGGATCCTCTTTTGAGTCAGTATGGGTGGAAGTCAGGAACAGGAAGGGAGCAGTTACTTTACTGGGGGTATTCTATAGGCCCCCTGGTAGCAGCAGAGATATCGAGGAACAGAATGGGAGGCAGATTTTGGAAAGGTGCAAAGATAACAGGGTTGTTATCAAGGATCAGATGGAAGAAAGGAGCTTAAGAAGGGGCTGAGAAGAGCAAGAAGGGGTCATGAGAAGGCCTTGGCGAGTAGGGTAAAGAAAAACTCCAAGGCATTCTTCAATTACCTGAAGAACAAAAGGATGTGAGGAGTAAAGGTAGGACCGATTAGAGATAAAAGTGGGTAGATGTGACTGGAGGCTGTGGAAGTGAGCGAGGTCCTCAATGAATACTTCTCTTCAGTATTCACCAATGAGAGGGAACTTGATGACAGTGAGGACAATATGAGTGAGGTTGATGTTCTGGAGCATGTTGATATTAAGGGAGAGGAGGTGTTGGAGTTGTTAAAATACATTAGGATGGATAAGTCCCGGAGGCCTGATGGAATATTCCCCAGGCTGCTCCACGAGGCGAGGGAAGAGATTGCTGAGCCTCTGGCTAGGATCTTTATGTCCTCGTTGTCCACAGGAATGGCACCGGAGGATTGGAGGGAGGCGAATGTTGTCCCCTTGTTCAAAAAAGGTAGTAGGGATAGTCCGGGTAATTATAGACCAGTGAGCCTTACATCTGTGGTGGGAAAGCTGTCGGAAAAGATTCTTAGAGATAGGATCTATGGGCATTTAGAGAATCATGGTCTGATCAGGGACAGTCAGCATGGCTTTGTGAAGGGCAGATCGTGCCTAACAAGCCTGATAGAGTTCTTTGAGGACGTGACCAGGCATATAGATGAGGGTAGTGCAGTGGATGTGATCTACATGGATGTTAGTAAGGCATTTGACAAGGTTCCACATGGTAGGCTTATTCAGAAAGTCTGAAGGCATGGGATCCAGGGAGGTTTGGCCAGATGGATTCAGAACTGGCTTGCCTGCAGAAGGCAGACGGTTGTGGTGGAGGGAGTACATTTAGATTGGAGGGTTGTGACTAGTGGTGTCTGATGCACCATCAATAACTCTCTCTGAGACGTAAAGGCGAGATATCGGCTTTTATTGACTGGAAGAAGGAACAAGCAGTGGTTGACCACCATACTACATCCTGGAGACAGAGAGGCCGGGCTCAGGCCTCAATCGCCTTTATATGGGGGTCTGTATTTAGATTGGAGGGTTGTAACTAGTAGTGTCCCACATGGATCTGTTCTGGGACCTCTACTTTTCATGATTTTTATTAACGACCTGGATGTGGGGGTAGAAGGGTGGGTTGGCAAGTTTGCAGATGACACAAAGGGTGGTGGTGTTGTGGATAGTGTAGAGGATTGTCGAAGATTGCAGAGAGACATTGATAGGATGCAGAAGAGGGGTGAGCAGTGGCAGATGGAGTTCAAACTAGAGAAGTGTGAGGTGGTACACTTTGGAAGGACAAACTCCAAGGCAGAGTACAAAGTAAATGGCAGGATACTTGGTAGTGTGGAGGAGCAGAGGGATCTGGGGGTACATGTCCACAGATCCCTGAAAGTTGCCTCACAGGTAGATAGGGTAGTTAAGAACGCTTATGGGGTGTTAGCTTTCATAAGTCGAGGGATAGAGTTTAAGAGTCGCGATGTAATGATGCAGCTCTATAAAACTCTAGTTAGGCCACACTTGGAGTACTGTGTCCAGTTCTGGTTGCCTCACGATAGGAAGGATGTGGAAGCATTGGAAAGGGTACAGAGGAGAATTACCAGGATGCTGCCTGGTTTAGAGAGTATGGATTATGATCAGAGATTAAGGGAGCTAGGGCTTTACTCTTTGGAGAGGAGGAGGATGAGAGGAGACATGATAGAGGTGTACAAGATATTAAGAGGAATAGACAGAGTGGACAGCCAGCGCCTCTTCCCCAGGGCACCACTGCTCAGTACAAGAGGACATGGCTTTAAGTTGAGGGGAGGGAAGTTCAAGGGGGATATTAGAGGAAGGTTTTTCACTCAGAGAGTGGTTTGTGCGTGGAATGCACTGCCTGAGTCAGTGGTGGAGGCAGACACATTAGTGAAGTTTAAGAGACCACTAGACAAGTACATGGAGGAATTTAAGGTGGGGGGTTATATGTGAGGCAGGGTTTGAGGGTCAGCACAACATTGTGGGCTGAAGGGCCTGTAATGTGCTGTACTATTCTATGTTCTATAAGTCGAGGGATAGAGATTAAGAGTCGCGATGTAATGATGCAGCTCTATAAAACTCTGGTTAGGCCACACTTGCAATACTGGCAACAGTTTTGGGCCCCTTGCCCCAGAAAGGATGTATTCTCATTGAAGAGAGGATGGGAACAAGTGCAGAGAGATAGAGGGGTGTAAAATGAGGGTAGAAGCAAAAAGTAGTAAGGTGAAAAGTAAAAGTGGCAGGCAGGCAAATCCAGGGCAAAAAGCAAAAAGAGCCACTTTTCAACATAATTGTATAGGGGCTAAGAGTGTTGTAAAAACAAGCCTGAAGGCTTTGTGTGTCAATGCGAGGAGCATTCGTAACAAGGTGGATGAATTGAATGTGCAGATAGTTATTAATGAATATAATATAGTTGGGATCACAGAGACATGGCTCCAGGGTGACCAAGGATGGGAGCTCAACATCCAGGGATATTCAATATTCAGGAGGGATAGACAGGAAAGAAAAGGAGGTGGGGTAGCATTGCTGGTTAGAGAGGAGATTAACGTAATAGAAAGGAAGGACATTAGCCTGGAGGATGTGGAATCGCTATGGGTAGAGCTGCATAACACTAAGGGGCAGAAAACGCTGGTGGGGGTTGTGTACAGGCCACCAAACAGTAGTAGTGAGGTTGGGGATGGCATTACACAGGAAATTAGAAATGCGTGCAATAAAGGAACAGTAGTTATAATGGGTGACTTCAATCTACATATAGATTGGGTGAACCAAATTGGTAAGGGTGCTGAGGAGGAGGATTTCTTGGAATGTATGTGGGATGGTTTTCTGAACCAACATGTCGAGGAACCAACTAGACAGCAGGCCATTCTAGATTGGGTATTGAGCAATGAGGAAGGGTTAGTTAGCAATCTTGTCGTACGAGGCCCCTTGGGTAAGAGTGACCATAATATGGTGGAATTCTTCATTAAGATGGAGAGTGACATAGTTAATTCAGAAACAAAGGTTCTGAACTTAAAGAAGGGTAACTTTGAAGGTATGAGACGTGAATTGGCTAAGATAGACTGGCAAATGATACTTAAAGGGTTGACAGTGGATATGCAATGGCAAGCATTTAAAGATCGCATGGATGAACTACAACAATTGTTCATCCCAGTTTGGCAAAAGAATAAACCAGGGAAGGTAGTGCACCCGTGGCTGACAAGGGAAATTAGGGATAGTATCAAGTCCAAAGAAGAAACATATAAATTAGCAAAAAAAAGCGGCACACCTGAGGACTGGGAGAAATTCAGAGACCTGCAGAGGAGGACAAAGGGCTTAATTAGAAAAGGGAAAAAAGATTATGAGAGAAAGCTGGCAGGGAACATAAAAACTGACTGTAAAAGCTTTTATAGATACGTGAAAAGAAAAAGATTGGTCAAGACAAATGTAGGTCCTTTACAGTCAGAAACAGGTGAATTGATCATAAGGAACAAAGACATGGCAGACCAATTGAATAACTACTTTGGTTCTGTCTTCACTAAGGAGGACATAAATAATCTTCTGGAAATAGTAAGGGACCGAGGGTCTAGTGAGATGGAGGAACTGAGGGAAATACATGTTAGTAGGGAAGTGGTGTTAGATAAATTGAAGGGATTAAAGGCAGATAAATCCCCAGGGCCAGATGGTCTGCATCCCAGAGTGCTTAAGGAAGTAGCCCAAAAAATAGTGGATGCATTAGTGATAATTTTTAAAAACTCCTTAGATTCTGGATTAGTTCCTGCGGATTGGAGGGTGGCTAATGTGAACCCACTTTTTAAAAAAGGAGTGAGAGAGAAACCGGGGAATTATAGACCGGTGAGTTTGACATCGGTGGTGGGGAAAATGCTAGAGTCAGTTATCAAAGATGTGATAACAGCACATTTGGAAAGAGGTGAAATCATCGTACAAAGTCAGCATGGATTTGTGAAAGGAAAATCATGTCTGACGAATCTTATAGAATTTTTTGAAGATGCAACTAGTAGAGTGGATAGGGGAGAGCCAGTGGATGTGGTATATTTAGATTTTCAAAAGGCTTTTGACAAGGTTCCACAAAGGAGATTAGTGTGCAAACTTAAAGCACATGGTATTGGGGGTATGGTATTGATGTGGATAGAGAATTGGTTGGCAGACAGGAAGCAAAGAGTGGGAGTAAACGGGACCTTTTCAGAATAGTAGGCAGTGACTAGTGGGGTACTGCAAGGCTCAGTGCTGGGACCCCAGTTATTTACAATATATGTTAATGATTTAGACGAGGGAATTAAATGCAGCATCTCCAAGTTTGCGGATGACACGAAGCTGGGTGGCGGTGTTAGCTGTGAGGAGGATGCTAAGAGGATGCAGAGTGACTTGGATAGGTTAGGTGAGCGGGAAAATTCATGGCAGATGCAATTTAATGTGGATAAATGTGAGGTTATCCACTTTGGTTACAAGAACAGGAAAACAAATTATTATCTGAACGGTGGCCGATTAGGAAAAGGGGAGATGCAACGAGACCTGGGTGTCATTGTACACCAGTCATTGAAGGTGGGCGTGCTGGTACAGCAGGCGGTGAAAAAGGCAAATGGTACGTTGGCATTCATAGCAAAAGGATTTGAGTACAGGAGCAGGGAGGTTCTACTGCAGTTGTACAAGGCCTTGGTGAGACCACACCTAGAATATTGTGTGCAGTTTTGGTCCCCTAATCTGATGAAAGACATTCTTGCCATAGAGGGAGTACAGAGAAGAGTCACCAGATTGATTCCTGGGATGGCAGGACTTTCATATGAAGAAAGACTGGATCGACTAGGCTTATACTCACTGGAATTTAGAAGATTGAGGGGGGCTCTTATTGAAACGTATAAAATTCTAAAGGGATTGGACAGGCTAGATACAGGAAGATTGTTTCTGATGTTGAGGAAGTCCAGAACAAGGGGTCACAGTTTAAGGATAAAGGGGAAGCCTTTTAGGACCGAGATGAGGAAAAACTTCTTCACACAGAGAGTGGTGAATCTGTGGAATTTTCTGCCACAGGAAACAGTTGAGGCCGGTTCATTGCCTATATTTAAGAGGAAGTTAGATATGGCCCTTGTGGCTAAAGGGATCGGGGGTATGGAGAGAAAGCAGGTACAAGGTTCTGAGTTGGATGATCAGCCATGACCATACTGAATGGCGGTGCAGGCTCGAAGGGCCGAATGGCCTACACCTGCACCTATTTTCTATGTTTCTAAGAGAGTCTAGAGGAGGTTCACAAAGATGATTCTGGGAATGAAGGGATAACATATGAGGAGTGTTTGGTGGTTTTGGGCCAGTACTCACTGGATTTTAGAAGGATGCTTGGGGATCTCATTGAAACCTACTGAACGTTGAGAGCACGAGATAAGGTGGATGGGGAGAGGATGTTTTTCTATGGTGGAGGTATCCAGAACTAGAAGGCACAGTCGCAAAACTGAGGTGTGACCTTTTAGAACAGAGGTAAGGAGGAAATTTTTTAGCAGAGTAGTGAATCTGTGGAATGCTCTGTCACAGACTGCGGTGGAGGCCAAGTTTGTGGGTATATTTAAAGCGAAGGTTGATAGTTTCTTGATTGGTCATGGTATCAAGAGATTTGATGATAGGGCAGCTGTATGGGTTGAATGCAATCTAGGATCAGCCATAATGAAATGGTGGAGTGGGCTCAATGGGCAGTATGGTCTAATTCTGTTCTATGTCTTATGTTCTTACTTGGCTTTATACAGTCCTTAACTTCCCTTGTCAGCCACGGTTGCCTACCCCTGCTATTTGAGAACTTCTTCTGTGGGACATATCCTCCATATTGAAGTCCCTTATTACAATCGTGTCATTACCCTTATTACTTGCCTTTTCCAGCTCTCTTTGCAATCTCAATCCCACATCTTGGCTACTATTTGGAGTCCTATAAATGATTCCATTAATGGCCTTTTCACCCTTGCAGTTTCTTAACTCCACCCACAATGATACAACATTTACTGACCCAATGTCATCTCTTTCTAAAGATGTAATTCCACCTCTAACCACCAGAACCACACTACTGATAATACCTTCCTGCCTGTCCTTTTTGATACAAAGTATATCCTTTAATGTTCAGCTCCCAACTATGGCTCAATGATGCCCTTAAGAATCATACCGACCGATCTCTAATTGTGCTCCAAGTTCATCCACCTTATTCCAAATGCTATGTCATTTAAATGCAGAACCTTCAGCCCTGCATTCTTTGCCCTTTTGAATTTTGCTTCTGTGGTACAATTTAACTCAATGCTCTCTCTGCATTTGTTCCCCCTTTCATTGGCTTGTCCTTCTTCTGCAGGTTCACAAATGAAATTAATGGACTAATGTCTGCATGTCCACTGGGGAATTCAGTGCTCCGATGTCTGCAAGTCTGCATGTCCACTGGGTAAATCAGTGTACTGATGTCTGCAAGCCTGCTGGGGAAATCAGTAATTCAGGGCTCTGATGGCTAAAGTCCTGTGTCTGCATGTCCACTGGGTAAATCAGTATACTAATGTCTGTAAGCCTGCTGGGGAAATCAGGGCTCTGATGGCCAAAGTCCTATATTTGCGAGTCCACTGGGGAAATCAGTGCACCGATGTCTGCAAATCTACTGGGAAAATCAGAGTTCTGATAGCCAAAGCCCTGTGTCTGCACGTCCACTGGGGAAACCAGTGCACTAACGTCTGGAAGCGTGTGAGTCTTCTGGAGAAATCAGTGCAACGATGACCAAAATCCTGTGTCTGTGAGTCCACTGGAGGCTGGTAATCCAGAAGTGGCCTGTCTTGTGGTTGGAGGGGAGGGGGGGAGGGAGAGAGAGAGAGAGAGAGAGAGAGAGAGAGAGAGAGAGAGAGAGAGAGAGAGAGAGAGAGAGAGAGAGAGAGAGAGGGAGAGGGAGAGGGAGAGGGAGAGGGAGGGGGAGAGAGAGAGAGAGAGAGAGAGAGAGAGAGAGAGAGAGAGAGAGAGAGAGAGAGAGAGAGAGAGAGTCTGTGTGAGTGTGTAGGGCTTGTTTGGTTGTTGTTCTGTTGTTTTTGCTTCATTTGTTCAGTGAACATTGTGGCCATGCTATGTTGGTGAAGGAACGTGTGGCAACACTTGTGTGCTGCCCCCAGCACATCCTTAGATTCGGTTGGTTGTTAGTGTAAATGATGTATTTCACTGTGTTTCAATATACATGTGTTAAATAAATGAATCTGAATCTGAGTCAATTTTCTGAGAAAAAATTCAGGCATCATCTTTCAGCATCTCCCCTTTCTATCCCTTATCCCTGCATCCAATACTCCTTCAGATCTGAACAATGAATATTGTTTTACTTTTCTTTTTAATCTTCCTTTCATATGGCTGACCAGGAGCAACAGCTAAATGTCCAGTTAAAGGCCTGATAACCACACTAATGCTCTCAAGCATAGGATATATATCTCTATAACCATCTAATTCATTTCCAGAAGAGTGTATTGTTGTGTCTTCCATGTTGTGGCTACTAAATTCCCAAAATGAATATTACCTTTAAATGGGAACTAGAAAATCATTCAACTGCCTGTAAATTATTTCAGCAAGTGTAGACACCAGAGCGTATTCATCAGACTTGTCCTCCATCTTCCGAGGCGCTTCCTTGCGACCAATAATATTTCTGAGGTTTTCTCTGTAATCATTCCTCAACCCCAGCCAATACATTTACATGCTCACTTTAAGCATTATTTGTAAAACAAGTGCAAATTTTTAATAAATATCTGCAGTTCATTAATCTTGCATGATTAAGACTGTACCCTTCATCAGTCAAAGTGATTAAGAATTTCAACATTATAAGATAAGATTAGCTTTATTTCTCACATGTTCATCAAACCATACAGTGAAATACATCATTTGCATCTAGGACCAACACAGTTCAAGGAAGGGCTGGGGACAACCCACAAACTTTTTCATACTTCTGCTGCCAACGTAGCATGGCCGCAACTTACTAAGTGTAACCCATATTTCTTTGGAATGTAGGAGGAAACCCTGCAGTTACTGGGAGAACATACAAACTCCTTACAGACAGTGGCATGATTGAATCTAAGTCACTATTGACGTAAAAGCATCATGCTAACTACTACACTACCGTGTTTCTGCTTTTTTGTTTCCTTTTCCTGGGTGTCAACATCTCAGATGAACTACCTTGGACACAACACATTGATACAATCAGAAAGCAGGCTCCACTCCAATAGCAGGCAGAGGAGATTTGGTATTTCACCAAAGGCTCTTGCAAAATTTCTTCAGAGGTATAACCATATAACAATTACAGCACGGAAACAGGCCACCTCAGCTCTTCTAGTCCGTGCCGAACGCTTACTTTCACCTAGTCCCACCTACTTGCACTCAGCCCATAACCCTCCATTCCTTTCCTATCCATATACCTATCCAATTTTTTAAATGACAAAATCGAACCTGCCTCTACCACTTCCACTGGAAGCTCATTCCACACAACTACCACTCTCTGAGTAAAGAAATTCCCCCTCGTGTTACCCTTAAACTTTTGCCCCCTAACTCTCAACTCATGTCCTCTTGTTTGAATCACCCCTACTCTCAATGGAAAAAGCCTATCCACGTCAACTCTATCTATCCCCCTCATAATTTTAAATACTTCTAACAAGTCCTCCCTCAACCGTCTACACTCCAAAGAATAAAGACCTAACTTGTTCAATGTTTCTCTGTAACTTAGGTGCTGAAATCGAGGTAACATTCTAGTAAATGTAGTAGTTGGTACAAACAGTGGAAAATATTCTCTGGTTGTATCACCATCTGGTATGATGTTGTCAATGCAGAGAATTGCAACAGTCTACAGAGGATTGTAGTCTCAGTCACAGGTACATCCATCCCTGCCATTGAGGACATCTTCAAGAGGAAGTACCTCAAGAAGGAGGAATCCATTTAAAGACCACATACCCTTTTCTCATTAATACCATCAGGGAGGAAGTACAGAACATGAAGATACCCACACAGTACAGGAACAGCTTCTTCTCCTCTACTATCAGATTTCTGAATGGTCCATGAACCCATGAACACTACCTTGTTATTAATCTTTTGGACTATATTTATTTTTGTAACTGATCATAATTTTTGTGTGTTGCACCTTATGGAATACCCCTGTACTTAACAATAAGTAAGTTAGGAGAGCCATGAGAAAGCCTTGGCGAGCAGGATTAAAGAAAACCACAAGGCATTCTACAAGTATGAGAAGAGCAAGAGGATAAGATGTGAGAGAATAAGACCAATTAAGCGTGACAGTGGAAAAGTGTGTATGGAACTGGAGGAGATAGCTGAGGTACTTAATGAATACTTTGCTTCAGTATTCAGCAGATGGAGTTTAATGCTGATAATGTCACGAGGTGGGGACAAGGGTGCTGGGAGAGGACCCACAAGGAGGACACAAACACTTCTTTCTTAGGTTCAATAAAATAGCGTTTATTACTCGCTACACAGAAGATCGGGAAATCAAGGAGGACAAAGAGGAACACGAACCTCGGACTAGGGGACTAGGGACTTGGATCGCCGCGGACCTGGGACTTGGAAACTTGGAACTGGGATCGCCGCAGCCATGACTTGGACAGTGGGAACATGGACAGGCGCGGCCATGACTGGGACCCTGGGGACTGGGTTCGGTGCGGCCCTTGGACTAGGAGACTAGGACCTTGATTCACCGCAGCCAGAAAACATGGACACCATGGATCGCCTCAGCCAGAAACATGGACACCAAAACAGAGGACAAGGAACCTTGAGCTAGGACTCCTCCTTCAGATCACGCATCAAGCCGGGACTCTTCTTGGGGGGGATAGACACAGACATTGGGCATAAACATTGAGCCGGAACTCTGCCTTCAACTCAGGTACCGAGCCGGGACTCTTCTTCGAGGGGTAGACACAGACACTGGGCATGAACATCGAGCCAAGACTCCGCCTTCCACTCAGGCACCGAGCTGGGACTCTTTGAGGGGTAGACACGGACAATGGGCATGAACGTTGAGTCAGGACTCCACCTTCAACTCACCCCTGGCAGATTGACCTTGCCCGGACCCACTTTGGTGAAGGAAGGAGAATTGCTAGTACTCCGCTGCAGGCTGGATAACTCTGGCATGTGGTAGCGATGGCGACTTGCTAAGGCTTCTTAATACTCAACCCGAACGGCTAAAGCAGGGTCTTATAAGCTGCCGGTTCAGGTCGACAGTAGATCACCTTAATTGCCAAGCTCAAGGGACACGTGAAATGGAATTAGAAGGGTACAAAGAGTCAATGGTCCGGATCATAAGGCAACCTAACTAAATTTAAAGGGGAACCAATCCGGACCATGACAGCTAAGTGTGAGGTGTTACATTTTGGTAGGAATAATCCAAATAGGACATACATGGTTAATGGTAGGGCATTGAAGAATGCAGTAGACCAGAGTGATCTAGGAATAATGGTGCATAGTTCCCTGAAGGTGGAATCTCATGTGGATAGGGTGGTGAAGAAAGCTTTTGGTATGTTGGCCTTTATAAATCAGATCATTGAGTATGGAAGTTGGGATGTAATGTTAAAATTGTACAAGGCATTGGTAAGGCCGAATTTGGAGTATCGTGTACAGTTCTGGTCACCGAATTATAGGAAAGATGTCAACAAAATAGAGAGAGTACAGAGAAGATTTACTAGAATGTTACCTGGGTTTCAGCACCTAAATTACAGAGAAAGGCTGAACAAGTTAGGTCTTTATTCTTTGGAGCGTAGAAGGTTGAGGGGGGACTCGATAGAGGTATTTAAAATTATGAGGGGGATAGATAGAGTTGACATGGATAGGCTTTTTCCATTGAGAGTAGGGGAGATTCAAACAAGAGGACATGAGTTGACAGTTAGGGGGTAAAAGTTTAAGGGGAATTTCTTTACTCACTAGAGGCAGGTTCGGTATTGTCATTTAAAGTAAAATTGGATAAGTATATGGACAGGAAAGGAGTGGAGGGTAATGGGCTGAGTGCGGGTCAGTGGGACTAGGTGAGAGTAAGCATTCGGCATGGACTAGGAGGGATGAGATGGCCTGTTTTTGTGCTGTAATTATTATATGGTTATATGGTTTATGTGGTTCACTACAGAAAAGGATCTTGGCAATTGTAGGGAGACTTACAGCGAATTGAAAAGCTTGAGCACACAGTATAGGCATTCCTTCTTAGGAGGATGTGCTGGAGGTTTTGGAAAGCATCAAGTTGGATAAGTCTCCAGGTCCAGATGAGATATACCCCAGGCTACTGTGGGAGGTGAGGGAGGAGATTACTGAGCCTCTGGCTATGATCTTTGCATCATCAATGGGGACAGGAGAGGTTCCAGAGGATTGGAGAGTTGCAAATGTTGTTCCCTTATTGAAGAAACGGAGTAGAGGTAGCCCAGGAAATTATAGACCAGTGAGTCTTACTTCAGTGGTTGGTAAGTTGTTGGAAAAGAACCTGTGAGGCAGGATTTATGAACATTTGGAGAGGCATAATATGATTAGGAATAGTCAGCATGGCTTTGTCAAAGGCAGGTTCTGTCTTAAGAGTCTGGTTGAATTTTTTGAGGATGTCACTAAACCTTTGATGAGGGTAGAGCAGTAGATGCAGTGTATATGGATTTCAGCAAGGCATTTGATAAGGTACCCCATTCAAGGCTTATTGAGAAAGTAAGGAGACATGGGATTCAAGGGGACTTTGCTTTGTGGATCCAGAACTGGCTTGCCGACAGAAGGCAAACAGTCACTGTAGACGGGTCACATTCTGCATGGAGGTCGGTGATCAGTGGTGTTCTGCAGGGATCTGTCCTGTGACCCCTTCTCTTCATGATTTTCATAAATAACTTGGATGAGGAACTGGAGGGATGGGTTAGTTAATTTGCTGATGACAGAAAGGTTGGAGGTCTTGTGGATAGTGTGGAGGGCTGTCAGAGGTTACAGCGGGACATTGATAGGATGCAAAATTGGGCTGAGAAGTGGCAGATGGAGTTCAACCCAGATAAGCGTGAAGTGATTCATTTTGGTAGGTCAAATATGATGGCAGGATATAGTATTAATAGTAAGACTCTTGGCAGTGTGGAGGAGTGGAGGATCAGACGGATCTTGGTGTCTGAGACCATAGGACACTCAGAGTTGCTGCTCCAGTTGACTCTGTAGTTAAGAAAGCATACGGTGCATTGGTCATCATCAACCATAGGATTGAGCTTAAGAGCCGAGAGGTAATGTTGCAGCTATATAGGACCCTGGTCAGACCCCACTTGGAGTACTATGCTCAGTTCTGGTCACCTCACTACAGGAAGGATGTGGAAACTATAGAAATGGTGCACAGGAGATTTACAAGGATATTGCCTGGATTGGGGTGATGCCTTACGAGAATAGGTTGAGTGAACTTGGCTTTTTCTCCTTGGAGCGCCAGAGGATGAGAGGTGACCTGATAGAAGTGTATAAGATGATGAGAGGCATTGATCATGTGGATAGTCAGAGGCTTTTTTCCAGGGCTGAAATGGCTAACATGAGAGTGCACAGTTTTAAGGTGCTTGGAAGTAGGTACAGAGGAGATGCCAGAGGTAAGTTTTTTATGCAGAGAGTGGTGAGTGCATGGAATGGGCTGCCGGCAACGGTAGTGGAGGTGGATACGATAGGGTCTTTTAAGAGACTCCTGAATAGGTACATAGAGCTTAGTAAAATAGAGGGCTATGGGTAACCCTAGGTAATTTCTAAAGTAAATACATGTTCACCACAGCATTGTGGGTCAAAGGGCCTGTATTGTGTCTAGTTTTTCTATGTTTCTATGTTTTACTGCTGCAAAACAACAATTTTTACAACATGCCAGTGATAATAAACCTGAGTCTGATTAACATTAAAGCCTGTTATTATATATCAGATCTGCCAATTTTTCTTCCATCATGGGATGGTGATATTATTTTCCGCAGGATAGTGGAGTGCAGAACTAGGGGGCATAAGTTTAGGGTAAGAGGGAAGGATTTAAGAGGGGATGATAGGTAACATTTTTTACACAGAGGATGGTGAATATATGGAATGAGCTGCCAGAGGAAATGGTTGAGGTAGGTACAATAATATCATTTAGGAAGCATGGAGGGGCAGGGCTGAGAGATAAATGGGCTAAAAGCAGGAAAATAGGACTAACTGGGTGGCAACCTTGGTTAGCATGAGCTGGTTGGGCCAAAGAGTCTGTAGCTGCGCTATATTGCTCTATAAAAGTCAAAGTCAAAGTAAATATATTATCAAGGTATGTATGTATGTCACCATATACTTCCTTGAGATTCATTGTAGACATTCATGGTAGAACAAAGAAATACAAGAGAATCAATGAAAAACTACAAACAGAGACTGACAAGCAAGCAATGTGTAAAAGAAGACAATCTGTGCAAATACAAAAAAAGTAAATAATACTGAGAACATGAGTTGTAGAGTCCTTAAAAATAATCCATAGTTTGTGGAATCTTTCAAAGACATTTCCTTCCCCATTAATTGTGTACAGTTCTGGTCACCAAATTATAGGAAAGATATCAATAAATTAGAGAGAGTGCAGAGACGATTTACTAGGATGTTACCTGGGTTTCAGCACTTAAGTTACAGAGAAAGGTTGAACAAGTTAGGTCTCTATTCATTGGAGCGTAGAAGGTTGAGGGGGGATTTGATTGAGGTATTTAAAATTTTGAGAGGGATAGATAGAGTTGACGTGAATAGGCTGTTTCCATTGAGAGTAGGGGAGATTCAAACGAGAGGACATGATTTGAGAGTTAGGGGGCAAAAGTTTAAGGGATACACGAGGGGGTATTTCTTTACTCAGAGAGTGATAGCTGTGTGGAATGAGCTTCCTGTAGAAGTAGTAGCGGCCAGTTCAGTTGTGTCATTTAAGGTAAAATTGGATAGGTATATGGACAGGAAAGGAGTGGAGGGTTATGGGCTGAGTGCGGGTAAGTGGGACTAGGTGAGATTAAGAGTTCGGCATGGATTAGGAGGGCCGAGATGGCCTGTTTCCGTGCTGTGATTGTTATATGGTTATATTAAAAGCTTTATAGTTCTCATGATGTTTCAATGTTCAGAGAGATTGAATATATTTTGTTACATGTCTCACTTGCAGTTTCTTGAGCAGTATTTCTGTTCTTTACACCTCCTTATATGATCTGCATTTATATTCGGCTAAGACCGTCCCCTAAATAATTATCACTTTGCTAATCTATCGAGTTGCAGCTAACACTGGACCTGGTTAACTTCGTTATTGCCCTCCCTCTCACCCTGAAGGTTCCAATTCAAAATGTCTAGCTGACAACTACTTTTCTGCTTCCACACCTTTATTTATCCCAGTCCTTGTTTGTTGTTTTTGACTACAGCTATCTAGAAAACCATAACACATAGGAACATAATTAATCCATTTGGCCTATGAAGTCTACTCTGCATTCCATCAAGACTGATTTATTATCCCTCTCAGCCCCATTCTTTTGCTTTCTGCCCATAACCCTGATTAAGAATCTGTCTATCTTCATTTTAAGCAACCTTAAAAACAAATTTCACAACATATGCCAGTGATACTGGTTTTAATTCCGATATACCCAATGACTTGGCAATGAATTCCATGGATTCACCACAGTCTGGCTAAAGAAATTCCTCCTCATTTCTGTTCTAAAGAGATGTCCTTCTATCTGTTCAGAGGCTGTACCCTCTGGTCCTAGACTCACCCACTATTGGAAACATCCTCTCCACATCCACTCTGTCAAGCCTTTCAATTTTCAGTTGGTTTCAATCACAGGGAGAATGTGCAAACTTCTCACTGATAGCATTTGAAGTAGGAATTAAACTCAGGTTGCTGGAGCTGTGAGGTAGAAGCTCTCCTGGTTGCATCACTGGTTGTATACCTGTGGCACCTGTTAAACAGAGGCTCTCCTTTCAGCATCACTGTACTGACCTATTGTGTACCTGTGCTGCCCATGGTGATCACATACACTACATACTTACAAGTAGAACCTTACAGTACATTTGTGCTTAATAATAAAATGCATTCCCTACTTTAATCAAATACGTAACTGCTTTTATTCCATTCTATTTTAATAGTTAAAGTCTGAAATTATCATTGTGCCTTCACCTAGCTTCAGATCTCCTCACTTAGAGAGGAAAAAGGGATCAGACTCCTGCAATAATGGTGGTCTTCTTAACAGGTAGATGAACTTATCTCAGCACCATTGTCGGCCAGCACAACATTGCCTTCTGCAATAAAGGTGATCTTCTTAACAGGAAAGGTGAGCATTCTTCTTTCAGCACTATTGTTCTGCCCACTGCACATTGTCACAGTAATGATTATGGATCTGCAATCAGTATCTGACCAACCTATTTTGTTCACCACTTTTATGTGTCATTTTATTTCCATTATAACTGAGAATGTATCAGACAGATCATTTACTGTATTGGCTGAGGCATCTGGCATTTCTGGCTTCTCCAAGCCTGAATGCTCGAAACCACAGTGAGCAAAACAGTTCCGAATTGTCTTACTATCAGTGACAAAAATCACTGCTTTTTGAACACAAACACACACGATTGACCTGCTATCTAAAAACTGATTGTTCTAAGCATGTTGTAGTGTTTAACAGCCACACAAATGACCCTAGCTGACGCTAGTTAGAAACTATTCATCAACGGTCTCCTGCTTTAATTAAGCAGCATATTGTCCCAAATAAATGAAGGGAATCACACCATTTTCTCAAAATAGTTTTTTGTTCAATAGAGTTGTCCCAAACAAAAGACTGTCTCAATTAACTGATGGCCCAGTTAACTGGAATGCACAGTATATCTGGAGCATTCAGCTACGAGTGAATATTAGGTAGAGCGGAACTGTTTACTTTAGAATACAAAAAGCTGATGTAAGATTTAACTGACTTTTGTAAAATTATGAAGGATCTGGGCAGAATGGATAAAAGGCTTTTCTTTTTCCTTAGTTGAAATCAATAACTAGGAGGCTGAAGTAAATTAGTTGCTAAAAGGATTTGAGGGGAGCTGAAGAGCATGAAGAGTCTAAACTTCCTGTATTAAAGGGTGGTAGTGAATGAAACAGTCAGCACACGTAGAAAAACATAGGGATGAATACTTGAAAAGATATCATCTAAAAGGTTACAGATAATTAAACAGGAAATGAGATTAGTCAGGATAGCTTTTTAATGAGTGGTTTGTAAACGAATACCTCCACTGCACCATACATTTCTACAAAGCTATAAAAGAAACTCAAATTTTATGATCAATGATGAAATTATAGCAGCACACACAAATTACTGGAGGAACTCAGTAGGCCAGGCAATATCTACAGAAAAAGTACAGTCAACGTTTTGGGCCGAATCCCTTTGGCAGGATGGGAGAAAAAGTGCTGAGAAGTAGATTCAAAAGTAGAGGGGAGGAGAGAGAGAGAGAGACATCAGGTGATAGGTAAAACCTGAAGGGGGAGGGATGAAGTAAAGAACTAGGAAGTTGATTGGTAAAAGAGACAGAAGGCCATGGAAGAAAGAAAAGTGGGAAGGATCACCAGAGGGAGGCAATGGGAGGGCAAGGAGATAAATTGAGAGAGAGAAAAGAGGATGGGAAATGATGAAGGAGAGGGGAGGTTGGGGCATTACTGGAAGTTTGAGAAATTGATGTTCATGCTAGCAGGTTGGAGGTTTCCAAAACAGAAAATATTGTTATTCCTCCATCCTAAGCATGGCCTCGTCACGACAGTGGAGGAGGCCATGGACAGATATATCGGAATTGGAATGGGAAATTATAGCCATCTCAGCTAAACCTAATTAAAGTTGCCTACAAGAAACTTGTGATCTACAGACTGAAGCAGAAGAATTCATATTGTAGAATAAGGAAATGACAAAAATTAAACCAATACTTTTGTGTCTGTCTTCATGGAAGAAACCCTGAAAGTCTCCCCGAAAATAGTGAGGAATTAGAGGTCTAGAATGAGTGAGGAGATCAAAGAAATGAGGATTAGTGAAAAATGTTTTGGGCGGCGTAGCAGCATAGCAGTTAATTTGTACTCCTTCCTTACCCATCTCCCTTCTTCCGAATTCTTCATCCTTCCTTTCCAGTCCTGATGAAGGGCTTCAAGCTGAAACATTGACTCTTTATTCCTCTCTATTGATACTGCCTAACCTGCTGAGTTCTTCTGGCATTCTCTGTGTGTGTGTTATTTAGGGCATAGAAAAATTGATTATTGCATAGGAGCACGTACACATGTTAATCATCATATTCAATGTAATCATAGTATCAGAGAGTTACTATTGTAATCTGATGAACTGGCTTACATACCAGATTTTCTGGAATTTAAACATGCAATATCAACGTTTAGCTTTTACTGAAGAAAATTTTAGAAATTCTAAGTAAATTTGCAGGGAACAACCATTAGTTGCATTTACCTGCTATTGGGTGTTAATTTGCAATGTACAATGCTTGATAATAATATTGAAAACCATTAAAATGTGTTTCTCTTTATATTTTTGAGACAATCTGTTTTTCTATAGCTGCGTAAACACAATTGACATGCATAAAGCCATGCATGTGTCCTTTAATCTCATTAAATTTTGACCTAGTTTTCATTTACAGTGCCGCAAAGCTGTTTGTTACAGATTTTTAAAATGACCAAGCAATTCAATATAAAATGTATTGCTCTCCCAGTTTTAAACCTTGATTACTGTCAAGACTAGAAATCTGTGCTTGCTTAATGCTGCATACATAAATACAGTATATCAATCCATTTGGTCTTCTAAATTGTTCTCTTCTTGTGAGTTTATTTAGTTTTCACA
Source organism: Hemitrygon akajei (assembly GCF_048418815.1). Classification (NCBI taxonomy): domain Eukaryota; kingdom Metazoa; phylum Chordata; class Chondrichthyes; order Myliobatiformes; family Dasyatidae; genus Hemitrygon; species Hemitrygon akajei. The sequence goes on along the minus strand of NC_133143.1, from coordinate 71,240,442 downwards.
GTTGCTATACAACATGTATGTAGCTTCCTTCATAACATATCTTCCATATTTATGCCTAACATATCCTTCTTTTATGACATATCTTCCACATTTCTGAGAGGAATTGCCAATAAATTTAAAATGTGAAAATAAATACAGGAAACTGATACAGGACTTTGTGATATGGTGCAACTCAAACTACCTGCGTCTCAATATCACCAAGACCAAGGAGATGGTGGTGGACTTTAGGAGATCTAGGCCTCATATGGAGCCAGTGATCATTAATGGAGAATGTGTGGAGCAGGTTAAGACCTACAAGTATCTGGGAGTACAGTTAGACGAGAAGCTAGACTGGACTGCCAACACAGATGCCTTGTGCAGGAAGGCACAGAGTCGACTGTACTTCCTTAGAAGGTTGGCGTCATTCAATGTCTGTAGTGAGATGCTGAAGATGTTCTATAGGTCAGTTGTGGAGAGCGCCCTCTTCTTTGTGGTGGAGTGTTGGGGAGGAAGCATTAAGAAGAGGGACGCCTCACGTCTTAATAAGCTGGTAAGGAAGGCGGGCTCTGTCGTGGGCAAAGTACTGGAGAGTTTAACATCGGTAGCTGAGCGAAGGGCGCTGAGTAGGCTACGGTCAATCATGGAAAACTCTGAACATCCTCTACATAGCACCATCCAGAGACAGAGAAGCAGTTTCAGCGACAGGTTACTATCGATGCAATGCTCCTCAGACAGGATGAAGAGGTCAATACTCCCCAATGCCATTAGGCTTTACAATTCTACCGCCAGGACTTAAGAACTTTTTAAAAGCTATTATTAATGCTTTTTGAGATAGTGATTTAGATGCATATCATATTTTTTACTGAGTTAAGTATTGTATGTAATTAGTTTTGCTACAACAAGTGTATGGGACATTGGAAAAAAGTTGAATTTCCCCATGGGGATGAATAAAGTATCTATCTATCTATCTATCTATCTATCTAAATTTATCAAAATTATTACACATTAATTTAACCTAAGTGGAGCATATGTAATTATAAATTTTGTAAGTTTTGATGTATGTTTTATAACAAGTACTTACTTAACTTAAATGATTGATTTCAAATTTGAAATAAAATGCTCAAATTTCAGATAAACATTCTAACTACAGGGTACTGTGCAGTGCTTGGTTTGTACAAGATTGAACTCATGGCCATGATAGGTCAGAGGAAAACTGGCAGAAGGCCAAGATTCAGAGCCTGTACGATGATTAAAGGTAGATGATAAAATAAAAACTAAAAACAGTAGTAGATAATGCAGGGAGGACATGAGTTGCAAGACTAACAATTTGGTACTAATCTCTCCATAAACAAACACAAATCCCCTGTTCTGTAATCATGAAAATTTTTTGAAAATGTGTTAAAATTAAATTATATTCAATTGCTGAAAAAATGCTATAGCTGTATTGTTTTTAGCATTTATTTTGATACCATGGAAAATGTTTTGTTGACTTACTGATTGAAACTCAACCTCAAATGGATCATATTACCCAAAGAACATGTAATACATTGCTAACAATGTATGTAATACACAATTGTTTCTTCAAGAATTTTCCTTCTATGCTTTGAAATGTGATTCTTTTGCCAGTGTTAATGTGCATGTGTACATCAATTAATTGTCTGATTGCTATACAAGACAGCACAATCTGATGGCATGCCTCCTAACTCTTAGGCAAAAACACATGACATTCTGACAGCCATTTGAGAATTTGTATTTATAACTCTCAAACATTCAGTATCATAATCACAGTGATTTCTGACGAAAATACTGAGGAACTCAGCAGGTTAGGCAGCATCTACAGAAAGGAATAAACTACATAACTCTGTCTTGTCAGTTACTCCTTTTTATGATTTATTTTACACTTTTACAATCTTTGAAGTGATTTCTAACAATGATTTGATTTCAGCAAAACAGATTTTTATTGGTGAGACACTGTACACTATAAATCTACTATAAATCTCACAGCACAGATCCCTGCCTATTTTGTTTCTCAATTATCTTGTTCTTACTGGTATAAATCAGTGCATAAATTTGAGAAGAACATTTAATACTCAGTGCAACTTATAATATTGTTTTTGATTTTTGTGTTTTGATTATTCAAGGTAAGTTCATGGCAAATATTATGAATTAGATATGGTAGAATTAGGATGATAACGTAATTATTCAAACATCATAAATAATCCTAAAGCATTTTTTATGATGAGGTTTACCTGGTAAAGGGCTGAAACTTAGTTTTTTAGTCACAGTGAACCATTTGAAATGTTTCATTGTGATAAATTTCGCACAAGTTGTTATAAAAAATCTCCACCATAATAACAAATCAATTATAAGTTTAGTATAGAACCATATCAAAGTTCCCCAAGATGAAATGTTTCTGAACAATCCTAATTCAAATTCATAGGGACAAATAACCTTTCTTCACTTGTCTTGGTTTGTCTGATAACTTGTAATGAAATACAATTTTATCAGCACTTTGTAAATAGAAAATTATTCACTCTATAGATTAATAAACATAAAAATATGCAAATTGATTCTTCTGAGTTCTGTGCATGACTGAGCATGAATTGTATTAGATTAAATAACATAAGATGATTTTTCCTCAATGACCACAGGTTCAAATGATTCTAATCTAGCTCAGAATGCATAGAATAATGCACCACAGAATGAAGCTTCCACAAGGGTATTCAGCAATGGCAATACCTGCATCCTGTATATGAATTAAAAGAGCATTTCTGTGTTCATGTAACATCAATAATATCATACCATTTAGTTAACATTTGTCATCCAGTAAATTGCTATGCATGTACTGTACATCTGTCATGAATCTACCCATTTTCCAGTATGTCTATATACCCTTACTGTTTATTGCACTTCTAGGTTTCAAAACATCTGCAGACTTTAAAATCATGTCATTTGTATTTATGTGCAAGAAAAAAGCTATGGTAATAGCACTGATCTATAGAGACTATCACCCATTCACCCATTCAGTTTGAGAAACAAGTATTTTCTAACTTATTGCTAAGAAAAGAAAATTCCTTGCTTCTGATGCCTCACCAGTTTTGCACTACTTCATTAATTATCAAGTTTTTATTTAATGTTGATAATATGAAATTTTAAAATGTACCTGTTTGAAAGATTGCATAATTTTCACTAGCAAACTTTCATCAATCTTAAAGATAAAAAAAATAAAAATTAGCTTTATTTGACACATGTACAGCAGAATAGACAGCAAAATGCGCCTTTTGCATCATATCAAATTAGTGAGGATCGTGCTGGGCAGCCTGCAAGTGTCATCACAGTTCTGCAACCAACATAGCATGCCCACATATCTTGTGGGATGGACTGATGCACAAACTGAGAAAGCAGGGATGAATTGGAAAGGGACAGACACAGCTGCATGGCCCAAAATATAATTCCTAGAGAAAATAGTACTGGCCATTATTGAGGCAGCTGTTGCTGAGGTTCTGGTCAGCAGCAGCAGAGCTGAAGCTGTCAAAGATGTCAGTGTGTCACCCCTAATCCTCTTGCTCATGTCCCACTTCTCTTGCAACACACACACTTTTCTGATTTATTAGTAGCAGATGTTGTAAGCAACCATCTCTCACTTTCACTGCACACCCACCCCTTTCTCTGTATTACAGTCCTCGTGGCTTTCTCCTTTCAAAACGCAACAGGGTTAAGCAGCAAAGATGGAGGTTTATGGAGCATGACAAAGTCAGGCATGATCAGGCAGTGAAGAAGGGAAGTTTATGGAGCTTCTCATGTTACCTATTTAATTCAGCCCAATTATTTAAGGATCATCATAGAGTCATAGATTTTGTTCAGCACGAAAACAAGCTCTTCTGACAAGTAATAAAGTCAAAGTGGAAGTAAATGTATTATAAAGTGCATATATGTCACCATATAAACCCTAACAACTCTGAGATTCATTTTCATATGGGCATTCAAAATAAATACGAAGGAAGCACAATAAAATTTAGTAAAAACTGCACACAAGGAGACAAACAACAAATGTGCAAAAGACAATAGTGCAAATACAAAAAAGCAAAACAAAAGATAAATACATAAGTAATAAATATCTAGAACATGAGTTGTGGAGTCAATGAAAGTGAGTCTATAGGTTGTGGAATTATTTCAGTGTTGGGGTGAGTGAAATTATCCACTCTAGTTCAAGAGCCTGATGGTAGAGGGATAATAACACTGGTCAACAAAGGTTTTGCTTCCTGAATACTTTTGGGTGTATTTAATGGATTTTGGGCTGCTGATCATGAAAATCACCATGAAATTTCCCTATTATACACCATGTTTTTGAAATCACCTATATTTGTTATTTCAATTCATAATTCAAGTCAATTAAATTGGTGACCACAATGTAAGCTAAAAAGTTTTCTATCTTGTCCAGGCATGCCTGGGCATGCTTAGGTAGAGTGAATGCAGCATGGGGGAGCAGGTTTTAGAAAGGCTATAAAAAATCGTGCACACACCGTTCCATGCATTGCATTTACATGTATATCGGTTTGTGATCACGTTGATGCACTTGTTCTACATGCATAATATATTGTATAACTGATGCACCATCAATAACTCTCGGAGACGGGAGGCGAACGATAGGCTTTTATTAGCAGCAAAACGGAGCACGTCATCTCGGAGACTGAGGGGGGAAAAGTGCCTCCAATCACCTTTATACAGGGGTCTGTGGGAGGAGCCACAAGAGCAGTCAGCAGAGGGGCATGTCCAGACAGGTATACATAGTTTACCACAATAACATAAGGTAATTGTACTTTCGGGAGTATAACCATATAACAATTACAGCACGGAAACAGGCCATCTCAGCCCTTCTAGTCCATGCCAAACGCTTACTCTCACCTAGTCCCACCTACCTGCACTCAGCCCATAACCCTTTCCTGTCCATATACTTATTCAATTTTATTTTAAATGACAATGTCGAACCTGCCTCTACCACTTCTACTGGAAGCTCGTTCCACACAGCTACCACTCTCTGAGTAAAGAAGTTCCCCCTCATGTTACCCCTAAACTTTTGCCCCCTAACTCTCAACTCATGTCCTCTTGTTTGAATCTCCCCTACTCTCAATGGAAAAAGCCTATCCATGTCAACTCTATCTATCCCCTTCATAATTTTAAATAACTCTATCAAGTCCCCACTCAACCTTCTACGCTCCAAAGAATAAAGACCTAACTTGTTCAGCCTTTCTTTGTAACTTAGGTGCTGAAACCCAGGTAACATTCTAGTAAATCTTCTCTGTACTCTCTCTATTTTGTTGACATCTTTCCTATAATTCAGTGACCAGAACTGTACACAATACTCCAACTTTGGCCTTACCAATGCCTTGTACAATTTTAACATTACATCCCAACTCCTATACTCAATGCTCTGATTTATAAAGGCCAGCATACCAAAAGCTTTCTTCACCACCCTTTCCACATGAGATTCCACCTTCAGGGAACTATGCACCATTATTCCTAGATCTCTCTGTTCTACTGCATTCTTCATTGCCCTACCATTTACCATGTATGTCCTATTTTGATTAGTTCTACCAAAATGTAGCACCTCACATTTATTTGTGATAGCAAAATGTCTCATGAATGTTGCAACTGCCACGGTACTTTCTGTTATATTTGTGGTGAGTATACACTTAAATCTCAAAGACAGATCATTACTCCACTTATTAAGAAAGTCCATGAGCTCTACTTTGGGTGTAAAGTTGGTGACCAAGGCAAAGCCTGGGCTCCTCACATTTGTTGCACAACATGTGATGTTGATCTTAGAGCTTGACTCAGAGGTACTTGGAAGTCAATGTTGTCGATGTCCCAAAGATATGGCGAGAGCAGAAGGAGAATGTGAGAGACTGCTACATCTGTCTGACCAGTGTGTCTAGTTTCTCTGCTAAAAACAAGAAATCCGTTGAATACCCAGTCTCCAATCAGCCATGAGATCTGTGCTGCATGTTGATAGTCTACCAGTACTGAAGCCACCAGAGACGTGGAGTCTAGAGGAGGCTGACAAAGAGGCCATGATGCACAAGCCAGGAATGGAAAACGACACTGATACTGATTCAGATTTTAAACCCTTTATGTCCAGTAAGCTTCATCTGATAACTCAATATTAGTTAAATGTTCTGGTCAGAAACTTGAGTTTAGAAAGGGTAAAAGCAGAATTACCGGGTTCAAGACTGCAAGGATGGAATCTGCTGTTACTAGGCAGAAAAAATTCTGCAAAGAATTTCAATATTTGAGACAGATGTTTCCCAGAATAAAATGATGCCAAGATTAAGGAAGGCATTTTTGTTGGTCCACAAATCAAACAGGTCATCAATGACAGGCAAATCGAAGAACTTCTAGTGGAACCAGAGACAATCAGATGGAAGGCATTCAAGGGTGTTGTTGAAAATGTTCTTGGCAGCAACAGAGCACCAAGCTACATGCAGCTGATTGACAATATGCTTCAAACATGAAAACAATTAAGTCCGATATGTCACTAAAAATTCATTTAGACTTCTTCTCTGCAAATCTTGGCTCTGTCAGTGGCAAGCATGGTGAAAGGTTTCACCAGGACATTGCGATAATGGAGGAACTTTATCTGGGCAACTGGAGTCCATCAATGCTGTCGGATTATTGTTGGAACTTAAGGGAGAAGCCTCAGACACTGAGTACAAATGAAAATCATCAACAAAACATTTTTAGCTCAGTTGAACTATTGCAAAGTGTCAGCACCATTATGCAATTAAATGTATTACATTCACAATAAAAGTTGATTTCTTTTTTCTCCAAATTCCTATGTGATACAAGTAGTCTGAAATTATATTTGTGTTCAGCTTCAAGTGGTCTATCATAACAAAAAAAATTCTGAGGAAGCAACACATTCAAAAAAAATTACTGTCCAGTGTAACTGTTCCTGAACCTGGTGCTGTGGGATCTGAGTCTCATGTATCTCCTTCCAGATGGCAGCAGCAAAATGAGAGCACAGCCTGGATGGTGGGGGTGCTTGATGATGGTTGCTGTTTTCATGTGACAGTGCTCCTTATAGATTTTGCTAATGAATGGGAGGGCTTTACCTGTAAGAGACTGGGCTGAATCTACTACGTATTGTAGGTGTTTCCATTCAAGGAGACTGGTGCTTCCAAACCAGCCCATGATGCAACCAGTCAGTTTATCTCCACCATGCATTTATTGAAGTTTGACGAAGTTTCAGTTGCCATGCTGAATCTTTGCCAACTTCTAAGAAAGTAGAGGTAATGTTGTGCTTCCTTTGTAATGGCACTTATGTGCTGCACTCAGAACAGATCCTCTGAAATACTAATACCGATGAATTTGAAGTTGCTGTCCCTCTTCACTTTTGATCCTCTGATGAAGATGGTTTCCTCTTCCTGTAGTCAATAATCAGTTCCTTGGATTTGCTGATGTTGCATAAAAGGTTGTCGTTGTGGCATCATTCATCCAGATTTTCAATCTCCCTCCTAAATGCTGATTCATCACCGCCTTTGATTCAAACAACATTCAAATCAACTGAGATGGATATTTATGCTAATTCCATTTCCCTTCATATGACTCATATCATTCTCATCTTTTCCTATCTGTGTACCTGTCTAAATGTTTTATTTAAATGTTGTTTCTTCCAATTCCTCTGACAATTTGTTCCATATATCCACCACCCTTTGTTTTGTGCACCTTGGTCTGGAGGAACATTGTATTGTTTGGTATTGAATGACAATAAATGCAGCACAAATACAATGCTTTGACCTGATCTATCTGTTGTGAGGTTTATGACCTCTGTCTGTTGCATGCTATTCCTACCGTTTAGTATGCATTTAGTATATCACGCCTTCCATTTGCCAATTGAAGTAAGGTTGTTGTGGGTTTGATAGCAATCATAAACTGATGTAAAACAATCTTGCTCCAGATGGCACACAGTCCTATGGATGCCATGGCTTGAGCTTCCATATTGGCTTGGAATACATCCCATTTAATATGATGGTAGTACAGACAGACAGACATACTTTATTGATCCCGAGGGAAATTAGGTTTCATTACAGCCGCACCAACCAAGAATAGTCTAGAAGTATAGCAATATAAAACCATAAATAATTAAATAATAATAAGTTAATCATGCCAACTGGAAATAAGTCCAGGACCAGCCTATCGGCTCAGGGTGTCTGACACTCCGAGGAAGGAGTTGTAAAGTTTGATGGCCACAGGCAGGAATGACTTCCTATGATGCTCAGTGTTACATCTCGGTGGAATGAGTCTCTGGCTGAATGTACTCCTGTGCTTAACCAGTACATTATGGAGTGGATGGGAGACATTGTCCAAGATGGCATGCAACTTGGACAGCATCCTCTTTTCAGACACCACCGTCAGAGAGTCCAGTTCCACCCCAACAACATCATTGGCCTTACGAATGAGTTTGTTGATTCTGTTGGTGTCTGCTACCCTCAGCCTGCTGCCCCAGCACACAACAGCAAACATGATAGCACTGGCCACCACAGACTCGTAGAGCATCCTCAGCATCATCCAGCAGATGTTAAAGGACCTCAGTCTCCTCAGGAAATAGAGACGGCTCTGACCCTTCTTGTAGACAGCCTCAGTGTTCTTTGACCAGTCCAGTTTATTGTCAATTTGTATCCCCAGGTATTTATAATTCTCCACCATGTCCACACTGACCCCTTGGATGGAAACAGGGGTCACCGGTGCCTTAGCCCTCCTCAGGTCCACCACCAGCTCCTTAGTCTTTTTCACATTAAGCTGCAGATGATTCTGCTCACACCATGTGAAAAAGTTTCCCACTGTAGCCCTTTACTCAGCCTCATCCCCTTGCTGATGCATCCAACTATGGTAGAGTCATCAGAAAACTTCTGAAGATGGCAAGACTCTGTGTTGTAGTTGAAGTCCGAGGTGTAGATGATGAAGAGAAAGGGAGACAGGACAGTCCCCTGTGGAGCCCCAGTGCTGCTGACCACTCTGTCTGACACAGAGTGTTGCAAGCGCACGTACTGTGGTCTGCCAGTCAGGTAATCAATAATCCATGACACCAGGGAAGCATCCACCTGCATCACTGTCAGCTTCTCACCCAGCAGAGCAGGGCGGATGGTGTTGAACGCACTGGAGAAGTCAAAAAACATGATCCTCACAGTGCTTGCCGACTTGTCCAGGTGGGCGTAGACATGGTTCAGCCGGAACCCAGTACACAGTAGGACTAAACCCTCCTTCCATTACTGGTCACTCTGCCTGGTACCAGCCCCAAGTACTCCTCTCCCCCAGGTAACTCCTCCAGCTATAGTAACTCCTTTCTCCCCCAAAACTGATCACCCAGTGCTGAACCACTTCCCCCATTACACTCCCCCACACCACAGTCACTATCCCCATGACCCCCAACCCCTGATACTGATGCCCTTTCCCACCGGGTAACCGACTGCTGACTGATGAACTGGCTTTCTGGTGCAGGCCGGCCCCGCATTGAGGTCACCACACCTTCCCGACGGCTTTTCAGTGCTGTACCCTCTGCCTGGGTCGCCAGGCCAAACCAACCGACTTGTGCCCAATTGGTGGTGCCGACGCCAAGCGTGAAGTATATGATGTACGAAGTTCAGTCCTGGGATTGGGAGAAAGCTCAGTACTGCAGTACTGTAATGGAGGGTGGGGGGAGGAGAAGGGAAGAGTACTGGGATGTGGGGAGGATATTGATCAGCAAGTCGGTTCTGAAGGCAAATGGTCTCTACTGAGCAAAGAATGGCGAAAAGCCCAATAGATGTGGTTGGTAATGAGGGAAGAATCCAGTAAATTGTGGAGGGGTTGATAAACGTGGAGAGGGGACTTATTTCAGTGGGAGCCAGTTACTGGATGCAGCTTGGCGTGCACCCACGAGATAAGTTCATCGGCTCGGCCTGGGCATGGGTCGGTCAAGACAGCCTGGCAGCCCAGGCGGAGGGTGTGGCGCTGACTGGCAACCAGGAGAGTGAGGAGTGGGTCACTCCTTGTGGTGGGTCTGGCCCAAACACCACAAGGGCCTTCCAACTTTTATATACCAGTTCTGCCATTAATGTTTCCAGTGTAGAGCCTGAAACCTTTGAGCTAGTTTTCAATGTTTCCTACAATAGACTCACTTGCTTAATGATCCCACTGCGTCTTCCAACCGCCAGGTATCTCTGCTTCAAGAGATATAGACTGGCTTTAAGCTACAGTCCATTTCTCTTTGAAGCCAGACAATATTGCACTTCTCCTATCGCCCTTACCCTGCACACTGCACTCTGTCAATTAACTGCAAGGTTAACTCTGGTTAGATGCAGAGCTTAATTATAATTGGAACTAACCGGTAGCATGAAGGTAATGTGTTGGTTACACTGCAATCAATGGGTGTAATTAGTCACGCATTATGATCTCCTCTTCTGAATTACCACCTCAACCTTTCTGCTCATAAATTCTGTCCAATTAGAAAACAATTTGGCAAGCCCAGGCATTCTATTTACTGCCTGGCAGAGATGTTGATATAGGTTGAGAACTCTGATTTGGAGAGTATTGCTTGAACTTCTAGGCTGTCCGCAGCATCTCTTCACTGATTGAAATGGATGCTACTGAGTTTTAGTCCCAAGCATCCAATGTTTGGCCACGCAGTATACAGGGATAGACAACCCACCCCTTCATCATCATATGGTCAAAGCCTCAACGGCATTGTAGACAGCACTTTTTCTAGAGGGATGACCATTGCTCAAGAAGCTGCTAAGCCACACATTCTCAAAACCATTAAAGTTCAGCAATGACCGATGGCCTCAGCAGCAAAGCTCAGACCTGAAAAATGGATACATTGAGCAAAGTTCCAGTGGCCTCATCATTGAACTTCTACACCTTGCCAAGGTGGTTGGCCACATGTCTAGACAGTATAATTAAGTTTTTATGGCACAATTGCTTGCCTCTTTTGTGAGACATTGTCAATATCAAAAGGGTCAGAATCAGAATCAGGTCTATTGTCACTGTCTTATTAGAAGTAAAATTCATTGTCTTATGGAAGCAGCACAGTGTAAGGACGTAAAATTACTACAATTTACAAAATAGATAATGTAAAAATGGAATAATAAGGTAGTGTCCATGAGTTCATGGACTGTTCATGAATATAATGATTATCACATGCTGGTGATAATAAACCTGGTGCGGATTCTGATGGAAAGGAAGAAGCTGTCCCTGAATTGTTGAGTGTGGGTCTTCAGCTTCCTGATGGTAGAAAGGAGAAGAAAACATGTCCTGGATGGTGAGGGCCTTTAATGATGGATGTTACCTTCTTGAGATGGAGCTGGCTGAGCTTACAAACTTTTTGCAGTCTTGTGCAGTGGAGCTTCCATACCAGGCTGTGATGCAACCAGTCAGGATATTCTCCACCATACAAGAAATTTGCAAGAGAATTTCGCGACAGACAAAATCTCTTAAAACTCTTAATGAAGTAGGGTTGTTACATCAATGTGTTGGACCCAGGACAGATCCTCAGAGATGTTGTCACCCAGAAGCTTAAAGATGTGCACTCTTTCTGGATGGTGTTTGTTCTCCCGACTTCCCTTTCCTGAATTCCACAATTAATTCCTTGATCTTGGTGACGTTGATTGTGGGATTGTTATTGCAACATCACTCAACCAGCTGACCTATCTCACCCCTTTTAGCCTCCTCTGGGTCAACAGAGTGGGAGCACTGTTTTTCCAAGTATGTTTGTGATGTTCCTACCCATGATCACAGATTCCAAGACATATATTTAACACCCAGAACAAAATCATACTTTAATTTGTTATTTCCTTTTGCTTCAAATAATATAAATGTATTAAAAAGGAGGTACTTTGTTACTTTTTTCAATTCTTCCTTTTTATTTTTATTTAGAGATATAGCACGGTAACAGGCCCATCTAGTCCAATGAGCTCATGTCACCCAATTACACCCATGTGACCAATAAACCATTAACCCGTAAGTCTTTGGACTGTGGGAGGAAACCAGAGCACAGGAGGAAACCCATGTGGTCACTAAGAGAACATACAAATTCCTTACAGCCACCAGCGGGAATTGAACCTGGGTCATTGGCATTGTAATAGCATTATGCTAACTGCAACACTACTGTGCCATACAGTATCTATGATATCCTTAATAATTTATGAGAATCAGAAATTATCTGACCTTGGAACCAATGTAGATGATCTCACAGAACTCCAATTAATACTCTTTTACCCACTCACTTCGTCATGAAATTTTTGTAACTTTCTTTATCAGCTTTCACCATGTCAAAGTCACCTAGCTTAAGTATCATCAGCAAACTTTAATCTTTCTAGCTGTTCTTCCATTCGTCAATTTTATGGCTGTTAGTTGCATTCACAATGGAGATTCCTTAAGCATACCACTTCACACTCTGCCAACTGGAGTGCATGCTCATTATCCTTACCTTTGATTGTCTATGTCAGGAGCTTGTCTTCAATTCCATGTCTTCTCATTTTTGTTAATTGTTTTTGTGGAACTTTGTTGATCTCTTTCCAAATATGCATTAAATAACATTTACTGTCATTCCCATGTTAGTTAACTGTACAGAAAAAACACGATTCATTTGCTAAGTTTAGAAATTTATTATAGCTCTCTGATCAGCACATATTTGTGCAAATAGTAATATTCCCTAATAAAACATTTTGCAATTTCCCTGTAACAGATATTCCACAAATGGTTATATTGTGCCCTTGTTTCTTTTAATTTTTTAAGCAGCGGTGACATAAATTTGTGTTTCCATTCTAAGAGACAATTCCAAATGAAGTTTTGATTTGGAAGATCATGATCAATACAACAGCAATTTTGTCAAATTTATTTTAATAACCAGAGAGAGAAATGATCAATTCCTGGAAATCCGTGTTTTCACCTCACCTCACTTATTTTATTATCAATATGTTTTAAACCTATAAACCTCATTAAATTTCCCTTAAGATTTCTGAATTCATAAGTGAGGATTGAAATAAAGTAGCCATTCATCAAATCTGCCATTTTCTTATTTCAAATTACAAATATCAAATAAAGTTATCATTACCTTTAGGAAAAAAAAACCTTTTAATATATTTTTAAAATTCCTTGTAAACTGCTTTTTCTCTTCCATTTTTCACTATTGTTCTATTCCTTGATATAAGTTTGTTATTCTATTTTATGCTAATATCCTGCACTTTCAGAGCAACAATTAAAACATCACGCTCTTGATTTTTAGGGTATATATGCTTCTTGTAATATACCCAATATATTTTGAATATCTTTTATTGTTCATCTGTACTTTTACTTGTAAACAATTTTAACCATGGGATTAATTTTGATTGATCTCTCGCAATTTGAGCTGCCCTGTTAAACCACCTGTTCATGGTTATATTATTGATTTAACTCAACGTTGGTTATTTCTTTTACTTTTGCTTTAAAAGTAGATATTGTCCTGGGTGACTATAAAAATTCACAAAAGATTCTCTTCTTTTTAGACTGATGCTATGTACTTCCTCCAGTGCAAAAAAATTAAAGCTACTTACCAGAATTATTTCCACTTTTGATCTCAGTGCCCGTGTGCCCTGCTTCTTTACTTCTGATATTCTGCAAGGCAACAAGCAATTTTCAGCAAAACCTCTTTTAGTTCATCAATTTTACCCTCAGCCTGCTTACGCTTACTAATTTTCCTTCCTTCCCATGCTTAAAAGTGTCTTTTATCATCAACACTACATCTTTTCCACTGTCTCTGTCCTATATAAAGATCCTCTAACCTGCATTGTGCATCTGCTGGTCAGGTCCCAGTGGTTATCACCATTGAGCAATGAAGCAGAATCGATTAGAGAGCATAAGGTAAAAGAACCCTTTGGGGAAAGTAGTCATAATATGATCAAATTCACCCTGAAATTTCAGAAGGAGAAGCTAAAGTCAGATGTATCAGTATTACAGTGGAGTACAGGGTATTACAGTGGCAAGGAATTAGCCTGAATAGAGTGGAAAACAACACTGGCAATAATGATGACAGAGCAGTAATGGCTGGAATTTCTGGAAGCAATTTGGAAGGCACAAGATATATATATCCCAAAGAGGAAGAAGTAGTCTAAAGGAAAGATGGCACAACCATGGCTAACAAGAGAAGTCAAAGCCAACATAAAAGCCAAAGAGTGGGAATATAATAGAGCAAAGATTAGTGGGAAGTTAGAGGATTGGGAAGCTTTTAAAAACCAACAGACAGCAACTAAAAACGTCATTAAGAAGGTAAAGATGGAATATGAAAGTAAGCTAGCCAGTAGTATTAAAGGGGATACCAAAAATTTCTTCCGAGGCATAAAGCGTAAAAAAGGGGCGAGAGTGGATATCAGACCACTGGAAAACAATGCTGGAGAGGTAGTGACAGGGGGAACAATGAAACAGAGATGAACTAATTAAGTATTTTGGATCAGTTTTCACTGTGGAACACACTAGCAGTATGGTGGAAGTTCCAGGTGTCAAGGGCATGAAGTGTGTGAAATTACCAGAACTAGAGAAAAGGTTCTTGGGAAACTGAAAGGTCTGAAGGTAGATAAGTCATCTGGACCAGATGGTGTACACCTTATAGTTCTGAAAGAGGTGGCTGAAGAGATCGTGGAGGGATTTCACTAGATTCTGGAATGGTTTTGGAAAGACTGGAAAATTGCAAATGTTATTCTACTCTTCAAGAAGAGAGAGAGGCCGAAAAAAGGAAACTATAGGCCAGTTATTGTGACTTCAATGGTTGATAAGATGTTGGAGTCAATTATTAAGGATGAGGTCTCAGGATACTTGAAAGCACATGATAAAATAGACCCTAGTTAGCATTGTTTCCACAAGGGAAAATCTTGCCTACAAATCTGTTGGAATTCTTTTAAGAAATAATAAGCAGGATAGTCAAAGTAGAATCGATTGATGTTGTGTACTTGGATTTTCAGAAGGCCTTTGACAAGGTGCTCGACATAAGGCTGCTTCACAAGCTACGATCCATGGTATTATAGGAAAGGTTCTAGAATGGATAAAGCAGTGGCTGTTTGGCAGGAGGCAAAGAGTGAGAATAAATGGAGCCTTTTCTGACAGGCTGCCAGTGCCAAATGGTGTTCCACATGAGTCTGTGTTGGGACTGATTCTTTTTACATTATATGCCAATGATTTAGATGATGGAATTGATGGCTTTGTTGCAAGGTTTGCAGATGATATGAAGATAGGTGGAGGGGCAGATAGTTTTGAGGAAGTAGAGATGCTTCAGAAGGACTTAGATTAGGAGAATGGGTGAATAAATGGCAGATGGAATACAGTGTCAGGAAATATATGGTCGTGCACTTCGGTAGAAGAAATGAAATGGTTAACTGTTTTCTAAAAGGAGTGGAACTACAAAATCTGAGGTGCAAAGGGAGTTGGGCGTCCTTGTGCAGAACATCCTAAAGGTTAATTTGAAGGTTGAGTCTGTGGTGAGGAAGGCAAATGCAACATTAGCATTCATATTAAGAGGACTAGAATATAAAAGCAAGGATGTGATATTGAAACTTTATAAAGCACTGGTGAGGCCTCACTTGGAGTATTGTCAGCAGGTTTGGGCCCATATCTTAGAAAAGATGTGCTGAAACTGGAGATGATTCAAAGGAGGTTCACGAAAATGATTCCAGGATTGAATGGCTGATGGCTCTGGGGCTGTATTCACTGGAATTCAGAAGAATGAGGGGTGACCTCATTGAACCCTATCAAATGGTGAAAGGGTTTGATAGAGTGGATGTGGAGAGGATGTTTCCTATGGTGGGGGAGTCTAAGACCAGAGGACCCAGCCTCAGAATAGACGGTCATCTTTTAGAACAGAGATGAGGAGGAATTTCTTTAGCCAGAGAGTGGTGAATCTGTGGAGGCCAGGTCTTTATGTATATTTAAGGCAGAGGTTGATATTCTTGATTGGTCAGGCCATGAAGGGATACAGGGAGAAGGCAGGAGATTGGGGCTGAGAGTGAAAAATTGGATCAGCCATGATAAAACGGCGGAGCAAAGTTGATTGGTCAAATTGACTCATTTTTTCCCTATATTTTACGGTCTTATGATTATACCCTTTATGCTGAATTTTGTGCTTCAGTGCATTTCATACTTATGTTATCAAAGTTCAAAGTAAAATTATTATCGAAGGACATATATGTCACCATATACTACCCTGTAATTCAATTCCATGTGGGCATTCACAGTAAATACAAAGAAACATAAGAGAATATAATTTGCTCTTGCCTGGATGAAATAATCTCCAACAATACTCAACATTTAAAACATCAACATCTCATCCACCATTTTCAACCTGTATTCCTTCCACAACCAATGCACCCTGGCTTTAATATATACCTCTTTTAGCTTATTTCAGGTAGCTCCAGATCAGTTATTTCATATGAATTGTTATTTTCCCCTTTCAGTATATGTAAACATACATAGGGTTTTAAAAGAAATCTGACAATGAAGACAATGATGATAGATTTCGCATAGTGAAACAGTAAAAAGAGGTGGCAGTATGCACTTGAACAATTAGAATCAGGTTTAATATCACCGGCATTTGCAATAAAATTTGATAACTTTGCGGCAGCAATACAATGATCAATATAGAAAGAAATCTGGATTACAATAATTATATATGTGCATATTATATAGTTAAATTAAAGTACGTAGTGCAAAAAGTGTTGACGTAATATTCATGAGTTCAGGCAGAGGAGAAGAAGCGCTGAATATGTGCCTTCAGGCTTCTGTATCTCCTTCCTGACGGTAACAATGAGAAGAGGGCACGTCCCGGTGGTGGGAGTCCTTGACAAAGCTAACCCTTATTTCAGGTGGGCCAGTGGTAAATCTATAGAAAAACACACCAGAGAGATAATGGAATCAAACATAATTTTGATTTTTTCCATTTCATTTATGTTCCTTTCACAAAACATTTTAAGATGCAGTACGTGTAATTTGAGATACGACATATGGTACGTGGGGAATTTTGGAATGAACAGGTGACTTTGGACCTCGTTTCCACAGCTGGGGAGTTACTTCCCACCGTGTTAAACGTTAAAACATTAATTGCTATTGATCAGTTTACAACTTCAGTGCTCTACCGTGAATTAATCAGAGGGATAGGTGGTGATAGCTTTTGTTCCTTTATTCAGTGATTTTACTAGGCTAGCGTATAATACACAATAATTGGGTGGTCCGACCTCCTTTCCTCTTCCAACCGCCCTGGGCGATTCACAGGGCAACGGGTATTATTTTCCACCATTTAGTAAATAGATGTATTTGTTTATTATGGTCCTGTGTAAAACTTGACAATTTTTACACAGGAAAACAATTCATTACTGCACTGCATTGAGAGAGTGCAAGGTAAAACAGTAACCGACGTTCGGGGTAACATTCGCGGGGGCTTTTTTCCCTTTACTTAATTCAATCTTAGAAACGTTTGACTGAAGGGAACCCACAAGCAGTCCCTGACCACTTTCAGCACCGTTGCCCACTGACCCGCCAGCATGAGTGAAATATGGCCACCGCTCTCAGAACGAAAACAGGTTGTACGTTTATACACAAACACCTAGCAGGAGCTATATTTAATGTAATTAAAACCGGCCAGTCAACAAAACACACTCACTCCACGACCGCCGCTTCGGGAGCGCGGCCCCACACTACGAGCGCATGCGCACTGTGACTGCCCGGGTTTCACCCTTCCCGCCTCCCGCGCGAGGCCGAAGCGGAGGCAGCACCACGTGACGCCGCGTTCTGTCGCGGTGCCGGCGCCACCGCTATCGCCTCCTCGCCATCTTCTATCAGAGGAGCGCGATCGTTCACCCTGCCCGGCTCCGTGGACGGCGGCAGCTTTGCCCCATTTTTCTCTCGGCTGGACCGGACCGAGCGCACGCTCTCACACCCGGGAAGGGACAGGTCAGTCCTGCTGTTTTATTTATACTCGTGGCTTCATCTTCCCCTTCCATCCCGATCTTAATTCAGTTCCTTTCCAGTCATTCCCCTTTAACTCGTGGCTGTGCGTGTGATCATTTCTATATCTGTGTAACATTAGAGTAAAGGGTCTAAGCCGGTATTTTCCGATGTGGAAGTGCGCAGTTACTCTTGGGGTTGGAGAGAGCAATGTGAAGGGTGACCCACTCCGATGTGTTTGAACTTCGTCCCGTTGCTGGGCTGTTCATTCTGTGACAGTGTTAAATTGTTGTATGGAGTGCACAGTTAGTAATACTGGCATCCGTCACTAGGGCAGTCTAGGGGGTGTGTGCGTGCTTCCTCATTCAGGAAATACAGAGTACGCCAGGTCACTGAATAAAATCCTGGAAATTAATCCACGTGTACAATTAAAACTGGGATTAATCTTGTATAGCCTTTGTATGGATGTGTTATCTGAAGCGATGAGGTTGTTCGTGGTGTGTTCGAATGACTTTACGGTAACTTACTATAAATTATGTCCAGGTTACACATTTTCTGTGGATGCGTCCGGTTTTACAACTATTGGGTGAAACAGTGCAATTCTCAACAGCGGTTTGTTAGTAACACATGATGTTGCCTTCTGGGTGTTCTTGCCCTGTTGTATTCACCTTCAGTGTCGAGTAGAAAAATCGCTTTAGTTTTTAAATACCAATTTAACTCAATCGCTTTAGTCGGCAGTTGAATAATATGAATTGTACAAGGCAGTACTCCTAAAAGTGGGGGGGTTCTCATCCTTTATAAATCTAGGTATTTTAGGTATATTTGCATGTTTTCCTTTAATGTGTATTCAAATAATGTTGACGAAATTGTTAATAGCATTGTTTTCTTGGTGGGTAAATCTGGACACATGTGGGTGTTGACGGTGGCGGATAATTAGTGTTGATGGCTGTGCTGTGTTGAACACTGCCCTCTTTCCTTCCCTCATGTGTTTCTTCCAAGGTGAGGCAATAATTTGTACTTTAATATTTTAAATGAGTCTGGCATTTTGTAGCCTTAAAATTAAAATATTATGTGCGAAATACTATATATAATGAAATAATAAAGAGAATAACTGAAGTACTCAACAGGACACGCAGAATCTGCCAGACAGTTAATATTTCAGGTTGATGACCTTTTGTTACTGAGTTTTAATGGAAGGTCATTTCTGCGTTCTGGATTGATAGTGTGATTTTCAAAATTTAGACTTGCAATATATTAAAATAAGATGAATTTGAAATAAGTATGCAACAGATAATTTAAAAATAGTTTTGCTTTTTATTCTGATTACAAATAATTTCATGCTCACTCAGCGTCTATATCCCCATGTAGTCCAGTGTCTTTCAATACTTTGATTTTGCAATCTAGTTGACAATCATGTACAAATTAAACACAAAAATGGGGTGGGTGGAATAGCATCATGTGGTTTTAGACTAAGAGGCATTATCCGTAATAAATTTAATGTATTTCTCCTTGATTGAATATGACAATACTGGCATGTCTTTTGACATTCAATTTCATGCTGTCGGAAGTCTAATTTCCTCCATTTGCAACATGTTTTGATTCTAAAGATCTATACCTTTCAGCATCTTTTAAGCATTTTTTTTCACTCTTGCTAATTGTCTTTCATGCAGAGGAGGTTGACCAGGATGTTTGGATTCAAAAGTTTTAGGAGAGGTTGGACAAACCTGGGGGGTGCTGGCATGGTAGCGTAGCATTTAGTGTAACATTATTACAGCTCTGGTGACCCGGGTTCAATTCCTGCCTCTGTCTATAAGGAGTTTGTATGTTCTCCCCATGACTGTGTGGGGTTCCTCCTTTCCTCTGGGTGCTCTGGTATCATCCCACGTTCAAAAGACTTACATTAATTGGTCACATAGGTGTAATTCGATGGTGCAGGCTTGTTGGGCCAGAAGAGCATGTTATCATGCCGTATCTCTAAACAAAAAAAATACACTTGGACTGTTTTCTCTGGAGTTTTGGGGGCTGAAGTGTATCCTTCAGGAACTGTATAAAATGGTAAGAGGCATAAATGGGCTACAGAGTCAGAGTTATTCTCCCAGAGTGGGTATGTTGAATACTGCTGGTCATATTTGGTAGGTCATAAACACAAGATATGATGCAGGTGCTGGAACTGTTGAGCAACATACACACAAAATGCTGGAGGTTCTCAGCAGGTCAGTCAGCATTAATGGAGAGAGTAAACAGTTGACCTTTCTAGCTGAGACACTTCAAAGTTGGTAGGAGCCTGGAATGCTCTGCCAGCGAGTGGCACAGGCAGATACACGGTATTAAAGTGGTATTTAGACAGGCATGTGTACAAGCAGGGAATTTAGACCATGTGCAGACAGATGGGATCAGTGGGATTGACATCTTGACTGATACTATATTGTCTTCTATATGCAAAAAAGAATATTCTTTGAAACTAGCCTCTGTTTAGAACTAAGTTTCAAGAATTAATTTCTCCTAAAACTGTTGATAAGTTAGTATTTAAAATAAATGAATTGTAGTCCATTTATAAGCAGTTTGTAGAGTTCTATGTTTTTCATTAAAGACTTAAAATATTTTGCTACCAAACTGTTGCATTTTCAATTCAGGTTAGAAATTTAATATTCCTTAATTTCAAATCTCTTACTATATTTCCTTTCGGTTAGTCCTGACGAAGAGTCTCGGCCCGAAATGTCGACAGCGCTTCTCCCTATAGATGCTGCCTAGCCTGCTGTGTTCTACCAGCATTTTGTGTGTGTTGTTCCTTAATTTAGGTGCGTTTTTATGAGGTTGACAATCGTACTTTTAATCATCATCAACAATACTCTAATTATTAACAAAGACTTGTTCAATCAAGTTTGATATACTTGAGTATTTTCTTCTGTATCCCATCTCTAGGACTCTTACTGCTTGGTTATGTTGAAAAGTGTAAACTTGAAAAGATTACACAGTCTAATTGGCTAGGCTTAATAACTTACCATTTCTTATTTTTCCCACCAAGTTAACTGCTCGTACCATCTTCACACTTTACATAAAATATATTTATTTTACATCCCATGCATTGAGTCAGTTCTTAAAGTGTTAATTTGTTCTGTTAATTTCTTTTGAGAAGCTTGAAAAGTTGAATATCTTCTGAGTCCTCATCAGAATGAACTATTCATCTTTCCAGCAGCTCATCATAGATATCTTAAAATGCCATTGCTTTTTAGTACAGCTTTCAGATCCAGGGCTCATTTGCATTAATATGGCAACTGGAATTCATGTATTGTCATCATCTTTAGGAACTTCCACAATCATGCTGGGCTCCTTACTTCTGCTTGTTATTCTGTTGGCCTGTGAGCTAACAGCCATTACTCCCACTGTGGTTATGGGTGTTGCCCTGAAACCTGACCAGTCCGTTTAGAGTAGTGGTCACCAACCTTTTTAACCCCAAAATCCCCTACCTCGGCCTTAGTGAAAGGGAAGATCGACCCCAGATCGATTAGTTACACGCATGTGCACCGGGGCAGAAAAGACCGGAAGTAAAACCCCACAACCCGGATGTAGAAATAATGTATAAACACCAGGGGTGCCCACCCTTTTTTGCACTGCGGACCGGTTAATATTGACAATATTCTTGCAGACTGGCCGACGGGGGTGTGTGGGAGTGTTAAACATGACCGGAATACAGCGATACTCGAAGCAGGTTCCTTATGTCCAGTCTATTCCACATTTTAGTTTTCGCGGCTCTCAGCACTTAGCTTATGTGCCGCTTGCTCACATTTTTTTCTGCTCAAAAAACTCAACACCTTTGTCTTTAAGTGCAGGGTGCTTGGACTTAAGGTACCGGAGCAGTTTTGAGGGCTTCATTGCCTCATTAGACAGCCTCTGGGCCCGAACTCCAGCCTCCCGCCTGCCCCCCGCCAGATGCCTTGGCCAGGTGCGGCTGGTCATGGGTGGGGTGGGAGGACAAGGTCAGGGCGGAGAGAGCGACCGACCGACCGAGTGAGGAGTGCGACCGGGTGCCCACCCACCCTCCCCCCCTTGTAGGATCTATCGACCAACAAAAGTTTGTTTCAGTAGATTGCAACGCGGTAGCTGCTCTGATACTTAGGGAACCCTGAGCCCAAATTAGATTGTTTGTGAATATTTTAGCACCGGGTTCCCCACGAATATTCGGTGTGCTAAACAGGTTTACAGGCTGCACCCATCTATCCGTGCTGCAGGCTGGTAGCAATGGAACTTCTAGCCAGCCGTGCGAGGTGAACCAGTGATCGCTGGCGCGAGGGTATCACTGCATTTAGGTGACTGATGATCTCATGTGCATTCAAGTTCAACAGTGGACATGACAGGGAATGAGGTAAGGTGCAGTTGACGCATATCGTTTCCTCATGGCCCGGTGGTTGGGGACCACTGAATTGCACTGTGTAGTGCAGGGGAGCTACACGCATGCGCACTGGGCAGAAAGAACGGAACTAAAACCCCGCAACCGGGAAACAATCTCTCAACAGTATTTGTGTATTTATTTTTCATTTTTTTCGTGATCTACTGGGAAAGTCTCAAAGATCAACTAATCGATCGCGATCCATGGCTTGGCAACCACTAGTTTAGAGTCTAGCTCTTAGTTTTCCTCCCTAGTCTTATTATACCCACATTAACTGCTGCTTGCATTCCAGGGCACCTTCCCAAGATACTCCAAACGTCTACTATTTGAAATATCATTTTTAAATTCATTATTAACAAAGGTTTTACTTTGGTGTATAGAACACTACAACATATTACAGGCCCTAGTGCTGAATATTTAACCTACCCTAATCTAATTCTCCCTCCTACTTAACACTGCATTTGATATCATCCACGTGTTTATCTAAGAGTTTAAATGCCCCAATGTATTTGCCTCTTTCAGCGCCCTAGTAGTGTTTACAATGCACTCACCACTTTGTGTAAAGAACTTGCCTCTGACATTCCTTCTACAATCACTTCAAAATTGTGTCCCCACATATTAGCTGTAAATGGTTTTTATGCACAGATGGTTTTCTAAATCCATTTTTTTTTGCCATAATCCCATTCAAAGCAGGCCTTTCCATAAGACATAGGGGCAGAATTAGGCCATTCAGCCCATCAAGTCTGCTCTGCCATTTCATCATGACTACAAAATTTCCCCCTCAACCCCATTCTCCTGTCTTCTCTCCATAACCTTTCATGCCCTGACTAATCAAGAACCTATCACCCTCCGCCAGAAATACATCCAATGACCGAGTCTCTGCAGCTACATGTGGCAACAACTTCCACAGATTCACCACAGAAATTTCTCCTCATCTCTTTTCTAAATGAACAACACTCTATTCTGAGGCTGTGTCCATTGGTCCTAGATTCCCGTTGTAGGAAATATCCTCTCCTCATCCACTCTTTCTGGGCCATTCCATAGGTTTCAATGAGATTCACCCGCCCCATTCTTCTAAATTCCATCAAGAGCCATCAATCACTACTCGTACGATAAGCCTGGAATCATTCTCGTGAACCTCCTGTTAATTTTGCACATCCATGAATTGTGGCTGAAAGATTATTAATTTGGGAGTTTAACATCCAAGGATACACATTGTATCAAAAGGACAGGCAGGTAGGCAGAGGGGGTGGGGTGGCACTGTTGTTGAAAAATTAAATGAAATCATTAGAAAGAAGTGACATAGGATTGGAAGGTGTAGGATCATTTTGGGTAGAGTTAAGAAACTGCAAGGGTAAAGAGACCCTGTGCAGGCAAAGATGTGATCTACAAATTACAATGGGAGATAGAAAATGCATGGTAGAAGAAAATAAAAGTGTAGACTATTTTCTAAATTGACTCATTTCATCTGGACTCATCTATTTCCAGGATCTACAGGTTTTCTCTTGTTTGTGAGTGTTCAAAGCCCTCGATTGAGTGGATATTGAGTGGATGTGGAGAGGATGTTTCCTATGGTGGAGGAGTGTAAGACCAGAGGGCACAGCCTCTGAATAGAGGAGGAATCCATTTAGAACTGAGATAAGGAGGAATTTCTTTAGCTAGAGAGTGGTGAATTTGTGGAATTCGTGGAGGCCAAGTCATTGAGTATATTTAAGGCAGAAATTGATAGATTTTTCATTAGTCAGGGCATGAACGGTTACGGGAGGAGGGCTAGATATTGGGGCTGCGAGGAAAATGGATCAGCCATGATGAAATGGCGAAGAAAACTTGATGAGCCAAATGACCTAATTCTGCTCCTATACATCTTATGGTCTTTGAAACCTCTCTGATGTCATCACATCCTTTCTGCTCATATTACTTCAAGTGAGGCCTTGTGTATCTTATACAGCCTCAGCATTATGTCCTTGCTTTTATATTCTAGTCCTCTTGAAATGAATGCTAACATGGCATTTGCCTTCCTCACCACCAACTCAACCTGCAAATTAACCTTTAGGGCAGGGGTTCCCAACATTTTTTATGCTATGGACCAATACCATTAAGCAAAGTGTCCGTGGACCCCAGTTTGGGAACCCCTGCTATAGGGAATCCTGCACAGGGACTCCCAAGTCTCTATGCACCTCAAATTTTTGGATTTTCTCCATTTTAGACAATAGTCTATGCTTTTATTCCTTCTACCAATGTTCATGACCATGCACTTCCTGACTCTGTATTCCACCAGCCACTTCATTGCCCATTCTCCTAATCTGCTTAAATCCTTCTGTAGCCTCCCTGCTTTCTCAGCACTATCTGCCTCTCCACCTATCTTTGTATCGTCTGCAAACTTGGCCACAAAGCCATCAATTCCATCATCCAAATCATTGACATGCAATGTAAAAATAAATGGTCTCAACACAGATTTCAGTGGAACACTGCTAGTCACTGGTAGCCAATCAGAAAAGGTTCCTTTTATTCCCGCTCCCTGGCTTCTGCCAATCAGCCAATGCTCTATCTATCTCAGTATTTTACTTGTAATACCATGGGCTCTTGTTACGCAGCCTCGTGTGGCTCCTTGTCAAAGGCCTTCTGAAAATCCAAGTACACAACATCCACCAATTCTCCTCTGCCTTTCCTGATGCAAAACATGAGATTCTGAAGATGTTGGATATCTAGAGTAATGCATACAAAATGCTGTAGGAACTCAGCAGGTAAAGCAGCATTTATCTCTCAACGTTTTGGGTCGAGACCCTTTTCAGGTCTTCAGATCCATAGGAAAGGATTAAGCTATTTCGCTGCTGTAAAATTTGTACAGGAGCGAGATTAATCAGCCAGTTGAGTGGTGTTGCAGCATCAACCATGCATTCAACACCAGGAAGTCCAAGGAGTTAATTGTGAACTTCAGGAAGGGGCAGTTGAGGGGACGTGCACCAGTCCTCACTGAGGGATCAGAACTGGAAAAGGTGAGCATTTTCAAGTTCCTGGGTGTCAAAACATCTCTGACAATCTATCTTGGGCTGAACATATTGAAGCAGCTACAAAGAAGGTGTGAGAGTGGCTATATTTCATTATGAATTTGAGGAGAATTGGTATGTTACCAAAGACACTCAAAAATTTTTTACAGATATGCTAAGGAAAGCACTCTAATTATTTGCATCACCATCTGATATGGAGGGGCAACTGCACAGGATCAAAAACAGATGCAGGAAGTTGTAAATTCAGTCAGCTCCATCAGGAGCACCAGCATCCAGGACATCTTCAAATGCCAATGCTTCAAAAAGGTGGTATCCATCACCCAGGACAATCCCTCTTCTCATTAAGGAGGAAGTGTAGAAGCCTGGAGGCACACTCAGTGTTTCAGGAACAGCTTCTTCCCCTCGCCGTCAGATTTCGAATGGATAACAAACCCATGAACACTACCTCTATTATTTTTTTGCTCTACTTATTTAATTTATTTTATATTTTTGTATGTATGTATATTAAGCTTTTATTATTATGTATTGCACTGTACTGCTGTCGCTAAAACAACAAATTTCACAACATATGCCAGTGAGTGATATTAAACCTCATTCTGCTTGAGTTCCTTCAGCATTTTGTATGCATTACTCTTTCCCAGTTCCACTGTTTTTTTAGGTCACCACAGCTTGTCTGCAGTACTATTTCAGCCTATTTTGCAGAATAATCTTGTGTCATAGGATCAAGACTTAAATAAATCCTTCACAGCTGTGTATATCTGTCACTCATTTTACCTGCTTGCTTAACTATGCATTACCAGCACATGCACTAAATAATCTGAAAGACTTGGGTTATGTTGACATACCTGGTAAACACTTTGCAGCTTCTATGATCTCATTTTTGCAAGCTGGTCAATAAGCAATTAGCTGTTGTTTTATACTGTGCTTCATTTTATTTTCTATAGCTAGACCAGGTGTAAACTGAGTTGCCAATTTCTCACAGTCATGCAGCAGTGATCGGCAGATGTGGTTGGGCCAAAAAGCCTGTTTCCATGCTCTATAACTTGGGCTCTGTAATCAGTTATGGGATAAGTGGTCACTTAATTTAAGTGATTATTGAAAGAAGAATGTCCAGTCTTTTTTTTTGTATGAATTGCTAAGAGGAGTTGTGGTTCTTTGTTTATACACAATAGTCTAATATTAGGTTTACATGATTTTGACAGTATACATCCTTTTCGTTGTTTGTACGTTTATTGCTTCGTATATTTGATATAACTTCTCCTCTGATTTGTATCTATTCACTTTTTTTTAAAAATCAATTAAAAAAAAGATTGAAAATGAATGAAATGAAGAATGTTAACTGACAAGAATTTCAGCAGAACTCTTTGCAATTCATAGTCTAATGCCTATATGGTACAGTACATGTACCATCTGCCAGAGAAAACAGTATGGTTTAAGAAATAATTTTTTAAAGGATCACTCTTCCAAGAGTACAATATACAACTCAGCATTTTAATGACTCATAATGTTTTCTAAAGAGAAACAATAAAATAGTATTTAGTGGTGGAATTTCTTTGGGCTGTAGAGGAGGAAGCTGAGGCCCGTGTGAGGACTGATTGTTTGGTACTTAAGAGGATAAAATTGAAAGGGATACCAAAAATATAGCAAGTAGAACTGATAGTGTTTGCTATCGGTATGGTAGCTTTCGGCATTCTGAGGGATACAGATTTGCTTTCTTGGTGTCTGGACAGCATTGTGGGAGTGTCATTTTTGGAGTTTATCTTTTAAAGGTTACTGAGATTTTGTAGTGAACGTACAATATGTAGTTAATGTGATTTGACCTTTGCAATTGTATAGCAAAGTAACAGTTTACATTTTTTTTATTGATTCTTAAAATGACATCCTTCTTCACAATTCCAACATTTTGATTCCTGAAATTGGTGCTAGCAAATTTTATTATAGATTTATTTTATTATGACCTACCATGGCTTTGTGCGTGGTAGGTCATGTTTAACAAATCTATTAGAGTTTTTCAAGGAGGTTACAAGTAAAGTGGATGAAGGGAAGGCAGTGGATGTTGTCTATGTGGCCTTCAATAAGGCCTTTGACAAGGTCATGGGAGGTTAGTTAGGAAGATTCAGTCGCTAGGTATACATGGTGAGGTAGTAAATTGGATTAGACACTGGCTCAATGGGAGAAGTCCGAGAGTGGTAGTGGAGGATTGCTTCTCTGAGTGGAGGCCTGTGACTAGTGGTGTGCCACAGGGGTCAGTGCTGAGTCCATTGTTATTTGTCATCTATATCAATGCTCTGGATGATAATATGGTAAATTGGATCAGCAAATTTGCTGATGATACAAAGATTGGAGATGTAGTGGACAGTGAGGAAGGTTTTCAAAGGGATTTGAAAACCTTGCAGAGGGATTTGGACCAGCTGGAAAATGGGCTGAAAAATGGGAGATGGAGTTTTAATACAGACAAGTGTGAGGTATTGCACTTTGGAAGGAAAAACAAAGGTAGAACATACAAGGTAAGTGGTAGGGCACTGAGGAGTGCAGTAGAACAGAGGGATCTAGGAATACAGATAAAAAATTCCCTAAAAGTGGAGTCACAGGTAGATAGGGTAGTAAGGAGAGTTTTTGGTACATTGTCCTTTATAAATCAAAGTATTGAGGTATATGAGTTGGAATGTTATGGTGAGGTTGTATAAGGCATTGGTGAGGCCGAATTTGGAGTATTGTGTGCAGTTTTGGTCACTGAATTACAGGAAGGATATTAATAAGGTTGAAAGAGTGCAGAGAAGGTTTACAAAGATGTTGCCGGGACTTGAGAAACTGAGTTACAGAGAAAGGTTGAATAGGTTAGGATTTTATTCCCTGGAGCATAGAAGAATGAGGGGAGACTTGATAGAGGTATATAAAATTATGATGGGTATAGATAGAGTGAATGCAAGCAGGCTTTTTCCACTGAAGCTAGGGGAGAAAAAACCAGAGAACATGGGTTAAGGGTTAAGGGTGAAGGGGGAAAAGTTTAAAGGGAACATTGGCGGGGGGGCTTCTTAGCACAGAGAGTGGTGGGAGTGTGGAATGAGCTGCCAGATGAAGTGGTAAATGTGGGCTCACTTTTAACATTTAAGAAACACTTGGACAGGTACATGGATGAGAGGTGTATGGAGGGATATGGTCCAGGTGCAGGTCAGTGGGACTAGGCAGAAAAATGGTTCGGCACAGCCAAGAAGGGCCAAAAGGCCTGTTTCTGGGCTGTAATGTTCTATGGTTCTATCAGAAGTTTGGTAAGTATATTTTTTAAGTAATGCCATCTGCTTTTCTCAGTTTGTAGGTGGATCTTAAGCAGTGTTTTGGATTCTTACAGTATTTGCTGTATATGGTTTATGGCAAGCCAAGTTCTGGTTTTACAACATAAGATTACCAGAGTTACTATGTGTGGTTTACTGTATATGATATTTGTATACCAGATTTACTGTGTTTACACCATAAGGTGTAGGAGTAGAATTAGGCCATTTTACCCATTGGGTCTGCTCTGCCATTTTATCATGGCTGATTTAATATTGCTCTCAGCTCCATTCTTCTGCCTTCTCCCTGTATTTCTTCATATGATTTGGCCAGTCAAGAATCTATCAACCTGTGCCTAAATATACATAAAGACTTGGCCTCCATTGCTTCCTGTAGCAAAGAATTCCACAGATTCATCTATTTCTGTCTTAAGAAATTCCTCCTCCATTCTAAAAGGATGCTGCTTTATTCTGAGGCTGTGTTCTCTGGTCTTGGACTCTCCCATCATAGGAAACATCCTCTCCACATCCACTCTATCAAGGCTTTCACCATTTGATAGGTTTCAATGAAGTCACTCCTCATTCTTCTGAATTCCAAGGAGTAGAGACCCAGAGCTATCAAACGCTCTTTATTTGACTAACATAGAAAGCCTACGGCACAATACCGGCCCTTTGGCCCATAATGCTATGCTGAACATATACTTTCTTTAGAAATTACCTAGGGTTACCCATAGCCCTCTATTTTTCTAAGCTCCATGTGCCTTTCCAGAAGTCTCTTAAAAGACCCTATCAAATCCGCCTCCACCACCGCCGCTGGCATCCCATTCCACACACTCACCACTCCCTGCGTTTATTTAAAAAAAACTTACCCCTAATATCTCCTCTGTACCTACTTCCAAGCACCTTAAAACTGTGCCCTCTCGTGCCTTTCAAACCTGGAATCAGTTTCGTGAACCTCCTTTGAACCCTCTCCAGTTTTAGCACATTCTTTCTAAAATAAGGTATTTGGTTTATTGCAAGCCATGTTCTCTTTTTACAACATAAGACTACCAGATTTTTATAAGGAATTTTTGCTATTTTTGTGGTTGAAAAAACATCTTTGTCTCTCCATAAGCTACAAATTAGTTAGTTAGTTAGTTGTCGTGTGCAGTGTTTAATCGGAACTGTATTTAAAGCAGAGCCCATTGTAAAGAAAGACGAGTCTTGAACGTCTCCATTTAGGTTGTCTATTGTCATAGTGGCTTGGTACACCTATAGTACTAGATGGCGTATGATTGTTTTCAGTATGGATTTATAGTTTCAAAATTTGGATTAAAAATTGAAAGCACTGAAGAAATTTTCATTAAGGCATGGCTGCTGCAAAACGACAAATTTCATGTCATATAAAGCTGATAATAAATTTAATTCTGAAAAAATACGCAACTTGGAATTATTCTAGGTAATTAAGGAAGTGTCTCGTATAAATGTAAACAATGGTCATAACTCTTCTCTTTATGACCAGATGTTTGAGATTGCACATAAATTTTCAATCCTGTGTAAAATGGATGTCAATAATATTTAGATGTTTGTTAAGCTTTCCTTTTTTTTCTTTTTGCCTAGTTGTTTGCTTTGGAAAAAAATAGAGGTACATAAGGAGCATTTTAACTTCAAGTTAACTCAGGGGTGGGCAAACTTTTTGACTTGTGGGCCACAAAGGGTTCTAAAATTTGACAGGGGGGCCGGACCAGGAGCAGATGGACAGAGTGTTTTGGTAATACACCTCATAAGAGAAAATAAAATATCATGGGATATGTAGAAAACATGTGCTTTAATTTCAATTGAAAATGAACAAATGCATTACAACAAAATATCTGTCTTTGAAGTCCCATGGTATTTAGCTATTTATTGAAATGACTTTTAAAACACTGAAAATTAAATGAATAAAATACAGCTTTTTTTAATAGTAACAGTTATTATTTTAAAGCACTGAAAATTCTGTTATCCTTCAAGATATTATCATCATCACTCTCCTCCTGACTGTCTTTATTTCAAAAACGGTAGGAGATGCAGGTCTACTTGTCCTGCTCCTTCTTATTCAATTGTCCCCTGTGCCAAAACTCAACAACGACCAGCACAAGGACAGAACAGTGACAGCGTGCCAGTATGCGGAGCGCGTTATTTGATCTGGAGCGCATTTTTTATTTTGAGAACGTACGTGCACCTACGCACTACTCATGTCCATCACTTAACAGAAATGACATGTAACATGTAAGGCTTATTGAAAAAAATATTTTCAAATGCATTTTTTACATAACACAACGAAGAAACTTATTTTTAATTTCAGTGGGAGCAGTGTTGTTGGTCTCCCTTTTTAGCCAGTGCATCAAAGTCTGGATTTAGTTTTGTTGTGGCGATTCTCAGGATGGATCTGAGGTGTTGGTCAGTTAACTTGGATCTGTGGCTGGCTTTGTTGATGTTCATGATGCTGAACGCCTGTTCACACAAATAGGTCGAGCCGAACAACGCCAGCATCTTCTGTGCCGTCCTCCGGAGGTTTGGAAACACCTCTTTACCAAGTGAAGCATAAAAGTCATTCAGTTTAAGAGAGTTGAACTTCTCTTTTAAGACGGGGTCAGACTGAAGGTCGATCAGTTCCAGCTGTAGCTCCTCTGGTGCTGTTTCAGGATCTTGTGACAGGGGACAGGCCACCAACTGAAGTGACTTGTCAATTTTTTCAAAATCAGAAAAGCAACGGCAGAATTCTCTGTGGAGCGCATCCAGTGACTCGCTGTATTTTTTCACATTTGCGCCGGCCTCTTCCAGTGTGGCTAGTGTGGGAAAATGAGTGAATAACTTATTCAAAATTTGCCTGGAGAAAAAAGCCAGCTTGGATTTAAAGGCTTTCACGTTTGTGTACATGTCATGCACAAACTGATCCTTCCCCTGTAGCTTCACGTTCAGTTCATTCATGTGTGAAAATATATCCACAGCAAACACAAAGTCACAAAGCCAGCTCTTGTTGCTCAGCTCAGGAAATTCGCCGGCCTTCCTCAGTAACTCCAAAAATGCACCGATCTCCTCTTTGAGCTCCCATACTCGTTGAAACACTTTGCCCAAACTTAACCAGCGGACACGGGAGTGATAAAGTAGGTCCTGGTGATCCGCATCAGTTTCCTCCAGGAACGTGATGAACTGATGGTGCTGAAGTCCCCTTGCACGTATAAAGTTGACAAGTTTTACGACAGGATTCACAACATGATTCAGCTGTAATACCGATTTACATAGAGATTCCTGGTGGATGATGCAGTGAAGGAAAATAACATCCTGGTCAGGATTTTCATCTTTCACTTTATTATGTATTCTCCTCAGCAGGCCGACATTTTTCCCTGTCAAATTAGGAGATCCATCTGTGGTGACGTTGTTAAGTTTACTCCAAGGGAGCTTCATATTTTCGATGACAGCAGACACCCGGTCATACAAGTCCTCTCCCCGTGTTTTTCCTTTCAGAGACTCCATTGTCAAAAACTCCTCCGTTATTTCAAAAGTATTGTTAATTCCTCGGATAAAAATGAGGAGCTGAGCGGTGTCTTTTACATCGTTGCTTTCATCCAGTGCTAATGAATATAACGTGAACGACTCTGCCTTTTTATTTAAGTCGCTGGTTATATCTTCATCTATCAGTTCCACACGGCAAGTCACTGTCCTGTGTGATAAACTGATTTTTTCAAATTTGTCTTTGCTCTCCGGACACAATACACCTGCTGTCTCCACCATACATTCTTTTAAAAACTCGCCTTCAGACAGAGGCTTGCTGGCCTTTGCTAATTTGAATGACAGCATAAAACTCGCCTTGGTACTTGACTCATGAATGGCAGTTTGACGGTGAAAAAAATTTTGTTGAGCCTGTAAATTAGCTGCCAACCTCTGAGCATTAGCTTCCCGTTCTTTCGTTGACTGGTTGCTAGCATAGTTGGCATGTTTTGTGGCAAAGTGACGGCTGATATTATATTCTTTAAAAACCGCCACAGCTCTTGGCATATCAGGCATACAGCAGTTGATTGGTGTTCAGTAAAAAGATATTTAGTTGTCCACTCCTTATTAAACACCCGACATTCTCTATCCACTTTTCTTTTCTTAACTCCACTCATCTTTACAGAAGGGGTGAGAGGTCAAAGAGTAAAGTGCAAATGTGGAATAATACGCTGCACCTCAACAAAGGTCAATGTATATAGAGTGCGTCATCTATTGGGAAAACGCCAGAATTGCGGGGAAAAAACGTTAACAAGGTTTATTAATATAATTTCATCAAGTTCTGCGGGCCGGATTAAAAAGCTTAACGGGCTGCATATGGCCCCCGGGCCGTAGTTTGCCCATGCCTGAGTTAACTGCTCCTTTTAAACTAAAGAGCTGTCTATTCACTAGGGAAGTATTGGCAAAGTTTTATCAATACCAAAAATGAAAGTTGGCATCTATAATCCGTACCAAAGAGGAAATTAAAAAGAATAATGTTCTTTTACTGTGTATATTTATTGATACTAATAGAAGATCTGAGTGAAAAGTATGTGAATAAGTTGCTAATATTTTCAGGATTTTTTTTGCAATACAGAACATGGAACAGTACTGAACATGAACAGGTCCTTTGGCCAGAGTGTGGAATGGAAGTGGGTCCCTCGGCCAGATCGTGGAACTGGAATGGTCCACATCCCTCTATCCCTTGCCTTTTTACATACATATATGCCTAAATGTGTATTGGATATTGTATCTGTTTCTACCACTTCAATGACAGCTGCCAAATCTTGCTATATAAGCTTTTGTCTCTCACCTTAAATCAAAGCCGTCTAATATTTCCACCCTGAGAAAAAGACTGGCATTTTAACTCGGGGGTTTCCAACCTGGGGTCAATGGACTCCTTGCTTAATGATATTGGTCCATGGCATAAAAAAGGTTGCGAACCCCTGGTCCAGTTAATCTTATAATTAGAACCATAGAACATTATAGCACAGAAACAGAAACAGGTCTTTTGGCCCTTCTTGGCTGTGCTGAACCATTTTTCTGCCTAGTCCCACTGACCTGCACCTGGCCCATATCCCTCCATACACCTCTCATCCATGTACCTGTCCAAGTTTTTCTTAAATGGTAAAAGTGAGCCCGCATTTACCATTTCATCTAGCAGCTCATTTCACACTCCCACCACACTTTGTGTGAAGAAGCCCCCCCCCCCCCAATGATCCCTTTAAACTTTTCCCCCTTCACCCTTAATCCATGTTCTCTGGTTTTTTCCTCCCCTAACCTCAGTGGAAAAAGCCTACTTGCATTCACTCTATCTATACCCATCATAATTTTATATACCTCTATCAAGTCTCCCCTCATTCTTCTACGCTCCAGGGAATAAAATCATAACCTATTCAACCTTTCTCTGTAACTCAGTTTATCAAGTCACGGCAACATCCTTGTAAACCACTTCTGCACTCTTTCAACCTTATTAATATCCGTCCTGTAATTCAGTGACCAAAACTGCACACAATACTCCAAATTCGGCCTCACCAATGCCCTATACAACCTCATCAGAACATTCCAACTCTTATACTCAATACTTTGATTTATAAAGACCAATGTACCAAAAGCTCTCTTTACTACCCTATCTACCTGTGATGCCACTTTTAGGGAATTTTGTATCTGTATTCCTAGATCCCTCTGTTCTACTGCACTCCTATTTTATTTTATAATTTTTTAAATTGTTATTATTTAAATTATTTTTATTTTGAAATTATTTTATAATTTCTGGTGAGTCGCTTTGGCATCCTCTCCAAAGCTTTCACATTGTTCCTGTAATGTGATCATGTCTGGAAACAGTAAATGTTCAAATATAGAAAATGTCCCTCCAGGATTCTTATTGGAAAAAGGGTTCAGGCAGCTAACAATACAGTATCTAATGCTATCATTGCAGGTTATGTGGTATTTTCACTAAGATTTATAATTCCACATTTTTTTAAAGTTGGAAGTACACCAGCACTATAGTCAATTAGGAACAATAATACTTGGTTTTCTGTGAGTATTTGCATTTCACAGCTTGGTAGCTGAAGCAATTTATACGGTTGAGTACAAAGTAGGTGTTCTCCAGCGTATGCACAACCATAACAAACCTAATGTGCCAACAGATGGTAGAAAAATATTGACACAGTTTTCCTCTTTGAATCTGAATGTGAAGTACATACTCAAAAGTATTAACCAAATGTCTGGTCAAAATTTATTTTGCATGAACATGCTGACAGATTTACGCTGCACAAAATCATCTTGGCTATTGTTCTAGACCAATTTTTTACAACCTTTTTTAGCCCAACACTCCTCTTAAGCATAATATACTTTACAGTGTAAAAAAACATGTCTACCATATACTAACATGAGAAAAATAATTCTGCTTTAAATTTTCATTTATCTTTAAACATAACTTACACAGACCTGTGTGCTGAACAGCAGCTTTGATGTCAATGTGATCCTTGAGCTTGGTGGTTTTTAGCAGGAGTTGAAATATCTGGTTTAAGTTGTGACAGCAAAAGCCTCAAGTCCCCACGCGTAACAATGTCCAAGCAGTTTCTGTTTTTTGTGAGTATGTGGTTGACTGCACTGAAGCCCTTTTCAACAAGATAGGAGGATGGAAATACAATGAAGAGCAGTTTGTCTCTTCTCCAAAGACCAGGAAACTTCGTGTGACAGTGTAGCCACATACCACAAAGCCAACATTATTGAAAATCCATGTTTTGCTTCTTCATCATTCTGAATTTTGATAATTTCTTGCAAGCTCTTTTCTGGTTCTTCTACTTTGCAAAGAAATTGGCTAATTACCCAGTCCAGGATTTCCTGATCATTTAAATCCTTGAGTCAATTTTGAAAATCCTCCTTCAGTGACTGCAGGTACTCTTGCAAATCATCGTCTGTGAAAGAGAGTGCCATACTTTCCATTCAGGAAAACAGAACATTCTTCTCCCAATGTTTTGCTTATACATTTCCAATTTTCTGAGAAAAGTGGACACTGCACTCTTTGCCTGCTTTAAATTGAAATTCTCACCCTGCAGTTTCATATTTAGAATTTTTCTAAATTCATATTTATTTTGTCTCTCAGATTGGCTAGGTATGCCACATATAACATATAACCATATAACAATCACAGCACGGAAACAGGCCATTCCGGCTCTCTAGTCCGTGCTGAACTCTTAATCTCACCTAGTCCCACCTACCCGCACTTAGCCCATAACCCTCCACTCCTTTCCTGTCCATATACCTATCCAATTTTACCTTAAATGACACAACTGAACTGGCCTCTACTACTTCTACAGGAAGCTCATTCCACACAGCTATCACTCTCTGAGTAAAGAAATACCTCCTCGTGTTTCCCTTAAACTTTTGCCCCCTAACTCTCAAATCATGTCCTCTCGTTTGAATCTCCCCTACTCTCAATGGAAACAGCCTATTCACGTCAACTCTATCTATCCCTCTCAAAATTTTAAATACCTCGATCAAATCCCCCCTCAACCTTCTACGCTCCAATGAATAGAGACCTAACTTGTTCAACCTTTCTCTGTAACTTACGGTAAGTGCTGAAACCCAGGTAACATCCTAGTAAATCGTCTCAGCACTCTCTCTAATTTATTGATATCTTTCCTATAATTCGGTGACCAGAACTGTACACAATATTCCAAATTTGGCCTTACCAATGCCTTGTACAATTTTAACATTACATCCCAACTTCTGTACTCAATGCTCTGATTTATAAAGGCCAGCGTTCCAAAAGCCTTCTTCACCACCCTATCTACATGAGACTCCACCTTCAGGGAACTATGCACTGTTATTCCTAGATCTCTCTGTTCCACTGCATTCCTCAATGCCCTACCATTTACCCTGTATGTTCTATTTGGATTATTCCTGCCAAAATGTAGAACCTCACACTTCTCAGCATTAAACTCCATCTGCCAACGTTCAGCCCATTCTTCTAACCGGCATAAATCTCCCTGCAAGCTTTGAAAACCCACCTCATTATCCACAACACCTCCTACCTTAGTATCATCAGCATACTTACTAATCCAATTTACCACCCCATCATCCAGATCATTTATGTATATTACAAACAACATTGGGCCCAAAACAGATCCCTGAGGCACCCCGCTAGTCACCGGCCTCCATCCTGATAAACAATTATCCACCACTACTCTCTGGCATCTCCCATCTAGCCACTGTTGAATCCATTTTATTACTCCAGCATTAATACCTAACGACTGAACCTTCTTAACTAACCTTCCATGTGGAACTTTGTCAAAGGCCTTGCTGAAGTCCATATAGACTACATCCACTGCCTTACCCTCGTCAACATTCCTCGTAACTACTTCAAAAAATTCAATAAGGTTTGTCAAACATGACCTTCCACGCACAAATCCATGCTGGCTACTCCTAATCAGATCCTGTTTATCCAGATAATTATAAATACTATCTCTAAGAATACTTTCCATTAATTTACCCACCACTGATGTCAAACTGACAGGTCTATAATTGCCAGGCTTACTTCTAGAACCCTTTTTAAACAATGGAACCACATGAGCAATACGCCAATCCTCCGGCACAATCCCTGTTTCTAATGACATCTGAAAGATCTCTGTCAGAGCTCCTGCTATCTCTACACAAACTTCCCTCAAGGTCCTGGGGAATATCCTGTCAGGACCCGGAGATTTATCCACTTTTAAATTTCTTAAAAGCGCCAGTACTTCCACCTCTTTAATTGTCATAGGTTCCATAACTTCCTTACTTGTTTCCCACACCTTACACCATTCAATATCCTTCTCCTTAGTGAATACCGAAGAGAAGAAATCGTTCAAAATCTCTCCCATCTCCCTCGGCTCCACACATAGCTGACCACCCTGATTCTCTAAGGGACCAATTTTATCCCTCACTATCCTCTTGCTTTTAATATAACTGTAGAAGCCTTTCGGATTTACTTCCACCTTATTTGCCAAACCAAACTCGTAACTTCTTTTAGCTTTTCTAATCTCTTTCTTAAGATTCCTTTTACATTCTTTATATTCCTCGAGCAATTCCTTTACTCCATGCTGCCTATATCTATTGTAGACATCCCTCTTTTTTCGAACCAAGTTTCTAATATCCCTTGAAAACCATGGCGCTTTCAAGCCTTTAACCTTTCCTTTCAACCTAACAGGAACATAAAGATTCTGTACCCTCATAATTTCACCCTTAAATGACCTCCATTTCTCTATTACGTCCTTCCCATAAAACAACTTGACCCAATCCACTCTCTCTAAATCCCTGCGCATCTCCTCAAAGTTAGCCTTTCTCCAATCAAAAATCTCAACTCTAGGTCCAGTCCTGTCCTTCTCCATAATTATATTGAAGCTAATGCTATTGTGATCACTGGACCCGAAGTGCTCCCCAACACATACATCTGTCAGCTGACCTATCGCATTCCCTAACAGGAGATCCAACACTGCCCCATCTCTAGTTGGTACTTCTATGTATTGTTGCAAAAAACTATCCTGCACACATTTCACAAACTCTAAACCATCCAGCCCTTTTACAGAATGAGCTTCCCAATCTATGTGTGGAAAATTAAAATCTCCCACAATCACCACCTTGTGTTTACTACAAATATCTGCTATCTCCTTACACATTTGCTCTTCCAACTCACGCTCCCCATTAGGTGGCCTATAATACACTCCTATCAGTGTTACTACACCTTTCCCATTCCTCACTTCCATCCAAATAGCCTCCCTAGAGGAGCTCTCTAATCTATCCTTCCAAAGCACCGCCATAAGATTTTCTCGGACAAGCAATGCAACACCTCCTCCTCTGGCCCCTCCTACTCTATCACACCTGAAGCAACTAAATTCAGGAATATTTAGCTGCCAATCACACCCCTCCCGCAACCACGTCTCACTAACAGCTACAACATCACAATTCCAGGTATCAATCCATGCTTTAAGTTCATCCACCTTTCTTACAATGCTCCTAGCATTAAAATAGATACATTTAAGATACTCTCCACCTCCTCCTCTCTTTTCATCCCTAGCAATGCATTCAAATTTATTATCCTTTTCTTTCTTCTCCCCTACATCTTCGGGCTGAGCGCATCCCTTCTCCATCACCTGCCTTTCCTCCCGCACACACTGTCTACTTACTTGCTCTACTGGTGAACTAACCTCCTCTCCCATAGTTTCCTCAAATTGATTTCCGCCCCCCCCCCCATCTTACTAGTTTAAAGTCTGCCCTGTAGCCCTAGCAAACCTCCCCGCTAGGATATTGGTCCCCCCAGGATTCAAGTGTAACCCGTCCTTCTTGAACAGGTCACGCCTGCCCCAGAAGAGGTCCCAATGATCCAGAAACTTGAATCCCTGCCCCCTGCTCCAATCCCTCAGCCACGCATTCATCCTCCACCTAATTCCATTCCTACTCTCACTGTTGCGTGGCACAGGCAGTAATCCCGAGATTACTACCTTTACGGTCCTTCTTCTTAACTGCCTTCCTAACTCCCTATACTCTCGTTTCAGGACCTCTTACCCTTTCCTACCTATGTCATTGGTACCTACATGTACCACGACCTCTGGCTCCTCACCCTCCCACTTCAGGATATCTTGGACGCGATCAGAAACGTCCCGGACTCTGGCACCAGGGAGGCAAACTACCATCCGGGACTCCCGATCACCTCCACAGAACCGCCTGTCTGAACCCCTGACTATCGAGTCCCCTATTACTATGGTCCTCTTTCTTCTATCCCTACCCTTCTGAGCTACAGGGCCGTCCTCTGTGCCGGAGGCCCGGCCACTGTCACTTCCTCCAGGTAGGCTGTCCCCCCCAACAGTACTCAAACATGAGTACTTATTGTCAAGGGGTACAGCCACTGGGGTACTCTCTAGTACCTGCCCCTTCCCCTTCCTGACCGTGACCCACCTATCTGCCTCCCGTGGCCCCGGAGTGACCACCTGCCTGTAACTCCTCTCTATCACCTCCTCACTCTCCCTGACAAGGCGAAGGTCATCGAGCTGCAGCTCCAGTTCCCTAACTCGGTCCCTCAGGAGCTGCAGTTCGGCGCACCTGGTGCAGATGTGGACGTCCGGGAGGCTCGGAGACTCCAGGATCTCCCACATCCGACACCGAGAACAAGAAGCTGCCCTCACACTCATACTTCCCGAATAACTGAAAATAACAAGGAGAACTAAAAGATAAGCCTACTGTGCCCTCTTCCACCTAAGCCCTCTGAGCCCAAGCCCTACACTCTGCTCCCGGCTCACTCCGCTGCCCGCAAATGAAGCTGCCTGCTGCTTAAGGCTGCGTTCTTTTTATATCTTCCCTCCTTCCCAGGCCTCCTTCACGCGCCTGCGCAGTCCCGCCTCTCAGAACTCCGATCTGAGAAGCAATTTGAAAATGGCCGCCACCGCACTTCTTCTCAAAGCCTCGCTGTCCTCTTCCAAAAGAGAACTACCTCACTCTTTCTCTCCTTTTTATATCTTCCCTCCTTCACGCGCCTGCGCAGTCCCGCCTCTCAGAACTCCGATCTGAGAAGCAATTTGAAAATGGCCACCGCCGCACTTCTTCTCAAAGCCTCGCTGTCCTCTTCCAAAATCTTCACATCTTCCAACATCTTCCAAATCTTCACATAGGAGTTCAATCTTTTTTTCCAACCTCTTGTCAACTTCGAGCAGCAATCGGCCATGATGCCAAAAAGATCAAAGAAACATTTTGAGTAGCAGCCTTTTGATAGCCAATGCACTTCAGTGTGAAGAACTAAGCGTTAAACTCTTCATTGTTATCTTGGCATAACTGGTGAAATATTCTGCTATTTAATGGTTGATCTTTGATTTTGTTGAAAGCAGGTATTATAAGAGTCGTGCTTAAAAAAGTCACTGGCCTGGGTTTTTGGCTGCGAGATGTTGATGATGAATTACACAATGGATTACAAACAGACTTGGAATTTCTTTTTTCGTAGATGCCACTAAACCAGCATGGCAACCTGTCATATATGGTGCTCCATCTGTTGCACAGGAAATTATGTTGCAAATCGGAATACTTTTATATTTAATATATGTTCTGAGCTTGTTGTAGATTGATTCTCCATTGATATTTAACATAGATGTAACCCCCTGGGTCGCCTCAGGCTCGCTCAGCTCATTCTCGTCTCGGGGGAGCAGCCTTCGGCCCTGCCAAACTGGGTAATCAGCTTGTGTGGATGCTGTGTGATGTCCCCGCCTCGCCAAAGAACAAACAGGACACCATATGCGATTAAATGATTACACTTTATAAAGATTACTATAACTCAGTGATTCATAACCATACAGTATACATGAAGGAAAAGAAAATAAAGAAAAGGCGCCAAACTTATCGAAGTCCAAACCACTTCGTGCACAACCATTGGAGCTCAATTACTGAAGTCTTCTGGCCACCAGTTGATCCCCTCCGAGCTCCTCGACTCGCAGCTCAGGACCACCCGAAGTGGTCAACCAAGCACATCTATCTTCATCTCCTCCCCTGCTTGGGGTCTGTTCCAGCTTACAGCATCACTTCCTCTCTCTCTCACCCCTTTGTGCCGATCTCCCTAAAAGCCCGCCAACAATAGCTTACAGACTCAGAAGAACAGCATTAATCCCAATTGGTTAACAAAGGAATACAATTCTCGTTATCATTGAATTTTAACCCAAACAAGCTTCCAGCATTCTCTCGCAACAAAGTAGCATTCCTACTTTTAACAAAACAAAGAAGCCATTTTGATTAACATACGCAGTAACAAAGAAAAAGAAGAAACCCCCCTTTACATAGAATATAGAACATAAAAATCTTCAGCACGTTGCAGGCCCTTTGGCTCACAATGTTGTGCGGGCCATGTAACCTACTCTAGAAACTGCCTAGAATTTCCCTACACATAGCACTCTATTTTTCTAAGCTCCATGTACCTACCTAAGAGTCCTTAAAAGACCCTATTGTATCCACTTCTACTACCGTCGCTGGCAGTGTATTCCACACACCCACCACTCTCTGTGTGGATAAAACTTGCTTCTGACAACCCCCTGTACCTACTTCCAAGCACTCTAAAACCATACTCCCTCGTGTTAGCCATTTCAGCCCTGGGAAAAAGCCTCTGGCTTTCCACACGATCAATGCTTCTCATCATCTTATACACCTCTATCAAGTCACCTCTGATCCTCTATAGATCTCATGGCCAAGGAGAAAAGGCCAAGTTCACTCAACTTATTTTCATAAGGCACACTCCATGCCTTGTAAATCTCCTCTGCGTTCTCTCTATAGTATCCACATCCTTCCTGTAGTGAGGTCACCAGAAATGAACACAGTACTCCAAGTGGGGTCTAACCAAGGTGTTGTATAGTTGTATCGTTATCTCACAGCTCTTGAACTCAATTCTATGGTTGATGAAGGCTGATACACCATATGCCTTCTTAACGAACACTGTCAACCTGCACAGCAGCTTTGAGTGTCCTATGGACATGGACCCAAGACCTCACTGATCCTCCACACTGCCAAGAGTGTTTAGTATTATATCCTGCCTTCAAATTTGAACTACCGAAATGAACCATTTCACACATATCTGGGTTAAACTCTGTCTGCCACTTCTCACCCCAGTTCTGTATCTTATCGCTGTCCCGCTGTAACCTCTGACAACCCTCCAGACTATCCACAACACCCCCAACTTTTGTGTCATCAACAAACATACTAACCCACCCTTCTACTTCCTCATCCAGGTCACTGATAAAAATCACAAAGAGGAGGAGAACCAGAACAGGTCCCTGTGGAAGACCATTGGTCACCGACCTCCATTTAGAATATGAACCATCTACAGCCACCCTTTACCTTCTGTGGGCAAACCAATTCCGGATCCACAAAGCAAGGTCTCCTTAAATCCCATGTCTCATTGTTTCTGAAAGAGCCTCACATGCCTTACCGAATCCATATACACTACATCTACTGCTCTACCTGTGTGTTTTGTTACATCCTCAAGGAATTCACTCAGGCTCGTAAGGCACGACCTGCCTTTGACAAAGCCATGCTGACTGTCCCTAATAAGATTATGTCTCTCCAAATGCTCATAAATCCTGCCTCTCAGGATCTTCTCCAACAACTTGCCTACCACTGAAGTAAGACTCACTGGTCTATAATTTCTTGGGTTATCTCTATTCCCTTTCTTGAACAAAGGAACCACATTTGCAACCCTCCGAACCTCTGGTACTTCTCTTGTCCCTGTTGATGATGCAAAGATCATTGTCAAAGGCTCAGCAATCTCCTCCTGTCATAATTTGTGGTCCACCTCCCAACCACTGTTGGGAGGCCTGTGTATAACTTCCATCAGCGTTCTTTAACTCTTGCAGTTTCTTAACTCAACCCACAAGGATTTAACACCTTCTGATCCTATGTCCCATCTTTCTACTGATTTGATGCCAATCTTTACCCATAAAGCCACACCACCCCTTCTGCATACCTTCCTATCCCTGTGATATAATATGTAACCTTGCACATTCAGCTCCGAACTACAACCATCCTTCAGCCACGATTCATTGGTGGCCACCATATCATACCTGGCAGTCTGTAATTGTGTAACAAGATCATGTACTGTATTTGCTATTCTTTCTGATTCTGCATCCCTAATGTTTTGATACTTAACCTGTTGGCTGCAACTAAGTCCTATCACCTGCCTGCCCTTTCTGACAGTCTGACATGTTGTCAGGAAACCTTGCTCAACACACCTAACTCCACCCCATCCAAACCCCTTGCTCTAAGGAGATGCCAGTCAATATTAGGAAAGTTAAAATCACCCATCACAACAACCCTATTATAATTGCACCATTCCAGAATCTGCCTCTCTATCTGCTTTTTGATGTCTTTGTCACTACTGGGGGGGGGGGGGGGGAGCATCCACCCAGAAAAGTTACTGCCTCCTTCCTGTTTCTGACTTCCACCTACACTGACTCCCTTTGTGACTTCCTCCTTTTCTGCAGCCGTGATACTATCCCTGATTAGGAATGCCACACCCCATCTCTTTTGCCTCCCCCCTGTCCCTTTTGAAATATCTAAATCCTAGCAAACTCAGCAGCCATTCCTGCCCCTGAGACATCTGAGTTTCTGTAAGGCCACAACGTCATAGTTCCATGTATTGTTTTTAACTTTTTACAAAAAGAGAATCTCTTCATAAACTTTTTTCTATTTAGCTCATTTAGCTAAATTAAAGTCACTTAGCTTTCTTGGCAAATGACTCGAGTATAAAACACTTTTCAAATGCTTCTTTCATTTGAGTAAATACCATAAGTATCCTGAGTAATACTTTAGCCTTTTCAGGGTGTCTTTTACAGAAGTGTTCCTTTAATCTTGATGGTTTCATGGCTTCATTAGACAGTACATTATTACAAGTAAGACACAAGGGGTGTTGCTGATCTGATGGGAATGGAATAAAACCATACTCCAGGTACGTAACATTGTATTGACACATTTTCTGTAGCTTCTGTTTCTTAGCAGGAATAGAATTCAAGGCTTTACTACCTTCAGACTCATAGAGATCTGCTGTATGTATTTAACCATCATTAATGGCAGTAAGTTAAAATAAAAAATTAACACAAACTGGGAATGCCAATTGGTGTTGATGATGGCAGCGAGTTGACATGGATGGCACACAAAGGAACGGCGAGGCGAAGATTAAGAGAATCACAACAGTGAAAATTATGTTGAGAAGGATTCAGTTTGAAATTGAATGTTAGTCGGGATAGAGCTGGTGTTTGGCAAGCTATCTTTGTATTATTCTAGTTAGATAGTTAGAGCTAGATAGACACTTTTGATCCCAAAG
This sequence comes from Hemitrygon akajei, assembly GCF_048418815.1. NCBI lineage: Eukaryota > Metazoa > Chordata > Chondrichthyes > Myliobatiformes > Dasyatidae > Hemitrygon > Hemitrygon akajei. Next base: position 71,196,042 of record NC_133143.1, on the reverse strand, counting down.
GAAATTACAGTTTCATAGCATTACAAGTATAGAAATATTAGAAGAGAAGTAAGAAAGAATAATAAAATAAGTTACCTCAAACTGTCTAACAGGAGGGTGTCATCACTTCCCTGGCTGTAGGTTAGAGCCTAATGGGCATAATTGACCAATCGCGTAAGGTCTCATAATGCCCTAATATGGTTCTCAACTGTACATATAAAGCTGAGGTTGCTTTAAACACAAGATTTTAGCAGTTGAGTTAGCATGGCTGCCTCAGGTCTGCAGGTTCACTGATTGGCTCTATTTCACTGTTTGGTTCCAGCCAGTGCTGTATTGTTACATGACCTGTTTTCTGTAGACTTGCCAAGTGTAAATTGCATGAGCTTTTTCTGTGCTGTGAGCCAAGAGAAACTGTTGGGCACCCTGGTTGCTAATTTGTGCATCCCTAGTAATGTCTGTTTGGTTGGTAAAAGTTGTATGAGATTGCCGAGTTTCAGGCACGTTGTGATGACAAGTGCTCACTGCCTGCAGAGCTATGGTTCTTCCTGCATTCCAATGCCTCACCCTGTTTGTTTTTTTGGAAGTGCCTGCTCTACTAATGATCGGTCAGGTGTCGTGTCTGAAGTTAGGGTGCTACAGATAACTGTCTTTGTTGGGAATCACTCTTGACTATATAATCTAGACTCGTGCACTCTCCCTGCCATCACCCAGGTTGCTTAACGTATAAAAAAACCCAGTAGCGTTTAGAGTTTTGTGTACGTTACTGGTGCTTCATACATGATGAGACCTGAGTAACCTGGGTTGTAAATGCACCTTACTTGTTAGTATGTGTGGTAATCTTACTTTCTGTGTTGTGTGTGAGCAGTATGTACTTTGTTGTTCACCTTGTTCCAGAGGAATGTTGTTTCCTTTGGCAGTATGCATGTATACAGTTGATGACAATGAAGTTGAACTTGTTTATCACTGTATAGCATATAGGGACTTATTAATTTTAGCAGTTGAGTTAGCATGGCTGCCTCAAGTCTGCAAGATGGCGCCAACGACCAATGACGACATGTTGCAGACAGCTCACAAAGCTCCTAGATACTCATCTTCTGAACTTTTCCCTTTTAAGGGTGTACTTTTGAGCCAACTAACTGATCTGGCATTTTTGCGATCTGGGGTATTTGGCAAGCTAGACTTGAGAGTGCAGTTACAGCAGGGGCGGCCACCCCGGGGGTATATGCCGCATCGATGCCTGATGTCAGAAGTTGTACCTGTTGTCGGTTCCATTACTCCATGAGTAAGATTAAAATCGTTAAGTATGAGAGCAGACCGGTCTCCCTTTTTTTCACTACTACCATCATCTCATGCTACTAGGTTTGGAAGCAGTTGTTGCTCTGCAGGCATTGGAGTTTGTTCCCCTTAGTAGTGAATATGCTCTGCAGCTGTGGATTCACTTTTCGGGACTCTGAAGTTCATGTTGCATGTGTTTTTGTTTGCTTGTGTTTTTTTTTCACTATTTCTGCAATTTGATCAAGGCACTTCAGTGCTGAACTGATTTTGCAGCTGTGGCCTGCAACCATCAGCATTCGTCTCAGCAGTGAACTAGCTCTGTGGTTTTGGCTTGCAGCCATCGGGCTTCTGGACTGGCGTCACTTGCCTCAGCACTGAACTGGCTCCATGGTTGTGGACTCACTTTTGGGGACTCTGCAGTTAATGTTCTATGTGTTATTTGGTCAGCATCCATTACTGAAGGCCCTCACTGTCTGAGATGTCCCCTTCTCATTACTACCATTGTGCACATCTACAAAGAGCGCTGTCACAGGAAAGCAACATCCATCATCAAAGACTCTCAATACCCAGACCTTGTTCACTTCTAACTGCTGCCATCAGGAAGGAGATACAGGAGCCCCAGGACCAACAGCACCAGGTTCAGGAACAATTATTAACCCTCAACCATCAGGCTTCTGAACAGAGGTATTAACTTCACTCACCCCAATACTAAACTGTTCCAACAACCTATACTCAATTTCAAAGATTTTTCATCACGTGTTCTTGATATTTATTGCTTATGTATTTATTACTACTATTATTTTCTTTCTGTGTTTGCAGTTTATTGTCTTTTATTCTTCTCTGCCATCAGATTTTTGATGGTCCATGGGCAGTACCTCATTATTCCTTTTTCTGTACTACTTATGTTTGTGATTTATTGTACTTTTATGTCTTTGCAGTGTAATGCTGCTGAAAAAACAAATTTCATGCCATACAAGTCAGTAATAATAAATCTGATTCTGATTTCTGTGTCTTGGGAGCTACCTCTCTGTGAAGGCGGATGTTGGTGAATTTCTCCAATGGTGCAGAATAGCTATTATCTGTCCAACAAGGAATATTTGAAAATGAAAGATTACAAACTGCACAGCATATTTGTGGTCTACAGAACAGCAGTGATCATGGCCCTCCCATATGCTTTGGAGGCATGGATAGCCTACGGCAGATAACTCTGGTATTGATGAATTACCACCAATATCAATTTTGCAAAATTCTCCATATCCAATGCAGTGTTCTCTCCCCATACAATATCCAGAACAGTGATGCTCTTCTCTGCTTACACTGCTTTAATGGGCATGCAACATTGTCTGCATGTCTAGCACAACTTCCAAAATGATCAGTGTGCACTGATCTCCGTCATCGCAAGAAATTACGATGAGGAGAAAGAAAAAACAGAATATTCTCACTGATGCTTAGGAATCCATTGTTAGCAAGCATTGACTATTGAGGAAAAGAAAACATTTGGAAAAGCATTCAGCTTTTGCAGTCCCTGCAACAGGAGCATGTGTCCATGCAAAAACAATGGAAGTGCACAACACCAGCTGCTGTCCTATCCTACACTAGAGCCAACAGATCCCATGAAATAATTTTGAGTCACTTCAGAACAACAGAAAAATGATGGAAGACCTCAAGACATTACTTATGAAGGCTATTTATTTATTTGGATTGGCTGTAGAACAATAAATCTTTTTCATCATTTTGCCCAATTGTTCATGGAGGCTTATTAAGAGAAAACTTTGCACTTGAAGTCCAGCAGAGAACCTGTGATCCATGTTTTACTGATGTACATGGATTTCTTGTCATCCAAGGGCTCACGAAGATCCAAGAACAGGGGAAAACTCAATAACGGTAGAAGTCAGTGCTGGAAGGAACATTTGGAAGAACATAAATATGCCTCTTTCTTTAACAGTATTTTTCTTGATAAGGTTTTGGAAAGACCACACACCAGTTGAAATTCACCAAGGCTCTTGAATTTATCCTGTTGTGCTGAAGTTCTAAACTCGGCAAAGACTAACATCAGTTCCATATTTGCAATCTCATCTACAACTGAGATGTGGATAGGCAAAGGACCAAAGAGACCATGTTAAGATGCAGAATCCCTTTGATCACAGTAATTAGAGTGATACCCTGCTGTCTGTTGCGTGGAAAGCCATCAGTGTTTCCACCCAGTGGCTGAAGAGCTGCTCCTTGAATTTACTGAATGCACAATGGACATGATCTTCATTGTTTGAGCAATGCTAAGAGATGTGCATGGAACAGTACAACCACCATTTGTGACCCTTTTAAACCTTGCCAAGATGATTGGCCACCAGTTGGATTGGACTGATTCTTGGTGCAGACCTCCGAAGGCAAGGCTGGAACATCTCTTTCATACCCTGATTGATCAAGAATCCATCAACTTCTGCTTTAAATACATCCAATGACCTGGCCTCCCCAGCCGCACGTAGGGTGTATGGAGTGTCAGGGAGAGGTAGTACCTCGGACGGGGAACACGTCGTACTCTTCTGAGTAGTTCGTCCGCATTGGTCCTCACCTGACACTCAGCTCTTACCAGTGGTTCCTTGTAGCTGTTTGCATGCAACAGTAGCCACACCCCGGGCAATGGCTTGGACTGGCCGGCAAAACCTGGTGAGGGTAGCTGATGGGCCTCAAACCCTTGGTGAGTTAGGGCTTGTCTACCTACGCATGCGAAGACTGAATTCAGTGGACTACGCGGAGGAGATCACCACTTGGTGGTCCAACGAGTAGAAAGGTGGACCCAGCAAAGCGTTGTGGAGTGCAATCAGGGCACAGTGAGACACGTAGGACACTGCTGGCCATCCACTGCATCCCGACTTATCTCCAGCCGTCTTGACTCCGTCTTGCAACTGGATACAGATAGGTCAGGACGAGAGAGTGAGGCTGACGATTTGCTCAACTCTCCCTCACTTTAATCCAAGTCAAGTGCAAGTCACGACTCCAAACCCATTCCACTAAAAAACTTCAAGTCCTGTGGCGATGGGCGAGTGGCGAAGCAGCAGGTGTGGATACACTGGAAGCTGTAGTCACAAACCTGCACACAGGCGGCCTAGGGCATTGGGTCGTTCTCCGCTGGAATGAAGCAGCAGTGGAGCTCGGCAGCCCCCTGGGTGTCTGAGCAGTCCTCTTTAGGAATCACTCTGCTCATCTCCATGGAGGAAGGGGCTAGAAAAGGTGCCTCAAACATAGCCTGCTTCATCTTACCCTTTCCAGCACACTGTGGCTGGCGGGGATCCCACTCAGCGGTCAAACTACAAAGAAGACGAAAGTGAAGGTGCTCAACCTTAGCATGTGGAACATGCAAACTCTGCTTGACATCAATCACCAAGGCTGTCAGACCAGAAAGAAGAACAGCACTGGTGCCAAAGAACTAGCCCGCTATAACGTGGACATTGCAGCACTCAGCAAAACACGCCTAGCAGACAAGAGCCAGCTTACAGAACGTGGTGGTGGGTACACCTTCTGGAGCGGTCGCAGCAGCACTGAATGACGAGAGGCTGGCGTTGGATTTGCCATTCGGTCCCACTTCGCTCGTAAAATTGCCAAGCTTCCACAGAGCATCAATGATCACCTGATGATGCTTTGGCTCCCACTTGGCAATAAGAGGAGTGCAACGCTGATCAGCGCATATGCCCCAACAATGACCAACCCAGATGACATCAAAGATAAGTTCTATGAAGAACTTGATGCCCTCATAGCAGCAGTCCCACAGTCAGAGAAGCTTATTGTCCTCGGGGACTTTAACGCCAGAGTGGGAACAGGTTACCAGACCTGGGAAGGGATTCTTGGAAGACATAGTATTGGCAAGTGTAACAGCAATGGCCTGCTGCTCCTCAAGACATGCGCTACGCATGACCTTGTCATCACCAACACCGTATTCCGCCTCCCTACCCGTAATAAGACATCTTGGATGCATCCACACTCTAGGCACTGGCATCTGATTGACTATGTCATCACCAGAAAGAGGGACTGGCAAGACGTGAGAGTGACAAAGGCCATGAGTGGTGCTGACTGCTTAATGGATCATCGACTCATAGTGTCCAAGTTTAAACTTCGCATCCTGCCTGTGAGAAGACCCCAAGGTCAGAAGACTACAAAGAGGCTCAATGTCTCCAAGCTGAAGAGCAGCGTAGTTGCAGAAGAATTTCATGAAGACCTAGATAGCAGGCTGCTTGACACACCCCAGGATGACCACACCAGCATTGAAGAGCAGTGGACGGCTTTCAGAGATGCAGTCTACTCTACTGCTCTCGAACACCTCGGATCAGCAATCCGTAGACATCAAGACTGGTTTGATGAGAACGACGAGGAGATACAGGCACTGTTGTCAGAGAAACACCGACTGTTCAGAGCGCACCAGGACGATCCCACATCACAAGCAAAGATAGATGCCTTCGCCAGTGCAAGACGGAAAGTGCAGAAGAAACTCCGTGAGATGCAGGATGTCTGGTTCAGCAATAAGGCCGATGAGATCCGGGGATATGCAGACAGTCACGACACCAAGTGTTTCTACGACGCTTTGAAGACTATGTATGGACCTCAGTCCTCTGGATCCTCCCGCCTCCTCAGTGCAGATGGGACTCGGTTGCTGACAGAGAAAAAGCAGGTTTTGGAGAGATGGGTTGAACATTTCAACCAGGTCCTGAACCGCCCTGCCGAAATCAATGATGAGGCCATTGCTCGCCTACCTCAGGCGGAGATCAACCTGGACCTTGACAACCTCCCCACAGAAGAAGAAGTCAGAAAACTATCAGGCAACTTTCTTGTAGCAAAGCACCAGGATCAGATGCAATCCCTGCTGAAGACTACAAAGCAGGAGGTCCATTCATGATGCAGAAGCTGACTGAGCTCTTCCAGTCTATGTGGAACGAAGGAAGTCCCGCAACAGTTGAAAGATGCCAGCATAGTCCAGATCTACAAGAGGAAAGGCAACCGCCAGTCTTGTGACAATCACCGAGGCATCTCCCTCCTGTCCATAGCTGGGAAGATCTTGGCTCGTGTCCTGCTTAATCGCCTTCTCCAACACCTTGAGCAAGGTCTCCTCCCAGAAAGTCAGTGTGGCTTCCGTGCAGAACGTGGAACTGTTGACATGATATTTGCTGCACGCCAACTCCAGGAAAAATGTCAAGAGCAGCACAGCGACCTCTTTATGACCTTTGTCCATCTGACCAAGGCATTTGATACGGTCAGCAGATATGGCTTATGGAAGATAATGGAGAAGTTTGGCTGCCCTAACAGGTTCATCGCGATTGTTCGGCAGTTCCATGATGGCATGATGGTGAAAGTTTTGGATGATGGTGACAAGTCAGAAGCCTTCCCAGTGACAAACGATGTGAAGCAAGGATGTGTTCTCGCCTCTACACTCTTTAGCATGGTCTTCTCTGCTATGCTGAATGATGCCTTCCGCGATTGTCAGGATGGTATACACGTCAGATACAGGACTGGCAGTGGGCTATTCAACCTCCGGCGTCTACAGGCTGTTACAAAGGTAAAGGAGACCGTCGTCAGAGACCTCTTATTCGCTGATGATTGTGCCCTCAACGCCAGCACAGAACAGAAGATGCAGTGAGAAATGGACTGCTTCTCACGAGCCTGTGACAACTTTGGACTTACAATCAGCACCAAAAAGACCAAAGTTATGTACCAGCCTGCACCCAGAAAGCCCTACCAGGAACCACACATCACAGTAAAGGGGCAGAAGCTACTGGCAGTTGACAGCTTTACTTATCTGGGCAGCACTCTATCACGAGCGGTGACCATAGATGCAAGGTCAGCAGCAGAATTGCCAAAGTCAGTGCCGCCTTTGGGAGACTCCGTGAGAATGTATGGGAGCGGAGGGGACTCAGCCTTACCACCAAGTTGAAGGTCTACAGAGCAGTGGTTCTCACCACCACCCTCTATGCCAGCGAGACCTGGATTGTCTACAGCAGACACGCTAAACAGCTCAACCACTTCCACTTGAGCTGCCTCCGCAGACTTCTCCACGTACGATGGCAGGACAAAGTCCCAGACACGGAGGTCCTGGAGTGGGCTAGTACCCACAGCGTCTACGCCCTCCTACAGAAAGCCCAAGCCAGAAGGGCTGGCCATGTCGTCAGGATGTCTGACAGTCAACTGCCAAAAGAGCTGCTGTATGGAGAGCTGAGCCAGGGCAAGCGCTCAGTTGGAGGGCAGAAGAAACGTTTCAAAGACTGCCTCAAAGTGTCCCTCAAAGACCTCAACATCAATCCCAGTAACTGGGAATCGCTTGCTCTGGACCGCCCAACCTGGTGGAGCAGGACCACTAAAGGAGCATATGCATCAGAAATCAGACGCACCACAGAGGCTCAGAGGAAACTCGCCGTGCGCAAGGCTCGAGCTACCTCCACTTCCACTGCAGCACTTACCCTCGTGTCCCACATGTGGGCGAGCTTTCAGGGCCTGGATTGGCCTCACCAGTCACCTCCAGACCCACAGTCACAAACCCTCCACCTGACTCCAAAGGACGAACAACAACAACAGCAGCAACTAATTCCATAGATTCTCTGCCTAAAGAAATTTATCCTCATTTCTGTTCTAAATGGTCATCTCTCTATTCTGATGCTGTGCCCTCTGGTTCTAGACTCTCTCTCCCTTCCCCCCCCCCCCCCCCCCACCTCTCCACGTACACACTATCCAGGTCTTTCAATATCTTTCATCATCTGATAGGTTTCAATGAGATTCTCCCCCCCGCATTCTTCTAACTTCCAGCAAGAACAGGTCCAGAGCCATAAAACGCTTCTTGTATATTAACCTTTTCGTTCCCAGAATCATTTTCGTGCACCTCCCCGAACCCTCTCCAATGTCAGTATATCCTATCTTAGATAAGGGGCCCAAAACTGCTTATAAATACTCCAAGAGAGGCCTCTGCAGTGCTTTATAAAGTCACGGTGTTACATCCTTGCTTTTGTATTCAAGTCGTCTTGAAACGAACGGCGTTTACGGGATTCTCTGTGAGTGCAGAGCAGCATCTATCGGCCAGACGGGAGGCAAGGAACACAGGAGGTGTATCTGTTTGGGTTACCCGGAGAAGTTGGCAGCAGAACATTGCAGTGGCCATAGGATTGACTTAAAACAAAACTACTGTGCTGCGCCAATGGCTTTTGGGACCACCTGGTGAAGGAAGCCATTGAAATAAAACTGGAGAAAAGAATTTTAACAAAGATGGAGATCTCGCTCTAAGTAAGAACTGAAATACGATTATAAATAAGATGGGACAGGAGAAACTTGATTGGATGAGGACTAACCAACCAGGAGGGGCAGATGATGGGTGGTATAAATACCAGTGGACTAGACATGCCGAGGCATAATTTCTGATGAATTAGCAGAGTTTACCACCAAAATGTTAGTTAAAATCGATACCTGTACCCGACTGGAAGCCCAAGAAGAGTTTATTAGTCTATACTTTTATTTCTTCTACCAAAGTGCATGGCGGTACACTTCCTGACACCATATTCCATCTGCCACTTCTTTCCCATTCTCCTAATCTATCTCAAGTCCTTCTGCATCCTTTCTGCTTCCTCAGCGCTACCTGCCCCTCCGCCTATCTTCGTATCATCTGCAAACTTGGCTACAAAGCCATAATTCCTTCATCCAAATCATATACAGTATAGCATTAAAAAAAAATAGCAGTCCCAACACCGATCCTTCAGAACATCACTAAGGCACCAGCCAGAAAAGGCTCTCTTTATTCCCACTCTTTGTGCCCTGTCAATCAGCCAATCCTCTCAATTAATGTTAGTATCTTTCCTGTAATACCCTGGGCTCTTACCTTGTTAAGCAGCCTCATGTGCGGCACCTTGCCAAAGGCCTTCTGAAAATCCAGGTATACAATATCCACTGTTTTTCCTTTCTCTATCCTGCTTGTTATTTCCTCAAAGAATTCCAACAGATTTGTTAGGCATGACTTTCTCTTAAGGAAACCATGCTGACTTGTTTTATCATGTACCTCCAAGTGCCCTAAGAACTTATCTGAAAACTTCTAAGATATCCCCTTTCGAAGCTCTCCTCCTGTATCAGGTCATTAGATGGAAAAAGGGAAAATTGCTGCATTTTCACCCAGTCTTGTGAAACCCTGGCCATGTTTGTTCAGTTAGAGGAGGAGCATTTGGAATGACACTGAGAAACTTGAGGCATATTTGAAGCACACAGTGATGGTTGTACATTGTGTACAATAATGACAGGAGACCTGTGCGAGAGAGTTTTTAAATTGGGAAAACCATTGCTCTGGGTCAGTTCCACTCTCTTGACCTCAGAAGTCCAGGTCCAGTTGCAGGAATGAGCATCACAAACTGGGGTCTTGGTTGCAGTGGATGACTATGACATCTTCTGTATCTTGTCATGCCCTCCGCTTTCCACAGGCATTGCAGTACCACCTTTCTGGCTGTTGGATCTCACTGCAGATCTCATCCTCCCAGTCTGCTGCAGCTGACTTCACATGCTAGGCCAGGCATGTCCCTATCTCACTGGGGTATGAGGTCCGGCAGCTAACCTCACCTGGCTTAGCCTGCCTGTCAAAGTTGTGTACCAGGGTGCAGCCACTGGAGCGTGTAAATATGAGTGAACTGTTCTAGAATGGACACAACAAGCCCCCAGCAGAGGTGCTAGCCCAGGGTTAATTAGTGTTACAAAGTTGTGCAGCATGAAAACAGGCCCTGCAGCCCAATTCCCTACACTGACCAGTCTTCCTGAGCTAGTTCCATTTGCCTGTATTTGGTCTATGTCCCTCTAAATCAGGGGTTCCTAACTTTTCTTTATGCCATGGAGCCTTACCATTAACCAAGAGGTCTGTGAATCCCAGGTTGGGAACCCCTGCATCTTTCCTATCCATATATAGATCCAAATGTCTTCCATGCACTGTGATTGTACATGCCTGTGCCACCACCTCTGGCAGCTCATTTTACATGCCCACCACCCTGTGTGGAAAACATTTGTCTTGAGTCCCTTTTACATTTTTCCTCCTCCACTTAAATTTGTACCCTATTGTTTTTGACTCCTCTAGCATAGGAACAAAGAGTGACAATGCATCTTAACTACATCCCTCCTGATTTCATAATCCTCTACATAGTCACCCCTCAGTGTTAGTTGCTCCAGGGTAAGCCGGCCCAATCATGAATGAGAAGAGTATGGAAGTCTATGGTCTAGGTGCAGGTAGCTAGAACTAGGCAGACTAGGTGAGCACAGACCAGCTGGGCCAAAGGGACTATCTCTGTGCTGTAGTACTCTGTGATTTTTTTGACTATCTAGTGTCTGTAACTCACTTCCAGTCCTGACAATATCCTTGTGAATCCATTCTGTATCCTCTTCAGCTTAAGCACATCCTTCCTAAAGTTTGGCAACCAGAGCTGTGTACAGCACTCCAGCTGCAGCCTCAGTAGAGTCTTGTACAGGTGGGTTTGGAGAGCACCTTCATCCAAACTATCCATCTGTCTGTCAAGTAACTCCTTCCCCATTACTTTAGGTAGCAAGTCTCAAAATGCCTCATCAGTTAACTCAAAACATAGGATTGGAGTGGAATAAGTCATCAATCCCGAGGGATGGATGGGGAAGTAAGAACGCTGATGAAGCAAATTGTTTAGCAATTTAGTTAGCCAGGCCATGTAGAGCTGTTTCACCACCTCCATTTTTCCATTTGTAATGATGGTAGTGGGAGAGAGATGCCAGGTGAAGAGGGAAAAAGGGGGAGGAGTGTGGGAGCAAAAATACCGACCAGCTCAATTCTCTTGTTCTTTTGCTGCTTAAATGGAATAATGCATAATGGCTGTTGTTATTGTACCACTTTAATTAGCATATTAAAAAAATGAAATGCAAGTCATTTCAGCAATTGTGTCTGATAAAGGGTGTATGGATCAGCACTATATGATTTGATGTGTTCTTAAGAATTTGTATGAGTTGTTTTATAATGTTTATTTTTAGAATTTTTACAAGTAGAATTGGTTATTTAAAAATGACATTCTGCCTCAGAAATAATAGAAATATCTTGATTCTTGTATTTCAAACTGGTCAATGTAATGGAAGCTATGTGTTGGACACATAAAATATATGCCCGCATGATGTGTTTCTGGTGCTCTCTCTAATATTACATCCACCTGAACATGTGGACTGTAAATGTGGTTTAGTAAAGCATCAGAAAGTCGCCACTTGCAACAATATGGCAGTATACAAGCCTGAATCTAGGGAGAACTGAGAAACTTTGGACAGTGGTAATTTTCATAGCTATTAATTAAATTGGATATTAACAGGTGGTGCTAGAATAGAACAAAACCTTTTGAACTATATTTTGCTTTAATTAGAGCTATAGAGCACTACAGCACAGAAATTAGCTCTTTGGTCCATCCATCCTTGCTGAACTGTTCTGCGTGTCCTATCAGTACATTGTATTCCCAATAAGAGAGTTCAATACCTGATCTGCTATTATGGAATGAGACAGGGCAAATGCCAGAAGGTTGTGTTGGGGAGCACTTTGCATCTAGGGATCTAGCTTCAGAGTAAATATGGAAAAAGATAGGTCTGGTCTGCAGGTTGAGATTCTAAATTGGAGAATGGCCAATTATAAAAGGATCTGGCAGCTGATGATTGGGATGGGCTGTTTTCTGACAAAGGTGTACTTGGGTGATGGGGGTCCTTAATAACGGATGTTGTCTTCCTGAGGCACCGCTCCTTGAAAATGTCTTGGATACTACGGAGGCTGTACGGATACCCAAGATGGAGCTGACTAATTTTACAACTTTCTGTAGCTGCTTTCGGTGCTGTGCAGAACCCTCTCCACCCCCATACCAGACAGTGATAGAGTCTGTCAGAATGGTCTTCACAGTACATATATAGAAGTTCGAGTGTTTTAGGTGACAAACCAAATTTCTTCAAACTCCTAATGAAATATAGCTGCTATTTTACCTTCTTTATAGCTGCATTGATATGTTGGGACCAGGTTAGATCCTCAGAGGTCTTGACACCCAGGAGCATGTAATTGCTCACTCTCTTCACTTCTGATCCCTCTATGAGGATTGGTTCATTTTTCCTCGACTTACCCTTCCTGAAGTTCACAATCATCTCTTTGGTCTTGCTGACGTTGAAAGCAAGGTTGTTGCTGCAATACCACTCAACTAGTTGGTATATCTCACTCCTGTACACCTTATCTCCATTTGAGATTCTACCAACAATGGGCGTATCATCAGTAAACTTATAAATGGCTTTTCATTCTAGAATGAAGGAGATGTCTTCCTTTTTCAAACAAAGGGGCTTCCCGCTTCCACCATCAACACTGCCCTCCAACAGCATCTCTTCCATCTCACGCATGTTTGCTCTTACCCCATCCTCCTGCCAACAAAGATAGGGTTCCTCTTGTCCTCACCTTCCACCACACCAACCTTCACGTCCAGCACATAATTCAATGAAACTTCCGCCATTTCCAATGGGATCTCACCACCAAACACATCTTTACCTTCCACCCCCCCCCCCTCACTTTCGGCTTTCTGCAGTGATTGCTCCCAACATGACTCCCTTGTCCATTCATCCCTCCCCATTGAGTTCCCTCCTGGCACTTATCCTTGTAAGCAGAACAAGTGCTACACCTGCCCCTACACCATCTCCCTCACTAACATTAGGGCCCTAAACAGTCATTCCAGGTGAGGCGACACTTCACTTGTGTGTCTGTTGGGGTCATATACTGTGTTGTCTGGTGCCCTAGGTGTGGCCTCCGGTGTATCGGTGAGATCTGACATAGATTAGGAGACTGCTTTGCCAAGAACCTGTGCTCAGTCTGCCTTTTTTTTTAAAAAAAGGATCTCCCAGTGGCCACCCATTTTAATTCGACTTCCCATTCCTATTCCAATATGTCTATCCATGGTCTCCTCCACTGTCGTGATGAGGCCAAACCTAGATTGGAGCAACAATTTAACATCTGTAAGATCAAACCTGAGATATATGATATTTTATGTATACACAATTGGTGGAGTAACAAACATGCAAGTAGGCTTAACCTGTACCTCAGTGGAGCGGTGAAAGGAAGCGGGTGGTGTTACCAAGAGGAGGGACCAAGCTGTGGAATTTTGTAGTAAGGTTTCTTGCTGGTGTTTCCTCTTCTCCATCCGTGTTCTCAGATTCACACAGGATGCATTGCTCTTGACGTTGATGTTGGCAAGAATGTTTACGTGAAGGAGGCAGAGCATGAACTAATACGTGATTGGCTGTGAGTAGCTCAAGAGTATGTAAAGTGCTCTCATTGGCTGATTGTATGTTTATTGTAATGGTGGCCGCTGTTGAGGAGTTTTAAGTGTTGTTTAGATTGAATTTTTGTCATTTAAAGATTAATCAGTAATTGAATAACTGCACTATAATGAATCAGCACTATGCGGGATAGTTAATGCGGAGTCTGAGTGTCTTTTTGGCAAAGTGTTTATCAGTAGCAAAATGAATCTGGTTTTAATGTAAATAGTTCTTAAAACAAGATTGATGTGTAGTCCACAACTTTTCCATTTCAGTGAAGGACACCTTTGGTATACCATGTTTTAATGGAAGGGATGGTTATGAATGGCTCAGTGGAGTGGTAACAACATGAACAATGATGAGATGTGGTAATGACATGAACGTCACCAAAACAGGAGTAGAATATGTGTGAGAAATCATAAAGCCGATTTGGAGGAATGTGCCGCAGACGACACAGGTGTTTTAGGAATGGGGTTGAAGTGGATTCAGAGGCTATCAGTAATTTTGTGCTTGCATATGATGATCTTGAGCACCAACAAGCATAAGGAATAACTTGTAGAAGACATGAAGTCCTGGGAGTTTGAAATGACCTTACTACTGGCATTACAGTATGATAGAGAAAGGTATTATAATGCAATAAATTCTTTGAGTGATGGTGGGTGATCAGGAAACATTGTACAGTCCCAACAAATCAAATCCTGGCAAACAGGAGAAGGGCAAGTAGGAAAGTGCACTGAGGTCCAGATTAGAGGATACAGTTTATGACATAAGCTTATGTTGATTGGAATGTTTGAAATCCTAGGTTACGCCCACATTAGACCGGATAAATCCATAACCGAAGCTTTTTCTCTTTGTTTTGACCCTCTGTCCACACTGAAATGGTGTTTTCCTCCCCTGAAAATGGAGCTTTTCTAAAACACCTTCCAGAGTGTGTAAATTTGAAAATGCCTCTTGGGCAAGAGTAGTGTGGACGGGGTAACTGGGGATTTCTAGAAACGCTGTCATGATGTGCCAGAACAGATGGTGGCATTTCACTGTTTTCTTGAATGCAAACCCCCACACAACCTAACAATTTCAGAACAGACAGCAACGAGACTGAAGCCAGAAGAGTTAGAAATGTACTCACCAAATACTTTGACCCATAATTTACTGAATAATTAAGTATACTTACTTTGCCCTGTTTTCTGTCCTTGCTTGTATGAAGGTGGTTTACCTATTTATGCAAGTACTTCTCTAACAATAGATGTGTAACAGCTTAATGTAACATTGTATGGAAATACAAGATAACACTGATGCAGACATGCTTTATACATTTAACAAGGTGCTTTATTAATGCAACAGAGTTTGTCAGTTTTTAAATGTTCATCGTCAGCCGGGTCATACTGTCTGTGAACTCCGTCGGTTGCCTCCATACGCTCCAGTATTTTTTCTTAGTTTTAAGTCCTCCTGCGCGAGAACCAACAGCTGTCTGTCGTTTGGCAATCTCGTTTTAAGTTTTTCTCGTCTGTAACTGGACAAATGCATGCCAAGCCTTTCACGGCGAGATTCGACACCAAACATGTCGCTTGTTTTCTGTAGATGTGTCCTGTGCATGCCCAGTAGGAGGATATTCACCCAAGTACCTGTTTTAATGTGGACGGAGGTATTTTCAAAAACGTTTGGTGTGGACGCCTATCGTTTTTACGCAAAACCGGCGTTTTCAAAATTATCCAGTCTAGTGTGGATGTAGCCCTAGTCTATCTAATTTAAAACATTATTTATGAAGAAATATTTGTTGTTTAGGCATATTATAATGGACCTTTTAGAAATGAGACTAAATAACGAATGGATCACTATTAAAGGAGTTACTGTTACATAGGGGCAGACAGATTTTCCAAATAAATTAAATTTGTGCAAGCTTAACATCAGAATGACTGCATCACCTTTAAATGAAAATAATAAAGTAGAAATGGCTTCAAGTTTTCAAAAAGAAATGCTTTTGACAGATTTCACCAATTATCCTCTTTTCATCGTTGTTTATAGAAAGGGCTAGTATTTTTAAAATATAGTGAAGTAGTTTTATGTATTTATCTAGTAAAAAAGATCAGAGT
Source organism: Hemitrygon akajei (assembly GCF_048418815.1). NCBI lineage: Eukaryota > Metazoa > Chordata > Chondrichthyes > Myliobatiformes > Dasyatidae > Hemitrygon > Hemitrygon akajei. The sequence goes on along the minus strand of NC_133143.1, from coordinate 71,180,422 downwards.
TTGTTTTAGCGATGCATCTGTATGAATATCATTTCCTGGTAATAGTTCAGTGTTTAGCGTCTACAAACAACACTGCAGTTACTGAAATATTTAAATGCAAGAGATGACAATGATTAAAATTACTGAAGTAATACTTAATTTTGATTTACAGAACCAAATCTGTAAAATTGACAGGTTTCTAAAATATTCTCTTTAACTTTGTACAGTAGGTCATCTTGATTTAACTGTGGGGTGTTTAATGAGACAATAAGTCACTCAGAAGCTTAATTGGACTGGTCACATCAACACCTGTCAGTGGGATCACAACAGAGGCTGGAAAGGTGTACGAGCACACATTACATCATTTTTCCCTTGGTTATTCACTGTCTATAAAATGTCACATATGTAGATAGGAGCTGCTCCAATAATATACAAGCAGCCCAGCAACCTGGGCTGTGACACGAAATACAAGAGTTGGCATGTTAGACCACACTTGACTATCATGTTTTAATTCTGGTTGCCAGGCTAATAGAAGAACGAATAAATTAGAGAGAGTGTAGAAAACATTGACAAAGATGTTTCCTGGAGGAGTAGAGTTTATGACAATCCCTGCCGCTGCAAGGCAGCAATATCACAAAAGCCATGGGTTAAAGTTACCGATACTTTTTATAAGAGAAAATGTACAATAAGTTTAGTCTTGCCAATGCTGCGTGTTTCCAGAGATGAGAAGAAATGTCACTTTGAGCAAAAGTTCATGGCCAGAAATTTCAAAATTCAATCCATCCCACAATGTGAGGGAGTAAAAATCTTTGCATTATGACTCCAACACAATGGACAGACGTGTGAATTTATAAGACTGATGGCTTGTAGAAGGAAGCTGTCCCATAACCTTTTGATCCTGGCTTTAATTCTGTGGTACTGTTTGCTAGACAGAAGCAGCTGAAACAATTTATGGTTGGGGTGACTGGTGTCCCCAATAATCTTCCAGCCGTTCTTTTTGCTCCTGCTGCTATAAATGTCCTCAGTGGAGGGAAGTTCACATCCACATGTGTGGTGGTACAGTCTTGGATGTAAAATGAGTAGAGAAGGGCTCTTGGGACTCTGAACACAACCCTGGGGGGCAGCTGTGTTGAGGTCAGAGGTGAGGGAGCATATCCTTACTACCTGTCGGCAATCCATTAGGAAGTCTAGAATCCAGCTGCACACGGTGGAGTGCAGGCAGAGGTCTCTGAGCTTCCTATCAAGTCTGGAGGGAATTATGGTGCTGACTGCTGAACTGTAGTCCAGGAACAGCATTTTAACATTTTCATCCCTCTTCTCCAGGTGAGTGAGTGAGGATGGTGTGTAGTGCTGTGGCTATGGCATTATCAGGCTCTTCAGCCCACGATATTGTACTGACTTTTTAATCCACTATAAGATCAGTCTAATCCAGGGGTTCCCAAACTTTTTTATGCCATGGGCTCCTACCATTAACCAAGGAGTCTGTGGACCCCAGATTGGGAACTCCTGCTCTAACCCTTCTCTTCCACACATTTTTCAATCATCTATGTGTCCTTTAAGAGTCTTAACTGTTCCTAAAGTATCTGCCTGTGCCACTACCCATGGTAGGGCATTTCATACACTCACCATTCTGTGTATTTTTTAAAAAACCTACCTCTGACACTTCTCCTACCCCCTCCATACGTCCTCCAATTACCTTAAAAATATGCCCCCCCCCCCCATATTAGCCATTTCCATCCTGAAAAAAAGTATCTGGCTTTCCACTTGATTTATGCCATTTTTTCATCTTAATCTTCTCTATCAAGTGAACTCTCATCCTCCTTCACTCCAATGAGAAATCCTCATAAGACATGCTTTCTAATCCAGGCAGCATCCTGGTTAATCTCCTCTGTACCCTCTCTAAAACTTCCACATCCTTCCTATAATGAGGTGACCAGAACTGAACACAATACTCCGTGTGATTTTGCCAGGCTTTTATAGAGCTACAACATTACCTTGTGGCTTTTGAACTCAGTCCCCTGACTAATGAAAGCTGACACACCATACGCCTTCTTTAACAACCCTATTGTCTTGTGCAGAAGTATATGTTACCTATACTACCTTGATTAATTTTTTTGCAGGGATTTACAGGAAAAAAAAGTACAGTAGAATTTCACAAAAAACTAAACAAAGACTGGCAAAAAACAATGTGGTTTTAAAAGAAGAGACTGCAAATAAGAAACATACTAACAAAAAATAATACTGATGCAAATTTTAAAAATAAGTTAAAAATACCGGTATTGAGAACAACAGTTGTAAAGAGTCCTTGAAAGTGAGTCTATAGTATTAATCATCTGCTTTTTCTTTTGCTTTAATGAAAATTTAGTACAATTTTCATTAGACATTGGTGAATTACTCAGAACTCTAAGCTGTGCAATCCAAAATAGAAAGTGGAACTTTTTTTTAGACAAGTTTGCAGCAGGATGCTGCATTTGGAATAATAAATGTTTTCAGAGCAATAGTATAGCGGCAATCTGAGCTGAATTCACGTCACGTCAAAGGTCAGCTGGAGTTTTGGTAGACTGTTCCGTCAGTGATCACAATGAATTGTAATGTCTACTCGGCCCACTGGGACGAACTGAAGTGAAATTATTTATTGATGAAATGTTGCCCAAAAGGAGGTTTCCAATAATTAATACAACACAAGATTGAGGTAAATTTCCTCCTGAAGAGAGAATTGGTTTAACAGTAAGATTCTATCCTCCTGCAGTACTTAAATTCTGTATACACAGTTTTCTATGTCCTATCTTCTTTTCATCTGGTGCTTAGCAATCTCAAGCCGACAACTGGCAACCCGAGCTTCTGTGTATCAAGAGCTCTCTCAAGGTACTGGGACAAATCCTGGTTATAACTGTCTACATTCTTCTCTTTCAACTGCACCATTCCTTTGGATTGCCAGATACACTGCAGATTGGAGGCTTCAGGAGGCAGAGGCACTGCATTTATCCCTGGGTGCCAGCTGTGAAGCCCAGTCTTGCTTGGGGAAACTGCAGCAATATGCAGGAAAAATGAACCCTTGGACTGTACATCAGTTTAATCTGACAAAGATTCAGGGACCTCATTCATTTCAGGGGCAATTCCAAGCCCAGGGATTAGGAAGGAACAGAGTAAGGCAAATTTCTTTTTAAAAATATAGAACGTAGAACATGAGAGCACAGTATATGCTCTTCAGCCCACGATGTTGTGCTGACCTTTTAACCTACTCTAAGGTTAATCCTTTCCCTCCTACATACCCTTTCATTTTGATAACTGGTTTACTTTCATGCCTTTAATAACTTAATTAACTGTTACTTGTTTATCCCCTTTAATAACTTTTTAAAATGTCTTTGATATTCAGTGACACTTAAAAATTGTAAAAGTGCTCCAGTGCTTTGACAAAGCTAAGGTTTCATCTTTAATTTTACCTTCTGCGAAGTCGGTCATGAGTATTTGTGGATGGGATCTCAGAACATCACTGTCTGAAATCTTCCAAGGTGCAGTGATCAGCAAAACCACCTCTGTGCATCCAGACCAGATTGATGTGGGTAACCAGGAAAAATTTGCTCTGTAGGTCATCCACAAACGTGTACATAAAACAACATGCTAATGAGACAAATAACTGGGCCGGTTCAGTGATGTGGTTAATAGAGTTGCTATCTAACATCACCACTACCTCCACTGACTCAGATTCATGGTCTCCCGTAGTGCCATTGTGGAATTTTCTGTTCCCTCTATGACTGTGGGTTTTGTCCGGGTGCTCCAGTTTCCTCCCACATCACAAAGGTGTGTAAGTTAATTGGCCATTGTAAATTGCACTAATATGTAGATTAGTGATAGAATAAATGAAATTGATTGCATTGTGTGAAGAATGAAACAATTCTGGTGGAGGATTACTATAAATAGATGCTTGATACTTGATGTGGACTTGCTGGACTCAGACCTGTTTTTGTGCTGTGTTGCAAATAACCTGAGGATTCCTGAGTTCACCTCACTGATCTTTGTAGGGCATAAAAACTGCAGGGGATATTTAGAACAAAATTGATGGCTTTGTTACCAGAGTTGCAGATGATAGAAAGTTAGGTGCAGGGGCGGGTAGTATTGAGGAAGTAGGGAATCCGCAGAAGTACTTGGACAACCTCAGAATAGAAGGACATCACTGTGCATCAGAGATAAGTAGGAATTTCTTTAGCCAGAGAATGGTGAATCCGTGGAATTCTTTGCCGCAGATGGATGTGAAAGTTGATAGATTCTTGATTAGCAAAGGTGTCGTATGTTACAGGGAAGAGGCAGGAGAATGGGGTTGAGAGGGGTAATAAATCAAATACGATGGAATGATGGAGCAGACTCGCTGAGCCAAATAGCCTAATTCTGCTCCTGTGTCTTATGCTCATATGATTTTGAAATCTATGTCTGTAATTTTGCAGAAGTTTATTGCATTTATTAAATTTTTTGAGGCGACATGAAATATTTTATTCACTCTAGCACCAGAGAATATAATAGATTTGTCAGCACCTGATTGATCGTTTCAGTTTCATTTTATTGTTATTATTGTTATAAGTGTTATGATAGTTTCAGGTGTAATACTTGAAGGTAAGTCAATTAATATGGAATTAATTATTTTTTTAAAAAAGTGTTTAAAGATGTCTATCCAAGAATGGAAACGGATGGAAATGTAGTCATAGAGAAGTACAGCCCAAAGTAGGCTGTACAACCCATCTAGTCCATACTGAAACCATTTAAGCTACCTACTTCCATCAACCTGCACAGGGAATATAGCCCTCCATACTGCTATTATTCATGTACCTATCAAACTTCTCTTAAATATTGTAATTGAACTCCCATTCACCATTTGTGTTGATGACTCATTCTACAGTCTTACAACCCTCAGAGTGAAGAAGTTTCCCCTCATGTTCTCTTTAAAAATAGAACAAAGAAATCTTCAGCACATTACAGGTGTTTCGGCCCCCAGTGTTGTGCTGACCATGTAACCTACTCTAGAAACTGTATAGAATTACCCTACTGCATAGCTATCTATTTTTCTAAGCTCCATGTAACTATCTAAGAGTCTCTTAAAAAACCCTATTGTATCTGCCTCCACCACTGTTACAGGCAGTGCATTCCATGCACCCACCACTCTCTGTGTGGAAAAACTTCCAAGCACCTTAAAACTATGCCCCCTCGTGTTAGCCATTTCAGCCTGAGAAAAAGCCTCTGGTTATCTTACACAATCAATGCCTCTCATCATCTTGTACACCTCTATCAGGACACCTCTCATCCTCTGTTGCTCCAAGGAGAAAAGGCCAAGTTCACTTAACCTATTCTCAAAAGGCACGTTCTCCAATCCAGGCAATATCCTTGTAAATCTCCTCTGCAGTCTTTCTATAGTATCAATATCCTTCCTGTAGTGAGGTGACCAGAACTGAATGCAGTACTGCAAATGCGGTCTGACCAAGGCCTTGTATAGCTGTAACATTACCTCTCAGTTCTTGAACTCAATCCTGTGGTTGAGTGCCAAAACACGATACACCTTCTTAACAACGCTGTCAACCTATGCAGCATCTTTGAGTGGACTATGGACACGGACCCCAAGATTTCTCTTGATTCTTCACACTGCCAAGTATCTTACCAAGTATACTATATTCTACCTTCAAATTTGACCTACCAAAATAAGGCACTTCACACCTTTCTGAGTTGAATGCCTTGATTTCTCAGCCCAGTTCTGCATCCTATCGATGTTCCACTCTAACCTCTGACAACCCTCCAGACTATCCAAAACACCCCCAACCTTTATGTCTTCAGCAAACTTACTAACCCACTCTTGTACTTCTCCATCCAGGTCCTTTATAAAACATCACAAAGAAGAGGGGTCCCAGAACAGATCCCTGTGGAACACCACTGGTCACCAACCTCCATGCAGAATACGTACCATTTACAACCACCCTTTCCCTTCTGTGGGCAAGCCAAATCTAGATTCACAAAGCAAGGTCTTTTTGGATCCCAGGCCTCCTTACTTTCTGAAAGAGCCTCGCATGTCACCTTTCTCCCTTAATCCATGATCTCTGGTTGTAGTCCCAGCCAACCTTAGTGGGAAAAGCTAGCTTGCATTTAAAAAGTCACCCTACATTTACTGTCTCTATACCCTTCATAATTTAGCATACCTCTATCAAATCTCCTCTGTCTTTTACAGTCTAAGGAATACAGTCCTAACCTATTCAATCTTCCCTTAATTACTCAGCTCCTCCAGACCTGGCAACATTCTTACATATTCTCTTTGCACTCTTTCAATCTTATGTACATCTTTGGTAGGTAGGTAACCAAAACTGCACACATTACTCCCAAATTGGATCTCACTGACATCTTATACAACTTCAGTATAACATCCCATCTCCTGTACTCAGTACATTGATTTATGAATCCAATGTGCCAAAAGCTTTTATTTAACTACCTGTGACACCACTTTGAATAAATTATGGACCTGTATTCCCAGATCCCAGTGGTCTATCTTTGTTGGTCCTATCAAAGTGCAGAACCCCACACTTGTCTGCTTTAAATTCCATCAGCATTATCAGCCCATTTTTCCAGCTGATACAGATCCCTCTGCAAACCATGATAGCCTTACTTGCTGCCCATTACGTCCCCAAACTTGGTGCCATCTACAAATTTGCTCATCCTGTTAACCACAATATCATCCAGATCATTGACTTGGGTGACAAACAACAAAGGATCCCTTCAGCACACCACTAGTCATGGGCCTCCAGTCAGAGAGGATACCCTCTACTTCCACTCTCTGGCTTCTCCCATAAAGCCAATGTCTAATCCAATTTACTATCTCCTCCTGAATGTCAAGCCACTGAACCTTCTTGACCAGCCTCCCATATGGGACCTTGTCAAATGCCTTACCAAAGTTCATGCAGACAGCATCCACTACCTTGCCTTCATACACTTTCCTGCTAACTTTCTCAGAAACCTCTGTAAGATTGGTACCACGCACGAACCATGCTGACTATCCTTAATCAGTTCATTTTTACCCAAATACTTATGTATCGAGTTCCTTGGAATACCTTCCAATAACTTTGCTACAACTGATGTCAGACTCACCTGCCTATACTTTCCTGGTTTATGTTTACAGCCTTTTAAAAATAACAAAACAACATTGACTATCCTTCAGTCTTCTGGCATCTCTTCTGTCACTAAGGATGATTTAAATATCTGTGATAGGGCCCCAGCAATTTCTGTGCTGCCTCCTGTAGGATTTGTGCGTACACCTTGTCCGGCTCTGGGGATCTGCCTCAGGGTAGCAAATGCCTCCTCTGTAATCTGTACAGGGTCCATGAAGTTGATGCTGCTTTGTCTCAGTACAGATAAAAAACATTCATTTAAGATCTCGCTCCATCTGTTTTGGTTCCACACATGGATTCCATTCTGATTTTACAGGCAACCAGTTTTATCCCTTGCAATCGTTTTGCTCTTAACATATCTGTAGAATCCCTTGGGATTCTCTTCACCTTGTTTGCTAGAGCAATTTAATGCATTCTTTTAGCCTTCCTGATTTATTTCTGAAGTGTTTTCATATATTTCTCATACTCCACAAGTACCACATTTGTTCCTGCTTGCTTGTACCTGCTATGCACCTTTTTTTTCTCTTCATCAGGGCCTCAATATCCTTTGAAAACCAAGGTTCCCTGCACTTGTTATCTTTACCTTTTACTCTGATAGGCACGTACCGGCTGTGTACACTAAAAAAATTTTGATTCTGAAGGTCTTCCACCTTTGCCAGATCACAGCCTGTCCCAATCCACACTTGCCAGATTATTTCTGATACCATCAAAATTAGCCTTTCTCCAATTTAGAATCTCAACCCACAGTTCAAACCTAATTTTTGCATATTTACTTTGAAATTAGTGGCATTGTCATCACTGGATACAAAGTGTTCCCCTTCCCTAACTTTCTTTCTCAATCTTTTTTATTAAAGTTAGGTATTCCCTAGCTTCTGACACCTGTGCTGTTTCGTTCCCTAACAGCAGATCCAGTATCATATGCTCTCTCATTGGATTTCTATATATGGATCATCGATCGGGATTACAGGGAAGTAGTCACCCCTGAGTTGCAGCAGGCGGGTAGTTGGGTGACTGTCTGGAGAAGGAATGGGATGGTGAATAGTGAGTTAGCTCAGAGCACCTATGTGGCCATACCCCTCAATAATAAATATACAGTTTTGGGTAATGTTGTGGGAGATGGGAGATGATCTCCCAGGAGAATGCCATGGAGATGAGGTTGCTGGCACTGAGCATTGGTCTGTGGAGTAGAAAGGAAAGCAGCAGAAGAGGGGAGCAGTAGTGATAGGGGGCTCAATAGTCAGGAACAGGCAGGAGCTTCTGTGGATGTGAATGGCATACCCAGATGGTACGTTGCCTCCATGGTGCTAGGGTCAGGGATATCTCGGATTGTGTCCACAGCATTTTGGAAGGGGAGGGAGAGCACATGGGAGAGCTTTGGTACATATTGGTACCATTGAAACAGGCAGGAAAAGCAATGAGGTCCTGAAAAGAGAATTTAGAGAGCCAGACAGAAAGCTGAGAAGTAGGACTTCCAAGCTAGTAATTTTTGGATTGCTACCTTTGCTACATGTGAGGGTAGAAACAGGATGATTTGGCAGATAAATATGTGGCTAAGAAGCTGGTACAGGGGCAAGGCTTTAGTTTCTTGGATCATTGGGAGGTATGGCCTGTACAAAAGTGATTAGTTGCACCTGAACCCGAGGGAGACCAATATTCTTATAGGCAGGCTTTGTTAGAGCTGTAGAGAAAGGTTTAACCTAATTTTAAACCAATTTGGTAGGGGGCTGGGAATTGGAATGAAGGAACTCAGGATAGAACGAATGGTAAAAAAGCAAAGATGGCATTCAGTCAGACTGTTAGGAACAGCAGGCAGACGATAGGACAAGTTGCAGCTTGCAGGCTGAGTATCAGTGCATTAGGGATGCAGAACCAAAAAAGGGTAGCAAATACAGTACTCATTGTTATATCTCAATGCAGGGAGTATATTAAATAAGGTGGATGATCTTGTTGCACTTTTACAGATTGTCGGGTATGATATAGCCATCACTGAATCGAGGCCGAAGGATCATTGTAGTTGGGAGCTGAATGTCTAAAGTTACACGTTGTATCAAAGGGATAGGCAGGTAGGCAGAGGAGATGGTGTGGCTCTGCTGGTAAAGAATGGCATCAAATCAGTAGAAAGATATGACATAGGATTGGATTCGGTTGAGTTAAGAAACTTGAAGGGTAAAAGGACGTCAATGGCAGTTTAAAAACTGTCCTCCAAGCAGCAGCTGGGATATGGACTGCAGAATACAATGGGAAATAGAAAAGACATGTCAAAAGGGTATGGTATGATAGTATTGGGAGATTTTAACATGTAGGTAGATGGGGGAAAATCAGTTTGGTAATGGATCTCAAGAGAGTGAATTTGTTGAATGCCTGCGAGATGGCTTGTCATTGAGTCTACTAGTGGTTCAGTTATACTGGATTGGGTGTTATGTAACAAGCCATAGGTGATTTGGGAGCTTAAGGTGTAGGAACCCTTAGAGGTTAGTGATGACAATATGATTGAATTCAACTTGAAATTTGATATGGAGAAAATAAAGTCTGATGTAGCATATTTCAGTGGAGTAAAGGAAATTACAGTGGTATGAGAGAGGAGTTGGTTAAAGTAAATTGGAAGGCTATGCTGGTAGGATGACAGCAGAGTAGCAATGGCTTGAATCTCTAGGAAAAATGAGGAATGTGCAGGATAGATGTATTCTCAAAACAAAGAAATAATCAAATGGCAAAATAGTACAACTGTGGCGGACAAAGAAAATCAAAGCTAATGTAAAAGCAAAAGAAGCCATACAACAGAACAAAAAATCACAGGAAAATAGAGGATTGGGAAGCTTTTAAAAACCTACAGAAAGCAACTCAAAGAATCATAAGGAGAGAAAAGATGAAACATGAAATAAAACTAGCAAAAATGATCAAAATGGTTGGAGAAAGCTTTTTCAAGTATGTTGAAAAAAAAGAGATGAGAGTGGATGTAGGACAGCTAGAAAATGGGGCTGCAGAAATAATAACAGAGGACGAGGAGTTGGCAGATGAACTAAATGATCAGTTTGATCAGTCTTCACTGTGGAAGACACTAGCAGTGTGCTAGGTGTTGAAGGGTGTGATGGAAGAAAATTGAGTACAGTTACAATTACAAGGGAGAAGGTGTTCAAAAAAAACCCAAAAGACCAAAAGGTATATAAGTCACCTGGTTCACCTGCACCCTAGGGTTCTGAAAGAGGTAGTGGTAGAAATTGTGGAGACATTAGTAATGGTCTTTCAAAAATCATTGGACTCTGGCATGGTTTCAGAGTACTGGAAAATTGCAAATTTCACTCCACTCTTTAAGAAAGGAGGGAGGCTGTAGAAAGGAAATGATAAGCCAGTTAGCCTGACCTCAGTGGTTGCGAAGATGCTGGAGTCAATTGTTAAGGGCGGCAAGGTTATGAAGTACTTGGTGACACAAGGCAAGATGGACAATGTCAGCATGGTTTCCTTAAGAGAAAATTTTGCTGATGAACCTGTTGGGATTCTTTGAGGTTACAAGTAGGACAAATAAAGTGGATGCAGTGAATATTGTATATTTGGATTTTTGGAAGGCCTTTGACAAGGTGCCATTCATGAGGCTGCTTACCAAATTAAGAGCCCATTGTAGTACAGGAAAGTTACTGGCATGTTTAGAGCACTGGCTGATTAGTAGGAGGCAGTGAGTGGGAATAAAAGGATCCATGTCTGGCTGGCTACCAGGGGTTGATGTTGGGACCGCTTTTTATGCTGTATATCATTGATGTAGATGATAGAATAAATGGCTTTGTTGCCAAGTTTGCAGATGACATGAATATTGGTGGAGGGGCAGGTAGTTTTTAGGAAACAGGAAGGCTGCAGAAAGACTTCAACAGATTAGGAGAATGGGCAAGTAAGTGGCAAATGAAATACAGTGTTGGAAAATGCATAGTCATGTACTTTAGTAGAAGAAATGGATGTGCAAACTATTTTCTAAATGGGGAGAAAATCCAAAAATCTGTGATGCAAAGGGACTTGGGAATCCTTGTCCAGAACACCCTCAAGGTTAAATGCAGGTTGAGTTGGTTGTAAGGAAGGCAAATGCCATGTTAGCATTCATTTCAAGCTGTCCAGAATATAAGAGCACATATATAATGTTGAGGCTTTATAAGGCACTGGTGAGGCCTCAGCTTGAGTATTGTGTACAATATTGGGCTCCTTATCTAAGAAAACATGTGCCAGCATTGGAGAGGGTTCTGAGAATGTTCACAAGGATGATTCCGGGAATGAAAGGGTTATCATATGAGGAGCGTTTGATGGCTCTGGACCTTTACTTTACTGGATGAAGGGGATCTCATTGAAACCTTTTGACTGTTCAAAGGCCTAGATGGAGTGGATGTGGAAAGGATGTTTCCCATGGTGTGAGAGGTTAGGACAAAAGGGCACAGCCTCAAGATAGAGGGGCATTCACTTAAGCAGAGATGCAGAGAAATTTCTTTTGCCTGAGGGTGGTGAGTTTGAGGGATTTGTTATCGCAGGCAGCTGCAGAGGCCACGTCATTAGGTCTATTTTAGGTGGGGATTGATGGGTTCTTGGTCATGGTATAAAAGGCTACAGAGAAAAGGCTGGGGAGTGGGACTGAGGAGAGGAGGAAAGCATCAGACATAACTGAATGATGCAGCAGACTCAATGGGTCAAATGGCCTAATTCTGCTTCTATGTTTTTATGGAGTCGTGAAGGCAGTGATCTCTGCGGAAAACAAGAAACTGGAGGGGAAACTGAGCTTAGTGGTTGGATCCTGTTGGAGATGGTGTAAGTTACAGAGAATTACATCCTGGACCCAGAGGCTTGTGTGGTGGAGGTGAGGATATGAGGAACCCTATCCCTGGTGGGGTGGCAGGAGGATGGGGTGAGGGCAGACGTACATGAAATGGAAGAGATGCAGTTGAGGGCAGCGTTGATGGTGGAGGAAGGGAAGCCCCTTTCTTTTGAAGGAGGAGGGCCTCTCCTTAGTTCTGGAATCAATAGCCCCTTCCAGAGAGCAGATGCAGCAGAGCCAGAGGAACTGAGAGAAGGGGATGGCATTTTTACAAGTAACAGGATGGGTGTCCCTCCTAATAATTTCTCCTACAATTCCTCCCACATCCTTCAAATCAAGGTGTAGCTATGGGCACTCACATAGTTCCTAACTATGCCTGCCGTTTTGTTGGCTACACGGAACAGTCTATGTTCCAAGTCTATGTTGGTATCACACCCCAACTTTTCCTATGCTACATCAACAACTGCATTGGTGATGCTTTCTGCACCCATGCGGAGCTTGTCGACTTCGTCAGCTTTGTCTGCAACTTCCACCCTGCCCTCAAATTTACCTGATCCATTTCAGACACATCCCTTCCCTTTCTCGATCTCTGTGCCTCTATCTCTGGAGACATCTTATCTACTGATGCCTGTTATAAAACCCCTTACTCTCGCTGCTACCTGGACTATACCTCTTCCTGCCCTGTTACTTGTAAAAATGCCATCCCCTTCTTTCAATCCTTCCATCTTCACTGCATCTGCTCTCAGAATGAAGCTTTTCATTCTAGAACTAAGGAGATGTCCTCTTCCTTCAAAGAAAGAGGTTTCCATTCCTCCACCATCAATCCTGCCCCCAACAGCATCTCTTCCATTTTGTGCACGTCACCTCTCACCCTGTCCTTCTGCCACCCCACCGGGGGCTTCTCTTGTCCTCACCTACTATCCCACCAGCCTCTGTGTCCAGCACATGATTCTCCATAACGTCCATCATCTCCAACGGGTTCCTACCTCCAAGCACATCTCTCCCTTTCTTCCCTCTCCCACCACTTTCTCCTTTCTGCAGGGATCACTCTCTTTACGATTCCTTTGTCCATTTGTACCTCCCACTGATCTCCCTTCTGGGAGTCATCCTTGCAAGTGGAACAAGTACTACACCTGCCCCTAGACCTCCTCTCTCACTAACATTCAGGGCCCCAACCAGTCCTTCCAGGTGAGGTGACAATTAACCAGTGAGTTTTTTGGGATCATCTACTGTATCTGGTGCTCCCGGTATGACCACCTGTATAGGGAAATCCGACGTAGATTGGGAGACTGCTTTGCCGAGCACTACGCGCAGAAAAAGCAGGATCTCCCTGTGGCCACCAATTTTAATTCCACTTCGTATTCTCATTCCATCGTGTCAGTCCATGGCCTTCTCTACTTGTGCAATGAAGCCACACTCAGGTTGAAGGAATAACACTTTATATCCTGTCTGGGTAACCTCCCAACCTGATGGCATGAACATCGATTTCTTGAACTTAAGGTAATGCTACTCTCGCCCTCACCAGCCATTCCCATTTCCCTTTCTCACCATATCTCCTTACTCCTTACCTACCCATCACCTCTCTCTAGTGCTCCACCCATTTCTTCCATTGCCTTATGTCCTTTCTTATTGGACTCCTCCCTTCTCCAGTTGACTTTTCATCTTTTTTCTTCATTTCTGACACAGGGTCTCGGCCTGAAATATCAACTGTTTATTCTTCTCCATAGATGTTACTTGGCCTACTGAGTTCCTGAAGCATTTTGTGTGTGTGTTGCTTGGATGATGGAATTGATGGCTTTGTTACAAAGTTCGCAGATGCTATGAAGATAGGTGGAGGGCAGGTAGTTCTAAGGAAGAAGAGAGGCTACAGAAAGACTTTAGATATATTAGGAGAATTGACAAAGAAATGGCAGATGGAATAATACAGTGTTGGGAAGTGTATGGTCATGCACTTTGGTAGAGAAATTGGAAGGGTTGACTCTTTTCTAACTGGAGGGCAAATTCAACAAACTGAGGTGGAAAGAGACTTGGAAGTTCTTGTACAGGATTCCCTGAAGATTAATTTGTAGGTTGAGTCTGCAGTAAGGAAGGCAAATGTGATGTTTCATTGCCAATTCATTGCCAAAGCATTAGAATATCAAAGCAAGATGTAATGTTGAAATTGTATAAAACTCTGATGAGGCTTCCCTTGGAACATTGTGTACTGAAATTGGAGATGTTTCAAAAGAAGTTCATGAAAATGATTCCAGGATTGAATGGCTTGACATATGAAGAACATTTGATGGCTGTGGGCCTGTGTTTTCTAGAACTCAGAAGAATGGAGGGTAACCTTATTGAAAACCAATGAGTAATGAAAGGCCTTCATGGAATGAATGTAGAGAGGATGATTCCTATGATAGGAGAGTATAAGACCAGAGGGGAGAGCCTCAGGATAGGGGGGCATCATTTTAGAATGGAGATGAGTAATTTCTTTAGTCAGAGAGTGATGAATATGTGGAATTCTTTGCCACGTGCAGCCATGGAGACCAAGTCTTTATGTATATATAGGGACCTCGGACTTGACTCTGCCTTGTGAAGCTGGATCTTGGACTTCCTGTCAGATTGCCAGCAGGTGGTAAGAGTGGGCTCCCTCATCTCCACCCTCTGACTTTCAATACAGGAGCCCCTCAGGGCTGTGTTCTAAATCCTCTCCTTTACTCCCTGTATACCCGTGACTGTGTCACCACCCACAGCTCTAATCTGCTAATTAAATTTGCCAACGACACTACATTGATTGGCCTAATCTCAAATGATAATGAGGTGGCCTACAGGGAAGAAGTTATTTCTCTGACACAGTGGTGTCAAGAAAACAGCCTCTCCCTCAATGTTGCAAAAACAAAGGAGCTGGTTGCAGATTATAGGAGGAATGGAGATGGGCTAGCCCCTATTGAAATCAATGGATCTGGGCTTGAGAGGGTAAACAGCTTTAAGTTGATGTGTGATGAAAAAGGCACAACAGCACCTCTTTCAGCTCAGACGGTTGAGGAAGTTTGGTATGGGCCCCCAAATCCTAAGAACTTTCTACAAGGGCACAAGTGAGAGCATCCTGACTGGCTGCATCACTGCTTGGTACAGGAACTCTACCTCCTGTAATTGCAGGATTATTATAAATTATTATAAATTACTATGATTGCACGGTGCACATTTAGATGGAGACATAACGTAAAGATTTTTAGTCATGTATGTGAAGGATGTAAGAAATAAAGTCAGTTCAATTCAATATATTTAAGGGAGAGGTTGATAGATTCTTGATTGGTCAGGGCATGAAGGGATTTGGGGTGAAAGCAGGAGATTGGAGCTGAGAGGAAAATTGGACCAGCCCTGATGAAATGGCAGAGCAGACTTGATGGGCCAAATGGCCTATTTCTGTTCCTCTATGTTATTGTCTTATGGTCGGCAAACAGTACACAGGAAAGGGTCACAGACACAACTGTGACAGGAAGGTGAGCAGGCTTGGGAAGAACAGCTGCTGGCCTCTCTCAATGACATGGTGAATGAGTGAATTCTGCCGAGCACTCTCAACTCTGCTTGGCTCTGCCCAGCCCTAATTATTGCTGTTTGGGGTGGGCAAGGGAGATGAAAAGAGAAGACGCACAGAAATACTTTTGAGTTCACCTGGAAGAAGATGCAGCTAGAAAAACCATCCCTGTCCATCTCATTGGTCTCCAGTTGTTCATTCGTATGTACAAAGTGTCTATAATTTTTTTTGGGAGGACATGCCAGCATTTACAAAATGTTTTATAAATTGGTTCTTGTATTTAAATATTGTGTTGTTCAGTAGTTGTGAATGTGGCTTATTATACTGTCACACTAAAAGTTTGGTATTAATTCCCAAATAGCATATGTAAAGGTGTTTGTCCCATCCATGTAGTTGGGATAAAGCCATCTGAGGGGTAGTTAAATCTGCTTTTTAAAATATAATGGATGGTTGATAAAGAAACTTTCAGTGTTAATGCAATTTCAAAATAGCTGTTCATAATAGCTGGTGAGTTAACATTATCAAAAAACTGGCAGCTACATTGCAAGTTTGCAATGTTGTTAATTTTGCTGATTAATCTGTGCACAAGCACTAAGCCTAGGGACAAATTATTGGTACTTTTGTTTGAAAGAACTATCTAATTAAAGCATTTTCATCATCTCCATTGTGGGTTATTTATTGAGTGGCCGAGTCGACGCATTCATGCTGCCTCATTGATATTCAGCAGTCTGGTTACACCCTTCCACTGTTGTTTACCAACACACTGCAGCTGACAGTCTCTGTGCTCTGCCAACTTCAACTAGCTGACAGTGCAAGGAACCTTTGCTACTTCTCAGGCCTGAATTGTGGTAATCCCTTTTATAATTCAAGGTCTCGTTCAGCATATTTATATACCATGAAAGAGTTACTTCAAACAAACCTCTTGTGAATGTTCATTCAGGGGCTAATATATTAGGTACAGGAGTGGAACCCGGTGTGGTCTTCTGCTGTAGTGTATCCACGTCAGGGTTCGACTTGTGCTTTCAGTAAAGCTCTCCTGCACACCACTGTTGTAATGCCTGTTTATTTGAGTCACTGTCTCCTTCCTGTCAGCTTGAACCAATCTGGCCATTCGCCTCTGACCTATCTCAATAATAAGATGTTTTTGCCCACAGAACTGCCACTCACTTGATGTTTTTTGTTCATCACACCATTCTCTGTAATCTCCAGAGACTTTTGTGTGTGGAAAATCCCAGGAGATCAGCAGTTTTGAGGTACTCAAATCACCAACAATCATTCCATGGTCAAAGTCACTTGGATTACATTTCTTTCTTATTCTGATGTTTTGTCTGAACCTCTTGACCATGTCTGTATTCTTTTATGCTTTGAGTTGCTGCCACATGATTGGCTGATTAGATATTTGCATAAATGAGCCCGTGTATTTAATAAAGTGGCCACTGAGTGCATCTCACCCGTAGATGTTATAAATAGGATGCAACAGTCACTAGATTGAGGATTTGTGCTTTATTACTATTGTATCTGATAAGTTCTGGACACATCAGCACTATATTGATTCCCCAACAGTGGAAGAAATGTTGGCAGGGCACATATTTTAATGCTAAATTACAAGGATCAGAACACCATTAGACTGGTAGGTAAACACTAACAAAAGATGGTGAACAGGACTAAAAATTGCGTAGTGAATTGCAGAAGCATAAATCAAGGTACAGAGGACATGCCCATGTGAGCAATATTGAATATTTTTGTAAATATACAAAGTGCTGCATATGATGCGCTATGAAGATTCAAATATGCATGGCGTTTAGAATATAGCGATATGTGTGACGGATCTTGTCTCATGATTTAAGAAACCTGAAATCTCTACAATTAGTTACTAATTCCAGTAATAAATTGAAATTCTTAGTTTTGTTCCCTGCAGGTTTCCAGAACTGGTAAACATTTTTAATGTTTATCTCATTTAGACGAGTCCCTAAGGAAACAATTCAAGCTCAGAACTGCTGATAAAATGGATGGCCTAGAGTTTAGAGACAGTTGTCAATTAGAAGTTACTAATTGCAGCTGCAGGCTGCCAAATACGAAGGTATTTGTTTTGTTATTGTCACATGTACTGAGATACAGTGCAAAGCTTGTATTACATGCTGTTCATACAGATCAGACCATTATACAGTGCGTTGAAGTGGAACAAAGTAAAACAATAACAATGCAGAATAAAGTGTAAATTCTACAGAGAAAGTACAGTGCAGGTAAATGAAGTGCAAGGTCATAATGAGGTAGATTGAGAGGCCAAGCATCCATTTTATCTTACGAGAGGTCTATTCAATAGGTCTGATAACAGTGAGATAGAAGCTGCCCTCGACCCTGGTGGTATGTGCTTCAGACTTCTGTATCTTCTGCCTGATACAGGAGAAAATAGAATGGCATGGAGGTGGGCCTTTATTATGCTAGCTGTTTTACTGAGGCAGCGAGAAGTATAGACAGTGTCCATAGAGGGGAGACTGGTGCTGAGCTGTGTCCACAACTCTCTTCAGTTTCTTGCTCTTGCATGCAGAGTGGGTGACATAACAATCTATTATGCATCCAGACAGAAATGCATCAATGAAAGTTGGTAAGGGTTGATGAGGACATGTAAAAATTTCTTTAGCCTCCTGAGAAAGTAGAGGTGTTGGTGAGCTTTCTTGGTCATGACATCAATGTGGTTGGAGCAGGACAGGCTGTTGGAACTTGAAGGTCTTGACTCACTCAACTTCAACACCATGTCCATCAGCTCTCTTTCTGTTGCCAATGACTGACTCTTTGTTTTTTTTTGACATGATTGTTGTCATGACACCATGTCACTAAACTATCAATCTTCTTCCTATACTTTGACTCATTGTTATTTGTGATACAGCCCACTACAGTGTATCATCTACAAACTTTTAGATAGTGTTAGGGCAGAATCTAGCCATGCAGTCATGAGTGTGCAAAGAGTAGAGTAGGGGGCTGAGGACACAGCTTGTGGAGCACCACTGCTAGAATAATCTGTTACTGTCTATCCTTATTGATTATTGTCTGCTGGTTAGGAAATCAAGGATTTATTTGCAGAGCGAGGTATTGACTCCCAGGGTCTGGAGTTTGGTGATGAGTTTGCTTTGAATGATAGTACTGAAGGCAGAACTGTAGTCAACAAATGATAAACTGATGTATGTATATTTACTGTTCAGAAGCTCCAGAGATGAGTTTTGGGCCAGGAAGATGGTGTCTGCCTTAGATATGCTAAAGGAAAATGTTTTGTTTCATTTTTTTTTTAGTTAGGGAAGAATTTCACTTGAGATTAATTTGTCCACTCTCTTCACAAATGATTTTGCACAGTGCCTCATCTGGTCCTTTTCATTAATTCCACCACTTATATAGTCTTTTAGTGATATGCCAACATAATGCTCAACGATATAGAATAAAATGCTGGGAATGTTTAACAGGTGTGGTGGCACCTGTGGCGAGAAGAACAGGTCAATGCTTCAGGCTGATGACCTTTTACCAGAACTGGGAACATACATAAGAACATCAGAAATAGGAGCAGGAGTACACCATCTTGCCTGTTGAGCCTGGTTCACTATTCAATAAGATATGGCTGATCTGGCCATAGATTCATCTCCATCTATCTGCCTTTTCACCATAACCCTCAATTCCCCTACAATACAAAAATCTATCCAACCTTGTCTTAAATATATTTACTGAGGTACCCTCCACTGCTTCTTTTGGCAGAGAGTTCCACAGATTCACCACTCTCTGGGAAAAGCAGTTCCTGCTCATCTCCATCCTGAATCTACTCCCTCAAATCCTGAGGCTATGTCCCCTGGTTGTCGTCTCACCTACCAATAGAAACAACTTTCCTGCCTCTATCTTATCTATCCCTTTCATAATTTTATATGTTTCTATATGATCTCTCATGTTCTGAATTCCATCGAGTATAGTCAGTCTCTCATAGTCTAACCTCCTCATTTCTGGAATCAACTTGGTGAATCTCCTCTGCACCACTTCCAAAGCCAGCATATCCATCCTCAAGTACGGAGACCAGAACTGCATGCAGTACTCCAGGTGTGGCCTCACCAGTACCCTGTACAATTGCAGCATAACCTTCCTTCTCTTAAATTCAATCCCCCTAGCATTGAAGGCCAACATTCCATTTGCATTCTTGATATCCTGCTGCACCTGCAAAACAATCTTTTGTGATTCATGCACAAGCACCCCCAAGTCCCTCTGCACAACAGCACGCTGCAAATTTTTACCATTTAAATAATCTGCTCTTTTATTTTTCCTTCCAAAGTGGATGACCTTGCATTTACCAACATTGTACTCCACCTGCCACACCCTTGTCCACTCACTTAACCTTTCTATATCTCTCTGCAGACTCTTCATATCTTCGGCACAATTTGATTTTCCACTCAATTTAGCATCATCAGCAAACTTATACACTACACGTGGTCCCCTTTTCCAAATCGTTAATGTATATTGTGAATAGTTGAGGGTCCAGCACCGACCCTGCTCATCACTGATTCCCAATCAGAGTAACACCCATGTATCCTAACCCTCTGCTTTCTATTAGTTAACCAATCCTCTGTCCATGATACCCCAACTTTATATGCATCCTTATCTTATGGATAAGTCTTTCATTCCCGGTATCATCCTTGTAAACCTCCTCTGAGCCCTCTTCAATGCCAGCACATCTTTTCTTCGATATATAAACCTGCGATTCATTTTCTTGAGAGAATTCACAATAAATACAAGAAACACAGTAGAATCAATGAAAGGCCATATGCAACAGGACTTACAAATAACCAATGTGCAAAAGAAAACAAACTGTGCAAATACAGAAGGAAAATAACGAAGTAATAATAAATAGGCGATAAATATCAAGAATGTGAGATGAAGAGTCCTTGAAAGTGATCACATAAGTTGTGGAAACAGTTCAGTGATGGGGTGAGATAAGTTATCCCTTCTAATTCAAGAGCCTGATGGTTGAGGTCAAATAACTGTTCCTGAACCTGGTGGTGTGAGTCCTGAGGCTCTTGTACTGCCTTCCTGATGGCCGCAGCAAGAGAATGTGGCCTGGGTGGTGTATGTCCTTGAATCCAATCTAAATTTCCCCTTTGGTAACAATTTGAAGCATAACGGTGCAGTTTTATAATTTGGAAAAAAAAGGACAAGGTTTAGATTTCGACGCAATCCATTGTATTGGAGAAGGCTAATTCTTGTGGTGAATTCCATCAGGTCTCGTAAATTATAATTTATGTCTTCCTTAGAAAATCTACGCACATGGAGGATACATTAGTTCATGGATATGAAAATTAGGGAACTCAGCAAACAGACTAGGCACTGGGTGAAAGGCACAGTTCAATAGGAAAGAACTAGAATTTCTCCAAAAAAAAAGAGTTGGCAGGGGTGGGGGGGGGGGGTCTATATTAATTCTACGTTAATCTGCCAGTATTTTCCTTGTAATACAAGGTTGTTTTTTTTTGCCTCTGGATTTGAAGTACCAGCTATAGAAATCAGTGTAGACCAGAGGTTTTCAACCTGTGATCCATGGACCCCTTGCTTAGTGGTATTGGTCCATGGCATAAAAAAAAAGTTGGGAACCCTGGAATAGACTGAAAAAGATTTATAATAAGAGGCTTTCATGATTTTTGAACTGTTTTGAAAATATGTAACTTTTTTTTAAAGAAATCAGTTTATATTTAAATTGATAAATAACCCATAAAGATGAAAACGCTATATCCCAGAGAATGAATAAACTGTTAGCTTGCACAAGCCTGGAAGAGCAAGTCAAGAATGAGATGGGCAAGGTATGTGTGCCTAGCTGCCCCATAAGTTTGTGTAAATTTGTTTGGGTATTGAAAATTGCTGAGTTCATGAATCTTGGCACCATACAGCAGCATGCTTGATGGGCACCCCATCCACAACCATTCACTTACTCCATCACTACTATACTGTAGCAAAAGTGTGTATTATCTACAGGATCCATTGCAGCAACTCACCGAGATACTTTCAACAGTAACTTCCACACACACCACTTCTGTCTGTGTCCTTGTAGCTATCAGCAAAAGGATGGAACATAACTATATGGAAGTTGTCCTCCAAGCCATACACCATCCTGACTCAGAAATACAGTGGATTCTGGTTGATCAGGGCAGCCACTTATTTGGGACAATTCTTAAGGAATAAAAACTAATTGGAAAAAATAGCCAGGATTCCCTTTTTCTTATTGCCACTTAATTGGGGTAGGAGACGGTTGCCAAACCGATTCTAACTAGTGTTAAGACACGTGTAGTTGTGTGGTTGTTGGACACTATGCTATGCTTAGAGCAAATAATTTTAAAGTAGCATTAGCTGTGTGTGCTTCTGTTCAAAAAGCAATGATTTCTGTCACTGATACTTCACAAGAAATAAGCAGTAAGACATTTCGGAACTGTTTTGCTCACTGAAGTTTCAAGCATTCAGGCTTAGTGATGCCAGAAGCAGCTGGGAGTGAAAATGTAACAAATTCACTACTTCAACAAGTTAGGAACAATGAAGAATTTGAAAGTATTGACAATCATCTTGAATATTACAATGAAAATGAAGATTTCGAGGATGTAATTGTTGACAGCATTGTATGAAGGCAGTCCATTATCTACACTTGGTGTCTGCACTGATTTTGTTTGTTTACAGTCAAACAAAGGAACGTGGATGAATTCCCCTGTTGATAACTATTATGAACTAATGCACAGTTTTATAGTACTGTTGTAGTATTGGTAGTGTTCTAATTTGTTCTGTATTTCATTTAATGCATAATTTGTTACTCAGTTAAATAGTTTTCCTTTTTATATCTTTTTAACTATATCCATGAAACTTTTGGCTAATTAGGTCAGTTTTTTAATTGGGTCAAAGTGTACTGGTCCACATGTCCCAATTAACTGGAATCCACTGTATATTATTCCTTTTGTACTATAAATGGGTAAAATATAGGATCTGTTTCCTGAAACAACACTCTGAGCGTACTATACTATAGCTGCCTATCCCCACCTTCTCGAGGGTGGTCATGGAGAAGCAATTAAATACTGGTTTAGCTTGCAAAGCCAAGATCCCTTGAATGATTAAAAAGAAAATATTCATGGCTATATGAAGGAGAATAAAATCATTTTATTCAGGTTCCTCAACTGAATATGGGGCGCACTTGCCATGAGAAATGTTGTGAAGGCTCCTCAATCCCATGGTTGTTGAGGTAATTGACTTGTTATTTATGCTGTAATGTTTTATTTTTCTTCATGGGTGTATTTTTTCCTGAAGGTTGAGAAGTAGTTTGGCAAACATTAGTAGCTTCTGTAAGGGCTGAGTGAGGCATCAGATGGCCTGATGTGAGAAAGTGAAGTTCAATTAAAAGGAAACGTACTCTGGCAAAGCACAATTGGTTATTGACAATATTTGCAAAGTGGAGGATCCTGACAAGACTAGCATTTATTGCCTGAGGCTCTTTGCTTTTGAGATGGTGAACCACTTTTTTAGTCATTGCAACCCTTTATTAACTTACACAGAATTCCCACAGTGCTTTTGGTGTTCCATATTTAAATAAATGATAGATTTCCAGGTTGGGATAATATGTAGCTTGGAGGGGAATATGCAAGTGATAACGTTTCCAAGTACGTTATTCTATGTGGTACAGGTTGCATGTTTTGGTAGTTCTTAGATGTAGCATCAAAGTAACTTTACACACTTTGGAGAAGATGTACGTCGTAGCTGTGGTTGAAGATGAGGTGTCACCTTACTAGGAGTGATATCAAATGTTAATGTTGTGAGAGCTGAACAATGCAGGTAAGTGGAGACTTTCCCATCATGCTCCTGGCATGTGCATTGAGTTCACTGGAAAGGCTTTGGAGCTTCAGAAGGTGAGTCATTTGGCACAGGAAAAACCATGACTTGAACATTGTGCAGTCATCTCACTTTTTTATGAAGGGAAGATCATTCATGAAGCAGCTGAAAATAATTGGGCCCAGAATAGTGAAAAAGGCAGTCTCCCAGTATTATCTCCAGATGAGATTGCTTGTTCTTGTCAATAAATCAATTTTTAATGAATGGTAGGACTGCAGCCATTTTAAATTTTTCACCTTGATGCCTGTTGACTTCATTTTTACCTAAGAAATTTGTTGTCACATTTCTTTGATGTCAAGGTGTCAACCTGAAATTATTAACCTGCTCAGTTGAGGAAAAACACCAGAGACACGAAATTACCTCTGAAACGGTTTTTATTCAGAGAGGAGTTTGCAGCCCCACACACTTCGGGCATAAGGTAGCCAACTCCCAATTTGTCAGTTTACAAAGGTCATACTTATACCCAAAAGCAGGGTACTACATTCGCAAATATGGTTACCGATTCAAATCCATCAATTGATTTGGCTATTGCATAGCTAAGCATGCAAAATACTCAGAATTAGCAAAGGTTCAAGCGTAATACTTGGAAGCACTTCAAAACACTTGAAATAGGTATAACTTAAAATACTTTGCCAAACACATTGTCTTGTGGTCGCAGGTTCCCTTTTCCTTGTGGGCTCCACGTCTGGCCTGGCACCTTATTTTAGCTACCTCTCCTTACTTCCCCAATGACGTGCCTCTCTCTTGTCCTGTCTACATATTTTGCTACACTTACCCCTCGCCCACCCCCTCTACACGTACCCCTTACCCTCTTCACATTCTCAAAGGTATTCATTCTTGAGTCACACTGTTTCTGGAATTCAGGTCTTTAGTTATTGTTTGAATCAAGATTGTAATTGTGTGTAGGATTGTCCAGGGGAACTGAGCATCAGTTAGCAGGCAATTGTATGCAGGGCTGTCCAGGAGAACTGACCATTGGTGAGCAGGTAATTGGAGAGGATATATTGCTTTTGCCACTTCATAATGATTGTAAATTGATTGGTGAGTAATTAAGTGGAATATTTAACTTCCTTTGCTTGACAGGAAACGCTCAGACAATTTTCCAGTGTTCTAGCATATAGTATTTTGTTGCAGCTGAGATGTCTAGTCCATAATCTTACTGAACATAGCTGTTTCTAATATCACAGGGAAATGGCTGATTGAAGTGTCAAATGATAAAACATAGGACAGGATGGAACAGCACAGAACGGGCCCTTCAGTCCATGATGTTGTGCTGACCTACTCCATAATCAATGTAGCCCTTCCCAAACCCTTCATTTTTCTTCAGTCTAAAAGTTCAAAGTATAGTGCATATATGTTACCATATACAACCCCAAGATTGTTCTTTCTAGTGGGCATACTCAGCAAATCTATAGAATAGTAAATATAACAGTATCAATGAAAGATCAGCCAAAGTGCAGAAGACAACAATCTGTGCAAAATAAAATATAAACAAATAGCAATAAATAATGAGAACATGAGATAACAAGATAAAAGAGTCCTTCATGTGAGATCATATATTACAGGAAGTATATAGAAGCTTTGGAGAGGTTGACGATGATCTTTACCAGGGTATTTCCTGGATTTAGAGTGTATTAGCTATAAGGGGAGTGTTGGACAAATTTAGATTGTTTTCTGTGGTGTCAGAGGTTGATAGGTGATCTAATAGGCGTCACAAGAGACATACACAAAGCAGATAGTTTCTCCTCCTCCCCTTCCCCCCCTCCCCACCCGCCAAATGGGTGGAAATGTCAAACTCTAGATTTAAGGTGACAGGAAGCTTAAAGATTTACAAGACAAATTTCTGTTACACAGAATGCTGGGGTCCTAAAGGTCTCTGCCAGGAGAAATGGTCTAGCCAGATACAATGGCAATATTTAAGAGGCATGTAGAGAAACACATCATCAGTCAGGGATTGGAGGGATAAAGACCATGTGTATGCAGGCAGATAGAATTGGTTAAAAGTAGCATCAGGATTGTCTCAAGCATCATCGGCCAAAGGGCCTGTACCTGTACTGTGCTGTTCTATTCTATCTTCTCTATCATATCTAAATTGCTTTACAGGTGGAAACATTTTGGTTTGTTTGATAAGATCTTGTTGACTCTGATTTCATTCCACAGTGGAATGTTGTAAGGCAGTGAATCATATTACATTTCGGCCAAACTACGCTGGCGTTTTACATTGCTCAAGATGTTGAAAGAAGAGATGATTCCTTGATGTGAAAGGTTTATTTTGTTGGTCTGAGGACACAAGTAATTTACGACAGTTGTTTAATTTTCTGTCCTAATGGAGTGCAGAAGCTCTTCAGCCTGCACAGGTCACAGGTAATAATTTTTTTTTACCAGTATTCTTTGTTACTGCATCCTTGGCTGATCCCATTGAAGCATGTTATGTGGTCATGTTTTTCTGTTTCTCTGTCTCTCGCACTCACACTTCCATGTGTTTTGTAATTTGTAAGCAATAACAGCACAATATTCTGTAGATACCGGAGATAACAATGTTAGGCAACAGACAACAGTAGAATTAGCCTCTCAGTTAAATGACCCTTTAGTCTGATACACAAATATTCTGATCAAATTTTAAATGATTCTGGTGCTAGAAATCTGAAATAAAATGTTCAGGTAGAAGGCCAAGGCCAATCAATTTTGGATACAAAAGGGAATGAAGGGATAAGTGCAAGAAAATATTGCTAAGATAAAAGATTAGCCATGATTTTTTTTGAATGGCAGAATTGCCTACTCCAGTTTCTGTATTTTAATGGTCTTACTTTTGTTCAATCTCGTGCTCTCACTCCCACTGTAATTTGTAGTTTATTCTGTACAAGTGGTAAATAATAACTTGAGTTGAAGTGAATACACATTTCACCCCACATGAAACAGCTTTAAACATATATTGGAATTGATCATGTAATTTAAAAAAATAACTGCTGGCTAGAAGTTTGCATTGTAATGATCACTAGCAGAGATTCCCTTCCTATTGAGCTGCTGTGGAAGTTAAGGAAGGCTCAGGCAAGGTCTTTTCAAAGATTCACAGTTGGTTTTCATTGTGATTCTATTCGTATTGTAAATTTATGCTCAATATAATTTAAGCTGCTGCTGAGTTCTGCACTGGTTTAATTATGCCAGAATAGAGGAGCCATTCAGATTTCCTTCTGAACCCTATTTGGATAGGCTGTTTGCATGATGTAAGCTACTTCAATTATAGCAATTTCTATATGAATGAAAGTATTTCTTATTTGGCAAATCAGAGAGTGTACTTTCTAATTACTGGAGTATAGCTGTCTTCCCTCCCTACTAAGCAACCATTCAAAGGAATGTAGTTTTGTTCATTCCGGCTCTTGGGAAAGAAAGTCATTAACATTTTTAAGAGTTGAATTAGTGTAATTCTTCTGTTCAAACACCTGGCCCATTTGCATTTATTTCCAAAACCCTGATGCTATAATTGTTAACATTAATCGAGAAAACAGTTTTGACTTCCCATAACTTAATTTATGGAGAAGTCTAGACTCTGGGACCTGAGTTATGTAAGATGGCACTGGCCAAAATCAGAAACTTTGACCTTGAGGATCAGTGTTCAAAGCCTCTAATGAAGATGGCGCATCACAACTATTAAGTAGAAAAGTTTCTTGCTATTGAACTCTCAAACCTCTTGGAGTTCGATGTTGTCATTCTAATACTTTCCACATACTTGGAATATGGCCACAGAGCTATGATATATCTACTGATGATTAACAGTGAACAATATGTTAACTTACCTCAATATTTATAATTCACCTTGCATTAGCACATCAACAGTTGTACTTATATTTTTCTTTTAGCTGCAATCCATGAGATGCACGGGAGTGTCTGGAATGCAATCCAATAGAAACTTTGTTTTGAAACTAAGCTTGTATTTGGATTTCTGATTTGATCTTGGGGATAGGACATTGGGACAGAAGACTGATTTCTCGTTGTTTCCCCATCCAAACACTGTGGTGTTCCTCTAACGTCAGGTTGCTCTTTGTTCCTCTCTCCTCTCCCCTGTCTTTGAACATTACAATAATTAAAGAAAAGTTCCTAGAGCCAAGTATATAGGACTAGGAATAGGAGGGGGATGATCACTTTCTTAGGTTTGGACTTCCAATGGTCAAAAGTTTATAAGTAAATTTTAGAAAGGTGTAAGGGCAATGGGGTTAATAGTAGCTTATTTAAAACTTCTCCTTTATTGATTGAGAAAGTTATTTAGGCATGAAATTAGGCAGGTGGTGTAAGTGTCATGGGGAAATCTTTGGAATATAGTTTTGGAATAATAATCTTTGGAATCTCCCTTGAGCCTTTACCATGCCAGAGAAAACAATACAAGTTTGTCCAATCTCTCTTTACAGCACATGCCTTCTAATCCAGTCAACACCCTGGTAAACCCCTTCTTCACCTTCTCTAAAACCTCCACATCCTTCCTATAATGGGTTGACAAGAGCTGTGTGCAATACTCCAGATGCAGACTAATCATAAAGCTCTAACATATCTTTCTGACGTTTGAACTCAACAGCCTCGACTAATAAAGACGAGCATGCCATATACCTTCTTAACCACCCTATCAACCTGTGTAGCCACTTTCAGGGAACTATGAACTTGAGCCCCAAGATACCTCTGCTCAGCAACACTGTTAAGGGTCCTGTCCTTAACCATGTACTGTCTCTTTTCGTTTGAGTTACCAAGGTGAAACATTTCACATTTGTTTGGGTGAAAATGCATCTGTTATTTTTCTGGCCAGTATCCTGCTATATCCTTTGTTAACCTTCTACTCTAGCCATATCACCAGCAATCTTCATATCACAAGATATAGGAGCAGAATTAGACCATTTGGCCCATCAAGTCTGCTCCATCATTTCATTTCATCATGACTGATCCAATTTTCCTCAGTCCCAATCAGTCCCAATCTCCTGCCTTCTCACCATATCCCTTTGTGCCCTGACCAATCAAGATCTATCATCCTCGACCCCTATGGCAAATAATTCCATAGATTCACCACTCTTTCGCTGAAGAAATTGCTCCACTTCTCTGTTCTAAAAGCACACCTCTCTATTTTGAGTTGTTGTCCTCTGGTCTTAGACTCCCCACCATAGGAAACATCCTTTCCACATCCACTTTATCAAAGCCTTTCACCGTTTGATAGGTTTCAATGAGGTCACCCCTGATTCATCTGAATTCTAATGAATACAGGCCCAGAGCCATCAAATGCTCTTCATACAACAAGCCATTTAATCCTGGAATCATTTTTGTGAGCCTCCTTTGAATCCTCTCCAGTTGCAGTACATTCGGTCTAAGATGAGGGGCCTAAACCTGCTCACAGTACTCCAAGTGAAGACCCACCGGGGCTTTATAAAATTTCAACATCACATTCTTGCTTTTATGTTCTAGTTCTCTTGAAATGAATGTTAACATTGCATTTGCCTCTTCACCACAGACTCAACCTGGAAATTAACCTTTAAGTCCCTTTACACCTCAGTTTTTTTGTATTTTCTCTTCATTTAGAAAATAGTTAACCCTTTCATTTCTTCTACAAAGTGCATGACTAAACACTTCCCAACACTGTATTCTGTAGCCTCTCTACTTCCTCAAAACTACCTGCCCCTTCAGCTGTCTTCATATTGCCTGCAAACTTTGCTATAAAGCCATCAATTCCATCATCCAAATCAGTGATATATAACGTAAAAAGGACTGGTCCCAACACAGACACCTGTGGTACACCACTGGTCACCAGCAGCCAACTAGCAAAAGCTCCCTTTATTCCCTCCTTTGCCTCCTGCCAACCAGTCAGAGCTAGATTCATGCTAGAATCTATCATGTTATACCAGGTCTCATAGCTTGTTAAACTGCTTCATGGGTGGCACCTTGTCAAAGGCTTTCTGAAAATCCAAGTACAATATATAACATCAACCAATTCTCCTTTGGCTGTCCTGCTTGTTATTTCTTCAAAGAATTCTAATAGATTTGCCAGGCAAGATTTCCCCTTGAGGAAACCATGCTGACTAGGACCTATTTTATCATGTGCCTCCAGGTACCCTAAAATAACATCCTTAACAATTGATTCTTCCCTATCATTGAGGTCAGACTAACTAGCCTGCAGTTTCCTTCCTTCTGCCTATCTACCCTCTTGAAGAGTGGAGTGATATTTGCAAATTTCCAGTCTTCTGCAACCATTCCAAAATCTGGTGATTCTTGAAAGATTATTACTTATGCTTCTACAATTTCTTCTGCTACCTCTTTCAGAACACTCGGGTGCACACCATCCGGTCCAGGTAACTTATCAACTTTCAGATCTTTTAGTTTCCCAAGAACCTTCTCTCTAGTAATGGTAACTTCACACTTCACTAGTAACTGCTAGTGTCTTCCACAGTGAAGACTGTTACAAAATACTGATTCAGTCTGTCCCCTATTTCTACTTCTCCAACATTGTTTTCCAGTGATCTGACGTCTGGTTTTGCCTGTCTTTTACACTTTATGCATTTGAAGAAACTTTTGGTATCCTCTTTCATATTATTGGCTAGCTTACTTTCGTGTTCCATCTTTACCTTAATGACTTTTTTTAGATGTCTTCTCTTGGTTTTTAAATTTCCCAATCCTCTACCTTCCCACTAATTTTTGCTCTATTATATGCTCCCTGCCATTGTTCTTTTCCAATCAGCTCCACTCTCAAGCCTCTGTAATTCCCTTTATTCTCACTGTAGTACTGAAACATCTGACTTTCACTTCTCAAATTTCAGGATGGATTTGATCATTTTATGATCACTTGTCCCTAAGGGTTCTTTTATCTTAAGCTCTCTAATCAATTCTGGCTCATTGCACAACAACCAATCCAGAATAGATGATGCTCTAGTGGGCTCAAACACAAGCTGCTCTAAAAAGCCATCTCATAGGGACTCTAGAAATTCCCCATCTTGTAGTCCAGTACCAACCTGATCTTCCCAATCAACTTGCATATTGAAATCCCCCATGACTATTGTAACATTGCCCTTTGGCATGCTTTTTCTGTCTCCTGTTGTAATTTGTAGGCCACATCCTTGCTACTGTTTGGGGGTCTGTATACAATTTCATTCAGTCTTTTTATCATTGTAGTTCCTTAGCTCTATCCACAATGATTCAACACCTTATGACCCTATGTCACCTCTTTCTAATGATTTGATTTAATCTTTTTTTTACCAACAGTGCAACACTGCCCCTTCTGCTTTCCTATCTGTCCTTTCAATACAGCGTGTATCCTTGGACTTTAAGCTCTTAGCTGTAATCTTTTAGTCATGATTCAGTGATGCCTACAAAATCTAGCCTGCTACTCTGCAATCTCCTAACCCGAACTCTAATGCTGCAAGTTCATTGACCTTATTCCATATATTGTGCACATTCAAATATAACACCTTCAGCCCTTTATTCACCCTTTTCAATTTTTTCCACCATTTACTTTGCAACTCATCCTGTTGACTGCAATTTGCCCTATTAACAGCCCCCTCACTATACATTACCTTTTTGTACACGAGCTACCTCATCTCCAGCACTTA
This sequence comes from Hemitrygon akajei, assembly GCF_048418815.1. NCBI lineage: Eukaryota > Metazoa > Chordata > Chondrichthyes > Myliobatiformes > Dasyatidae > Hemitrygon > Hemitrygon akajei. The sequence continues at coordinate 71,149,549 of NC_133143.1, read as the reverse complement.
TCTTCTGCCTTTTCTATGATTCTTGCATTGAAGTATCATCTGCAAACTTACTAATCCACCCATCTTCACTTTAATCCATGTTATTCATGTACATCGTAAGAGCAGTGGTCCCAGTACAGATCCCTGCGGAACACCACTAATCACAACCTCTAACAAGAATAAGTTCCTTTGACCACTACCCTCTGACTTCTATAGGCAAGCTAGTTCTGAATTTAAACATCCAATTCACCATGGATCCCATGCATTGTAATCTTCTGGATGAGCCTCCCATGAGAAATCTTATTAAATGTCTTTCAAAAATCCATGTAGACAACATCTGCAGCTCTACCTTCAATTTCCCTTATCACCTGATCAAAAAAACCCAATCAAGTTGGTAAGACATGACCTGCTCCACACATAGCCATGCTGGCTCTTCCTAATTAGTATTTTTCCAAATGCTTATAAATCCTGTACGTAAGAATTCTCCAAAGCAACTTCCCTACCAGTCAAGAGTTTCCAGCGTTATCCTCAGTTTCCTTCTTGAATAGTGGAACAACATTAGTTACTCGGTGGGACCTCGCCAATGGCTAGAGAGGAAACAAAGGTATTGGTCATAGCCCTAGCAATCTCTTCTCTTGCCTCTCTCAATAACCTAGGCTATATCCCATCAGGCCCTGGTGACATATCCACCTGAATGCTCTTCATCCATTTAATTGTTTCTGGGCCTGTACTTGGCTGGAGTTTAGACAAATGACATTGAAACCTACTGAATATTGAAAGTTCTAGATAAAGTGGACCTGTAGAAAATGTTTCCTGGAGTGGGTAAGTCTAGGACCAGAGGGCACAGTCTCAGAATAAAAGGATGTCCCTTTAGAACAGAGGTAAATTTGAGGGCAGGGTGAAAGTTGGAGGCAAAGTTCATGAAGTCAACGAGCTCAGCATGCGTGCAGGAGGCAGCGCCAGTGCACCCTTGTCCATTCATTCCCCCCCCCCCCCCCCCCATCCCTTCCCACCGATCTCCCTCCTGGCACTTATCCTTGCAAGTGGAACAAGTGCTACACCTGCTCTTACACTTCCTCCCTCACCACCATTCAGGGCCCCAGACAGTCCTTCCAGGTGAGGCGACACTTCACCTGTGAGTCGGCTGGTGTGGTATATTGCGTCCGGTGCTCCTGGTGTGGCCTTTTATATATTGGTGAGACCCGACGCAGACTGGGAGACCGTTTCACTGAACACCTACGCTCTGTCCGCCAGAGAAAGCAGGATCTCCCAGTGGCCACACATTTTAATTCCACGTCCCATTCCCATTCCCATTCTGATATGTCTATCCATGGCCTCCTCTACTGTCAAGATGAAGCCACACTCAGGTTGGAGGAACAACACCTTATATACCGGCTGGGTAGCCTCCAACCTGATGGCATGAACATTGACTTCTCTAACTTCCGTTAATGCCCCTCCTCCCCTTCTTAGTTGTTGTTTGTTTCCCCCCCTTTTTTTTCTCTCTCTGCCAATCACTCTGCCTGTTCTCCATCTCCTTCTGGTGCTCCCCTCCCCCTTTCTTTCTCCCGAGGCCTCCCATCCCATGATCATTTCCCTTCTCTAGCTCTGTATCCCTTTTGCCAATCACCATTCTGGCTCTCAGCTTCACCCCACCCCCTCCGGTCTTCTATCATTTCGCATTTTCTCCTCCCCCTCCTACTTTCAAATCTCTTACTATCTTTCCTTTCAGTTAGTCCTGACAAAGGGTCTCGGCCCGAAACGTCAACAGTGCTTCTCTCTATAGATGCTGCTTGGCCTGCTGCGTTCCACCAGCATTTTGTGTGTGTGTTGCTTGAATTTCCAGATTCTGCACATTTCCTCGTGTTTGCCTCTAGTATGTTCAGTTTGGCTCCTATAACAGAGCCAGCTTTTCTAATCAGTTTATTCAGCCTGTTGGCATCATCTGTGTTGGTGCCACTGCCCCAGCAAATCACTACATAGAAGATTGTACTAGAGACAACAGATTGGTAGAACATGTGAAAGAGAGGCCTGTATACGCCAAAGAACCTTAGTCTCTTCAGGAAGTAGAGATGAATCTGGCCCCTCTTGTACACAGCCTCTGTTTTGGTGCACTGCTCAAGTCTGTCACCCAGGTGTACTCCTAGCTACTTGTAGGTCCTCACTGCTTGTAGTGGTGGATGTTAGTCATATCTGAGGAAACCTGTACAGGAGAGTTTTTAAAGTGGAAAAGCTGTTGCACTGGGCAGGTCCACTCTCGACCTCACAGGTCTGGGTTCAGTTGTACATGGTCCTCACAACCTACTTGGTTGCAGTAGATGATCGTGATTTCCTCTGTGTCTTGTCATGCCCTTCACTTTCCATAGAATATTACAGAACCGTCTTCCTGGCTGTTGGATCTCACTGTAGATCTCATTGCCTAGTCTGCTGGAGCTGACTTTGCATGCTAAGATATAATCACTATGTTTAAGAGCCATTTAGGACAGATGCTTGGAGAGGCAAGGCATTTGAAGCATACAGCCCTAATGCAAACAAATAGAATTAGTGCTGATGGGCAAAAAAGTTGGCATGGCTGAAGAGCCTGTTTTGATTTTATTTATATCTTATCACCACTGACGACCACCTGTGTTTTGAATCATCTCAAGGATTTTTCTGCTTTGTCCTGTCTACCTTTCTGCTAGTCACCTTGGGTGGTTTTTGGGAGTATGAATTTTGTGTTTCAGAATGCATTTTCTCACATATTGGGTAGATAGTTTTGGAAAGAGTCTTTTAACATGAGCTCAGAAATCTATCTATTTTGTGAAGAGGATTCTGCTTTATTAGTAATGCTGCGGTAAGTGCTAAACCTCTAGAAAATTGTTGAATAATAGTGGAGGAATATAGAAGTTTGCTGTGATCACATTAGGAGAGACATACTGACTTGTACCTGTACTGTTAGAATCGATGCAGTTGGATCACTATAAATCGCAGCTACTTAGCGGGGCTGAGGTATATATACCTCAATCATGTCCAATTGACAACTGAAGTGTGTAAGTATTTAGTTTTCCATTGACTTTTTTTTACTATGTTGTAATTAATGTAACCTTTTTAGAAAGTTTCAATCAATTTCTTAAAGTTTAATTGGACTGAGTCAAGTTAGAGAAGTCAATGTTCATGCCATCAGGTTGGAGTCTACCCAGCCGGTATATAAGGTGTTGTTCCTCCAACCTGAGTGTGGCTTCATTAAATGCGAAATATTTAATGACAGTGGATGTTCCCTTCAGAAGATTTGGCACTGGATGTTTGTCCTTGCTGATAGAATGACATTTGGACTTTGGTCTTTGTGTTTTAGCAGTGCTCAGTGCTGTACCTGTGCTGGGGTTTTCACAAGCATTTTATACTGGGCGTATGTATAACATACGTTGTTTATACACAAAGAACTGAATAGTCACAGACGTGATGAAGCTGAACTTGTTATGAGAATTAAAAAGATGACAGATTGCAACTGAAGTAAAAGCTAATGACAATCTTCTCAGCAAAAATACTCTGGTGTTAATCAGCTTTTAGATGGAATCGTGCTGTCCCAGGATTATGTGTGCACCCCAACAGGAATGACAGATGTCACTATCTGGTTGACTGCAGTGCTGAAGGTGTATGTAAGGAATTAAATAAATGACTGCAATAGGGATTTTCATGATTGAGAACAGTGGATTTATTTTATAGCATGTTAAAGATATTAGAATAAAATGGAATGTACTTACGCAGAATTTTATATTTAAAACCAGGCATTTCAACACTTTATTGATCATAAATATGAACTGTTAAAATTTAAATGGTTTAATTAATTAATGAACCCTGCAATAATTTGTGATTTTCAAAATGCCCTTATATGCCTAGATATAAAACTGAAAGTACTGGAAATACTTACCAAGCTATACAGCATTCTGAAGAAAGCAAAATTAGAATGCAGATTTTTCTAGAGCTGATTTGATGAAAGATGAAGATAATTTCCCTGTTATATACAGTACTGTACAAAATTCTTGGGCACACTTTTAATGTAGATGTTTATATTTTTGTGTGTTGCATTTTTGTGCCAGTAGAAAAGAGCAAATATTAGATTTCCAAACATGCATTTTCCAAAAAATTGAATGTATCAGAGAAATATTTGTATTTTGTTAAAGAAGTGGATATATTAAGAGATAGATGTCTTTTCTAATTAAAACTTAATTACTCGGTAAATATGTAGTTGGTGGATGATTAAACAAAGATAACAATGATCAATGACATAATGAGTTGAATTAACTAAACTGATTAACTGAAACAGAAATAAGTGTAGAAGGAATCAAACTGGGCGAAGGACAATCAAACTAAAAGGTGACAGTGTGGTAGATGTGACAGTTTAACCTTCAAATTGTCAATTCTTACACCATGGCAGGAGTGAGCATAACAACAAGATACAAGGTGGTCATCCTGCATCAGCAAGGTCTTTCCTAGGCAGAAATTTTGTGGCTGACAGGATTTTCAAGATGTGCTGTTCAAGCTCTTCTGAAGAAGCACAACAAAATGGGCAAGATTGAGAATCAGAAGCACAGTGGTCCGCCACAGAAACTGAGTGCAGCAGATAAGAGATATGTCATGCTGGTGTCACTTCTAAATTGGAAGAAGTCTAGCACTGCTATCAGCACTGAACTCTGAGAAACCACTGGAACCCAAGTACACCCGCTGTGCGGAGAAGTCTTATCAGAAGTTGTCTTCAAGGAATAGTTGCTGCCAAAAAGTCATTCCTACGAAGCGGAAACAAAACCAAGAGACGCACAAAAACACAAGGACTGGGGTGCCGAACAATGCCACCAAGTGATCTGGACTGACAAGTCAAATTTTGATCTTGACTCAAACAGGAGGCAGTTTGGCCATACTAGAGCTGGAGAGCGCTATATGGATGAGTGTCTGCAACCAACATTGAAGCATAGCGGAGGTTCTTAGCAGGTTTGGGGCTGCACTTCTGCAAATGGAGTTGGTGATCTGGTCAGAATTAATGGGATCCTCAATGCTGAGAATTACAAGCAGATTCTCATCCAATACGTAATACCATCAGGGATGTGTCTGATTGTTCCCATCTTCATTCTGCAGCAGGGCAATGAACCCAAACATGTGGCCAAAGTCGAAAAGAACTCTCTTCAGTGAAAAGGAGAATAAAGAATTCTGCATCAGATGGTATGGCCTCCACAGAGCCTGATCTTAACAGCACTGAGGCTGTTTGAGATTACCTGGAGACACAGAAGCTAGAGAGACAATGGAAGTCTGCAGAAGAATTGTGGCAAGTTCTCCAAGATGCTTGTAACAACCTACCAGCTGATTATCTTTTTCAGTTGGTTTCAATAGGTACATTTAATGTCAGAGAAATATATACAATATACATCCTGAAATTCTTTTTCTTCGCAAACATCCACAAAAACAGAGTGCCCCAACGAATGAATGATAGTTAAATGGTAGAACGCCAAAGCCCCTGCCCCCCCAACTCCCCCCTCCCATGCATAAGCAGCAGCAAAGTGACGACCCCCACTCCCCCACCAGCAAAATGTATCAGCACCCCCACCGAGCACTCAAGTGTGCAGCAAAGCATCAATAATGACAAAGATTTGCAGTACCCCAAAGACTACTGATTCACCTGGAAATTTTGACATACCACAGGCTCTCTCTCTCCCTGATAGGGGAAAAAGAGGTATACCCGTTTCACAGCGAGAGGGGAGACATAACAAAACAACTCACTAATTTATGGTGTTAAATCTGTTGTGTCACTTTTTCCGAGCTCTTTCCATAAAGAACTCGGGTCTCTGGGCACACAGCTAGCAGCTAGCTCGCTGCTTTCCGTGCAATGGAATGGTAATTGGCTATATATGGTAATGGAACGATGTGTATTCACGGGCGCTGTTGCCATACCTGTTGCGCTGCCGAATCTGTGGTTGGGTCAAATCTGCTAAATAAGCCATTTGGAAATTGCAATTTAAAGTCAGTGTCAAGTATAATCAATAAAGAAGTTATCTTGTTTAAAGGTGCACAATCCTTTTCACTGGCAAGTGACAAGCATAATGTTACATTACCAATCTACGAGGATAATGTAGATGGGACAGAACAAATAATTTACAAGTAATTGGTTATCTTTGAGATCTGCTCAGGAACTAGCATTTTCACTGTAGTCATATCTCTTACATATATTATTGTAGAACTTTATTGGATGTTTTTATATTACACTTCATAGAATGAATGATTCTATTCATTCATAAGGGATGGTTTGGAGGGTTTTGGGCAGTTGGGGCTCGAAAGGGAGAATGCTGAGGTTGGCATGGACCCATAATTGGGCTGAAGGGCCAGTTTCCATCTTGTATTACTCTGTATCAAATCAAAGTTATTCAAGTCCTTGATATTTAATTGATGGGCACCACAATAGCGTATTGGTTAACAGGATGCTATTACAGCTCAGTGTTTTGCAGTTCAGAGTTCAATTCTGAGGTCAACTGCAAGTCTTCCTTATGGAATGCATGGGTTTTCCCTGCGTGCTTTGGTTTCTTCCCACAGTCCAAAGGTGTATCGGGTAGGCTGATTGGTCAGTGTAAGTTGTCCCATGATTAGGCTAGGGTTAATTAGGTTTGTCGGGCATTGCTGGGGTGGCATGGTTAGAAATACCAAAATGGCCTATTCCACGGCGTATCGCTAAATATAATAAATTAAAATTAAATTAATTTCCATAAATAGAAAATGTGTAACTCTGTAATTATTGTTTTATCAGAATCATTGTACACCAGTATAGGACTGTAAGACAAAACATCACATGTGGAAAAGGGAACTGAATTAATGTTTCAGGTAGGTGTTCGGTCGATCCAGAATTGATTTAGCTGAAACTGGAAAACTCATCATGTTTATCCAGGGGTCCCAGATTTGAACATGTTATGGAACATGGGTGGTCCAGACCAAGGCCCTCCAACAAAATTTCAATAATTTTGATAGCCAGCAAAGCCCTGTTCTCTTGTTCAAATAGTCATGATTTTTAAGTGTCTCTGAATGTCTCTAATCTTCAGAATCATCTCTTAAAGTGATTAAAGCCTTTTAAAATAATTGACATATTTGAGCACAATCACAATGAAAAGAAGTTTGCATCTTCCATGGGGAATCCAGCAGCAGAATATGATCTGGAATGGCTAGAAGCACTTGGTTGTCATGTTGGTGATTCTCTTAATTGCCCATATCCAAAATGTAGTAATTTTTGTTGAGAAATGGTGGCAATTCAGTGTGGATCTGCTGGTACAGTTTGAGTATCTATTATCCAAAGTTCCAAGGGTTTGAAAACCTCCAAAATCCAATATTTTTTTTGGAGCACTGACAATGGAAAATTCCACAAGGCATTGGGAAGGTTTCCAGGCAATGCACAGACGCACCACAGGTAGTTCTGAGAAATGACCTCACCCATGTAATGAACAGAAATTAATTAAAATTTCTAAAATGCTGTATGAAGTAAAAAGTGATGATCTCGATCATGTATTGAAAGTGTGGATTCGTCAGTGTCAGAATGAACATATGCTACTTAAAGATATGCTGATCATGAAATAAGCAAAGGTCTATCACAATGACTGAAAATTGAAGGTAAATATGAATATCCAGCAAGCTGTAGAAATTAAGACATTACATTTTAAAGATATTTAAAAATTTAAAGATAAAGTGCCTGCTGATCATGAAGCAGCAGAGAAATTCATCAATGAGTTTGCCAAGATCATTACTGATGAAAATCAACATCAGAATAAGTCTACAATGCTGAATCTTTTATATCTTACATGAAAACTTAAAAAAATTAAAATATAAATACAGTGTACTGTAACCTTTTAATCAAAACACGGCATTGTAGGTGGAGACTGAAAGCCTGCCATTGTTTGTTATTGTTCAACAGCTGATTCTGGTATTCTGATGCTGCTGTGCTGCTTTTGTTATTCTGCACACATTATATTATTATTATACTAATAGTATGGAATATTTTTTTCTGTTAAGTATATATGTGTGATGAACAAGTGTAAGACAAATACTGCTTACTAGTAGCACATAAGTTCAGAGTCAGAAATAATGGCAATCATAAGCTATCTGATTATATAGACCAAAATGTGAAGAAATCGGAATCATTTCCAGCCCCAAGCGTTTTGGATAAGGGGTACTCAAACTGTATTTCCCAGAATAAATGGGCATTATTTTACGAGGTGTCTTCCATAAAATTCCTCTTAAATGCACTGTATTTAAAGCTAACTTTATATGAGATCATGCTCATGACAAAATGTAGTTTGAGTTATTAATACTATGTTCAGTCTTTACACATTAAAGCAAAAGACTGCCAGTCTTCAAAATTTGGGAAAAAAAAGCATGGGAAAATGGTACACACCATCAAAAGTAACTCCTGTGATGTCAGAAGCTGAATTAGACCACACAGATGAAGTCTTTTTCACTCATCTGCTAAGCACTTAACAGCATTTTTTTTTTGCTCTATACATCAAAGAAATAATGACTAGTCTAGTATTTCCCTAGGCTGGAAAAAGTATTGCAAAACAGATTACATAAACTGAAGTCTGTTAATTTGAAGTGTTTGTCAACAAGTCTTAATTTGACAGTTTTTTTTGGTCAGAAGGAAATCATTTAATACAATTTATTTGTTAGTTTTTCATCTCAAAGAAGATGAGAGATGTATATCAATCATTTAGCAAATACTTTTGCCTTAATTGCTGCAGATATTTGATATCATTATGTCATTGCAAATGCCTTTTAAAATACCCTTAGCTCACAGATTTATATCGGGATGGTGTGCTTTTTGCTTCTTTTACAATGCAATGTCCAGATGTGAAGCATCTGGATTAATTGAGACAACCCCCACCCAAATTATGTGCAGTTTATTTTTAGTATCAATTAGCAGTGTTGTGCTTTTTAATTTCAGTAGACCTGTCAATAGTTCACCAATATAAATCAGCAACTGCTGAATTTCATCCTACCTGATTAAGTCTAGAAGATCACAAATTGGCTAGTGACATATATCCACCAAGGAATACGATCACCAATTATTTCATCCATTTGCATAAATTGGCAGATTGTATAAGGTACACTCTGATTCTAAAGTCTTGGCTTTAGTAAATCTTGGTGCTGAGCATTGTGGAAATAAATGAAAACTGAAGCGTCGTGGACATTAAGTTTTATAGTGGATTTTATGTAGTTTAAACAGTTTGTAAGATTAATTTTTCATAACATTTTTCAGTATTTTCTTCACTGAAGTTTTTTGTGTTTTTATTTATTCTCCTTGCTTGCTATGTCCTTTAGAATAATACAAATTGATTGTGGTTATTCATCATTGCTGGACAGTTTCATATAAAATTGATAATTCATTTGCATCATTTCTGAAACAACAGCTCCCAGCTCAACATCCTTTTGTGTATAGAGAAACAGCTTGAAGCACTTCAAGGATGCAATCGACCAAAAATGGAATGAAGCTAAAGGAGATAGAATGGGAGGTGAATGACAGCTTTGTCAGGTGTAGGGATGAGTGATGAGTTTGGAGGACATGCAGATGAAGAGTCTAGAGCAGTTATTCCCAATCATTTTGGGGTTACTAACTCCTTGGTTCCCAGCAACATCCCATGCACACTCCCTGTCTAGCCATTACATTAAAAACTATAAAGAATTTTGATATACGATGCACAGTGGAAGAAAATAGAAGCTGCAAATTCAAAGCAGTGACAAATAATTGCAAAAATTATTCACACACAAAATGCTGGTGGAATGTAGCAGGCCAGGCAGCACCTATAGGGAGAAGCACTGTCGACGTTTTGAGCTGAGACCCTTCGTCAGGACGGGTTGAGTCCTGACGAAGGGTCTTGGCCCAAAACGTCGACAGTGCTTCTCCCTATAGGTGCTGCCTGGCCTGCTGCGTTCCACCAGCATTTTGTGTGTGTTCCTTGAATTTCCAGCATCTGCAGATTTCCTCGTGTTTGCAAATCTGTTATTCAAATCCGTTTAAGGCTACAAATAAGATTATTTAATTACAGTAAAAACAATTTTCATCAGCAATTTTAGGGCATACATTAGTAGTACAACAATTCACTACTTCATTGCTTTTTCACCTTTCAATGAGATGAATTGGCTTGGAGCAATGGAAAACAAGTTTTGTGCAGGTTTTCATCTCAAAGAAGTTGAGAGATACATATCAGTCATTTAGCAAATACTTCCACTTTAATTGCTGCAGATATTTGATATCGTTATGTCGTTGCATAGAGCTCCTTACTGTGAAGGCGATAAACAACATCTTGGAATTTTTTTCCACAGTGCAGTGTAGCATTCAGGGATTCATTTCTGCAATCAAGTGTTTTGATATAACCTTTTGAACCTCAGCTTCAGATCAACATCATTTTGTAGCAAAATCAGTTCTTCCTCCGTCCTTCCTGTTAATTCTTCATTACAAGTGTTCAGGCATTATTACCCAATCTGGAGTTTGGATCTGGAGAAGATCATGAACTCTCTGACATGACTTTATGCAGCTCACCCAGGTGGGCACAGTACACTGGAAGATGATTTGGTATTCTTTCCTTCTCCAACTCCGAGAGGCTTGGAAATTGGAAAAGGTTACAACAACCAATGTTGCACTTAAATAGGGTTAACTTGGACAGAAGTGTGGAGACAACTGATTTGACTTTGATAAAATTCACATCATTTCCTTGCAGTTTAAAATTGATTTCATTAAACTTGGTGAATAATTCTGACAAGTAAACAATGTCATACATGATATTCTTGAGTTGACTACTGAATGAAGCATTTTAGTTTTCAAAGAATGTTATCACAGTTCCAAAAGGCATATAAAAGTGAGGCAGTCAGTTTCCTTTTGAGAACATCTGACTTTTGCGTGTGATAGCAAACATTCAAGCTATTCATCATATTCAATACAAAGCTCTTGAAATAGCAGGACCTTGATTTTTTTTGCTGTTGTGTAACAGTATTTAATGATTGTGCAGCTGATCACTTGGGTTTTTCGTGGCAAGATGTTTACTGTGAATTACATAGTGAATGGTAAATATGTTAGGTACAGCTTTTTTCCAAGAAAATAATAACCCCCACAGTCCTGTCATTGATGGTGCCCCATCTGCTGCACAAGCAAAAATGGTGTTGAGCAGAATGCCCTTCTCTTTGGAAAAATTGCTCAACAACCTGAAATATTGACTCCTTCTTTGTATTTGTTTGTAGTTCCCTTGCAAATAATAATGCTTGAACCATCCTTTCATCTTTTTTGAAGCAAACGTAACTAAAGAAGCAAAGAGTTGTTGCCTGGCAAATTCTGTTATCCCAAGTATGTTGCATAATTCTCAGACATTTCATCTATTCATCTTTGAACAGAGTTGCCACTGAGCAAAATCGCTTTAGTTATTGGGTCTGGTGACTTATGCAAAGCTATACTCAGACCTCCCTTACTGCTGGCAGAATCAGTTCTCCATTGTATGGGGCTTTCCAGACTCAGCCATGAGCAATAAGGTGTTGTATGAAGCACGCATAGCATCACTGTTTAGTTTTGAAGTACTGGCAAACATGTTTTGAAGTGTTGGCAAACATATTTTAAAGTGTTTTTCATTTCTGAGAGTTTTCATGAAGTGACTGAAAATAAGCCAAGTTCCTATTTGTTTTATCAGAGTGTATTCTCTTAAAATTCTCAAGAAACCTGGAAAGTTTCATTGCTTCATTTAGGGGGAGAAAAAACTTCCACATAGCAGACATATTGGCTGCTGTTGGTTGCTTGGTGCTGGTATAAATCCATATTTGAGATACTACATGCTATACTGTTTACACTTTTTTGTTTGGTCTGGTTCTGCCATTTTCATTATGGATTAACGGCCATGGTCTATCATCAGTTGTTTAAGTCCAACCTCAAGCACTGCGGCCAATAAAGGCAAATGTTACAATGTCATCATAGCTCATGCAAAACTGACACACTGGTACGCTAATTGTTTTTAGTTTGGTTGATCAGTGGTGGAAATCAAGAGGCAGCTGTTAAGCGTGGAGGAAAGTGTGGCCAAGGATAGACCTTTCTGGTTCCTAAGAGATAATGAAGGCAAGTGTGATGCCAGGGTAGATCTGAGTAGCCAGGTGAGGGTATTCCGCAAAATGGGGAATAGAAATAATCTTTGGGAAAAGATGGTGTGAGCATCTACTGAGTAGACTGGAGCAAAGGTAGGATATGCAGGATTTTTTTTAACATTACTGGACAATATCATATGTAAGTTATATATTTTAAAAAGACATGTTTAGAGTGCTTTTGCAGGAGTACAAACTTCATTTGTGAAAGTCCTACGGGGAGCTACAGAAGTGGAGGGTTGACATGCTCAACGCTAAAGGGGAAAATGGGCAGAATTCAGATTATTAATTTTTAAAGGGCATGAGTTGTTTTTGGCATTTTGGCAAAAATGGTTCTAGGGGAATAAGAATAAAGTCAACAAGCAAAAGTCAAATGTAAGCCAGAAGGCGAGCAATTTTAAAGTTGTGGAATTCAGACAAGATAAACTTGGGAAGGGCCTGAGGGGAAGAAACTAGAATAAAGTTCAATGTGATGGTAGTGAAAGAGCAGCAGGCAGCTAAATAGATGGTACATTTAAAAAAAAATTATAGCAAATCTTTTATATGCTCATTGTGTCATTGTAAACTCTTCCAATGCAGGAGCTGGTAACAGGTTGTGCATGTTTATGTTGAGACAATTAGTGGATTTTGGTTCTAGAACTCTTTCAGAAGAACCATAGAACATTACAGCACAGTACAGGCCCTTCAGCCCTCCATGTTGTGCTCACCCATATAATCCTTTAAAAAAAAGTGCTAAACCCACACTACCCCTTAACCCTCTATTTTTCTTTCATCCATGTGCCTGTCCAAGAGGCTCTTAAATACCTCTAATGTTTTAGCCTCCACCACCATTGATGGCAAGTCACTCCAGGCACTCACAACTCTCTGTGTAAAAAAAACACAAAACAAAACTTATCCCTGATGTCTCGCCTAAACTTCCCTCCCTTAATTTTGTACATATGCCCTCTGGTGTTTGCTATTGGTGCCCTGGGAAACAGGTACTGACTATCCACCCTATCTATGCCTCTCATAATCTTGTAGACCTCTATCAAGTCCCCTCTCATTCTTCTATGCTCCAAAGAGAAAAGTCCCAGCTCTGCTAACCTTGCTTCATATGACTTGTTCTCCAAACCAGGCAACATCCTGGTAAATCTCCTCTGCACCCTCTCCATAGCTTCCACATCCTTCCTGTAATGAGGTGACCAAACCTCAAGAGACCCTGTTATAATTTTATCCTACCACAAAGTGCTGCTTATCTTATAAAACTTCACAACAGATTCATTATTCTACTGCTTGTTTTAGTGTTCAGCCATTAGGAATTAGAATTGGTGCAGTAAGTTTATATCACATGTGTCTGCTTGCAGAGGGATATTGTTGGTTCCTGATTGGGAATTCTTTGAATTCCCTGTTTTTATTTGGGGACATTGCTTTATGATCATGACCTTATCTCACAGCACAGAAGCAAGTCATTCTCTTCAGTTCTTCGATTCCCTTTTTGTTCAAATACTGTATAGTCATGTCTAAGAAGTGTGTGTTTATGAAATGTCCTGTTGAAATGTCCAATTCACACTGTTCTACCATATTTAGCAGAACATTCAAGTTGAAGATTTGCCCAGGCATCTCTTTGTTAAAGTTAAAGTCTGTCCTGAGCCTTATAGGCTCATCAGGCTGGTGCTTATTCAGATTCAGATTCAGTTTATTGTCATTTAGAAACCACAAATGCAATGCAGTTAAAAAATGAGACAACGTACCTCCAGAATGATATCACAAAAGTACATGACAAAACAGACTACACCAGAAAATCCACATAACGTTTGGCAATCCCCAATCCAGAAGTCCAGAGAGGCTGCTGCGTATTAATATCGCGCTACCATCTTAGCGCATTTCCCGGAAAGGAGCTCCAAACCCACCAGACAAAACAAGACCAAAAACTCAAGCTACAAGACCTGCACAAAACCACATAGTTACAACAGTGCAAACAATAGCATAATTGATTTTAAAAAACAGACCATGGGTACAGTAAAAATAGTCCAAAGATGTTAAAAGACTAAGTTCGAAAGAAACCATCACACAGTTTCCACAAGTCCTCAGGGTCCTGATAGACTCGTCATCCCACGCAGACGGCAGAAGGGAATACCCCTGCTATGGACTTCCACGGCACCGCCAGAATCAGCCTCGCAGACACAGCACACAGTGAAAGCGCCCCGACCACAGCAGATTCCAAGTCATTGAACATCCGAGCTTCCAACCATCCCCTCCAGCACAGCTTCTCTGAGCACCATCCTCTGCTGACCATATTAAGACACCCCTGCCAACGGCCACAGGCAATGCGACCCCGAGGACTGGGGGCCTGTTCTTCTCAGCAGAGACCCAGACCTCAGCAGCACAATGAAGAGGGCCTTCCTGGAGATTACTAGATGTTCCTCTGTGCTCCCAAGTCCATTTTTCATCAGATTAGGATTGTGCACGGCACCCCACTTAACAAATAACAGATATTAGCTCCGGAGTGTTCGCTGCAAGCTGCGTCGCACCGCTGTCTTGGCTCTCAACTGGTTTCCATGGTGTGAAGCGACTGAGACACCCCCCCATCCCCCCCCCCCCGGATAGGACGTCAGTCTATTGTGGCATCTCTTTGTGCTGTAATGTTATTAATTTCATTTTACAGGCATGGAGACCACTGGCAAGATCAGCATTAACTACTCCAAAGAAAAAGGCTTGCTGGTCCATTTCAGAGACCTCTGTGTTTTTGTGTCTGGAGTTGCATCCAGTGAAGGGAATCTACCATCTTTGCAAGTCATTAGTGTCCTCACTGGGTTTTCATCATAATCTTGTCATTTTGTCCCCAAGCAGTTGGATGACCTCCGGATTGAACGGGAGAGTGAGGAGATAGTCGATCGGAGTTGCAGGGAAATAGACACCCCTAAGTTGCAGGAAGAAGCTGGGTGACTGTCAGGAGAAATGAAAATGTGAATAGGCAGTTAGTACAGAGTACCCCATGACCATTCCTCTCAATAATAAGTATACTGCTTTGGATACTGTTGCGGGGATGCCCTCCCAGGGAGACTGGGTTACTGGGTTACTGGTACTGAGCATTGGTCCAAGGTTTATAAGGGAAAGGGGGAGAAGAGGGGAGTAGTAGTGATAAGGGACTCAGTAGTCAGGGGTATGACAGGAAATTCTGTGGATGTGAGCAGGACACCCAAAAGGTGTGTTGCCTCCCTGGTGCCAGGTTCAGGGATGTCTCGGATTGCGTCCACAGCATTTTGGAGAGGGAGGGAGAGCAGCCAGGTGTTTTGATACATGTTGGTACATATTGGTTACCAATGACATATGAAGAAAAAGCAAAGAGGTCTTGAAAAGAAAATTTAGAGAACTAGTTAGAAAGCTGAGAAGCAGGACCTCCAGGTCCTATGCCATGTGCCAGTGAGGGTTGAAACAGGATGGTTTGGCAGATTAATGTGTGGCTGAGAAGCTGGTGCAGGGCTTTAGATTCTTGGATCATTGGGATCTCTTCTGGGGGAGGTATGACCTATTCAAAGGTGATGGGCTGCATCTGAACCCAAGGGGGACAGGTCTTGTAGACAGATCTGTTAGAGCTATTGGGGAGGGTTTAAACTATTTTTGGTGGGTGGTGGGAACTGGAGTAAGTGGACTCTGGATAGGATAGACGGTAAAAAGGCAAAGATAGCATGCTGTCAGACTATTGGGAAGAGCATGCAGGTGATAGGACAAAATTGCAGCCAGTAGGGTGAGTATCGATGCATTAGGGATGCAGAATCAAAAAGGGTAGAAAATACAGTATTCAGTGCACAAAATATAAGAAATAAGGTGAATGATCTTATTGCAGTATTACAGATTGCCATGTATGATGTTGTGGCTGAATCATGGCTGAAGGAACGTTGTAGTTGGGAGCTGAATGAACAAGGTTACATGTTGTATTGGAGAGATAGGAAGGTAGGCAGAGGGGGTGGTGTGGTTGGGCTGGTAAAGAATGGCATCAAATCAGTGGAAGGATATGACATAGGATCAGAAGATGTTGAATCCTTGTTGTGGGTTGAGTTAAGAGACTGCAAGGATAAAAGGACCCTAACGACAGTTATATGTAGGCCTCCCAACAGTAGCTGGGATGTGGACTACAGCTTACAACGGGAAATAGAAAAGGCATGTCAAAAGGGCAATGTTATGATAGTTGTGGGAGATTTCAAGATGCACATCAATTGGGAAAGTCAGGTTGGTAATGGATCTTAAGAGAGAGAGTTTATTGAGTACCTGTGACAAGGCTTTTTAAAGTAGTTTGTCGTTGAGTCTACTAGGGGATCAGCTATACTAGATTGGGGATTATGTAACAAACCAGAGGCGATTAGGGAGTTTAGGGTAAAAAAAACTTTAGGAACCTGTGACCACGATATAATTGAGTTCAACTTGAAATTTGATAGGGAGACAGTAAAGTCTGACATAGCAGTATTTCAGTGAAGTAAAGGAAATTACAGTGATATGAGAGTGGAGTTGGCCAAAGTAAATTGGAAGGAGATGCTGGCAGGGATGACAGCAGAGCAGCAATGGCGTGAGTTTCTGGGAAAAATGAGGAAGGTATAGGATAGATGTATTCCAAAACAAAGAAAAACTCAAATGGCAAAATAGTACAACCGTGGCAGACAAGGGAAGGCAAAGTTAACATGAAAGCAAAAGAGAAGGCATACCACAAAGCAAAAATTAGCAGGAATATAGAGGATTAGGAAGCTTTTAAAAACCTACAGAGAGCAACTGAAAGAATCATTAGGGGAAAGATGAAAGCATGCTGGAAAACAATATCAAAGTGGATAGTAAAAACTTTTTCAAGTATGTAAAAAATAAGAGGTGACAGTAGATTTCGAACCAGTAGCAAATGAGGCTGGAGAAATAATAATGGGAACAAGAGCTGGCAGATGAACTAAATGAGTATTTTATATAAGTACTCACTGTGAAAGACACTAGCAGTGTGTCAGATGTTGAAGGGTGTGAGGGAAGAGAAGTGAGTGCAGTTATTATTACATGGAAGCAGGTGCTCAAAAACCTGAAAGACTTAAGGGTATGTAAGTCACCTGGACCAGATGAACTTCACCCTAGGACTATGAAAGAGGTAGCAGTAGAGATGTGGAGGCATTAGTAATGATCTTTCAAAAATCATTGGACTCTGGCATGATTGGAAAATTGCAAATGTCACTCCACTCTTTAAGAAAAGAAGAAGGTAGCAGAAAGGAAATTATAGACCAGTTAGCCTGACCTCAGTGGTTGGGAAGATGTTGGAGTCAATTGTTAAGGATGAGGTTATGGAATACTTGATGACATGGGACAAGATAGGACAAAGTCAGCACGGTTTGCTTAAGGCAAAATCTTGCCCGATCTTTGAGGATCATAATAGATAAAGTGGATGTTGTATATTTGGACTTTCAGAAGGCCTTTGACAAGGTGCCACATATGAGACTGTTTATCAATTTAAGTGCCAGTGGTATTACAGTAAAGTTACTGACATGGTTAGAGCATTGGCTGATTGGTAGGAGGCAGTGAGTGGGAAGAAAAGGATCCTTTTCTGGTTGACTGCCAGAGACTAATGGGGTTCCGCAGGGGTTGGTGATAGGACCGTTTCATTTTATGCTGTGTATCAATGATTAGATGGTGGAATAGGTGGCTTTGTTGCCAAGTTTGCAGATGATATGAGAATTGGTGGAGGAAGTGTTGAGGAAACATGCAGACTGCTGAACGACTTAGTTTAGGAGAATGGACAAGGAAGTGGCAAATGAAATATAATGTTGGAAAATGCATGGCCATGCACTTTGTTTGGTAGAAATAAATGTATGGCCTATTTTCTAAATTGGGAGAAAATGCAAAAATCTGGGATGCAAAGGTCTTTGTGCAGAACACCCTAAATGTTAACTTAAAGGTTGAGTCGGTGGTGAGAAAGGCAAATACAGTGTTAGCATTTGTTTCAAGAGCTCTACAATCCAAGACTGGGGATGTAATGCTGAGGCTTTATAAGGCACTGGTGAGGCCTCGCCTTC
This sequence comes from Hemitrygon akajei, assembly GCF_048418815.1. Lineage (NCBI taxonomy): Eukaryota > Metazoa > Chordata > Chondrichthyes > Myliobatiformes > Dasyatidae > Hemitrygon > Hemitrygon akajei. The sequence continues at coordinate 71,131,439 of NC_133143.1, read as the reverse complement.
AGTTTTGGGTTCCTCATCTAAGAAAAAATGTGCTGGCGTTGGAGAGAGTTCAGAGGAGGTTCACAAGGATGGTTCAGGGAATGAAAGGTTTATCATACGAGGAACGTTTAATAGCTCTGTGTCTGTACTTGCTGGAATTTAGAAGGATGAGGGTATCTCATTGAAACCTTTCAAATGTTGAAAGGCCAAGACATGGTAGATATGGAAAGGATATGAATGAATTGACTTTGTTGCTTACATCCTTCAAATACACGAGGAGTAAAAATCTTTGTCTCTGTTCAAATGTGCAATGTGCAATTATAGTAGTTTATAATAAATATGTACAATAGGATAGTCAGTGTAACATAGAAATACAGTTGCATCAGCATGAGTTAATCAGTCTGATGGCTTGTTGGCAGAAGCTGTCCTGGAGCCTGTTGGTCCAGGCTTTTATGCAGCAGTACTATTCCCCGGATCGTAGCAGCTGGAACAGTTTGTGGTTGGGGTGACTCGGGTCTCCAACGATCCTTCAGGCCCTTTTTACATGCCTGTCTTTGAGAATATCCTGAATAGTGGGAAGTTCACATCTACAGATGCGCTGGGCTGTCTGCACCACTCTCTGAGAGACCTGCGATTGAGGGAAATACCAGGCAGTGATGCAGGCAGTCAGAATGCTCTCAATTGTGCCCCTGTAGAAAGTTCTTAGAATTTGGGTGGCCATAGCAAACTTCCTCAACCGTCTGAGGTGAAAGATGCGCTGTTGTGCATTTCTCACCACATAGCCAATATGTACGGAGCGTGTGAGATCCTCAGTGATGTGTATACCGAGGAACATAAAGCTGTTCACCCTCTCAACCCCAGATCCATTTATATATTTAGGGCTTAGCCTATCTCCTTTTGGAGCTGTGGGTGGCAGCACAGTCATTGGTATACAGAGAGTTAAGGAGGGGCTTAGGACACAGCCCTGAGGGGCTCCTGTGTTGAAGGTCAGAGGGGCAGAGGTGAGGGAGCCCACTCTCACCACCTGCCGGTGATCTGACAAAAAGTCAGCATCCAGCTACACAAGGCAGGGTGAAGGCCAAGGTCTCTGAGCTTCTTGTCAAGCCTGGAGGGAATTATGGTGTTGAATGCTGAACTGTAAACCAAAAACAGCATTCTCACATCAGCATCCCTCTTCTCCAGATGTGTAAGGACAGATTGTAGAGCTGTGGCTATTGCGTCATCTGTTGATTGGTTGTGTCGGTAGACGAATTGTAGGGGGTCCAGTGTGGATGGCAGTATGATGTAGATGTAGTCCTTGACCAGCCTTTCAAAGCATTTGCTTATTATTGAGGTGAGTGCAACAGGACTCCAGTTGCTCAGACATGTTACCTTGGTCTTTTTAGGTACAGGGACAATGGTGGATGATTTGAAGCAGGAGGGCACTCTACACTGGGAGAGGGAGAGAGTAAAAATGCCAGTAAACACACCTGCCAGTTGTGCTGAACACATCCTGAGTACTCATCGTGGGATGCTGTCCCATCCCGCAGCCTTGAGACAGTTCACCCACTGGAAACACCTGCGTACTTCGGCCTCAGAGATGAGCAAGCTTGTGGTCGTTTCCTCTGCAGGTCTCCTCAGGGGCTCAGTATTGGTGACATCGAATTGAGCGTAAAAAAGATTTAGCTCAGCTGGGAGAGAGGCATTGATGTTGGAAACTCCATAGTGTTTAGGTTTGAAGTCTGCAATGATGTGCAGACTTGCATAAGCTGTGTGTGTTGGTGGAAAGTTGAGTCTGAATCTTGTCTCTGTATTGTTGTTTCACTGCCTTGATGACTTTGTGAAGATTGTAGCTACATTTCTTGAGCTCGTGTTTCCCATGGTGGGGGCACAGCCTCAGGATAGAGGAATGTCCATTCCATTTAGAACAGAGATCCGGAGAAATTTTTCACCAGATGGTGGTGAACTTGTGGAATTTCTTACAACAGACAGCTGTGGAGTCGTTGGGTTATTTAAGGCAGAGCTTGAAAGGTTCTCGATTGGCCATGGCATCAAAGGTTATGGGGAGAAGACTGGAGAGGGGGGCTGAGGAGCGGATAAAAAAGATCATCTATGATTGATTGGTAGAGCAGACTAGATGGGCCAAATTGCCTTATTCTGTTCGTATGTCTTACGGTTCAACACTAGAATCTAGTATTTTAAAATTTCACTGCTTCCATGGTGGGGTTTGAATTATTCTGCATTCTGCAGTACAGTGGTTAGCATAACTCTATTACAGTGCCAGCCACCTGGATTGAATTCCACCTCTGTCTGGAGTTTGTACATTCTTCCTGTGACTAAATGGTTTTACTCTGCGTGCTCCAGTTTCCTCTCTGGTTGCTAAGATGTACAGGTTGGTAGGTTAAATGGACAGGCAAGCTTGTTGGGCCGGAAGGGCCTGTTATTGTACTGTATTTCTAAATAACTAAAAATAAAATTATTAGCACAGGCATCAAAGTAGTATTTCAGTAACTTAACTAGCACACTACATCATTACTGCATTACTGTTCTGCTTTGCATAAATCTGCATTGGATGTAATTTGTTCAGTGCAGTATACTTGTGACTTTTTAAGTTTAGACGTAAAAATTAATGACTTGGAATAGGAGTCAACTGATAATAAAACTGGGGCGATGACAAATCTATAGAGATCAATTAAAATGACTACTCAGTGACACACAAAGCAAATAATAGTGTGTTTACATGTTGACAAATTACAGTTCTAAGCAATTAAAAAATTTTCCAAGGTGTGAGCATACTTTGGAATTCTCAGTGACTAACAAATACAGTGGGTCATTATTTTGACCTCTGATTATGCACACAACTCCCTCCTAGAAATTATGTGAGAATCTCATCGGACAAGTAGAACAGAGCACCTCGGCCAGGTAGTTCATCAAAAGTATTTAAAAATTGGGTTTAGCTTAGCTAGCCCAGCAGAGTTGGGGCTTTATAGCTTTTCACTGAAGCTGTCTTTTCCAAAAGCTCCCTTCTGCAAAATGCACACAAAAGTAGGGGAGATTCAAACAAGAGAACATGAGTTGAGAGTTAGGGGGCAAAAGTTTAAGGGTAACACGAGGGGGAATTTCTTTACTCAGAGAGTGGTAGCTGTGTGGAATGAGCTTCCAGTAGAAGTGATAGAGGCAGGTTGGGTATTGTCATTTAAGGTAAAATTGGATAGGTATATGGACAGGAAAGGAATGGAGGGTTATGGACTGAGTGCGGGTCAGTGGGACTAGGTGAGAGTAAGCGTTCGGCACAGACTAGAAGGGCCGAGATGGCCTGTTTCTGTGCTGTAATTGTTCTATGGTTATATGGTTTATAAAATGCTGGAGGAACTCAGCAGGCCAGGCGGCACTTATGGAAAAAAAGTACTGTCTATGTTTTGGGCCAAAACCCTTCAGTAGGACTGAGGGGAAAAAGCCAAGGAGTAGATTAGAAAGGTGGTGGGGGGGGGGGGGGGCGGGGAGAGAAATGACAGGCAATATGTGAAACTTGGAGGGGGAGGGATGAAGCAAAGAGCTAGGAAGTTGATTGGTGAAAGAGACAGAATGCCATGGACAAAAGAAAAAGGGGGGAAGGAGCACCAGAGGGAGGCAGTGGGCAGTGTTGGGCTTGAAATTCTGCCCTGTGTTCGTTTAGGAAGAGAGACAACCAACACCGGAATATTACAAAACTTGGGTTTATTGCAGAATTCGTAACTGGCACAGCGAATCGACGGAGTCGCTGGAGAAGGCGCATTCTGACTTCCCCTTACAATCTGCTCTTATTTATATCCCTTTTCCCCCCAGCACAACCCCCCGCTACATATTAGGTAATATCGGGCACTTGTGTCCATCTTATTGGCCCACAGCCATATGCTTACGAGTTACCTGTTTCTTTTGTTTACTGAATCGCGTGACACTGGTAGTTTCGGTGTAGCAGGGTCCCCAGTTTCGCTCCCCCCTCCCTCTCATTACGTGAGCCACTCCCGACCTGTAATGGCAGTCTCGAATTAACCCTAACATTAACCCTAACAGCAGGCAAGGAGATAACATGAGAGAGGGACAAGAGGATGAGAAATGGCCACTGGGAGATCCCGCTTGTTCTGGCGGACAGAGCATAGATGCTTGGTGAAGCATTCACCCTATCTACATCAGACCCCACTGATATACAAGAGGCCATACTGGGAGCACTGAATATAGTATATGACCCCAACCAACTCACAGGTGAAGTGTTGCCTCACCTGGAAGGACTGTTTTGATAGTGAGGGAGGAGGTGTAGAGGCAGGTGTAGCACTTGTTCTGCTTGGAAGGATAAGTGCCAAGAGGGAGGTCAATGGGGAGGGACGAATAGACAAGGGAGTCATATAGGGAGCGATCCCTGCAGAAAGTGTGGGGGGGGGGGTTGCGGAAAAGATGCGTGAGGTGGTGGAGGTTTTGTTGAATTATGTGCTGGATGTGGAGGCTGGCGGAGTGGTAGGCGAAGACAAGAGGGACCCTATCACTGGTAGCGTGGCAGAAGGATGGAGTAAGAGCAGACGTGTGAAATGGAAATGGAAAATGCTATAGGGCTGTTTAAACAAAAACTTCATGCCATCACACCTCCAACCTAATGGTATGAACATCAATTTCTGTAATTTCTAGTAACTGCTCTCTCCCCACCATTCCCCATTCCTATTTCCTCCTCTCACCTCATCTTACCTGCTTATCACCTCCCTCTGGTGCTCCTCCCCCTTCCCTTTCTTCCATGGTCTTCTACCCTCTCCTATCAGATTTCCCCTTCTCCAGACCTTTGTCTTTCTCCAATCTACTTCCCAGCTCTTTACTTCACCCTTCCCTCCCCTCCCCTCCTTGTTTCACATGTCACCTACCACCTTGTACTTGCCCTCTCCCTCTGTACTTATTCTATATCTACTCTGTTGGTTCATGATTCCCTCAGCAAAGTAAGAGCCAAGATCACATAGTAAACACAAGAGATTCTACTGATGCTGGAAATGCAGAGCAACGCACACGAGATACTGAAGGTCAGCAGGTCAGGCCACATCTATGGAAAGGAATTAACAGTCAACATTTTGAGCTGAGACCCTTCATCAGACTCTTCCACGTTTCGGGCAAGACCCGTCTTTAGGATGGATCAGTCTTGACCTGAAACATCAATTGTTCATAGTTGTGTCGCAGTTTGTAATTGATTTTCAACAAGTGAGTGATCAGTAATTGGGAGTATGGTGTGCTGTGGGAATCGGCTGTTTGGCACTGAGCTTTTGCAGAATAAGTTAATTCATCAACATGGAGTATCAATGTCTGCTGTACATGGTTGCTGTTAGCTTATTTGCACAGAGTTGCCTGTAACTGGAATTGTAGCACCCACTTGCAGGATATTCTACCTTATCTGGCACTAGTGCAGTTATTGCATTTTTTCTTTTTTAGTTTTATACAAATCATATACATATAAGCAGAATTGGGCCATTCGACCCATTGAGCCTACTCCGCCATTCGATCATTACTAATTTCTCTCCCCCTCATCCCCCCAAAACCCCATTGGAGGGAATGGTTGAAGGAATTCTAGATTGCTCTTTCATTGTACTTTTCCCCAGCATTGCTGTGTGTGAAAATTACATGTCCTCTCAGTGAAATTGTTTATGGATGTCTGGTAAAACTTGATCTGATGCTCCTGTCTCTATAGTAAACCCTATATTAAATCTGATTCAGTTTTGCCAAATGAGGTGACTGCTGATTTTAGGCATCAAAATTTGGCAAGGTGCTTAATTTTTCTAGTTTGAAAAGATGGTAGCACTGGTTTTAAATTAATTGACTTTACCACATCTATGTTCCTTGAATATACTTGGTCCTGCTTTAAATTTTATTGTCATTAGCTTTAATTACACTATCTCCAACTCCACTTTTCTTGTCTGTATCTTCTCCACTTTTATCACTGGGGATGGAGTCTCAATCGGTATCTATAATTCACAATATCAGAATCCGAATCCTTTATTATCGCCAAGTATGAGGACACATACAGGGAATTTGATGCCGGTTTCCCTGAGCGCTCTCTGTACAGAATTAAAAGCAAACAAAAACAATAGTGCAAATAATCATAAACTATATACAATGAGGTCCACCTCATTGAATGTAAGGTGGACTTGATTTATAATAGACTAAATATTCTTAATTTCTGAAAAGGTTTATGAGAGCAACTGAAAGGCCACACTGAGTTGGTGTTTGAAGTAACTGTCAATTTATTTAATATCTGGTGTGCACCCGGAGACCAGCAAAAGTTGATCTACCTGAGTGTGAATTTGGTATGGCTTTTTCAATTGAAGACATTACCAGTAAAACTACATTTAGATAATAAAATGCTGGCTACAGGAAGACTTAATTAAGTAACAGACTAGATCCTGATTACAGAATAAAATGATTGTCTTCAGGCCTAACAGTAAATCCAATTTTCCATTTTAACAATGGGCTTGCACTGTAACATAAGTATCACGTTGCTGAAACTCTTGGGAATTGTTGCTACTGCATTCTGTGTCTATACTTCTAGGCATTGTGACTCTCTGTTGCTACATTAGCACAATCCATATCCCTATTTACTAGGTATTAGCCTTCACTATTCTTTCCTCTACAACCGGATTCTAATCCATTGCACTTTCTTTATTAGACCTGTGCCAACTTCCACACCACTGCTTTCAGTGTGACCTTCTTTTACATCAGTCGAGGATTCTTCTCACTCTTATTTACAGAGAGCTCAAACTTGTCCATCTCATGACATTATGAACTGGTGATGGGCTTCACATAGTTCTCCTCTAATACCCAATAAACCCAGCATCCCAACACACAAATTTAATGCTCACACAAATTTTCAGCTCCTCCCTTTCTCACTGAACTTCTCTGCATTTTCCCTATTGTTATAAAGATACCCTTTAGTATCAATGATCAGAGAGGCATAGTGAGAATCTATATTTACCAACAAGTAACCTTTACTGTGTCAACTAAAAAGCACATGGGTTCACAAACTAACTACCTGTGTACACCTCCACTAGAATTCTGTGACTCTTAATGAACAGTCAATGAAGAGGTTATGTATTACCCGGAAAAGGAGTCTATACTGGCCAGGTGTCCATGGGATCCTCGTCATCAGCGATGGCTGTTCTCTGGTTGCTAAAGAGTCATCACTGTTATGTATTTCGAGCTCCTGACTCTTGTAGTGTTCCTCATTAGTTGAATTGATGGATCTCCATCCCATTGGCTCAAGGTCACCTGACCTACCTGGATCACCTTCTTACTGGCTCTATTCCAGGACTAAAACCAATGTTCTATGGTTTCTGCCCCCCTACCCCCCCCCCCCCAGCCTTGTTCCTTTCAGCGCTGAGTAGGTGACCCAGACAATAAGTTTGTGAACCCTTTGCAATTACCTGGTTTTCTGCATTAATTGTTCATAAAATGTGGTCTGATTTTCATCCAAGTTACTATAATAGGCAAATACAATATGCATAAACTAATAACACACAAACAGTTGTACTTCTTTTTGTCAGCACAGAGTACACCATTTAAACAATCACAGTCAAAAAAGTATGTGACTGTCTAGGGTAATACCTTCTACAAAAACTATTTGGAGTCAAGTATTCCAAGCAGTGAGATGAGATTGGAGGTGTGGGTTGTAGAAGTCTCCTGCCCTATTTAAATAAAAGACAGCAAAGGCAGGTTACTGACAGGGCCTGCTGTTCTCAAGAAAGATCTGTTTATGTGAACCATGCCTCGATCAAAACAACTTTATGAGAACCTTAGAAGAAGAATTGTAGAGATGCTCGAAGCTAGAAAAGGCTACAAAAACTTTGTTAAAGACCCTAGTGTTCATCAGTCCACAGTAAGAGAAATTGTCTACAAAAGGAGGAAATTCAGTACTGTTGCTGTTCTCCCTAGAGGTGGGCATCTTGCAAAGATCACATCCAGAACACAATGTGCAATGCTAAAGGATGTGAAAAAGAACACAAGGGTAACAGCAAAAAACCTGCAGAAGTCTTTAGAACTTGTTAAAGTCTCTGTTCATGTGTCCTCCAAAAGAAAAACACTGAACAAGGATAGTGTTCATGGAAGGACACCTCGAAGAAACCACTGCTCTCCAAAAAAACATTGCTGTACGTCTCAAGTTTGCAAAAGTTCACCTGGATATTTTACATTGTTTCTGGGACAATGTTCTGGGGACAGATGAGGCAAAAGTTGAACTTTTTGGCAGAATGCTTGGTGGAAAAAGGGCACTGCGTACCAATACCAAAACTTCATCCCAGCTGTGAAGCATGGTGGAAGGAATGTCAGGGCCTGGACAGCTTGCAGTCATTGAGAGAAGAATGAATTCAAAATTGTATCAAGACATGTTACAGGAGAATGTCAGGGTAGCCATCCGTCACCTGAAGCTTAATAGAAGTTGAATGATGCAACAAGATAAAGATCAGAAACAGAAGAGTAATTCAATAACAGAATGGATTAAAAAGAAGAAAATTTGTGTTTTGGAATGGCCAATTCAGAGTCCAGACTTTAACCCAATTGAGATGCTGTGGCATGACCTGAAGAAGGTTGTCCATGCAAAGCATTCCAGAAATATTGGTGAATTGAAACAGTTTTGTATGGAGGAATGGTCTAAAATTTCTCACCATTGTGTAAGTCTGATCAGCAGCTATAGGAAACTTTTACAAATAAAGGAGGTTCTACCAGTTATTAGGTACAGGGGTTCACATACTTTCTCCAGCCTGGACTGTGAATGATTAAATAATATGTTCAATAAATACAAGTAAAGTATAATTGTTTGTGTATTATTAGTTTAGGCAGATTGTGTTTGTCTCTTATTGTGACTTAGATGAAGATCAGACCACATTTTATGAGTAATGCTGAAAACCAGGTAATTGTAAAGGGTTCACAAACTTTTTCTTGCAACTGCATATCCATATTAAATACAGTCGGCCCTCCTTATCTGTGAGGGACCCCTCGCAGATACCAAAAACGCGGATGCTCAAGTCCCTTAGTTTTAACTGACATGTGGCTGTTGTGTTTTACTATTTATTGTTATGTTTATTATTTAGTGTTGCGTTTGTTATGTTATGATTGCACTGCTCCTGGGAAACGCTGTCTCATTCTGCCCTGCAGAGCTGATGTACGGTTAGATGGCAATAAAGTTTTTGAATCTTGAATCTTAACCTGTGTCAGTGCGGGTGGACTTTAGGACCCAGGGTAGCTCCAGACCTTATTTAACCTGTCTCAGTGCCAGTGGACTTTAGGACTCAGGGCAGCACAGGACCCGCTTCCTGCAGTGTTACTGCTCCGTTGACGGAAAGCGATCATGATTGAAAATAAAGTGGAAATAATAAACGATTGGAAAGAGCTGAAACGCCATAGGTCATTGGAAAAGCATTAGTCGGTCAACGATCTGGACAATTTTAAAGGACAAACGTTTGCTGGAGAGAGAACTTCCGGTTTTTTAAATCCCAATCAGCGGTAACCTACGCACATCCTCCTGTATACTTTAAATCATCTCGAGATTACTTATAATACCTAATACAATGTAAATACTATGTAAATAGTTATTATACTGTATTGTTTAGGGAATAATGACAAGGAAAAAAGTCTGTACATGTTCAGTACAGATGCAACCATCGTAGCTATTTTGGGAATGCTGATGCCACCTTGATGTAACTAGTAGAGTGAATGGGGAGAACCAGTGGATGTGGTATATTTGGATTTTCAAAAGGCTTTTGACAAAGTCCCACACAGGAGATTAGTGTGCAAATTTAAAGCACACGGTATTGGGGGTCTGGTATTGATGTGGATAGAGAATTGGTTGGCAGACAGGAAGCTAAGATTGGGAATAAATAGGACCTTGTCAGAATGGCAGGCAGTGACTAGTGGGGTACCGCAAGGCTGAGTGCTGGGACCCCAGTTGTTTACAATATATATTAATAATTTAGACGAGGGAATTAAATGCAGCATCTCCAAGTTTGCGGATGACACGAAGCTGGGTGGCAGTGTTAGCTGTGAGGAGGATGCTAAGAGGATGCAGGGTGACTTGGATAGGTTAGGTGAGTGGGCAAATTCATTGCAGATGCAATTTAATGTGGATAAATGTGAGGTTATCCACTTTGGTTGCAAGAACAGGGAAACAGATTATTATCTGAATGGTGGCAGATTAGGAAAAGGGGAGATGCAACGAGACCTGGGTGTCATTGTACACCAGTCATTGATAGTGGGCATGCAGGTACAGCAGGCGGTGAAAAAGGCAAATGGTATGCTGGCATTCATAGCAAGAGGATTCGAGTACAGGAGCAGGGAGGTTCTACTGCAGTTGTACAAGGCCTTGGTGAGACCGCACCTGGAGTATTGTGTGCAGTTTTGGTCCCCTAATCTGAGGAAAGACATTCTTGCCATAGAGGGAGTACAAAGAAGGTTCACCAGATTGATTCCTGGGATGGCAGGACTTTCATATGAAGAAAGACTGGATCGACTAGGCTTATACTCGCTGGAATTTATAAGATTGAGGGGGGATCTTATTGAAACGTATAAAATTCTAAAGGGATTGGACAGGCTAGATACAGGAAGATTGTTCCCAATGTTGGGGAAGTCCAGAACAAGGGGTCACAGTTTAAGGATAAAGGGGAAGCCTTTTAGGACCGAGATGAGAAAAAACTTCTTCACACAGAGAGTGGTGAAACTGTGGAATTCTCTGCCACAGGAAACAGTTGAGGCCAGTTCATTGGCTATATTTAAGAGGGAATTAGATATGGCCCTTGTGGCTAAAGGGATCAGTGGGTATGGAGAGAAAGCAGGTACAGGGTTCTGAGTTGGATGATCAGCCATGATCATACTGAATGGCGGTGCAGGCTTGAAAGGGCCGAATGGCCTATTACTGCACCTATTTTGTATGTTTCTATGATCCTGATTCTCCTGTGATCTTTAAGTTCTTGAGGCTGTAGTGCTTTACATAGCCAGCCAGCCATCCCTAGCACTAACACTTCCACGAATTGCAGCTTCTTTCTGCTTTATTGTGCGAATGCTCGATTTGTTCTTACTGACCTTACGGCACACTTTGGAATGCGACATGCCACTTTTCAAAAGATCTAATATTTCTAATTTCTTGGTGAGAGATAGCACTTTATGCTCCCTCTTAGCCTTTGAGGAATTGCTTTGACCACGTAGTTGCTTTTTAGGAGCCATTTTTTCCATAGAAACAAAGTAGCGAACAACTGAGATGCAGGGCAAACAATGCTCGGACAGCAAGTGCTGGAGGGAGAACTTCGGGGTTTTCCTGATTCGCGGTTGGTTGAATTTGCCCATGCGGAACTCGCGCATAAGTAGGGCTGACTGTAGTTAAGTTAAAAATAGTGGTGCAAAAACAGAAATAATAAAAAAAAAGTGAGATAGTGTTCATGGTTTCAATGTCCATTTAGAATTTGGATGGCAGCGGGGAAGATGCTGTTTCTGAATCGTGAGTGTGTGCCTTCAGGCTCCTGTACCTCCTTCCTGATGGTAACAATGAGAAGAGAGCATACCCTGGGTGATGGGGGTCCTTAATAATGAATGCTGCCTCTCTGAGGCACCGCTCTTTGAAGATGCCTTGAATACTAAGGAGGCCAGTACCTGTGATGGAGCTGACTATTTTTAAACGTTTCTGTAGCTTATTTGATACTATGCAGCAGTCCCATTTACCAGGCAGTAATGCAGTCTGTCAGATTGGGCAGATCGAGTTTGGGGGTTGATGCTCTTTTGTGCTATATTATTTATTTGCGTGAGGGAGAGGTTGTTTGGGGGGCGATTGATGTTTTAGTTATTTGTGTGGGGGGGTCAATGTTCTTGCTCTGTTTTGTGTGGGAGAGAGGGTTTAGGGGTTGATGATAGGGAAGCAGTTTGTTTTTGTGGGGGGGTTGGTTTGATATTTCTGAATGACTTTCATGTTCTTTCATTGTTTCATGGCTATCTGGAGAAGACAAATTTCAGAGTTGTATACAGTTGATAATAAATGAACCCTTGAACCTTTGTTCTTCAGGGTAGATCTCTAGAAGTTTTAGTGTTTTAGGTGACAAAACCAAATCTTCTCAAACTCAGAATGAAATGTAACCGCTGTCTTGCTTTCTTTATAGCTGCATTGATATGTTGGAATCAGGTTAGGTCCTCTGAGATCTTGACACCCAGGAAGTTGAAATAATTTGCTCTCTCTACTTCTGATCCTCCCCCTATGAGGATTGGTTTGTGTTCCCTCATTTTACCCTTCCAATCAGCTCTTCTGTCTTACTGACGTTGAGTGCAAGGTTGTTGCTGCGACACCACTCCACTAGCTAGTGTATCTCACTCCAGTATGCCCTCTTATTTCCATTTGAGATTCTGCAAATTTATCATCAGCAAATTTATAGATGGCATTTGAGCTGTGTCTAGCCATACAATCATGGGTGAGAGATAGTACAGCAGTGGGCTAAGCACACATCCCTGAGGGGTGCCTGTGTTGATTGTCAGTGTGGAGGAGCTGTTATTTCCAATCCGCACAGGTTGTGATCTTCCGGTTGGGAAGCTGAGGATCCAATTATAGAGGCCCAGGTTCTGTTGCTTTTTGATCAAGACTGTAGGAATGATGGTGGTAAATGAACAGCATCCTGACAGTTTCTGTTCTCCCCATGACCAGGTGGGTTTCCTGTGGATACTCCAGTTTCCTCCTACAGTCTAAAGACAGACAAGTTAATAGGTTAGTTGACCACATGGGTGTGTAATTGGGTGGTGAGGGCTTGTTACTGTGCTGTATCTCTAAATTAAACATAACCACTGTCATTATTTTAAGACAGATGTTGTAAGATTCTCCTGTTCTTTACAGCTTCTGCCCAACTAATTCCTTTTATTTGTCAAACCACCATCTCCTTTCATTGTCATTCATTGTCAAAACTGTGGCTTTTTAAAATATGTATGCAGTAGATTTGAGAAATAAATATGGTTAGCATCTCTTATTTTCTTCCAATAAGCCATGTGCAATGTAATAACTAAATTGTACAATAAAATTAGTGAGTCACTTGAACTGCATACAGTGCAGCATGAGTAACATCAGCATATATACATTCCAGGGAGGAACTTGAGGTCACCCTTAGTGATGTGAGAGATTTGATTTCTGTGTAGACAGTAATATGTTGCAGCCTTGGATTGAGATGCGAATTTTGTTGCTTATGCTTTATATTTTAATTATTTTCCATGTCAGTGGATCTGTTTTGTTTAATTCTTGAGATAAAGTATTCTTAAATGAAAATCTGGAGGTTAAAAGAACTTGTAGTCTTTAGGCTGAAGCTTTAAGGTATGTAGGCGTGTGTGGGAGAATGAATTTTATTAACTGGAATAAGCAAATATTTCCAGAGACTAGATTATCCCTTTCCAAGTGAAACATTGTATTAGGTCCATTTTGGAGTCATTTGGACTACTATTTGGTTGAATGTGGGGCATTAGTTCTGGATTGATTTGAAGTTGTGGGCTTATGTATTTAAATGCCAAAACCACTGAAATACCAGTTACAAAGAACCATGTTGTGAGCATTTGGTATCTGTTTCATCTTCATGTTTTAATCTATTTTTCCCCTCTCCCCATGCTTTTTTCTTTCAGTAGGAAGGAACTGCTACCTAAAGAAAAATATAGCTGGGTCATAATATGAACAGTCCAGTTAATTTTGGATGATTGAAAGGGGCTTGGATCAGCAAATGAATGAAGGTAAAATGAAATGTCCAAGAACACATAATGTAATTAGAATTCCACTTTGACCAAATGATGCACTTTAGTGTTTGCTTCCTTTCCTGCTTTACCAATAAATTTGTATCCTAATTCTACACTTAAAGCGCTAGTTCAGATAATGGCTGCAGCTTTAACCGTCAGATAACCAATACTGATAGGATACAATGAACCCTATCCATATTTAATAAATGCAGTGTGCAGAACAAGTCGCATTCTAACAGCATATTAACTATTTCAAGTGGTTGTTGCAATGCTCTTTATTGGTTGCTTGGGTAACCTGTAATTTTAATGCTGTTTGGGGGAGAGGGGGAAGAATAAGCATGATGTACTTAAACATTATGAATTAGGAACAGAATGCTACAGCAGGGAAATAAAGCTCAAGCCCATTGTTCTCAGGAAGCTGATACATAATGCTTTCATCCAAAAAATGAGACCAATTAAAATGGAGATTTTCCTTTGACATTTTTAAAATAGCTAGAAAAAGCTGTAACATTTCTTTTCAGGGTTACACTCAGTAAAGTTGTTGTTTACAGCTATATTCAAGATTATTCTGAAATAATATTTAAGCAGATGGAGCAGAAATAATTTGGGCTTTGAATGAAGTATCTCCTCAGTGTAGAGGATTAACATTTTTTGAAGGGACAGCAGAGGACGTTGACACTCTACTGCATCTAACTCTGAATCGATTGCTACAATCACTGGTCACCCAAAATGGGAATATTCAATTCCCCAGCATCAATGTTACTCACTTGAGTTCAGTTTGTTTTAAAACTGTTGCCATTGATAGTTGAAGCAGGTTATGTAACAGAAGAAACAACTACCTTTACAGATAGGCAACACGAGTGAATCTGCAGATGCTGGAAATAAATAAAAACACAAAATGCTGGCAGAACTCAGCAGGCCAGACAGCATCTATGGGAGGAGGTAATAATGACGTTTTGGGCCGAAACCCTTCATCAGGAGTGAAGTAACATGGGATGGTCGAGGGGGGATAAGAAGTGGGGGAAGGGATATAGTAGAGAGCTGGGAAGTGATAGGCTGGAGGGAAATGGGCTGGGGGAAGGTGGAGAATTATGGGAAATAAAAGAGAAAGAAAGGTAGGGCTGGGGGGAAAAAGAGAGAGGAAGAGAACCAGACTAAAATAATAGATAGGAATGAGGGTAAGGGTGGGGGGCAGGGGTATCAACGGAGGTCAGTGAGTTGGATGTTCATGCCGGCAGGAAGGAGGCTACCTAGGTGGGAGATGAGATATAGTTTAGCTTTTGCCAAATAATTTTCGTCATTATGTGTGCTGGTTTAATTCCACCATTTCAGGGCTGAGGGTTTAAAATTGTGTTAACATAGGGTATCTAATTATAAGGGAGGCCTTTCATTATAGACCATAAGACACTGGGGTAGAATTTGGCCATTTGGCCCGTCGAGTCAGCTCTGCCATTTCATCATGGCTGACCCACTTCCCTCTCAACTTAATTCTCCTGCTTTCTCCTTGTAACCCTTCATGCTCTGACTGATCAAGAATTTATCAATCTCTGCCTTAAATATACTCAGTGGCCTGGCCTCCACACTGTTTTGTGGCAACAAATTCAACAGGTTCATCACCCTCTGGCTAAAGAAATTCCTCCTTATCTCCGTTCTAAATGGACATCCCTCTATATTGAGGCTGTGTCCTCTGGTCCTAGACTCTGCCAATATAGGAAACATCCTCTCCACATTCATTCAATCTAGGCCTTTCAACATTCAATAAGTGTCAATGAGATTTGCTCCCCTGCCACCATTCTCTAAATTCCAGCAAGTATAGGCCTAGAGCCATCAAATGATCCTCACATGATAAGCCTTTCAATCTCAGAATCAGTTTTATCATTTTTGTGAACCTCCTTTGAACCCCCCCCCATGTCAGATAAAGGGCCCAAAACTGCTCATAGTACTCCAAATGAGCCCTCACAAGTGCCTT
Source organism: Hemitrygon akajei (assembly GCF_048418815.1). NCBI lineage: Eukaryota > Metazoa > Chordata > Chondrichthyes > Myliobatiformes > Dasyatidae > Hemitrygon > Hemitrygon akajei. The sequence continues at coordinate 71,115,775 of NC_133143.1, read as the reverse complement.
TTGAAGCCTCGACATTACATCCTTGCTTTTATATTCTAGACCTCTTGAAATGATTGTCAACATTGCATTTGCCTTCCACACCAACTAACTCAAACTACAAAAATTCAAATTTTTGAATTTTCTTCCCTTTTAGTCTTTTAAACAGATTAGCAGAATGGGCAAAGAAGTGGCAGATGGAATAGTGTCAGTAAGTGTATGGTCTATGCTTTTATTCTTACTACCGAAGTGCATGACCATACACTTTCTGACACTATCCATCTGCCACTTCTTTGCCCATTCTGCTAATCTGTCTAAAGTTCTCCTGCATGCTCCCTGTTTCCTCAACTCTACCTACTCCTCCACTTTATATCATCTGCAAACTTGGCCATCAGTTCAATCATCCAAATCTTCGGCATACATATAATGTAAAAAGAAGCAGCCCCTGCCCAATGCCTGTAGAACACCACTAGTTACTGGCAGCCAATCAGAAAAGGCTCCCTTTATTCCCACTGGCTGCCTCCTGCCAATCAGCCAATGCTCTATCCATGCTAATAGCTTTATTGTAATAGCATGGACTCTTAACTTGCTAAGCAGTCTCATGTGTGGCATCTTGTCAAATGCCTTTTGAAAATCCAAGTACACAACATCCTCCAATTCTCCTTCATCTATCTTGCTTGTTATTTTCTCAAATCATTCCAACAGATTTGCCAGGCAAGATTTTCCTTTAAGGAAACCATGTTGACTTTGGCCTATTTTATCACTTGCTTCAAGTTACCCCAAAATCACATCCTTAACAATTGACTTAAACATCTTCCCTACCACTGAAGCCAGGCTAACTGGTCTATCATTTACCACCTTCTGCCTCCCCCCCCCCCCCCCCCCCTTTTTGAAGGGTGGAGTGATTCCTTTGGAACCATGCCAAAATCAATTGTTTCTTGAAAGAATTATTACTAATGCATCCTCAGTCCCTTCATCTACCTCTTTTAGAACCCTGGGGTGTTGTCCCAGTGATTTATCTACCTTCAGACCTTTTGGTTTCCCAAGTATCTTCTCCCTAGTAACAGCAGCTGCACTCACTTCTATCCCCTGACACTCTCGTACATCTGGCATACTGCTAGTGTCTTCCACTGTGAAGACTGATACAAAATACTAATTCAGTTCAGTCAGCATTTCCTTGACCATCATTACTACCTCTCCAGCATAATTTTCCAGGAGTCCAATACTACTCTGGCCTCTCTTTTACTCTTTATATATCTGAAAAAAGTTTGGTATCCTATTTGATAATTATTGGCTTGCTTACTTTCATATTTCATCCTTTTGCTCCTTATGACTTTTTAGTTGCCTTTTGCTGGTTTTTTAAAAGCTCAATCCTCTATCTTCTCACTAATTTTTGATCTATTATATGTCTTCTCATTTGCTTTTATGCTGGCTTTGACTTCCAACATCAGCACAGTTGTGTCATCCTGCTTTTAAAATACAATACAAGCTGTTTTTTTTGCTTACCTGAAGCCAGTTGCTACATGCAAACTAATTCCAGAATATATGATGATATTAAGACCCTATTGCAATTAAATGTTATAGCAATCAAAATTCCACCTGATTTTCATTGTCCAGTAAGACTTGATAGGAGCAAGAGTAGGCCATCTGGTCCGCCATTCAGTAAGATCATGGCTGATCTGACCATGGACTCATCTCCACCTACCTGCCTTTTCCCCATAACCCTTAATTCCCCTACAATGCAAAAATCTATCCAACCTTGTCTTAAATATATTTATGGAGGTAGTCTCCACTGCTTCATTGGGCAGAGAAATTCCACAAATTAACCACTCTCTGGAAAAAGCAGTTCCTCCTCATCTCTATCCTAAATCTACTCCCCAAATCTTGTCTATATCCCCTAGTTCAAGTCTCACTTACCAATGGAAACAACTTTTCTGCCTCTATCTTATCTATCCCTTTCATAATTTTATATGTTTCTATAAGATCTCCTCTCATTCTTCTGAATTCCAGCGAGTTCAGGCCCAAGTGACTCAATCTCTCCTCGTAGTCTAACCCCATAAGTATATCCTTCCTATTTTATGTGCCACAGTCCCAAGGAGACACCTTATTGCCTGAAGGGAGAGAGGTTAAGTGAGCAGGGGAGTCAGCATATTTGCATGCCACAGTCCTGAGGAGACATTGGAATGTGTGTAATTAGGTAATTAGCAAGATCCAATAAAAAAAAGTTGGGTTTAAATGGAGTGGCCATTGTGGGAACAGTCATTGTGTGAGTGAGCCAATGTTGGAGTGGGGAGCTGAGGCTTCAATGAGGAGAGGCAAGGCTGCAGGTATATATTTTTTTCATTATTTATTCCTTTTTTCCTTATTTCACATTTAGAGCAGTGGGGATGCCAGGCAGAATAGTGGAATGCACCTCTTGCAGGATGTGGGAGGGTAGGAAAACCCCCAGTGTCCCTAACCTGCAAGAAGTGCATTTAGCTGCTGCTTCTAACAGACCATGTTATGGAGTTGGAGGTGGAACTGAATGAACTTCAGATCATTCAGGAGATTGAGGGGTTGATAGACAGGACATATAGGGAGGTATTTACACCTAAGCTGTAGGACACAGGTAACTGCGTGACCATTAGGAGGAGGAAAGAGTATATGTAGCCAGTGCAGACTACCCCTGTGACTGTTCCCCCTCAACAATAGATATACCGCTTTGGATACTGTTGGAGGAAATGACATAGCAGAGGAAAGTCACAGCAGTGTGCCACGGAGTCTGACTCTGCGACTCAGAAGGGAAGGGGTGGGGAAGTGGAAGAGACTAATTGTAGTGATGGGGGATTTGTTGGTTAGAGGGACAGAAAGGAGGTTCTTTGAATGAAAATGAGATTCTGCATGGTTTGTTGCCTCCTGGGTGCCAGGGTCAGGAGCATCTCAGATCAAGTCCTCAGTATTCTTAAGTAGGAGGGTGAGCAGTCAGAGGTCGTAGCCCATATCAGTACTGTTATGACCTCAGCCCCCTCCTTTGTGAGAATCGCGAGAGAGAGAGAGAGAGCCTTACGGTTTGGAATGTGGGCTGGTCGCTCAACAAGACAAAAGCCTTGGACATAGCCATTGTCTTGGGAGACACCTTTGTGGAATAAGGAACTGGCCTACGTGCAGACCCTCAGGGCAAGGTGATGGGGGAAAGATTGCCTCGCCCCCCCACCCTGATGGACATCGACAACCCTGCCAGTCCAGATAAAAGGTGGGCTGCCAAGGCGGGGCCTCAGACGCACCAAGGAGACACCCGAAGAAGACACGATAGTGCTTCCCGTCGGAGCGGGAAGCCATTTTGAAGGAAGCCACGTGCGTTAGATTCCGGATCGGGAGTCTGTGGCTGGAACCAAAGGACAAACCGTTTTAACTAACAACAGGGATTTGCTTCGCAAAGACGACGGGCAAGTGTTCCTTCTCTCTCTATCCAACACGTGAAATGTCAGCGGTTCCCGAAACGGGGAAGCCTGCAGACTTTGAGTGACTCTTATACCCAATTGGACTCAGTATCCCCTAGACAACGATAGAGCTCATTTTTGATTGATTATTACTACACCTGTGCTTTAGATTGAGTTTTGACGATGTATATGATCTGAATGTTTTGTAGTAACCATACGTTTGTGCCCCTTTATAAATAAAAACGTTTGAAAATAGTAGCGCCAGGCTTCAGCGGACCTATCTATCTTTGCTGGTAAGTCACCCGGTTACTGGGGAACGTAACAGTACCAATAACATGGATCCGATGTTTGTTGAGGTCCGCAAAGTGAATTTAAGGAGTTCGGTACTAATTAAAAGGACAAAGCATCCAGGATAGTGATCTCAGTATTGCTACCCATGCAACATGCTAGTGAGGCCAGAAATAGGAAGATCATACAATTTAACAAGTAGCTAAAGAATTGGTGCAGGAGGCAGGGCTTCAGATTTTTGGATCATTGGGCTCTCTACCAGGGAAGGTTGGGCATGTACAGAAGGGATGGTTTGCACTTGAACTGTAGGGGGACTAATCCTAGCAGCCAGTTCTGTTGGTGCTGCATGGGATGGCAGATTTAAACTAGACTTGCAGGGGGATGGGAACCAGAGAGCTGAAACAAAGAGTGGAGTGTTTGTGGAGAAAGATGTTAAGACTACATACAAAATCAGGAATCAAAAGGATGAGGTTGGTGGAGCTAATGCTCTGAGCTATATGAATAACTGAACAACATTAGCTATCCTCCAATTCTCCAGAACCTGAACCTTGGATAAGGATGGTTTCAATATCTCTGCTAGGACCATGCTATTTCTGCATGAACCTCCCACAGCATCCTTAGAAACACCTTTGGAGGCCCTGGGAATTTATTCACCCTAATTTGCCTCAAAACAGCAAACATCTCCTCCTCTGTTATGTCTCTGTCTAAATGTGCAATTTATAGTAATTTGTAATAAATATATGTACAACAGGACAGTCAATATAGCATAGAAATACAATTGTATCAGCATGAATTAAGCAGTCTGATGGCCTGGTGGAAGAAGTAGTCCTGGAGCCTGTTGGTCCTGGGTTTTATGCTGCGATACCCTTTCCTGGATGGTAGCCCCTGGAACAGTTTGTGGCTGGGATGACTTGGGTCCCCAATGATCCTTTGGGCCCTTTTTATCATGTTAATGTGCTATCATGTTTGCTGTTGTGTGCTGGGGCAGCAGGCTGAGGGTAGTAGACACCAACAGAATCAACAAACTCATTCGTAAGGCCAGTGATGTTGTGGGGGTGGAACTGGACTCTCTGACGGTGGTGTCTGAAAAGAGGATGCTGTCCAAGTTGCATGCCATCTTGGACAATGACTCCCATCCACTCCATAATGTACTGGTTAGGCACAGGAGTACATTCAGCCAGAGACTCATTCCACCGAGATGTAACACTGAGCGTCATAGGAAGTCATTCCTACCTGTGGCCATCAAACTTTACAACTCCTCCCTCGGAGGGTCAGACACCCAGAGCCAATAGGCTGGTCCTGGACTTATTTCCACTTGGCATAATTAACTTATTATTATTATTTATGGTTTTATATTGCTGTATTTCTACCTATTCTTGGTTGGTGCAGCTGTAACGAAACCCAATTTCCGTTGAGATCAATAAAGTATGTCTGTCTGTCTGTCTTATGCACTTGTCTCTGTAACTGTCTTGAATCATGGGAAGTACACATTTACAAATGCGCTGGGCTGTCTGCACCACTCTCTGCAGAGTCCTGTGATTGAGGGAGGTACATTTCCCATACCAGGCAGTGATGCAACCAGTCAGAATGCTCTCAATTGTGCCCCTGTAGAAAGTCTTTAGGATTTGGGGACCCATATCAAACTTCTTTAACTGTCTGAGGTGAAAGAGGCACTGTTGTGCTTTTTTCACCACACAGCTGATATGTACAGACAAAGTGAGATTCTCGGTGATATGTATGTGGAGGAACTTAAAGCTGTTCATCCTCTCAAATCCAGATCAATTAATGTCAATAGGGGTTAGCTTGTCTCAATTTCTCCTGTAGTCCACAACCTGCTCCTTTGTTTTTGCGACATTGAGGGAGAGGTTGTTTATTTGATACCACTGTGTCAGGGTGAAGACTTTTTGTTTCGTTATTATTTGAGATAAGGCCAATCAATGTAGTAATGTCAGCAAATTTAATTAACACATTGGAGCTGTGGGTGGCGACACAGCCATGGATATCCAGAGAGTAAAGGAGGGTCTACAGCCTTGGGGGCTCCTGTGTTGAGGATCTAGCTACATAAGACAGGGTGAAGGCTGAGGTCTCTGATCTTCTTGTCAAGCCTGGAGGGAATTACAGTGTTGAATGCTGAACTGTAGTCCATGAACAGCATTCTCACATCAGCATTCTTCTTCTCCAGATATGTAAGGATGGTGTGTGGAGCTGTGGCTATTGCGCCATCTGTCGATCGGTTTTGTTGGTAGGTGGTCCAGTGTGAGTGGTAGCATGCTGCTGATGTAGTCCTTGACCAGCCTCTCAAAGCATTTGCTGATTATTGAGGTGAGTGCGACGGGACGCCAGTCACCTTGGTCTTTTTCGGTCAGGGACAATGGTGGATGATTTGAAGCAGGAGGGGGAGAGGGAGAGAGTAAAAATATTTGTAGACACATTTGCCAGTTGTGCCACACACATCCTGAGCCCTGGGATGACACCTGGTCCCACAGCCTTGTGACTGTCCACTCGTTGGAAACGTCTGCATACTTAAGGCTCAGAGGTCACTAAGGTCACTTTGGCGGTTTTCCTTGGGGATATCAAACTGAGTGTAAAAAAAGGTATAGCTCATCTTGGAGAGAGGCAGCAATGTTGGCAGCACTACTGCGCTTAGCTCTGAAGTCTGCAATGATGTGCAGTCCTTACCATAAGCTGTGTGTGTTGTTGGTGGAGAGTTATGTCTGGATCTTGTCCCAGTATTATAATTTTGCTGCCTTGATGTCTTTACATAGATCATGACTGCATTTCTTGAGCTCCTGCTGACTCCCTGCAATGTACATTCTGTGTCACACGTTAAATGCTGCATGCACGGAACCGTTGATCCAGGGTTTCTGGTTTGGATAGACACTGACTGATTTCTGGGGGACAACATTTTCGATGCACTTCTGGATGAAACTCGTGACCTCATCCGTGAACTCAGAAACATCCTCATCATAAAAGACATTCCAGCTGACGTCATCAAAGCAGTCCTGTAGCATGGAGACCGAATGGTCAGACCAAGAATGGACGATTTTAACTATGGCAGTCTCTTGTTTTAGCTTCTGCCTGTACACCAGCAAGATGGAGGAGTGACCCAACTTTCTGAAGGGCAGGCGGAGGAGCACTTTGTAAGCATTGTGGAAGAGAGAGTAGTAGTGATCGAGTATGCTATTTTCCCATGTGATTTGAAAGATTTGTACAAAATTATGAGGGGTATGCATAGGGTAAATGCAGCAGGCTTATTTCACTGAGGTTGGGCGAAACAGAACTGGAGGTCATGGGTTAAGGGCGAAAGGTGAAATGCTTTAGGGGAACATGAGGGGGAGCTTCTTCACTCGGTGAGAGAATGGAATGAGCTGCAAATGATGGATGGGGATCAATCTCAACATTTAAGAGAAATTTTGGATAGGTATATGGATGGGAGGGGTATGGAAGGCTATGGTGCATGTGCACATTGATGGACTGGGCAGATAGTTTGGCATGGACTATATGGTCCTGTTTGTGCTGTAGTATTGCTGTAGACTATGGTTTCAAAATGGCAATTGGTGATGACAGTCATACATCTACTAGTCTTTTTTCGATTTCCATGGGGAAGTTTATCCCCCACATATTTATTGTGCTTCTCCATCCTCAATAAGCACAGGATAAGTGTCAACCGTGCCAATTTAATCTGATTACATGAAATCAACAATCAGCATTTGGTTAGTCTCTGACTCCTGATCACCACTGTTCACTACATGCTCTTCTCCCTGTGATCACATGGATTATCCCTGTCTCCTCCTTCAATGTCTCCTTGAGAACATAGCCTCAAGATTCGGGGGAGTAGATTTAGGATGGAGATGAGGAGGAACTGCTTTTCCCAGAGAGTGGTGAATCTGTGGAATTCTCTGCCCAATGAAGCAGTGGAGGCTACTTCAGTAAATATATTTAAGACAGGGTTGGATAGATTTTTGCATAGCAGGGGAATTAAGGCAGAAGGCAGAATTGAGGAAAAGGCAGGCAAGTGGAGATGAGTACATGGCCAGATCAACCATGATCTTATTGATTGGCAGAGCAGGCTCGATGCACTGGATGGCCTACTCTTGCTCCTGTTTCTTATGTTCTCCCACGTGTCAAAGGTTTCCTGGTAAGATAAATAGCCTCTGTGTCTGGATCCAGAGCTCTGAGTAGTCGTCACAAACTGGGGCCTTATTTGGTTGCAATAGATGACCATGTCTACTTATGTACCTTGAAAAGCCCTTCGCTCTCCACAAGAGTATTGCAAAACAGCCTTCTTGGCTGTTGGATCTCACTGTTGATCTTATCTGCTCAGTCCACAGGAGCTGACTTCACATGCTAGGACAGGCATGTCCTTATCTCACTGGGGGTATGAAACTCACCAGCTACCCTCACCTAGTTTAGCCCCCCCGGATGAAATTTTGTGCAATGGTGTGGCCTCTCCATGCAAACAGCTACTGGGAGCTACTGTGAGAACCAAGTGTTGGGTGGGGCCCATATATAGTGAACTGCCCCAGAATTGACACAACAAGCTCCTTCACCAGAGGTGTTACCCCTTCCTGGACACCCCATACAACCTGGAAATATAAATTGCCCTAAATGTGGGTAGCAAGCAAATTAGAGGGCATTTAATAGGGATGTCAGGGTTAATAGATGATGGGAACAAAATTGATGGTATTGAGAGTTGGCATAGATAATGGCCTTAAATGGTCACCGCCTATGTAATAATGGAATGTGTGAAGGATGCCAAATGATATTTGGGTTGCTGTTCATTCACAACTCAATGGAGCAGGATGTGAAGCTACTAATGAAGTAGATTTAATGCATCCAATGAACATGCCTTTGAGGTAAGCAAAAGAAAATGATATGCTTGAAATAAAAAGGGGGTTATTTGCTGTCGGTCTGCTCTCTGCATGTGGCATTGGAGACTTTTCATGGTCTCCACCTCTCAGAATAATTACTTTTAACTTAATTAGTTTTGCACTTCAAAAATCAAATTACCTATTCATTTTGGTTAAGTAATTGAAACAAGATGACACAGGAGGCATCTTGTGCAAAGTTAATTCTTTAGTAGAATAATTCCTGCTCTGTATTTTTTGATTTTTTTTTAATGTCAGCATCTCACTTGAGCCTCTCTGGCCTTAATTTATAATTTTTCTCACCCATTTTTTCTTGTTTGTCTTGCGGTTTCGCTGGTGTTGCTAGTAACTCAATCCAGTTTTTGGTGAGGGTCTCATGCCCTCGTGGGTGTGGACTTTAAAAATTCAGACGACAGGATGCAAAAGCACATTCAGTGGAAAGATGATTATTGTGTGCCAAAAGGTGGAAAATTCTTTGGGAAAAGTGCAAAAATATTTACAGCGGAAATATTGGAAAAATAGCAAAAGTGACATGAGAAAAATACAGATATATATACTATCAGACCTTTAGGACTGCAGCTTTAACTCTTCTGTCTGAAAGTAATTAAGGCATTTGATAAGGTTCCACATGGTAGGCTTATTCAGAAAGTCAGAAGGCATGGGATTCAGGGAAGTTTGGCCAGGTGGATTCAGAATTTGCTTGCCTGCAGAAAGCAGAGGGTCGTGGTGGAGGGAGTACATTCGGATTGGAGGGTTGTGACTAGTGGTGTCCCACAAGGATCGGTTTTGGGACCCCTACTTTTTGTGTTTTTTATTAATGACCTGGATGTGGGGGTAGAAGGGTGGGTTGGCAAGTTTTCAGACAACGCAAAGGTTGGTGGTGGTGTGGATAGTGTAGAGGATTGTCGAAGATTGCAGAGAGACATTGATAGGATGCGGGAATGAGCTGAGAAGTGGCAGATGGAGTTCAACCTGGAAGAGTGTGAGGTGGTACACTTTGGAAGGTCAGACTCCAAGGCAGAGTACAAAGTAAAAGGCAGGATACTTGGTAGTGTACTATTCTATGTTCTACCTCACCACATACTCTCTCTTCACTTACCAAAAGAAGACTGTAGGAATCTCTGCCTCTAGGAGAAAAGGGTAGGCCATTCTTCGGAATGCAGGGTAGGAGGGTTTGTTACCATGAGTCTGAACGATTAGACAAAAGCTAACATACAGGAACTCACATCCTTCAGAATTACAAATGTCCATAATGGCATTGCGCAACAAAATCAATCAATTGACTAACCATTTCCAGGAGCCAGCACTCTTCCCCATCCCCCAAAATTAACTGTCTCACTGAGCCTGCCCTGAGCATATGCACTTGATAAGCATGAACTCAGCACTGGCGGATGGGACAATGGAATTAGAATGCTACTGCGGAGAGAGGGGAGGAGGAGAAATTACATGTGACAGATCTGCTCTGTCACAAGGTGATTGGTTGAAAAATAGGGGGGATTTCAAAGTTTTTTTTACATTGTGTGATGAGTGTGCTGCTAGGGGTGGTGGAGGCAAATACATTAGGGAGCATTTAGTAAACTCTTAGATAGGCACATGGATGGTAGAACAATGGAGGGCTATGTAACAGGGAAGAGTTAGATTGAACTTGGAGTAAGTTAGAAGGTAAGCACTACTTTGTGGACCAAAGGGCCTGTGCTGTACTGTACTATTTTCTGTGAATATAAATAGCAAGTTTAAAATTCTGCTTTCTAATTAATTGTTATTGCTACATGGTGCCCAGTTTAAAGTTCCCTTTTGTACGTTTTCTGTAGCAATGCAGCAAGTGTTGGACAACCTCAATGAGTTGCCCACCTCAACAGGAGCGAAGGAGATAGATCTGATCTTCCTCAAAGGAATAATGGAGAGTCCAATTGTCAGATCTCTTGCCAAGGTACTGTGATTGCAGCTCTTTAAATGTCTCCCCTTCCCTTTATATCATAAAAGCATGTTAACTGCATGATAATTTATTAATAAGGCACTGCAAATGTTAAGATATGTTGCAGAAATTGTAGGAAATAGTGATAAGGATCAGAAAAGCAGAGATTTGAGGATGATAACAAAGGTTTGTGAAAGAGATTGACATCAATTTTTCAGTCAGGAATGAACTGTCTCCCATGTTACCAGAGGATCTCCAAGAAGTAACTTCCTAAATGAAGGCACTTCCAAAATGTTTGGCAGGACCCAGCTCATTCAAGGAGCATCAGTATTGACTGAAATATTTATGACAAATGACTAAGCCAAACTGCTGTCTTACAGGATGCCAAAATTGTGAGTCTGAGCATTTGTTGACATTCACAGTTTTGTGGGATGCCCCAGTAGTGTAACGGTTAGTGTGACACTATTACAGATCAGGGTGTTGAAATTCAGAGTTCAATTACAGCACTGTCTGTAAGGAGGTACAAACTACAGAAGGCTATTTTAAGAGCGGATAAACCATTGTGATTGAAGTTAGAGGTGCAATCGGATGCCCATCAACTCAGTCCTTTACTTCTTACAAAGTGAAACCTCATTATGAATGGCTGTGATGCTTCAATCCCAGATGAGCTAAGTGCCTTTTAAACCTGCTTTAAAAGGAAGAATAAAACTACACTTGTACACATTCCTGCTGCATCTGGTGATCTTGTGATCTGTATCTTAGAGGCTGACATCAGAACATCTTTCATGAGGGTGAATCCTTGGAAGGTGTCAGGTCCTGATGGTGTACCTGATAGGGCAGTGAAAACCTGTGACAACCAATTGGAGGGTGTGCTCAAGGATATCTTCAATCTCTCTGCTTCAAGAAGGCAACAATCACACCAGTGCCCAGAAAGAGCCTGCTGAGCTGCCTCAACAACTATCGCCCAGTGGCACTCACATCTAACGTTGCTGGAGTGCTTTGAGAGGTTGGTCATTGCCAGAATCAATTATGATGTAAGCAGGAGATTGACATCTGTTGTAATTTGCCTATCGCCACAATAGGTCTACAGCAAATGTAATCTCATTGACTCTCCACTCGGCCCTGGATCACCTGGACAACAACAATGCCCACATTATGCTGTTGTTTATTGATTACAGCTCAGCGTTCAACATGATTATACCTTCAGTTCTAATCAACAAGCTTAAAAACCTGGGCCTCTGAACCTTCTTCTGCAACTGGCTCCTTAACTTCACCGGGAGACCTCAGTTGGTGTTGATCCCAAATAGCATCTCCTCCCCACTGACAATCAACATTGGCGCACTTCAAGGATGCATGCTTAGCCCACTGCTCTACTCTTTCTATACTTACAGCACATATCAAATGCCATTTGTAAATTTGCCAATGACGCAACTATTGCTGGCAGAATTTCAGATGTTGAGGAGGAGGCATGTCGGAGCTAGTTGAGTAGTGTTGTAATAACAGCCCTGTACTCAATATCAGCAAGACCAAGGAATTGGACTTAAATGAACACATACCCATCCTCATCGAGGGATCAGCAGTGAAAAAGGTGAACTCTTTCAAATACCTGAGTGTCAACATCCTGACGATCTATCCTGGGCCCAACATATTGATGCAACTACAAAGAAGGCATGGCAGCGACTATATTTCGTTACGACTTTGAGGAGACTTGGTATGTTACCAAACACTTGCAGATTCCTATGGAAATACCATGGAGAGCATTATAACTGGTTGAATCACTATCTGGTATGGAGGGGCCACTGTGTAGGATCAGAAAAAGCGGCAAAATGTTGTAAGCTCAGCCAGCTCCATTATGGGCACTAACCTCCCCAGCATTCAGGACGCCTTAAAAAGGGAATGCTTCAAAAAGGTGACATCCGTCATTAAGGACCCTCATCATCTAGGACATGCCCTCTTCTCATTGCTACTATCAATGAGGAAGTATAGGAGCCAGAAAACACATCTCAGCATTTCAGGAGCAGTTTCTTCCTTCCCCTCTGCCATCAGCTTTCTGAATGGAAAATGAAACCATGAATATTCCCTCACCCTTTTGCTCTCTTCTTGCACTGCTTTTTTTAAATTTTAATTTGTCTATATATATATTTCTTATTGTGATTTATAGGTTTTGTTTTCATTATTATGTATTGCAATGTACTGGTGCTGCAAAACGACAAATCTTATGACATGTGCTAGTGATGATACTCCCTGTAACTGCATGGTTTTCCTCTCTCCGTCCAAAAGCATACCATTTAGTAGGTTAGTCATTGAAAATTGTCTTGTGATTAGACTAGGGTTGAATAGATAGGTTGCTGCCAGTGCGACTCATTGGTCCAGAAGGGCCTGTTCTGTGCTGTATCTCTAAAAAAAAACACAAGTAAATATTATTTAAATTAGTCTAATACTTCAAAGTTCTAAATAAATTTATTATCAATGTACATATATATCACCATATAAAACTCTGAGTTTCATTTTCTTGTGGGCATTCACAGAATATACAAGAAACACAATAGAATCAATAAAGGACCACCCCCAGCAGGATGGAGAAACCAATATAAAAAGACAACAAACACTGCAAATGCAAAAAGAAAGGAGTAATAATAAGTAAATAAGCAATAAATATTGAGAACATGAGGTGAAGAGTCCTTGAAAGTGAGTCCAAAGGTTGTGGGAACAGTAAGAGTCTGGTGGTTGAGGGGTTTAATTTATTTGCAGCTGAATTTGAAAATCCTGTAAATGCAGTACTCTTAGTGCACAGTGAGTGCTAGCTACAGGATATGTTCAGCCATAAGAAAGCCATTTTCAGTTGTTCTTAGAAACCAGTCATAATCAGGTGGTTGAAAGCATTTTGTAATAGATTAATTTCTGCATAAATCCCAAATCCAAGCAACACACACAAAATGTTAAGAGGAACTCAGCAGGCCAGGCAGCATCTATGAAAAAAAAAGCATAGTGGATGTTTGAGGCCAAAACCCTTCAGCAGGAGTGGAGAAAGAAGCTGAGGAGTAGATTTGAAAGGTTGGGGGGAGGGGAGATAGAAACACCAGGCAATAGGTGAAACTTGTAGGGAGGGGGGAATGAAGCAAAGAGCTAGGACATTGGTGAAAGAGACAGAAGGCCATGGAAGAAAGAGGGGGGGATGGTAGCACCAGAGGGAGGTGATGGGCAGGCAAGGAGATAACGTGAGAGAGGGAAATGGTGAAGGGGGGGAGGCATTATTGGAAGTTTGAGATATTGATGTTCATGCCATCAGGTTGGAGGCTACCCAAACGGAATATAAGGTGTTGTTCCTCCAGCCTAAGTGTGGCCTTATCACAACAGTGGAGGAGGTCATGGACGGACATATCAGAATGGGAATGGGAAGTTGAATTAAAATGGGTGGCCACTGGGAGATTCCACCTGATTTGGCAGATGGAGCATAGATGCTTGGCAAAGCGGTCTCCTAATATATGTTGATCCCAAACCAATTGGGTTTTTCGGTTCCTGGACTGGCTATTTCCAAAGATAAATAGAAATGGAAAAGAATCTAGTCTCATAAGCACCCTTTTTTTTCAAACCTTTATCCTAACTTAATTTTATTCTCCTCAGCTTCCCATCAGGCCCCAGTCCCTTTCCCAGGTTATTTCACTCTCCCTACTACACTTTTCTGCAATTCTGATGTGTATTGTTAGAACCATAGAACATTACAGCACAGAAACAGGCCTTTTGGCCCTTCTTGGCTATGCCAAACTATTTTTCTGCCTCATCCCGCTGACCTGCCCCTGGACCATATCCCTCCATACACCTCTCATCCATGTACCTGTCCAAGTTTTTCTTAAATGTTAAAAGTGAGCCCGCATTTACCACTTCACCTGGCAGCTCCACACTCATTGCCTTTTAAGTAATTAACTATTTCTACTTCAGCCCACAGACTGCAGCTGTGGAGATGGGAATGTGTTAGGGGTGATATGTGTACTACCTTGTTTGTTACAGGCTCATGAACGACTTGAAGACACCAAGCTAGAAGCTGTGAGAGAGAATAATGTGGATCTTGTGAAGCAAATTCTTGAGGACATCAGCTGTGTCACCCATCACAATGAGTATGCGGCAGAGTTGGCTATAATTCTCAAGGCGCCACATTTTCAGGTGCGGGTTGCAATTGTGTAGTTTTTCTTTCTTGGTTTTCTCTATGAACATAAATTGTATGAAAGACTAATAATACAGTGTACCAATGATTTTGACAAATCATTAAGTGAAAGACTTGTTTCTAAGGTACTGAAGGAAAGCTTACAAGCTGCTTCCAGTGTCTGTATGTCTTGAAAGTGTGTATAATATTGTGATGCTGCTAAAGGTACTAAATATTTAGAAAAGAAATTGCTTTAATGTCTAATTTAATTAAAGTAAATTAGCTAATCTGTGCGTTACAGAAGAGCATGCATCATAATACAGTAGTCTCTGCTTTATTATTTCGTATGTTGTTATGACACATTATTGCACATTTTTTAATCTTATTTATTTATGAGATGTGAGTGTCGCCAGCTAAGCCAGCACTTATTGCCCATCCCTAGTTGCCCACGAGAAGGTAATGATGAGCTGCCTTCTGGAACCACCACAGTCCCTGAGGTGTAGGTACAGTCATAGTGCTATAGGGAGGGAATTCCATGATTTTAACCCAGCGACAATGAAAGAATGGCATTATGTTTCGAAGTCAGGATGGTGAGTGACTTGGAGGAGGATTTCCAAGTAATAGTATTTCTAGGTATCTGCTCTTCTCATCCTACTGATGGTAATAGTCATGGGTCTGGAAGGGTCTGCCTTAGGAACTTTGGTGTGTTGTTTCAGTACATCTTGTAGATAGTACACATTGCTGCAACTGTTTTCAATGGTGGAGGGATTGGATGCTTGTGGAATGGATACCAATCAAGTGAGCTGCCTTGTACTGGATGGTGTCAAGCTTCAGCGGCCTTTTGGACCTGGTGTTACTTTAATTTTTAAATTTAATTTTGAGGCACAATTTTTGATTAGGGCACATGGATAACAGAGCGACTATCTACCGTCACCAGATACTGCTACAATACAGAGATCACCCAAAAACAAACCTTCATGAAGATCTGCTGGTTAAATTACACGGCCTCGGCTTGCTGAGGGGAGCGGGCCTACAGTCCTCGGAGTCGCTTGATGCTGATGGCTGGAGGAAGCGGAAGCGAAGAAAGCGGGCAAGGGTCCGTGCCAGGCAAAAAGCAAACCCTAGCCGGCTGGCTCTCCCATCCATTCTGCTCTCTAATGTCTGCTCCCTGGACAATAAATTTGACTACATCCAACTCCAACGAAACACTCGGTGGGAGTATAGAGTCTGCTGTGCGTATGTTTTCACAGAAAGGTGGCTCACCGACGGAATCCCGGACGCCGCCATTCAGCTGGACGGGCTCGCCTTGTTTCGAGTGGACAGGGATGCAGCTCTTTCTGGTAAGACTCGCGGTGGTGGCTTGTGTGTTTACATCAATACAGAATGGTGCAAGAACTCTGCCCTGGTTTCCAGATACTGCTTATTGCTAGTGGAGTTTGTGACTGTTAGATGCAGACCATTTTATTTACCACGGGAATTCACCACTGTCCTTATAGTCGATGTCTACATTCCCCCCCCAGCACTAATGCTAAAGAGGCGCTCTGTGAACTGTATGGGGGTATTAGCGAACTGTAGAACACACACCCTGATGGACTGTTTAGTCTCGCTGTAGATTTTAACCACGCGAACCTCAAGTCAGTTCTCCCCAAATTCCATCAGTATGTGGACTTTGCAACAAGGGGGGAGAACGCATTGGACCTTGTTTACACAAATGTCCCCAACGTGTACCAGGATGAGCCCCGCCCCCACCTCGGTTACTCAGACCACATCTCTGTTATGCTCATCCCAGCATACAGACCGCTCGTCAGGTGCTCCAGACCAGTTCAGCAAACTAGCTACATCAGCAAATGCATCAATGACGTCACTGTGTCCAAGACCATCATTACACGTGCTAACCAGAAGCCTTGGATGACCACGGAGGTTTGTGCGCTGCTGAGGACCCGTGACTTCGCCTTCAGAGCAGGCGATAAGGCAGCCCTAACAACAGTGAGGGCCAGACTGTCCCGGGCCATCAGAGAGGCAAAGTGTGCACACGCCCAGCAAATCCACAGCCACTTCCAGGACAACTGTAACATGCGGCGCATGTGGAAGGGCATTTAGGACGTCACCAACTACAGGACAACATCACCTGATTGTGCGGGTGATGCCTCCCTCCCAGGTGTGCTGAACAACTTCTACGCTCATTTTGAGGTGGAAAACGACGTGGCGGCGAGTAAGTCCACCCCTCCTCCAAATGACCAGGTGCTATGTCTCACCATGGCCGCTGTGAGGAGAACCCTGTGCAGGGTCAACCCATGGAAGACTGTTGGAGCAGACAATATTCCTGGCAGATTGCTTAGAGGATGTGCAGACCAGCTAGCAGATGTTCTCACTGACATCTTCAGCATCTCCCTGAGCAGCGCCGTCGTTCCAACATGCTTCAAGGCTGCCACCATCGTCCCTGTGCCGAAGAAGTCTTCAGTGTCCTGCCTCAATGAATACCGTCCCAATGCAGTCACATCCATCATCATGAAGTGTTTCGAGAGGCTCGTCATGAGGCACATCAAGACCCTGCTGCCCCCCTCACTGGACCCCCTGCAGTTCGCATACCGTCCCAACTTTTCAACATATGACGCCATTGCCATCACCCTCCACCTGGACCTAACCCACCTGGACAAAAAAGACATGTATGTTTGAATGCTGTTCATAGTCTTCAGTTCAGCATTCAACACAACCATTCCTCAGAAACTGATTGGAAAGCTGAGCCTACTGGGCCTGAACACCTCCCTCTGCAACTGGATCCTAGACTTCCTGACTGGAAGACCTCAGTCAGTCCGGATTTGAGGCAGCATCTCCGACACCATCACATTGAGAGCGGGGGCCCCCAAGGCTGTGTGCTCAGTCCACTGCTGTTCACTCTGCTGACCCATGACTGTGCTGCAACACACAGCTCGAACCACATCGTCAAGTTCGCCGATGACATGACCGTGGTGGGTCTGATCAGCAAGAATGACGAGTCAGCATACAGAAAGGAGGTTCAGTGACTGGTGCAGAGCCAACAACCTGTCTCTTAATGTGAACAAAACAAAGGAGATGGTTGTTGACTTCAGGAGAGCACGGAGCGACCACTCTTCGCTGAACATTGATGGCTCCTCGGTAGAGATTGTTAACAGCATCAAATTTCTTGATGTTTACCTGGCGGAGAATCTCACCTGGTCCATCAACACCAGCTCCATAGCAAAGAAAGCCCAGCAGCATCTCTACTTTCTGCAAAGTCTGTGGAAAGTCAATCTCCCACCCTCCATCCTCATCACATTCTACAGGGGTTGTATTGAGAGCATCCTGAGCAGCTGCATCACTGCCTGGTTTGGAAATTGCAAGACCCTGCAGTGGATAGTGAGGTCAGCTGAGAAGATCATCGGGGTTTCTGTTCCCGCCATTACAGACATTTACACTACACGCTGCAACCGCAAAGCAAACAGCATTGTAAAGTATCCCATGCACCCCTCATACAAACCCTTCTCCCTCCTGCCATCTGGGAAAAGGCACCGAAGTATTCAGGCTGTTACGACCAGACTATGTAACAGTTTCTTCCCCCAAGCCATCAGACTCCTCGATACCCAGAGCCTGGACTGACACCAACTTACTCTCCTCTACTGTGCCTATTGTCTTGTTTATTATTAATTGTATTGCCTGTACTGTTTGGTGCACTTTATGCAGTCCTGGGTAGGTCTGTAGTCTAGTGTAGTTTTTTTTCTGTTTTTACATAATTCAGTGTAGTTTTTGTACTGTTTCATGTAGCACCATGGTCCTGAAAAAGATTGTCTCATTTTTACTGTGTACTGTACCAGCAGTTATGGTCAAAATGACAATAAAAGGTGACTTTCCTTGACTTGACTTGAGTGTTGATGGAGCTGCACTCATCCAGGCAAGTGGCGAGTATTCCATTACAGTCCTGACCTGAGCCTTGTAGCTGGTGGACAGGCTTTGGGGATTCAGGAGGTGAGTTACAAGCCGCATGATTCCGAGCCTTTGACCTGCTCTGGTAGCCACAGTGCTTATGTGGCTAGACCAGTTCAGTTTCCTGTCAGTGGTAACCCCAGGATTTTGAAAGTAGGGGATTGAATGATGATGAAGCCACTGAATGTTAAGGGACAATGGTTAGAGCCTCTCTTGATGGAGATGGTCATTGCCTGACACTTGCGTGGCGCATATTTTACTTGCCTTTTGTCAGCCCAAGTCTGGATGTTGTCCAGGTCTTGCTGCATTTGGGTATGAACTGCTTTACTATCTGAGGAGTCACCAATAGTGCAGAACATTGTGCACTCATCTGTGAACATCCCCACTTCTTACGATGGAAGGAAGGTCATTGATGAAGCAGTTAAAGATGTCTGGTCTGAGGACACTTCCCTGAGGAACTCCTGTGGTGATGTTCTGAGGATGAGATGATTGATCTCCAACCACCATAACCATCTTCCTTTGTGTCAGGTATGATTCCAACCAACGGAGTGTTTCCCCCCAATACCCATTGACTCCATCTTAGCTAGGGCACCTTGATGCCATACTCGGTCAACTACTGCCTTAATGTTGAGAGCTACCACTCTCACCTCACCTCTGTTACTCAGCTCTTTGGTCCATGAGCTGAGTAGCCTTGACGGACCCAAACTAGGCATCCATAAGCAGGTTATTGCCGAGTAGGTGCTCCATGATAGCATTGTTGATAACCCCTTCCATTACTTTGCTGATGAGAGTGGACTGTAAGGGTGGTGATTGGTTGGATTGGACTTGTCCTGCTTGGGCAATTTTCCATGTTGCTGGGTAGATGTCGGTTTTGTAGCTGTACTGGAACAGCTTGGCTAGTGATGCAGCATGTTCTGGAGCACAAGTCTTCAGGACTGGTGCCGGGATTTTGTCTGGGGCTCATAAGCTTTGCAGTATCCAGTGTTTTCAGCCGTTTATTGATATCATGTGGAGTGAATCGGATTGGCTGCATACTGACATATGGGATACTGGGGACTTCTGGAGGAGACCAAGCTGGATCAGCTACTTAGCACTTCTAACTGAAGATTGTTGCAAATGCCTCAGCCTTATCTTTTGCACAGGTGTGCTGGGCTCTTCTGTTGTTGAGGATGGGGAATATTTGTGGAGCTTCCTCCTCCAGTGAGTTGTTTGATTGTCCACTACTATTCACAGCTGGATGTGGCTGGACTACAGAGCTTAGATCTGATCTGTTGGTTGTGGGACCACTTAGCTCTTTCTATTGCTTATGGTGTTTGGCATGCAAGTAGTCCTATATTGTGGCTTCACCAGGGTGATGTCTCATATTGAGGTATACCTGGTGTTGTTCTCAGCATGCCCTCCTGCACTCTTCGTTGATCTCCTGGCCTGGTGGTAATGTTACAGTGGGTGAGGTTACAGATTGTAGTTGAACACAATTCTGCTGCTGCTGATGGCCAGTAGTGCTCATGGATGCCCAGTCTTGGGCTGCTAGATCTGTTCGAAGTCTATCCCTTCTAGCACGGTGGAGGGTTTCTTCAATATGGAGAATTTAGTCTCAATTCTTCAATTTAGTCTCCACAAAAAATGCAGTGGTCACTTCTACCAATACTGTCATGGACAGATGCTTCCACAGCAGGCAGGTTGGTGAGAATGAGATCCAAGTGTGTTTTTCCCTCTTGTTGTTTCCCTCACCACCTGCTGTAGTCCCAGTCTAGTAGCTATGTCCAGGTGGACCCAACCAGCTCGGTCTGTGGTGGTATTGTTGAGCCACTTTTTGTGATGGACATTGAAGTCCCCCACCCAGAGTACGTTCTGTGCCCTTGCCGCCCTCAATGCCTCCTCCAAGTGCTTCTCAACATGGAGTAGTACTGATTCATCAGCCGAGGGAGGACGGTATCTGCTAATCACCAGGAGGTTTCCTTGCCCATGTTTAACCTGGTGCCATGAGAGTTTATGGGGTTCAAAGTCAATGTTGAGAGTTGCTAGGGTGATGCTGGAGTCTGGAATATTAACTGTAAGGTATGATTCAGTCAGTGCAACTGTATCAGGCTGTTGCTTGACTAGTCTGTGAGTCAGCTCTCTCAACTTTGGCATGTCCCAGATGTTAGTAAGGAGGACTTTGCAGGGTCGATAGAGCTGGTTTTGCTGTTGTTGTTTCTAGTTCCTAGGTCGATTCTGGGTTATCTGTCCAGGTTTATTTCCTATTATTTTCTTTTTAGCGAATACAACTGAATGGCATGCTAGGCCATTTCTGAGGGCATTTAAGAGTCAACCACATTGCTGTGGGTCTGGAGTCACATATAGGCCAGATGAAGTAAAGATGGCAGGATTCCTCCCTTAAAGGGCATCAGTGAACCAAATGGGTTTTTATGACAATTGACATGGTTTCATGATCATCAGATATTTTTATTGAGTTCATGGTGGGATTCGAACTCGTATCCCCAGCTTATAAATTGGGTCTCTGGATTACTGATCCAGTGGTAATTACTACTACACCAAATTTCCCCCTGTTATTATTGTGTATATTAAACGCCACTGGCACAGAGTCTGGCCCTGTAGCTTAGAGGGGTAGGGAAAGGAAGAGGATGGCAGCAGTGATAGGGGACTCTATAGTTAGGGGTTCAGACAGGCGATTCTGTGGACGCAGGAAAGAAACTCAGATGGTAGTTTGCCTCCCGGGTGCCGGGGGGATGTTTCTGATTGTGTCCACGATATCTTGAAGTGGGAAGATGAACAGCCAGAGGCCGTGGGACATAATTGGTACCAGCAACATAGGTAGGAAAAGGGAGGAGGTCCTGAAAGCAGACTAAAGGGAGTTAGGGAGGAAATTGAGAAGCAGGACCTCAAAGGTGAGTATAGGAATAGAATGAGGTTGAGGATAAATGCGTGACTGAGGGATTGGAGCAGGGGTCAGGGATTCAGACTTCTGGATCATTGGGGCCTCTTCTGGGGCAGGTGTGACCTGTACAAAAAGGATGGGTTGCAATTGAATCTGAGGGGGACAAATATCCTTGCGAGGAGTTTTGCAAAGGCTATTGGGGAGAGCTTGAACTAGAATTGTGGGGGGGGCGTGGGCACTGAACTGAAGTGACGGAGGAAAGGAAGGTTGGCTCACAAATAGAGAAAGCTTGGAGACAGTGTGCAAGGGAGGATAGTCAGGTGATAGAGAAGAGACACACTCAGACTGATGGTTTGAGATGTGTCTATTTTAATGTGAGGAGTATTATGAATAAAGCAGATGAACTTAGAGCATGGATCAGCACTTGGAGCTATGGTGTTGTGGCTATTATAGAGACTTGGATGGTGCAGGGGGGAATGGATACTTCAAGTGCCAGGCTTTAGATGTTTCAGAAAGGGCAGGGAGGGAGGCAAAAGAGGTGAGGGCGTCGCACTGTTGATCAGAGATAGTGTCATGGCTGCAGAAAAGGAGGAAGTTATAGAGGGGTTGTCTACGGTGTCTCTATGGGTGGAAGTTTGGAATTGGAAGGGAGTCAATAATTCTGCAGGGTGTTTTTTTTATAGACCACCCAATAGTAACAGGGACATCGAGGAGCAGATAGGAAGACAGATTCTGGAAAGGAGTAATAACACTGGACAACAAATTTTTTCAAAAGTGTTGCTTCCTCAGAATTTTTTTTGTTTATGATAGACTGCTTGAAGATGAACGTAACTATAATTACAGACTACTTGTATCACGTAAGAATTTGGAGAAACAACAAACTAACTTTTATTGAATATAATGTGTTTAATTGCATAATGGTGCTGATGCTTTGCAATAGTTCAACTAAGTTAATATTTTGTTAATGATATTCATTTATACTCCGTGTCTGAGGCTTCTTGCTTAAGTGTCCAACGATAATTCGCCAGCATTGATAGATTCCGGTTGCCCTGGTATCTTTTCTCCATGACCGCAATGTCCTGGTGAAACCTTTCACCACGCTCGTCACTAGCAGCACCAAGATTTGCAGGGAAGAAGTCTAAAGGGGAATGCAGAAAATGAATCTTTAGTGACATGTTGCATTTCATGGTTTTATATGCTTGAATCATGCTTTCAACCAGCTGCATGTAGTTTGGTGCTCTGTAGATGCCAAGAAAAATTTAAACAACTTCCTTCCATGTGATTTCCTCTGGTCCCACTAGATGTTCTTCAAATTGCCTGTCATTGATGACCTGTTTGATTGTGGACCAACAAAAATGCTTTCCTTAATCTTGGCATCAGTTATTCTGGGAAGCATTTGTCTCAAATATCAAAATCCTTCATAGAAATTTTTGTGCCTGGTAATAGCAAATTTCATCCTTACAGTCCTGAATCCAATAATTATTACTAAAACCTGTACTGCCATGCAGCAGCCACGCCACCTAAGCATGCCCAAGCACACCTGGACAAGATAGGAAACTTTCCAGCTTACATTGTAGGCAACATTTTAATTGACTTGAATTATGAATTGAAATAACAAACAAGTGATTTCAAAAAATTGTGCGTGATAGGGAAATTTCATGGTGATTTTCATGATCAGTAGCCTAAAATTCATACGATACACCTAGAGGTATTCAGGAAGCAAAATCTTTGTTGTCCAGTGTAATAACAGGGTTGTTGTGCGAGATTTTAATCTCACAAATATTGATTGGCATCTCCCTAGAGTGAGGGTTTCAGATGGGGTGGAGTTTGTTTGGTTTGTTCAAGAAGGTTTCTTGATACAATATGTAGATAAGCCTACAAGAGGAGAGGCTGTACATGATCTGGTAATGGGAAAGGAACCTGGTCAGGTGTCAGGTCTCTCACTGGGAGAGCATTTTGGAGATAGTGATCAAAATTCTACCTCCCTTACCATAGTATTGGAGAGGGATAGGAACAGACAAGTTAGGAAAATGTTTAATTGGAGTAAGGAGAAATATGAGGCTGTCAGGCAGGAGCTTGGAAGCATAAATTGGAAACACATGCTCTCAGGGAAAGGTATGGAAGAAATGTGGTAAATATTCAGGGGATATTTGCGTGGGGTTCTGCATAGATACGTTCCAGTGAAACGGGAAGGGTGGTAGGGTACAGGAACCGTGGTGTGCAAAGGCTGTTGTAAATCTAGTCAAGAAGAAAAGAAGAGTTTACAAAAGGTTCAAAAAATGAGGTAATGATAGAGATCTAGAAGATTATAAGACTAACAGGAAGGAGCTTAAGAATGAAATTAAGAGAGCCAGAAGAGGCCATGAGAAGGCCTTGGCAGACAGAATTAAGGAAAACCCCAACAAATTCTACAAGTATGTGAAGAGCAAGAGGGTAAGACGTGAGAGAATAGGACCAATCCAGTGTGATAGTGGAAAAGTCTGTATGGAACCGGAGGAGATGGCAGAGGTACCTAATGAATACTTTGCTTCAGTATTCATTACGGAAAAGGATCTTGGCAATTGTAGGGATGACTTGTAGTGGACTGAAAAGCTTGAGCATGTAGGTATTGTGCTGGAGTTATTGGAAAGCATCAAGTTGGATAAGTCACCGGGACCAGATGGGATGTATCCCAAGCTACTGTGGGAAAGGAGGGAGGAGATTTTTGAGCCTCTGGTGATGATTTTTGCATCAACAATGAGGACGGGAGAGGTTCCAGAAGATTAGAAGGTTGCAGATGTTGTTCCCTTATTCAAGAAAGGGACTCACCCACCAAGGGAAACAACCTTTTCACATCTACTTTGTCCAACCCTTTCAACATTCAAAATGTTTCGATGAGATCCCCTCTCATTCTTCTAAACTCTAATGAATACAGCCCAAGAGCTGACAAACACTTCTCACATGTTAGCCCCTGCATTCCAGGAATCATCCTCGTAAATCTTCTCTGAACTCTCTCCAACATGAGCACATCCTTTCTAAGATATGGGGCCCAAAACTGCATACAGTATTCTAAATGAGGTCTCACCAGTGCCCCATAGAGCCTCATCAATACCTCATTACTCTTATACACTATTCCTCTTGAAATGAATGCCAACATAGCATTCGCTTTCCTTACTGCCGATCCAACCTGGTGGTTAACTTTTAGGGTATCCTGCACAAGGACCCCCAAGTCCCTTTGCACTTCTGATTTTTGAATTTTCTCCCCATCCAAATAATAATCTGCCCGATTATTTCTTCTTCCAAAATGTACAACTGTACATTTCTCAACATTGTATCTCATCTACCATTTCTTTGCCCACTGTCCTAAACTGACCAAGTCTCTCTGCAACCTTTCCGTTTCTTCAACACTTCCTGCTCTTCCACCTAACTCGGTGTCATCCGCAAACTTAGCCACAAAACTATCTAATCCATAATCTAAATCATCGATATATAGTTTAAAAAGAAGCGGCCCCAACACCGACCCCTGCGGAACACCACTAGTAACCGGCAACCAACCAGAATAGTATCCCTTTATTCCCACTCTTTGCTTTCTGCCTATCAGCCAGTGCTCCACCCATTTCCAATATCTTTCCTGTAATTCCATGGCCTCTTATTAAGCAGCCTCTTATGTGGCACCTTATCGAAGGCCTTTTGAAAATCCAAATACACAACATCCACAGCCTTTCCCTTGTCAATCTTATTTGAGATTACCTCAAAAAATTCCAGTAGGTTGGTGAGGCAGGATCTTCCCTTCATGAAACCATGCTGGCTTGGGCCTATCTTGTCATGCACCTTGAGGTATTTCATAACCTCATCCTTGAGGATCAATCCAATAACTTTCCAACGATCGATGTCAGACTAATAGGTCTGTAATTTTCTTTTTGCAGCCTCCCTCCTTTCTTAAACAGTGGAACTACATTTGCAACCTTCCAGTCCTCCAGAACCATGCCAGAGTCTATTGATTCCTGCAAGATCATTTCCAATGCCTCCACAATCCCCAAAGCCACTTCCCTTGGTGTGGGACTTGCAGAGGGACATGCAGGTGTAGATGTCCATGTTATGTATGTGAGGAGCAAGAAGTGCACTGGACTAAGCATTTTTATTGAGCTATTTTAGTAATGGTACACACTGGACACATATATTGTGGGAGCTACGAACTGGGCTCACCAAGATGAAAACGTGCTTACTTGAAAGTCCGTGCAAAAAAAGAGGGAGTTACGTGCTCGATCAGTTGGGGAAGCGCAATCATTGCACTGTGCAATCAATTGGCTGTAAATGCCAGTTCTTGTAATCAATCCAATACGGTTCAGACTATGTATGTTCACATCCTTTCTCTTCATTGGTTTTGGGACACCTGTCAGAGTTCCTGTCAGAATGCATATTGTCGACAGTATACACTGTAGTTATTTGTACTGGAAATGAATGGTTGGATAGGATCAGTCAAAGGATATGTTTCGTCCTGGAGTGTTGAGCTTCTTGGTGATGTTGAAGCTGCATTGATCCAGGCAAGCTGAGATTACATTCCTTGCTTGTGTTTTTGGGTCAGTTGCTGCAAGATATCCAGCCTCTGAAATAGAAATGTAAAATGCTGGACATGTGCAGGGCTGACAGCATCTGTGGAGAGAGAAATGGATTTAACATTTCAGCCTGTGACCTTTTATCACAACACTTTAGCTGCTGAGTCCTTCCAGAGTTTTCTGTTTTCTTGTCGGATTTCTGCTTTTCATTCACTAATTAATAAGACATCTGTCTTGGAGTTTTTATCAATGTAATCTTCATGATCCTCTTCTGTGACCCCTGCAGTGGCAGGAAAGTTTTTAAAAAAAAACTGCTTTGTAACGTTGCAGCTTAGTTTTTAATTTGCATCGAGTAATTCATGTTTTAAGGCTTCTGAGCAAACTCAATACACCTGCTAAAATTTTATTCTGTTGATGATTTGCAAGATACTGAATTACCCAGTTTGTATATTTTCATTTGGTACATAATTTTGGGGGTTGCAGATGATTGAAATTACTTCCCTGTGGTAGCTGTACCAAATGTTCTCTTTTTTTGGCAAGTGCCCTTAATAAATGACAGCATAGCTCCACATTTTGAATTGTCATTGCAGTATGTGCTGTAAACATTTCTGAATATCTGCCAGATGAATTACAATGATGTTGAAGGTTTTACATCCCATAGCACTATGCCCTAGTAGGCATAATCCTTTTATCTTTTCTGATGAAAATCAGGTTTACCAGGTAATTGAGATTGTTTCATTTGCTCTAGGGTCGTTTCTGAGCTTAACACCATCATTTAGAAGACAGGACAAATATCAGAAACCTGTCAGGAACACATGAGTCAAAAAATAGAGATTTCAACTTTGTTTTGAGGTCTTTGTATCTGTTCCAATTCTCATAAAATCAATTCTTACATTTTCTGTTTGGAAAAGTTTGGATGAAATCTGAGCATGACAAATCAAAGTCTAGAACAGTGTTTCCCAACCATTTTTAGCCCAATATCCCCAAAACACCTTCATACTTGCCAATGTTCCTCTTGGGCACAATATACTTTCTGGCACCTCCATAGTGTAAAAAACATGACTACCATATGCTGACATGAGAAAAATGATTCTGCTTTAAATTTTTATTTGTCTTTAAACCTAGCTTACACGGTACCTGTGCGCAGTACAACAGCTTTGATATCAATGTGCTCCTTGAGCTTGATGGTTTTTAGCAAGTGTTGAAATATCTGATTCAAATTGTGACAGCAAAAGCCTTTTGTCCCCACGTGTAACAATGTCTAAGTAGTTTCTGTTCTTTGTGAGTATGTGGTTCATTGCACTGAAGCCTCTTTCAACAAGGTAGGAGGATGGACATACAATGAAGAGCAGTTTGGCTCTTCTCCAAAGCTCAGAAAACTTTATATGACAGTGTAGCCACATACCACAAAAACCGCTATTTTTGAAAAGCAATTTTGCTTCTTCTTCATTCTGAATTTCGATAACTTCTTGCAAGTTCTCTTCCACCCTGCAAAGAAATCGGTTAATTACCCAGTCCAGAATTTCCAGATAATTCAAATCCTTGAATCGATTCTGAAAACCCTTCTTCAGTGACTCCAGGTGTAAGCAGTACTCTTGCCAATCACTGTCTGTGGAAGAGAGTGGCGTACTTTCCATGCAGGGAAACTGTGAGAGCATTCTTCTCCCAATATTTTGCTTATATATTTGAATTTTCTGATTAAAAATGGACACTCCACTTTTTGCCTGGATTAAATTGAAATTCACACCCTGTAGTTTCCTAATGTTCATTTTGTCACATAGATCGTCTAGGTATGCAATATCCCCACGTAGAATTTTGTCATTATGATGAGCTACAGAGCTATTGCTCAGAGAAATTGATTTTAAAATGCTGGTATCCATTTGGAGAACAGTGGTGAGCACTTCTGATACCGCAGACATTATTAATCTTCCACCAATTGTATGAGATTTTCCACACTTTACTGTCATTTTGGAAATGTTATAAGAAGCAATGAGACCACTATCAAGGTCATTTAGCTTTCTTAGCAAATAACTCGTGTATAACTTTTCAAATGCTTCTTAGTATTTAACTAAATACCATAAGCTTATTGAGTAATGCAATGTTAGCATTCATTTCAAGAGGTCTAGAATACAAGAGCAGGGATGTGATGCTGAGATATTATAAGGCACTGGTGAGGCCTCACCTCGAGTATTGTGAACAGTTTTGGGCTCCTTATCTAAGAGAAGATGTGCTGGCATTGGAGAGGATTCAGAGGAGGTTCACAAGGATGATTCCAGGAATGAAAGATTTATCATATGAGGATCATTTGATAGCTCTGGGTGTGTATACACTGGAATTTAGAAGGCTGTGGGGTGATCTCATTGAAACCTTTCAAATGTTGAAAGGCTTAGACAGAGTAAATGTTGAAAGGATGTTTCCCATGGTGGGGGAGTCAAGGACAAGAGGGCACAGCTTCAGCATAGGGGTGTCATTTAAAACAGATGCGGAGAAATTTCTTTAGCCAGAGGGTGGTGAAATTATGGAATTTGTTACCACAGGCAGCTGTGGAGGTCAGGTCATTGGGCGTATTTAAAACAGAGTATGATAGATTCTTGATTGGACACAAAATCAAAGGTTATGGGGAGAAAACTAGGGAGAGGGGCTGAGGAGAGGTAAAAGGATTAGCCATGATTAAATGGTGGAGCAGATTTGATGGACCAAATGGCCTAATACTGCTTCCATGTCTTATAGCCTTATGGTAATACTGTAAGTAGCCTTTACAGGGTGTCTTTTACAGAAGTGTTCCTGCAATCTTGATAGTTTCATGGCTTCATTAGACAGTACAGTATTACAAATAAGACACAAGGGGTGTTGCTGATCTAACTGGAACGGAATAAAACCATACTCCAGGTATCTTAACATTGGATTGACACACCTTCAGTAGTTTCTGTTCCTTGACGGGTTTAAAAAAGCATTATGGGAATCGTATATAGGCCTCTGAATAGTAGCCAAGATGTGAGGTTGAGATTGTAAAGGGAGCTAGAAAAAGCATGTAATAAGGGTAATGACACAATTGTAATGGGGGAATTTCAATATGCAGGGGTATTAGAAAGATCAGGTTGATGTCAGATTTCAAGAGGTGGAATTTGTTAAATGTCTATGAGATGGCTATTTAGAGCAGCTTGTATATGAACCTTCTCAGGGAAGGGCTGTCTTAGATTGGGTGTTGTGTAATAACTCAGATCTTAGGGAGCTTAATGTAAAGGAACGCCTAGGAGGCAGGATTATAATATGATTGAATTCATACTGCAATTTGACAGTCGTGTCAAGAAAACAACCTCTCCCTCAGTGTCACAAAAACAAAGGAGCTGATTGTGGGCTACAGGATGAATGGAGACAGGCTAACCCCTATTGACATCAATGGATCTGGATTTGAGAGGGTGAACAGCTTTAAGTTCCTGGCAAAAGCATCACTGAGGATCTCACTTGGTTTGTACATACTGGCTGTGTGGTGAAAAAGGAACAGTGCCTCTTTCACCTCAGATGGTTGAAGAAGCTTGGTATGGGCCCCCAAATCCTAAGAACTTTCTACAGGGGCACAATTGAGAGCATTCTGACTGGCTGCATCACTGCTGATATGGGAACTGTACTTCCCACTATTCTGGATATTTGCAGATGGGAATGTAAAAAGAGCCAGAAGGATCATTGGGTACCCAAGTCACCCCAACCACAAACTGTTCCAGCTGCCACTATCCGGGAAACAGTACTGCAGCATAAAAGCCAGGACTACAGGCTCCAGGACAGCTTTTTCCACCAGGCCTTCAAACCGATTAATTCATGCTCACAACCTTATTTCAATGTTATATTGTTGTACATCCTATTTATTAATTGCACATTGCACATTTAAACAGAGATGTAAAGATTTTTACTCGAGTATATGAAGGATGCAAGTAATAAAGTCAATTCAATTCGGAAGCTTAAGTCATATGCATCAGTATTGTAATGGAATAAAGGGAATTACAGAGGCAAGAAAGAGAGGGGAGCTTACCCAGGTGGATTGGAGGAGGATACTGGCAAGGCTGACAGCAGAGCAGAGATGGCTGAAGTTTCTGGGAATAGTTCACAAGGCACAGGATAGATATGTTCCATGGAAAAATAGTTTTTAAATAGTAGGGGTAGGCAACTGTGGCCTACCCCTGCCAAAAAAAGGCAACTAAAAAAGCTATAAGAAGGGAAAAAGTGACATATGAAGACAGACTAGTCAATAATATAAAGCAGGATACCAAAAGTTTTTTCAATTATATAAAGAGTAAAAGGGAGGTGAGAGTTAATATTGGACCACTGGATAACGTTGCTGGTGAGGTAGTAATGGGGGACAAAGAAACGGTAAATGAACTTCATGGATACTTTGCATCAGTCTTCACTGTGGAAGATGCTAACAGTGTGCCAGAGGTCTGTGAGTGTCAGGGAGTAGGAGTGAGAGCCATTGCTATTCTAAAGGGAAAAAGTGCTAGGCAAACTGAAAGGTGTTAAGGTGGATAATTAACTTGGACCAGATTGACTACATCCCAGAGTCCTGAGAGAGGTTGCTGAAGAGATGATGGATGCATTGGCCATGATCTTTTAAGAATCACTTGATTCTGGCATGGCCCTGGAAGACTGGAAGATTGCAAATGTCACTCCGTTCTTTAAGAAAGGGAGAAGGCAAAAGAAAGGAAATTGTAAGCCAGTTGACCTAACCTCAGTGGTTGGGAAAGTGTTGGAGTTTATTATTAGGAATGAGGTTTCGGGGTACTTGGACACTAATGATAAAATAAGTCAAAATCAGCATGGTTTCCGTAAAGGGAAAACTTGCCTGACAAATCTGTTAGAGTTCTTTGAGGTACGAACAAGCAAGGTGGACAAAGGGGAGGCAGGAGATGTCAATTATTAGGATTTTCAGAGGGCGTCTGATAAGGTTCCACATGTGAGGCTACTAAACAAGGTAAAATCCTATGGCATTACATGAAGATACTGGCATGGGTAGTGGAATGGTTGACAGGCAGGAGGCAGCGAGTGGGAATAAAAAGGGCCTTTTCTGATCAGCTGCCAGTGACTAATGGTGTTCCTCAGGGGTCAGTATTGGGACCGCTACTTTTCACATTCTTTGTCAATGATTTGGAGAATGGAATTGATGGCTTTGTGGCAAAGTTTGCAGATGATTCAAAGATTGGTGTAGGGTTAGGTAGTGCTCAGGATGTAATGTAAGTGTGAGGTGCTACATTTTGGTAGGAATAATCCAAATAGGACATAATTGGTAAATGGTAGGGCATTGAAGAATGCAGTAGAACAGAATGATCTAGGAATAATGGTGCATAGTTCCCTGAAGGTGGAATCTCATGTGGATAGGGTGGTGAAGAAAGCTTTTGGTATGCTGGCCTTTATAAATCAGAGCATTGAGTATAGGAGTTGGGATGTAATGTTAAAATTGTACAAGACATTGGTAAGGCCAAAGTTGGAGTATTGTGTACAGGTCTGGTGACCGAATTATAGGAAAGATGTCAACAAAATAGAGAGAGTACAGAGAAGATTTACTAGAATGTTACCTGGGTTTCAGCACCTAAGTTACAGGGAAAGGTTGAACAAGTTAGGTCTTTATTCTTTGGAACGTAGAAGGTTGAGGGGGGACTTGATAGAGGTATTTAAAATTATGAGAGGGATAGATAGAGTTGACGTGGATAGGCTTTTTCCATTGAGAGTAGGGGAGATTCAAACAAGAGGACATGAGTTGAGAGTTAGGGGGCAAAAGTTTAAGGGTAACATGAGGGGGAATTTCTTTACTCAGAGAGTGGTAGCTATGTGGAATGAGCTTCCAGTAGAAGTGGTAGAGGCAGGTTTGGTATTGTCACTTAAAGTAAAATTGGATAGGTATATGGACAGGAAAGGAATAGAGGGTTATGGGTTGAGTTGCGGGCCAGTGGGACTAGGTGAGAGTAAGCGTTCGGCACGGACTAGAAGGCCGAGATGGCCTGTTTCCGTGCTGTAATTGTTATATGGTTATGCAATTGCAGCTGGACTTGGACAAATTGGAACAATGGGCAAAAAGGCAATAGATGGAATGCAGTGTTGGGAAATGTATGATGATGCATTTTGGTAAAAGGAACAATAGTGCAGACTATTATCTAAATGGGGAGAAGGTTTAAACTTAATCTGGGAATATATGTCCATAATTAATTTAAAGTGGCAGATAAGATTGTAAAGATAGCTTTTGGTACATTGGCCAAATTTCGATAGGTACATAGATGGCAGGGCTATAGAGGGGTAAGGTCTGGGAGAAGACAGATATGGTTTGGCATGGACTAGATAGGCAGACAGGTCTGTTTCTGTGCTGTACTTTTCTATGACTCTATGATAGGAACATTGATGTATTAAAGGATCTTCGTGTGTGTCCTCATCTCCCTGAAAGTTACAACAGAAGTAGATAAAGAAGTTATATGGCAGGCTTGCCTTCATTGGGACATTGGGTATAAATTTAGGAGAGTCATGTTGCAGCTGTGTGAGACTTCGATCGTATTGGAGTATTATGTGTACTTCTAGCCTATTACAAGAAGGATGTGGAAGCTTTGTACAGAGTGCCGAAGAGGTTTAATGAGAACTTACCATGGTGAGCGAGAATTAGCAATAAGGAGAAGTTGCACAAACCTGGATTGTTTTTTAAGCACTGGGCACTGAGGGGCTAACTGATAGATGTTTATGAAGCTGAGAGACAGGACAGTCTTTTTCCAGGATGGAAATGTCAGATATTGCTTTAAAGGGAGAGGGAGAAGTTTAAACTATAAATGTAAGGAAGTTTTTTTTTAAACAGAATGGTAGACCCTTGCAATATGCAGTCAGGGGGACTGGTGGGAGCTGATACAATAGTGACATTTCAGAAGCATTTTTACTGGCAAGGAATGGAGGCATATAGATCATGTGTGCGCAGATATAGTTAGTTTAATTTGGCAACATTGTTGGCATAGTTATTGTGGACTTAAATGGCATCTTCCTGTGGTGTATGGTTTTGTGTTCGAATTAGTAACTCAGATGCACTCAGCTTGGTATTTAGACGTTGATTGGGATACGTATTGAAAACATATCTCACATTTCATTGATTTACAAGAAATTCAAAATATAAAGTAAATCTATGATTAAAGTACATATGTTACCATATCCTACCCTGAGATTCATTTTGTTGCAGGAATTCACAGTAGAACAAAGAATTACAATAGAATCAATGAAAAACTATGCTTAATAGACTGACAAACAAGCAATGTGCAAAATAAGACAAACTATGAACGTGCAAAAAAAAGGAAATAATAAATAATGCTGAGTGTACGTTGGGAGCACATGTAAATTTCTGATTCCTATATTTGACAGGCAATAATCCAAGCTGGAAGCATAATTTTGGTACACCCTTTAATTAAAGTCTTCAATATGCACTGTTCCAATCCTAAAATAAGAAATGTATAAACTTTCCTTGTCATTAAGTGCAATTTATTAAACTAGCTTGTATTCCTTTTTATATGCAAAGAATAGACTTTTCCTTAGGCACTTTGACACATTAATGGCTCTGCTGGTATCTGTTTTATTTAAATTAGTGACACTAGAAAATGCTGGAATGCTTAATATTTTAATCTTTCAGGTCAATAGCGCTTCATGAAAACTTGGAAAGAGGAAAAGCAGTTGCAGGATGATGAGGCAAAAGATGAGATCCGTGTTGGTGTGATAGATTTAAAAGTTCCATGTACTTTTCTATGAAAGAGCAATATTAAATAACCTTAGCACTTGGGGTTTGTGTGATGTGTATCATCTGTGTATTCACTTTTAATTTGATTTCCCCTGGACCTTGTGGCTTAAATGAGGTGTAACACTTAGATGTACCTCAGGTATATTCATGGATTAGGCTTGTAGCCACTTGGGATTGTGAGAGTGGATAGGAAGATGGACTTGAGGTAAAGGATCAACCATGGTAATGAATGCACAGCCAAGTAGTGTACATCTGATATTTTTCTCTATATTCCTATTAACAGCGAGAAGTAGCAAGAGGAATATATTTTTCTTGATTACTTGTCAATGTGGTAGCAATGGAGCATGAAATTCATAACTGCAGCACCACAATCCCTTCTCCCCAACCCTCACTGCCCAAACTGTTGCCTTCATTCTCTCTGACCTTTGTGGACCCATACACCCTTTGTCCCACTTTTGGCAGCTCTGCGTACCAGGTCACATCTATTCTGAACCTCTTTGTCCTTTTCTGTCTTTCCAGCTCTATGACCAATTTTTTTTATCCCTATTCCTAATATTTCCTCTTTTGTCTCTGCATGTATTTTTGTCTGATTTGTCAAACGTTGCTACCATTACATTTGCAGAGTAGGCCATCTAGCCCAACAGGTCTGTGCTAGTATTTGTATTCCATGCCAGTCTCTTTAACTGGGTCTTTTGTTTCCATTCTCCCTTGTATTTTTATCTTGTTCAAGTTCAATTTCAGTTTATTGTTTTTCAAATGCATACTGTCAAATAAAACAATCACTGGACCAAAATGCACTACACAGTACATATAACTCACACACATAACATGTAAAGTAATATTACCACTAGTAAATTAACAAATAACGTACATTTATGGCCCTAGTTAAAAAGTAAGCAGTTATAACACTGCTCAGTGCTTTATACATGGTAGCAGCCACTAAAATTCTGTTCTTTGAATAGGAATTAATGTGGAAAGAAGCCTTCTATCTCAATTGGTTGTAGAAATACTCATTACACTATTGCAAAAAAGTAGAGGGAAGTGATCCTTCATGTTCTGGCCAATATTTATATCCTCCTGTCAACAGTTCATAAGTGAATTTTGGCACTTAAAGTTTTGCTGAAGCTGTTTTGCTGTGTGCACACTGGCTGCTGTTGAATATAGTGTTGATGTACAGAAGGATCTAAGAGTCCAAATCCATAGCTCCTTGAAAGTGCCTCACAGGTTGATAGGATGGAATAGAAGGAATATGGCATGCTTGCTGTTAATTGAGTTCAAGAGTTGGGAAGTTGTATTTCAGCTGTGTAAAACTCTACTTAGGCTGCATTTGGAGTATTGCATTCAGTTCTCATCTTCCCTTTGTAGGAAGGATGTCAAAGCTTTGGCGAGGATGCAGAAGTGGTTTGCCAGGATGCTGCCTGTATTAGAGGACATGTGCTATAAAGGGAGGCTAGATTAATTACGGTTATTTCCTCTGTCATAGCGGAGGCTGAGGGAAGGTCTGTAAACTTTTACAATCTTAAAGGTTTATAAGATTGAGGCATGGATTGAGTATACAACCAGTATCTTTTTTCATAGAAACATAGAAAACTTACAGCACAATACAGGCCCTTTGGCCCACAGCTGTGCCAAACATGTCCTAACCTTGGAAATTACCTAGGGTTACCCATAGCCCTCTATTTTTCTGACCTCTAGGTACCTGTCCAGGAGCCTCTTAAAAGTCCCTATCGTACTCACCACTCACTACGTAAAAAAAACTTAACTCTGACATCTCCTATGTATCTGCGTCTAAGCACCTTAAAACTGTGCCCTCTCGTGTTAGCCTCTGACTATTCACAAACTAATTAACTGGTAAACGTCCATGACACAGCAATGGACCTTGTGGGACGCTACTTAACTAGCTTTCAGTCTGAGCAGTCATATTTTAACCCCCTGATTTTGCAAACACGAGGAAATCTGCAGATGCTGGAAGTTCAAACAACCTTCACCTTCACCTGTGTGCCCAGACAGTCCTTCCAGGTGAGGTGACACTTCACCTGTGAGTTGGCTGGTGTGGTATACTGTGTCCGGTGCTCCCGGTGTGGCCTTTTATATATTGGTGAGACCCGACACAGACTGGGAGATCGTTTCGCTGAACACCTACGCTCGGTCCGCCAGAGAAAGCAGGATCTCCCAGTGGCCACACATTTTAATTCCACGTCCTATTCCCATTCTGATATGTCTATCCATGGCCTCCTCTACTGTCAAAATGAATCCAAACTCAGGTTGGAGGAACAACACCTTATATACCGGCTGGGTAGCCTCCAACCTGATGGCATGAACATTGACTTCTCTAACTTCCGTTAATGCCCCTCCTCCCCTTCTTACCCCATCCCTGACATATTTAGTTGTTTGCCTGTTCTCCATCTCCCTCTGGTGCTTCCCCCCCTCCCTCTTTCTTTCTCCTGAGGCCTCCCGTCCCATGATCCTTTCCCTTCTCCAGCTCTGTATCACTTTCGCCAATCACCTTTCCAGCTCTTAGCTTCATCCCATCCCCTCCGGTCTTCTCCTATCATTTCGCATTTTCCCCTCACCCTACTACTTTCAAATCTCTTACTATCTTTCCTTTCAGTTAGTCCTGATGAAGGGTTTCGGCCCGAAACGTCAACAGTGCTTCTCCTTATAGATGCTGCCTGGCCAGCTGTGTTCCACCAGCATTTTGTGTCTATTGCTTAGCCCCTGATTTTGCTCTCTTTTACAACTATCTTGCTATCCAATCTATTATTTGTTATCTGTCTCCATGTTTTTTGACTGCAGTTACAAGCCTAACATGTAGTTGATCAACAGCTTTTTCCAAATCAAATGTCTGGGTGTTTATTCTCTTTGAAGAACCTAAGGTTAGTTTCTACATTACAGTTGTTTGAAGAACAGACAATTGCTGTGTTGGAAAAATGAACATACTTATGTGAAGTTATTTTTGGCTTATTTCAGCACGTTTGAAGGCAGTGGTGATCTTATAATGGGATCTTTGTTCCTGTCTGTTATCCATAACCTTAAATCATGGCCCCTCTGGAAAATGCCCAACACTTCAGCTGTAAAGCATTTACAGTATACAGGATACTGTTTTAAAACTCAGATGACTTCAAAGTCCGTTGGTGGCTTTGGGTGACTGGCCAGCTCACTCCATCCAGTTTTCGATTTCCTCCATGCATAAGGTAGTTGTCCTATCTCAAATTATCTTCATCCCCACATTCCTGGATCAGGACTAACTTTAGTTAGGTTGATGATCCAGTTGTGCCCATCTTCAAAGTCGACCATCCATACATGGCAAAGATTGGTCCTGTGTTATATATTAAGAACATAGGTAAGTACAGCACAATACAGGCCTTTCAGTCCACAATCTTATGCCAGTGTTTTAACCTACTCCAAGATCAATCAAACCCTTCCCTCCCACATAGCCCTTTGTTTTTCTATCACCCATGTGCCCATCTAAATGTCCCTAATGTATCTGCCTCTACCATCACCCCGGCAGGATGCGCACCCACCACTTCTGAAATTACACCCCCCCCCCCCCCATCACCTTAAAATTATGCCGTTTTTGTATTTCCCACTCGGGATTAATAATGTATTTATTATTATTTTTATTACTATTATTATTATTATTATTAGCCATTTCAGACCTAGGAAAAAGTCACTGGCTGTCCACTCTATCTGTGTTTCTTATCATCTTGTAAACCTCTATCAAGTTACTGCTCATCTTTCTTTGCTTCAAAGCAAAAAGCCCTAGCTTGTTCTGTCTATCCTCAAAAAGTATGCTCACTAATCCAGCAGGATCCCAGTAAATCTCTTCTTCAGTCTCTCTAAAGCTTCCACATCCTTCCTGTACTTCCTGGCCAGTAGTGAACACAATATTCCAAGAGTGATTTAACCAGGCTGCAGCATTACCTCAAGCTCTTGAATTCAATCCCCCAACTAAGTCTGTTGGCGTATGGTCCAATTGTCATGAGGGGCAAGCAGGTGATGGGACTTACTTAACAGCCAACAGGCTGAGTATCCAATCATTAGGGTTGCAAAATCAGAAAGGATAGCAAATACGGTACTCAAGGTATTGTATCTAAATGTTCTTCTTTCAGTTAGTCCTGACGAAGGGTCTCAGCCCGAAATGTCAACTGTACTTCTTCTTCTAGATGCTGCCTGCCCTGCTGCGTTCCACTAGCATTTTGTGTGTTGCTTGGATTTCCAGCATCTGCAGGTTTCCTCTTGTTTGCGTATCTAAATGTGCGTACTATAAGAAATAATGTGGATGATCTTGTTGCAATATTACAGATTGCCAGGTATGATGTTTTGGCCATCACTGAATAGTGGATGAAGGATGGTTGTAGTTGGGAGCTGAATGTCCAAGATTACACATTATATTGGAGGGATAGGAAGGTAGGCAGAGGGGATAGTGTGGCTCTACTGGTAAAGAATGGCATCAAATCAGTAGAAAGATGTGCCATAGGATTGGAAGATGTTGAATCCTTGTGGGGTGAGTTAAGAAACTGCAAAGGTAAAAGAATGTTGATGGCAATTATATGCAGGCCTCCCAACAGTGGCTGGGAGGTGGACCACAGGTTACAATAGGAAATAGAAAAGGTGAGGCAAAAGGGCAAAGTTATGTAGTCATGGGAAATTTTAAAATGTAGGTCAATTGAGAAAATCAGGTTGGTAATAGATCTCGAGAGTGAATTTGTTGAATACCTAAGAGATAGCTATTGAGAGCAGTTTGTCGTTGAGCATTTACATTAGGTATTATGTAATGAATTGGAGGTGATTAGGGAGCTTAAGGTAGAAGAACCCTTGGGAACCAGTGATCACAATATGATTGAGTTCAACTTGAAATTTGATAGGGAGAAAGTAAAATCTGATGTAGCAGTATTTCAGTGGTATGAGAGAGGAGCTGGCCAAAGTAAATTGGAAGGAGCTGCTGGCAGGTATGTCAGCAAAGCAGCAATGGCATGCATTTCTGGGAAAAAATGAGGAAGGTGCAGGACATGGTGTATTCCAAAAATGAAGAAATACTCAAATGGTAAAATAGAACTGTGGCTGACAAGGGAAATCAAAGCTATTGTAAAAGCAAAGAAAGGGCATACAATAAAGCAAAAATTAGTGGGAAGATAGAGGATTGGGAAGTTATTAAAACTTACAGTGAGCAACTAAGAAAATCATTAGAAGAGAAAAGATGAAATATGAAAGCAAGCTAGCAAATAATATCAAAGTGGATAGTAAAAGTGTTTTCAAGTACCGGTATGTTAAAAATAAAAGAGAAATGAGGGTGGATATAGGACCGCTAGAAAATGAGGCAGGAGAAATAATAACAAGGGACAAGGAGATGGCTGATGAACTAAAGTATTTTGTGTCAGTTTTCACTGTGGAAAACAGTAGGAATATGCCTGATGTTGTAGTGGGTGAAAGAAGAGAAGTGGGTGCAGTTGATGTTACAAGAGAGAAGGTGTTCAAATAAAGGTACATAAATCACACAGACCAGAGCAACTGCACCTAAGGGTTCTGAAAGACGTAGCGTTAGAGATTGTGGTGGCATTAGAAATAATCTTACAAAAATCATTGGACTCCGGCATGGTGCCAGAGGACTGGAAAATTGCAAATGTTACTCTACTGTTTAATAAGGGAGGAAGGCAGCAGAAAGGAAATTATAGACCAGTTAGCGTGATCTCAGTGGTTGGGAAGATGTTAGAGTCAATTGTTAACGATGTGGTGATGGAGTACTTGATGACACAGGACAAGATAGTACAAAGTCAGCATGGTTTCCTTCAGGGAAAATCCTGCCTGATGAACCTGATGGAATTCTTTGAGGAGATTACAAGTAGGATAGATGAAGGGGATGCAGTGGATGTTGTATATTTGGACTTTGACGAGGTGTCACACATAAGGCTGCTTACCAAGTTGAGGGCCCATGGTATTACAGGAAAGTTACTAATATGGTTAGAGCATTGGCTGAATGGTAGGAGGCAGCGAGTGGGAACAAAAGGTTCCTTTTCTGGGTGGTTGCCAGTGACTGCTGATGTTCTGCAGGGGTTGGTGTTGGGTCCACTTTTTTATACTGTATAAAAATGATTTAGATGATGGAATAGATGGCTTTGTTGCCAAGTTTGCAGATGATATGAAGATTGGTGGAGGGGCAGGTAGTGTTGAGGAAACAGGTGGGATGCAGAAGGACTTAGACAGATTAGGAGAATGGGCAAGAAAGTGGCAAGTGAAATACAATGTTGGAAAATGCATGGTCATGCACTTTGGTAGTAGAAATAAATGTGCGGACTATTTTCTAAATGGTGAAAATGCAGGAATCTGAGGTGCTGAGGGTTTTGGGAGTCCTTGTGCAGAGCACCCTGAAGGTTAATTTGCAGGTTGAGTGGGTGATGAGGAAGGCAAATGCCATGGTAGCATTCATTTCAAGAGGTCTAGAACATGAGCAAGGATGTGATGCTGAGGCTTCATAAGGCACTGGTAAGGTTTCACCTTGTGTATTGTGAACAGTTTTGGGCCCCTCATCTTAGAAAAGTTGTGCTGGCATTGGAGAAGGTCCAGAGGAGGTTTACAAGGATGATTCCAGGAATAAAAGGGTTATTATATGATGATGCCTCTGGGTCTGTACTCACTGGAATTTGGAAGGATGAGGGGGATCTCATTGAAACCTTTCAAATGTTGAAAGGCCTTGACAGAGTAGATGTGGAAAGGACGTTTCCCATGGTGGGAGAATCTAGGGCAAAAGGGCACAGCCTCAAGGTAGAGGGGCACCCTTTCAAAACAGATGTGGAGAAATTCCTTTCGCCAAAGGGTGGTGAATTTGTGAAATCTGTTGTCACATGCAGCTGTGGAAGCCAGGTATATTTAAGGCAGAGACTTATAGGTTCTTGATTGGACATGGCATCAAAAGTTATGGGGAGAAGGTAGCGAAATGGGGTTGAGGAGAAGATTTAACAAAAAAGATCAGCCATGATTGAATAGCAGAGCAGACTCGATGGGCCAGATGGCCTAATTCTGCTCCTATGTCTTATGGTGTAATGGAGGCCAATACGCCATACGTCTTCTATCTTGAATCATCCTCACCCCACATTTGAGTCATGACTAACTTTAATTAGGATGATGTTCTGTTTGTGCCCAGATTCAAAGTCATCCATGGGTCCTTTGCTGAACATTAAGGAAATGTTCTATGATAACCAGTTCTTCTTCGAAAAGTGAACAAGTTCAGGGTGTGGTACACTGAGGTTTGAAGCGGCATGATGAAGGTGATTGGTGGGAGAAGAAATTATATATTTAGTACAGCATCCTGATGCCCAATACGTACATGAAAATTCCTTATTGAATAATTGATGCAGTGTTGTTCAGCAAAGGTGGGAATGATCACAGAATAATGTTGAAAGTTTATTGTGAAATGCGTGAATGTTTTAGAAATTTTGTTACATTAATGGTTTTTGTAAATGTTTTCAGTCACTTTTGGAAGCCCATGATTTAGTTGCATCAAAGTGCTATGAAACACCACCCTCAAGCCCCAGTCTCCTAAACGATTCCTTGTGTAACCAGACGGCATCAGGGGATGCAGTTCGTATGATTGGAATTCAGAAGAAAGCCGGTGAGCCTTTGGTAAGTCTCTTTGGGGGAGAAATTGAAATGTGATAGTGGACTATTTTCTTCTTTATATATTTAGAATTTAGTATCTGTGAAACTGAAGTTTCAAAGGACATTTATTATCAAACTATGTATGCAGTGTACAACCCTGAGATTCATCTTCCTATAGACAGCCATGGAACAAAGAAAAATCTGGGTCCTGTTCAAAGAAAAATATCACCTCCCCCCACCAAATGTGCAAGAAAAAAAAAACCAAATTGCACAAATGGCAAAATAGGTTTTAAAAAAAAGCGAAGACCACAGAATGTAAAACACAAAATCAATAGTCCAGGCATATTCAGTTCAGTTTTGCGTTGTGTCATTTGTTATCTGCAGGTTGCCTGATCAAAGCCTCCCAAAACAGCAACAAGTAAAGGAGCGACCAGAAACACATCATAATATGTACTACAGAATACACTCTTCAAACCAAGTTGATTAAACCATGTCCAACATCCAGGATTCCAGCACAATCGTCTGTCAGCATAGAACATGAGGGAGAGAGAAACCATTTGAATGCAGGTCTTCCTCTGCAGAGAGCAGGAGGGAGAGAGACACTGTCACATGCAGACACCTTCTGGCAGCAGTGAGCGAGAGGCTAAAAGACAGTGCTGAACACCTGCTCACCTTCCACTCTCACCTCGATGATTTCAATTTTTCACAGTGCTTTAATTGGTGTGAAACAGAGTCAATTGTGGGCTTGAGCCCCACCTCCAGGTTTCTTGGCTCCAGGCTGCACACTTCGCTTAAAACCAACCTCATCAAATCCCCTCGTAGACAGCAAAGTGCCAGATCGCTCAATTGGTCCAAAAGCCCACCACCAAAATGTAGGTCACAGGCTCTAACTTCAGCAGAACCACGTCTGAAAGAAAAATAAGATGAAAGAATGCAAGTCCAGTCCTGCCGGAGGGTCCCAAAACGTCGACTGTACTTTTTTCCGTAGATGCTGCCTGGCCTGCTGAGTTCCTCCGGCATTTTGTGTGCATCGCTTGGATTTCCAGCATTTGCAGATTGTTTCTTCTTTGTAAAAGTGAAAGTAATTTCTTGAACGGTCTGAAGGATATTGCCCTTGGTCGCATTGTTTGCTTGGTTGCATCTTCCGGAATTACAGTGCTTCATTAACTAGGCACAAAGGAATGCAGATGTTGGAATACAGCAACACACCATCTGCTGGAGGA
This sequence comes from Hemitrygon akajei, assembly GCF_048418815.1. Classification (NCBI taxonomy): domain Eukaryota; kingdom Metazoa; phylum Chordata; class Chondrichthyes; order Myliobatiformes; family Dasyatidae; genus Hemitrygon; species Hemitrygon akajei. The sequence goes on along the minus strand of NC_133143.1, from coordinate 71,073,253 downwards.
ACTCGGTGGGTCAGGCAACATGTGGTTGAGACTTAACATGAAAAGCATAGATAGCCAGTAGAAATTGGTTAGGGGAAGTGTGAGTCAGGAGCTGCCAAGCAATGGATGGATCCAGGTGAGGAAGGATTGCTGGGCAGATGGAGCCAAGTGGGAGTGGAGATATTAAAGTAAGTACACCATACACAATCTCGCGATTCATCTTCTTACAGGCACCCACAAAACAAAGAAACACAACAACATTCTCTCTCTCTCTCTCTCTCTCTCTCTCTCTCTCTCACTCTCTCTCTCTCTCTCTCTCTCTCTCTCTCTCTCTCACTCTCTCTCTCTCTCTCTCTCTCTCTCTCTCTCTCTCTCTCTCTCACTCTCTCACTCTCTCTCCCCCCCCCCCCCCACCCACAGGCCACACACATCCAATGTGCAAAAGAGGACAAATTGCACAAATAGTTAAAAACAAAAGTTTACAAATTATGCACGGAACATGAAGTACAGTGTCCCTGAAGAAGTCTCCAAATGTGAGTCCACAGGTGCAGGACCGGTTCAGAGCTGAGGCAAGTGAAGCCTGTCCAGGAGCCCAGTAGTCACAGGGCAACATCTGCTTCCAAACCTGGTGGCGTGGGATCCAAGACTTCTGTACCTCCCAGCCGACAGGAGTAGCAAGAAGAGAATGGGGCTGGCCAAATGCAACCAGACAGTACTGACTATCTGTTCTTTTCCTCTCAGCAGCAATGATTTTAATCTTGCTCAACACTTTAAACAGCGTGGAATAATGGAGTCAAAATGGGTTCATCTTCCACTATAAGGCCTCAACGTGGCATCCATCCCCAGCAATAGCTGGCCTGGCTGTAGATACACTCTCGGAAGTCTATATAACCATATAACAATTACAGCATGGAAACAGGCCATCTTGGCCTTTCTAGTCCATGTCGAATGCTTATTCTCACCTAGTCCCACCAACCTGCACTCAGCCCATAACCCTCCATTCCTTTCCTGTCCATATACCTATCCAATTTTACTTTAAATGACAATATCGAACCTGCCTCTATCACTTCTACTGGAAGCTTGTTCCACACAGCTACCACTCTCTGTAAAGAAATTCCTCCTCGTGTTACCCCTAAACTTTTGCCCCCCTAACTCTCAACTCATGTCCTCTTGTTTGAATCTCCCCTACTCTCAATGGAAAAAGCCTATCAACGTCAACTCTATCTATCCCCCTCATAATTTTAAATACCTCTATCGAGTCCCCCCTCAACCTTCTACGCTCCAAAGAATAAAGACCTAACTTGTTCAGCCTTTCCGTGTAACTTAGCTGCTGAAATGCAGGTAACATTCTAGTAAATCTTCTCTGTACTCTCTCTATTTTGTTGACATCTTTCCTATAATTCGGTGACCAGAACTGTACACAATACTTCACCAAATCTGCCAGGGAATTGCAAAAGCGCCAATTGGTTCGAAACTATATCCCATAAAGGGAAATTACAGGCTGCAGACTGCAACGATCATAATTTAGAAGTATATCTACTCGAGTATCTAGCAGTTTTATGAGCTGCTGGCAAAACAGCACTGTTGGTTGCCAGTGAGGAGGTACAGGAGCCTGAAGACATACACTCAACAGTTTACAAACAGCTTCTTCCCCTCTGCCATCAGATTTCTGAATGGACAATGAACCCGTGTACATTACCCCACTATTTTTTTATTTGCTCTCTTTTTGTACTATTTATTTAATTTTTTAAAAATACATTTCTTGTTATAATATAGTTTCTTTTATGATTATATATTGCAATGTACTGCTGCTGTCAAACAACTTTCACGAAGTATTCCAGTGATATTAAACGTGATTCTGATTCTGATTAATCGGTTGGATTAGGACATTACTAGCAAAGACTACAGAGTTATATAAAATATTTGAAGGGTTTCATTATTCAGTTTTTTTCTCTATCCAATCTAGCTCCACTGATATCAGATATCCTCTGACACCTTTGTGTGTGAAATGAAGGAATTGGCTGCAATAGCCTGATGCAATTTGTTGGATAATTAGAAATTGTTGCAGTATTTCTCCTTCTCTGGTTGTGATCAGTGAAATCACCTGAGAATCACGTGGAGCCAGCTTGCTCTGATTTCTGATGGAATACTATTCAGAAGGGTGGAGGCAGTTTGAAAGGATCATTTTGGGTCCACATACATTCTTTGGAATGTAAACATTCTGACACATTTTACAATAAAAATGACAACAATTTGATGAAGAAATTTATTTTTAGAATTTGTGTAAGGGGAAGAAATCACACTGACCCTCTTCTAATTATTTGTTTAATAAAATCAGTAAAGAAGTTAAAGTTTATTGTTATTTCAAATGTATATACGTATACCACCAAAGGAAACAATATTAACAAATAAAAAGATGCATTTATGACAAAAGTTTTAAAAGTAAACAGTATAACACTACTGGCATTTCATATGTGATGAGACTTGGTTGGTGGCAGGGAGTTCAGCAGTCTCAAATCCTGGGAGAAGAAATTTTCCCATCCTAACAGTCCTTGTCTTAATGCTACGTTACCTTCTGCCTGATTGAGATTGTTGAACAGATGGGAGGGATCATTGATAATGTTGAAGGTCCAGCGTATGCAGTGCTCCTGATAAATATCTTGAATGGATGGAAGAGGTACCCTGATGACCCTCTTAGCAGTCCTTGCAATCCATTGTAGGAACTTGTGGTCAGATGCCTGATAATTACCATACCAGATGGTGATGCAGCTGGTCAGGACATTCTTGTTAGTACTACTGTTAAAATTGGACGGAATGCGGGGAGGGGTGTGGAGAATCTAATTCCAATGTTAGTTCATTGAAAAGAAAAGGTTTTTTTTGTTGATTAGGATTCTTTTTTGATTGATTCTGTAGTGATCAACTTTAAACATTATAATCTTAATGGGCATTCTTACATGACTGAACAGTACTTAGGGTCTCTACAGTTTTATACAATTTTCTTCCACCCTGATGTGGCCAGCAGAAAAATACTGTGCATTCTACTTTAGAGTTTACCTCTTCTATTGTTCCGATTTAGTCATGATCATGTTCATGGATTGATATGAAAATACTTTAATTCCATGAGTAATTCTGTATAATTTTCATATTATTCTGAAAGAAAAAAATGTTTTATTGTTGCACTGCTTTTGTAGTGTGAGAAAGATGCTTTCTTATTTGCAGTGATAAATTTTGCAGCCAATTTTTGCCCAAACTTAATTTCCTTAAATGGATGCATTTGTGTTGATTTGGTTGTTGAGTTAAGCAACAACCAACAGAACCGCTCTACAGATGCCATAGCATCTGTCTTGCACCTGGCCTTGACACACCTAGAAAGCAAGAACACTGTCAGAATGCTATTTCTGGATTTCATTTTGGCATTCAACACTGTTGTTTTCACAGACCTTGGTGAACAAACTCCTACACCACTGTGCATCTGGGCATTGGACTTCCTAACCAACTGATCTCAGATGGTCAGGATGCACAACCACTCCTCCCTTCACATCATCCTGAACATGGATGTCCCTTAGGGTTGTGTGCTGAACCCACTGCTCACAGTAACTGCATGGTCCAACACCCGGGTGATCATGTTGTCATGCTCATTTATGGCATGACAGTCGTGGGTCTCAACAACAACGATAAGATGGCCTACAGAGAGGAGAGGCCTGGTGACAGGCAAATAATTTCTTCCTTATTGTCAACAAGAAAAATGAGATGGTTATTGACTTCAGGAGAACTCATAATTCACTTTACATCAGTGGTACTGCAAGCATTTTCAAACTCCTGGGAGTGCACATCTTCACAACCCCTCATGGTCCCAGCATATGTCTTACACAGTCAGAACCTCTGCTCTCTGAGGAGGCTGAAAAGAGTGAGGCTATGCACCTCTATACTCAACAGACACGTAGTAGAGAGCATCCTAACAACTACGTCACTACATGGTATGAAAACTTCACTAGGAACTGGAAAGCTCCTCAACAGGTAGTTAAAACTGTGCAATGCATCACTGGCACCAGCCTACCCATCATATATACAGAAAGGTGCTGGAAAAGGGCCTGTAACATCATGAAGGATCCTACCCACCCTGCTCATGGACTGTTTGTCTCACTCCTGTCAGGGAGGTGGCTACATAGCATCCATGCCAAGGCCACCAGAATCAAGAACAATTACTTTCTCCAAGTAGTAAAGCTGATCAACACCTCCACCTACTAAACCACTCCTTCAGACTTGCAACCACCACGGTCAGAGTCACCTTATGTACTGACACTCCTGTGCCTACCATCACTTTATGTACATGCAATCAATCTATGTATATAAGCTATTTTATGTATTTATATTTATTGTCTTTTTGTGTATTTTATTGTATATTTGTGTTCTTTGACTGCATTGGATCTACCATCATGACTAAATCTAAAGAATAGAAGGGCTAAACTCTAAAGTCAAAAACAATATTTGTTGTTCTTTACACTTGTGTACTGGAAATGACATTCAACAATCTTGAAAGGCATCTAATCAACTATGATTATTTTACTTGCTTTGTAGGGTGTTACCTTTAGGGTGGAGAACAGTGAGCTGGTAATTGCAAGGATTCTTCATGGTGGTATGATTGATCGGCAAGGTCTTCTGCATGTGGGGGATATCATTAAGGAAGTCAATGGCATTGAAGTTGGATCCGACCCAAAGGTACTGCAAGAAATGTTGAAGGATTGCAGCGGTGGAATTTCATTTAAGATTTTGCCCAGTTATAAAGAAACTCCTGTGCCCTTGCAGGTAAGAGATTTTACTGAACACTTTAAAATGAAATACCGCTTAGATTTTAAACACGAGATTCTGCTGTTTCTGGAAATCTAGAGAAACTCACATAAAATGCTGGAGAAACTCAGCAAGTAAGGCAGCATCTATAGCATTTTGGGCCAAGATCTTCCATCAGGATCTCTTGAAAGGCCTCTGCTTGAAACGTTGACTATAGATTTGTAAGGATTTATTATATTATTCTATAGCAATTAAATTCATTGGAGTTCATGTTCTATAGAAACATTTTTTTGGTTTTTCTCTTGAGCATTTTATTTTATGTTTGATCCTGGGATTTGTTTATGTTTTAACTTTTTTTTAGTCGTTCAGTATTTAATATTGCGTACTTGTACTGCTGGAGAAAATGGCATCAGCAAGGTTTGGGACTGGCTGCTGCTCTTCACCTTGTTCATTCAGACTGCCATTTATGTTTTCCCAATCCTTGGTCTTGTTTGTCCACTGGTTTAACTTGGAATGGTGAGAGTGGTGTCTGCAGAGACACCAAACCTTAAAGGAGCAGCTCCAATGTTTTTTTAATGCCATGGACCCCTACTATTAAGCAAGGGATCCGCGGGACCCCAGGTTGGGAACCCCTGCCTTAAGGGAATCATGCAGCATAAAAAACACTTTATATATTTTCTGGTAGCTAAATAATACATAATTACCGTAAGCAATAAATATACAGAACCTAAGATGAAGTGAGTCCAGTTCAATGGGAATAGTTCCATGTTGGGGTGAATGAAACAGAGTGAAGTTATGCCCTCTGATTCAAGAGCCTGATGATTGGGGGGCAATAAATGTTCCTGAAACTAGTGGTGTGAGTCCTAAGGGTCCTGTACCTCTTTCCTGATGGCAGTGGTGAGAAGAGATCATGGCATAGATAGTGAGAGGCCTTAGTAATAGATTCTGCTCTCTTGTGGCAGTGCTTCTTGTAGTGTGGAGGGCTTTTATTGTGATGGACTGGGCTGTAACCATTACTTTTTGTAGACTTTTCTATTTTTATGTATTGCTGTTTCCATAACAGGCTATGATACAACCAGTCAGGATCCACCATGCATCTATTTAAGCTTGTTAAAGTTTTAGAAGACATGTGAAATCATCACATCACTTTCATCCACTCTGCTTTCCTATCAGATTTCTCCTTCTACTTCAGCCCTTTCCCTTTTCCATTTATCACCTCCCAGCTTCTTATTTCATCCCCCCTCTCCCACCCATCTGGCTTCACCTATTGCCTTCTAGCTTGTCCTCCTTCCCTTCTCCCCTTCTTATTCTAGCATCTTCCCCCTTCCTTCCCAGCCCTAATGAGGGGTCTCAGCCCAAAGCGTTGACTGTTTATTCATTTCCATAGATGCTGCCTGATCTGCTGATTTCCACCAGCATTTTGTGGCTTTGCTCTGGATTTCCAATATCTGCAGAATCTCTTGCATTTAAGAGTTTACATATTGTTAACTATTGTTAACCCTCAACAATTCTTCCTTTGGCTCTTCACACTTTCTCTAGAATTGAAGGATTGCCATGGGCCACAGCTATGCCTGTCTCTTCGTTGGCTACGTGGAACAGTCTATGTTCCAAGATTTCCCTGGTAATGCTCCCCAACTCTTCCTCCACTACACTGATGACTGCTTTGGTGCTGCTTCATGTACCCATGCTGAGGTCATCAATTTAATCAACTTTGCCTCTAACTTCCACCCTGCCCTTAAATTCACTTGATCAATTTTTGACGCTTCCCTCCCCTTTCTTGATCTCTCTGTCTCTCTCTGGAGACAAACTGTCAACCAACATCTTTTTTTTGAACCTACTGATTCCTAAAGTTTTGATTATACCTCTTCACACCATATCTCCCCTTCCTCAGTTCTTTCACCCCGCCACATCTGTTCCCAGCTTTCCTTTCCAGGACACCAGAAATGTCCTCTTCCTTCAAAGAACAGTGTTCCCCTTCCTCCAGTATTGATGCTACCCTCACCCACATCTCCTCCATTTCCCAAACATCTGCACTCACCCCATCTTCCCGCCACCTTAATAATGATAGTGTTCCTCTTGTCTTTACCTATTACCCCATGAGCCTTCGCATCCAATACATCATTCTCTGCAACTTCAACTGCTTCCAAAGGGATCCTACCATTAAATACATTTATACACCCTCCCCCAGCTTTCTGCAGGAATTGTTCCTTCCATGATTCCCTTGTGCATTCGTCCTTTCTGCACTTATCTCCCTCCCAGCACTTATCCCTGTAAGCAGCTAATTTCTACACCTGCCCATTCACCTCCTTCCTCACCTTCATTTAGGGATTTAGGGCCCAAACTATCTTTCTAGGTAAGGCAACACTTCACCTGCAAATCTGCTGGTGTTATCTATTGTGTCCAGCACTCCCGATGCGGCTACCTCTACACTGGCAAGATCTGTCGTAAATTAGGGGACTGCCTCGTTGAGCACCTCCACTACATCCACCAAAGTGGAACTACCCATTGGCTAAGCATTTTAATTCCAAATCCCATACCCGTGCTGACAGGTCAGTCCAGGGTCTCCTTTTGTGCCAAGATGAGGCCACCTTCTGGAGGAGCAACACCTGATATTCCTTCTAAGTAGCCTCCAACCTGATGGCATGAGTATTGATTTCTCCTTCCACTAAATAAAATCCCCTTCACCTCCCCTCTTCTTCTATTTCCCATTCTGGCCTTGTTCCTCTTCTCAGCTGCCTATCACCTGGGTCCCCTCTTTCTTCCCCTTCTCCCATGGTCCACTCTCCTCTCCAGCCCTTTATGTTTCCAACCTGCGTGTATCACCTTCCAGCTATCCTCCTTCTCCCACCCCCCCCCCCCCCCCCACCTTTTCATTCTGGCGTCTTCTTCCTTCCCAGTCCTGATGATTGGTCTTGATCTAAAATATCGACTGTTTATTCATTTCCAAAAATACTGCCTGACCTTCTAGGTTCCTCCAGCATTTTGTATGTGTTACTCTGCATTTCCAGCATCTGCAGAATTTCTAGTGTTGTATGATTTACATATTGTTAAGTCTATTGATGTGGATCCAGAACTCCATGAAACTTAGATTTCACTGGTAGCTGGAAGTGGTGTGTATTCAGTATTTTACCTGACTATTAATTTATTCCCAAGTATCACTCTGACCCTGCTTCAACATTTTGGTAGCACTTTTCATTGGTGTGCTCTAATTTTTATGAATCTACTATCATTTAATCTGTTTTAGTATTGTAATATTTAATCCTCAGATATTGAAATACTCACAGCTTATTTTTACCCTTTCCTTGTGACATTTCAATGCATATATTGGAGTATTAGAAGGCAGAGTTCTACAGAGCTCTGATTTGGTTTGGGTGGTGGTGTTGCTTATGTCATTTAGACAAAAGGGTGAGGGAATGATCTCAAAAAAGAGAGTCTAACCACCCTTAGCACTTAATGATATTATCAACACTGAGTGCCCCACCATTAACATCCTAGGGGTTACCATTGGCCAGGAAATAAATAAAACTAGCCACATGAATATGGTGGCTATTAGAGTAATTCCAAGGGTGGATATTCTGCAGCAAGCAGCTCCTTTGCTGCCCCCAAAATCTTTCCAAAGTGCTAGTTAAAAACATGATGCTCTCCATTTACCAGAACGAGTTGAGCTCCAGCTCATGTTGTCATGAACAAAGAACTTACTGACCAACCTGAACATTTGTTCCCTACAACACAAGCACACAGTAGGTATCATCGACAAAATGCATTAGTGTTACTTGTTCTGAAAACTTCACCCAGAGCTGTACCTCCTACCAAGGACAGCAGGTGTATGAGAGCCCCCCCATCTGCTGATTCCTTCCCAAATTTAGATTCAGATTTATTTATCACGTGTACATCAAAGCACATTAGCCCTGAGAACTGAGGTTGGATGAGACTAGAACTAGAGGTCATGGGTCAAGGGTAAAAGGTGAAATGTTTAAGAGGAACCTGAGGGGGGAACCTCTTCGCACAGAGGGTGGTGCGAGTGTGGAACAAGCTGCTAGTGCAAGTGGTAGATGCCAATTTGATTTCAACACTTAAGAGAAATTTTGATAAGTATATGAATGGGAGGGGTATGGAAGTCTGTGGTTTGGGTGAGGTTCAATGCGACTAGGCAGGTTAATGGTTCGGCATGGAGTAGGTGGACCGAAGTGCTTCATTTTTTGTGCTGTAGAGCTCTATGGCTCTATGACACTCTGGTGCAACCACACATTCTGGCACTAACCCACGTATTCTGCACCATCCTGACTTAGAATTCCATTGCCACTCTTTAATCATCATTGGATCTTAATCCTGGAACTCCCCACCCAATAGCACTGTTGGGGCACTGTCACTTAAGACCATAAGACATAGGAGCAGAATTAGAATCACTTGGCCGATTGAGTTTGCTCTGCCATTCAATCAAGGCTGATCCTTTTTTTTCCCCTCCTGAGCCCTATCCCCGGCCTTCTGCCCATAGCCTTTGATGCCATGTCCCATCAAAAACATATCAAGCTCTGCCTTCACAGCTGCCTGTGGTAATAAATTCCATAAATTCACCTCCCTCTAGCTAAAGAAGTTTCTCTGCATCTCTGTCTTAAATGAATGTCCCTCTATCCTGGGGCTGTGCCTTCTTGTCCTAGACTTCCCCCATCATGGAAGCATCCTTTACACATCTACTCTATCCAGGCCTTTCAACATTTGAAAGGTTGTAATGAGATTCCCCCCCCCCCCCCCCCATCACCTTTGTGCTCAATGACTCTGACATTACAGTGCAACAACACATTCCGTACTATCCTGACTTAGAATACCATCGACACTCCTTAATCATAATTGGATCACAATCCTTGTACTCCCCACCCAATAGCACTGTCGGAGCACTGTCACATTGGATTTTAACCCTGAAACTCCCCACCATTGGATCTTAACCATCACCAGAATTACCATAGCAGTTAAGGAAGGCAACTCACCACCACTTTCCCAAAAGCAATTGGGGAATGGGCAGTAAATACTGGCCTTGTCAGACACACAGAAATTCCATCAAATTAATTAAACAAAGATGTCTGTTTGTTTCCATTCTACCACTGCTTTTGTTCCCTGCATCTCTTCCTTCTCTGCAATATAAATCTGATTATCAAATTTTCATCTTGATGAACATCCATCAGTTCTGTTTCCAACTCCATTGATTCATACTACCAATTTCAATACTTCATTCAAGGATCCTGGAATACAGCTCATTTAGGCCAGATGCTTCCTAATTTTCAGAAATGCAAAACTTTACAACCTGTTAGAATAATTATTTTAGTCAATTTTTGCTGCTGTCTATAAGGAGTTTGTGTGACCTCCTCGTTACTGTGTTGGTTTCTACTAAGTTTTCCAGTTCCGTACATATTCCAACTACATGCAGACAGGTTAGTGGGTTTAATTGGATGGTACAGGCTCAATGGGTCATAAGGGCCTGTATCTAAATAAAAATAACAATAACAATTTTATTATAATCTTTTGCAGGTCTTTGTGAAATGCCATTTTGATTACAATCCAGCCAATGACAGTTTAATCCCGTGCAAAGATGCAGGGTTGAAGTTTTCTAGAGGGGACATCCTTCAAGTTGTGAATCGAGAAGATCTCAACTGGTGGCAGGTTGGCTCAACTTTCACTTTAATGGAGTTGAGAAATATTTTAAAGCATATGTTTTTCTACAAGTCTTAAAATATCCACTAAAAAATGCAGTCATTTTGACTTATCCAAACCCCCAGAAAAGAATAACACATTTTAATAGAATTTGGGCCATTACAGCTGTGTTAAGACACAGCACGTTACCTTTGCATCTTCCAATAACTTCCTCCGTTAAATAGTGACTGGGAAATGTAGATTTTCAAAAGGTTGTGAATGTTAGACAATAAGACATAGAAGCAGAATTAGGCCACACAGCTCATCGAGTCTGCTCCACCATACCATCGTGGCTGATTTATTATACTTATCAACCCCATTCCCCTGCCTTTTCTTTGTAACCTTTGATGCCCTGGCTAACCAAGAACCTATCAACTTCTGCTTTAATTATACTTAGTGATGTGGCCTCAAATGAATTGCCTCCTTTGCAGTAAATTCCACAAATTTACTACCTTCTGTCTAAAGACATTCCTTCTCATCTCTGTTCTGAATGGATGTCTCAGCAGTGCAGTGTCTCAGAAAGTCAGCGTCCATTATTAAGGACCTCAGGCATCCAGGGCATGCCCTTTTCTTACTGTTACCATCAGGTAGGAGATGCACAAGACTGAAGGCACACACTCAGCGATTCAGGAACAGCTTCTTCCCCTCTGCCATCCGATTCCTAAATGGACATTGAAGCTTTGGACATTACCTCACCTTTTTTAATATACAGTATTTCTGTTTTTGCACATTAAAAAAAATCTTCAGTGTAAGTAATTGATTTGTTTTATGTTTTATTTTATTTATTATTTTTTCTCTCTCTCTCTCTGCTAGATTATGTATTGTATTGAACTGCTGCTGCTGCTAAGTCAACAAATTTCACGTCACATGCCGGTTTTAATAAACCTGATTCTGATTGTATTCTCTGGTCCTAGACTCATCCACTGTAGAAAACATCTTCTCCACATCCATTCTCTCTAGACCTTGTCTATAGTTTCGATAGGTTTCAATGTGATTCCCTCATATTGTTCTAAATTCCAGCATCTGCAGGCCCAGAGCCATCACTCCTCATAAGTTAACCCTTTCATGTCTCTGGCCCAACCATGGGCTTCTCGTTCTCTGGCCTGTCTACTGGCACCTTCAACACCCTGGCCAGCTGCTCCGAGCAGCGAGCAGATCACTCATGCGGTAGATCTGCTGAGCCCATAGTTCTGCTGTACCATAGTTCTTGGAGTCCAGCATAATCTTATGATCATCAAAAAAAAAATTTTAAAAAGAAAGTGCACTTTTGAATGACCCTTGAGAGGCTGCTGTGTTCAAACATGCCACCATCTTCCTGGAACACCGGATCATCAAGTGCTATGTGACCAATGCCTTAGAAATCAGCATCACATCCTATATAAGAATATTCTAGTCTTCTCAAAATGAATGCATTTACCACTGTTCCTGCTGATTCAGCCTACAAGTTAAACTTTAGGGAAACCTGCACAAGGACTCCCAAATCCCTTTGCAACTCGGATTTTTGAATTTTCTCCCCATTTAGAGAGTAGTCTACTCTTTGTTCCTTCTATCAAAATGCATGACCATACACTTCCCTGCATCTTATTCCATCTGCTACTACTTTGCCCATTCTTCCAATCTGTCCAAGTCCTTCCGCAACACTAATATCCCTCTACCTATCCTTATACTGTTTGCTAACCTGGCTACAAAATCATCAGTACCAATATTGACCTTGCAGAACACCACTTGTCACCTGTAGGCAACCAGAATAGACCCCCTTAATCCTGACTCCTTTACCTCCTGCCAGCCAGCCAATCTTCTATCCATGCTAATATCTTTCCAGTAATACCATGGACTCTTATTTTGGAGCCTCATTTGCACCACCTTGTCAAAGGCTTTCTGAAAATCCAAGTAAACAACATCCATTTACTCTCCTTGGTCTATCATGCCTATTATTTCCTCAAAAAGTTCCAACTGATTTGTCAGGCAAGATTTTTCTTTAAGGGAACCACACTGGCTTCAGCCTACTTTATCATGTGCCTCCAAGTACCCCCAAACCTCTTCCTTAATAATGGACTCCAAGATCTTCCTAACCATTGAAGACAGGCTTAACTGGCTTATAATTTCCTTTCATCTGCCCAAATTGCACGTTGCCTTTTTTTTGTTGTGTAACTGCAGTGGCCAACTTAGAAGGCACATTGAATATTGATGTTTATTGTTGGAGGATTTGAGTCCAAGAATCAAAACGCCTTACAACAGTTATTGCCCTTTGGTGAGGATGTGCCTGGATGGATGATGGTGTGAATTTTTACTCATTGTAAATAAAATAGAATATATATGCTCAGGGACAGGGGTTCCCAAACTTTTTTATGTCATGGACAAATGCCATTAAATGGGGGCATCTGTGGATCCCAGATTGGGAATCCCTGCTGTAAAGGGAGTGCAGCAGAAGGTCACCAGCAGGCTCCTGAAATGAGTGGGAGGCAGCAGAAAGGAAACTATAGACCTGTTAGCCTGACATCAGTGGTTGGGAAGTTGTTGGAATCGATTGTTAGGGATAAGATTATGGAATATCTGGAGGCACGTGACAAGATAGGCCAAAGCCAGCATGGTTTCCTGAAAGGAAAATCCTGCCTGGCTAACATACTATAATTTTTTTGAGGAAATTACAGGCAGGCTAGACAAAGGAGATGCAGTAGATATGCATCTTGGATTTTCAGAAGGCCTTTGACAAAATGCTGCACATGAGGCTGCTTAGCAAGATAAGAGCCCATGGAATTACAGGGGAGTTACTAGCATGGGTGGAGCATTGGCTGATTGGCAGAAAACAGAGAGTAGGAATAAAGGCTGTTCTGGCTGGCTGCCACTCACTATTGGAGTTCCACAGGGGTCGGTGTTGGGACCGCTGCTTTTTACGATGTATGTCAATGATTTGGACTATGGGATTAATGAATTTGTGGCTAAATTTGCCGATGATACAAAGATAGATGGAGAAGCGGGTAGTGCTGAGGAAGCAGAGACTTAGATAATTTAGGGGAGTAGGCAAAGAAGTGGCAAATGAAATACAATGTTGGAAAGTGTAAAGTCATGCACTTTGGAAGAAATAAAAGGACAGTCTGTTATTTAGATGGGGACAGAATTCAAAATGCAGAGATGCAAAGGGACTTGGGAGTTCTTGTGCAGGATGCCCTAAAGGTTAACCTCCAGGTTGAGTCAGTGGGAAGAAGGCGAGTGCAATGTTGGCATTCCTTTCTAGAGGTATAGAATATAAAAGCAGGGATGTGATGTTGAGGCTCTATAAGACACTCGTGAGACCACACTTGGAATATTGTGTGCAGTTTTGGGCTACTTATTTTAGAAAGGATATACTGACATTGGAGAGGGTTCAGAGAAGATTCAAGAGAATGATTCCAGGAATGAAAGGGTTTACCGTATGAGGAACATCTGGCAGCTCTTGGGCTGTATTCCCTGGAGTTCAGGAGAATGAAGGCAGATCTCATAGAAACATTCCGAATGTGAAAAGGCCTGAACAGATTAGATATGGCAAAGTTATTTCCCATGGTAGAGGAGTCCAGGACAAGAAGGCACGACTTCAGGATTGAAAGATGTCCATTTAGAGCAGAGATGCGGAGAAATTACTTTAGTCAGAGGGTGGTAAATCCGTGAAATTTGTTGCCACGAACGGCTGTGGAGGTCAAGTCATTGGGTGCATTTAAGGCAGAGATAGATAGGTTCTTGATTAGCCAGAACATGAAAGGGTACGGAGAGAAGGCAGAGGAGTGGGGATGATTGGAAGAATTGGATCAGCCCATTGCAGAGCAGACTCGGTGGGCCAAATGGCCTACTTTTGCTCCTATATCTTATGGTCTTATGTAAATGGATGTGTGATAACGGATGCAGTTGGTGTTCTGTGAAAGGCATGCTTCTGTGGTGTATGACTTTGACTTTGTAAATACCATGACTCCCAGGAACTAATTGGACTGGTTGTGTTTCATTTCAGGCTTTTCACATGAAGGGAGGAGGAAGTGCAGGTCTAATTCCCAGCCAGATGTTGGAAGAAAAAAGAAAAGCCTTTGTTAAACGGGACTGGGATCTCTCAGGTTCCTCTGGTGAGCTTTTTAGTGTTGCTCTTTAGAGATCGATATAAAGTGTTTATAAATGCTTGGGAATATAACAGAAAAATAATTAATTGTCTCAAGTTCTGTTTCAATCTTTCTTCAGGGCCATTTTGTGGAATAATAACTGGTAAAAAGAAGAAAAAGATGATGTACCTCACAACAAAAAATGCAGGTAAATAGATGGAGGGCAAGCAGATTGAGGATTGTCTAACTGGTAGGAAACAAAAGTAGGGATAGGAAGTTAATTTTCAGTTTGGCAATGTGCGACCATGGAGATGCCACAAGGATCAGTGCTGGGACCACAGCTGTTCAGGGGATGTATGGTAATTTGAAGGAAGAAAATGGACTGTAGCCATATTTGCAGATGACATGACAATAGATAGAAAGTGAGCTGTGAACAGGATAGAACCTGCTCACAGAGGGTTTTCGGTGGGGTCAGTGAACTGGTGAAAATTTGGCCAATGCAACTATGTGTGAACAAAGAAGGTTATTAAGTTGCAAGATAACAGAGAGAGCTACAGTGCAAAGGGAGTTGCGATACCTATCCGAGAAGGTCGAAGTTGACAGACAGATAAAACATCTCAAGGCCCTTATGTGTTGATGAGCAGAGGGATCTTAACGTCCAAGTCCATAGTTTCCTGAAAGTGATTACATGGGTTGGTACGCTGGAAAAGAAGGCATATGGTATGCTTGCCTTTGTTGTTGGAGGAATTGTGTTCCAAGAGTCAGGAAGTTTTCCTGGAGCTTTGTAAAACTAGTTAGGCCACATTTGGTGCATTGCATTTTGTTCTAGTCTGCCCATTATAAGAAAGATGTGGAGGCTTAGGAAAAAGTGCAGAAGAGGTTTTCCAGGGTTAGAGGGCATGTGCTGTAAGGAGAGATTAGTCAAATTTCAGTTGAATTCTTTGGAGTGATTGAGACTGAAGGGAAATCTGATGGAGGTTTTATAAGAAAATGAGTGACATGGACAGAATAGACAGCTGGTAGATTTTTCCCAGGGCAGCAAAATAGCATAATGGTAAGTGCAATCACTTTACTGCACCAGCTGTAAGATTGGGGTTCAATTCTCAGCATTGTCTGTAACAAGTTTATATGTTCTCCCTGTGAATGCATGGGTTTCCTCCCTTATCCCGAAGACGTGTGCAATATAGTGAGTAAGTTTTGGGCATGCATGCAACACTTTCAGGCTGCTCAGCACAATCCTCACTGATTTGGTTTGATGCAAATGATGCATTTCACTGTATGTTTTCATGTACATGTGACAAATAAAGCTAATCTTTAATCTTTAGGGTTGAAATGTCTAATACCAGGGGGCATGTCATTTAAAGTGAGAGAGAGTAAGTTCAAAGGAGATGTGAGGGGCAAGTTTTTCTTTCACAAAAAGCTGTGAGGCCTGGTATGCACCACCTGTGATAGTGATGAAGGCAGATATAATGGAGATGTTCAAATTGGATCGAAATCCTAAATCCAGTGGCATTGTGGAATCACCTTTAGAAGATCTGCAGATGCTGAAGAATCTACTTAGCACCATCATCTCAGGCATTTAAGCAAGGGCAATGAATGCTGGCTTTGTGCATTCATCCTTATTATTTAATTATATTAAATTGTTAAAGATCATTATTTAATTATAATACTGCCTCCTCTGTATCTATTAGAGTGGTACTGGGACACCTTAACACTAAAGCCTGTTGTGATGATGCTCCCATAATACTATTGTTTTGTAGCAGTTAATTACATCCTGTCATTTGGAAGATGGGGCTTTACAGTTGTATTAAAGTTATAACTGACCTGAAATGGGTAAGAATGGCACCGTATCATCCCCCCATAAAAATTGATCAGGTTGGCTGACCACGTTTTAATCCAACCGTTGAGATCCTCACTTTTATTTCAAACTATTAGGTCAAAGGGCCTGTTTCAGTGTTGTGGGATGCCAATACTATGATTATTTTAGTGCCACTTGAAATTGTCCTACAGGTTTGTTAGTCTAGGCCTTTGACAGTTTATTTAGTAATATAACCATGATACTAACATCAGAATCTAAATCAGTTTCAATATCACTGGCATAAAGCTGATTCTGATGGGGGTCTCTATAGTTGATTGAGAGTGGGAAGGGGGCAGGGAGGGTGGATCATGGTTGACAAAAAGGGAAGACAGAAGGGAGGGAATGGGAAGCACGAGAGAGACATTCTGTAATGATAAATAAACCATCTGTCTGGAATCAAATGACCTTGCTTAGTGTCTGAGGGCCGGATGTGTCAGCACCCACACTACTCCCCGCCCTAGTACTCCTTTTCTGCCACCTGTTGCACACCTCTCCCATGAGGTGTGTATATTTATGTATATATATATATATTTAACTGGCATGCAAGAAGAGAGGAAAATAGGTAGTATACATGGGTTCATTGTCTATTCAAAAATTTGATTGCAGAGGGAGAGCTGTTCCTGAAACGTTGCATGTGTGCCTTCAGGCTTCTGTTCACCTCCTTGGTGGTAGCAGTGAAAAGAGGGCATGCCCTGGGTGATGAGGGTCCCTAATGATGGATGCTGCCTTCTTGAAGGTGTTTTAGTACAGCTCCAAAGAAAAAGCACATTGGCATGGTACACTGATGTCTAATGCAGACTGCATCGTGCTACCTCATGGTTAAATATTGGGGTGCAGGGACACATCATTCAGCATGAGAAAGGGTGCTTACTGCAGTGTCCTGCCCTACTACAACAATAAAGCCAGAACAGACAAATATAAGAAATCAAAACTTTGAACAGGTTTCAGACTTGATGCTCAGTATGCCAGAATGCAACAGAATACAAATCAGTAAAGCAAAGAGAATGTTCGACTGTTGCCCATAAGGCAGTCTGGAGTCCATCGATCTAAAGGCATGATGGACGGGATCTTCACTAGCAAAGAGTAAGAAAGTGACTCTAGCTAGCATGTGTGTCCTTATTGCCACCACTGTCAACCAGTAGGACTGTGGAACATCCTCCTCAAATTCAGCTAATCACAGATATTCATCACCACTTACATTTCAGTTTTATTTATCTATAATGGAAACATAGAGTGAAATGCATTGTTTGTATTACCGGCCAGCACAACCTAAGGATGTGCTGAGGGCAGCCCACAAGTGTTGCCACATATTCCGGCATGTAGCATGCCCACAGTGCTCTGAAGATTAACACAAGCAACAACAACCACCAAACAGAACAACAATAAGACAAAACCCTTTCCCTCTCTCCCACACATCCATCCACAGACAGGCCTCCATCTGCAGGACGGGCCATTTACAGACCTACGACTTTTAGCCCTTGGCTCCAGACTCCCAGACTTGCAAAGTCACACCTGCTGTACCAAGTGCCTCTTGAGTTCTGGATTATGTACTTGAGGCACTTGAAAGATACTTTCAGTACTGTCTCCACACAATCCTTGAGACCAATATGTGGACCATTGTCTGTGTCCTCAGCAGGAAACATCTACAGCACTGTGGCTCCATTTAAGTCATGTTGATTTTAGGGAAGCCACACTGGACAATGCCCAGTGCCAGAGCATTATTGCTTTGTTCTGAATTCTGTCAGAGGAAGCTTTATGATTGAAACTGCCTTGCAGAAATGCACCTTCTGCACTAATTTCTGGGAACCTCTTGCCCATGACCACTTGAAGTGGAGAAGAGCGTTTGGTATGGAATTAAGAATCTTCAATTCTTGCATTGGGTGCCCATCTTTTCATCAAGGTCAGAAGAAACACCTCAGCAAGCCTATTACCCACCTGTTTTCCCTGTCAGGTATCTCCTGCCCCATCCATGGAAGGAAGACTGCAGCCCCTACAATTGGCTTATCAATTATCTCAGACTTCACCAGAGGGAAGTAAGTCACCTATTACTAAGGTGACATTCACCATTAAAGATCCCACTTTCTGGTTCTTGCTCTCTTCTCATTGTTGCCATTAGGCAGGATGTACAGGGGCCAGAAGACCAACACTTCAAGGTTCAACAACAGACAAAATGTTGGAGGAACTAGCAGGTCAGGGAGCAACTGTGGTGGGAAATAAACAGTCAACATTCCCGGTCGAGTTCCTTCATCACCTTTCTTGATGAAGGGTCTTGGCCGAAGTGTCAGCTGAGGTTTTGTGGGTTTGGATTCTATATACTTACTGTACATCTGCCTGGATGTTGATTTGTGCTCTCATTATCACCTAGGGAGATTGAACTCGGCTGCAAAACAGAGTACAATGTAAACCAAATTGTGTTTAATTTGGGTAATATATGTGTTATATTAGTCTTTTCACAAACACCATTGTCTTATTATTTCAAAGTTATTGGAGTACATTGGAACTGTCATCTGTTGTATTGTGATATTATAGGAAGGATATGAAAACTTTAGGGAGATGCAGAGAAGATTTACCAGGATGCTGCCTGGGTAGAGAGCATGTTTTAGGAGAATAGTTTGGATGAGCTAGGGCTTTTCTCTTCAAAGCAAAGGAAGATGAGAGGTGACTTGATAGAGGGGTACAAGGTGATAAGACGCAAAGATCAAGTGGACAGCCAGAAACTTTTTCCCAGAGCAGAAATGGCTAATAAAAAGGGGGCATAATTTTAAGGTGATTGGAGGAAAGTATAGGGGAGATGTCACGGGTAGGTTTTATTACACAGATGTGTGTGCATGGAACACTTGCCAGAGGTGGTGATAGATGCAGGTACTTTAGGGGTATTTCAGAGACTCTTAGACACATGACTGATAGGAAAATGGAGGGCTGTGTAGGAAGGAAGGGTTAGACTGATCTAGGTTAAAAAATCGCACATCATTGCAAGTTGAAGAGTCTGTACTGGGCAAGGAAAAATGGCAAGCATGTTGTATATAGCTGAGCCTTACAGATGGCATTGAAATGATGAAACCACCTATTTGTGAAAAGAATCATTGATTAAAGAATTAACATCAACTGAAATGATCGATGAATTCTCTTTCTACTCCTTGGATGGTGTCATGGAACCTTTGACAGTGTGATGGAGAAGGTGAGAATGCAAGGTAACAGAAGCTATTACTAATGTCTAAGAAAAAGTGTGGTACCGAGGGAGTCAAATTATAAACTGAAATTGAATTCAGGTGTTAAGTCTGAAAAGCTGCATAGTGCCCAGAGTGAAGATGAGGGATTGTTTCTAAAGGTTGTGTGTTCTGAATTATATCAGTGTGATTTCAATTCACTGCATGCCTTCCATGTTGTTAGAAATATATACACTGATGAGCATTTGATTTTGTTTTTTATTTGTTTATGCTGGTTAACAACAAGAATTTGATCGGCATGAAATTATGATCTACGAGGAAGTAGCGAGGATGCCACCCTTTCAAAGAAAGACTCTAGTGTTGATAGGAGCGCAAGGTGTGGGACGACGGAGTTTAAAAAATCGGCTCATCGTAATGAATCCCATGCGGTTTGGAACAACTGTCCCATGTAAGTTTTGCTTTGCAACTGCAGATTTTGAATGTTTGTTTGGGAACAAGAGTTCCTTTTTCTTGTTATTACTTGGTGTCCGCTGCTGATCTCTGCAGCTAGAAACAGAGAAAACCTACAGCACAATGCATGCTGAGCTCGTTGAGCTACATCGACGACTGCATTGGCGCTGCCTCCTGCACGCATGCTGAGCTCGTTGACTTCATTAACTTTGCCTCCAACTTTCACCCTGCCCTCAAATTTACCTGGTCCATTTCTGACACCTGCCTCACCTTTCTTGATCTTTCTGTCTCCATCTCTGGAAATAGTTTATCTACTGATATCTACTATAAGCCTACTGACTCTCACAGCTACCTGGACTATTCCTCTTCCCACCCTGTCTCTTGCAAAACTGCCGTCCCCTTCTCGCAATTCCTCCGTCTCTGCCGCATCTGCTCTCAGGATGAGGCTTTTCATTCCAGAACAAAGATGTCTTCCTTTTTTTTTAAAAAACAGAGGGGCTTCCCTTCCTCCACCATCAACTCTGCTCTCACCCCATCCGCCTGCCACCCCACTCGGGATAGGGTTCCCCTTGTCCTCACCTACCACCCCACTAGCCTCCGGATCCAACATATAATTTTCCATAACTTCTGCCACCTCCAATGGGATCCCACTACCAAGCACATCTTTCCCTCATCCCTCTTTCTGCTTAGCGCAGGGATTGCTCCCTATGCGACTCCCTTGTCCATTCGTCCCCCCCATCCCTTCCAACCGATCTCCCTCCTGGCACTTACCCAACAGGCTGGTATATGTCTAGGGGAAAAGGAGATCCAGCCACACACCAACCCCACCTCCCGTACACGCAGGTGCTGTGAGAATCGAGTTTATGCCTCGCGCCCGCACACAGTATCAAATTCACACCAGATACCGTTATGAAATACACTTTAAAGAGTTTACTAAAACTAAGAGTACTAGGCAATACAATATATATGAAAGGAAAGAAAAAAAACAAAAGGCACCAACTTATCAAAGTTCAGTCAGTTTAGTGCACGTTGTTGGAGCTCAACCATCGAACCATTCGACCCCTCGTCGCTTGCCTCCGACCTCCACGTCTTCGCACCTGGGACCACCCCCGGTGGTCAACCAAGCAGCGCAGCGCACGTCCACCTTCCTCGGCGTCTTCCTCTCGACTCTCCTCAAAAGACCGCGAAACCCCCCCCCCCCCCCCCAAGTTCCCAGCCTCACAAGACAAAATAACATTCCCCATTGGTAAACAAATGAATACAATCCCCATATCAGCAAGTCTAAAGCTAAACAACTGCGAGAGAAACACTTATCAGACAAAGAAGCATTCCTACTCTTAACAAACCAAAGAAGCCATTTTGAGTAACATACACAGGACATTGTACACTTGTAAGCGGAACAAGTGCTACACCTGCCCTTACACTTCCTCCCTCACCACCATTCAGGGCCCCAGACAGTCCTTCCAAGTGAAGCGACACTTCACCTGTGAGTCGGCTGGTGTGGTATACTGCGCCTGGTGCTCCCGGTGCGGCATTTTATATATTGGTGAGACCCGACGCACACTGGGAGACCGGTTTGCTGAACACCTACGCTCTGTCCGCCAGAGAAAGCAGGACCTCCCAGTGGCCACATATTTTAATTCCACATCCCATTCCCATTCTGATATGTCTATCCATTGCCTCCTCTACTGTCAAGATGAAGCCACACTCAGGTTGGAGGAACAACACCTTATATTCCGTCTGGGTAGCCTCCAACCTGATGGCATGAACATTGATTTCTCTGACTTCCGTTAATGCCCCTCCTCCCCTTCTTAACCTATCCCTTATTTATTTATTTATCCCCCCTTTTTTTCCTCTCTCTGCCCCTCTCACAATCACTGCTTGCCTGTTCTCCATCTCCCTCTGGTGCTCCCCTCCCCCTTTCTTTCTCCCTAGGCCTGCCATCCCATGATCCTTTCCCTTCTCCAGCTGTGTATCCCTTTTGCCAATCACCTTTCCAGCTCTTAGCTTCACCCCTCCCCCTCCTGTCTTCTATCATTTTGGATTTCCCCCTCCCCCTCCTATTTTCAAATCTCTTACTATATTTTCTTTCAGTTAGTCTTGAAGAAGGGTCTCGGCCCGAAACGTCGACTTTACTTCTTCCTATAGATGCTGCCTGGCCTGCTGCGTTCCACCGGCATTTTGTGTGTGTTGCACAATACCGGCCCTTTGGCCCACAATGTTGCGCCAAACATGCACTTACTTAGAAATTACTTAAGGTTACCCATAGCCCTCTATTTTTCTAAGCTCCATGTACCTATCCAAGAGCCTCTTAAAAGACACTATCGTATCCGCTTCCACCACTGTTGCCGGCAGCCCATTCCACGCACTCACCACTGGCTATGTTAAAAAAAAAACTTAACCCTGACGTCTCCTCTGTACCTACTTCCAAGCACCTTAAAACTGTGCCCTCTCGTGTTAGCTATTTCAGCCCTGGGAAAAAGCCTCTGACTATTCACACGATCAATGCCTCTCATCACTTTATACACCTCTATCAGGTCACCTTTCATAATCCCCCACTCCAAGGAGAAAAGGCTGAATTCACTCAACCTATTCTCGTAAGGCATGCTCCTCAATCCAGGCAACATCCTTGTAAATCTCCTCTGCACCTTTTCTATAATTTCCACATCCTTCCTCTAGTGAGGTGACCAGAAATGAACACAGTACTCCAAGTGGGGTCTGACCAGGGTCCTATATAGCTGTAACATTACCTCTCAGCTCTTAAAAATCTTATGGTTGATGAAGGCCAATGCACCATATGCCTTAACCACAGAGTCAACCTCCACAGCAGCTCTGAGTGTCCTATGGACTTGGACCCCAAGATCCCTCTGATCCTCCACACTGCCAAGAGTCTTACCATTAACACTATATTCTGCCATCATAATTGACCCACAAAAATGAACCACCTCCCACTTACCTGAGTTGAACTCCATCTGCCATTTCTCAGCCCAGTTTTGCGTCCTATCAATATCCCACTGTAAGCTCTGATGGCCCTCCACACTATCCACAATACCCCCAACCTTTGTGTCATCAGCAAATTTGCTAACCCATCCCTCCACTTCCTCATCCAGATCATTTATAAAAATCATGAAGAGTAAGGATCCCAGAACAGATCCCTGAGACACACCAATGGTCACCGACTGCCTTGCAGAATATGACCCGTCTACAGCCATTCTTTGCATTCTGTGGGCAAGACAATTCTGGATCCACAAAGCAATGTCTCCTTGGATCCCATGCCTCCTTACTTTCTCAATAAACCTTGCATGGGGTACTTTATCAAATGCTTTGCTGAAATCCATATACACTACATCTGCAGCTCGACCTTCATCAATGTGTTTAGTCACATCCTCAAAAAATTCAGTCAGGCTCATAAGGCATGACTTGCCTTTGACAAAGCCATGCTGACTATCCCTAATCAGATTATGCCTCTCCAAATGTTAAAGATGTTTTAGAAAAAACTTTGGGGTTTGGAAATGTGTATAATCTCGATGAATCAAAATTTCCATGTTTTAATATTTATTTAGCAATTGATCTGTCTGCAGACTTGGAAGTAACTGAAGTTACAGAAATTGGTTTCACAGAGGTGTAATGAATAGGAATATAACATTTTGAAATTAATTTTCTAGGCTTTAACATGTTTTCTCTCCTCTGCTGAAAGTTAAACATTCACAGATTAGACAAAATCAGTACATAAGTGGTCAAAACTGATCTTTTTTTTCCTTATGGACTTTTTTTTTCCCCATGATGATCAAAGTTCAAAGTGAAGTTATTATCAAAGTACATAAATGTCACCATATACAACCCTGAGTTTCATTTTCGTAAGGGCACATCAATAAATACAAGAAACAAAATAGAATCCATGAAAGATCACACCCAACTGGACAGACAACAACCAATGTGCAAAAAAAAAGCCCCAACAAATTGTGCAAATATGAAGAGAAAGAGGGAAAAACAATAATAATAATACATACATACATACATACAATGGCATGCAAAGGTTTGGGCATCCCTGGTCAAAATTTCTATTACTGTGAATAGTTAAGTGAGTAAAAGATCCACTGATCTCCAAAAATCATAAAGTTAAAGATGAAACATTCTTTTCGAGTCGAGTCAAGTCAAGTCACTTTTGTTTTGTCATTTTGACCATAACTGCTGGTATAATACACAGTAAAAACGAGACGATGTTTTTCAGGACCATGGTGCTACATGAAACAGTACTAAAACTGCACTGAACTATGTAAAAACAACACAGAAAAAAACTACACTAGACTACAGACCTACCCAGGACTGCATAAAGTGCACAAAACGGGGCAGGCATTACAATAAATAATAAACAAGACAATAAGCACAGTAGAGGGCAGTAAGTTGGTGTCAGTCCAGGCTCTGGGTATTGAGGAGTCTGATGGCTTGAGGGAAGAAACTGTTACATAGTCTGGTTGTGAGAGCCCGAATGCTTCGGTGCCTTTTCCCAGATGGCAGGAGAGAGAAGAATTTGTATGAGGGGTGCGTGGAGTCCTTCATAATGCTGTTTGCTTTATGGGTGCAACGTGTGGTGTAAATGTCTGTAATGGCAGGATGATCTTCTCAATTGACCTCACTATCCGCTGCAGTGTTTTGCGATCTGAGATGGTGCAATTTCCGAACCTCTGAACCAGGCAGTGATGCAGCTGCTCAGGATGCTCTCAATACAACCTCTGTAGAATGTGATGAGGATGGGGTTGGAAGATGGACTTTCCTCAGCCTTCACAAAAAGTAGAGTCGCTGCTTAGCTTTCTTTGCTATGGAGCTGGTGTTGAGGGGCCAGGTGAAATTCTCCACCAGGTGAACACCAAGAAATTTGGTGCTCTTAATGATCTCTACCGAGGAGCCATCGATGTTCAGTGGAGAGTGGTCCTCCGTGCCCTCCTAAAGTGAACAACCATCTCTTTTGTTTTGTTCACATTCAGAGACAGGTTGTTGGCTCTGCACCAGTCCGTCAACCGCTGCACCTCCTCTCTGTATGCTGACTTGTCGTTCTTGCTGATGAGACCCATCACGGTCGTGTCATCGGCAAACTTGATGATGTGGTTCGAGCTGTGTGTTGCAGCACGGTCATGGGTCAGCAGAGTGAACAGCAGTGGACTGAGTACATAGCCCTGGGGGAGGGGGGGGCCCTGTGCTCAGTGTGATGGTGTTGGAGATGCTGTGTCCGATCTGGACTGACTGCGGTTTTTGACATTTTAAGCAAGATTGGTGTATTATTTTTGTTTTGTACAATTTTAGAGTGAAAAAAAGGAAAGGAGCACCATGCAAAACTTTGGGCACTGCAAGAGATTTGAGCTCTCAGATATATTTTACCAAGGTCCTAGACCTTAATTAGCTTGTTAGGGCTATGGCTTGTTCACAATCATAGTTAGGAAAGGCCAGTTGATGCAAATTACAAAGCTTTATAAATATCCTGACTCCTCAAACCTTGTCCCAATAATCAGCAGCCATGGGCTCCTCTAAGCAGCTGCCTAGCACTCTAAAAATTAAAATAAATGATGCCCACAAAGCAGGAGAAGGCTATAAGAAGTTAGCAAAGCATTTTCAGGTAGCCGTTTCCTCAGTTCTTAATGTAATTCAGAAATGGCAGTTGGTGGAGGTCAAGTTGAGGTCTGGAAGACCAAGTAAATTTTCCGAGAGATCTGCTCATAGAATTGCTAGAAAGGCAAATCAAAACCCCCGTTTGCAAAAGACCTTCAAGAAGACTTAGCAGACTCTGGAGTGGTGGTCCACTATTCTACTGTGCAGCGACACCTGGACAAATATGACCTTCATGGAAGAGTCATCAGAAGAAAACTTTTCCTGCGTCCTCACCACAAAATTCAACGTCAGAAGTTTGCAAAGTTACAACTAAACGAGCCTGGTGCATTTTGGAAACAAGTCCTATGGACTGATGAAGTTAAAATAGAACTTTTTGGCTGCAATGAGCAAAGGTATGTTTGGAGAAAAAATGGTGCAGAATTTCATGAAAAGAACACCTCTCCAACTGTTAGGCACAGGGGTGGATCGATCATGCTTTGGGCTTGTGTTGCAGCCAGTGGCACGAGGAACATTTCACTGGTAGAGGGAAGAATGAATTCAATTAAATACCAGCAAATTCTGGAAGCAAACATCACACCGTCTGTAAAATAAAAGCTGAAGATGAAAAGAGGATGGCTTCTACAACAGAATAATGATCCTAAACACACCTCAAAATCCACAATGGACTACCTCAAGAGGCGCAAGCTGAAGGTTTTGCCATGGCTCTCACAGTCACCCGACCTAAACATCATTGAAAATCTGTGGATAGATCTCAAAAGAGCAGTGCATGCAAGACGGCCCAAGAATCTCACAGAACTAACATGAGGAAATCTGCAGATGCTGGAAATTCCTGACGAAGGGTCTCGGCCCGAAACGTCGACAGTGTTTCTCCTTATAGATGCTGTGTTCCACCAGCATTTTGTGTGTGTTGTTATCTCACAGAACTAGAAATTTTTTGCAAGGAAGAATGGGCAAAAATCCCTCAATCAAGAACTGAAAGACTTAGCTGGCTACAGAAAGCGTTTACAAGATGTGATACTTGCCAAAGGGGTGTTACTAAGTACTGACCATGCAGGGTCCCCAAACTTTTGCATCGGGCCCTTTTCCTTTTTTGTTATTTTGAAACTGTAAAAAATGGAAATAAAAAAGTAATCTTGCTTAAAATATTAAAGAAATTTGTCATCTTTAACTTTATGTCTTTTGGAAATCAGGTAATCTTTTACTCGTTTAACTATTCACAGTAACAGAAATTTTGACTGGGGGTGCCCAAACTTCTGCATGCCGCTGTAAATAAGCAATAAATATGGAGAACCTTTGATGAAGTGAGTCCAGTTCAATGGTAACAGTTCAGTGTTGGAGTGAATGAAGTTGATTGAAGTTATGCCCTCTGGCTCAAGAGCCTGATGGTTGAGGGATAATAACTGTGTCTGGTGTGAGTCCTGAGGCTCCTGTTCCTCCTTGCTGGTAGCAGTGAGAACAGAGCATGGCCTGGATGGTGGAGGTCCTTGATGATGGATGCTGCTTTCTTGCAACAGCACTCTTTGTAAATGTACTCAGTGGTGGGGAGGGTTTTGCCTGTAATGGATTGGGCTGAATCAATTTTTTTTTAGGCTTTTCCGTGTAAGGGTAGTGGTGTTTGCATACCAGACCGTGATGCAACCAGTCAGTATACTCTCACCACACATTTATAGAAGTTTGCCAAAGTTTTAGATGATATGGCAAATCTTCGCTAATTTCTAAGGAAGTAGAGGTGCTACCATATTTTCTTCGTAATGGCACTTATGTATTGAACCCAGGACAGATCCTCTGAAATGTTAACACCTTATTTTTCTGCCTCCTAAAGTCAATAATAATCTCTTTGGTCTTGCAGACATTGTGAGAGATTATTGTTCTGGCACTACTCGGCCAGATTTTCTATCTCCCTCTTACAAGGTGATTTGTCACCACCACCTTTGATTCCGCCACCAATGGTAATGTTGCATCAAACTTAAGGATGGCGTTGGAGCTGTTCTTAGACTCACAGTCAAGTGTAAAATGAGTAGAGCAGGGGGCTGAGCACATAGCCTTGTGGTGCACCTTTGCTGATGGCGATTGTGAGGGAGTTATTGTTGCCAATCCAAACTGACTGGGGTCTGCAATGAGGAAATGGAGGATCCAGTTGCACAAGGAGCTTTTGAGGCCTAGAATTTGCAGTTTAGTGATTAGTTTTGAGGGGGTGAAAGCATTGAATGCTGAACTGAGGTTAATGAAAAGCATCCTAATGTATACACTGTCACAAAAATCACCCTTGTAATAATGATCAGTGAGGCACAGAGAATCTGTTTTTACCGACAAGTAACTTTTATTGTTTCAACTGAAAAGCACGTGGGTTCACAAACTATCTACTGGTGTGCACCCTACTAGAATCCTTGACCCTCCATGAACAGTCAATGAAGAGAAAAAGGTATTACCCGGGAAAGGGGTTTACACTGGCCAGGCGTTCCTCATGGTCCCAATCTTTACATGTCTGTGGGGTCCTCCTTATCTGCAGTGGTTGGTCTCTGGATACTAGAGAGTTATCGCCCCTGCGTATTTGGAGCTCCTGACTCTTACAGTGTTCCTCATTAATTGAACTGGTGGATATTGTTACGAAAACCCCGTAACCAGGTAACTTACCAGCAAAGATAGATGGATCAGCTGAGTCGGATGCTACTATTTTCAAACGTTTTATTCAACAAGGGCACAAACGTATGGTTAATACAAAACATTCAGATCGTCAAAACTCAATCTAAAACACCGGTGTAACCATAATCAATCAGAAATAAGCTCTACAGTTGTCTAGGGGGTAATACTGAGTCCAACGGAAGTCTAAAGAGTCACTCAGAAGTTTGCAGGCTTTTTCCTTTATAGTTTAGAAAAGATGCACACTTGCCCGTCGTCTTGGCAGAGCAAATCCTTGGAATCAGGGGAGCAGACTTCCCCGTTGTTATTTTAAAAGCAGTCTTTCGTTGGTTTTAGCCACAGATTCAAATTCGGAATCTAGCGTACGTGGCTTCCTTCAAAATGGCGTCCCGCTCCCACGTGAATCGATCTCGTGTCTCCTGGGTGCGTCTGCTGAGGTGCATCTGAGGGTCCTCCCCTCAGACCCGCCTTTATACTTCTTCACGGGATCGCAGGTGTCAATCAGGTTGCAGGTAATGCGATCTTTCTCTCAACCAGCCCACTTTGCCCGAGGGCTTTTCACGTGGTCTCCATGAGACAATAGTCAAAGTCACCTTTATTCTGCTTCTTGGGAGAACGTGGTCTTCCGCACGTCTCTCTCTTTTGGGTCAGCTGACCCCCCCTTAACTAGAGTTCTTGCGATTTTCACAAAGGAGGGGGCCAACGGCATAACAATATCCATCCCATTGGCTCAAGGACACTGGACCTAACTGGGTCACCTTCTTATTGGTCATAGGACAGGGCTACAACCAACATTGTTTCATTGTTCTGCCCACCCCAGCCTTGTGTATTTGAGTCTTTCATCTCTGGTCCAAACCAGTTAAATGAGGCAACCCAGAGTCCAACAAGATTACAGATTGCTTCTTTGGTAGGTCTGGCATTTTACATAATAAGTAACTACTCATCCAAGAATGGTGTCCGATTTAGCAGGTCATTACCTGAAGTTCCTTGTGTCCACAGTCAACTTCTCTGATTAGATTATCCTGGTGCAAGGTTCAGTTCAGAGTCCACAAAATGGGGGGAATCAAAGAAAACAGGTTTGTCTTCTTCCACTGTCCTTGATTATACTGAAGTTTCTTCTGGCCAACAGTGCCTTCACTGTTCAGATGTTCCAGGATTGAGTGAAGTGCCAATGAAATAGCATCTGCTGTTGATCTGTTGTGATGTAGGCAAATTATAGTGGATCCAAGTTGCTTTTCTAGTTGGAGTTGATATATTTCATCAACAACCTCTCAAAGC
Source organism: Hemitrygon akajei (assembly GCF_048418815.1). NCBI lineage: Eukaryota > Metazoa > Chordata > Chondrichthyes > Myliobatiformes > Dasyatidae > Hemitrygon > Hemitrygon akajei. Next base: position 71,043,743 of record NC_133143.1, on the reverse strand, counting down.
ACTTCATCACTGTGGATGTAAGTGCTGCTGGATGATAGTCATTGAGGCAGGTTACCACAATCTTCTTGAGCACCGATATAATTGAAGCCTGCTTGAAGCAGGTGGATACCACAGACTGTTGAACTGAGAGGTTAAAGATATTGATGAACACTCCCACCAGTTAACCAGAACAGCAATGTCTGGATAATGCATAAATGTCTGGATAATTTTATTTTACTTTAGGGGAATACTGCAGTGTCTACAGTTTGTCAACAAATTGTAATTTAACCCCAAAAACAGCCTTGGGAGGAAAAATCAGACAAAATAGGTAGAACCAAGGAAGGAGCTGGTACTTTTATCGGGAGGTGCATTTCTTGAGGAGGCGAGGGAACCACGATTAAGGGAGGACATTGCAGAGTGGAGGCCTTGACTGGGAGAATGATTCCCTTTGCATAGGAATCTTAAACTAGGGACATATCAAAAAAAAAATCACCCATTAAATTTGGAAAGGAGATGATTTTCTTCTCACTCAGGATTACAAATCCCTAGAATTCTCTACCCCAGACAGTTGTGGATGGTAGTTGAGGTAGGGGATTAGACGATTTTGAGAAAGAGTCAGGAAAGTGGATGCAAGACCAAGAATAGGTGAACATGATCTTACTGCATGGTAAACAGAGTATTGAACAGCTGTTCTTCATTGGACAGTGTTAGTGCAGTAGCAGAGGCAGAAATGTGACTGATTCAGATTTATTTATTATTTGTACATTGACACATACAATGAATGTCCTTAAGGATGTGCTGGAGACAGCTTGCAACAGTTGTCACAGATTCTGGCCCAACATAACATGCCCACTGTGCTCGGCAGAAAAACACAAAACACAACAAAACAGAACATACCAAGTGATAAAGTCCACAACAGCAAAACAAACCTCATGTCTTCTTAGTGTACACACAGTCCTCTACCTCTTGGACAGACCTCCAGCCTTCAACTTCTCCAGCGAACTCAGAGTTTCGCAGACTTGGGGCGCTGGCCATCGGTCTTGACTTCTACAGCGGATTTGCAGAGTTTCACAGATTTGGGGCTCCGGCCATCGAGTTTGGCTTTTGGATTTCAAAGGTTAATTTTATTGAAAAAGTATTTATGCAGAATACAACTTTGAGATTTGTCTTCTCTAGCTAGTCACGAAATACAGAAAAACCATGGAAGTTGTTGAAAGAAAAGACATCAACCCCCCCAAAAAGAAAAACAAAAACTTGCAAACCCCAAGCCCCCAACCCCTCCTTCGCAAATAAACTAACATATCACCCACAAGGGGAAAAAAATGGCAACAATAACATCAAACTCCAGACCCCTCTCTCACACACAAAGAAACTAACCGATCCTCCACCTGGAAAAAACACCAACTAGAACATCAGACATCAAATCCCTTACCCCTCACCTGTGTAAAAACTACATACCTTCCACAAGGACATCAAACCCCCAACCCGCCAATCAACAACATGAAAGAAAACACAGAAAACTGAAGAAGACCAATATAAACTATAATCACACAAATAATCACATAAATCAACCTTTGATTTTCAATCTGGAGGTTGTTCCAATTATATATTATAGAACATAGAATACTACAGTGTAGTACAAGCCCTTTGTCCTATAATGTTGTGCCAACCTTTTAACCTACTCCAAGAATTTAAATAGGCACTTGATGTCAGTGCAAGCTTAGAGCCAAGAGGCCTGTTCCCATGCTATGTCACTGTGACTATCACCTCCAAAGGATGTTGCTTCTACCCGTGCTAGTTTTGCAAAATCAAATAAAACTTTCTACTTGCTGTGTTAAAATACTTGTTTTTCATATTTACTGCAGTTACTTCAAGGAAACCGAGAGATGATGAACAGGATGGGCATGCTTACAGATTTGTATCAAGAGCAGAAATGGAGGTAGACATAAAAGCTAGCAGATACCTGGAACATGGGGAGTATGAAGGAAACCTTTACGGGACAAAGATCGACTCCATCCATGAGGTTGTTCACACAGGACGAATGTGCATTTTGGATATTAATCCACAGGTAAAATAATGTGAAAGCTCAGTATGTCAGCAATTTAGCTATGAAACTAGCCACACTAATTGCATAATGACAGAAGAGTGCTTGAGGGAAAGCAGGAATTTAAATCTGATAATATTGCCGCAACTAAAAGATTTATAAAATCTGGATGGCTTTTCCTCCCACCTCAAAAATAATTGACAGAAATTGATGTTTACATTGGCCTTTTAATCATGAATAAACCCAAGAGAAGCTGCAATATCAGTGTTTCAATGAGTTGTATGTACCTTCCAACCGAGCTACTCCTAATCAATGTAATTTTCCTGTTAATAATTAAATAGGAGAAACTAAAGCAGAATGTGTTTGATGATGGCAGTGGTGAAGGTAGGAGATATTGACTAGGAACCCTATCATTCTGGGCATATTTAAGTAAACCAGCTCCTGGTTTTCTCCAGTTGATGAATTATGTTAAACAAATGACAAGAAGTAATACAGTGAAGTTATTAGGTCAGAATGACCCTTTCTTAATCCACTGCTTCCCCTCTGCTCTTGATTACTTTCTCCATTACTCCTTGATGACATCTCCTAGAAAAAGGTTTTATTGGCATCCTTACCTTCTTTTCTCTTAGAACATAGAATAGTACAGCACATTACAGGCCCTTCGGCCCACAATGTTGTGCTGACCCTCAAACCCTGCCTCCCATATACCCCCCCCCCACCTTAAATTCCTCCATATACCTGTCTAGTAGTCTCTTAAACTTCACTAGTGTATCTGCCTCCACCACTGACTCAGGCAGTGCATTCCACGCACCAACCACTCTGAGTGAAAAACCTTCCTCTAATATCCCCCTTGAACTTGCCTCCCCTTACCTTAAAGCCATGTCCTCTTGTACTGAGCAGTGGTGCCCTGGGGAAGAGGTGCTGGCTGTCCACTCTGTCTATTCCTCTTAATATCTTGTACACCTCTATTATGTCTCCTCTCATCCTCCTTCTCTCCAAAGAGTAAAGCCCTAGCTCCCTTAATCGCTGATCATAATCCATACTCTCTAAACCAGGCAGCATCCTGGTAATTCTCTTCTGTACCCTTTCCAATGCTTCCACATCCTTCCTATAGTGATGCGACCAGAACTGAACACAGTACTCCAAGTGTGGCCTAACATGTGACCTTCATGTGTGAAATCCCAGGACAGCAAACTTTTGAGCATGGAAGGCATCACACCTGACCGAGACTCTTTCCAACCAGAGTTTCCTGGTTAGAATAGGAATAATTCTCATGTTTGCTTCTTTCAGTTACCCCACCATTCAGGAATATTACAGTGCATTATGTTACCCCTAAGATTAGCCTGATCCATTGCTATATTAAAAGTCTTTCAGTTTGTTCCTCGTGCTTGTTTATATACTGGATATTAAATAGTCGTGCTTTGGGATGTACAGTTGAGTTTTATGTTTGAGGTTTTGTAGTTGCATGGTTTTATTTAATAAAGGAGTACTTCGAGTTCTGGCTTTGTCCTATCTCCTGGCTTCATGTCTTATCAGTAGTTCTTGGCAAGCAAACATAACAATACATTGCCATACACCTTTAATGTGTTTGATTTATTTGCAGGCACTGAAGATATTGAAGACAGCTGAATTTATGCCGTATATTGTGTTTGTTGCTGCTCCTGAATTAGAAACACTTCGTGCCATGCACAAAGCTGTCATTGATGCTGGCATCACAACTAAACTTCTAACAGTAAGGGCTCCTTAAAATTTTGCACCTTTCAATTTTACACCATACTCTTTTATTTCACTTTATGACTGATGTACAGAAAACTGTTGCTATTACCCCATTACATTTACGTTTATTGTGTCCAGTCATTGCAACTTGTTCTGTAAAGTTGATTTTTGAATTGATATTTTAATCATATTATTAATCTTTGGTAACTGAGTCGTGGAGCGTATTTTCCCTCCGTAACTGTCTTTTCACTCTGTGTCATGGAGTGACTATAACTGTGTTGTGGAGCATGTTTCCCTCTGTAATTGTCTTTTCACTCTGTTTTTTCTCCATACCCGTCTTATGCATTTTTCACGTTTCATATTGAAGTTAATCAATAACCTATTTTGAAATTAATATACAAAAAATGAGCTATTTGGTTTAGTGGTTATTTATCTTTTTTTTTTCGCAGGACACAGACTTGAAAAAGACAGTAGATGAAAGTGCTCGAATTCAGCGAGCATATAGCCACTACTTTGATTTGACCATTGTCAATGATAACTTGGACAAGGCTTTTCAGAAGCTACAGACTGCAATAGAAAAACTCTTTATCGAGCCACAATGGGTCCCGGTTAATTGGGTATACTAATACATTGAGGATTAAATCTTTTCTTGGTTGCTTCGATAAGAATTGAATAACATTATCACATCAGATGCAGAGGCAGGAAAGCTCTGTTTTATCTCATGCCTTTATATTCTTTCTAGATTTTGTTTATAGTACACTATTTTGGCATTTTATATAAATAACTGAAGGGAAAGTGTTCTTATAAATGTAATTTATTTTAATTTTTTTCTAACTTTTTACAGCTGGTGTTTGTACCCATACATATCAAGTGAAGGAAAATAAGTTGCAATGAAATTCTTATTTGCCTTCAAGTATCTAGTTTACAGACATATATTCAAGTCTTAAGCTTTTTTGATGCAAAGTAAATTCTTTTTTTCAGATTTCAAACTTCTAATTGGTCATTAAAATTATTGGTTAACTAAATCTCTCTTGAATGTTTCACCTGAAGGTTTGCATCAAGTGATATATAATTTCTGTAATACTTGCAGATGATGAAATCCTTCAGGTGTTAGCAGTTAATACGTAGCTACAGTCTATTCCAAAAGTGTAGTGAGTCCTCCTCCCATTTGATATTTGTAAAGAACAACTTAAGCTGATCTCTGGCCTTGAATTGTCACCATTTTATCTCTTCACCGTTTCTGCCTGCATCATTTGAGTTCAAGTTGATTATAGGCAATCCCTGTGTATTTACTATTCTGAAAAAGTCAACAGATTTAAAGTTCAAAGTTAATTTATTATCTAAGTACGTACATGTCACCAAATGCTACCCTGAGATTCATTTCCTTGCAGTCATTCACAGTAGAGTGAAGATGTTGATGACTGTTCTTGATTCCGTTTTCTAAGGATAAACATTTATCAGTTACTTTATCCCTATTTTGAAAGTGTCTTGCATTTGTATAGCACTTTCAGTACAATGGCGTATGCCAAGATGCTGCATGACAACCTCCAGCACCACCTGGCAGATAGGCTAAGGAGTGAGGTAGGCGACTTTAGTGTTAGAGCTCTTGTGGCCAGTCAGTAAACTGCAATTCTGGATGGCTTCCACTATACCTTTAAATATCTCCCTCTTCTATCACTTGGATCTGTGCTAATTTGTTAACCAGCATAATTATTGTTTGTCTTCTTGAAGGAATTTGAAGACAGTTTGTGAGAATGAAACCTAAGTCTATGTTCTTCTGTTTTGTCAAGTATGATCCAGGATGCATTATGGAATGTGATTGGCTAAGAGTGCTCTTGCACTACTTTAAAAAAAACTAAAGCCAGGGCTTGTCACCATTTCTTGTGATTGTTGTCTTTTTGTCATTTTCTCAATCACAGAATTGGTATTTCTACAGACATTATCTTTTCATCCTAGCCAAAGGACCAATACAGCCCATACAGCTGCTGATCTTTCATGTATGTCTTTCCTTTCTGGTAACTGCTAACTGCTAAATTATAAACCTTCCTTTTGTGTCATGCTGACTAGTATGATTCAGAAGTACTTTAGTCATGCAATAGGCTGAAACAATTTCTTTTCTCCTGAAAATAGCTGTTAGCTATTTTTAACCAAAAATGAGCAAAGCAAACATAATCTTAAAATATGTTTTTTTAAATTAAGTAGAAATTGTTCAAATCAGAATTCATGATTAGCCCACATCTATCTTAATAGTGGTGGCAATTTAAAAAATTCTTATAGCTGTTAGTTATTAATTTAAGCTCATTTTGGATTCCAAACTGTGCTACATGTGAATGGAATAGACTGTGGCTTTCTCTGTTCTCAGTCACTATTTACACAACTCTTTAACAGCTTATTAACCCACTATAGTGAAGGCAAGACAGTATGCAAAGACTTCCGTCTTAGTGATCAAATGATTGGTTATTCAGCCAATTGATGGGGTTATACATAATGTCCTCAGTATGAAGTGTTGAACTAGTTTCTTTTGCCAGATCAGAATGTTATCCTGATTTTTTAAATGCAACTGTAGATTTGTTATAAAATGAAACCTTTTGTACATAATGTGTTGCTTCCAGTGTTATGTAACTTATTGCCCATGACTAATCTTTAGATATTTGATTAGAAACCGGTGAGGGGATATTGAACCCTTTCATCCTTCCAGCAAAGTTTACACAGAGAAATATTTTAGTATTTCAGAAATTCTAGTATTTGTATTTTTATGATTTTGTTTTTTAGTTGTGATGTTAAGCATACCTTGTATGCTGAGATAAGGAGCCTAACTTTAGCTAGATATTTTAAATACTTTATGAATGAAATGTGCTGGTGATTATGTTATTCTGTGTTGATGCTTTTTTGTTGAGCTACATTTTGAGTGATGTAGTTTTTTTTATATATTTTGTTGGACATTTTCTGTTCTGGCTTGCTGTTTATGTTTTCGTTTCACCTTTTCTTTGTCCCTCCAGGTTAATTTGTGGAGATCCGGATTTTCAGCTCAGTTTTTAAAAAAATATTCATTCAACACATTCCATGCCCCATAACACTAAAAATAAAAGAGCTCATTTATCTGAGCTATGAGCCAGCTACATATCAGAAGTCCTCTTTATTCTGCAGCTTTATAATGGTCAATTTCTGGAATGCTTAACTAAATATTGCTAAAGCTTAGTTCCAATGGCAGTCCTGTCCTGCAAGGAAATTTGCAGGAGATAAGAGACATAAAGATTAAATATCTAGCTGGAAGTGGCTTTTATCCATTTACATAAGCATTGTCTCAGAAAAAAAATCTTCTGAAAGTGAATGCTGGTAAGGAAGATTTCCAATAAAGGAAGTCTCTAGTACAATAAAAGAAATACTATTTTGTGGATGTTGACAATGAGGTTTGAAAGTTCTGTTTTGGAAGGGAAAGGGACCAGTTGAAGGAGCTTTGAATAATCATTTTGAGGGAAACAGAGGAACTGAAGAAATACAAAGTTTCAGTATTTAGGAGGTAATAAACCTCATTGAGTCCATGAGGTTTATTCCTGATGGGACACATTCTTTAATAAAGGAAGCAGCTATTATTATTGTTAAGGAGAATAAATTTATAGTAAGGATTTGAAATCCTGGTGTATTGAGACTGATGTCAACTGTTTATTACTTTCCAGTGATGCTGTCTCACCTGTTGACTTCCTCCAGCATTTTGTTTGAGATATAGATAAGATATAGGCACAAAATTAGCCATTTGGCTCATTGAGTCTGCTCCGCCATTTCGTCATGGCTGATTCGATTTTCCTCTCAGACCCAATTTCCTGCCTCCTCCCCCCCCCCCCCCCCCCCGTATCTCCTCAAGTCCTGACCAGTCAAGAATCTATAAAACTCAGCCTTAAGTATATATATAAAGACTTGGCCTCCACAGTGGCTTATGCCAAAGAATTCCACAGATTCACCACAATGGCTAAAGAAATTCCTGTTCATCTCCATTCTAAAAGGACGCTCCTCTATTCTGAGCCTGGGTCATCTGGCCTTAGACACTGCCATCCTGAGAAACATCCTCTCCACATCCACTCTATCAAGGCCCTTCACCATCTACAATCACCCTTTGCCTTCTGTGGGCAAGCCAATTCTGGATCCACAAAGCAAGGTCTCCTTGTATCCTATGCCTCGTTACTTTCTTATCAAATGCCTTACTGAAATTCATATACACAACATTCACTGCTCTACCTTCATCATTGTGTTTTGTTACCACAAAGAATTCAGGCTCTTAAGGCACAAACTGTCCTTGACAAAACCATGCGGACTATCCCTAATCAGATTGTCTCTCCAAATGCTCATAAATCCTGCCTCTCAGGATCCTCTCCAACAACTTGCCCATCACTGAAGTCAGACTTACTGATCTATAATTTCCTGGGTTATCTCTGTTTCCTTTCTTGAACAAAGGAACAACATTTGCTACCTTCCAATCCTCCGGTACTTCTCCTGTCCCTATTGATGATATAAAGATCATTGCCAGAGGTTCAGCAATCTCCACTCTCGCTTACATAAGATGTAGGAACAGAATCAGGCCATTCGGCCCATCAAGTCTGCTCCGCCATTCAATCATGGCTGATGCTTTTTTCCTATTTCCTTCTCTACCCCAGTTCCCGGCAACCTTTGATGCCATGTCCAATCAAGACCCTACCAAACTCTGCCTTAAATACATCCAACAACGTGGCTTCTTGTCCTAGACTCTCCCAGCATGGGAAACATCCTTTCCACATCTACTTTGTCCAAGCCTTTCAATATTTGAAAATAGTCTGTGCATTTATTTCTACTACCAAAGTGTATGACTATGCATTTTCCAACATTGTATTTCATTTGCCACTTTCTTGCCCATTCTCCTAATCTGTCTGAGTCCTTCTGCATCCCATCTGTTTCCTGAACACTCTCTCCACAAATCTTCGTATCATCTGCAAACTTGGCAACAAAGCCATCTATTCCATCATCTAAATCATTTATATACAGTATAAAAAGAAGTGGTCCCAACACCGACCCCTGCGGAACACCACAAGTCACTGGCAGCCAATTAGAAAAGGATCTTTTTATTCTCACTCGGTGCCTCCTACCAATCAGCCAATGCTCTAACCATGTTAGTAACTTTCCTGTAATACCATAGGCTGTTAACTTGGTAAGCAGCTTCATGTGTGGCATCTTATCAAAGGCCTTCTGAAAGCCCAAATATAGAACATTTGATGCATCCCCTTTATCTATCCTACCTGTAATCTCCTCAAAGAATTCCAACAGGTTTGTCAGGCAGGATTTTCCCTTGTCTTATGTCACCAAGTACTCCCATCACCTCATCCTTAACAATTGACTGACATCTTCCCAACCACTGTGGTCAGGCTAACTGGTCTATAATTTCCTTTCTGTTGCCTTCCTCCTTTCTTAAAGCACCATGCCACAGTCCAATGATTTTTGAAAGATTATTTCTAATGCCACCACAATCTCTTAACGCTACCTCTTTCAGAACCCTAGGGTGCAGTTCTGCTGGTCTGGGTGACTTTTAGGTCTTTCAGTTTTTTGAGCACCTTCACTCTTGTAACAGTAACTGCACCCACTTTTCTTCATTCACACACTATAGCATCGGGCATACAGTTAGTGTCTTCCATAGTGAAGACTGACACATAATATTCATTTAGTTCATCAGCCATCTCCTTGCCCCGTTATTTCTCTTGCCTCATTTTCTAGCGGTCCTATACCCACTCTCATTTCCCTTTTATTTTTAACATACTTGAAAAAACTTTTACCATCCACTTTGAAATTATTTGCTAGCTTGCTTTTATATTTCATCTTTTCCCTTCTAATGATTTTCTTAGTTGTTCACTGTAGATTTTTTAAAAACTTCCCAATCCTCTCTCTTCCTACTAATTTTTGCTTTGTTGGATGCTCTTTCTCTTGCTTTTACAATAGCTTTGATTTCTCTTGTCAGCCACAGTTGTACTATTTTACTATTTGAGTATTTCTTCATTTTTGGAATACACATGTCCTGCACTTTCCTCATTTCCCCCCAGAAATGCATGCCATTGCTGCTCGGCTGACATCCCTGCCAGCAGCTCCTTCCAATTTACTTTGGACAACAACTCTCTCATACCACTGTAATTTCCCTTACTCCACTGAAATACTGCTACATCAGACTTTACTTTCTCCCTATCAGATCTCAAGTTGAACACATTCATATTGTGATCACTGGCTCCTAAGGGTTCTTGTACCTTAAGCTCTCTAATCACCTCTGGTTCATTACATAACACCCAATCCAGTATAACTTATCCCTTAGTAGGCTCAATGACAAACCTATCTCAGATCCCATCTCTTAGGCATTCAACAAACTCACTCTCTTGGGATCCATTATCAACCTGATTTTCCCAAATGACCTGCATGTTAAAATCTCTCATAACTACTATAACATTGCCCTTTTGACATGCCTGTTCTATTTCCTGTTATAACCTGTGGTTCACCTCCCAGCCACTGTTGGGAGGCTTGTGTATAACTGCCATCAACATCTTTTACCCTTGCAGTTTCTTAGCTCAACCCACAAGGATTCAACATCTTTCTACAGATTTGATACCATTCTTTACCAGTAGTGCCACACGAATACCTCTGCCTACCTTCCTATCCCTCCGATATAATGTGTAAGCTTGGACATTCAGTTCCCAATTACAACCATCTTTCAGCTTTACACAGTCGCCTACAGTATATCTCATCCAGTCTCGGCGACTTATAGACAATAGGTGCAGAAGTAGACCATTCGGCCCTTCGAGCCTGCACTGCCATTTTGAGATCATGGCTGATCAATTACTATCAATACCCGGTTCCTGCCTTGTCCCCATATCCCTTGATTCCCCTATCCATAAGATACCTATCTAGCTCCTTCTTGAAAGCATCCAGAGAATTGGCCTCCACTACCTTCCGAGGCAGTGCATTCCAGTGCATTATCTAACTAATGCTTTTCAATAGTTCCAGCACATCCTCTTTCTTAATGTTTATATGCTCAAGTGTTTCAGTCTGCTGTAAGTCATTCCCACAATTGCCAAGGTCCTTCACCATGGTGAATAATGAAGCAAAATATTCATTAAGTACCTCCTCTGACTCTATGCACTGTTTGCCTAGTGTGACGCAAAAATTTTGTTCATGAAGGCCTCCTACTTTCCAAGTACACCTTTACCAGAAAACAGCCTGTCCCAATCCACACTTGCCAGATCATTTCTGATACCATCAAAATTGGCCTTTCTCCAATTTAGAATCTCAACCCGCAGACTAGACCTACCTCTTTGCATTTTTACTTAGAAGCTAATGGCAGTGTGGTCCCTGGATGCAAAATGTTCCCCAGCACAAAGTTATGTCACCTGCTCTACCTCATTCCCTAATAGCAGATGAAGTGTCTCACACACTACTCTCATTGGGACTTCCACATAGTAATAAGAGAAACTTTTCTGAACACATTTGACAAACTTTATCCCATCTAGTCCTTTTACAGTATGGGATTCCCAGTCAATATGTAGAAAGTTAAAATCACCTACTGTAACAACCTTGTGTTTCTTGCAACAGTCTGCAATCTCTTTACAAATTTGTTTCTCTAAGTCCCTAGGATTGTTGGGTGGTCTGTAATATAGCCCCATTAATGTGGTCACCCCTTTCTTATTGCTCAGTTGCACCCTTAACACCTCACTAGTTCTCCAGTCTGTTCTGACGGAGAATTGCCATGATCTTTTGCCTGACTAGTAACGCCACCCTCCTCCTTTAGTATCACCCACTTTGTCACATCTAAAACCTCCTACAACATCATAATTCCAGGTGTTGATCCGGTGTTGTTTTATTCTGTAAGAAGTGACTGCCATGAAGTGGCCATGAAGTACTATAATTAACGGCACTGTATAAAGTGCAGGTTGTTATAGTACATTTTTAATTATTTTAAGGATTTATGTACTTGGGATTCAAGTACATTCACTGGATTATACGATGGGTCAGAGATAAAGTAAGTTTTATCTGGTTTGGCGTTATCCTTGGTTAGACAAGAGAGCTAGTTTCACTTTGGACAGATTGGTGATCCATATTTAAACCTTGTCATTGCCATAAGCTTTTACTGAAGGCTCTTTACATCTGTACTTTGGTAACATTGAACATGAATAACAGTAAATTTAGAACTTTCTAGATTCATAGAACAGTGTAGACCCTACAGCCCATATTAAGCCAACCTTTTAACCTACTTTTAACCTTCCCCCTGCATTTTTCTTTTATCCATGTGCCTACCTAAGTCTCTTAAAATGCCCCTCTCTATCACTACCCAAGCAGTGCATTCTGTGCACCCACCACTGGCAAATTACCTTTGCCATCTCACCTGACATCTTCCAAACAAGTCCTGTCATATTAACCATTTCAGCCTTGGGGAGAAGGGGAGAAAAGTGTTTGAATGCCCACTCACTTTGATTCTTATCACCTTGTACACCTCTATTCCTAAAAGCTTTTCAGTACTTGTAAACTTTGAACAAGTAAGCCCATTCCTAAATGGCTCAATTTGTGGTCAGCCAAGGTATTTACCACTGACTCAAGTTGTCTAGGAGGATCTCCTGATCTGTGGTGGGAACTTGCCTTGTTAAACTCTGCAGTTGGACATCAGTGCAAGGGTATCTACAATGAAGCAGTTATAATATCATTAAGGTGTCTGAACAGCTAATCAATAACGAGTTCACAAGGATCAAATCAGGAAGGAAAAATCATTTAATTAGCTTTTTAGAACATAATCCAATTATTTATGTAAATGAAATTACTTAAAAATTGCTTTTATTTTGAAATCTGAGAATGACAGTTTGTGATCTTAGTTTCATATTAAAAATATCAGAATAAAATGCAAGACATATAGTTTGCTGTAGGACTACTTTGCCAATAGCCAAATCATGTTCAAACAATTTAAGTAATTTCCCCTGAATTTGTAGAATAGGGCAAAATTATTGTTAGCAATGCCAGAATTCCTGCATTTAAGTTGCACTTGTGGAATCTTGCATAGCTCTCCATTATGTCAGCTAAGGCTAATAATTTTGCCATTACGATGACAAATACCAGATGAATAAATACTGTTTAATTTAATGGTAAGTAACTGATCAATTTTCAAGGTTTAAATTGATTTATATATTGATCAGGGAATCAGTTTGTGCCCTTAATGGAATGGAGTAAGTAGCTCCCTCTGAGCTAAATCTTGCAAATAATTTGAAATACAAAGTGGTGAAATTTCTTGCACATCCAAAGTAAAAATTAATTGGGCAAGACACCGCAAGTGAAAGGCATTTAATTACAAAACAACCATTAGATTGGATTACAAGCCCAAACATCTGTCGGACACGTTACCCCCACCCCCATAAAAATACATCTGTGTTAAGTTAAAGCAGCAATGATAATAATATCTTGAAAGTATTTTGCAGATTAACTTTGGTTTCTAGTCCACTTGTGATATGTTCTTGAATAGAGTTTTAAAAAGTAAATTCTTATGCCAGAGTAACTCTTTGTCCAGGCTTAACAATGACTGCACTCTGCTTGCGATCTCTTGATTTTCGGAAATTCTCGTACCTTTTTTAAAAAAAAGCAAAGTTAAACCATTAATATTCAGCCATGGAGGAAAGTACTTTTACTGACAAATTCCCCAAGTCTTCCAATTGTTGCTGCAGACAGAGTGACAATGTGCTTCAACTAAAATGATCCATGTTATGCAAAAATGTGATTGAGTGAGAGCTATTCTGCCTTTCTCTTGGCACCAGCAGCAGATTAGGAATCACTTAGAGCAGGGTGATTCCTAATAGATTGATCCTTAATAGTATTGGTGTATGGCATAAAAAAGGTTGGGAACCCCTGAGATAGAAGAACAAAAGCTGCAAACCTGGAAATATGAACTGATGTTGTATTTGAGATCAAAAATGGGGGACAAGAGGCATGCAATAATTACTTAGTTGCTGGTCTACAGAAAAGTGACAGGCCTGGAATGTCTTATAACAAGTGAAATATCAGATAGGTTCAATTGCACAGTATACCACTGCATATATTTGTATGAACTAAAACACAAACAATGGCACAATTGAGTCAATGAAGAATTTCAAAGGGCAGCTGATTAAAGCTGCAGTGGATATTACAAGCCTGTGCTTTCTGATTCTTATGCATATTTGTTCTCTCTAATAATTCTATAATTTTGCTGCAAAGACCATCTTCGCCATCTCAGATTTGCTGTTTATGTGGCTAACCAATGAGAGAAATTGTTTAATACAGGCAGTCTCCAGGTTACATACAAGTTCCGTTCTGAGTCCGTCTTTAAGTCGGATTTGTACGCAAGCGGGAACAAGTACATCAGGTATTATTTAGCGTTAGTCAAGTGTTTGTCTTAGTATATAGTATATATTTTACCTCTCTATGCATATAAAACACTTAAGAAACGTACGTATTCCAATAATTAAACCACTGCGTTGCTTGGTAATAATTGTAGCTTTCATCGGGGAAGGGCCTTTCACATGCTCCATTATTCTCACTTTATCCTTTAAAATTGTTCCGATCGTTGACCAACTGCAGCCTAACACTTTTCCAATGACCGATGGCATTTCAACTCTTTCCAAACGCTTTATTTCCACATTATTTTCAATCACAATCGCTTACAATCAACAGAACAGAAACACTGCGGGCGGCGGGTCCCAACCTCTGCCGGCTCCCGAGGTCTGCAGGGTCCTAAGGACCACCGCACTGAATTCCCCGGGTCCAAAAATCCACTACACTGAGGCAGATTAAATGTGACAAGTAGGGGCTGTGCTGGGTTTGGGTACTGTATTTGATCCTCCACAATATTCCGCGTAGGAATTTAAACTGGAGGTTGCATTGTTTTTTTTAAATGAGGTCAAGTTGCGCGCTCAACATTAACCCGGCATGTATGGTATGGGAGTCACTGGATCGAACTCCGGAAGCTCCGTTCTCCAGCCTGGTGCTGATCTCCCTGCGCCACCAGCCGACTGGAATGGGGGGGGGGGGGCTGGGGTCAGGGTGAATCTTGCTAAGAAAAATTTGAGCCAAATACAAAGTTACACACTCAACACAGTGTCAACGGCAACGACTTAAAATTGCAGACGGCGTTTTACTTCCTCGGTTCGTAAGTACGAGTTGTCTGTAAGTCAGACATTCGTAACTCGGGGACTACCTGTATTTAAAAGTGATTAACTCTGAAGCACTTTTTAGCTTTCACCCTTTTAATATTCAAAAATAGCCAATTTTAAAATGAGTAATATTGCTGTGAATCATTGCATCATTTTTTTCTTTCCATGTCACTGCAAACCTGTGGTAATGATCTTCACATTGACACCCATGAGGGTGGAAGGAAACAAAAACACAAAGAGGAAACATAGGCATATATATGTGAGGAAAAAAAGGATATGGACATTGTGTAGGCAGAAGAGTTTAGTTAGCCCTGTGTTAGGTGCAGCTTCTTACAAATTGTGTTGAGGAGCTGGAATTGGAACTGGATCAACTCCAGATCATTCAGGAGGCTGAAGGGGTGACAGGAAGGGGAAAGGGGTTAAGGAGCCAGTTCAGAGTACCCCTGTGGCCATCCCCCTCAACAAAAGGTATATCAGTTTGGATACTGTTGAAGGGGTGGGAGGAGGTTACCTAAGAGACTAAAGTCACAGTGGCACTGTGAAAAGGCACACTGCAGTGATAGGGGAACAGGTGGTTTTGTGGGTGAGAACAAGATTCCTGGATGGTATATGGCTTCACAGGTTCCAGGGTCTGAGATATCTCCGATCGAATGCTCAGCATTCTTAAGGTGAACAGCCAGAAGTTGTTCATGTAGGTACCAATGATATGGATAGAACAAGTGATGAGGTTCTGCATAGGGAGTTAGTGCTATGTTAAATGGCAGGACCTCCAGGGTGGTGATCTCAGGATTGCTACTGTGCATTGTACTAGTTAGTCTAGAGCTAGGATGACTAGACAGTTTTAATATGTGGCTAAGGAGTTAGGGTAGGAGTTACAGCATAAGTTTTTGGATCATTGGGCTCTCTTCCAGGGAAGGGGGTCCTGTACAGAAGAGACACTTTGCACCTGAACTGGAAGGGGACTAGTATCCTAGTGGGAAGGTTTGTTAATGGAGCAGACTTGATGAGCCAAATGGCATAATTCTGCTCTTATAATCTTATGATTAGTAATCTAATTCATTTGGCACAGCATAATGGGCCAAAGGGCCTGTTCCTATGCTGTACTGTTCTATGCCACATTAACCCATCTGGTCTCGCCCTATCTTCTCTAGAACTGAAGACCAAGTTGTATTTGTCTCCTGTATAGTTCTTTCGATCTGAAACTTTGAATATTTCTCTTTTACCACAATTGCTGCCTAATTCAAGAGGTGTTTGCAACATGCTCTGTTTTTATTTCCACTGACAGAAATGGGATTGCATTGTTCTGCTGCAAATCAGATGCTTGTATACTGTGCAACTGACTCTTGTACGCTTCCTAAAATAGCTGCACATATTAATGAAAGTGCCTTAAGATTCAAGGGGTGTGGTGGAAGTAATTATTTTTTGTCACATTCTTAGCAGAATTGGAAATAAATTGATGAAATTATAATTTTGAATCCCGTCAACAAATTTTGAAAATCCACAGAAACTATTTATTTTATTGTCAAATAATTCAGCAAGGTTAAAAAACACATTTTACAAATTATGCTCCATCAGATTTCATTTGAAGAGGACTAGAATATAAAAACAAAGGTGTAATGCTGAGGTGTTACAAGACATTTGTCAGACTGCACTTAAAATATTGTGAACAGTTTTTGGGCCTTTTTTAAAAAAACTGGCAATGGAGATATTCCAGAGGGGTTTCTCAGGAATAAAAGGGTTAACATATGAGGAGCATTTGATGGCTCTGGGCCTGTACTTGCTAGAGGTTAGAAGAATGAAGGGTATCCTATTCAAACCTATCAAATATTGAAAGGCCTAGATAGAGTGCATGTGGAGAGTATGTTTCCTATAGTGGATGAGTCTAGATCCAGTCAGCACAGCCTCAGGCTGGAAGCAACAGCCAGAGCTTCAGAATAGAGATGAGGAAGTATTTCTTTTGCCAGAGGGCAGTGAATCTATAAAATTCATTGTCACAAATGGCTGTGGAGGCCAAGTCATTAGGTATATTTAAAGTGGAGATTGACTGGTTCTTGATCAGTAGGATCCACTAAGGGGTCTTGGCCCGAAATGTCGACTGTAATCTTTACCATAGGTGCTTCCCTGGTCTGCTGAGTTCCTCCAGCATTTTGTATGTGTTGTTTGGATTTCCAGCATCTGCAGATTTTCTCTTTGTTAGTAAACAGAAATCATTTCACATAGTTGCACAACAGTAAGAACCTATTCCTGTGCTGTATGTTCTACGTTCTATATTTGTTATGATATCCCTGTAGGACTGAACAGGCTATTTTTACAACCCTTAATATTTCAATTAGTGATGCATAATGTTCAAAAATAATGAAGGAACAAAATGCTCTAAACAATAGCATATTTGTGGTTAATATTTTTATAACATTCTGGTTTAAATGAAGTACTCTAGTTAGCATTATTTTAGATTGTCCTTAGTTGGTTTTAATTTTATACCTGAGTGAACCATTAAGACCATAAAATATAAGATCAGAATTAGGCCATTTAGCCCATTGTCTCCTCTGCAATTTCATCATGGCCAATCCAATCTACCTCTCTTGCCTCCCCACCCACCCCCATATCCCTTCAGGCCCTGACCAATCAAGAATCTATCAATCTTTGCCTTAAATATACCTGTGGCAAAGAATTCCACAGATTCACCACTCTCTGGCTAAAGAAATACTTCTTCATCTCGGTTCTAAAAGGATGCCCTTCTGTTCTGAGGCTGTGTCCTCTGGTCTTAAAACTCACCTACTACCATAGAAACATCTTCTCCACATCCACCTAGGCCTTTCACCATTCGATAGGTTTCAATGAGGTCACCCCTCATTCTTCAGAAGTCTAATGAATACAGGCCCATAACCATCAAACACTCTTCAAATGACAAGCCATTCAATCCTGGAATAATTTTTGTGAACCTCCTTTGAACCCTCTCCAGTTTCAGCACATCGTTACTAAGATGAGGGGCCCAAATCTGCTCACAATAGTCCAAGTGAGGCCTCACCAGTGCTTTATAGAAGTTTCAACATTACATCCTTGCTTTTATATTCTCATCCTCTTGAAATCTGCCTTCCTTACCACAGACTCAACCTGCAAATTAACCTTTAGGGAATCCTGTACAAGGACTCCCAAGTCCCTCTGACCTCAGTTTTTTGTATTTTTTTTCCATTTAGAAAATAGTTAACCCTATTGTGTTTTTTTTAAACCAAAGTGAATGCCCATACTCATAATCTATTTAATCCTTCTGTTATCTTTCTACTTCCTCAAAACTACTTGCCCTTCCATCTATCTTGATATTATCTGTAAACTTTGCAACAAAGCCATCAATTCCATCATCCAAATCATGGACATATAATGCAAAATGAATCTGACAACAATTAGTACCACAGAGCAGCTGCAGATTTACAATGTTTACTTTTAAGTTGATATTTAGCTTTAACTATTCCTACTCACGTTTCAATGAAGTTTTGCCATTCTTGCTGACCGATAGAGGGCCGTGTAGTTGCAAGTGCTGTCAATAAGTGGGATTGACAGATCAGCTGGGAACTATTGATGGTTCCAAAGTGATTGTGTGATGTGTTGTCCTGAAAACAGATTCAAATATAATAGAAAGTCAGCACCAATACATAAAATTACATGCTGTTGAATTTAAGAGCAGGGAGATTATGCTGCAACTGTACAGGGTACTGGTGAGGCCGCACCTGGAGTACTGTCTGCATTTCTGGTCTCCTTACTTGAGGAAGGATATACTGTACTGGTTTTGGAGGCAGTGCAGCAGAGGTTCACCAGGTTGATTCCAGAGATGAGGGGTTTAGACTATGAGGAGAGATTGAATCACCTGGGACTGTACTCGCTGGAATCCAGAGCAGGTTTGATGGGCCAGATGGCCTACTCTTGCTCCTATTTCTCATATGTTCAGTCTTGAAACTCTTTACTACCTCACACCAGATCTATGGACTTCTGGTATCCTGAAAGGAAACTATGAGAATGAGGGAGTTGTCTACATGTACTTTTGTAAGGCCTTTGATAAGGTACCACCTTGCAGATTGGTCAAGAAGGTTCAGTCTCTTGGCACTCAAGATGAGGTACAGTACCTATAAAAAGTATTCACCCACCCTTGGAAGTTTTCATATTTTATTGTTTTACAACATTGAATCACAGTGGATATGATTTGGTTTTTTTGACACTGGTCAACAGAAAAAGACTTTCATGTCAAAGTAAAAACAGATCTTTACAAAGTGATCTTTCTTAACTATAAATATAAAACACAAAATAATTGATTGCATAAATATTCACCTACTTTAATATGACGCTGTAGGGACTCCTTAATTTCATCAGGCAGAATTCACTCAGACTGTTACGTTATTACGTTTTTGGGGGTGGCAATTTTTTCATATATATGTCGCCATTTGTTTGTGATTGTAATAAAGTGTACGTTAGAAGTAATTACACTCATGTTGATTTTTGTTGACATTCCTACAACACAGCAGATCACTGATGGAAGTCACATAATTAAATGGAGGTCACGGTGTGCAGTCAAGATGTTTCAATTGATTGTAGTAAAAATAGACCTGTAACTGGAAGGTCCTGTGACAACCCACTTCCCAGCACACTCGAACCGGCTCACAAAGTGGCACGCGCCGACATTGAGGCCGGTCCCAAAAAGGGCGCCAAGCCTTCTTCACCAGCAAGGGGAAAAGCCCACGCGCGGGACGGAACTGTGAATATTCCCGGGGAGGGCGGGAACAGGAAGGCTTTAAAGCGAGACCGCGAAGTTTGAATAAATCCCTTTTGCAACTGCAACTCACCGACTGCGTGTCGTTATTTCAGCGCTGCGTGTAGCACACCGCTACAATTGGTGACCCTGACAGCCCAAACGATATTTGGACCGGAGATGAACGACGCCGCATCTGTTCATGCAGTTTCGTTAAAACTGCCAAGCTTCTGGACGCTGTGACCTCACCTATGGTTCCAACAAGCAGAAGCCCAATTCCACATTTGGCAGAAAACCTTGGATTCCACACTTTACTAATACGTGGTGAGCTCCCTCAACCAGGAGACAGCCGCCCAGGTTGAGGAGTTCATACAGTCACCCCCGGAGGACGGCAAATACACAGAATTCAAAGCCCTGCTCATAAGGACTTTTGGACTCTCACGGCGCGAGCGAGCTGCCCGCTTACTGCACCTGGATGGTTTGGGAGACAGAACGCCATCGGCGTTGATGAACGAGATGCTGGCCCTGGCTGACAGACACAAGCCCTGCCTCACATTTAAGCAGGCATTCCTAGAGCTGCTGTCTGACACAGATTTCAGCGACCCCCGGAAGGTGGCGGCCCGGGCAAACGTGCTGTGGAAAGCCAAGAAGAGTGGGGCATCCGTTGCACAGATCACCAGGCCACACTCCCAGCACCAGACCAGGCCCGGCAGCACAGCCCACTAACCCCAGAGGCAGGAGTGTGGAGACCAACGAACAATGGTGCTTCTACCACCAGCGGTGGGGCGCAGAAGCCTGCCGCTGTAGCCCGCCCTGCAAGTTCCCGGGAAACGCCAGGGTCAGTCGCCGCTGATAGCTACAGCAGCTGGCCACCGGGATAGCCTCCTGTATGTCTGGGACAAGCAGTCGGGACGCCGCTTTTTGGTCGACACTGGAGCTGAGATCAGCGTCTTACCTCCGACCAGTTACGGCACCTATACAGTTCGGCTCCAGCCGGTTCACGTGGGACTTCACACTGGCCGCCGTAGCCCAACCGCTCCTGGGGGCGGATTTTTTGCGAGCTCACAGCCTACTGGTCGACCTGCTAAGGAAGAGACTGGTCAACGCCGAGACCTTTCAAATGTTCTCCCTGGGTGAAGCCCAGTTGCCAGCCCCACACCTAGACTCCATCACACCGTCCGACAACGACTTCACCAGAGTCCTGGTGGATTTCCCATCAGTTCTGGCACCGCAGTTCACGGCAGCCATGCCCCGACATGGCGTACAGCACCACATCCTGACCTAAGGACCACCCCTCCACGCCCGTGCTCAAAGACTTCCCCCAGACAAGCTCCGACTGGCGAAGGAGGAGTTCAAGAGGATGGAGGAATTGGGGATCATACGGCGGTCCGACAGCTCATGGGCCTCCCCCCTGCACATGGTGCCCAAAGCAACAGGGGGCTGGAGACCATGCGGTGACTACCGCAGGCTGAATGAGGCTACAACACCGGACCGCTACCCCGTGTCGCACATACAGGACTTTGCAGCAAACCTGCACGGATCTTCTCCAAGGTAGACCTCGTCCGAGGATACCATCAAATCCCAGTGCATCCGGATGACGTCCCCCAAAACAACACTCATCACCCGGTTTGGCCTTTTCGAGTTCCTCCGCATGCCGTTCGGCCTAAAGAATGCCGCACAGACGTTCCAGCGGTTAATGGATGCGGTGGGACGCAACCTGGACTTCACTTTCATCTATTTGGACGACATCCTCATAGCCAGCAGTAGTCGTCAGGAACATCTGTCCCACCTCCGTCAACTCTACGCCCGACTGAGTGAATACAGCCTAACAATCAACCCGGCCAAATGCCAGTTCGGGCTCGACACCATCGACTTCCTGGGCCACAGGATTACTAAAGACAGGGCAACCCCTCTGCCCGCTAAGGTAGAAGCAGTCCGCCACTTCCCCCAACCCAACCCAATCAAAGGCCTGCAGGAATTTGTGGGTATGGTGAATTTCTACCACCGCTTCCTCCCCTCAGCAGCCCGAATCATGTGACCCCTGTTCGCCCTGATGTCAGGTAAGGGCAAGGACATTACCTGGGACGAGGAGTCCGCAGCCGCTTTCGTTAAAACGAAAGAAGCCTTGGCAAATGCCCGCGATGCTAGTGCACCCCAGAACGGACGTCCCTACCACCCTCACAGTGGACGCATCCAACACGGCAGTCGGTGGAGTGCTGGAACAACTCATCAAGGGTCGCTGGCAACCCCTGGAGTTCTTCAGCAAACACCTACGACCACCCGAGCTCAAATACAGTGCTTTCGACCGGGAACTGTTGGCGCTATACCTGGCAATCCGGCATTTCAGGTACTTCTTAGAAGGTAGGCCCTTCACCGCGTTCACGACTGATGTCCGGCATGTCTTGGGAAAGGACAATGTCGTGGCGGATGCTCTCTCCAGATCTAATATCCAAGCCCTGTCCCAGGGGGTAGACTATGAAACGCTGGCGGAGGCGCAGCAGGCAGACGAGGAGATCCCTAGTTACAGACTGCAGTCTCCAGTTTGCAGCTGCAGGACCTCCCCGTAGGCCCAGGTGAGAGGACCCTACTCTGTGACGTAACCACCGGCCAACCCCGCCCCATTGTCCCAGCAGTCTGGCGGCGGCACATTTTCAACTCCAGTCACAACTTAGCGCACCCCTCCATCAGGTCAACCATCCAGATGGTAGCCAACAGGTTTGTTTGGCACGGACTCTGCAAGCAGGTCAGTGAATGGGCCAAAACGTGCATGCACTGCCAAACAGCAAAGGTGCAGCGGCACCAAAGCCCTGCTGCAGCAGTTCCACCCCACCCACCGGCGTTTCGACCACATTCATGTGGATATCGTGGGCCCCCTGCCAGTGTCGCGAGGAGCGCAGCACCTCCTGACTATCGTAGACCGGTTCACAAGATGGCCAGAGGCAGTCCCGCTCACTGACACCACCTCCGAATCCTGCGCCCGAGCACTGATTGCAACCTGGGTATCTCGCTTTGGTGTACCGGCCCACATTACCTCCGACAGAGGCGCCCAGTTCACCTCCAGCCTGTGGTCAGCTATGGCCAGCCTGTTGGGAACGCAGCTGCACCACACAACTGCGTACCACCTACAGTCGAACGGACTAGTGGAGTGTTTCCACCGTCACCTGAAGTCGGCTCTCATGGCCCGCCTGAAAGGGCCTAACTGGGTGGACGAGCTTCCCTGGGTCCTGCTCGGAATCCGCATGGCAGCCTAAGAGGATCTGCACACCTCGTCGGCCGAGTTGGTGTACGGCGCACCCCTAGTCGTCCCAGGAGAGTTCATACCAGCCCCAAGGGGGCAAGAGGAAGAACCCACAGCAGTCCTGGACAGACTATGAGAGGCTTGGTAACCTGGCCCCCCATACCCACTTCACAGCATGGGCAGAACCTGACCTGCGTACCCAAAGACCTGCAGAACTGTACGTTTGTTTTTGTACAACGGCCCTATGAGGGGCCGTTTACGGTGATCAGAAACAATGAGTCCACATTTGTGCTGGACATTGGGGAGAGAGGAGGTTTTCACAGTGGACCGACTCAAACCAGCCCATGGGGACTTGGCGCAGCCGGTCGAGATTCAGGCACCGCGGCGCAGAGGCAGACCTCCCAAACAGAGGCTGACCCAGACTGAGGACATTGGGGGGTGTATTGCCGGTTCTGGGGGGGGGGTTATGTGGCGAACCACTTCCCAGCGCACTCAAACCGGCTCACAAAGTGGCACGCGCCGGCATTGAGGCCAGTCCCAAAAAGGGCGCCAGGCCTTCTTCACCAGCAAGGGGAAAAGCCTGCTCGCGGGATGGGATTGTGAATATGCGCCCCCTACAGCATTCCCGCCCGGGGAGGGCGGGAACAGGAAGGCTTTAAAGCAAGGCCGCGAAGTTTGAATCAATCTCTTTTGCAACTGCAACTCGCCGACTGCATGTCGTTATTTCAGCGCTGCGTGTAGCACACCGCTACAGTCCAACTACGCCATGAAGACAAAAGAACACTCCGTCACTGAATATCCCTTGGAGTACAGTTAAGTTGATCAAGAAAAGAATATGGCACAGCTCTGGATCTGCCTGGAGCAGGCCGTCTTCAAAATCGGAGTGACCATGCAAGAAGGGGACTAGTGATGGAGGCCACCAAGTGACCATTGACAATTCTGGAGCAGTTACAAGCTTCAGTGGCTGTTTTCCAGGTTCTTCACCAATTGCAGCTTTATGGGAGAGTGGCAATGAGAAAGCTACTATTGAAAAAAATCTCACATGAAATGTTGGCTAGAATTTGCCGGATGGCACTTGGGAGGCTCTGAAGTCAGCTGGAAGATGGTTCTATAGTGTGATGAAAACTAAACTGAGCTTTTTGGCCATTAGACAAAACAGTGTTTGGTGTAAGCCAAACACTGCACACCATTGAAAACACACCATCCCTACCATGAATCATGCTGAGGGGATGTTTCACTGCAGCAGGCCCTGGAAGGTAGCATGAATACAATAAGACAATGACCCTAAGCATAAACTAAAATTACACAAGAATGGCTTAAAAACAACCAAGTTAATGTGCTGGAGTGGCCAAGCCTGAGTTCAGAATCTAATTGAGAATTTGTGGCTGGAAATGAAAGGACTGTTCACTCACAATTCCCATGCAAGCAGTCTTGTAAAGAAGAATGGGGAAAAATTACAGTGTCCAGATATGCAAAGCTGATAGAGACCTATCCACACAGACTCAAGGCTGTAACTGCCGCCAAAAGTACATCTACTAAATACTGACTTGAAGGGTGTCAATACCTATTGCAATCAATTATTTTGTTTTATATTTTTTAATTAATTTGGATCACTTTGTAGAGAGTCTTTTTCTGTTGATCACTGTCAAAAAAGCCAACTTAAACCCACTGTGATTCAATGTTGTAAAACAATAAAACATGAAAACTTCCAAGAGGGCTGTACTGCAGTAAACTGGATTAGATATTGGTTTTGTGGAGGAAGCCAGAGAGTGGTAGTAGATGGTTGCCTCTCTGACTAGAGGCCCGTGACTAGTGGTGTGCCACAGGGATCGGTGCTGGGTCCGCTGCTGTTTGTCATCTGTATGAATGACCTGGATGATAATCTGGTTAACTGAATCAACAAATTTGCAGGTGAGACCAAGATTGGAGGGAGTAGTGGACAGCGAGGAAGGCTATCAAAGCTAGCAGTGAGATCTGGACCAGCTAAAAAAAAGGGCTGAAAAATAGTAGATGTAATTTAATGCAGACCAATTTGAGGTATTACACTTTGGGAGGACAAACCCAGGTAGGACTTAAATGGCGAGCAGTCTGGCATTGAGGAGTGTGGTGGAACGAAGAGATCTAGGAATAGGTACACAAGTCTTTGAAAGTGGTGTCACAGGCAGGGTCATAAAGAAAGCTTTTGGCACATTGGTCTTA
Source organism: Hemitrygon akajei (assembly GCF_048418815.1). NCBI lineage: Eukaryota > Metazoa > Chordata > Chondrichthyes > Myliobatiformes > Dasyatidae > Hemitrygon > Hemitrygon akajei. The sequence goes on along the minus strand of NC_133143.1, from coordinate 71,018,664 downwards.
ATAAATCAAAGTATTGAGGACAGGAGTTGGTAAGTTATGTTGAAATTGTAGAAGACATTGATGAGGCCTAGTATGTCTCCCAGTGACAGCATGCGTTTCCTCTCACAGTCTAAAGAGGTACTGGGTAGTAGGTTAATTGATCATTATAAATTGTCATATGATTAGGCTGCGGTTAAATAAATGGGTTGCCAGGTGGTGTGGCATATTGGGCCAACAGAGACTGTTCTGCACTGTGTTCTAAATAAAATTATGAGATGTACAAGAAAAAGTTTGTGAACCCTTTGCAATTACCTGTTTTCCTGCATTAGTTGGTCATAAAATGTGGTCTGATTTTCATCTTAAGTCACAATAACAAACACAAAACTTCCCATTGCTGAGGGAGAATTGGCAGAAAGGACAAGTTCATGCAGGTTCCTAGCAAAGTAGTGTGTAGCAGCAGAGATAAACAAAATCATGTCAAGGTAGTACTTAAAGTTAATACACAGCTGGCTTGGAATGCATATCTTGAAATAAGTACATTCTGGCTCTCTCTAATTTAACTGCCAATAGCTAACTTTTCCTCTGAATTACAAAGCCAAAGCGAGGGCATATAATAGAGCAAAAATTAGCGGCAAGTTAGAGGATTGGGAAGCTTTTAAAAACCATCAGAAGGCAACTGAAAAAGTCATTAGTTGAGTATGTGGTGAGGAAGGCAAATGCAAAGTTAGCATTCATTTCAAGAATATGTTTTGTGTGTGCTGCTTTGTAACCTACTCTCATTTCACTTTGAGTAATACAAGAACACTAGAGAATCGTTCTATGAAAATATTAGCCTTGGAAACCTCAGAATACTTTGTTAATGATGCAATGACAGTGAAACAGAAAGCCTGGTGCTTCCATTCACATAGAACCTATAGGTTGCATTTGGGACTTTAAATTTAGAAAGGTGAATCTGCTTCCCCCCCCCCCCCCCCCCCCACACCACCAACAAAAACAGAATTTATAACAACCAAACTACAAACAAGCACTGCTGTCAATCTATTGGCTGCCCCAAAACAATATTATTTCCACAAGTCTCTACTGTAACTCAGAAGAGATGCCATTGAAAAAGGTAATAAATTTAGATCATGAAACTGATTCGATACAGCCACTTCAATATCAAGTAACAGTCTTTCTACTTTTTTTTTTAAAAACTGATGTTACCATGTTTTTGCTCTTCATATTTGCTTTAATAATGTTTAGGTCCATCCGTAATTGTTCTACTTGCTCCTGTGAAAGTTCCTGGTATCCTTCTTGCAAAGACAGCATGTATAAAGGGAGGTGAGAAGATGCGGTGTCCCTTGCAGATGTAATAGTGTGATCATGGATCAGGGAGTTCGGTCCCGACAAACACTGAGAATTCTGGTTTTAAAAAAATTGTAGAGCGTTAATGAATATACTTGTTCAGTTCAACCCAACCTTAAACGATTTTAAAGCATGCCAGGATTGTGCTTTGATCTAAATGGTGATTGACGTTTTGTTTGATAAGGGACTATGAATATTTACACAATTAAACACAAACTTGATCAGGAATTCTATAACACAGGTTTTTTTCCCCATTGGTTAATGCAAATAAATATCTACATGTTTGGCTGGCTAGAAGAGGACAGAAACACAAGATAGATTTTGCCTGGGGACCTATTGTATTCCCTTTGTTTAGAAAGAATAGATCCTCTGCAAAAGAGGTAAAAGAAAAACAAACTACTAGAAACTCATCATCTGTGCAAAGAGAAACAGTTTACTCTTTCTCAATCCATTTTGATCTGTTTTCTGAATTATCCCTAAGCTAGTTCATAAACAAAGCTAATTTTGTCCGTTTAGTATTCTCATTCCAGCAGTGTTTTAATTAAGTTCAAAGTGCATTTATTATCAGAGTATGTATACAACCTTGAGATTTGTCTTCTTGCAGGCAGCCACAAAACAAAAACATGGATCCCATTTAAAGAAAACCCCACACAAGACCATCAAACATGCAGAAAAAAAGAACGAATCACGCAATGAACAAAAAGCAAACAAGTAACACACAGAACATTAAACATCAAACCACGGAATCCCGAAAACTTACTCCACAGCCACGAGCCGCCAAGGCGAGTCCAGGAGATGCGGCCACAGCACAAGTCACTCAGTTCAGAGCTGTATCGATGGCTGCAGACCACAGCCACATATCCAGTTCTGAGCCGATGTGCGCAAATAGTAATGTGTGGTTAGAGGTGGAAGGTAGCAAAGTATTTCTTACGGAAGACGTACAACATCTCTGTGCAGCACCGTAACATAATGTTTAATTAGCTTAAGCAGTAATCTAATTTTAAAGCAATTGTCAAACCAGGAATAATACAATTTATTTATTTCTTTACGAAAAAATGCAGACCTGTTCTGAAGAGGTTCCATTTCCTAGTTCTGATTCATATGAGCTACCAAAATATAGGCGCCAAATATTAGGACATGGATCATCAGGTACTATTTCACTGGTATCCAGGTAAATTGGGGAATGTTCCACATCTCCCATAGATTCATCAGAGCCACTGCTATGATTCAAGAAGATCATGGAAGATAAGCTCACATCACTATCAGAGCCTGAACGTATATCCTAGAACAAATTAGCAAAATTATATTTAATTAGCATGCATGAATCAGCCAGTATCACTCAGAAAACATCAGCAATATTTAAAACTATGTTTGAAGCAATATAAATGCAAAGTAATTTTAAATCAATGGAGAGAAATACAAATAAATAATGTGATGAAACTCGGTTACTGTTTGCATTGAATAGAGATTGCCCAGTGACCCTCCATCAGTTCTATACAAAAGAAATCCTTCTTCCCTTTGCTTCCAAATGTTTAACCCTTTTTAAATTGTCAAAGAAAATGCCTTTAGGAGTTAGAGGGTTAAACAAGAGGTAAAAAAAAATCAATAATGTTCCATATTAAGATAGTTAAAACTTTAAAAATGAATACAGCCCAGTCATTCTCCATTTCCGCCTGTCCTACTTTGGAATATTCATTAGGTTAGGTTTCAAACCTGCACCTATTATGCCAACATTATAACATAAGAACATAAGAGATAGGAGCAGGAGTAGGCCAATCAGCCCCTCAAGCCTGCTCCGCCATTCAACAAGATCATGGCTGATCCAATCTTAACTCTAGTTAACTATGGTCAACACTGAGTTGTGAAGATTTTAACTGCTCTCTGAAAGTTACCTGATTTTAGTATCAGTGGCTGGAAGATAGTTGTGAGCACTCCAAATAAAGATGGCATTAGAATCAGCCAGCCACATGCTGTGTTGGGAGCTGCATACACTGTTGGAAGTTAGGCCATCTGGCTCGTCAGGCCTGCTCCGCCATTCAAAAAGATGACGGCTGATCTGGTCATGGGCTCATCTCCACCTACCTGAGGCTATGTCCCTTAGTTCTACTCTCACCTACCAGTGGAAACAACTTTTCTGTCTCTATTTTATCTATCCTTTTCATTCCTCTCATTCTTCTGAATTCCAGCAACTCAATCTCTCCTTATAGTCTAACCCTCTCATCTCTGGAATCGAGCTGGTGAACCGCCTCCAAAACCAATATATCCTTCCTCAAGTAAGGAGACCAGAACTGCACGCAGTACTCCAGGTGTGGCCTCACCAGTACCCTGTACAGTTGCAGCATAACCTTCCTGCTCTTAAATTCAATCCCTCTAGCAATGAAGGTCAAAATTCCATTTGCCTTCTTGTTAGCCTGCTGCACCTGCAAAGCAACCTTTTGTGATTCATGCACAAACACTCCCAAGTCCCTCTGCACAGCAGCATTCTGTAATTTCTTTACCATTTAAATGATAATCTGGTATTACATTTTTCTGTTTTTTTTTTCATTTTTCCCGGGCACATAGCAACATTTAGATTAAATAGCAGGTATAACAACAATAAATTGAGGACCAGGAAGGATTTAGGAAAAAAAAAATACCCAAGAATAGAATTCAGGAGATAAAATGAACAATTCTGGCAAGTATATAGAACGCCAAAGTTTTAGATAAATACATCATTTTTTAAACTGGAACAAACAACACTGATAAGGCAGCATGACTGGTATGGAGGGGCCACTGCACAGGATTGGAGGAAGATGCAGAAAGTTGTAAACTCAGCCAGCTCCATCATGGGCACTAGCCTCCCAAGCATACATAGAAAACCTATAGCACAATACAGGCCCTTCGGTCCACAAAGTTGTGCCGAACATGTCCCTACCTTAGAAATTACCAGGCTTACCCATAGCCCTCTATTTTTCTAAGCTCCATGTACCTATCCAAAAGTCTCTTAAAAGACCCTATCATATCCGCCTCCACCACCATTGCTGGCAGCCCATTCCATGCACTCCCCACTCTCTGAGTAAAAAACTTACCCCGATGTCTCCTCTGTACCTACTTCTCAGCACCTTAAACCTGTGTCCTCCTGTGGCAACCACTTCAGCCCTGGGAAAAAGCCTCTGACTATCCACACGATCATATGAGGTGCCTTCAAAAGGTGACATCCATTATTAAGGGCCCCCATCACCCAGGACATGCCCTCTTCTCATTGCCACCATCAAGGAGGTGGCACAGGAGTCCAAGATCCACACTCAGTGTTTGAAGAACAGCATCTTCTCCTCTCTGTAACATTACTGAATGAACCCATGAGCACTGCCATACTATTTTCCCCTTGCATTTTGCACTGCTAATTTAATTTTTAATATACATTTCTTATTGTAATTTATAGTAATATCTATTGTAATGTACTGCTGCCACTAACAAGAAAATTGCCAGTGATTCTGATTCTGAATAAAGATACAGGAAATACTGAGGAATGAGAAGTCCACCAAACATATGAGCAGCAGAGAGCATCGGCAGCTGTGATAATACAAAAACTAAAGAGTGGACTAAAATAAAAATGGAAAGTATTGGATCAGTCAAATTAAAACTGAGAAATGAAACAAGATATCCACAGGCCCACAAATAAAAAAATAAAGCAAGCTGTGGAGGGAGGTGACTAAGCAATGGATGGTAAATGCAAGAGATTCTGCAGATGCTAGAAATCCAGAGCAACACACACTATCTGCTGCAGGAACTCAGCAGGTCAGGCAGCATCAACAGTCCACATTTCGGGCCGAGACCCTTCATCAGGACTGATGCAATTGATGGTACAAATCTGATAAGTGTATGGAGGATGGCAGAAACGTTGAGGTTAATTTAGCATTTTACAGGGTGGAATAAAGGAAGATTAGAAATAGTACAATCATATTGTAAAATATTCAATAAACATTTGTCAATACACCATATTTTTAACTGGTCTAGGGAAGAGTTGATAGGAGTTTTATTACCGTTAATTAATAAATTATTAAAGATGATAGAATGCCGGAGTTTTAATGGGTACCAGCATTATATCCGGGAAGCAACAAATCAGTGGGAGAAAAGATACTGAAATCATTCAGAGGAGGGATACATTAAAAACACTGATAATAAACAGTTGACATGGTTTTCGAAAGCAGTCTTACTTTACCAATAGGCTTCTTTCAAGAGGAGAATGAATTAGAGTGTGCTTCAGCAGCATATGCTCAACAGAGAACTGACTGACTGCGACAAAGGAGGGAAAATTAGTGTAAGATGTCAAGTGGGCTTCTATGGAGAAATTCTGGGATAACTATGGCTGTTCAGTACTTATAATACTATTGATTTATACTTCATGTCGAAGATACAACATCTAAAATAAGGACTATAAAAAACTAATGTAACATTCAACAAATTACATGAGAACTAATTTGCAGGTTGTTATTCACTTACATGTGATTTTTTTTTATACACAAGGTCATATTATTCTTTATTATGCTTTATTCTAAATAGTCAGTCTTAGAGCACAGAAACAGTCCCTTCAGCCCAACTAGTCCATGCTAAACCATTAATCTGCCTAGACCCCTCAACCTGTACTAGCACCATATCTCTCCATACCCTTCCCATCTATGTATTTATCCAAACGTTGAAATCGAACCCGCATCTCCCCCTTCTGCTGACAGCTGTGAAGTTCCACCTAATTTCCCTTAACTTATGACCTCTAGTTGTAGTCCCATGCAACCTCAGTAGAAAAAGCCTGCTTGCATTTACCCTATTTGTATACCTCTATCAAATCTCCCTTTAATCTTGTACGTTCTAGGGAATAATGTACTAACCTATTCAACTTTTCTCTATAACTCAGGTCCTCAAGGCTCGATAATATCCTTGTAAATTTTCTCAGTACTCTTTCAACCTTATTGATATCTTTCCTGCAGGTGCCCAAAAATGCACACAGTACTCCAAATTAGACGTCACCAACATCTTATACAGCTTCAACATAACATCTATCTCCTGTACGCAATACTTTATTCATGAAGGCTGAAGTACCAAAATACAAAATAATAATTGAAGTTCTGATGAACCTTGGTTAAAGCCCAACCTGATGAAGAATTCTGGTCAACATCTTATGAAAAGGATGAAGAGGCACAAAAGGTTGTGCAGAAATAATACTTACAGGAAATTGCTGGGTCTTATTTCTACTACACAGTGATGTATTTAGATTACCAAATACATTTGATAGAATGTACAGTTTGTCTCCCCACTTTCGGGAAAGACCAAAGATAGCAGCAGTTTGCGTGAAAGCATCAATTTCTAGAGAGAAGAAGAGTTCTGGCGCCAGGTGTGATTAAGGGGAAGAGAAGAACAGAAGCATTTATGGGAAAGCTAGATAAGCAAATGCAGGAGAAAGAAGTCAAGGCTGGGGCTAATAGAAATTAATAAGGATGGAGGAGTTTCACCAAAGTGTAAATGGTGACACAGAACAAATTGGTTAAATTGCTGTTTCTATGCTACATATTCCTGTTACTTCTTCCCATAGCTGAAGAAAATTAGCTGAAAGCCTATTGAATCAATAAAATGCAATATCACACTGAAGGTATTTTTCTTGCTAAAATCAATGTTGTGCTATACATTGTAAATCTATTCCATTAACAAAATTCAGATAGTTCTGTACAGAAAACATCCAGACGTGAACACAGGGTGCAAATTGACAAGTGGTTCTGCAGCCAGTTCCAAGCAGCAGAGCAGTAACTACATTGAAATGTGATCATCATCCTCAGATTGTGCTGTGCTAACAATGCAAAGGGGCCAGGTCAATGGGTATACTTAAAGCAGAGATTGATAGGTTCTTGATTAGTCAGGGTGTCAGAGGTTATGGGGAGAAGGCAGGAGAATGTAGTTGAGAGAGAGAATGAATCCGCCTTGATGGAATGGCAGAGCAGACTCAATGAGCTGAATAGCCTAATTCTGTTTCTATGTCTTAAGGAAACTGGAACGTTCCTTCACACAACACGAGGACACTAACTATTTAAATTAAAGCTGCATGTATTCAAAAAGTATCTGAGGCCAAATAACCGTGAGTAGAAGGCAAATAAGGTTTGACATTATATATGAATGGTCAATTGAAGTGGTAAGGTGATTACCAGGTTCCAGCTGAAGTGCAACAAGAAAAGCTGTAAAATACCCTTTTTGCTTGCCTGCATTTGAATTCTAGACCTGCTCACTTTGCAAATTAACTGACAGCATGCACAGGAATGCAGATAATGTTAACCCTTAAGTATAAATGTACCCAGAGCCACTACATTTTAATTTACTCCCATGTATCACTGAGTTAGATACTCTTATAAAAAGGTTACCTACTCCCAGTACACTCGACGACAGACAGCCATGAATGGCATCCAACTGGGCATTACAGAGCAAAGCCTTGAGGTCAGCTCCCGTAAAATATTCGGTCATACTTGCTATCTGCTGGAAGTCAACATCATCAGCCAAAGGTAAAGTCTGGCTCAATGCCTTCAGAATCTCATAACGTGCCATCTGAAATGGGAGATGGAGAGCACAGTGTATGAACCTTGTAACATAAGCAAATTGAATAATTCAGCTCAAATCGTTTGCTTTCACTTTGTATTATATGAGTATCAATTGGAGGACAAGTCCAGCAAGATGTTGAGAAGAATGAAAGCGCTGAGTCTACATGGCAAACGATCAACAGTGAACTCCACTGCAAAAGACAGGAAGGCTCTCCAAAAAGTAGTCAAAACTGCCCAAGGCATCGCTAGTACAAGCTTACCCACCAAAGACATATATGCAGCAAGGTTCTGGAAAAGGGCCAGTAACATCACGAAGGATCTCACCCTCTTTGCTCACAGACAGTTTGTCCTACTCCCATCAGGGAGGAGGCTACATACCATCCATGCCAGGACTACTAGACTCAAAAACAGTCATTTTCCCTAAGCAATAAGGTTGATCAGCACCTCCACCTACTAATCTATCCTCCTACAACTACTTTATCACTTCCTGTCAGTCACTTCATGTACAGACACTCCTATGCTTAGCATAACTTTATAATAGCATAATCAATGTATTTATATTTATTGTGTTTTTATTATTATTATTGTGTTCTTTATCTTAAGAGTTTTTAAAATTTTGTATTAGATCCAGATCCAGTAGGAGGGCTTTGGCTCAACGGGTCAAGGCGAGGTAAGCTACTTGTTAAGAATAGGAATAGGAAGTATGCCTGTGAGGCCAGTGTTCTGTCCTGGGTATCGGATGTGGGATGTATATAGAGAAGAGCTATATGACAAGCAGTCACACCAGGGCCTCAGGACACAGATAAGTGGGTAACAGTCAGGAGAGGGAAGGGCAAGAGTCAGATACTAGAGAGTACGCCAATGGCTGTCCCCCTTAACAATAAGTACTCCTGTTTGAGTACTGTTGGGGAGACGACCTACCTGGGGGAAGCAACATTAGCCAGGCCTCTGGCACAGAGTCTGACACCATGGCTCAGAAGGGTAGGGAAAGGATGGCAAAGTGATAGGGGACTCTACAGTCAGGGGGTCAGACAGGCGATTCTGTGGACACAGGAAAGAAGCACGGATGGTAGTTCGGTAGGCTGACTGAACTTCGCCTTTTCTCCTTGGAGCAACGGAGGATGAGAGGTGGCCTGACAGAGGTTTATAAGATGATGAGAGGCATTGGTCATGAGGATAGTCAGAGGCTTTTTCCCAGGGCTGCAATGGCTAACATGAGAGAGCACAGTTTTAAGGTGCTTGGAGATAGGTACAGAGGAGTTGTCAAGGGCAAGTATTTTTTTAAAACGCAGAGTGGTGAGTGCGTGGACTGGGCTGCTGGCGACAGTGATGGAGGCAGATAAGAGACTCCTGGACAGGTACTTGGAGCTTTGATCACCCCCTTTGATACAGCCCTCAACAGGGGTATCATCAGCAATGTGTAAATGGTGTTGGAGCTGTACTTAGCCACACAGTTGTAGGTGTAAAGCAAGTAGAACAGGGGACTAAGCACACAACCCTGTGGTGCTCCTGTGCTCTTGACTATGTCTGCACACTTTTATGTGTAGAGTTGCTGCCACATGTTTGGCTGATTAGATATTTACATTAATGAGCAGGCGTACAGATGTACCTAATAAAGTGGCCACTGAGTGTAGTCTACCTTTGAATCCATGCAGTGTACACTAGCAGGGAAACAGCTAAAATTGACATATGCATATAACAAACGCAACTTCCAAGCATTCACAAACATTGAAACTAAACATTACTTTGCAAGTAACATATTTTTCATTGAGACAATTCTTTAAACTTCAAATGGGTTCTGTAATCTTTTCCCAACGATAGTCCTGAAACTGTTTCCTTACCTGATCAGGAGGTGGGCAGTACACTGATTTATCGAGACGACCTGGCCTTAACAAAGCAGGATCAATCAACTCCGGACGACTTGTGGCAGCCAGAACATAAACCCCTGTGGACAACAGTGTAGATAATTATATTAACCAATAAACACACATCGTTACTCAACGATTCTCAGTTTCAGGATTTCATTGCTTGTTCAACAAAACAAAAGAAGCACTTCAAGAGTGAGACACTGAAAATCCATGCCAGTAGTTGATTCACTAGTGGTGATCTCTGAAGTTGATTTAAATTCACTTGATATATATTCAATATACAGTGGTGCTAGAAAGTTCGTGAATCCTGTAGAATTTCCTCTATTTCTGAATAAATATGACCTAAAATGTGATCAGATCCTCAAGCAAGTTCTAAAGCTAGATAAAGAGAACCCAATTAAATAAATAACACAAAAACCATTATACTTGCTTGATTATTTATTGAGAAAATGATTCAATATTACATGTATTTGTTGGAAAAAGTATGTGAACCTTTGCTTTCAGTAATGGTGTGACCCCTTTGCATAGCAATAACTTCAACCAAACATTTCCAGTAACTATTGATCAGTCCTGCATATTAGCTTGGAGGAATTGTAGGCCATTCCTCCTTACAAAACTGCTTCAACTCTGTGATATTGGTGAGTTTCCTTGCATCCACTGCTTCCTTCAGGTCCTTCCACAACATTTATATAGGATTAAGGTCAGGACTTTGACTCAGCCATTCCAAAACACAAATTTTCTTCTTTTTAAATTATTCTATTGTTGATTTAGTCTTGATTTTTGGATCTTGTTCTTGTTGCATTATCCAACTTCTATTAAGCTTCAGGTGACAGACAGACCTGACATTCTCCTGTAAAATGTTTTGATACAATTTTGAATACATTATTCCTTCAACAACTGCAAGGTGTCCAGCAAAGCAGCCCCAAATCATTCTTCACATGTTGGAATGAGGTTTTGGTGTTGGTGTGAAGTGCCTTTTCCCCTCCAAACATAGCAATGTGCATTTCTACCAAAAAGTTCAACTGTTGCCTCATCTGTCCACAGAACATTGTCCCAGAAATATTGTAGAACATCCAGGTGGTCTCTTACAAACTTGAGATGTGCAGCAATATTTTTGTTTGGTTTCCTCCGTGGTGTACATCCATCAACACCATCGTTATCCATTGTTTTCTTAAAGTGGATACGTGAACAGAGATTTCTACAGGTCTTTTGCTGTTATCATTGTGTTTTCTTTCAGCTCCTTCAGCATTGCACGTTGTGCTCTTGGTGTGACCTATGCAGGATGCCCACTCCTAGGTAAAGTAGCAACAGTACTGAGTTTCCTCCATTTGTAAATAATTTCTCTTCCTGTAGACTGATGAACAGTCAGGTCTTTAGAAATGCTTTTGTAGCCTTTTCCAGCTTTATGCATCTCTACAATTCTTCTAAGGTCCTTTAAAATTATTTTGATTGAGGCATGATGAACAAAAACAGATCTTGCTTGAGAAGAGCAGTTCTGTCAGTAATCGGACTTTGTGTATCTTTTTGATAGTGCAGGGTGCCTTTACAACCCACACCTCCAATCATTGATTAGAACACCTGACTCCAAATAGCTTTTGTAGAAGGCATCACCCCAGAGGTCATATACTTTTTATAACAAATACATGTAATATTGGATTGTTTTTCTCAATAAATAAATGAACAAGTATAATGTTTTTGTGTTGTTTATTTAATTAGCTTCTCTTTATCTAGTTTTAGGACTTGCGTGAAAGTGTGATCACATTTTAGGACATATTTATGCAGAAATAAAGAAAATTCTACAGTGTTCATGAAATTTCTAGCACCACTATCCATATTGAACAAATTCCAATTCAGTCAAATGAAAGCCCTTTTTCACAAAAATGAACTTGCACTTATAAAATAATTTTCATAGCTCTAGGATGTCTGAAAGCAAGTTTTAGTTCACTGTTGTAAGAAAAATGTGCAATAAATTTACAGCTATAAAGGAAATGTGCAAATGTCAAGAGAATTCTAAGAGAAGGGTAAAAGTAGTCCAGGAATCCCTTTCTTCAAATAGACCTTGGGATTGTTTGAGGGATTTCCATTAACATAACCTTAGCCCTTGCGTTTTCAACTAACCTCTGTGCTCAAGTTACTGGAGTGGGCTGACTCAGGGATACAGAACTGCTGAGAGGTGGCTACTAATAATTTGATTCAATCACCAGCACCAACATGTATTTCACTACTTTACAGCCACAGTGGTAGGGCAGGGACATTTCTCTTCAGTACAAGTCTAAGCCTTCCTTAACATTGACTGTCCCATAGATCATAATCTTCATCTCGTCTTCAAGATTTTATTTTTTATTATTTGTTTAGAGATTGAGCCCAGTTATAACCCCTTCTGGCCTGACGAGCCTGTGCCACTCACTTACAGCCATGTGACCGACTAACCTACAAACCCGTCTGTACACCTTTGGAAGGTGGCAGGCAACTGGAACACCAGGAAGAAACCCACACAGACACAGGGAGAACATGCAAATGCTTAAGACAGTGACAGGAATTGAACTCAGGTCACTGGTGCTGTAAAGCATAATGCTAACTGGTACACTACCATGTTGCCGCTGAAAATAAAAGATACCCGATTCATTTTGTGCATTTCTGTCAAATAAAACCAAAAATGGCAAATACCTTGTAAGCCTTCAACCCCATCCAACTGTGTAAGCAGTTGGTTAACGACTCTATCAGTCACCCCCGTGCTGTCGTGACCCCGGCGAGGTGCAATTGAATCAAACTCGTCGAAGAAAAGAATGCAAGGTTTGGCAGCTTCTGCCCTGCAGATCAAAATGCAGAAGCCTGTTCATTTTTGTAACCAGCTGACATAATGTGTTTAAACAGTTTTTTCATGTTTTTTTTCCACCCAAGTGACAATATTTTTTAGGAGATGTGACCCGTACAAAAGGGACGGGTGCATTTGAATCCGAGGCGGACCAACATTCTTGTGGGCAGATTTACTGGAGCTGTTGGGAGCAGTTTAAACTAATATGGCAGGGGGATAGGAACCACTATGATACAGCTGATACGTTCATCATTTACTTGTAAACCTGCTAGTAACATAAATGTAAAGAAGGACAAGTCAATGACTGGGTACAAATGCAGAGTAAAGAGTTAAATTGTATTGCAGAGGCAAAATACAAAAGGGCGAAGAACACAGGACCAAAGGCACTGTATTTAAACGTGTGTAGCATTTGGAATAAGGTGGACAAACTTGTGGTGCATTTACAGATTGGTCGGTATGACGTTGTGGACATCACTGAGTCATGGCTGAAAGATGGCCATAGTTAGGAGGTAAACATCAAAGGACATACTTTGTATCGAAAGGACAGGCAGGGTGGCATAGGGGGTGGTGTGGCTCTGTGGGTAAGAATGGCATTGCTTCTTTAGAAAGAGGTGACAAAGGGTCAAAGAATGTTGGATCTTTGTGGGTGGAGTTAAGAAACTACAAGGGTTTAAAAAAAACCACTATGGGAATCATATATAGACCTCCAAATAGTAGCCAAGATGTGGGATTGAGACTGCAAAGGCAGCTGGAAAAGGCATGTAATAAGGGTAACAACATAATTGTAATGGGGGATTTCAATATGCAAGGGTATTAGAAAAATCAGGTTGATGTCAGATTGCAAGAGAGGGAATTTGTTAAATGGCTACAAGTTGGCTTTTTAGAGCAGCTTGTGCATGAGCCTTCTCGGGGAAGGGCTATCTTAAATCGGGTGTTGTGTAATAACCCAGATCTTATTAGCAAGCTTAATGTAAAAGCTCCCTAATAAGGAAGGAGGCAGTGATCATAATATGATTAATTTGTACTGCAATTTGAGGGAGAAACATAAGTCACATGTATCAGTATCGCAATGGGAATTACAGAGGCATGACAGAGCAGCTTGTCCAGGTGGATTGGAGGGGGATACCGGTGGGGATGACGGCAGAGCAGAGATGGCTGAAGTTTCTGGGAATAGTTCACAAGGCGCAGGATAGATATGTCCCACAGAAGTAGTTCTCAAATGGCAGGGATGGGCAACCATGGCTGACAAGGGAAGTTAAAGACTGCATAAAAGCTAAGGAAACGACATGGTCATGATCTTTAAACAATCACTTGATGCCGGCAAGGTCCCGGAGGACAGGAAGATTGCAGATGTTACTCCACTCTTTAAGAGGGAGTAAGGTAAAAAGAAGGAAATTATAGGCCAGTTAGCCTAACCTCAGTGGTTGGAAAGTGTTGGAGACTATTTTTAAGGATGAGGCTTCAGGGTATTTGGAGATTAATGATAAAATAAGTCAAAGTCAGTACAGTTCCTGTAAGGGGAAATCCTGCCTGACAAATTTGCTAGAGTCTTCGAGGAAATAGCAAGCAGAGTGGACAAAGGAGGGCCAGTGGATGTCATTTACTTGGATTTTCAGAAGGCATCCGATAAGGTGCCACGCATGAGGCTGCTTAACAAGATAAAATCCTATGGCATTACAGGAAAGATATTGGCATGGACAGAGGAATGGCTGACAGGCAGGAGGCAGCGAGTGGGAATAAAAGGGGCCTTTTCTGGTTGGCAGCCTGTGACTAGTGATGTTCCTCAGGGGTCAGTATTGGGACCACTACTTTTCACATTGTTTGTCAGTGATTTAGACAATGGAATTGATGGCTCTGTGGCAAAGTTAGTGGATGACAGGAAGATAGCTGGAGGGGTAGGTAGTGCAGGACTTAGACAAATTGGAAGAATGGGCAAAAAAGCGGCAGATGAAATACAGTGTTGGGAAATGTCTGATAATACATTTTGGTAAAAGAAACAATAGTGTGGACTATTATCTAAATGGGGAGAAGGTCCAAACATCAGAGGTGCCAAGGGACATAGGAGTCCTCATCCAAGACTCCCAGAAGGTTAATTTACATATTGAGTCTGTGGTGTGGAAGGCAAATGCAATGTTGGCATTTATTTCAAGGGGAATAGAATATAAAAGCAAGGAGGTAGTGCTGAAACTAGTCAGGCTGCACTTTGAGTATTGTCAACAATTTTGGGCCCCATATCTCACAAGGGATGTGTTGTCATTGGAGAGAGTCCAGAGGAGATTCACAAAGGTGATCCTGAGAATGAAGGGGTTAACAGATGAGGAGCATTTGGCAGCTTTAGGCCTGTATTCACTGGAATTTAGTAGAATGCGTGGGGATCTCACTGAAACCTACTGAATGTTGAAAGGACTAGATAGGGTGGATGGGGAGAGAATGTTTCCTATGGTGGGGGTATCCAGAACTAGAGAACACAGCCTCAAAACTGAGGGGAAACCTTTTAGATCAGAGGTAAGGAGAAACTTTTTTTTAGCCAGAGAGTAGTGAATCTGTGGAATGCTCTGCCACAGACCCCAGTGGAGGCCAAGACCGTGGATATATTTAAGACGGAAATTGATCGCTTCCTGATCAGTCAGGACATCAAAGAATATGACGAGAAGGCACAGGTGTATGGAGTTGCGTGTAATCGGGGATCAGTCATGATGGAATGGCGGTGCAGCCCCGATGGGCTGAATGACTTAAATCTGCTCCTACGTCTTATGGTCTAAATGCCTTGCTAAAATCCATATACATCACATTCACTGCTCTACTTTCATCATAGTAGAGCAGCGGGTGTTCCCTGAGCAGTGCCATCGTTCCAACATGCTTCAAGGCTGCCACCATCGTCCCCTTGCCAAAGAAGTCTTCAGTGTCCTGCCTCAAATACTATCATCCCATTGCACTCACAACCATCATCATGAAGAGTTTCGAGAGGCTCATCATGAGGCACATCAAGACCCTGCTGCCCCCTTCACTGGACCCCCTGCTGTTTGCGTACTGTCCCAACCATTCAACAAACGACGCCATTGCCATCACCCTCCACCTGGACAAAAAAGACATACGTTCAAATGCTGTTCATAGACTTCAGCTCAGCATTCAACAGAATCATCCCTCAGAAACTGATTGGAAAGCTGAGCCTACTGGGCCTGAACACCTCCCTCTGCAACTGGATCCTAGACTTCCTGACTGGGAGACCTCAGTCAGGCCAGATCGGAGGCAGCATCTCCAACACCATCACACTGAGCACGGGGGCCCCCCCAGGGCTGTGTGCTCAGTCCACTGCTGTTCACTCTGCTGACCCATGACTGTGCTGCAATACACATCAGCTCGAACCACATCATCGTTTGCCAATGACACGACCGTGGTTTCATCAGCAAGAACAACAAGTCAGCATACAGAGAGCAGGTACAGCGGCTAATGGACTGGTGCAGAGCCAAAAACCTGTCTCTAAATGTGAACAAAAGAGATGGTTGTTGACTTCAGGAGGGCACAGAGCAACCACTCTCCACTGAACATCGACGGCTTTTCAGTAGAGATCATTAAGAGCACCAAATTTCTTGCTGTTCACCTGGCAGAGAATCTCAACTGGTCCCTCAACACCAGCTCCATAGCAAAGAAAGCCCAGCAGTGTCTCTACTTTCTGCAAAGGCTGAGGAAAGTCCATCTCCCATCCCCCATCCTCATCACATTCTACAGGGGTTGTATTGAGAGCATCCTGAGCAGCTGCATCACTGCCTGGTTTGGAAATTGCACCATCTCGGATCGCAAGACCCTGCAGCGGATAATGAGGTCAGCTGAGAAGATCATCAGGGTCTCTCTTCCCACCATTACAGACATTTACACTACACGCTCCATCCGCAAAGGAAACAGCATTATGAAGGACCCCACGCACCCTTCATACAATCTCTTCTCCCTCCTGCCATCTAGGAAAAGGCACTGAAGCATTCAGGCTCTCACGACCAGACTATGTAACAGTTTCTTCCCCCAAGCCATCAGACTCCTCAATACCCAGAGCCTGGACTGACACCAACTTACTGCCCTCTACTGTGCCTATTGTCTTGTTTATTATTTATTGTAATGCCTGCACTGTTTTGTGCATTTTACGCAGTCCTGGGTAGGTCTGTGATCTAGTGTAGTTTTATCTGTGTTGTTTTTACATAGTTCAGTGTAGTTTTTGTACTGTTTCATGTAGCACCATGGTCCTGAAAAACATTGTCTCATTTTTATTGTACTGTACCAGTAGTTATGGTCGAAATGACAATAAAAATGGACTCTTGACGTGACTCGAATGCAGTCTGGGTTAGACAGGTACGAGGAGACACCGGACAAACCGGGGTTGTTTTCTCTGGAGCAGTGGCAGCTGAATGGAGATCTGAGATTATGAGATTATGACAAGCATTGATAGAGAAGATACACAGAATCTTTCTCCAAGGGTGGAAATGTTTAATATCAGAGGTCATGCATTTAAGGTGAGAGGGGATAAGTTAAAAGGAGATACGAGGGCAAGTTTCCCCTCCCCCCTCCCACGCAGAGAGTGATGGCTGCCTGGGCTGGTGCTGGAGGCAGATACAATAGTGAAGTTCAAGAGGCTCTTAGATAGACAAATAAATATGCATAGACGAGGGGTACTGATACAGACATTGTGTAGGCAGAAGGGATTAATTTAGCTAAAGATTTAATTACTAGTTAATTTAGTTTGTCACAGGATTGTGGGGTTATAGTGCATCCCAGTGCTGTTCAGGTCTCTGTTCTGTGTTACAGAAATTCCTCTATTCATCTCCAACTTCCTACATATTCAATTCCTGACAGACTGAACAACTCTTCTTGATATAGTTTTGATCTCTGCTGCCAAATATACACAACAGAAGATCCCTGTTCTGGTTTGCAGACACTCTTAGCAAATATTTAAACTCTCTGTGGATGTAGAGAATTCTCTGTTAAAGGAAAACCTCTGATCATCACAGGTTAACTGTTACAATAATCCATTTTTCCTCACGTTTGCTGTACCCATTCACTGTTTTTAGTGAAGCACTAAAAAAAAACAAATGCCAAGTTTAAACTGAATTAACATCCATCTCAAAGCATCACAACACACCTCCCGAAAACAGACATCGACAGATACAACACACCTCCCGAAAACAGACATCGACAGATACAACACACCTCCCGAAAACAGACATCGACAGATACAACACACCTCCCGAAAACAGACATCGACAGATACAACACACCTCCCGAAAACAGACATCGACAGATACAACACACCTCCCGAAAACAGACATCGACAGATACAACACACCTCCCGAAAACAGACATCGACAGATACAACATACCTCCTGAAAACGTCACGAACCGCCTGCTCACTTGCACCAATATATTTGCTCAACAGTTCAGGGCCCTGCAGAAAAAGGATTTTAAGTCTGTGAAATTATATAAACTCAAGAGATTTATTTATATTCTTTTTCACCAAACTCTTGCAATTCTATTTAAGAGGAATGATCATTTGCTAGCTCTGCTCTGCTGAGTTCTATGACAGAGTGACACAAGTGTCTTTTCCTCTCTCCATGTGGAGACTCATTGCTATTTACATTTGATGATGTCAGACTCAAAGGAAATAAAAATCTCTAGCTGGCCTTTCAGATCACAAATGTTTAATGACTATTAATTTCAACAGGTAGATCTGGGGTAGTTATGAAGGTTTATTAATGGAAACTGCCTCAGAAAAAGCAAGAAGACTAGGGGAGAAAATTAACTTGGGTAGAAACCTATCTGGTTCAGTGACAGGCTTGGTTCAGTGATTCAAATCCAAACCTTTTGTGTTTTTGATGTTTGTTAACACTTCGGTGCAGTATTGAAGGAACACAGCAGCTAAAGGAACCTGCCTTGTTGATGCTGAACCACCTTGTTTCCTCCCTCACATAGATCCAACAGATTGTGTGCTCCAACTTGAAGTAGCCCTGGTCAAAGATTACATTTCAAACAACCCATATCACTAAATCATCTAATTTCCTTTCAATTTATGAGACAACAAACTGTGCCAATGCAAATATAATGATAACACAAGATGAAGAGTCCTTGAAAGTGAGTCCATTAGTCATGGGAACATTTCAATAATGGGGGCAAATGAAGTTGAGTGGTTATCCCCTTTTGTTCAAGAGCCTGATGGTTGAGGGGTTATAATTATTCTTGAACCTGGTGGTGCGAGTCCTGATGCTCTTGTATCTTCTTCCTGATGGCAGCAGTGGGAAGAGTGCATGACCTGGGTAGTGGGGATCCCTAATGATGGACACTGCTTTCCTGTGACAGCATTTCATGTAGCTATGCTCAGTGGTTGGGAGGGCTTTACCCATGATGGTCTGGGCAGAATCCCTGTCCTCTCAGAATAAATGCTAACGAGTTGTTATCATTTCACTGCTTGTAAACTGTTTTGTAACTCCCCAAAGTTAATAGGACAACTAGATAAATAGTCCTTCCTATAATACCAAAGTCCAACATTGGCAAGACTTTCTCTTACTACATCAACTGTGTACAGAGCCATTCCTCCGGAGAAAACCTTCCACAATGAAAGCAGAGACTTCCTCCCCAAAAATCAATCCTAAGGCTCCCCAGTTGTTTAGTTCTGGAGGTGAGATTAAAGGATACCTTTGAAGGAGAAGAAGTCGTTGGGAAGATGGAAGAGGATTTAAGAGATAATAATAAAGGAAGAATACACAGATGATGCAATTGTCAACAAAGGAAGGAACGGAAATGAAAACGATTACTGAGTATGAAAGAGCGAGATCATCAACCAGCAAAGGAAGGGACAGAAATGGGAGGTTACCGAGTATGAAAGAGTGAGATCGTTGATCGGCAAAGGAAGGGACAGAGGTTAAAGCAGAGGACTCCAGCCACCCCAACCACAAATTGTTTCAGCCTCTTCTCTCTGGCAAACAGTAACGTAGCATCAAGGCCAAGACCAAGAGACTCTGGGACAGCTTCTTTCACCAGGGTATCAGATTGATCAATACACATTGATCTGATTGCATATCTGACTACATTGTATCTGACTGTAAATACATGTATACAAAACAATATGTACATAATCTTAGTGTCTGGGCATTTTCCTCCCACATTTCCGTTCCTTATCATTTGTACATAGCAACAGAGACGCAACATAAAGACTTTTATTCCCTCATGTTGTGAGATGGATGCAAGAAATAAATTAATTGAACAGTCAATAATGGACTATGTGCTGTGGACAGGCCTAGTTCAACAGAAATACATTGTTAAAACAGCAAAATGCATCAACCCAACTGATGTACTTACAACATTTTACAAAATGGAGTCAGGAGCAATGGGAATGAAGTTTATGCAAAAGGAGTAACTACCATGATATAAATTATTAGCAAAGTGTTTGTGGTGGTATAGTACCTTAACACTAATGAAGTTCATTCCACTGTCTTTGGTGACAACACTGGCTACTAACGTCTTTCCTGTCCCAGGCGCCCCATATAGCAGGATTCCAGATTGCATTCTTATAGGTAGTCTTGCAAACAGCTGTGGATACTGTAAAAATGTGTTAAGTTATTCCAAAGACACCATAATCTTAAAAAATAAATTTGATATCTTGTTCAAAGATCTAAAATTACTTATTGCTTCCTTGGAAAAAGATTTTGTGTTTATTAAATTATCTACTGAACATGACTAAAAGATTTATTTGTGAAGCAAGCTTGACTAACAAGCAACTTGTGTATAACTCAGCTTCAATGTGCATGGACTGCACCGTTAATCTTCCATAGAACTTTCCCTGTAACCTTAGCTGTCACCAACGTTCATATCCAACCAATTCTTCCACCCAATGCTAAACAAATTTGCATTCTTGACTGCACTTCACCTCCCACTTTCAGTAAACACTACTGCTTTTTCAACCCTCCACTTGTGACCTCCTGGGCAACTTTGCCTTCCCTTATTGCCGTTTCACCAGCTGCACTTAGCTGTCTCGGCCTCAAGCTCTGATTTCCTTCTCCAAATCCTATCGTTATATTTTACCTGCTTCAAGACACACCATAAGACAAATCAAAAGCAGTGGATGAACCAGGAGGTTTGTAGTCTACAGAGGGTTAGGTCTATGGCACTTTAGTCTGGCAACCCAAGTCTGTACAAGAAAGCCAGCTATGATTTGCAGAGGGCTATTTCAAGAGCGAAGAGCTCAGAAACAATTCCATGCTAGGTTGGAGGTGACATTGGATGCACGTCAACTCTGGCAGGACTTGTAGGCCATTACTACCAGAAGCTTCATAGAAGTTGGAAGATGCAACAAGACAAATGATCCAAAACACAAGAGTAAATCAACAACAGAATGGCTTAAGAGGAAAGTTCGTGTTTTGGAATGGCTAAATCAGAGTCTAGATCTGAACCCAATTGAGATGCTGTGGCATGACCTGAAGAGGGCTGTTCATGCATGGTATCCCAAAAATATTGATGAACTGGAAGTTTTGTATGGAGGAATGGTCTAAAATTCCTCCTCGGTGTTGGGCAAGTCTGATCAGCGGTTCCAGGAAATGTTTGGTGGAGGTTATTGCTGCTAAAGGAGGTTCCACCAGTTATTCAAGGGTTCACATACTTTTGCCAGCCTCAACTGTGAATGATTAAAAAATGTTCAATAAAGACATGAAAAGTACAGTTGTTTGTGTGTTATTAGTGTAGGCAGATTGTGTTTGTCTATTATTTTATGAATAATTAATGCAGGAAACCAGATAATTGCGAAGGGTTCACAAACTTGCCACTATAGTTGAGTAGTGTCACTGCAACAACCTTGCACTCAACGCAAGACCAAAGAGCTAACTGTGAACTTCAGAAAGGGTAAGACAGGGGAACACAAACCTGGTCCCAACATATCGAGGCAGCTATAAAGAAGGCTATAATTCATTAGGAGTTTGAGGAGATTTGGCTTGTCACCCAAAACACTTGAAAACTTCTACAGATATACCATGGACAGTATTCTGACTGGCCACATCACCATCTGGTATTTGGGGGGGGGGGGGGGGGGGGAGGAGATAATGCACAGGATCAAAGTAAGGGCAGAGTTGTAAAATCATTCAGCTCCATTGTGGGTACTAGCCTCCGTAGTATCCAACATCTTCAAGGAGCAATGCCTCAGAAAGGTGGCATCCATCATTAAGGAACCTAACCACCCAGTACATACCCTCTTCTCATTGTTACAGTCAGGTAGGAGGTACAGAAGCCTGAAGGCACACACTCAGTGATTCAGGAACAGCTTCTTCCCATCTGCCATCCAATTTCTAAATGGACATTGAACACTACCTCACTACATTTTTTTAATTTTCTGTTTTTGAACTACTTACTTAACTACTTAATATACATATTTACTGTAATTCATTTTTTTCTCCTCTATATTTATCATGTATTTTACTGCTACTGCAAAGTTTAACAAATCTCACGACATATGCCGGTGATATTAAAACTGATTCTGAAAGCATACCTTTCTAACCCAGGTTTATCACTTACCACCATTGTTTTTGATGTTTGATCTTGATTCCATTTTTCACCACGTTAAAATGAGGCACATGGATGTAATTGTTGTTCACAAAGTAAATTAAGATAGTAATAGCGGGTATAATTAATGGACGAACTGAGTAAGTATTTGGTTCCCTCTTCAATGTGGAAGACACCAGCAGTATGCCAGAACTTTGAGCGTGTGAGGGATAGAAGTGAGTGTAGTTGCTATTACTGAGGAGAATGCGATTCAAAGTACATTTAAGTAAAGTTGATTAGGAAGCTGAAAGGTTTGCAGGTAGTTAAGTCACCTGGACCAGATGGACTACACCCAGGGTTCCAAAAGAGGTGGATGAAGAGGTTGTGGAGGCATTAGTAACAATCTTTCAAGAATTACTAGATTCTGGGATAGTTTCTGCTCCTATGCCTTATAACTTAAATGGAATTCACTGGCTCAGAACCTGTGACTATACACCAGTGCCATCAGCAGATTTTATCTGTGTTTACACCGTAAGACACAAGAGTGGAATTGGGCCATTTGACACGAGTCTGCTTCGCCATTCCATCATGGCTGATTTATTATCCCTCTCAACCCTATTCACCTGACTCCTCCCTGTAACCTTTGACACTCTTACAAACCAAGAACCTCTCAACCTCTGCTTTAAATATACCCAGTGACTTGACCTCCACAGCCATCTCTGGCAAAGAGTTCCACAGGTTCACCACCCTCTGGCTAAAGAAATCCCTCCTCATCTCTGTTTCAAATAGACGTACAAGGCCTTGGTGAGACCGCACCTAGAGTATTGTGTGCAGTTTTGGTTCCCTAATCTGAGGAAAGATATTCTTGCCATAGAGGGAGTACAAAGAAGGTTCACCAGATTGATTCCTGGGATGGCAGGACTTTCATATGAAGAAAGACTGGATCGACTAGGCTTACACTCACTGGAATTTAGAAGATTGAGGGGGGATCTTATTGAAACGTATAAAATTCTAAAGGGATTGGACAGGCTAGATGCAGGAAGATTGTTTCTGATGTTGGGGAAGTCCAGAATGAGGGGTCACAGTTTAAGGATAAAGGGGAAGCCTTTTAGGACCGAGATGAGGAAAAACTTCTTCACACAGAGAGTGGTGAATCTGCAGAATTCTCTGCCAGAGGAAACAGTTGAGGAAGTTAGATATGGCCCTTGTGGCTAAAGGGATCGGGGGGTATGGAGAGAAAGCAGGTACTGGGTTCTGAGTTGGATGATCAGCCATGATCATACTGAATGGCGCTGCAGGCTCGAAGGACCAAATGGTCTACTCCTGCACCTATTTTCTATGTTTCTAGATGTCCCTCTATTCTGAGGCTGTGCCCTCTAGTCCTAGTCTACCCCACTATCAGAAACATCCTCTCCATGTTCATTCTATCTTGGTCTCTCATTTGTTTCTCCGGGTGAGGGCCAGATCCCAGTTACGTTGTTTAAGATATTGATGCAGTTCTGATCTCCTACCTACAGGAAAGATATCAGTAAGATTGAATGAGTTCAGGAAAATTTACAAGAATGCTGCCAGGACCTGAGGACATGAGTTACAGGGAAAAATCAAATAGGTTAGGACTTTATTCCCTAGAATGTAGGAAAATAAGGGGAGATTTGATAGAGGTATTCAAAATTATGCGGTGTATAGATAGGGTAAATGCAAGCAGATTTTTTGCACTGGGACTGGGTGAGACAACTAGAGGTCATGGGTGAAGGGTGAAATGTTTAAGGAGAACATGAGGGGGAACCTCTTTATTCAGAGGGTGGTGAGAATGTGGAATAAGCTGCCAGCAGATGTGGCAGATATGGATTTGATTTCAACATTTAAGAGAAATTTGGATTAATGCATGGATGGAGGGGTATGGAGGGCTATGGCCTGGATGCAAGTTGACGGAACTAGGCAGAATAAAAGCTCGGCATGGCCTAGATGGGCCAAAGGGCCTGTTTCTGTGTGTAGTGTTCTATGATAAGGTCTAACAATGTATCAAAATACTGTTTTAGTCAAACCTTGCCTTTCCCTTAGCTCAGTGACCCAGCAACCTCAATGATCAGTGTTCCATTCAACCAGTCTACAGCAGAAACCTCTGTTCATCGTCAAGAGCTGTTGGCTCTTTGGCATTTGGAATTTCCACTCATATAAAAGCTCTTTTCTGGGAAGTGCTATAGGACTCTTAAAGCAAAAGCTTCCCCCAGGCAGTTAATCTGTTCAACCATTCTAGTTAGCCGCCATCCCCTCTATTACCCCGTCACTATATTGCACTGTAAACACTTTAAAATCACTTTTTATAATATTGTTTACATTGTTAATACATGCTGGGATTTACATATTTATGCACATTTCATTCCATAGCCATACTTTAACTTCTAACTTTGTTATACATTTTTTATTATTCTTTGTAACTGTTGAATGTTGTTTTTTGTTGCATGCCGCATCCTGACCAACCCACCACAGCAAATTCCAAATATATTTAACCTTATGTAGTGAATAAACTTGATGCTTGACATCTGTCTCCCCTTTTATTTCTCTCAGACACTGATCAGCGGTTCCATCTGGTGTGGAATTGTTTTTCTTAAGGTCAAGAAAGCAACATTAATTGACAAGCGCTTCAAATAAAATTAAGCATTAACGATTTCTGACAATACTATGAACTTCATCAAGGCATTTACAATTTTTCCCGTTCATGGGCACTTTCCAACTACACAGAAACAAATAGGAGTCTATCTTCCTGTGGTAATGATTCCGAGATGAAAATCCAAATGTAATCTCCTAAGGTCTCAAGATTGGATATCAATATTACTGGACATATACCTTAACGGGTAACTGAATAGTATCCAGGAGGATTTCCTTGACTTTGTGAAGACCTCCAACTTGGTCCCAGCCCAAATCTTTGGGTTTGTGAAGGTTAGCATTTCTTAGAGATGTAGGTACAAATCCCTCAAGGGCATGAAGGAAGTTCAATGTCGTCAACTGTGGTTCTGCATATAAAAACATTGCAAAACACTAACTTTTTGTATTTCAGCAACCTAATATACACTGGATAGTTTTTAATTTGGTAAGTGCTATATGAGTAGGATTAAAAGTGCTTATTTGTGTTTATGGAGAAGAATTAGATCGTTTCACAAAGTTCATTTCTACAATGTGAAGAGTCAAATTCTAGACCTTCAGTTATACAGGATATAACATTGATCGGAAATAGCAATCCTTGTGCAGATGACACAAAGGCTGTTGGTGCTGTGGGTAGCATGGAGGGTTGTTACAGCTTACAACAAGATACAGATGGGATGTAGAAGTGGTAAATGGAATTCCACCGGAAAATGATACACCTTGGAAGATTAAGCCTAAAGCAGAATACAAAAGCCCTGATAAGAGAGTCTCAGCACAAAGCAGCGACTATTTATTCCTCTCCATAGATGCTGAGTTCCTCTTGGGGGGGGGGGGGGGGGGGGTGTGAGTGCATGTGCACGCACGCGCTACTGAACAGTTTCAGCATATGTAGAACCTCTTGTGTTCAGGGTTAGTGGTAGGATTCTTGGCAAAGTGGAGGAACATAGGGATCCATGGCCATAGATCCCTCAAAGTTACCTCTCGAGTTGATAGGGTGATTAAGAAGGCATATAGTGTGTTGGCTTTCATTGGTCTGGGAATTGAGTTCAAGAGCACCGAGGTAATGTTGCAGCTCTATAAAACTCTGGTTAGCCTACATTTGGAGTACTGTGTTCAGTTCTGGCCATCTCATTTTAGGAAGGATATGGAACATTTAGAGAAGGTGTAGAGGAGATTTACCAGGATCTGCCTGGATTAGAGAGCATGTCTAATGTCAGGTTGAGCGAGCTAGGGCTTTTCTCTATGGAGGAAACTTCAGATGTACAAAATGAAGAGGGGCATAGATAGAGTGGAGAGAGTGTAAGAGTGAAGGATTAGATTGATCATGGAGCAAGTTTGTATAGGTTGGCATAAGGGTGTGTACTCTGCTCTATGTTCCACAGAATCAATATACATTAACAATGCACAACACACAGGTCTGTTAACACATTTTTCATTTATGTTATAAATTTTGTGGTTTTGAAGTATTAACCAAGAATTTCACATAGTAACTCAAAAAAAAAATAGAATCAACCTCGGACACCTAAAATAAAATCTCAAGCTGTTTGATCATAACTGCTTGTTCATCCAGATGCACTCCTCTCTGCTGGAAGAACACAGTGGGTCAAAACGCCTGTGGGATGGTCAACATTTCAGCTCAGGTCCCTGCATGGTTCTCATTGCTACCATCAGGGAGGAGGTACCGAAGCCTGAAGAAACACACTCAGTGATTCAGGAACAGCTTCCTCCCCTATGCCAGCAAATTTCTCAATGAACAATGAATCCATGAACACTACCTCACTTCTTTGTTCACCTTTTTGCACTCCTTAATTTGTATGTATACACACTCAGTGGCCACTTTATTAGGTACACCTGCTCATTAATGCAAATCTAATCAGGCAATCATTTGGTAGCAACTCAATGCATAAAAGTATGTAGACATAGTCAAGAGGTTCAATTCAAATTCAAATTTAATTCTCATTCAACAATGCCCATGAAAGAGTGTTCCTCCAGGGCCAAGGTGCAAAACCCAGCATCATCAAAGTACATATAGTTATGACAGCAGAAAAACAGATACTCAAAGAACTTATACAGTCCAAGTTCCTGAATGTAGATTGATGGTTAATGGTATGTTGTCCTGGAGCAACTCATCCCGTGACACAGACAAACACAATCCAGCTTATTGTTCAGACCAAACATCAGAATGGGGAAGAAACCTGATCTAAATAACTTTGGCAAAGCATTGATTGTTGGTGCTAGAATGAATGTTTTGAGTATCTCAGAAAATGCTTATCTCCTGGGATTTTCCTGCACAATATTCTTAAGCAATTACAGAGAATGGTGTGAAAAATAAAAAATATATCCAGTGAGTGGCAGTTCTGTGGGCAAAAATACCTGGCTAATGAGAGAGGTCAGAGGAAAATCCCCAGACTAATTCAAGCTGACAGGAAGGCAACAGTAACTCAAATAATCACATGACAAATCAAATCACAATCAAATAAACAGTGGTTGCAGAATAGCATCACTGAACACTCAATACATCGAACGATGGACTACAGCAGCAGAAGCCCACACCTGGCTCCACGTCTGAACCTAATAAAGTGGTCACTGAGTTTATACATTTCCTATTGCAATTTATAATATATTTTATATATAGCATTGTACTGCTGCCATATAACAACAAATTTCACAATGTAGAGTGCCATTAAAAAGTATTCACCACCCTTGGAAGTTTTCATGATTTCTTGTTTTGCAACATTGAATCACAGTGGATTTAATTTGGCTTTTTTTGACACTAATCAACAGAAAAAGACTCTTTCTTGTTAAAGTAAAAACAGATCTTTACAAAGTAATCTAAATTAATTTCAAATATAAAACACAAAATAATTGATCGCATAAGTATTCATCCCTTCAAGTCAGTATTTAGTAGATGCACCTTTGGCAACAGTTACAGCCTTGAGTCTGTATGGATAGGTCCCTATCAGCTTTGAACATCAAGATACTTCAATTTTTCCCCATTTTTCTTTACAAAACTGCTCAAGCTCTGTCAGACTGCATTGAGATCCTGAGTGAACAGCTCTTTTCAAGTCCAACCACAATTTCTCTTTAGATTGAAGTCTGGACTCAGACTTGGCCACTCTAGGACATAAACTTTTGTCATTTTTTAAGCCTTTCCTGTGTAGCTTTGGCTCTATGCTTGGGGTCACTGTCTTGCTAGAAAACAAATCTTTTCTCAAGCCACAGTTCCCTTGCAGACTGAATCAGATTTTCCTCCAGCTTTCCCTGTATTTTGCTGCATTCATTTTACCCTCCACCTTCACAAACCTTTCAGGGCCTGCTGCTGTAGAGCATCCCCACAGCATATTACAGCCACCACTATGCTTCACGGTATGGATGACGTGTTTTTAATGATGTGCAGGGGTTTGCTTACACCAAACATAGCATTTAGTCTGATGGCCGAAAAGCTCAATGTTGATTTCATCAGACTATAGAACCTTCTTCCAACTGATTTCAGAGTCTCCCACCTGCTCTAGCCAAGATTTCATGTAGATGTTTCCTCCCCCTAGTGTCTTTTCTCTGCCACTCTCCCATAAAGCAGTGACTGGTGAAGCACCTGGGCAATAGATGTATGCATAGTCTCTCCCATCTCAGCCACTGAAGCTTGTAATTCCTCCAGAGTTGTCATAAGTCTCTTGGTGATTTCCCTCACTATTCCTCTTCTTGCACGGTCACTCAGTTTTTGAGGACAGCCTCCTCTAGGCAGATTTACAGCTGTGCCATATTCTTTCAATTTCTTGATGATTGGCTGAACTGTAATCCAAGGGATACTCAGTGACTTGGAAATTTTCTTGTATCCATCTCCTGACTTCTGCTTTTCAAAAACTTTTTTGCGGAGTTGCTTGGAGTGTTCTTTTGTCTTCATGGTGTTGTTTTTGCCAGGAAACTGACTCACCGGCAGTTGGACCTTCCAGATAGAAGTGTGTTTTTACTACAATCAACTGAAACACCCTGAATGCACACAGGCAATCACCATTTAACTAATTATGTGACCTCTAAAACCCATTGGCTAAACCAGTGATCATCTGGTGTGTCATATTAAAGGGGGGGAAATGAATCCTTATGCAATCAATTACTTTATTTTAGATAGATACTTTATTCATATTACAGTGTCACAGTAGCATTACATGTGCACAGATACACAAATATACAAATATTAGAAAAGAAATAAGAAAGAATTTTAAAAAATTACCTCAAACAGTCTAACAGGAGGGGGTCATCACTTCCCCGAATATAGGTCAACTCATGATAGAGCCTAATGTCTCGAGGGTAAAAATGACCCCATATAGCACTTAGCACTCTTTAGAATAGCGTAGTTGTCTTAGTCTATTACTAAAACATAGAAATCTACAGCACATTACAGGCCCTTCAGCCCACAATGTTGTGCAACCATGTGACCTAGTCTAGAAGCTGCCTAGAATTTCCCTACCGTATAGCCCTGTGTAAAGGGGGTTTCTTCTTTTTCTTTGTTACTGTGTATGTAATCAAAATGGCGTCTTTGTTTTGTTAAAAGTAGGAATGCTGGCGCCTGTGTTAATAGTAGGAATGCTAGCGTCTTTGTTATGATAAGTGCTGGAAGCTTGTTTGGGACTGTAAACTGATTGTTGGCGGGGATTTTGGGAAGTCGGCGCGATGGAGTGAGAGAGAGAGAGAGGACGGGATGCTGGAAGCTGGGCGACAGAACGGACCCCGAGCGGGAGCGGGGGTCCCCGGCCCAAGGTGTTTGGTGATGAGAGGAGACGGAGACAGAGGAGTGTGGAGCGTCTGGTCGACCACCGTGGGGGTCCCAGGAGGCGGGTCGAGGGGATCGAATGCCAAAATACTTCAGTAATTGAGCTCCAACGATTGTGCACAAAGTGGTTTGGACTTTGATAAGTTTGGCGCCTTTTCTTTTTTTTCTCTTATTCATATATACTGTATCGTTAGTAATCGCTTAGTTATAGTAATCTTTATAAATTGTACTCATTTAATCGAATCGCATAAGGGGTACTGTCTGTTTTTTGGGCGAGGCGGGGACATCACACAGCATCCACACCAGCTGATTACCCAGTTTGGCGGGGCCAAAGGCTGCTCCCCCTAGACTAGAACGAGTTTGAGCGATGCCTGAGGCGACCCAAGGGTTACATTGTGGGGGCTCATCCGGGATTGATTTCTGTGGAAGCTGTGTGATCGCCCTCTTTAAATTATGTCTGCGGCGAAGAGCTGGTGTGCCTTTGTGGGTGTGCGATTGCCGGTTATCTCAGCATGTGTGTTGGGTGGGGTGGCTGCTGTTGGTAGCCCGGAGGTCGTTGTTCGAGTTCCGACTAGCGCTGACGAAATGGTGGTGGTACCATGGGTTGTCCGTACTGTTTGGAGAGTGACAGGTTGGGATGTTTCAGCTATGGTGGGCTCCGCCCGGTTGTCCAGCCCTAAAGGGGCGGAGACGTGGGTGGAGCAGACCTCTCAGTTGTTGTGTGAGTGGCAGTGCTTGGCTGAGGGAAAGCGACAGGGATTGGTTGAAAGTTTGAGTAGGCGGGCTGGTAGCGTTGTTAGAACTGTCGGGCGCAATTACCTCGAAGTGACAGCTGCCAGTTCTGGAAAAGTGTGGGAAAATGCGTGTGGTTCGACTGGAAGTCAAATGCCGCAGCTGGGGGGCTTATCATATCCGTGGCAGGAGATTGGTGGGAAGTTTTTAGGGTATCCCTTTTGGTTAGGAGGGCAGATAAATTGCTTGCGAAGACAGGGGGATTTGTCAAGGGGATCAGTTGTTCCGTTGATCCAAGAGATGTCGGGAAACTTAGAGGAGGCCCAGTGGGGGAACGGCTTGGGGTCTCTGGGGGAGCACGTTCCCAGCAATGTACCAAGGAACTCCCGCAAGGAACAGACCCTATTCCTGAAGGCTTAGAGGGACCACGCACTCAGGTGTTGTTACGGATGGATAGAGGTCAAGTTAAAGCCATCCTCGGCACCGGGGCACCGGTTAAGTTGCTGTACAGTTTGTTTTATAACCGTTTTTGGAAGCCTTTACCCTTGATGACATTGACGGCACTGGAGATTTGGGGTACCGGTGCTGGTGATTATAAAGACGACGGTGGTTGGTCAGTGAAAATGGAGTTCTTAGAGGCAAATGTGGAGGTGACTGAGGTTCGTGAATCGTTAATGCTGATGTGTCCGGACACTGTTGAGACGGGCAGCGTTTCGGTTATGGAGAGAACCAATATCCTGTTGGTGCGCTTGGGGGCCTGCCCGGAGGAGGCGGGTGAGAGCTGTTTGGAGGCATTATCGATGCACCCAGAGTTTCCAGCTGCTTGTGCGGATGTGTGTAGCAGCATTGGGCCGATACCGAATTCAAACAAGAGCCGGTGGTGGTATGGCCTGGAGGAGTATCTGAGGGTGAGACCCTCTTAGTGGACGCTGCGAAATACCACCAGGGAGGGGAGTTGACTGCTGAAGACACCTTGGTGAGGCAGAGGTTGCGGCGACTGGCCCCTACAGCGTGGCAGACGTAGGCAGCATGTGTGTGGATTATATTGGGCCGTAGAGGCGATGGCCTATCTGAGTGGTGCGAAGAGGTTTAAGGTGCTGGATCTGAGGAGTGGATGTTGCCAGATCCCGATGAGTGAGGCCGACAAGGAGAAGACGGCGGTTATAAGTTCCCTAGGAGTCTTCCGGTCCGAAAAGATACCACAGGGTATCTCCGGAGCCCTTGCAAACTTCCTGCAGGGTATGTGGAAGATCATGGGGGTGTGGAGGCGTTTGGAATTTTGACGTATGTGGATGATCTCCTGGTATTTGGATTTGCCTCAGGAGAATATGAAGTGAGGTCGTTGCAGGAGCGGCTGAGAACTACAGAGTTAAAGTGTTTTCTGGACACGTGCCAGGGCTGGCGAAGGTCGCAGCTCGTGAGTGTCTGTCTCTACGGAATCAAGTTTGAAATGAAGACTTGAGAGACCGGAGAGAGTGATCTGGAACCATTTGAAAGACGTACAAGTTGGAGAGAACGAAGAAAGTTGTTTGATTGAGGGCCACAGCTAACTGAGAACCTGGAGAAGGGAGCTTGCGGAGGTGAAGAAATTGCGGACAAATCTTGGAAGGGGGAAGCGGTAGCTTGAAGGGAACCTGAAGATGACCATCGACAGTTCAAATGAAGTGCAAAACCTGAAGGTTGATCTGGAAGAAGTCATGAGGAGAAAAAAAGCTGGAGAGAAGTGCAGTGAATACTGAACTGGAGGGTGACCAATCTTTAATTGCTGCTTTTCAGGTCGGGGTGGAAGAAGCTGTTGGAGTAACTGCATTCCAGATTGAGATGGCCGGGATGCAGGAGTCAAAACTGCTGAGCCAGGGGCCAGAGAAGATGATAATCTCAATTGCAGGAGGCTGAAGAGACTGCAGGAGCAGTGCAGGTCACGTGTTTCCGTTTGGAGAAGATCAAACAGCAGCTACCGATCAAAGAAATGAGGAAGAATACGGATTCAAAAGCTGATGTGCTGGATCTGTGGTACATGCTGCCTTTTGCTGACTTTCCCTCGATTGAGGAAGAGACCTTTGGCCCTTCTTCCACTGAGTCAGGTGTAGTGGGGAGGGTTAGCTGTGTGCAGTGTGGGGCATGAGTGAGAGGTTGAAAGAGGAGTTGGTAGTGGACCCAAGGTATCCTCAGCTGTGTCCTAGCCTAAGGGTTTAGGTGAGGGGGGTACGGAGGTCTCAGAAGGGTTAGGGAACGCCCAGATAGTTGGCCTATATAGCGCCAAAGGAACAGGGCGTGAGGTTTACTGTGTGGGGAGGAGATGTCACTGCTTGTGCTTAGGTTACGGTGTGTTGGCAGGAAAGGTGACGAGTTATCTAATAGTCATGAGGACATGACTTTTATTTGGTGGGGGGAGAGTGTAAAGGGGGTTTCTTCTTTTTCTTTGTTACTGTGTATGTAATCAAAATGGCATCTTTGTTTTGTTAAAAGTAGGAATGCTGGCGCCTGTGTTAATAGTAGGAATGCTAGCGTCTTTGTTATAAGTGCTGGAAGCTTGTTTGGGACTGTAAACTGATTGTTGGCGGGGATTTTGGGGAGTCGGTGCGATGGAGTGAGAGAGAGAGGACGGGATGCTGGAAGCTGGGCGACAGAACGGACCCCGAGCGGGAGCGGGGGTCCCCGGCCCAAGGTGTTCGGTGATGAGAGGAGACGGAGACAGAGGAGTGTGGAGCGTCTGGTCGACCACCGTGGGGGTCCCAGGAGGCGGGTCGAGGAGTCGAGGGGATCGAATGCCAAAATACTTCAGTAATTGAGCTCCAATGATTGTGCACGAAGTGGTTTGGACTTTGATAAGTTTGGCGCCTTTTCTTTTTTTTCTCTTATTCATATATACTGTATCGTTAGTAATCGCTTAGTTATAGTAATCTTTATAAATTGTACTCATTTAATCGCATAAGGGGTACTGTCTGTTTTTTGGGCGAGGCGGGGACATCACACAGCATCCACACCAGCTGATTACCCAGTTTGGCGGGGCCGAAGGCTGCTCCCCCTAGACTAGAACGAGTTTGAGCGATGCCTGAGGCGACCCAGGGGTTACACCTTTTTTTCTAAGCTCCATGCACCTATCTAAGAGTCTCTTAAAAGACGCTATTGTATCCGCCTCCACCACTGTCACTGGCAATGCATTCCACATACCCACCACTCTGTAAAAAGCTTACCTCTGACATCTCCCACCCCCCCCCCCCCCGTACCTACTTCCAAGCACATTGAAACTATGTCCCCTCATGTTAGCCATTTCAGCCCTGGGAAAAAGCCTCTGACTATCCACACAATCAATGTCTCTCATCATCTTATACACCTCTATCAGGTCATCTCTCATTCTCCGTCGCTCCAAGGAGAAAAGGCCAAGATCACTCAGCCCATTCTCATAAGGCATGCTCCCCAATCCAGGCAACATCCTTGTAAATCTCCTCTGCACCCTTTCTATGTTTTCCACATCCTTCCTGTAGTGAGGCGACCAGAACTGAACACAGTACCCTAAGTGGGGTCTAACTGGACTGCCAATACAGATGCCTTGTGCAGGAAGGCACAGAGTCGACTGTACTTCCTTAGAAGGTTGGCGTCATTCAATGTCTGTAGTGAGATGCTGAAGATGTTCTATAGGTCAGTTGTGGAGAGCGCCCTCTTCTTTGTGGTGGCGTGTTGGGGAGGAAGCATTAAGAAGAGGGACGCCTCACGTCTTAATAAGCTGGTAAGGAAGGCGGGCTCTGTCGTGGGCAAAGTACTGGAGAGTTTAACATCGGTAGCTGAGCGAAGGGCGCTGAGTAGGCTACGGTCAATTATGGAAAACTCTGAACATCCTCTACATAGCACCATCCAGAGACAGAGAAGCAGTTTCAGCGACAGGTTACTATCGATGCAATGCTCCTCAGACAGGATGAAGAGGTCAATACTCCCCAATGCCATTAGGCTTTACAATTCAACCGCCAGGACTTAAGAACTTTTTAAAAGCTATTATTAATGCTTTTTGAGATAGTGATTTAGATGCATATCATATTTTTTACTGAGTTAAGTATTGTATGTAATTAGTTTTGCTACAACAAGTGTATGGGACATTGGAAAAAAAAGTTGAATTTCCCCATGGGGATGAATAAAGTATCTATCTATCTATCTATCTATCTAACTAAGATCTCATATAGCTTTAACATTACCTCATGGCTCTTGCAATCAAAGCCAGATATGTTTTTGGAGATCTGTGTACAGTCGAGGTATTTCAATTGATTGTAGTAAAAGTGCTCCTCTGTTCAACCAAGGTGGCACGCAGAGCAAGAAACATTGTCCAGAATTGCGAGGATTTTCTATAGGGTCCTTTGCTCTACAACAGCCTCCAGTGTCCAGTTGGACTCCTATAACAGAGCCAGACTTTCTAATCAGTTTATTGAGCCTGTTGGCATCACCCGTGTTGGTGCCACTGCCCCAGCACACCACCACATTGAGATTGTACTGGTGACAACAGACCAGTAGAACATGTGAAGGAGAGGCCTGCACACTCCAAAGGACCTCAGTCTCCTCAGAAAGTAGAGACAACTCTGGCCCTTTTTGTACTTAGCCTCTATGTTTTATACTTCTAAATCATTTAGATCACTTTGTAGAGACCTGTTTTCACTTTGACACAAAAGATTCTTTTTCTGTTGATCAGTGTCAAAAATGCCAAATTAAATCCACTGTGACTCAATGTTGTAAAACAATACAACACGAAAATTTCTGGGGGGGGTGGGGTGAGTACTTTTTATAGGCACTACATGCCAGTGTAATAAACCTGATTCTGATTATTCCCAAGGCAGGTTAACCATTCCTCCTGCCACAGACGCTGCTTGACCTGGCTGTTAGTTACAGCATCTGTACTCCTTTGTATCTCTGCTGTTATTTTAGTCCAAGTTTACAGCCTTACCTCGTTCCTTGTTTTTGTTAGATAACAAATGCGAATGCACGGCCCGCTCCATCAGCATGACAAAATCTCTTGCTACGAAGCCTTCTGTAGCTTTAGCCAGCTTTTGAAAGTCGGTGCTATCTAAAGTCTTCAGTGAAATAACGGTTTTATTTTGAATGACAGAGGTCAAAATCTCTACCCGCTGATCCTAGAAATAAAAAAAAACATCCATTGGTTGTGTACATCTTCAATTTATAATTTTAATCTTCATTTATTACATGAACTGAGAGTATTTTTCATAAAATTACTTATTCCAAGGCACAAATTTTCATTTTTTTAAAATTTGAACAACCACATACCAGTACCAAAAAAGAGAAACCAACAATATTTAAATTCTGCCTTCCATTTCCCTCCAAACAACTTCAGGGACAGTTTACAAGCTACCAGAGAACTACTTTACATCACAGTTCCCGTGTACAGTATCAGCCTGTAACTTTTCCTGGCCAGGGAATTTAATTTCATTACTTGTTCAAAGTAAAATTTATTATCAGAGTACATACATATCACCACATACAACCTGAGATTCTTTTTCTGTGGGCATACTTAGCAAATCTATAGAATAGTAACTAAACAGGATCAATGGCCAACAAACTATTCAAATGCAAATATAAACAAATAGCAATAAATAACGAGCATGAAATAACAAGATAAAGAGGTCTTAAAGTGAGATTGTCAGCTGTAGGAACACCAGAAGTAAAATTAGTGTAGCTATCTTTGGTTCAAGAGCCTGACAGTTGTGTGGTAGTTAACTTCTTGACCCTGGTGGTGTGAGTCCTACGGCACTTGTACTTTCTACCTGATGGCAACAGCAAGAAAACAACTTGGCCTGGGTGGTGAGGATTTTTGATGCTGGATGCTGCTTTTCTGCAACAACATTTCATATAGATGTGCTCAATGGTTGGGAGGGTTCTTACTCGTGATGTACTGGGCCAAATCCACTAGATTTTGTAGGATCTTTCACTCAAAGGCATTGGCCGTAATGCAGCCAGTCAGCACACTTTCCACCACATATCTACAGAAATTTGTCAAGGTTTTTGATGACATGCCGAATCTACGTAGACTCCAGAAATAGAGGTGTTGTCATGATTTCTTTGCAATTATATTTATATGATGGGTCCAGGACAGGTCCTCTGAGATAGTGACACCCAGGAATTTAAAGTTGCTGGCCCTCTCCACCTCTGATCCTCCAACGATTACTGGCTCATGGACCTCTAATTTCCCTCTCCCGAAGTCCACAATCAGTTCCTAGGTCTTATTGACATTGGTGAGAGGTTGTTGTTATTACCACTCAAATTTTCAGTCTCCCTCCTGTATGCTGATTCATCACCACCTTTGATACAGCCCACAACAGTAGTATCGTCAGCAAACTTGTAAATGGTGTTGAAGCTGTACTTGTTACACAGTCTGAGGTGCAAAGCAAGTAGAGCAGGGGCCTAAGTACACATCGCTGCGCTTATGGAGACTGTGGAGGAAATGTTTTTGCCATTCCAAACTGACTGGGCTCTACAAGTGAGAAAATCCAGGATCCAAATGCACAAGCAGGTATTGAGACCCAGGTCTTGGGAGTTTACTGATTAATTTTGAGGGGATGATGGTATTAAATGTTGAGCTGTAATTGATAAAAGAGCATCCTAACGTATGCATCTTTGCTAACTTGGGGCTAATTGTTGTATTTCCCAGCACCCCCAGTGCAGAAAATAAACTGGTTTTCAGCAACTTATAAAGGATGGAAAGCACATGCTTTGAATTCTCTTTCATCTTTAGTAGGGCAGCATGGTGAATGTAGTGGTTAGAGCAACACTTTACAGCACCAGTGATTGTGGTTCAATTCCTACTGCAGTCTGTACGGAGTTTGTACGTTCTCCCCTCCCCGTGACCATGTAAGATTTGTATGGGGTCTTCCTGTTTCCTCCCACATTCCAAAGATGTACAGATTAGGGTTGGTGAGTTGTGGGCATGCGATTGTAATACTTGCGAGCTGCCCCCAACATTTCCTTGAAATGTGTTGGTCATTGAGACATACACATTTCACTGCATGTTTCAATGTGTGTGTGAAAAATAAAGTTAACCTTCCTTAAGTTGTAAAACTTACCAATGCAGATATAAAACCCATTCTATAGTTTCCATACATTCTCACTATTAGAGACAACATGTACTTCATTATTAAAAAAGGAACCCAAGGCACTAAATACCAGAATAGTTCATGTTTTATAGTATTTATAAAACAAGTTATTATCTTAATTCCAGGTGCCAAACCTTAGCAGAACATCATAAACAGCAGACTAGACAGTGCTGGATCTGGTCCACTGCCCAGGGTTGCTGACTACCACATCGATACCACTGCACTTATTCAGCCAAATACATGAGCTGATCTCCACCCTGGGCATTTCTCCCACATAGCAGGGCAGGCCTCCAACAGTAACTAATCCTCTCAGCTTTGCCTGAGACAACCGCAATAGCTTTTCTACAGCTCTCTTTTGTCAATGTACTTTGAAGTATTCTTAAATGTGACTAGTATTCAAAGGCATTTTAAAAAGTTCACATAGGTTTAATTCCAGTTTTAAAATTAAATTATTTAAACTAAATATTTGGATGGCCTGATAGCGTAATGGTTCACACAGCTCTATTACAGCTCAGGACGTTCCAGAGTTCAATTAGGTAGATAGATAGATAGATAGATACTTTATTCATCCCCATGGGGAAATTCAACATTTTTTCCAATGTCCCATACACTTATTGTAGCAAAACTAATTACATACAATACTTAACTCAGTAAAAATATGATATGCATCTAAAATCACCCTCTCAAAAAGCATTAATAATAGCTTTTAAAAAGTTCTTAAGCAGTTTACTTAAATACATTGAGTCCTAACCCCAGCACTTTAACATATCTTACTCCTGGCGGTTGAATTGTAAAGCCGAATGGCATTGGGGAGTATTGATCTCTTCATCCTGTCTGAGGAGCATTGCATCGATAGCAACCTGTCGCTGAAACTGCTTCTCTGTCTCTGGATGGTGCTATGTAGAGGATGTTCAGGGTTTTCCATAATTGACCGTAGCCTACTCAGCACCCTTCGCTCTGCTACCGATGTTATACTCTCCAGTACTTTGCCCACGACAGAGCCCGCCTTCCTTACCAGCTTATTAAGACGTGAGGCGTCCCTCTTCTTAATGCTGCCTCCCCAACACGCCACCACAAAGAAGAGGGCGCTCTCCACAACTGACCTATAGAACATCTTCAGCATCTCACTACAAACATTGAATGACGCCAACCTTCTAAGGAAGTACAGTCGACTCTGTGCCTTCCTGCACAAGGCATCTGTGTTGGCAGTCCAGTCTAGCTTCTCGTCTAACTGTACTCCCAGATACTTGTAGGTCTTAACCTGCTCCACACATTCTCCATTAATGATCACTGGCTCCATATGAGGCCTAGATCTCCTAAAGTCCACCACCATCTCCTTGGTCTTGGTGATATTGAGACGCAGGTAGTTTGAGTTGCACCATATCACAAAGTCCTGTATCAGTTTCCTATACTCTTCCTCCTGTCCATTCCTGACACACCCCACTATGGCCGTGTCATCAGCGAACTTCTGCACATGGCAGGACTCCGAGTTATATTGGAAGTCTGATGTGTACAGGGTGAACAGGACCGGAGAGAGCACGGTCCCCTGCGGCGCTCCTGTGCTGCTGACCACCGTGTCAGACCTACAGTCTCCCAACCGCACATACTGAGGTCTCTCTGTCAAGTAGTCCACTATCCAATCCACCATGTGAGAGTCTACTCCGGTGCTGTAAGGAGCCTCAGTACATTCTCCCCACAGAATGCATGGGTTTCCCCGAGTGCTTTGCTTTCCTCCCACTCTCCAAAGATATAATGAGTAGGTTAACTGGTCACTGTAAATTCCCCCACGATTAGGTTAGGGTGAATCAGCTTTGTCAGGGATCGCTAGGGCAGCTTGGCTTGAAGGGTTGGAACGGCCGATCCCGCACCATATCGCTAAAAAAAAAATTTAAATTAAAAACTTCACCTTTCACCCTTAACCCATGACCTCTGGTTGTGGTCCCACCCAAGCCCAGTGGAAAGGTCTGCTTGCATTTACCCTATCCATAACCCCTCAAAATTTTGTATACTTCTATCAAATCTCCTCTCAATCTTCTATGTTCTAAAGATACAATCCTAACCTATTCAATCTTACCTTATAACTCAGGTCCTCCAGACCCGGCAACAGTCTTATGAATTTTCACTGTACTCTTTCAACCTTGTTTACATCTTTCCTGAAGGTATGTGACCAAAATGGCACACTATACTCCAAATTGTGCCTCGTTAAGGTCTTAATACAACTTCAAAAAAACATCCTATCTCCTGTACTCAATACATTGATTTATAAACCTACAGCACAATACAGGCCCTTCGGCCCACAATGTTGTGCCGAACATGTCCCTACCTTAGAAATCACTAAACATACCTACAGCCCTCAATTTTACTAAGCTCTGTGTACCTATCTAAAAGTCTCTTAAAAGACCCTATCGTATCCACCTCCACCACCATTGACAGCAGCCCATTCCATGCACTCACCACTCTCTGAGTAAAAAACTTACCCCTGACATCTCCTCTGTACCTACTCCCCAGCACTTTAAACCTGTGTCCTCTTGCGGCAACCGTTTCAGCCCTGGGAAAAAGCCTCTGACTATTCACACGATCAATGCCTCTCATTATCTTATTCACCTCTATCTGGTCACCTCTCATCCTCCTTCGCTCCAAGGAGAAAAGGCCGAGTTCACTCAACCTATTCTCATAAGGCATGTTCCCCAATCCAGGCAACATCCTTGTAAATCTCCTCTGCACCCTTTCTATGGCTTCCACATCCTTCCTGTAGTGAGGCGACCAGAACTGAGCACAGTACTCCAAGTGGGATCTGACCAGGGTCCTATATAGCTGCAACATTACCTCTCAGCTCCTAAACTCAATTCCACAATTGATGAAGGCCAATACACCGTACGCCGCCTTAACCACAGAGTCAACCTGCGCAGCTGCTTTGAGCGTCCTATGGACTCGGACCCCAAGATCCCTCTGATCCTCCACACTGCCAAGAGTCTTACCATTAATACTATATTCTGCCATCATATTTGACCTACCAAAATGAACCACTTCACAGTTATCTGGGTTGAACTCCATCTGCCACTTCTCAGCCCAGTTTTGCATCCTTTCAATGTCTCGCTGTAACCTCTGACAGCCCTCTCCATCTTTTGTGTCATCAGCAAAATGAAGGCCAATGTGCCAAAAGCTTTCTTTATGACCCTTTTTGGGTGAGTAAATTTGCAGATGATACCAAGATTGGTGGTGATTTGGATAGTGTTGTAGATTGGCAGAGAATACAGCATGATATGGATCAGTTGCAGATATAGGCTGAGAAATGGCAGATGGAGTTTAACCCAGATAAATGTGAAGTGTTGCACCTTGGAAGAGCAAATGCAAGGAGACAGTATACAGTTAAGGGTGAAGTCCTTAACAGCGTTGCTGAGCGAAGAGATCCTGGGATCCAAGTTCATAGCTCCTTGACAGTGTCTACACAGGTTGATAAGGTGGTTAAGGCAGCTTATGGAATTCATGCTTTTATTAGTCAAGGTATTGAGTTCAAAAGTCAGGAGGTTATATTGCAACTTTATAAAACTATGGTTAAGCCACATCTGGAGTATTGCACAGTACTGGTTGTCCCACTATAGGAAGGACGTAGAGGCTTTGGAGAGGGTGCAGAAGAGGTTTACCAGGATGCTGTTGGTTTAAAGAGCATGTGCTATCATGAGAGGCTGGATATGCTTGGGTTGTTTTTTTCCTGGAGCGTCAGAGGCTGAGGGGAGATCTGATGCATGTTTACAAGATTATGAGATGCATAGTTAGGGCAGATGGTCAATAACTTTTTCCCAGGGTGGAAATGTCTAATACCAGAGGGCATGCATCGAAGGTGAAAGCGTGTAGGTTCACGGGGGATGTGAGAGGCGAGTGATGGATGCCTGGAATGCGCTTCCTGTTATGGTGGTAGAGGCAAATACATTGGAGGCTTTTAAAAGACATTTGGATAGACACATGGATGTAAGGAAATTCAGAATCAGAATCCTTTATTATCGCCAAGTATGAGGACACATACAGGGAATTTGATGCCGGTTTCCCTGAGCGCTCTCTGTACAGAATTAAAAGCAAACAAAAACAATAGTGCAAATAATCAAACTATATACAATGAGGTCCACCTCATTGAATGTACAGGTGGATGGCAGACTGATGGCATACGGAAAGAAACCGTTCTTGTACCTATTTGTCCTGGCATACAGTGATCTAAAGCACCTACCAGAAGGAAGGAGTTGGAACAGGTGATGTCTAGGGTGTGATGGATCTACAATAATGCTGCTTGCTCGCTTCCTGACTCTAGATACATATAAGTCCTGGATCGAGAGCAGCTTCACACCAATAATCCTTTCTGCAGCCCTGACGGTTCTTTGGAGTCTATTCTTGTCTTGTTTGGTAGCTGATCCAAACCAGACAGTGATGGATGAACAGAGAACAGACTGGATTATTCCTGAATAGAATTGAATCAGCAGCTCCTGAGGCAGGTTGTACTTCCTGAGTTGACGTAGGAAATACAACCTCTGCTGAGCCTTTTTGATAAGAGTGTCCGCGTTGGGTGTCCACTTCAGGTCCTGGGAGATTATGACACCCAGAAATCTGAAGGTTTGATGGAGGGATATGGACATTGTGTAGGTAGGAGGGATTAGTTTTTGGGTGTTTTTGATTTGCTGGTTCGGCATAACATTGTGGGCCGAACAGCATTTTCCTGTGCTGTACTCTTCTATGTTCTATGAAGATAAAGCAGCAGAAAGAAAAATAAATAGATCACTAGTCCACACGCACCATATCACTCAGGGGTCACACAACCCCACACCACGATGCTTCACAGCTGGGTTGAACAGTGCGCGCACAGGTCAGCTGGTCCAACATCTGACATGCAGCTCAGCTGACTCTGAGTGCCAAGAATTGAGTGACTAACACTGCAGAAATCCAAGATGAGCTGACCAGTGAGAGGCAGATAGCTGATGGCTCTCTATAGAATGGTCAGCTGTAGGAGAGCACAGCCCACTGCACCAGTTCAACCTATGACCCTGGGAACAATGTAAAATGGTGCAGCATCAGGTAATTGTAAAGTTGGTTTACCTGGTCCGGCAGTGGAATATTCTGGATACACTGAAATAGATGGGACCCTTCAGCTGAATTTAGAGAGGGATGCAGAGTTTGCTCAGAAATGCTTGTGGCTATCAGTGTGATAACATTCCCATGTGAAACTGCATCAGCAACTAGATACTTCAGAACTGGAAAAACAAAACAGATCTTCAGATTAACAGCACAATAAAACCACAGCAAATCTGTACAAACAGAAACTCTGTCCTGCCAGAGAAACCTTTCCCAATCAAAACTGTAAGTAATCTCGATGAAGGGTCACGGCCCAAAACAATGACATTTTATTCCTCTGCATAGATGCTGCCTGACATGCTAAGTTTCTCAGCATTTTGTGTGCATTAGTCAAGATCCACAAGTCCCAACAATAGCAAGTTGCTCACTCTATCATCGAATGCCAGGCAGATACAAATTTACCTTTACCAAGCCCACTGGTGTTGTTACCCAGTAAATTAGATTCAATCATACATGAT
The DNA here is from genome assembly GCF_048418815.1 of Hemitrygon akajei. NCBI lineage: Eukaryota > Metazoa > Chordata > Chondrichthyes > Myliobatiformes > Dasyatidae > Hemitrygon > Hemitrygon akajei. Next base: position 70,975,784 of record NC_133143.1, on the reverse strand, counting down.
CAGTTCTAAACAGCAGAGGGCACTGCAGAGCAAAATGTGTGCAAAACACAAAAATATAACTGCAGATGCTGTGGATCAAAGAATATGTACACAACGCTGGAAGAACTCAGCAGGTCAGGCAGCATCCATGAGAAAAGAGTAGCCAATGTTTCGGGCCAAGACCCTTCATCGGGGGGGGGGTTAAGAGGGCCGAAGCCCAGTAATACAGATAGGGGAGGGGGTAGGGCCTAGAGACGCCAGGTGGAAAACCAATCAGAGGAAAGATAAAGGGGGGAGGGGATAAGCATGAAAGAACTGTAGAGATAAAGAAGCAGAAAGTTGAAAGGGGAGAGAGGCAGAGAGGGACCTGGGATGGGGGGGGGGGGGAGGGAATTACCGACCATTGAATTCTCCAATTTCCGGTAATTCCCTCCCACCCCCCCCCCATCCCAGGTCCCTCTCTGCCTCTCTCCCCTTTCAACTTTCTGCTTCTTTATCTCTACAGTTCTTTCATGCTTATCCCCTCCCCCCTTTATCTTTCCTCTGATTGGTTTTCCACCTGGCGTCTCTAGGCCCTACCCCCTCCCCTATCTCTATTACTGGGCTTCGGCCCTCTTCCCCCCCACCCCCCCCCCCCATTCCTGATGAAGGGTCTTGGCACGAAACGTTGGCTACTCTTTTCTCACGGATGCTGCCTGACCAGCATTGTGTACGTAAAATGTGTGCAATGCCGTAAAGTGGAAAGGTCTGAACCAGCCCCTTTTACAAAACCAATGAAAATTAAAATAATTGTCTCCGAGCATAGCCAGCTGTCAAACCAATCAAATCATAAAAATATCTCTAAATCTCCCTCACTGAACAGTACATGGAATACGATATAGAAAACCTTTTTTTTAAAATGGTAACATTTTAAAATACATGGGTGTTCAGAATCTTTGTATATGTATCACAAGGTTCAGCAAGCAGGCAAACAGTATGGTTTGTAGGGGATTCAGGTAGTTACATCTGAAAAAGTCTTCTGATCTTCCAACAAAAAGACTATAATAAGTGAGCGACAGCTCACCACATTTTTCCTTGAGAAGTTAAACAGGCAGCACTATGTATGTACATCTCTTTGTGCAGGATTAATGGATAACAGGGTAGATACTGAGATGATGTTCCTTAAGGTCGGCATATGCAGAATCAGTGGCACAAACTTACAACAAGGAGTTGACCATTCAGGCGGGAGATAAGAAGAAATTTCTTTAACTGAAGTGTAAGATATACTTGAAATTCAAGGGGGTCACGGAGCCACAGTTGCTGAGTATACTGAAGACAGGGACCACGTCATACAAAAGGAAATGAGCTTAATTCAGTGAAGAGCCATTGTCCTAAACGGTGACGCAGGTGTAAAGTGCCAAAACACCTATCCTGCTCTTACTTTATTTTTAATATGCAAAAATTTAAATCAACAATTAAAATTGCAAACACAAGAGAATCAGCAGATACTAGAAATTCAGAGTAACACACACAAAATGCTGGGGAAGCTTAGCAGGTCAGGCAGCATCTATGGAGAGGAATAAACAGTCAACATTTCAAGCCGAGACCTATCATCAGGACGTGGACTAAAATTGCTTATTTTAAGAAAACACTTAATTTACATAAAACATAATTGAAACATATACTGATGGCAGTTGCAAAAGTGCCTCTCTGCTAGAATGGATTTGCTCCTGCTGTGAGATAATTCCTCATCCACTGAGTTACCTGGCATCACGGCAGAGTCCAGACTTGCTAGGACTTTGGCACACAGCTGCATCATTTCTAAGTAAGCTCCTGTCACAAGAGTTCCCAATTTGAGGTTTTAAGCCACAGAATAACAAACCATTGAATTGATATCAAGTTATCACAGTAACCACCTTGCACTCAACATCAGTAAGACCAAGGAACTGATTGTGGACTTCAGGACAAGGTAGTTGAGGGAACACATACCAGTCCTCATCGAGGGATTAGTAATGGAAAGGGTGAGTACTTTTAACTTCCTGGGTGTCAACATCAGTGAGGCCCCATATCTCAAAGGACGTGTTGTCACTGGAGAAAGCCTAGAAGGGGTTCACAAATATGATTCTAAGAATGAGGAGTATCTGGCAACTTTGGGTCTGTACTCACTGCAATTTAGAAGAATACGTAGGGATCTCATTGAAAGCTATTGAATGTTGAAAGGACTAGATAATGTGAATGTGGAAATGATGTTTCCTATGATGGAGGTATCCAGAACTAGAGGGCACAGCCTCAAAATTGAGGGGTGACCTTTTAGAACAGAGATAAAGAGGAATTTTTTTTAGCCAGAGCATAATGAATCAGTTGAATGCTTTGCCACAGACTACGGTGGAGGCCAAGTCCATATATAAGGCAGATGTTGATCATTTTCTGATCAGTCAGGGCATCAAAAGGATATGGTGAGAAGGCAGGTGTATGGAGTTGAGTGGGATCTGGGATCAGCCATGATGGAATGGTGGAGCAGACTCAATGGGCTGAATGCTCTAATGCTGCTCTTGTCTTACGGTCTTACAGTACAGAAGCAGACCCTTTGGCCCATCTAGTCCATTCCAAACTATTATACTACCCAATTCCATCAAAATGCGCCTGGACCAAAGCTCTCCATACCCCCATGCTCTATGTTAAAAAGAACATAAATAAATGAATTACTGCTCTCTGAATATAGTCCCATTTCAATGCCATTTGCCTGTTCTGTGAAAAGCATTAAAAATTAAGGCTAAAATAATTACTTTGAGAAAGTTGTCTACCAAGAATAGCCTCAGCACTGAGTTCATGTTCAGAAGCAGTGACAGAGCTTGCAATATGATCCAAGTCATCCATAAAGACTACAGAAGGTTGTCTCCATGCTGCCTCAGTGAAAACTTCTTCCCATTTCTTACGGATATTTTCAGCTCTTTTACCTGGACGTAAAACAAAGGATTTGATTACACTTCAGTCAATTCTCATTTTCAGCATTTTAAGATACAGTTGGATTTGCTTTTCAATTTCTGTAAGTGTGGATTTGTTAAAACCATTTGCTAGAAAGATATACTTTTTAAAAATGAGTCAATGTAAGCCTTAAGAGGATCAATTTCTTTTAAATCAGAATCAATTTGAAACAAACACAGAAGTCTAAAAGCCATATTGATGTAGAAACATAGAAAACCTACAGCACAATACAGACCCTTTGGCCCACAAAGTTGTGCCAAACATGTCCCTACCTTAGAAATTACCGGGCTTACCTTCAGCCCTCTATTTTTCTAAGCTCCATGTATCTATCCAAAGTATCTTAAAAGACCCTATCGTATCCGCCTCCACCACCATGACAGCAGCCCATTTCACGCACTCACCACTCTCAGAGTAAAAAACTTACCTCTGACATTTCCTCTGTACCTACTCCCCAGCACCTTAAACCTGTGCCCTCTTGTGGCAACCATTTCAGCCCTGGGAAAAAGCCTCTGACTATCCACACGATCAATGCCTCTCATTATCTTATACACCTCTATCAGGTCATCTCTCATCCTCCTTCGCTCCAAGGAGAAAAGGCCGAGTTCACTCAACCTATTCTCATAAGGCATGTTCCCCAATCCAGGCAACATCCTTGTAAATCTCCTCTGCACCATTTCTATGGCTTCCACATCCTTCCTGTAGTGAGGCGTCCAGAACTGAGCACAATACTCCAAGTGAGGTCTGACCAGGGTCCTATGTAGCTGCAACATTACCTCTTGGCTCCTAAATTCAATTTCACGATTGATGAAGGCCAATACACCATACACATTCTTAACCACAGAGTCAACCTGCACAGCTGCTTTGAGCGTCCTATGGACTCGGACCCCAAGATCCCTCTGATCCTCCACACTGCTAAGTGTCTTAACATTAATACTATATTCTGCCATCATATTTGACCTACCAAAATGAATCACTTCACACTTATCTGGGTTGAACGCCATCTGCCACTTCTCAGCCCAGTTTTGCATCCTATCAATGTCCCGCTGTAACCTCTGACAGCCCTCCACACTATCCACAACACCCCCAACCTTTGTGTCATCAGCAAATTTACCAACCCATCCCTCCACTTCCTCATCCAGGTCATTTATAAAAATTACAAAGAGAAAGAGCCCCATAACAGATCCCTGAGGCACTCCACTGGTGACCAACCTCCATGCAGAATATGACCTGTCTACAACCGCTCTTTGCCTTCTGTGGGCAAGCCAGTTCTGGATCCACAAAGCAATGTCCCCTTGGATCCCATGCCTCCTTACTTTCTCAATAAGCCTTGCATGGGGTATTTATCAAATGCCTTTCTGAAATCCATATACACTATATCTACTACTCTTCCTTCATCAGTGTGTTTAGTCACATCCTCAAAAAAAATTCAATCAGGCTCGTAAGGCACAACCTGCCCTTAACAAAGCCATGCTGACTATTCCTAGTCATATTATACCTCTCCAAATGTTCATAAATCTTGTCTCTCAGGATCTTCTCCATCAATTTACCAACCACTGAAGTAAGACTCCCTGGTCTATAATTTCCTGGGCTATCTCTACTCCCATTCTTGAATAAAGGAACAACATCCGCAACCCTCCCATCCTCTGGAACCTCTCCCGTCCCCATTGTTGATGCAAAGATCATCGCCAGAGGCTCAGCAATCTCCTTCCTTGCCTCCCACAGTAGCCTGGGGTATAACTGAGTGGACAAAAGAAATCAGACATGCACAGCAACTTCAAAGATCAATGTAAATTCATTATCAAAGAACATATCTGTTAGCAAACAAGACCCTGAGATTCATTTTCTTATATTATATCACATATAATATCACAATTACAGAATGGAAACAGGCCATCTCGGCCCTTCTAGTCCGTGCCGAACGCTTACTCTCACCTAGTCCCACTGACCCGCACTCAGCCCATAACCCTCCATTCCTTTCCTGTCCATATACCTATCCAATTTTACTTTAAATGACAATACCGAACCTGCCTCTACCACTTCTACTGGAAGCTCGTTCCACACAGCTACCACTCTCTGTAAAGAAATTCCCCCTCTTGCAGGCATTTACAGGAAAAAAATGAATAAATAAAATCAATGAAAAACCATACATAAAGACTGACAAACAACCAATGAGCAAAAGAAGAGAAACTGCAAATAAAATAATAATAGTGAGAACATGAGCTGTAAAGAGTCTTTGAAAGTGAGTCTGTAGGTCGCAGAATCAGTTTAAAGTTATGGTGAATGAAGTTATCCACCTTGGTTCAGGAGCCTGATGGCTGTAGGGGAACAACTATTCCTAAACCTGGCCATGCTCTCTTCTCACTACCACCATCAGGCAGGAGATACAACAGCCTTAGGTCCCACAGCACCAGATTCGGGAACAGTTATTACCCTCAACAATCAGGCTCCTGACCCAATGTGTATAACTTCACTCACCTCAACACAACTGATTTCACAACTAGTGGACTCACTCTTAAGAACTCTACAACTTAGGTTCTCAGTATTATTTACTTGTCTTCTTTTGCACATTGGTTGTGTGTAGTTTTTCATTGATTCTATTGTATTTCCATTGTCCTACTGTGAAAGACTGCAAGAAATGAATCTCAGAGCAGCATATGGTAACATGGGTGTTCTTTGAACTTTGAATGTAAACAACATCCACTGCCTTTCCTACATCATCTTTCTTGATAACCTTCAAAGTGGTTAGATGCAACTACCATGCATAATGCACGTTGACCAACCCTAATAAGACTCCATCTATCCAAATACTTTATATTGGGTCCCTTAGAATTTCCAGGTCGGTATCTTTATCTGACTGGTTCAATTACTGAAGCTGTATTCAAAACTTTCAAGTACTGGTTTACAGCAGGGTTTTCCAAACTGGGCCCCACGGACCCTTGGTTAATGGGAAGGCTTATTTGCATACAACAGGTTGGCAGCCCCGATCAGATTTAAGGTGTATAAATCAAACAAACCAGGAGTTAGACCCTTAGTCTCAGTAGCAGTGACATGAAATTAGTGGCCATAATGACCCTGAACTTTGGTCTGGTCCACATCTAATCTATTGCGTGGTAAACTTTCATCTGCTATCAGACACAACTATCAGAAACTCAGTGGCAAATCAGGATTGAACAAATTATGTTGGTCCTGACATGCAAATCTCAAGTGAATAACGAAGGCATCTGTGAGTTACTGACTCTCACCTTGCAAAGCTTTACAGTCAATAATTTCTACATGGGCTTCCAGCTTCTCTGCGGCTTCTCTACACAGAGCCTTTGCCAAAGTGGTTTTCCCACTACCCTAGATAAAAGTAAGTTTCCAAATTAATGATGAGTGACTGAATAATTATTTCAAAGCCATTTATTTACAGATTAACCAAAAAAGGTATAGCAGCAACTGCTTCCTGATTAGTGGTTTTTGAAGATATTTTGTTAAGACTATTCATAAAAAAGATCTTTCAAAAGCTCAGAGCAACACACACATAATGCCTGAGGAACTCAGCAGGTCAGGCAGATCTATGGAGGGGAATAAATACTTGACATTTTGGACTGAGTTGAAGTTTCAGTCCTAATTAAGGGTCTCTGCTTGAAATGTTGACTGTTTATTTGGCATAAAAACAAAAGATTTTGCAGATGCTGGAAATTCAGAGCAACAGAGAAAATGCTTCCTAAGATATGAAACACCAGCCCTAATCTATACACCAAGCTCATTGATAAGCACACAGTCTTTTGATGGTGCAGACATTTTAAATCCTGCTTCAGTAAATTTCCTGCCCCCATTTTGTTGAAGCTTGTCCATAGTTTTCAAATTGAACTGCTTCTGACACTGCCTCAAGAGTCACTCTTTGTGACAGTCATGAGGCAGAACGTAAGAACATAGGGCATGAGTAGCCATCTGGCCCATCAAGCCTACTCTGTCATTCAATAAGATCATGGCTAATCTGGCCATGGACTTATCTCCACCTACCTGCCTTTTCCCCATAACCCTTAATTCTCCTACTACGTAAAACTCTATCCAAGCTTGTCAGAAGTCAGAATGCCCGGCACACTGTTAACTCTGGGCTTTGGACCGTATGATCATTTTGTTATACCACTATAAGACACAGGAGCAGAATTAGGCCATTTAGCCACTATTCGTTCAAAGCTGATTTATTCCCTCTCAACTCCATTCCCCTGCTTTCCCCCGATTCAATGACTAATCAAGAACCTATCAACCTCCGCTTTAAGTATACCCAATGACTTGACTTCCATAGCTGTCCGTGGCAATGAACTCCACAGATTCTCCACTCTCTGGCTAGATGCTGTGGATTGTTTACCTGGGATCCCATGAGGATGATTTCCAAAGTTATTTCAATTAAGTATTCTGTACTGTCTGATTTTTTAAAATATATGCTTCATTCAGTTTCTGATTAAAACTGATCTGTAATGCCAGACGCCAGGGGTGTTTTTGGTTATCTGTCCTTATCCAAGATTTCTCATTGGGGTTTCTGCTCACTGGCTAAACATGAATGAGCTTTTGGGTTTCAGTCTGAAACATAAACTGCTTATTCCCCTCCTTTGATGTTGCCTGGCCTGTTGAGTTCCTCCTTGTTCTGTTAGGTTTATAATTTATGGTCAGACTTCAAAGTTCAACTAGCGAGCTGCAGAAAGAAAAGAGTTAAAATTCTGTGCATCCACTCCTGAAGGTTGTAAACTGTTCTTCGATGTCTAACTTGTTTTTTTTTTACTTTCCTTTTTGATTCCTCCTTCTTAAACTATTCATTTCCAATTTCTTTTTCTCCATCCAGTTCCCTCCACCATCTCCTCTGTCATTCCTCTCCATCTCCTTCTCTATCCTTAAATTAAATAAATACTTCTCTTGCTTTTCAGTTCTTAAAATTTTGAAATACAGAAGCATAGCAGTTAGTGTAATGCTTTAGGACTTCAATTCCCACTGCTGTTTGAACGTTCTCACCGAATGAAATCACATTGAAACCTACCGAATATTGAAAGTTCTGGACAGAACGGAGTTGGAGAGCATGTTTCTTGTGCTGGGGGAGTCTAGGACCAGAGGGCACAGCCTCAGAATAAAAGGTTGTCCATTTAAAATGGAGATTAGGAATATCTTGAGCAAAAGAATGGAGAATCTGTGGAATGCATTGCCATAGAAATCTGTGGAGGCCAAGTCAATGTGGATAGCTTCTTGAGTAATTAAGGCATCAAAGGCTACGGGGAGAAGGCAGGAAATTGAGGTTGAAAGGGATAATAAATCAGTAATGATGGATAGCCGGATCAACATTGATGGGCCAAATGGCCTAATTCATTCTTATTTCTTATGGTCTTGCTACTCCAGTATATTCTCAGCTACTGCAATTGTAATACTAAAATGTTAACATATTTGCAGTAAATCAGTGTAGGAGATTATCATTGATAATCTCACAATGTATATTCTATATTAAAAAACGCAGTCTATCACCTTTACTCCTGTGAGTAAAAGAGCTCCACTTCGGAGACCTTGTGCAGTAGAGGCAATTTCCCGTGACAGAGGGTGGCCCAGGAGACTGAGAGAGACGTGCTCAAAGGCTGGAATGGCAAGTTCATGAACAGCACTGCAAAACAAGAGTTTATTTTACATATTATATATAACGCATAGATGTGTTTTAAAAACAAACGGCCTACAAGTAGGCACAAAGAATTCAATTAGATAATTCCTAGTTCAACATTTTCAATTTGACAAAAATGCTCACTACAAAAATGCACTACTTAAAAACTCTGAAAACAAAATACATGCAATTAAGAATCCTGAGGCAGCCTTCCACAGTTGGGACACCTTCACACAGAGAAATCTCTCTACTAAACAGATAAGTTAACGTTCTACTAGAAGGTGAAGAGGAGATTTACCAAAATGCTGTCTCGATTAGAGAAAATGTCTTATGAGGCCAGGTTGAGCGAGCCAGGGCTCTTCTCTTTGAAGTGAAGGACGATGACAGGTGACTTGACAGAGGTGTACAAGATGATAAGAGGCAGAATTTTCTCTTTCTGCATAAATATGACCTAAAAGGTGATAAGACCTTCACAAAGGTCCTAAAACTAAATAAAGAGACCAATTAAATAATTAACACAAAAAACATTACACTTGTTCAGTTATTTATTGAGAAAAATATTATGTGTATTTGTTGGAAAAAGTATGTGAACCTTTGCTTTCAGTAACTGGTATAACCTCCTTGTACAGCAATAACTTCAACCAAATGTTTCTGCTAACCGTTGATCAGTCCTGCATAATCGGCTTGGTGGAATTGTAGGCCATTCCTCCTTACAAAACTGCTTCAACTCTGGGATGTTGGTGGGCTTCCTTGCAAGAACTATTTGCTTTAGGTCTTCCTCAATATTTCCATAGGATTAAGGTCAGTCTTGACTCAGCCATTCCAAAACACAGATTTTCTTCTTTTTAAACATTCTGTTGTTGATTTACTCTTGTCTTCTGCATTGATTGTGTAGATCGTGTGGATCATCAGAGGCTTTTTCCCAGGGCTAAAATGGTTGCCACAAGAGGACACAGGTTTAAGGTGCTGGGGAGTAGGTACAGAGGAGATGTCAGGGTTAAGTTTTTTTACTCAGAGTGGTGAGTGCATGGAATGGGCTGCCAACAATGGCGGTGAAGGCAGATACAATAGATTCTTTTAAGAGACTTTTGGATAGGTACATGGAGCTTAGAAAAATAGAGGGATATAGGTAAGCCTAGTAATTTCTAAGGTAGGGACGAGTTCGGCACAACTTTGTGGGCTGAAGGGCTTCTATTGTGCTGTAGGTTTTCTATGTTTCTATTATCTCATTGCATTATTCAACTTCTATTAAGCTTCAGGTGACAGACTGCGACCCTGACACTCTCCTGTGAAATGTCTCAATATAATTTTGAATTCATTATTCCCTAAAAGATTGCAAGCTGTCCAGGCCCTGAGGCAGCAAAACAACCCCAAACCACGATACTCCTTCCACCATGCTTCAGTTGGGATGAGGTTTTGGTGTTGGCTTGTAATGCCCTTTTTTCTCCGAACATAGCAATGTACATTTCTGCTAAAAAAAAAGTTCAACTTTTGTCTCATCTGTCCACAGAACATTGTTCCAGAAGTGTTGTGGAACATCCAGGTGGTCTTTTGCAAACTTGAGACGTGCAGCAATTTTTTTCGTGGAGAACAGTGGTTTCCTCCACGGTGTACTTCCATGAACACCATTCCTGTTGAGTGTTTTTCTTATAGCGGACACGTGAACAGAGACTTTAGCAAGTTCTAGAGATTTCTGCAGGTCTTTTGCTGATACCCTTGTGTTCTTTTTCACCTCTTTCAGCTTTGCACATTGCGCTCTTGGTGTGATCTTTGCAGGATGCTCACTCCTAGGGAGAGTAGCAACAATACTGAGTTTCCTCCATTTGCAACCAGTTTCTCTTACTATGGACTGATAAACACTCAGGTCTTTAGAAATGTTTTTGTAGACTTCTCCAACTTGATGCATCTCTAGAATTCTTCTAAGTGCTTCTGAAAGTTGTTTGGATTATGGTGCACATAAACAGATTTTTCTTGAGAAGAGCAGGCTCTATCAGTAACCTGACTTTGTGTCTCTTTTTTTAAAAACAGGGCAGAGCACCACTACAACCCACACCACCAATCTCATCTCATTGATTAGAAACATAGAAAACCTACAGCACAATACAGTCCCTTCAGCCCACAAGGTTGTGCCAAACATGTCCCTACTCCTAAGCTCCATGTGCCTAACCAAAAATCTCTTAACAGACCCTATTGTATCCACCTCCACCACCTTTGCCGGCAGCCCATTTCACGCACTCACCACTCTCTGAGTAAAAATCTTACCCCTCTACACCTGACTCTGAATAGTTTTTGTAGAAGGCGTTAACCGAGGTTCACATACTTCTCCAACAAATACATGTAATATTGGATCACTTTTCTCAATAAATAAATGAACAAGTAGAATGTTCTTGTGTTATTTATTTAATTGGGTTCTCTTTATCTAGTTGAAGAACTTAAATGAAGATCTGAACACATTTTTGGTCATATATATGCAGAAACAGAGAAAACTCTACAAGGTTCACAAACTTTCTAGTATGACAGTAGATACAGTGGACAGCTAAAGACTCTTACCCAGGGTGGAAATGGCTAATAAAAAGGGACATAATTTTCAGGTGAATGAAGGAAAGAAGAGGGGGAATGTTCGAGGTAGGTTTTTTTCAAAAACACAAAGAATGGCAGGTGTGTGGAATGCCTGGCCAGGAGTGGCGGTAGAGGCAAATATATTAGGGACATTCAAGACACTCTTAGAATAGACGCGTGGATGATACAAAAATGGAGGTTATGTAGGAGGAAAGAGTTAGATTGACCTTACTGAGTAGGTTAAAAGCTTGGCACACGTCATGGGCTGAATGGCCTTTGCAATATGCTGTAAAGCTCAGGGGTTGGAAAGATGTTGCCATCTATTGTTAAGGTTGTGGTTTTGGGGTACTTGGAGGCAATGATAAAATAGACCATTGTCAGCAAGGGAAGATTATGCCTGACAAATTTGTTGGGCTTCTTTGAAGAAATAACAAACTGGATAGATAAAGGAGAATTGGTCGATGTTGTGTACTTGGATTTTCAGAAGGCCTTTGACAAGGTGCTACATGAGGCTGCTCAACAAGCTACGAGCCCATGCTATTACAGGAAAGATTCTCGCATGAATAAAGCAGTGGCTGATTGGCAGGAGGCAAAGAGTGAGAATAAAGGGAGTCTTTTCTAGTCGGCTGCTGGTGACTAGTGGTGGTGCACAGGCTTCTGTGTTGAGACCTTTTTTTTTTACATTTTATGGCAATAATTTGGATGATGGAATTGATGACTTTGTTGCAAAGATTGCAAATAATACAAAGATAGGTGGAGGGCAGACAGTTTTGAGGAAATAGAGTAGATACAGAAGGACTTAAACAAATTAGGAGAATGGGCAAAGAAGTGGCAGATGGAGTACAGTGTTGGGAAGTGTACGGTCATGCACTTGGCAGAAAAACTGAAAGGGCTGACTGTTTTCTAAATGGAGAGAAAATACAAAAATCTGAAGTACAGAGGGATTTGGGAGAGCTTGTGCAGGATTCCCTAAAGGTTAATTTGCAGGTTGCATTTGTGGTGAGGAAGACAAATGCGATGCTAGCATTCATATCAAGAGGACGAAAATATAAAAGTAAGCATGTAATGTTAAGACTTCATAAAGCACTGGGAAGGCCTTATTTGGGAGTATTGTGAGCAGTTTAGAGCCCCTCGTCTTAGAAAGGATGCGCTGAAGCTGGAAAGGGTTCAAAGCAGATTCAAGAAAATTATTCCAGAATTGAACGGTTTGTCAAATGAAGATCGTTTGATGGCGCTGGGCCTGTATAATTAACTGGAATTTGGACAAATGAGGGGTGACCTAATTGAAACCTACCCAATGGTGGAAGGCTTTGATAGAGTGGATATGGAAAAGATAGTTCTTTTGTTGGGAGAGTCTAAGACCATAGGACACAGCCTCAAAATTAAGTTGAGTTCTTTTAGAATGGAGATGAGGAGAAATTTCTTTAGCCAGAGAGTGGTGAATCTGTGGTATTTGTTGCCAATGACAGCTGTGGAGGCCAAGTTTTTAAATGTATATTTAAGGCAAAGGTTGATAAATTCTTGATTCGTCAGAGCGCAAAGGGATATAGGGAGAAGGCAGGAGATTGAAGCTGACAGGAAATTTGAATCAGCCATGATGAAAATGGAAGAGCAGACTCAATGGGCCAAACGGCCTAATTCTGCTCCTATATCTTATAGTCTTGTACTGTATGTTCAGCAGATATTCAAATCAAGCCATGATTAACAGTCATACTGCTGAGTTATCCAACACAACAGAAAGCTTCCCAGAAAAACGCTGGAGGATTAGAGGATAGCTCATGTAGTTCCTTTGTTTAAAAACGGCTCAAAAAGTAAGCCGGGAAATTATAGGCCGGTAAGTTTGACTTCGGTAGTAGGTAAATTATTGGAAGGAATACCAACAGATAGGATCTACGAGTATTTAGATAGACAGGGATTTATTAGAAAAAGTCAGTATGGCTTCGTGCGTGGTAGGTCATGTTCAACCAATCTATTAGAGTTTTTTGAGCAAGTTACCAGGAAAGTGGATGAAGGGAAGGCAGTGGATGTTGTATACGTGGACTTCAGTAAGGCCTTTGACAAGGTCCCGCATGGGAGATTAGTTAGGAAGATTCAGTTGCTAGGAATACACGGAGAGGTAGTAAACTGGATTAAACATTGGCTCAATGGAAGAAGCCAGAGAGTGGTAGTGGAGGATTGCTACTCTGAGTGGAGGCCTGTGACTACTGGTGTGCCACAGGGATCAGTGCTGGGTCCATTGTTATTTGTCATCTATATCAATGATCTGGATGATAATGTGGCAAATTGGATCAGCAAATTTGCTGATGACACAAAGATTGGAGGTGTAGTGGACAGTGAGGAAGGTTTTCAAAGCTTGCAGAGGGACTTGGACCAGTTGGAGGAATGGTCTGAAAAATGGTAGATGGAGTTTAATGCGGACAAGTGTGAGGTATTGCACTTCGGAAGGTCAAACCAAGGTAGACCATACAAGGTAAATGGTAAGACACAAAGCAGTGCAGTAGAACAGAGAGATCTGGGAGTACAGATACATAATTCCCTAAAAGTGGCGTCACAAGTAGATAGGGTCATAAAGAGAGCTTTTGGTACATTGGCCTTTATATATCAAAGTAATGAGTAGAAGAGTTGGAATGTCATGGTGAGGTTGTATAAGACATTGGTGAGACTGAATTTGGAGTATTGTGTGCAGTTTTGGTCACAGAATTACAGGAAGGATATTAATAAGGTTGAAAGAGTGCAGAAAAGGTTTACAAGGATGTTGCCGGGACTTGAGAAACTGAGTTACAGAGAAAGGTTGAATAGGTTAGGACTTTATTCCCTGGAGCGTAGGAGAATGGGGGGTGATTTGATAGAGGTGAATAAAATTATGATGGCTATAGATAGAGTGAATGCAAGCAGGCTTTTTCCACTGAGGCTAGGGGAGAAAAAACCAGAGGTCATGGGTTAAGGGTGAAGGGAGAAAAAGTTTAAAGGGAACATTGGGGGGGTTTCGTCATGCAGAGAGTGGTGGGAGTGTGGAATGAGCTGCTAGATGAAGTGGTGAATGCAGGCTCACTTTTGACATTTAAGAAAAACTTGGGCAGGTACATGGATGAGAGGGGTTTGGAGGGATATGGTCCAGGTGCAGGTCAGTGGGACTAGGCAGAAAAGTGGTTCGGCACAGCCAAGAAGGGCCAAGAGGCCTGTTTCTGTGCTGTAATGCTCTATGATTCTAAAAACAGAAGAAAAAAATCTTCCAAAGTGACTAGAAGAGAGTATTAATAAATAACCCTGAATATATCCTGATGATTATTTGGCAAATTTAAAGCTCTATTGGTTGATCAAGCAGGAAGTGGGTTGCTAATGATCATTCACTAAAATTACTTTTGGTGTGAGATTTGGTATTCCTCCACTAGCAAGTTACTACAGATATACCATGGACAGCATTCTAACTGGTTGCATTACTGTCTGGTGTGGAGGGGATGCTACACAGGATCGGAAAAAACTGCAGAGTTGTAAATTCAGTTGGCTCTATCATGGGCTCTGGCCTCCACAGCATCAAGAACATCTTCAATAGGCAATCCCTCAAGTGGCAGCATCCATCATTAAGGGCTCTCATCACATAGGACATGCCGTCTTCTCAAGGTGATGGTACAGGAGCCTGAAGACACAAACTCAATGCTTCAGCAACAGTTTCGTTCCCTCCGCAATCAGATTTCCAAATGGACAATGAACCCATGGACACTACCTACCTCTCTACGTTTTCATTCTTCTTTGCTTTAATTTTGCACTACTTATTTAATTTATTTTTCGGCTTGTTTTTGTAATTTATAGCTTTAAAAAAATTATCATCATGCATTGCAATGTACTACTGCCACATGACAACAAATCTCACAACACATGCCAATGATATTAAACCCAATTCTGATTCTGAAAAATATAAAATCATACCCAAGGTTCAAACCTATTGTGTAACCCAAACAAAATGCTGGATGAACTCAGCGGGTCAGGCAGTATTTATTGAGAAGAGTCAACAGTTGATGTTTCGGGTCAAAGTACTGTACTTTAGACAGGGTCAGGGAGTATATAAAGGACGTTGGAGGTGCCAGAAATTGAAGTGTTGAGAAGGAGTAGCAATGCCTTGGAACACGGATAGGACAGGAACAGAACTTGTGCAGAAACTTGTGTCTCAGTCCAGGAACACCAAGGTTGATGGTGTGAGAACATATGGTCACTGGGGTTATTGAAAAACTCAGATCGAAGGAAAAGAGCTGGGAAGGATTGAGAGGTCAAAGTTCAAAGTAAATTTATCATTAAAGTATATATATGTCATCATATACTACCCCAAGAATAGTTTTCTTGTGGGCATTCACAGTAAATATTAAAAAAACCACCACAGAATCAATGGGAAACTACACATGAATAAAGATGAACAAACGTGCACAAGATGAACTCAGAGGGTGGAACTTAGGATGATGGCACCTAACAGCAACTCCTTCACTTGCATCTTCGGACACAACTCTACCTCTATCTTTAATATCTCTTTTCTTCCCTCTTCAGGGTTCATTTGGAGGATATGAGCTACGATGAAAGATTGAAGAATGCAGTAGTACAGAGTGATCTAGGAATAATGGTGCATAGTTCCCTGAAGGTAGAATCTCACGTGGATAGGGTGGTGAAGAAAGCTTTTGGTATGCTGGCCTTTATAAATCAGAGCATTTAGTATAGGATTTGGGATGTAATGTTAAAATTGTACAAGGCATTGGTAAGGCTGAATTTGGAGTATTGTGTACATTTCTGGTCACCGAATTATAGGAAAGATGTCAACAAAATAGAGAGAGTACAGAGAAGATTTACTAGAATGTTACCTGGGCTTCAGCACCTAAGTTACAGGGAAAGGTTGAACAAGTTAGGTCTTTATTCTTTGGAGTGTAGAAGGTTGAGGGGGGACTTGATAGAGGTATTTAAAATAATGAGGGGGATAATAGAATTGACGTGGATAGGCTTTTTCCATTGAGAGTAGGGGAGATTCAAACAAGAGGACATGAGTTGAGAGTTAGGGGGCAAAAGTTTAAGGGTAACACGAGGGGGAATTTTACTCAGAGTAGTAGCTGTGTGGAACGAGCTTCCAGTAGAAGTGGTAGAGGCAGGTTCGATATTGTCATTTAAAGTAAAATTGAATAAGTATATGGACAGGAAAGGGTTATGGGCTGAGTGCAGGTAGGTGGGACTAGGTGAGAGTAAGCGTTCGGCACTGACTAGAAGGGCCGAGATGGCCTGTTTCCGTGCTGTGATTGTTATATGGATATATGGAATAGGTTAGGATTTTATTCTAGAACATAGGAGATTAAGAGGAGATTTGATAGAGGTATACAAAATTACAAGGTGCACAGATAAATGCAAACAGGCTTTTTCCACTCATCTTGGGTGTGACTACAACCAGACGGTCATGGGTTTAAAGATGAAAAGTGAAATGTTTAAGGGGAACATGAGGGGAAACTTCTTCACTCAGACTGTGGTGAGAGTGTTGAATGAGCTGTCAGTATCAAGTGGTGTGTGCGAGTTTGATTTGAATGTTTAAGTGAAATTTGGATAGGTACCTGTACAGGAGGGGTATGGAGGGCTATGATCCCGGTGTAGGCAGTTGAAATGGCTTGGCACAGACTAGATGGGCCAAAAAGTCTGTTTCTGCACTTTACTTTTCTATGACTCTATAACACAAGGTTTGGCAAATGCCTTGTACTTTGCTGGCAGGAAAGCAAGACATAATTCATTTTAAAAGTGCTGACACCAAATGTAATTAATGTACAAGTGCTCAGAACAAAAACATACCTTTCTTGCCAATATAATACTATTGTGTTCTAGAGCATGTTGTAACTTAGAAACTGACATACCGATTGTGTTTTTAATGCTGAGAACAAAGAACATAGAAATCTACAGCACATTACAGGCCCTTCGGCCCACAACGCTGTACCAACCATGTAACCTACTCTAGAAACTACCTAGAATTTCCTTAGTGCATAACCCTCTTATTTTTCTAAGCTCCATATACCTATCTAAGAGGCTCTTAAAAGACCCTACTGTATCCGCAAAGTATACTTAGAATGTTTTTAAGTGTTGGAGAAGTCTGCAGCAAAGAGACGCAGATTATGAAGTTGTAGAGATGACTAGACAATGGGGTGATCCGTTGGGGCACCCTTTGAGAGAAAGGTAATGCAGTCTGATCTGACCAGAATGAACATTAAATTTTCCTGAATGCTATTGGTATTGCTTTGCTTTGGAAATTGAAGAAGAAAAAACAGTTTATCAAGGAAGAAAGACATGTAGCAAGGCAAATATAGCTCCTCCTCGTTTAATGAAGGATACTTCTGATGCCAATATTTCTGATTGATCTGCCAACCTTGTGCCTCTCGTTGTCATTCTGGAGTCATGCAGTCCTTTCATGTGCCATCTCTTAATCTCTTCTGATGTTTGTTCTTTGTCTCTGATCTTGGAGACGTGCATTTCTCAGCTCCTTTGTCTCTTCCTCTCTCCTCCTCCTGTGCCTGTTGTTGTCATTCTGGAGACGTGCATGCCTCTCCTCCTGTCTCTTCTTCTCTCATCTTTTTTGTCCTGACTCTTTGATCCTGGAGTCGTGCAGCCCTGGCCTCATCTGATTCTTGTTCTCTCCCTCTCCTTGCCACTTCCCAATGACGTTTGACGTCATCTCTTGACCATAATGTCTCCCTTCTCTTTCCACGCGGCATAATTAGGCTGACCATATTTTTTTTTACCCTAATGCTAGATAGAAGATACGAAGCAGTAATACCAGAGGAAGCCAATTATTCTTGATGATGTTGTTGGTGCTCTCCTAAATGGACGTGATATAGTCACCGCTGTCCTTTGACTGCAGCAAAGGGTTTTATGGGTGTCTCGAAGTACATCATTATGGGATGTTATGTTGTTATGTCATGCTTAAATTTAGAGAAGATCTGATGTTCGGTTTTCAAACCTAGTCAAGACTTTTATACATTGTGGGGACCATTTTTGACTTATTTTCAAAGCCTTTGATTTGTTGTAAAAGTACAGATGGTGGCTAATAATATATTTTATTATATGATAAGGGATTTCCCCCCTTTTTTCTTGCTTTTCTTAACAGCTCTGACTTTGGTAGAGGGTTTAAATTTTTTTTCTGTATAACAAAATTATATTCCAATATTATGATTTAATTTAATTTTTATGAATACAGGGTTTTGTGATTGCAACTGTATTTTTAATTCAATGTATCTAGATCTAGGCCTCATATGGAGCCAGTGATCATTAATGGAGAATGTGTGGAGCAGGTTAAGACCTACAAGTATCTGGGAGTACAGTTAGACGAGAAGCTAGACTGGACTGCCAACACAGATGCCTTGTGCAGGAAGGCACAGAGTCGACTGTAATTCCTAAGAAGGTTGGCGTCATTCAATGTCTGTAGTGAGATGCTGAAGATGTTCTATAGGTCAGTTGTGGAGAGCGCCCTCTTCTTTGTGGTGGCGTGTTGGGGAGGAAGCATTAAGAAGAGGGACGCCTCACGTCTTAATAAGCTGGTAAGGAAGGCGGGCTCTGTCGTGGGCAAAGTACTGGAGGGTTTAACATCGGTAGCTGAGCGAAGGGCGCTGAGTAGGCTACGGTCAATTATGGAAAACTCTGAACATCCTCTACATAGCACCATCCAGAGACAGAGAAGCAGTTTCAGCGACAGGTTACTATCGATGCAATGCTCCTCAGACAGGATGAAGAGATCAATACTCCCCAATGCCATTAGGCTTTACAATTCTACCGCCAGGACTTAAGAACTTTTTAAAAGCTATTATTAATGCTTTTTGAGATAGTGATTTAGATGCATATCATATTTTTTTTACTGAGTTAAGTATTGTATGTAATTAGTTTTGCTACAACAAGTGTATGGGACATTGGAAAAAAAAGTTGAATTTCCCCATGGGGATGAATAAAGTATCTATCTATCTATCTATTTGGTACCCTTTTTTGACTTATAATATGTATTTTCTTGTACTCTATTCCTTTATGCAGAAACTGATAAAAAATATTGAAAGAGAAGTATGTGATTACAATAAGATTTAATGATCTCTGATTGATGGTTGGCGGTTAGATCCGTCCCAATCCTACACATGCTGATGGCGATATGCGACCGCTCGAAATAGAGCTGCCCTGCCCTTTTGCTCCAGTTGGTGTCACTGCTGAGGCTGGCCATGTGCATACGTCGTGGTGTCGCGTCCCGATTTCCATGATGGTAGATCGCCTCTCAGGTGAAGGCGAGCCTGTTAATTTTGGTGAATGAGCAATTTTATACAAATCTATAACCCTGAACTTTGCCTGCACTCTGTAAGTTAGCACATTTTAAGTCGATTTAGCCAAAAACAGTGCCGCTGTAATGCACAGTTTGCACTAATTGGAGGTCACAAACAGACAAAGCATGAGAGTTTTAGTAGTACATAGATGGAGGAATGGAGTAGTTGTCAGCTGCATGCAAAAGATTCGGAATAGGACATGAGAGGCACTCTGGAGAAATCAGACAGGGGTACACAGCAGCCTTAGATCCCATATCACCAGGTTCAGGAACAGTCACTGCCCAACAACCATTAGGGTCCTGAACCAGTGTGGATAACTTCAACCCTGAACTGATTCCACAACTTTCAACAATTCTACAACTCAATTTCTCAGTGCTATTTACTAATTATTATTTGTTTTTTTTTTGTATTTACACAATTTGCCTTCTTTTGCACATTGTGTGTAGTTTTGCTGATTCTACTGCACTTCTTTGTTCTACTGTGAATGCCTGCAAGAAAATGAATCTCAGGGTAGCATATGGTGACATATACAGTAGGTACTTTCTTGATAAATTCGCTTTGAACTAACTGCAGGATACATTCATAGGTCCTAACTAGTAAGCTTGGAAGTCAAACAGAGGCAGAAAGACATGACACAAAGACTAGAAACTGTGAATAAATTATGCAAATAGGCCAGTACTGAAAATAACATTGAAGCCATTAGTTACAAATTAAAAAGAGACTTTCCTATCCTTGCACTGGTGTCCCTTGGCATCGAGGTGGTTTAAATGTGGAAAAATACTACAAATGAAAACTGAATAAAATTCTTACCCTAAGCAACTGAATTTGTAAAATGGAAGCATCTGGTCAAGATCATTCAGAGTCCTGACTTGAGTGGAGTCCTTCACCAGAGGCTGTAGAATCACCTTTGCAGAAAGCAGCAGAGTTCATCATAAACACAAGAGATTCTGAAGATGCTGGAAATCTTCCAGCAACACACATAACAAAAGTTAATCATTGTATTAAAATATCAAGATACAAATGACAGCTTATAGACGGCTACACTGATTCTTTTTCACATTTTCATTAGTGTACAATAAAGGTTTACAAAATTATACGTCCATTACAAACACAGCTGCAAATGACCTGGCAAGATTAAATTTTTCTAATAATAAACTAATCCAAATAATTCATCCATCATTCAAGCAGGAATTTACTCGTACAGCAAAAATATCTTCAAGTGCATAGAAGGAGAAATTATATCGAACAAGAATTGATTCTAGTCCACAAAGATAATTAAATCATGAAAGTGATGAAAAGTTGCTGAGGAACTATGGAGAAATATGTGAATCATCTTGGGTATTCCTCAGATAGAAAGTAAACAGCAATGCATTTATGTTGACAGGGAGTCATTTCTTTTTCAATACCCTCTACATACTGGCAGCAGTGTGATGCACTTTCAACATTCGGGAGGATTACAAGTAAGAGGTACAAAGCTATCTGAGGTACACTAGATCTTGTGGAATTGCATCCTGGATTTCCTCAGTAGCAGACTCCAGTCAGTTCAGATTGGCAACAACATTTCCTGCACAAGTCTCATCAGCACAGGAGTACCACAAGGAAATGTGTATAGCCCCTCCGGCTCTACTTGCTTTACACCTATGACTGGGCGGCTAAGCACAGCTCCAACACCATATACAAGTTTGCTAATGACTCCACTGTTGTGGGCTGTATCAAAGGGGGTGATGAATCAGCATACAGGAAGGAGACCAAAAATTTGGCTGAGGGGTGTAATAACGACAACCTCCGGAGCTGATATCTGTTATTTGTTAAGCGGGGTGCCATGCACAATCCTAATCTGATGAAAAACAGACATGGGAGCACGGAGAAACATCTGGAAATCTCCAGGAAGGCCTTCTTCGTTGCCGCTGCTGTTGTGAGGTCCGGGTCTCTGCTGAGAAGAACAGGCCCCCAGTCCTTGGGGTTGCGTTGCCAATGGCCATTGGCGGGGGTGTCCTAGTGCGCTCGGCAGAGGATGGTGCTCAGAGAGGCTGTGCCAGAGGGGATGGTCAGAGGCTCGGAGGTTCGGCGGATTCGGAGTCCACTGCGGTCGGGGTGCTTTCACTGTATGCTGCGTCTGCAAGGCTGGGTCCGATGGAGCTTTCATTATGTGCTGCGTCTGCGAGGCTGAGTCTGGCGCCGTGGAAGTCCATAGCAGTGGTATTCCCTTCTGCCGCCTGTGTGGGATGACGAGTCTATCGGGACCTTGAGGACTTGTGGAAACTGTGTGGTGGTTTCTTTCGAACTTATAGTCTTTTAACATCTTTGGACTATTTTTACTGTGCTCATAGTCTGTTTTTTTAATCAATTATGGTATTGTCTGCACTGTTGGAACTATATGTTAACTATAACTATATGTAACTATGTGGTTTTGTGTAGGTCTTGTAGCTTTAGTTTTTGGTTTGTTGGGTCGTAGAGTTGGTCTCTTGACTTGGTGTGTCTGGGTAGTCTTGTTTAGTCTGGTGACTTTGGAGCTCCTTTCTGGGGAACACGCTAAGATGGTAGCGCAATATTAATACGCAGCAGGCTCTCCGAACTCTGGATTTGGAGATTACCAAACATTATGTGGATGTTCTGGTGTAGTCTGTTTTGTTGTGTGCTTTTGTGATATCATTCTGGAGGAATGTCGTCTCATTTTTTAACTGCATTGCATTTGTGGTTTCTAAATGATAATAAACTGAAACTGAACTGAACTCAATGTCAATAAGACCTAGGAACTGATTGCAGACTTGAGGAGAGGAAACCAGAGGTTCATGAGCCAGTAATCATCAGAGGATCAGAACTGAAGAGGGTCAGTAACTTTAAATTCCTAGGTGTCACCATCTTAGAAGACCAGTCCTGGACCCATCATATAATTGTGAAAAAAGCACAACAGCGACTCTACTTCCTCAGGAGTCTGCGGAGATTCCAAGTCATCAAAAACCCAGGCAAACTTCTATAGATGAGTGGTGGAAAGTGTGCTGACTGGCTACATTACAGCCTGGTATGGGAACACCAATGCCTTTGAATGGAAAATCCTGAAGAAGGTAGTGAATTCAGCCCAGTACATCAAGGGTAAAGCCCTCCTAACTATTGTACATATCTACATGAAACACTGCCGTAGAAAAGCAGCATCCATCTTCAAAGATCCTGACCACCCAGGTCATGCTCTTTTCTCATTGCTACCATTAGATAGAAGGTACAAGTGCCTCAGGACTCACACCACCAGGTTCAAGAACAGTTACTACCCCTCAACCATCAGGCTTTTGATCCAAAGGAGATAAGTACACTCATTCTATTTTTGGAGTTCACACAACCGATGGTCTCACTTTACGGACTCTTTATCTAGTTATTTCATGGACTTCGTACTCGTTATTTGTTGCTATTTATTTATATTTGCATTTGCACAGTTTGCTATTTAGTTCACAATTACTGTTATATAAATTTGCTAAGTATGCCCACAGAAAAAGAATCTCAGGATTGTATCTGGTGACATGTATTCTGTTAATAAATTTTACTTTGAACTTTTGGCTCTATACCTATTCTAAACTATACCATTACTGAGAGGGGTTTAACTTGTGTTATTTTGAATTGCACCAAGTCTTATAAATATACATGCCTCAAATTAAAGATAAAGATTAGCTTTATTTGTCAAATCTGCACTGAAGCATACAGTGAAATGCATCACTTGCATCAAGTTAGATCAGTGAGAATTGTGCTAGGAAGCCCACAGGTGTCACCAAGCTTCAAGCAGCAACACAGCATGCTTATAATTTACTGACCCTAACCTGCAGGTTTTTGTAGTGTGGGAGGAAACTGGAGCACTACAAAGAGAAGTTTACAGGAGGTGTATAACCAGAGGGTATCGAATATTTACCTTTATATCAACTTCGTTAATTACACTGGGATACAATAAAAAGCATTCATTCTCTTCAGCTTTTGACTTGCCTATAACTTGTTCGACAAACAGCATAAATTCAGTCTCACCTGCAATATAAAGTGATAGAATCATCTTATTGTTTTGACATTTAAAATTACCACCAACTTGCCTACCTAAACATACCTGAACTTTTCCACAAATATAAAGGATACATAGGTGGTTGTCTTGCATCTTCTTGGCAGGCAATGAACAAGATGAGAGAGTAACTTATCCATCGATTCCCCCTCTACTCTTCACCTTCCTATCACCTCCCTCAATGCACCTGTTTCCCCTTCTCCTACGGTTCACTCTCCTCCCCCATCAGGTTCCACCTACTCCCAACCTTGACCTTTCCCACCCACCTTGCTTCACCTATCACCTTCTAGCTAGCCTCCTTCCCCTCCCCCCCACCATCTTACTCTGCTGTCTTCTCCCTTCCTGTCCAGTCTTGAGGAAGGGTCTTGATTAGAAACATCAACTGTTTATTAATTTCTATAGATACAGCCTCACCTACTGAGTTCCTCCAGCGTTTTGTGTGTGTTGTTAATAATTTATAAATTAGATCAAGGTTCTGTTATTAATAATTTTTGTTACATTATATTTGGCACTTCATCAGCTGAAAAAAAGTCTGAACTCGATCACAAAAACACACAAGGAAAAACCAGAAGTCAGTCATCCAAAGTTAAAAATGAGAATTCTGCCGTACAAAATGACATTGAAAATGACATTAGCACATCAAGATACCACAATCAACATTATTAAGGGTGGCCTAACGATAACAGGACAGTGGCCCTTGGTGGGGGGGGGCTTTGATTTCCAAAGGATGACACATCATTCTGATACCAATACACCTTAATTAACTCCAGCTTAAAATAATCTCAGATAAATGCAGTGTCATCATAATCACAATACACTGATTCTGATTTGTATTAAACATTATTTGTTTCAAATCAATACAGGTAAAAATTTGGACATTATGTAATAGTAAGTGCTATAACATGAAATTAATGTTAATAATAGTATTCAGCATTCAAATAAACCTTTTGTTCAGATGAATTTTCATTTGTACATTTGTATGATGGTGATAATGCAAGATTAATGTAATTATTTTTACAGAGGGAGTTTACTTTAATATTATATATATATATATATCTTGGCAGTGTTATTAAACCTGATTCTGATTCTAAAGCAAAATAAATAAATCTTCTAGCATCCCAGCTTAAGATAATGCCAACACTCATTACTTACGTCCAGCAACTTCTATTTCCACCAGATTTGATAACGCTGCAAAAAATGGGAAATCATCAGAGCTCACATTACTGAGCCATGAAACAAAGGAGGATTTAACATCATCGGCTTTCATCTTCTCTGGCTGAAAAATAAAAATAAATTAATTTCCTAAAATTCAGACTTCTGAAGTATATTGGAATACTTATTTAGAAGCCAAATATTTCAATTCATTTTGTATAGTTCTGTTGTGTATAATAATTTAGTATCATTTCAACTTCACTGAAAGTATTTCAGAAATCATGCAGTTCAAGTAGAAAGATTTAACCATGAATATTCATCTCAGTTACAAACTGTTATACATTTACATATTTTAACCACATATATTTAAAGCCCAGAAGAAGTTGGCCATTTTCTTTCCAATTAGATCTCCTTTCTTGATTCTGAAGATTGCTCAAAACAATACAATTTTACAGTTTCAAATACAACTTACCAGAAAGCTTTCACAGCTTTCAAAGAACATTTTAGACACAATAAAATGACATATTAATGAAAAAATGGAATTTCATACAAGTGGCCATGAAATTAAACTTATAACCCAGCTTCTGGGGTTCCCAACATTTTTTATGCCATGGACCAAAACCATTAAGCAAAGGTCCATGGACTCCAGGTTGGGAACCTCTGAATTAAATGACATAAACCATGGTAAAAATGACTTCATCTGTAGATAGATAGATAGATATTTTATTCATCCCCATGGGGAAATTCAACTTTTTTCCAATGTCCCATACACTTGCTGTAGCAAAACTAATTACATACAATACTTAACTCAGTAAAAAAATATGATATGCATCTAAATCACCGTCTCAAAAAGCATTAATAGCTTTTAAAAAGTTCTTAAGTCCTGGCGGTAGAATTGTAAAGCCTAATGGCATTGGGGAGTATTGACCTCTTCATCCTGTCTGAGGAGCATTGCATTGATAGTAACCTGTCACTGAAACTGCTTCTCTGTCTCTGGATGGTGCTATGTAGAGGATGTTCAGAGTTATCCATAATTGACCGTAGCCTACTCAGCACCCTTCGCTCAGCTACCGATGTTAAACTCTCCAGTCCTTTGCCCACGACAGAGCCCGCCTTCCTTACCAGCTTATTAAGACGTGAGGCGTCCCTCTTCTTAATGCTTCCTCCCCAACACGCCACCACAAAGAAGAGGGCGCTCTCCACAACTGACCTATAGAACATCTTCAGCATCTCACTGCAGACATTGAATGACGCCAACCTTCTTAGGAAGTACATTCGACTCTGTGCCTTCCTGCACAAGGCATCTGTGTTGGCAGTCCAGTCAAGCTTCTCGTCTAACTGTACTCCCAGATACTTGTAGGTCTTAACCTGCTCCACACGTTCTCCATTAATGATCACTGGCTCCATATGGGGCCTAGACCTCCTAAAGTCCACCACCATCTCCTTGGTCTTGGTGATATTGAGACGCAGGTAGTTTGAGTTGCACCATATCACAAAGTCCTGTATCAGTTTCCTATACTCCTCCTCCTGTCCATTCCTGACACACCCCACTATGGCCGTGTCATCAGCGAACTTCTGCACATGGCAGGACTCTGAGTTATATTGGAAGTCTGATGTGTACAGGGTGAACAGGACCGGAGAGAGTACGGTTCCCTGCGGCGCCCCTGTGCTGCTGACCACCGTGTCAGACCTACAGTCTCCCAACCGCACATACTGAGGTCTATCTGTCAAGTAGTCCACTATCCAATCCACCATGTGAGTTTTCTTTAAATATGATTCGCGATCTATTGGAGATTAAAATGGAGGTTACAATTACAGTTGTAATGATGATTTGTTTCATGAAACAAACCTAACTTTCCTCCAAAATATAAAAAAAATCTCTTAAAACAATTGATCTGTAAACTTCTCAGCAGTAATTCTGTGAGGAGTGATTTGATGGCTCTGCGTCTCTACTAGCTGGAGTTTGAAAAAATGTGCCGAATCTCATTCAAATTTATCAAATATTGAAAACCCAAAATAGAGTGGATGTAGACAGGATGCTTCCTATAGTGGGGGAGTCTAGGACAAAAGGGCACAGCCTCAGCATACAGGACGTTCCTTTACAACAGGGATGAGGAGGAATTTCTTTAACCAGAGGGTGGGGAATCCATGGAATTCAATGCCACAGACAGCTGTGGAGGCCAAGTCATTGGGTATATTTAATGTGGAGGCTGATGGGTTTTGATTCTCTTCTTGCTAAAAGAGAGGTAAAAACTAAAACCTGTAGGTTAGGAATATTTAAAGTTATATCTTCATTTGCAAGGCAGTAAGGGGATTTGGGTCAAATTGGACCCTAAAAAGTTGTAAGGTATGGAATACTGCCCGCCAAGACTTTTCAATTTTAGGGCAAAACCAAATCATATGAATTAAAGAGGCATCAGCAGAGTTGCATTTATTACAAAGTGGAGAAACATTCGGATAAAAACTGGACAGCTTCTGTTTAGAAATGCAAGCTCTATGCACCACTTTAAATTGTAGAAGAGAAGGACAAGCACAGAAAGATGATTTATTAACCCGTTTAAGAATTTTATTCCATCTATCATCAGAAATCTGACAATTTAGGTCATCCTCCCAAGCTTTTTTTATTTTATCTAAAAAGTCTACCCCTCCTACACATCTTCAATGGCTACGTGATATTATGTCTTATTTAAATTTAGAAAAGATCCGCTGTTCAGTCTTAAATTCGAAACAATCTTTTTATGATATCTGGGGACCTTTCCTAAATTACTTTTCCAATTTATAAAGTTTAACAGTGCACAGACTTTTATGTATATTTTTATCTTCTCTTCTTAAGCGAATATGTTTTTTTTCTCATTATCCATTATCATCCATCAGCTTTTTTCTTTGGTAGTTGGTAGGGGGTTGACTTTTTTTTATATAAAAAATTTATTTTATGATGTATGACTTATCTTTAAATTTTTGATTACAGAGTGGTATACCTTTATGTGTTATGCTATAACATTTTGATCAATTTTATTACAATATATGAATGTACACAAGCCATGTTGAGATGTATCTATGTGCTGCACTCTGTAAATCTTGTTTTTTTCTTCTGAATAAAAATATTGTAAAATGAAAGGTTTTGATTAGTCAGGGCATGACTAAGGTTGCATGGAGAAGGCAGGAGAATGAGGTTGAAAGGGATAATAAACCAGCTGTAATGAATGACAGAGAAGATTTGAAATACACAATGGACGAATACTGCTCCTACGTCTAACTGTCTTATTCAGTGCAGTAATCACTGGCTAAAGAACAGAGTGAGCAGGATTTTGACAGTGGTTACTTTTCTGATCTCTTATTTGGAGAAGAAAATGATTCAATTTCAGAGGGGAAATTTAAATACCACTATTTCTGATAGCATCACTCACCAGTCTTTGCATTGGCTGCAACCGAATACTGGTAGGAAGAAGAGGATGTAATTTTAATGAAGTTATCCTAACAGCAGCAGATGCCTCCACTTTCAACTTCTTCCTCAATCCATCTGGAATCTAATAAAAGAAAACTGATATTAAGTAAAATATTGAAGCATATCATTATAGTTGGTTTTATTTTTGTTATATAAACACTTTAAGGTCACTAGCTTTCCCAGCTTAGAATGTCCTGAGGGCATTTTACACAATATGCAGTCAAATTCATCTTTGATATATAGACTTAGTGGTCACTTTTTTTTTTTAGGTAGAGGAATGCAACCTGGTGTGGTCTTCTGCTGCTACAGCCCATACACTTCAAGATTCAACATGTTGTGTAATCAAAGATGTTCCTCTGCTCACCACTGTCATAACACAGGGTTATTTGAGTTACAGTCACCTTCCTGTCAGCTTGAACCAGTCTGGCCATTCTCCTCTGACTTCCCTCATTAACAAGATGGTTTCACCACAGAACTGCCACTCACTGGACTTTTTTTTTATCTTTTTGCACCATTCTCTGTAAACGCTAGGAACTGTTGTGTGTGAAAATCCCAGGAGACCAGCAGTTTGAGATACTCAAACCACCCCAACTGGCACCAACAATCATTCCACAGTCAAAGTCACTTAGATCACATTTCCTCCCCATTCTGTTGTTTGGTCTGAACAACAACTGAACCATTTGACCAAGTCTGCATGCTTTTATGCATTGAATTCCTGTCACATGATTAGCTGATCAGATAATCGAGAAGGTGTACACGTGTCCCTAATGGCATGTAGTATCTGAGGAACATATATATTTTAAATGATTACCATTACAGGTAGCAAAGAATGTATCTGACATTTAATCTCACTAAATTAAGATTTTTTTCTGTGCCACATCAAAAAGATCAACACTACCCTGGGGAAATGAAATAATGGCATGGTAGCATAGCAGCTAGCACATCACTTAATGCAAGTGTATGTTTTGATGCAATCAAAAGACATCCCAGTTCGGGTTAGTAGGTTGGGGGCTTCTGCGAAGCATGTTGACACTTGCAGGCTGGTCCCAATACATCCTCACTGATTAGATTTGATGCAAACAATGCATTTCTCTCACAAACAAGAGAAAATCTGCAGATGCTGCAAATCCGAGCAACACACACACAAAATGCTGGAGGAACTCAGCAGGCCAGGCAGCATCTATTAAAATGAGTACAGTCCTGCCGAAGGGGTTCAGCGGCCCAAAACATCGACTATACTGTTTTCCATAGATGCTGCCTGGCCTGCTGAGTTCCATAAGACCATAAAATATAGGAACAGAAGTAGGCCATTTGGCCCAACAAGTCTGCTCCACCAATCAGGGGGCTGATCCAATTTTCTAGTCATCCCCACTCCCCAGCTTTCACTCCATACCCTTTGATGCCCTGGCAAATCAAGAACCTATCTACATCTACCTTATGGTAGATACACCCATGGCCTAGCTTCCACAGCCGCTCATGGCAACAAATTCCAGCATTTTGTATGTGTTGCAATACATTTCACTGCATGCTTTGATCTACATGTGACAAATAAAGCTAATCTTTATCTTGGTATCTTTGGAAATATGCAAATATTTCACAGTTAATTATTGCTGAAACACTGACTTTGCAACTGTATATAGCACAGCTTTTAATAGTTTTTATCATCATTTGAACAACTGAGTGTTACCATAGTTTAATAACAAGGTGCTGCAATTATTTTAACTGGAGTATCAGTCTAATTAATGAAGTCAAACAAAAATGGATTCAAAAGGAAAAACAGAAACAAAGACTATAGCACTGACAAAATCTCTTAACATACTGTGCTGCCCTGTGTTTTAAACACATTTGTTAAAAAAAATGAATCCCACAAAGACAAGAAATTACAATTTCAACAACTAAACAAATAGTGGTAATATAATTTATGTTATACTAGTCATGTTTTTATAATAAAGTAAAAGTGAATCTTTATGCAGAATAGAATTGAGAACTATGGCACTTAGACCATAATTGGAATATTGTGTCCTGTTCTGCTTGCCTCATTATAAAAGGATATGGAAATTTAAAGAGTGTGCAGATGAGATTTACCAAGATGCTGCCTGGATCAGAGAGCTTCTGAGGATAGGTTGAGTAAGCTAGGGCTTTTCTGTTTGGAGTGAAGAAGGATGAGAGGTGACAAGATGAAGGTGTACACAAGGAAGTATTGATTGAGTGGCCAGCCAGAGAATTTTTCCAGGGTGG
This sequence comes from Hemitrygon akajei, assembly GCF_048418815.1. Classification (NCBI taxonomy): domain Eukaryota; kingdom Metazoa; phylum Chordata; class Chondrichthyes; order Myliobatiformes; family Dasyatidae; genus Hemitrygon; species Hemitrygon akajei. Next base: position 70,945,488 of record NC_133143.1, on the reverse strand, counting down.
AAATGGCTAATATGAAGGGGCATAATTCATATTATGCTCATAACCAATCAAGAGAAGATGCAATAGCCACAGCTCTACACACCGTCCTTACACGTCTGGAGAAGAAGGACGCTTATGTGAGAATGCTGTTCTTGGACTACAGGTCAGCATTCAACACCATCATTCCCTCCAGGCTCGACAAGAAGCTCAGAGACCTTGGCCTTCACCCTGCCTTGTGCAACTGGATCCTGGACTTCCTGTTGAATTGTCGGCAGCTGGCAAGAGTAGGCTCTCTCACCTCTGCCCCTCTGACACTCAACATAGGTGCCCCTCAGAACTGTGTCCTAATCTCCCTCCTTTACTCTGTATACCCATGACTGTGTCGCCACCCACAGCTCCAATCTACTAATTAAATTCACTGACGATACCACATTGATTGGCCTAATCTTAAATAATAACGAGGCAGCCTACAGAGAAGAACTCATCACCCTGACACAGTGGTGTCAAGAAAACAACCTCTCCTTTAATGTCGAAAAAACAAAGGAGCTGGTTGTGGATTATAGGAGAAATGGAGACAGGCTAGCCCCTATTGCCATCAGTGAATCTGGGGATGAGAGAATAAACAGAATAAACATGTGTATGTTCCTCGGCATACACATCACCGAGGATCTCATGTGGTCTGTACATACAGACTGTGTGGTGAAAAAAGCACAGCAGCACCTCTTTCACCTCAGATGGTTGAAGAATGGGCCCCCAAATCCTAAGAACTTTCTACAGGGACACAATTGAGAGCATTCTGACTGGCTGCATCACTGCCTGCTATGGGAACTGTACTGCCCCCCATCGCAGGGCTCTGCAGAAAGCGCATCTGTAGATTTGATCTTCCCACGATTCAGGACATTTGCAAAAACAGGTGTGTAAAAAGGGCCCAAAGGATCATTAGGGACCTGAGCAACCCCAACCACAAACCGCTCCATTTGCTACCATCTGGGAAACAGTACCTCAGCATAAAAGCCAGGACCAAGAGGCTTCTTCCACCAGACCATCAGACTGATTAATTCATGCTGATACAATTTTATTTCTATGTTATAATGACTATCCTGTTGTACAAACTATTTATTACAAATTACTATAAATTGCATATTTTGACAGAAACATAATGTAAAGATTTTTACTCATGTATGTGAGGTATGTAAGTAATAAAGTCAATTCAATTCAATTAAGGTGTTTAGAAGAAAGCGTAGGGGGCAATGTCATAGGCAGTTTTTTTTATATAGAGTGGCGGGTGTGTGGAATGTCTGCCATGGGGCGGCAGTAAAGGCAGATTATTAGAGATGTTTAAGAGTCTCTCAGATGGTCACATGAATGATAGAAAAAACATGGGAGGATTCTGTAGGAGGGAAGGATTAAATTGATCTTAGAAGAGGTTAAAAGATTGGCACAACATCATGGGGCACAGCTGTAATTCTATGTTCTCTAACTGGCACATTCCAATAAATGACACTTCAGAGGGATTAGTTGGGGTGATGGAGGGAGAGCAACCACACTGACAACATTTGATTAAAAGGCAGCTGTCAAGTCCAGTACCTGACATTAATGGAGTTTTTACTGTTCAGTGCTTTGCTCTAATTAACTAACACCTTGTCAATAGTCTAGTTAAACAATGAAAATCAGTGAAAAATAAACACTTCAGAGAAAAAAAGTTGCAATTCACAATACTAACCCAAACTTTTCCAGCGTGAAAATTTGCAGATTTAAATGCTGATTGTTCACATCCATGAGTAATTACTTTAACGATGCAGGCTTCATTTTCTTCCGTTTTGATCGTTCTGGCTTTGGAGTCGCTTCCATCACTAATTGCATTTTTCCTCACTTGTGCACCTTGCTTGGACAATTCTTTATGTTGTCTGGGTGACAAAAGCTTTAAGAGTTTTCCATAAGCAATCTGCACATCACGACTGCTCAGAGTGAGTGCATCTCGATGATAAGGAAAGATATGAACTGTATCAGCCTGTCTTTGGTTCCATGGTAATGAGTGCTGTAGCTCTAAATCATAAGGAAATTCTTTACTTACTCTAAATATTGAATCTATTTCAATGGACTTCGAAAAGGTGCTTAAAAATTTATCTATGTCAATAGTTCTTGAAGGATGCTGTCCTGGAACTTCTAGATTTACAGCGAATATATTTTTTATCAAATGCCATATATTCGACATGACGTTTTGAGGCATCATTGTGTGTTCATACAAGCCTTTGGAACCATGCTCAATGCTAGGCTTCTCTCCTACATCAGAGTGCATTTTGTTACTGCTCGAGTTGAACTCTCCACTCACGTTGTTGCTTTCACCAGAACTTTCTTCCACATGTCGCACTTTGGGTGAGACAATGAGTTTAGTGAAGGGTTCCAACCTTCCATATGCAGCAGCAGGTGTTAAAGAGCCTAAACCAAAAAGAAAGATCATGTGGAAGAACTGTATTTATGTAATGCAGCCTCAAACCTGATGACATGAACACCGATTTCTCCAACTTCCATTCCCCATTCAGAATCACTTTCACTCCTTCTCATCTCCTCACTTGGTCATCACCTCCCTGTGGTTCCCCTCCTCCCCCCTTAAACCCATGGTCCACTCTCCTGCCCTAACAGATTCCATCTTCTTCAGCCCGTTACCTCTTCCACCTATACCTCACAGCTTCTCACTTCATCCCAACACCCACACTTGGCTTCACTATTGCCTACCAGCTTGTACTCCTTCCCTAACCCACCGTTTACTTTGGCTTCTGGTTGCCCAGTCCTGATGAAGGATGTTGGCCTGAAACATTAACTCTTTATTCCTTTCCATAGATGCTGCCTGACTTGCTGAGGTAGACACAAGAGCAGAATTAGGCCTTAGGCCCATTGAGTCTGCTCCGACATTCAATTAAGTCTGATCCTTTTTCTCCTCACCTTAACCCCACTCACCAGCCTTCTCCCCATAGCTTTTCATGCCATGTCCAATCAAGAACCTATCACTCTCTGCCTGAAATTCACCCAACAACCTGGCCTCCACAGCTGCCTCAGGTAACAAATTCCACAAAATCACCACCCTCTGGCTGAAGAAATTTCTCTGCATCTGTTTTAAATAGATGCCCCTCTATCCTGAGGCCGTGCCTTCTTCTCCAATACTCTCCCAACATGGGAAACATCCTTTCCATATCTACTTCATCTAGGCCTTTCAACGTTCAAAAGGTTTCAATGAAATCCTCCTCATTCTCCTAAATTCAAGTGAGTACTGAACCAGAGCCATGAAATGTTCCTTGTATGATAGCCCTTTCATTCCCAGAATCATCCTTGTGAACCTCTTCTGAACCCTCTCCAATGTCAGCTCATCTTTTCTTTGATAAGGAGCCCAAAACTGTTCATAATATTCAAGGTGAGGCCAATGCAGGACCTTATAAAAAGCGTCAGCATCACATCCCTGATCTTGTATCCTAGACTTCTTGAAATGAATGCTAACACTGCATTTGCCTTCCTCACCACCAATTCTACCTGCAAGTTAACCTTTAGGGTGTTCAGCACAATGACTCCCAAGTCCCATTACATCTCAGATTTTTAAATTTTCTCTCCGTTTAGAAAATAGTCCACACGTTTATTTAAGACCATAAGACATAGGAGCAGAATTAGGCCATTCAGCCCATCAAGTCTACTCCACCATTCCATCATGGCTGATCCCAGATCCCACTCAACCACATACATCTGTCTTCTTGCCATATCCTTTGATACCCTGACCGATCAGGAAACAACCAAACCCCACCTTAAATATACCTATTTGGCCTCCACTGCAGTCTGTGGCACAGCAGATCACCATGCTGTGGCTAAAAAAAATCCTCCTTAATTCTGTTCTAAAAGGTCACCCCTAAATTTTGAGGCTGTGCCCTCTAGTTCTGGATAGATAGATAGATAGATAGATACTTTATTCATCCCCATGGGGAAATTCAACTTTTTTTCCAATGTCCCATACACTTGCTGTAGCAAAACTAATTACATACAATACTTAACTCAGTAAAAAAAATATGATATGCATCTAAATTACCGTCTCAAAAAGCATTAATAGCTTTAAAAAGTTCTTAAGTCCTGGAGGTAGAATTGTAAAGCCTAATGGCATTGGGGAGTATTGACCTCTTCATCCTGTCTGAGGAGCATTGCATCGATAGTAACCTGTCACTGAAACTGCTTCTCTGTCTCTGGATGGTGCTATGTAGAGGATGTTCAGAGTTATCCATAATTGACCGTAGCCTACTTAGCGCCCTTCGTTCAGCTACCGATGTTAAACTCTCCAGTACTTTGCCCACGACAGAGCCCGCCTTCCTTACCAGCTTATCAAGACGTGAGGCGTCCCTCTTCTTAATGCTTCCTCCCCAACACGCCACCACAAAGAAGAGGGCGCTCTCCACAACTGACCTATAGAACATCTTCAGCATCTCACTACAGACATTGATACCACAACCATAAGAAACGTCCTCTCCACATCCATCCTATCAACATTCAGTAGGTTTCAATGATATCGCCACACATTCTTCTAAATTCCAGTAAGTACAGGCCCAAATCTTCATTCCTGGAATCATCCTCATGAACCTCCTCAGAACTCTCTCCAATGACAACACATCCTTTCTGAGATAGGGGGCCCAAAACTGTTGACAATACTCCAAGTGTGACCAGACTAGTGTCTTATAAAGCCTAAGCATTATCTCAGGCACACGAGTGAATCTGCAGATGCTGGAAATAAATCTGCAGATTTATTTATTTTAAGCATTATCTCCTTGTTTTTATATTCTATTCCCCTTGAGATAAATGCCAACATTGCATTTGTCTTCTTTATCACAGACTCAACCTGCAAATTAACCTTCTGGGAGTCTTGCACGAGAACTGCTAAGTCCCTCAGCACCTCAGATGTGTGAATTTTCTCCCCGCTTAGATAAGAGTCTGCACTATTGTTCCTTTTACCAAAATGCATTATCAAACATTTCACAACACTGTATTCCATCCGCCATTGTTTACCCATTCTTCAAATTTGTCTAAGTCTGGGTTCAAACACATTGCTTGCTCAGCACTACTTACCCCTCCACTTATTCACATATCATCTGCAAACATTGCCACAAAGCCATCAATTCCACTATCTAAATCACTGACAAACAATGTGAAAAGTAGTGGTCCCAATACTGACCCCTGAGGAACACTACTAGTCATCGGCAGCCAACCTGAAAAGGCCCTCTTTATTCCCACTCACTGCTTCCTTCCTGTCAGCCATTCTGCTATCCGTACCAGTACATTTCCTGTAATGCCACTGGATTTTATCTTGTTCAGTAGCCTCATGTGGCACCCTATCAAATGCCTTCTGAAAATCTAAGTAAATGACATCCACTGCCTCTCCTTTGTCCACCCTGCTTGTTACTTCCTCAAAGAACTCTAACAGATTTGTCAGGCAATATCTCCCGTGACAGAAACCATGCTGACTTTGATTATCATTAGTCTCCAATTACCCCTAAACCTCATCCCTAGTAATAGACTCCAGCAATTTCCCAACCACTGAGGTTAGGCTAACTGGCCTTTAATTTCCTTTCTTTTGCCTTCCTCCCTTCTTAAAGAGTGGAGTGACATTTGCAATCTTCCAGTCCTCTGGGGCCAAATCAGAATTAAGTGATTCTTGAAAGATCATGACCAATGCATCCAACATCTCTTCAGCAACCTCTCTCAGGACTCTGGGATGCAGTCCATCTGGTCCAAGTAAATTATCCACCTTAAGAACTTTATGTTTACCTAGCACTTTTTCCTTAGTAATAGCAATAGCACTCACTCCTACTCCCTGACACTCACAGACCTCTGATACACTGCTAGTGTCTTTCACAGTGAAGACTGATGTTAAGTACTCATCAAGTTCATCTAACATTTCTTTGTCCCCCATCACTACCTCACCAGCATCATCTCCCAGTCATCCAACATCAACCCTCACCTCCCTTTTACTCTTTATGTAACTGAAGAAACTTTTGGTATCCTGCTTTATACTATTGGCTAGTCTGCCCTCATATTTAATCTTTTCCCCCTTATAGCTTTTTTAGTTGCCTTTTGTTAGATTTTAAAATCTTCCAAGTCATCCAACTTCCCACTCACTTTTGTTACCTTACATACTTTGTCTTTTATGCAAACCTTAACTTCCCTACCAAAGTGCATGACCATGCATTTTCCAACATTATATTTCATTTCCTGCCGAAGGGTCTTGGCCTGAATTGTCAACTGTACTTTTTTCCATAGATGAGTTCCTCCAGCATTGTGTGTGTTACTTGGATTTCCAGCATCTGCAGTTTTTTTCTCGTTTGTGATTGCATTTCATTTGCCACTTCCTTGCCCATTCTCGTCACCTGCCTAAGTCCTTCTGTAGCCTACCCTTTCCTCACACTACCTGCCCCTCCACTAATGTTTGTATCATCTGCAAACTTGGCAACAAAGCCATCTATTCCATCATCTAAAGCACTGATATACAGTATAAAAAGCTGTCCCAAAACCTAACTCTATGGAACACCACTGGTCACTGGCAGCCAACCAGAAAATTTTTTTTTTTTTTATTCCCACTTGTTGCCTCCTATTAATCAGCCAATGCTCTAACCATGCCAATAACTTTCCTGTAATATCATGGGCTTTTAACTTGATAAGCTGACTCACGTGTGGCACGTTGTCAAAGGCCTTCTGAAAGTCCAATTACACAACATTTACTATATCCCCTTTATCTATCCTACTTGGAATCTCTTCAAAGAATTTCAACAGGTTCACCAGGCAAGATTTTCCCTTAAGAAAATCATGCTGACATTGTCCCATCTTGTCCTGTATCACCAAGTACTCCATCACCTCATCCTTAACAACTGACTCCCAACATTTTCCCAACCACTGAGGCTAGGCTAACTGGCCTATAATTTTCCAGTCCTCTGGCAGCATGTCAGAGTCCAATAATTTTTGAAAGATCATTACTAATGCCTCCACAATCACTTCTGCTACCTCTTTCAGAACCCTAGGGTGCAGGTCTTCTGGTCCAAGTAACTTATGTACCCTTAGGTCTTTCAGCTTTTTGAGCACCTTCTCCCTGGTAATGGTAACTGCACTCACTTTCTTCCCTCCTACCATTCAACATCTGGCACACTGCTAGTTCTTCCAGCATTTTGTGTGTGCTGTTCTAGACTTACAGTATCTGCAGAACCTCTTGTGCTTATGTAATGTTTTGTTAGTGCCCTCAGGATACCTAAAGCTCTTTATAGTCAATGAAGGACTGCTGCAATTGAATTATGTCTCAGCTCCATACATAACAATGAAATAATGCCCTGATCCTCAAAGAGGACTACAACTTTGTTGTGGTTTGGAGGCTTGTGCACCTTAATGACCTGAAGAGCTATGCTGGCTAGAGTAAGGGCTTTACGATTTGTCTCTTGGTAGGGTCACCCATGCCAGCCTGGTCAAAAGATGGAGGCTAGACTAAGAGTGGTCTACTGGTCCTTTATGTTCAGGGGTACAGTCAGGGATAACAACCCTGACTGGTAAAACAAACTTGTTATGGAAAAAGCAATAAAGAATCCTTCTACATCTGACTTAAGAGCTTTTGACTGTGAGGTCACAATGAAGCCAAATCAAAATGGTATGTGATTTACTAGAGAACCTGCAGCTGATTGGCTCTCCAGGTACTTGCTTCCCTTAATTTATTGAGATACTGCACAGTGCATTGGAGTGTATTGGAGCTGTAGTCAACTAGGTGAGCTGCCCTAGAATGGACACCTTTGGGCCCCACCAGACACTCAGCTCTCACCTGTGGCTCCAAGTAGCTGTTTGAATGAGACAGCGGCTACACTCCAGTACACTGCTTCGACAGGTGGCCTAAACCAGATGAGAGCAGCCGGCAACCACATACCCTGATGAGATAAGGACGTGCCTGTCTCTGCAGGCGAAGTCAGCTCTGGTGGCCTGGACAATGAGATCCAACACACTGTAAGGCAGTACAACAATGCTCCATGGAGAGCGAAGGGCATGACAAGGCACAGAAGATACCATGGTCATCCACTGCAGCCAAGGAAGACCCCAGTTTGTGACGCTTGCTTGTACCACTGACCCATACTTCTGTGGTCAAATGTGGACCTGCCCCAGTATCATGGCTTTTTCACTTTAAAAACTCTCCCAGACAGGCTTCCTATCATCTTCGGACATGATGGACAACCACCACTCAACTGGCATTTGGAAAATATTCCATCACTCTCCTAACTTATAATGTGGTTGTGGAAAGGTGGTCAAAATTTAATTCACTAAATAGGAATTACATCTACTTACCCTTTAAGCAATTCATCCACTTCAGATACACCCCCAGAATTTTGTTACGGACTTACACCCAGAAAAACGTACTCTGTTCCTAGAAACCTAGCACTTACTACAAGTGCAATGGTAGACTTTTTTTTTTAAATAATCCTATTAATGTTACAGCTACATACTGCACAAATAAAATGTGTGAATATAAATAATGAAAAGCATGATTCACTGACTTTAACTTACCAATTTTAATAAAGATTACAGTATGTTTCTCTATCCACAATGGAAAGACCCCTCCTGGAAAGACAATACGGATCTGGTCCATGATGTGGTTTTCCAGTGATGTGCTATGGAGCTCCTGAAAAAAGTCCATCATCAAATTGGTGCTGTTTAATATTTAGCTCCAACTCAACAGCAATTTAAAAAACACAGCCAACAATTCCACTATGTTATTATGAATAATAGTTTAAAGGTCACTACTTAATGAACTAGAAACAGACCAGAATTCAGATTCAGAATTAATCACATGTACTTCATAACACACAGTGAAATCTGCCATTTTTGTTAACAATCAACACAATTTATGGCTGCGCTGGGGGCAGCCCACAAGTGTCAATACTCATTCCAGAGCCAACAAAGTGTGCCCACACTGCTCAGCAGAACAACACAAGCAGCAACAACATGAACACAAGCCCCTTTCCTCCCTCCCTCCCTCTCTTCCACTTACCCACACACAGACAGTTCTCCAACCCCAGAAAAGAACACCTCTGGGCCTCCAGCAGACTTGCAGATATTTCGGCTTCTAACTTCCCCAGAGGGCTCAGACACACTTCCAGGGCTCAGGCCTTGGCTTCTGAGCAACCTTCAGACTTTGACTTTTGTTATCAACCACAAGACTTGCCGATGACAGGACTTCGAACTCCAGGTCTCAAAATTCCAGACTCACTAACTCGCGTACCCGACCCTCATGCCTCCTACCAATCCTGAGACCTTCCAACTCGGCTGCTCCCAGACCCAGCTATGTTGGATCCGAAACTGCTACACCATCAGGAACAGTGAGAAGAAACCAGAAAAACGCAGGCTGACAGCATTGAACATCTGTTCGTTTTCCACTCTTGTCCTTAAAGTCTGACACTTTAATCAGCGTGGAGTAACTGAGCTGACCAGGGGTTTGTGCTCCACCACTAGGAATCAATGCAGCGTAACCCACTGGCAACGTCCGTAGCTGCAGTCTGCACTCATCCACGCTAAATCCCCCAGGAGATCACAGAATCCCAGATCATTTAGTCAGTTCAAAAATACATCTTTAAAAGGGAAATTACAAGCTGCAATCAATTGCGTTCAGAAGAAGTATATTTAGAAGAGGAGTATCTGGTAGTTTTCCGAGCTGCATGCAGGATGTCACCACTGGTCGCCGTCACCATCTTGACAGATCTACTCACACTTCAGGGTCAGACACAGAATGAAACTCTCTCCACACTGTCTCATCACACATTTCTAGGGTCAGATACAGAGTGAAACTCTCTCTACACTGTCCAATAACACTTCCACAGGGTCATACCCAGATTGAAGCTTCCTTCACACTGTCTGATCATACAGTCCCAGGATCAGACACAGAGTGAAGCTCCCTCTACGCCATCCCATCACACACCACCAAGGCCAGACACAGAATGAAGCACCTTCCACACAGTATCAACACACTCTCCCAGGATCAGACACAGAGTGAAATTCCCTCCACACTGTCCCATCACACACTCCTGGGGTCAGACACAGAATGAAGCTCCCTCCACACCAGCCCATCACATACTCCCAGGGATAAACAGAGTGAGGCTCTTTGGAAAGGATGTTTCCATTGGTGGGAGAGTCTAGGACAAAAGAGCACAGCTTCAGGATGGAGTGGTGTCCATTTGAAAGAGATGCTGAGAAATTTCTATAACTAGAAGGTAGTGAATTTGTGGAATTTATTACCTGAGACAACTATGAAGGCCAGGTCATTGGGTGCATTTAAGGCAAAAAGTGATAGGTTCTTGATTGGACATGGCATCAAAAGTTAAGAGGAGAAGGCCGGGAAGTGGGGCTGAGGAGGGAAAAGAGGATCAACCTTGATTGAGTGGTGGAGCAGACTCAATGGGCCAGTGGTCTAATTCTGCTCCTATGTATTATGATCTCTACACTGTCCCATCACACACTCCAAGGGTCAGACACAGAGTGGAGCTCCCTCCACACCATCCCATCATACACCCCCAGGGTTAAACAGTGTGGTTCCCTCTACAGTGTCCCAACACACACTCCTGGGGTCAGACATAGAGTGAAGAGTTCTTTATATTAGTTATTCTAGCATTAAATATCTACAACTATTACAATATTGTTGTTAGAATGTCACTACGACATAATGCTGGACCTCAGAAATATTACACTGTAAGCACTTAAACTAGACATTGTAAATACAATGGATTTTGGTTAATTGGAACACATTGGGAACAGTACATTTTGGCAATTAAGCAGTTGCCTCAATTAGCTGAGGTGTAATGGAAATAGTTAAAAAGGTATAAAAAAGACAAACTGAGTAACAAATTATGTATTTAAGTGCAATACAGAACAAATCAGAACACTGCTGATATTAGTGTTCCCAATAGTTATCGGAGGAATTCATCCAGCGTTCTTTTGATTGATTGTATATGAACAAAATTAGTGCAGACACCTAGTGTAGATAATGGATTGCCTTTGTACAATGCTATTGGCAACTGCATCCTCCAAATCTTCATTTTCATTGTAATCCTTCAAGATATTGTCAATATCTTCAAATTCTTCCTAGTTCCTAACTCAATGTAGTGAAATCATTTCATTTTCACTCCCAGCTATATCTGCCATCTCCAAGTCTGAATGCATGAAACTGCAGTGAGCAAAACAGTTCTGAATTGTCTTACTGCTTATTTCTCACCAACTATCAGTGACAAAATCACTGCTTTTTGAACACAAAACAAACATGCAACACGCTGTAAGGTTTCACTGCTAATGTAATGGCTTCTCTGTGCTGTTTCGCTCCTAAGGTAATGGTTTCTCTGTAGCAGCAATGTTTGGGTTATGACTAGAGGTAACGGGGCTTTGGAATGTATGCTATCCAACGACAGGCATGTTGTTCTTTCTTGTGGGTCTGGGAGCAGGGATTCTGTGGTCTTTTGTCAGCAAGAGATGAAGAGAGAAGATGCAAGTGGAATGAGTTGGTAGACCAGCAGACGGAGTAGACTTGGAGCGAGGGTCCAATGGTAAGCCATGCTCAGAGGAGGTCGATGGGGAATGAATGGATGAATCCGTGAGCTCCAATGTGCACGTTAGACTGTTTCATTAAAATGGGCCCTCTTTTTATTTTCTTTACTAACCCTATAGTCAGATTAAGATTTATAAAGTTCAATTGTTAAATTGCAAATGGTGTACTGTCTGATATTTTGCAGTTTGGATTTGTAACCAGGCAACACATCACGCAGCATCCACACAAACGAGATTCATCATTTTGGCTGGGCCAAAGGCTGTCTTCCCCTAGACAAACGCATGCTGGCCAAAACTGAGGGCTACACACATAAATAATGCCATTTAAAAATTTGACGCTAAGCATGGTATTGCAAATAACGGCCACACAAATACACGAGACATACACTAGTTAGAACCAATTTGGCAACAGTCTCCTACCCCAATTAAGCAGCATAGTGTCCTAAGTAAATAGAGGCAATCACAGCAATGTTCTCAATTAGTTTTTGTTCTTTAAGAGTTGTCCCAAGTTAGCAGCTGCTCCAATTAACCAATGGACCAATTAACTGGAATCCACTGTATAACATGCCATCTTTCCAGCAGTGTGACCTGTTGTGCTTGAATACCAAATGATGATGATGGACCAACCACTCAATCATCAGGCTCTTGAACCAGAGGGGATAACTTCACTCAGCTCAATACTGATCTGATTCCACAACCTTAGGACTCACTTTTAAGGACTCGTTATCGATATTTATTGCTTATGTATTTTATTTCCATTTTGTACTTATACAGTTTGCTGTCATTCGTCCATCCCTGTCGAGTGAGATTTCTCATTGATTCTATCGTATTTCTTTCTATTTTCTCAGAATACCTGCAAGAAAATGAATCTTAGGGTTGCATATGATGACATTATGTACTTAAATAATAAATTTACTATGGTATCTGTTGAATAAATCACATTAATTATTTATACCTTTACAACAGAATATTCTAGCTGTAAGCAGATGTTAAGTAAATAACACCTTACCAATATGTCCCAGTCATCATGTGACAGGGGTTCAACCACTGCTTGCTGACAGGAGGACACTTGTGCACAGGCCCTGAGAAATACCTGGATCACAGAAGGCAAACATAAACAATTGCTGTCATCCAAACAAAAGTGCTTTTGTTTTAACAACGTTCTTTGTATAGAGAACAAATGATTTAACAGGGATTGAGGAAACAGGCTGAGAGGATTTTGATTTCAGACAAATTATAGTAAATCAAAGGCATTTTGGAAGTAAGATCCATAATATTTATAGAGCATGTTTCATACAAACAAGCTTTGCAAAGTTCAAAGTGCTCTTCAATGGGATAAAGTCCAAACATAATGGAGGTACTTTTTGACTGAGGTGAGATTTGGTGTGGAAGATTGGTGAAGTTGGAAACAAGGACATGAATGTGTGCAGAAACCAAAGGCTAGGTTTTAAACTCTTCATGGGCAGTGCAGGCAAGTGGAAAGATTATTGTTTATGTAGTTTTTAGTAAATTCTATTGTATTTCTTTACTTTCCCCATAAGTGCCTGCAAGAAAATGAGTTAGGGTAAACTTTAAGGTAACCTACTCTTGGTGGACACTTTATTAGGTACACCTGCTCATTTATGCAAACATCTAATCAGCCAATCATGTAGCAGAGACTCAACAGTCAAGAGGATCAGTTGTTTTCTCAGACCAAATATCAGAAAGGGGAAGAAATGTGATCCAGGCCTACTTTGACCATGGAATGGTTGGTCATGCCAGTCAGAGTGGTTTGAGTATCTCAGAAACTGCTGATCTCCTCAGATTTTCACACAACAGTCTCTAGAGTTTATGGAGAATTGTCCAAAAAACAAAAAAAATCTAGTGAGCAGAAGTTCTGTGGGCAAAAATCGCCTTGTTAATGAGAGGTCAGAAGAGAATGGCCAGACTGGTTCAAGCTGACATGAAGGTAAAAGTAACTCAAATAACCACGTGTTACAACGGTGGTGTGCAGAAGAGCGTCTCTAAATGCACATTGAACTTTGAAGTGGATGGGCAACAGCAACGGAAGACCACAAACACACACTCAGTGGCAACTTCATTAGATTCAGGAGATACGCAAGAAGTGGCCAGAGTGTATACATATGGTAATATTAAATTTACTTTGAACTTTGACCTCAGGCAGCTGATCAAACTGGCTGGTTTTGCTCCATAAAATATTACCATTTATTTCTTGCATTGCATTTAAGATCTAAATGGAATGACAAATGGTGAAGAAAATTAGTTTAAAATAATTTCTAGTTTTAATTACCTTGAAATATTAGAGATAAAATTGCCATAAGAAGGGGGTCAAGCAACTACGCTGAAGCTTGTGTTCTCTCCTGCTCACAGGAGTTAGTAAAGTATTCCAAGCTCTGACAGAGGGAACACAAAATGTGTAAGCAAGCTAATCATGTCATGCACTGAATGTTTTTTCTAGAATGTCAGAGAATGCACATGTTGGAAAACAGATTTTCTTCAGAAAAGATAAAATGCATCAATAATAACAATAGTTTATTTATAGAGCACTTACATATAGATGATGTACCGGGTAGTTCAAAGTGCTTTACAATGGGATAAAGTGCAAACATGAAAGCAAAATAATTAAAATAAACATTAAAGAAAAAGATGTTAATTAAAATCCAGGTTAAATAAATAGGTTTTGAGCTGGTGCTTAGAAGTTTCAACTGAGTCTGCATCCTTTGTAGTTTTAGGTTTTGAATTCCACAGTTTAGGAGCCACGTATTAACAAAAGCCAACCTGCCAATTATTTTTGGGGGAGATTGTTTAAATTTAAGAGGTCAACTGAAGATAACCTGAGAGCTCACGGAGGATTATAAAACCAAAGTGACTCTGTGACGAAGATGAACAAGATGAACTGTTCATGTAATATGAAGTTGGCCATCTACACTAGGGGTTCCCCCAACTTTTTATGCCATAAATCAATACCATTAAACAAGGGGTCCGTGGACACCAGTTTTGGAACCCCAATCTAAAGAAACACCAATCAGATCTCACTTTAATGGACCTTAACTGAGTTTTGACATTTTAAAAATGGTCATTGATTTACAGACCTGTTCTCCATCTTTGATGCCAAGTTTTTGTCCAAGATGTCTACTGATCTCTACAATGTTCTCTTCCTCGAATCCAGTAGATCTGCGTCCCACCCAGCTTAGGAATGCTCTCTGCTTAAGATCCCAGAACAGTTCAATTGCTTGGCACTAAGCATTGTAGAAAAAGAGGAACAATAAATACAGGCACTGAATGGACAAACAAAAGAGGTTAGCAGACTAATCGCTACAAAGATCTACAGATATCCAGCACCAGGATTTCACCAGGTGTGCCTTGGAATAAATATGTTAAAATATAAATCATGTCATTTAATCGGGATTTTTAAAATAAACAAATAATTCTTAGTTCGTGTTCAGCTCCTCAAGTAAAATAAAGTAGCAGTGATCAAAGATCAAGCCCCTTTCCCACCCTCTCACCCACTAACTCAAACACACATAATAGGCCTCCAGTCCCAGGGCAGGCTACCCACAGGTCTAATCGGGAACTATGGCAAGGTCAGGGTTATCCCAGCCAACCTTCTAGCATTGATTCTGGGATTCCCCTGCACAACTCTTCTGATATCTTTTCCAAAGTTATCTTTCCGGACTTTGTTTTTCCACAATCCATTAACAATCTCTATCCCCACCTCATGGGCAATTTTGATAGTGTAGTTACTATTATAAATTTGTTTTCCCTGCTGGTTATTTGTCTACTAGTTTTTTGTTTTACTTACTTATTATACTTTAAACTACTTTCCATCCATTTTTGTTTAACCAACAAAATAAGTTATGATCTGACACTGCCAATTTAAAAACAAGTTATCAAAACAAAATGTCATAGTTCTTGTTTGTATTTTTAATATACCATTGAAGTCTAATTCAATAGATTTTTTTACTTATACATAGAAACATAGAAAACCTACAGCACAATACAGGCCCTTTGGCCCACAAAGTTGTGCCGAACATGTCCCTATCTTAGAAATTACTAGGCTTACCTGCAGCCCTCTATTTTACTAACCTCCATGTACCTATCTAAAAGCCTCTTAAAAGACCCTATCATATCTGCCTCCACTACTGTTGCTGGCAGCCCATTCCACGCACTCACCACTCTCTGAGTAAAAAACTTACCCCTGACATCTCCTCTGTACCTACTCCCCAGCATCTTAAACCTGTGTCTGCTAGTGGCAACCATTTCAGCCCTGGGAAAAAGCCTCTGACTATCCACACGATCAATGCATCTCATCATCTTATACACCTTTATCAGATCACCTCTCATCCTCCTTTGCTCCAAGGAGAAAAGGCCAGGTTCACTCAACCTATTCTCATAAGACATGCTCCCCAATCCAGGCAACATCCTTGTAAATCTCCTCTGCACCCTTTCTATGGCTTCCACATCCTTCCTGTAGTGAGGCGACCAGAACTGAGAACAGTACTCCAAGTGGGGTCTGACCAGGGTCCTATATAGCTGCAACATTACCTCTCAGCTCCTAAATTCAATTCCACAATTGATGAATACACCATACGCCTTCTTAACCAGAGTCAACCTGCACAGTTGCTTTGAGCATCCTATGGACACGGACCCCAAGATCCCTCTGATCCTCCACACTGCCAAGAGTCTTACCATTAATACTATATTCTGCCATCATATTTGGCCTACCACTTATCTGGGTTGAACTCCATCTGCTACTTCTCAGCCCACTTTTGCATCCTATCAATGTCCCGCTGTAACCTCTGACAGCCCTCCACACTATCCACACCTCCAACCTTTGTGTCATCAGCAAATTTACTAACCCATCCCTTCACTTCCTCATCAGGTCATTTATAAAAATCACGAAGAGTAGGGGTCCCAGAACAGATCCCTGAGGCACTCTACTGGTGACTGAACTCCATGCAGTCTAGGACCCGTCTACAACCACTCTTTGCCTTCTGTGCGCATGCCCGTTCTGGATCCACAAAGCAATGTCCCCTTGGATCCCATGCCTCCTTACTTTCTCAATGGGATAAATCTCCTCTGCACCCTTTCTATGGCTTCCACATCCTTCCTGTAGTGAGCCGACCAGAACTGAGAACAGTATGCATGGGGTACCTTATCAAATGCATTGCTGAAATCCATATACACTACAGCTACTGCACTTCCTTCATTGATGTGTTTAGTCACATCCTCAAAAAATTCAATCAGGCTCGTAAGGCACGACCTGCCCTTGACAAAGCCATGCTGACTACTCCTAATCATTTTATACCTCTTCAAATGTTCATAAATTCTGCCTCTCAGGAACCTCTCTATCAACTTACCAACCACTGAGGTAAGACTCACTGGTCTATAATTTCCTGGGCTATCTCTACTCCCTTTCTTGAATAATGGAACAACATCCACAACCCTCCAATCCTCTGGAACCTTTCAAGATAATGACATTACTAGCAAACCAACATTTACTGTTCGTCCATCATTCAATACCATACAGCCCTCATTGCTGGGGGGAAAGCTCCATTCAACGCAGGTTAGCACTTCCATTGTATCCTGGATAACGGACTACCTGACTGGCAGACCACATTTTGTGTGGCTTCAAAGCTTGTGTCAGACATTGCTATAAGTAGTACTGGGACCCCACAGGGAACTGTACTAGCTCCCTTCCTGTTTACCCTGTATACCTCAGACTTTAGATACAACACTGAATCATGTCATCCGCAGAAATTCTCTGATGACTCAAATAGTTGGGATTATAAAGGGAGAATGGGAGAATGAATACACAGCACTGGTGGAGGACTTAAGTCAAATGGTGCAAGCTGAATCATCTGCAGCTCAACAGTTGTTAAACAAAGGAGATGGTGATGGACTTTAGGAAGACTAAACCTGCATTGTTCCCTGTTACTATTATTGATGGTGAGCACGTGGATGTGGTGAGGACCTACAAGTACCTGGGGGGGCACCTGGTTGACAGACTTGAATGGAGCACCAACACAGCGGCTGAATACAAAAAAGGCCAGAATCCCTTCTACTACCTGAGGAGACTGGGGTCCTTTGGAGTGTGTAGGCCTCTCCTTCACATGTTCTACCAGTCTGTTATCACCAGTACAATCTTCTATTTGGTGGTGTGCTGGGGCAAGAGCATCTCACCCTTTGCATGCCACAGTAGCTGAACAAAGGAAGACTTTTAGTAATAGACTGAAACAACTGTGCTACTCCAAAGAGCATTATACGAGGTCATTCTTGCCCTCAGCCATTATAATGAGTCAACCTACAGCCAGGGAAGTCATTTTTGCTTCTTCTCTAACATCTGTGCACTTGTAATGCTGCTGTGACAGTTTAATTTCCTTTGGATCAATAAAGTATCGATCTATCTATTGCCCTGAATGGAGGCAACAGCTAAAAACTCAGCCACACTGGCCTTCTTAGACCAGCCCCGGTAAGGATGGCAGACTTCCTTCTGTAAGTGACATTTTACAACGATCGATTGATTTTTTTTTAGTTTTTAACTCCAGATTTGTTTAATCACTAATTTAAATTCAACAGCAGCCACCCTGGATGCTAAGTTGTTTTTGTGAATTAATGGCGAAGTTGACCAGGCTGTATCTTTATCCCTTAGAACATAGAAACATCACAGAAGCTTATAACGTAACGAGGGGATAAACTGGGACTAGCAACCAGAATGCTGCGGTCGGCTTGGACCAGTTGGGCCGAAGGGTTACCGCATTACTCTGAGTAAACAGACCAGCTGCTGGAGTTGTTGCTGCAGGTCCCAGCCTGATATCAGAGGCCATGCAGTCACCGACCTCCCCGATGCCCGATGCCACTCCCCGCTCCCCCTCTCCCTGACGAGCGAGGCAACAGCCATACCTCTTGCAAACGCAGCTGGCCCACCGGGCGGGAGGCTAGGTGTAGGAAGCAGTCCCTGGCGTTGCTGAGTCTAACCTGCAGGGACACGGTACCGGCGCGGAGCATCGTCGCCGCACCGAGGCCCCCCGACTCGCTGAAGGCGACCACCCGTGTCAGTCAGCCCCAGAGGTGGATCTCCACGCCGAGCCGCCAGCGCCCCCACCCCGACTTTCACTCGATGCTCCCGACCCTCACTCCGGGGTGATTGACATTCATCCCGCCCTATCGCTGTGCCGAAGCTACTCATCTAAGCCAATGGCAGCGAGGGAAGGTAGGGCTAGTCTTTAAGATGATTGACATGTGCCCCGCTCTATCGTTGAGTCGGGATAGGCCATGTACGCCAATGGGCAGAAAGGGGAAGTGGGGAGGTGGGGCTTGTAGCTGCGGCCCTGGTCCAGCATGGCGACGCAGCGAGTGCAAGCGCTTGGCCACCACTTACAGCGGGAGGTGTGCTCCACTCGGCCAGGCTACCGGGAGGGCCGCAGACCCCGTGCCGTCAAGGTAAACCCGCCGAGGAGTCGTAGGGTGGGGACCCGTTAATGAGGCATCAGTCAGGACGGAGGGTCTCTCTCTCTCTCCAAGTTCTTCCGGCTCCTTCAGCGCCTGCAAACCTGCCCCTGGAATTGGTTTATTCATGTCATGAAATACAGTGAAAAGCTTGTCTTCCATACTGGTCATACAGATCAAATCTTTACACAGTGCATTGCGGTGGTATAAGGTAAAGCCAGATGACACGAAGGGTGGTGGAATTGTGGATGGTGTAGAAGTCCGTCGTTGGTTAACAATGGGAAGATGCAGAGCTGAGCTGAGAAGCGGCTGATGGAGTTCAATCCGGAAAATTGTTAACTAATTCAATTTGGAAAGTTGAACTTGAAGGCAGAGTTAATTTTGAATCTATGAGGAAGCATTGTGGAGGAACAGAGGAATCTTGGGGGTCCACGTCCATTGATCCCTCAAAGTTGCTGCCAACACATCCTTAGGCTGTATATGTTTGTTGTAATGCAAATGACGCATTTCACTATATATTTCAATATACATGTGGCAAATAAATTAATCTGAATGTGAGCATCTGTGGCCTCTCTGATTCCACCACCCGCTCCGGCAGTGTTCCAGATGTCAGTCACTGTAACTCTGTCTGCAGGATTGTGAAGGATAGATTATTGGAGGTATTTAAAGAGAATAGTTCTCATCTTTAAGCACCTATGAGATAGACAAGCCAGGGTAGTACAATATTGAGAGCAAGCCTAGTAGCAAGCTCCCCCCTCACCATGCAGCTAATGAATCCAAAGGAAGAGGAAAGTTGTCATAGCCCAGGGAGGTAGTGGGGATAAGTTCCCACTACCTATTAAATGCTCTCAATAGTGTGCTCTCAATACCTCTCAAGTAGCCTCTGACAACTAAGTCCAGCTCCTGGCCTTCATGTGTTGCTTAGCTACTAAGTCTGACAGAACCATTTCTACTGATGGTAGAAGGGGAAAAGGTTGGTTATTGGCCTTAAAACCAGTCAGTCTGAGCAGATGTGGCTCATCAGCTGTGGTTGCCAGTTCATCTAGGAGAAAGAAAACTTTGATTTCAAACCCCTGCTGCCTTGCAGCTGTACCCACTCATGGTGAAGGCTTTGGGAATCAACCCAAGGAAAAACCTGGAGCTAGAGTCCTTAATACAGTCTACATTGAGTTCAAAAACTAACTTGCAAATCTTGCAATGCCGGTGGTGCTAAACTGTATCTATTGGTCTCTGAGTTCCTTTTATTCGTGAGCTGCATGGAGAGAGGGAGCTTGCTGCATTGCCAGCTGCTTGGTCTGCATATCATACAGCCCTGGCTTGCGTATCTAAACAGCTAGGATACAATATCCATGGTCAAACTTGAATAGGAGAGGGCCTCAACAATAAAGAGGAATTAGCAACATTTTTGAAAGGGCAGGGCATCGAGAGCTATGGGGAACCATTACAAAAGGTAGATGGGGCTTGGGGGAGATCAGCCCTTGAATGGGGAAACAGACCTGAGGGACAGAGTGAATAACTGCTCCTGTTTCTTATGCTCATGTGTCAATTCTATCTCGTATCTCATACATTTTAATTATTTGGTGTGTTTAATGGCTTTTGGAGAATGAGTGTTCTGGTTATTTATCAAATACACCCGGGTATGGAATTCATGTTAATTTATCCTTCAAAAAAATGTTGAAAATCTGAAATAAAAGCAAAAAATTGCAGTAAACACCCAACAGTTGAAGTTTAGGCTTATTGTCATCTGACTGTATGTGTATACAACCAAATTAAACAATATTCCTCCAGATTATGATGCTCCCACAAAACATACATCACACGTAGCACAAAAACATTGCCACAAATATGTTAATAAAATATAATTCAAAATGCAGGTAGTGCATACCACAGGTAAACAGTAAACAGCTCACTGTCCTAGTGATGAGACCTCAGTGGTGGCAAGGTATTCATTAACGTGAGGGAAGAAGCTGTTCCTCAGTCTGGCAGTCCTAATCCTGATGTATCTTACCTCCTTCCTGACAGCAGTGGGTCAAAGAGATTGGGTGATGGGTGATAGTGGTGAGCCCTTTCTCTACAATGCTCCCAGTAAATGTCACAAGTAGTGGGGAGGGAGATACCAGTGATCCTCTCAACAGATTTTACTGTCTTATGTAACATCTTGCAGTCCAATACCTTGCAGCTTTCATACTAAACAATAAAAGGGCTAGTCAAGAGACTCTTGATGGTGCTCCTGTAGAAAGTTGTTAGAATGAGGCAGAGAGCCTTGCACACCTCAATCTCCTCAGAATGTGTAGACGCTGCTGTGTCTTCTTGACTAATGAGGGTCAGGCAGCATCTAGGAAATGGTAATGCAGTTAATGTTTCAGTAGGGTCTGTTGACTGAATATGTAATAAATTTAAAGGAGATTTTTGTGACAATTATAATAAAATGTTTGCTTTTATGATTTCTTGACAATGTTTAACCTTGATGTAGGTGTACACAATAAATCTGGAAT
Organism: Hemitrygon akajei; assembly: GCF_048418815.1. Taxonomy (NCBI): domain Eukaryota; kingdom Metazoa; phylum Chordata; class Chondrichthyes; order Myliobatiformes; family Dasyatidae; genus Hemitrygon; species Hemitrygon akajei. The sequence continues at coordinate 70,923,985 of NC_133143.1, read as the reverse complement.
CCAGACATCTGCTAATCCAGGGAGTGCCAGCTGTGGGAGTCATGAAGGAACTGATAGAACTCTTTGCTTTATATGGAACTATTGAAGAATATTATGCACTGGATGAGTACCCAGCTGAGGAATTCACAGAAGTGTATTATATCAAATACCAAAAGCTACAAAGTGCAAGGTAATGAGACAGTATAACATTCTTGTTAATAGAAAATCTTCAACTTAATTTTTTGTATAATAATCAGATTGATTGTTTTTTGCAATTAACAAACATTGGTTTGTTCAATTAATGAATGCTTATGTTTGTTTATGGTATGAGTCATGTAAATGAATTTTATTAAAGAATACTTCAGTGACAAATATAGACAGAGTCCATGGTTTCAGTGATGGGATGAACTGTGTCCACAGCTCTCTGCAGTTTCTTTTGATCAGTTACCATACCAAGCTGTGATGCATCCTAATAGAATGCATCAAAAAGAAAATTGGTAAGGGCAAGTGGGGACATGACAAATTTCTTCAGTCTTGAGGAAGTTGAGGCCTTGGTGAGCTTTCTTGGCCATGACTTCAACAAGGTTGCACCAGGACAGGTTGTTGGTGATGTTCACACCTAGCAACATGGGACTCTCAAACTCAACACCATTGATCTAGATGTGCACTGCTCTACTCCCTCACCCTTTCCTAAGTAAATGATCAGTCCCTTTGTTTTGCTGACATTGATACCAAGTTACTAAGTTCACCCTCCCTTTCCTGTCCTCTGATGTTAAATTAAGTTCAAGGACATCTTCAATCTCTCACTGCTGCAGTCTGAGGTTCCCATCTGCTTCAAAAGGGCAACAATCATAGAAAAGCAGAATGAGTCACCTCAACAACTATCACCCAGTTGCACTCACATCTACTGTCATGAAGTGCTTATTCATGGCCAGAATCAACACCTGCCTAAGCAGGAACCTGGCCTGCTACAATTTGCCTATCGCCTACAGCATATGCAATCTCACTGGCTCTCCACTCTGTCTTGGATTACCTGGACCTGCCTCAGGCTGCTGTTTATTGATTATTCTTCTTCAATTGTCCTTCGAAATCCGATGACGGCGTCCACTCCTTTAACGGTGAGATCTTTGATGACTATAGTCCTATACTGGACCCACAAGCTCTATTGCAGGTGGGACATGTATATGTGGTAGTGAGGGCAATCATGGCTGCATTTCTCCTGGCTCTCTTCTGGTTGTTCTTTCCATCTCCAGAATACGAACCCCATCCCTACACAGCTGTCGCCAAGTGTTACGGTCAGCAGCAACATCCTCCAGGTCCTCAGGTCTGATCTTGCACTTCCTTAAAGCATTCTTCATCTGATCCTTATAGCGCTTCTTTGGCCCTCCAGCTGAGCGTCGACCATGATGTAGCTGGCCGTATGACACTCTGCAGGGTAGCTGACATGAGAGCATCTATAGTTCAGCGTTCAACACCATTAAAATAATTGACAAGATCCAAATCCTGGGCCACTGTACCTCCGTCTGCAACTGGATCCTTGACTTCCTCGTCGGGAGATCACAGTCAGTGCAGATTGGAAGTATCATCTCTTACTCGTTGACAATCAACATTCGTGCACCTCAGGGATGTGTGCTTAGCTCACTGCTCCATTTTCTCTACACTCATTACTGTGTGGCTAGGCCACACCAAACACCATCTATAAATTTCTCAATAACGCAACTACTGGTTGGCAGAATTTCAGATGGTGATGAGGTGGTGTACAGGATTGAGATAGATAAGCTGGTTGAGTGGTGTTGCAACAATAACCCTGCATTCAACGTCAAGTAAGACGAAGGAATTGATTGTAGACTCAGGAGGGGGAAGTTAAGGGAACACATTCCAGTCCTCATTGAGGACTCCGCAGTGAAAAGGGTGAGCAATATCTAGTTCCTGGGCCCAACATATTGATGCAATTACAAAGAAGGCACAACAGCAGCTATGTTTCATTAGGAGTTTGAGAAGACATAGAATGTCACTAAAGACACAAATTTCTACAGATGTACTGTGGAGAGCATTCTAACTGGATGCATCACCGTCTGGTATGGCAGGGCCACTCTTCAGGATTGGGAAACGCAGCAGAAGGTTACAAACTCAGTCAGCTCCATCATGGGCGTTAGCCTCCCCAGCATCGAGGACATCTTCAAAAGGTGATGCCTCAAAAAGGCGGCATCCATCATTAACAGCACCAATCACCCAGGACATGCCCTCTTCTCATTGCTACCATCAAAGACGAGATACAGGAGCCTGTAAACACACCCACACACATATTTCTTATATGAAGTTAAATTATATATACAGTATAGCTATTGTAATTTTTTAAATTATTGTGTTCTGCTGCCGCAAAACAACAAATTTCTCGACATATACCAGTGATAATAAACCTGATTCTGATATGACTCACTATGGTGTATCATCTGCAGACTTGCAGAGGAGTTTGAGCAGAATTTGGCCTCGCGGTCATGACTGTGCAGGGAATAGAGTAGGGGGCTGAAGACACAGCTTGTGGAGCATCAGTGTTTCATGGTGGAGGTGTTACCATCTATCCTTATTGATTTTGGTCTGTTGGGCAGGAAATCAAGGATCCATTTGCAGAAGGAGATTTTGAGACCCAGGGTTCGGAGTTTGGTGATGAGTTTGCTTGGAATTAGAATACTGAAGGCAGAACTATAGTCAATAAATGATAGATTGATTATGTAGGTGTCTTTACATTGTTCTTGTGTATAAACATAGTTGTGCATATGATAAACTCAATTTGTATGAGAATTACTGAACATTCCTCTGTTCACAACAATCCATTTTGTTGCTTGTAACATTTGGAGAATGTTTCATTTTAAAGAAATATTTATTTTTTATATTGCATTTTAAAGAAATCATAAGCCTATACAATAATTTTTCTTTCTGTGGATATATTATCTGTAAACAAAATACACACTCAATTTGTAATTAAGGCCATAATAATGGTATTAAACTCAATGTTTTAATCACTTTTTTTTTTCAGGATAGCAAAACGCAAACAGGATGAGAAAAGCTTTTTTGGGGGTTTGCTTCATGTGTGCTATGCCCCAGAATTTGAAACAATTGACGATACAAGAGCAAAGTTAAATGAGAGGAGAAGGTACATAATGAAATCAACAGGCAATAAAGGTTTGTCCATGGAATATTTTCCAGTTAACAACTTTACAAATAACCAGACATATTCTTTATATCTTAATTGGAAAGCAGTATCCATGTTTTCTTCTTTTAAAAAATGCTTTTTTTTTTAAATCATAAAATGTTCAAATTCACATTAGAGCACAGGAATAGGCCCTCCAGCCTGCAATATTGTGCTATACTAATTACATTAGTAATCAAAGGTCCAAGTATCTCCTTCTGCTTACACCATGTCCATGTACTGTACTTTCATTTCTCGCAAGTCCATAATGCCTATCTAAAAGCCTCCTGAACGCTTTTTTCGTATCTGCCTCCACCACCACCCCAGGGAGCACATTCCAAGCACTTGGACCACAAGATCCCTCTGCTCATCAACACTGTTAAAAGTCTTGCTATTAAGTGAACTATTTGTTGCTGAACACTTAATCTCTTAAAGTGTAACACTTGCATTCTTGGAGCTTTCAAAAGATGGAACAACTACAGATATTGCAGCACCTTTAAAAACAAATTGTTATATCCTTAAATAAAAACACAAAATGCTGGCAGAACTCAGCAGGCCAAACAGCATCTATTACTCCTGATGAAGGGTTTCGGCCCGAAACATCGTCACTACATCCTCCCATAGATGCTGTCTGGCCTGCTGAGTTCTGCCAGCATTTTGTGTTATTTATTTCCAGCATCTGCAGATTCACTCGTGTTGCCTTTGTTATATCCGTATCCTTCATCTGTGAAAGTTACAAATGCAAAATGCATTTGTTTGCCTCATGCACTATATGCAACAAATGGCAGTAACTGAACAATCATAGTCATAGGACACTGCAGCACATGAACAGGCTCCTTTAGCCCATCTAGTCCATACCAAGCTATTAATTTGCCTAGTCCCATTGACTTGGCCTTCATTCCCCTCCCATCCATGTACCTATCCAAATTTATCTTAAATGTTGAAATCGAACCTGCATCCATCAGCTCCATGTTGTCACCACCCTCATGTTCCCCTTAACCCATGACTTCTGTTGTAGTCTCACCCAACCTCAGTGGAAAAAGTCTGCTTGCATCTATCCTGTCTATACTCCTCATAATTGTGTATATGTCTGTCAAACTTCTCATTTTCCTACTCTAGGACAGGAATTCCCTATTTTTTTCTATGCCATGGACCAAAACTATTAAGCAAGGGGTTCTGTGGACCCCAGGCTGGGAACCCCTTCTTAAACTATTTAACCTTTTCCTATTACTCAGCTCCTCAACTTCCATCTTATTTCCTTTGAACTTCTTTGCAATGAAGTAATTACCAGTTAGTAAAAGTTGTTGAGCAGTAGCAAATAAGTTTAATTGAAATGGTAATACAGCTTGTTGCATTCCATTATACACAGCACTGCTTTAACAGAAATTAATGTGTTGTGCATTTTTTTTGTAATGCACTCTGAGATTAAGCAATGCTATTGAAAGTATAAAGCATAAATGTTCCACTTGCTTCGGTTTAACAAATACAAACCACAAATTTCAAGCTTAGTTTACTTAATTTTAGGATCTTATTACAGTAAATTAAAAATTTGATTTGTTTTTAAGAAATTACCTACATCAGTGATCATTAGCCCAAGTAGGTCGTGGTAATTTACTCTTTTTATAACATTTCACTTTCAAAACTGATCCCACCCTGTTTTCATTAATAGGCAGCTATCCAAATAATACAAATATATACATTAAATAGGCATGAAAATTAAGGTCATTCTAGGGGATTTCAATTTTCCAGGTATTTTGGGATTGCCTGGAAAGACTCAAAGGAGCCAGAAATATTTCGCAAATGAACAGGAGACCTTTTTGAAGCAGTATACAAATAGGCTGCTGACCGCTACAATATCTTGGCATAGTGTTCTTTCTTTAACATAATACTGTACATCATGAAGAGACAAGGACACACACAAAGTGCTGGAGAAACTCAGCAGACCAGCTAGCATTCAGGAAAAGAGTACAGTTGACGTTTCGGGCCACAATGTTGACTGTACTCTTTTCCTAGATGCTGCCTGGCTTGCTAAGTTCCTCCAGCATTTTGTGTGTGTTGCTCAGATTTCCAGCATCTGCAGATTTTCTTTCGTTTATGAAGAGACAAGGTATCATTTATTACAGTTTCTCATACATATTCAAAATATATTGTTTATATACATCTGAGATATATAGAGGCAACTCTTAACAGAAAATATTTATTTACTACACTTTTTCACATTTGCCTTATTTTGAGGTACAGGTGCATTTATAAGAGATGATGAAGTTGGGAACCCAGTTACGTCAACAAATGTCACAAAGGGAAGACTTTCTGAAAAGCTTGAACAATGTGAAGGATCAAAACTCAACCAACAAGAATGGAATGTAGATTTCTCCATGTGTGGTTACCCAATGTTATTGCCTCCACCACAGGAAGACAGTCAAGAGTATTCCAAATCAATGTTCAGACAAGAATATCCACAAATGCCTTCCTCACATGAAATATTACCGAAATATGCACTTAGTTTGGACAACAGTTTTGTATCTGAATTACCTTCTTTTCACAAGCAACACTTGGACAAATCTTATGATTCCAGCAACTCTTGGAGTTCAGACACCAGACAACAAGTTTCAAATATTAGAACTTGTGCCTCTAGATTTGTTCCAAGAAATACCCAGCTGGAGGTCAGGAAGAAAATAAACCAGCAGTCGGACATTAACATATTTGCAGGATTACCTGCTGATAATACCACAGTAATGATAGGACCAAAACGTCCAGAGTTACCAAAAGTAGACATGGGTGATAATTCTTTAAACATCTCTGCTTCTATGATCCGAAATAAACTGACAGAGGTAAGCAACACTTCAGTTATTCACAAGCTGTTGGAAACAGTCAGGAGACCAATAGCAGGTTCAACTAAGCAAGTTGACCTTTCTTTAGAACTATAGAAAAAAATACCTACAAGAAGACTGGACAGACAGACTGAAAAGGGAAAGTCTGTGATGAGGATTAAAACCCAAATACACTCAGTGACCACTTTATTATGTACCCCTGCACATTAATGCAAATAGTTAATCAGCCAAATGTGTCAGCAATTCAATGCAGACGTGGTTAAGAGGTTCAGTTCTTGTTCAGACCAAACATCAGAATGGGGAAGCAATGTAATCTAAGTGACTTTGTGGAATTATAATTGGTGCCACACAGGGTGGTTTGAGTACCTCAGAAACTGCTGATCTCCTGGGATTTTCACACACAACAGTCTCTAGAGTTTACAGAGACTGGTGCGAAAAACAAAAGAAAAACATCCAGCGAGTGGCAGGTCTGTGGGCAAAAACGCCTCGTTAATAAGAGAGGTCAGAGGAAAAAGGCCAGACTGGTTCAAACTGATAGGAAGATGACAGTAACTCACATAACTACACGTGCAGGAAAGCATCTCTGAATGCATAACACATCGAACCTTGAAGTGCATGGGCTACAGCAGCAGAAGACCACATCCAGGAAGTACCTATTAAAGTAGCCATTGAGTGTATATCTAAAAATATGATTGGTTTCCATCATATGTATGGGTCATGTGTTTCATGACATGTTGCTTTTTAAAAAATGTGTATATTTGTTTCCTGCTGTTCCTGAAAACCAATTTGCAATAGGTTAATTCATGAAACCCAAGAATAAGCCACTACCTTTTTTCAAGCAAGAGGCATATAGAAGAAAGAGTATATAAAGGAAAATTTTAAAACAACAGCTATAGTATGTTTAAAAATATCTTGTTCAAACTAATGGGTAACTTAATGTAAAAAATCTGTATCCTTGTTGTTTTCATAAGGTATTGTCTGTCCCCACAACCAAGGCCGAAGAGATACATACAAAACCTCCAAAGCAGCGTCGTCGAATCTAAAGATGAAGTTCCTGGAAATATAGAGTTTCAATGCTATGGTGTCTTGTCACATCTCAAACACTTTGTATAGAGCATTTCTTGGAACATTATAGAAATAATGAAGTGATCTTTACTGTGCACAAGATGGTTCAATAAGACCAGAAAGAGAAATTAATATTTTTTTGGATTAAGTGGGAGTTTACCAGGGAGATTGCAAGAAATTTGTTTTTTTTTAAATAGTACTAGGTTATTAGGACATTAAAGATTACATCTTGCAACTACAATGTCATCAACACAATTCTATAAGTAATCAGCTGAAGAAACATTGGAACCAATGTCATGATCTTCATAGACATAGCTAAAATATATCGAAATCTAGATATTGATCTATGGTGGATTTCAACTGAAAAGGAAATTTATTTGCTGAGAGCTTACCAAAAGAATAAACATATGTAAAACACATGAAATTATTTCTCAAACTGCCCATGTAATTTTATTTAAAAATAACTTAGAATATTCTCCTTTTACAAACTTGAGGGGCTAAGTAACAAGCTTTTTGTATATGTTTGTAAATAGCTACCTTCGCTTTTTGATTATCATTATAAATAAATTTAATATAACATCCAGCTGTAATGTTTTACAACTAATTTATTTTTTATTATCACCTTCCATGTCATCTTAAGGCTGTCAGTGGGGCTACACCTATTTATGATTTAAACTAAGTCATACCTGAAAGCAAAGATTATACAAGTTTACATCCGATTTGCTGTACTTACCCAGGATTAAAGAATTTCCAAATCACCACAAAGGCAGTGATTTCACCTAAATCTTAAAATTAATGTATTAATTTATATTTCCTTCTTCCACTTTTACTCACAGATTTTAAAGGGAATTACACTGATAAATTTAGGACTGATTTATGGAAACAATTACAATGGATTCTGGTTAATTGGGCCATCGAATTATCAGCTCAGCCGCCTATTTGGGACAACTAAAGAACAAAAATAATCAAGAAAATAGCCTGGATTTTCTGTTTATTTGGGACATTATGCTGCATAATTGGGGAAGGAGGCTTGCCAAACAGGTTCTAACTAGTGCCAGTTGCGCACTTGTGTGGCCGTTAGACACTATACTATGTTTAGAGTGAACAGCTGCTAAATAGTGTCAGATGCATGTTTTTGCATACAAAAAGCAGTGATTGTTGTCACTGATAGTTGGTGAGAAAAAAGCGGCAAGACAATTTAGAACTGTTTTGCTCACTGCAGTTTTAAGCATTGAGGCTTGGAGATGACAGAAACAGCCAGGAGTGAAAATGAAACTATTTCACTACTTCAACAAGTTAGGAACTATGAAGAATTTGAAAGTATCAGCAATTATCTTGAATGTTAACAATGAAAATGAAAGTTTGGAGAAAGCAATCAACAAAGTCATTGTATGAATGCAGTCCATTATCTGCACTAGGTGTCTGTGCTGATTTTGTTCGTTTACAGTCAATCAAAAGAAAGCAGCAACAGCATTTACAGTCAAACAAATTAACACAGTAGTTTTATAGTACTGTAGTACTATTGGTAGTGTTATAATTTGTTACGTACTTAAATACATAATTTATTACTCAGTTAATAATTTGTCTTCTTTATACCTTTTAAACTATTTCCATGAAAGTTCAGATCATGAGACAGCAGCTGAATTGAGCCAAAATGTACTAGTCCTTATGTGTCCCAATTAACTGAAACCCCACTGTATTGCAAAAATAACCCATTAAAATGCCCTTTGGATTAGAGACAGAAGCAAGGAAAAAGGGTGAAATTGGTTACTTGTGAACAATTCAGCACTCTGCTTTCATTTCTATTGAAAGTTACTTTAAAAGCATTTTTATCCATGTTTACAAAATAAAGTTAATTACTAATTTAACAGAAATGTTCATGATGTACTGAGTTGACATTATTACATTATACATACAATTTAAGCAAACTCATTAGGGAAAGTATACAAAGTTGTGTTGCATTACACAACCAATTTTAAACAGTTATAAATGTATCTTTCATTAAGTGTATAAAAACATTTCTATCTTTTAATTGTAAAATAATCTCAAGCAATCGTGAATGCCCTACAAGTATTGTACAATATCTTTGAAACTGTTTCTAAATTGGTCCTTCCCATCACAGACCTTTGAATTTTACTTCATCAGTATTTTTTTTAAGAGTAAAAAAATTAATAACCGGCAGCACACATTTATTTTGTGATCTTCAGCACTTGTTTCTAACCTAATCATACAGATAGATTTGTGAAGTTGTTTACTAGGATTATTCATATTTCTGTACCATTCATTTATCTAATTAATGTAAAGGTGACAGCTCATCATGTCAGTTATGACAGGAAGAAAATCTTACACAGCTGATAAGTAGAGAAAATCACTTAACCAATTTCACAAAGTCCAGTCCATCACATTACTTTGTGCTTGAACAACTGGTAATAAATGGTGAGTTCGTTTAACCATCAGAAACACAATGTGGGAGACATCTGAAGAAGGATCAACATCAATTAGTCATCCTTGGATTTCTTAAAGGACTGTTTCTCAAAATCGAGTGCACTCTACATGAAAAGATAAGTATATTATTGAATATGGCATTACACTGATGCAAAAAGATAATGCTTGACATTTCTCCATTTCCACCTCTAAGACATCACTTTTTAATTAACGAATTTTAATCTACGTAAAGAAATAAATGACATGGATGATAGATTTTTATTGTATTTTACCTAAAACTTTCTCTTCCTCCTCCACTCACTCATGAATCTCATGGCCTCACTTGTCCCCAAGATACAAATAACAAGATATGGAGGAAGAAATAGACCATTTTGCCCATTGAGTCCTCGCCACCATTTCATCATGCTGATCCATTGTCCCTATCAATGCCAATCTCCTGCCTTCTCCCTATATCCTTTCATGCCCTGACCAATCAAGAATCTTATCAACCTCTGCCTTCCACAATGAATTCCACAGATTCACCTCTCCGGCTAAAGAAATTCCTCCTGATATCCATTCTAAAAGGATGACCTTCTATTCTGAGGCTGTGTCCTCTGATCCTAGACTCACCCACCATAGGAAATATCCTCTCCACATTCACCCTATTGAGGTCTTTCAACATTCAATAAATTTCAATGAGGTCACCCCTCATTCTTCTGAATTCCAGTGAGTAGAGGCCGGAGCCATCAAACGCTCCTCACATGACAAGCCTTTCAATCCAGGAATAATTTTTGTGAAACTCCTTTGAACCCTCTCCACTGCCAACACATCCTTTCTTAGATAAGGGGGCCCAAAACTTCTCACAGTACTCCCAAGTGAGGTCTCACCAGTGCTTTATAAAGCCTCAAAATTACATCTTTGCATCTATATTCTAGTTCTTTCAAAATGAATGCTAACATTGCATTTGCCTTCCTCACTACTGGCTCAACCTGCAAACTAACCTTTAAGGAATCCTGTACGAGGACTCCCAAGTCCCGTTCCACCTCAGAGTTTTTAATTTTCTCTCCATTTAGAAAACAGTCTACACTTTAATTTCTTCCAAAGTACATAACCATACACTCCACAACACTGTGTTCCACCTGCCACTTCTTTGCCCATTCTCATCATCTGTCTAAATCCTTCTGTAGCTTTTCCTACTTCCTCAAAACTACCTGTCCCTTCACCTATCATCTGCAAACTTGGCCACAAAGCTCCAGTCATCCAAATCATTGAAATATAACATAAAAAGCAGTCCCTACACAGACCACTGTGGACACCACTAGTCACCAACAGCCTACCTTTATTCCCACTCTTTGCCTCCTGCCAATCAGCCACTGGTTTATCCATGCTAGAGTCTTTCCTGTAACACCATAAGTTCTTTACTTGTTAAGCAGCCTCATGTGTTGGCACCTTGTCAAAGGCCTTCTGAAAATCCAAATGCACAACATTGAGCAACTCTCCTTGGTCTATTCTGCTTGTTATTTCATCAAAGAATTCTAAGAAATTTGCTAGGCAAGATTTTCCCTTGATGAAACCATCCTGACTTTGGCCTATTTTATCATGTGTTTCCAAGTACACCAAAACCACATCCTAAACCATCAACTCCCAACATCTTCCCAAACACTGATGTCAGGCTAACTGGCCTATAATTTTCTTTCTTCTACCTCTCTCCCTTCTTGGAGTGACATTTGCAATTTTCAATTCCTCCACAACCATGCTATAATTAATTGATTCTTGAAAGATCATTGCTAATTCTTCCACAGTCCCTTCAACCACCTCTTTCAGAACCCTATTGTGTATACTATCTGGTCCAGATGACATCTACCTTAAGACTTTTCAGTTTCTCAAGAACCTTCTCCCTAGTAATGGCAACTTCACACACTTCACGACCCCTGACATTCTCAAACCACTGACATGCTGCTAGTGTCTTCCTTAGTGAAGACTCATGCAAAATATTTATTCAGTTCATCTGAAATTTCCTTGTCCCCAATTACTACCTCTCTAGCATCGTTTTCCAGTAGTCCAATATCTACTCTCACCTCTCTTTTATACTTTATATATCTGAAGAAACTTTTGGTATCATCTTTAATATTATTGGCTAGCTCACCTTTGGATTTCATCTCTTCCTTCTTCATGACTTTTAAGTTGCTTCCGTTGGTTTTTAAAAGCTTCCCAATCCTCTAATTTCCCATTAATTTTTGGTCTATCATATACCCTCTCTTTGTCTTTTATGGTGACTTTGACTTCTCTTGTGAGCTATGGTTGTGTAATCCTGCTTTCAGAATATTTCTTCCACTTTGGGATGTATATCTCCTGCACCTTCCGAATTGCTCCCAGAAATTCCAGCCACAAATGCTCTGCCATCATCCTTGCCAGTATTTTGGCCTATCAATTTTGGCCAACTCCTCTTTCATGCCTCTGTAATTCTCTTTACTCCACTGTAATACAAACACATCTGACTTTAGCTTCTCCTTTTCAAATTTCAGGGTGAATTTGATCATATTATGATCACTCTGCTAAGGATTCCTTTACCTTAAGCTCTCTAATCAATTGCTGTTCATTGCACAACATCCAATCCAGAATAAAGGATCCCTTAGTGGGCTCAACCATGAGCTGTTCTAAAAAGCTATCTCATAAACATTCTAGAAATTTCCCCTCTTGGGATCCAGCACCAACCTGATTTTCCCAATCTACCTGCATATTGAAATACCCCACTACTATGGTAGCATTTTCCTTTTGACATGCATTTTCTATCTCCCATTGTAATTTGTAATTTACTTCTGTTTGAGGGTCTTTATATAACTCCCATCAGGGTCTTTTTACCACTGAAGTTCCTTCGCTCTAACCACAATGATTCAATACCTTCTGATCTATGTTACCTCTTTCTAATGATTTGATTTCATTTTTTATCAACAAGCACACAACCCATTCTGCCTATCTGTCAGTTCTTTCAATTCTTTGTGTATCTCTGGATGTTAAGCTCTCAGCTATAATCATCTTCCAGCAACGATTCAGTGATGCCCATAATGTCTTACATGCCAATCTGTAACTGAGCTACAAGTTCCTCTACCTTATTCCATATACTGCGCACATTCAAATATAACACCTTCAAATATATTACATTGCAACTTAACCTGTTGATTACAATTTTGCCATATCATCAGCCTCTCATTGCTAGCAGTCCCACTGTACACTGCCTCTGTATGTAAACCAACTACCTCATCTTCAGCACTATTACTCCAGTTCCCATCCCCTGCCAAATTAGCTTAAGCCCTTCTGAACAACACTAGCAAACCTGCTCACAAGGGTATTTGTCCCCCTTGGGTTCAGGTGGAATCCATCCCTTTTGTACAGTTTGTACCTTCCCCAGAAGAGATCCTAATGATCCATAAATCTGTACCCCTGCCTCCTACACCAGTTCCTCAGCCATGCATTCATCTGCCCAATCATCCTATTCTTACTCTCACTGGCATGTAGCAAGGGTAGCAGTCCAGAAATTAGTACCTTGAAGGTCCTGTTATTCAGCTTTCCACCGAGATCCCTAAAACCTCTCTTCAGGACCACCTCACCTCTCCTACCTAACAAGATTGACTTTTGACAAGGTTCTGAATGGTAGACTAGAAAGTTTGTTCACATGCAATCCAGGGCAAGCTAGCCAGTTGGAGTGAAAATGAGCTTGGTGGAAGGAGCATGAGGGAGGGTTATTATTCAGAGTGGCAGTCTGAGACCAACCATACAGGTGCTGGGTTCACTCTAAAATGTCATCTACATTAACAATTGTTATTCAGTCTGGATGCTTGAGACCAGTCATACAGAGATTGGTGTTGGATCCACTCTTGACTAATCTATATTAATAATTTGGATGATGATGTTCTTAACATGGTTAAAAAGTTTGCAGATGACAGGACAGGTAGGCAGGGTGGTGAAGGAGGCATATAAGATGCTAGCCTCTATTAACACACAAAATGCTGGAGGAACTCAGCACATCAAGGCAGCATCTATGGAGGAGAATAAACAGTTGATGTTTTAAGCTGAATCCCTTCTTAATGAGTAGTCTCCCTCCCTCCCTAGATGCTCCTTGACCTACTGAATTCCTCCAGCATTTAGTGTGTGTATTGCTCAAGATTTCCAGCACCTGCAGATCTTGTGTTTCACCATGTCATGTTGCAACTGTGTAAACTGTGCAAGTAATTAATGAGAAATTATTGGATTATTATGCACAGTTCTGGTCTCCTAGCTATAGCAACAACAGAGACAATAACTGGAGTATTGCACACAGTTCTGGTCTCCAGGCTATAGGAAGAATGTCATTAAGCTAGAAGAAGAGCAGAAAAGATCCATAATGATGCTGCTTGTACTGGAGAACTTGAATTACAAGAAGAAACTAAATAGGCTGGGATGTTTTAGGAGGCTGGACTTCAACATTGATAAGAATCCTGCCATTAACCCAGTACTTTGTCTTTAAATCTGACCTTCCAAAGTGTGTCACTTCACACTTTCCTGGATTGAATCCCATCTACCAATTCACAGCCCAATTTTGCATTTCATCAATATCCTGCTGTAACCTACAACAATCTTCTACACAATTCCTTAATACACTTGGTAAAACACCCTTCTACTTTCTCATCCAAGTCATTTATAAAAAGCGTGAAGAGCCGGGGGTCCCAGAACAGATCCCTGTGGAATACCACTGGTCACCAATCTCCAGGCAGAATACACTCCATCCACAACTACCCTTTGCTTCCTATAGGCAAGACAGTTCTGTATCCAGGTTCCCAAGATCTCTTGCCTCCTGACTTTCTGAATGAGCCTACCAAAGGAAACCTTATCAAGCACCTTCCTAAAATCCATATACACCACATCCATTGATCTATCTTTTTCAATGAGCTTTGTCACATTCTCAAAGAATTCAATCAGACCCAGATGCTCATAAATCTTGCTTCTAAACCCTCTCCAATAATTTGCCCACCACTGATGTAAGACACACTGGTCTATAATTCCCAGGATTATACCAGCTCCCTTTCTTCAACAACATTATAACATTCTCCAATCCTCTGGCACTATTCCTGTGGCAAGTGAGGATTCAAAGATCATCACCTAAGGTGTAGTATTCTCTTCCCTTGCTTCCTGTAGCAACCCGAGGTATATCCCTGCCAACACAGATGCCTTGTGCAGGAAGGCACAGAGTCGAATGTACTTCCTAAGAAGGTTGGCATCATTCAATGTCTGCAGTGAGATGCTGAAAATGTTCTATAGGTCAGTTGTGGAGAGCGCCCTCTTCTTTGTGGTGGCGTGTTGGGGAGGAAGCATTAAGAAGAGGGACGCCTCACGTCTTAATAAGCTGGTAAGGAAGGCGGGCTCTGTCGTGGGCAAAGTACTGGAGAGTTTAACATCGGTAGCTGAGCGAAGGGCGCTGAGTAGGTTACGGTCAATTATGGATAACTCTGAACATCCTCTACATAGCACCATCCAGAGACAGAGAAGCAGTTTCAGTGACAGGTTACTATCGATGCAATGCTCCTCAGACAGGATGAAGAGGTCAATACTCCCCAATGCCATTAGGCTTTACAATTCTACCTCCAGGACTTAAGAACTTTTTTTTAAAAGCTATTAACGCTTTTTGAGACGGTGTTTTAGATGCATATCATATTTTTTTATGCATATCTATCTATCTATCTATCCCATCTAGCACCGGTAATGTATCCTAATGATTTTCAAAAGCTCAAGTACATCCTCTTTCTTAACCTTGATTACGTTCCCAAAAATTAGCCTGTTCTATATTGACGTCATATTTATCAATGCATAAATGACACTTAGACAAGTACATGGATAGGAAAGGTTTAGAGCTTCATGGCCAAATGCAGGCAAATGGGACTAGTATGGATGGATATCTTGATTGGCTATGGATGAATTGGACTGTGAGGTCTGTTTCAATGCTATGACCCAACTTAAAACTATTCCACCAAATAGTTGATCACCTAATGCAGGATCTTATTACAAACATTGACTATCCCCTCACCTCCACCGATGCTTCTTTACCCACTGAGTTCTTGCAGCAGTTTATCTCTCTCACTACCAATCACCTAACATAACTTTCCAATTTCTCTTATTATGCAACTTTCAAACAAGCTTTGCCATGCAATACTTCTGCCCCCACCCAACCTCCTGCCTTTGTGATTGTGTAACAAACCCACCAATTTCAGGACATGCCCTCTTCTCACTGGTACCATCTGAGAGGAGATACTGCATCTATAAATGTCTGGACCCAGAAGAAATGAGATAAATGGATTGAACTAAGGCTCTGGAGTGAAGACGGATGAGAGGTGACTTGTTAGAAGTATGCACAATGATAACAAGCGACTTTTTCCCAGGGCGGAAATGGGTAATATGAGAGAACATAATTTAAGGTGTTTGGAGGAAAGTATAAGAGGGATGTCAGAGGCTTTTTTTTTAAAACACAGGCAGTAATGGATGTGTGGAACAAACTGCCAAGAGTATGGTAGAGGACATCAAAGACCTCTTAGATGAGCACATGGATGAAAGAAAAATGGAGGGATATGTGGGAAGGAAGAGTTAGATTGATCTTAGAGTAGGTTAAAAGGTTGGTACCTTTTAACATAGGCCTAAGGGTTTGTACTGTGCTGTCATGTTCTATGTTCTAGGAGGGGCACCAGACAGAGCTGACTGGCAGCTGAAGAGATGAGAAAGGGTGAGAAGAGAACCATTACAGGGAAGTGGAAAAAAAGAAAAGAGAGATTTTCAGCATCTGCAAAATTTCTTGTGTTTATTATTTGCTGCACCACTTCAAGGTATGTCAACCCCGTAAAAGATTAAATCTTCTCTTCGTTGGGAGTTCAGTGAGATCTCTGGAATCTCTGCTACCCTCCAACTCTTCAACCATGTGCTCACCCAGTCACCTATCACCTGCCAGCTTGTACTCCTTCCCTTGCCTCCACCTTCTTATTCCGGCTTCTGCCCCTTTCCCTTCCAGTCCTGATGAAAGGTTACAGCTCAAAACATCAACTCTCTATGCCTCTCATAGATGCTACCTCTACCTGACTTGCTGTGTTCCTCCAGCACTTTGTGTGCATTGCTCATCGTTACATTGTTGTTACTAAGATATAGAAGCATCTGCATTAACTTCTAATCCAGCAATTCCATCGGTATATTTTAATGATCAATCTTTAGCCTAGCACAAATCTCATTTAAATATGGTAAAATCCAGTGAAAAAAGCCCAAAAGACATTTAATAATAATGCTGATGAAACGTCTCCTGTGATGAAAAACCATTTCCTCGTACAAGTGTAACAATGATATTCCATGCCTTATGTAATGCCCTGGTTAAGATTTCTACTGCTATGCTGTGAGGTATTTTTATTTTACTAGTTTTCTGCAAAAGCAGTGTGTTATGTCCTGTTAGTAAGAGTGTTTTGGCTTTGACTAAAGATAAGAAGCCATATTATCCAACTTAAGAATGTTGTGTCAGCCTATCAAGATTGTCTTGGTATTTAGCTTTCTGCTCAGTGGGATGGCATGGAACATTCAAGACGGCTAGGCGGGATGAGATTTCTGAAGGACAGTAGTCTAGCTTGGGGTCTTTTGGCAGGAACTATGGAATGGAGCACAAGGGAAGACGCAGAATGCCACTCTAAGGAGAGACACTGTTGTAAGAAGTGCTTTGTGCAGACAAGTGGTTCTAAGGAAGAAGTGGTAATACACCTGAGTTAACCAGTTTGTTTGAGATGGTCTTCAAGGGAAGTTCAAACTGTGATGGTGTCTTTCATGCAGAATGTGGGTTCAGTGCGTGAGTAAAGCGCTACACGCAACTACTCCAGAAATTAGCTCCAATGTTTACGTTCATGTTTAGACTGGTTTAATTGTAATGGCCCCTTTTGTTTACTTTTCTTTCCCTGTTAACTGTTGGATAAAGTTGAAAAATTGGTAAATATACTCTCCTTAGAACTCTATGCTGGTGTGCGATCTGCCATTTCTTAGCAAATGATAACTTTACACAGGGCAGTATTTACACAGCATTCGCTTCAATCGATGTACCTTAATCAAAACATCCCAACTTTCCTGTTTGGTTGAACCCCAAATCATACCAACCCTAGATGTATATAGCTAATGAAAGGTGTCCTTCTCAACACTGAGTCATGGCTGTTTGCAGTTAGTTACTGAGCTAACCTTGTATATGCATCCAGTGAGCGGGTTATACTTATGTATTCCTATATTTGATAACATTTCCAAACATATTGGAAACAGAGCAATAATGCATTATATTTAACAATCTAAGAAATAAATTTAAATCGGTGTCTCAAATACCCTACCTTTGGATCTGGGAGACAGGGTCCAAAAGCTTCTAGTAAGAGGTTTTCATCTTTGACTGCCTTCTCAAAGTCTGCATACGAAACTTTGTTATCATGATCATAGTCCTAGTAATAAAAGGAGACATTTTACAATAAATTGTCATTACATGGTCTTACATAGAACAACTGGATAATACTGTAAATTCCCACTTTGTTCATCTCAGCTTTATAATCAGTCTAGATTATTCACCCTCTTTTAACAAAATACTTTAGGCAGTTAGATGTAGTTCAGGTTGATAGGTTCTTCATTAGTCAGGGTGTCAAAGGTTACAGGGGGAAGGCAGGAGAATGGGGCTGAGGGGATAATAGATCAGCCATGATAGAATGAAGATGCAGACTCGATGGGCCAAATGGTCTAATTTTGCTCCTCTGTCTTATGACACAAATTTGTGATGTACAAAGAGCATATGTGCAGTTGCTACTGGAAATAGAAAGTTAACTGGAGTAGTGAAGAGAAAATGTTTTAAGGAGAAGATTGAGAAAGAAGAGTTTAAGACAGAATTCCTGAATAAGGTACACGATAACTCTGTGCATGTAAAGCAAAATAATGGGAACCCCTTTAACAACTGTAGACTCCTCCACCAGGGCAAACATCCCTGTAGTCATTCTGTTCAAGCCCTGTAAGAATTCTGTACATTTCATTCTTCTAAACACAGCAAGAAATCAGGCCTGGTGAACTAGATGTTCCCTTGTATGACAAATCATCCATCCTAAATAGTGCCCAATCTTAGATAGATAGATAGATAGATAGATACTTTATTCATCCCCATGGGGAAATTCAACTTTTTTCCAATGTCCCATACACTTGCTGTAGCAAAACTAATTACATACAATACTTAACTCAGTAAAAAAAATATGATATGCATCTAAATCACCGTCTCAAAAAGCATTAATAGCTTTTAAAAAGTTCTTAAGTCCTGGAGGTAGAATTGTAAAGCCTAATGGCATTGGGGAGTATTGACCTCTTCATCCTGTCTGAGGAGCATTGCATTGATAGTAACCTGTCACTGAAACTGCTTCTCTGTCTCTGGATGGTGCTATGTAGAGGATGTTCAGAGTTATCCATAATTGACCGTAGCCTACTCAGCGCCCTTCGCTCAGCTACCGATGTTAAACTCTCCAGTCCTTTGCCCACGACAGAGCCCGCCTTCCTTACCAGCTTATTAAGACGTGAGGCGTCCCTCTTCTTAATGCTTCCTCCCCAACACGCCACCACAAAGAAGAGGGCGCTCTCCACAACTGACCTATAGAACATCTTCAGCATCTCACTGCAGACATTGAATGACGCCAACCTTCTTAGGAAGTACATTCGACTCTGTGCCTTCCTGCACAAGGCATCTGTGTTGGCAGTCCAGTCAAGCTTCTCATCTAACTGTACTCCCAGATACTTGTAGGTCTTAACCTGCTCCACACGTTCTCCATTAATGATCACTGGCTCCATATGAGGCCTAGACCTCCTAAAGTCCACCACCATCTCCTTGGTCTTGGTGATATTGCAATTGATATTGATATCTTTGCTGCACTTCATCTATGAAATATAAACCACACTGCCAAGAAGATCACCACGGTCTCTCTCCTGCTCATTTATGATATTTACCAAAACCACTATAGAAGAAGGACTTGTTGAAGATCCCTACCACCTATCCTACAATCTCTTTTACCCACTATATCAGGAAGGAGATGCAGGAGCATCAGGACTAGGACTGCCAGACTGGGTAAGAGCTCCTTCCCTCAGGCTGTAAGACTAATGAATACCCTGCCACCATCGAGGTCTCATCAATAGGACAGCAAGCTGCTTACTGCATTAGACCATAAGACCAGAAGGTACAGGAGCAGATTTAGACCATTTGGCCCATTGTGCCAGCTCTGCCATTTCATCATGGCTTATCCATTTTTCCTCTCTGCCCCAATCTCCTGTCTTCACCCCATATCTCTTCATGTCCTGATCAATCAAGAATCTATCAATGTCTGCCTTAAATATACATAAACACTTGGCCTCCACAGCTACCTGTGGTAATGAATTCCAAGATTCACTACTCTCTGGTTAAAGAAATTCCTCTTCATCTCTGTTCTAAAAGGTCACCCCTCCATTCTGAGGCTGTGCCCTCTGGTCCTGGACTCTCCCACTATAGGAATCATCCTCCCTTCATCTACTCTATCAAGGCCTTTCATCGTTTGATAGGTTACAGTTAGGTCACCCCTCATTCTTCCGAATTCTAGTGAATATATGCCCAGAGGCAATAAAAGCACTTCATATGAAAAACCGCTCATCCTGGTAACATTTTCATGAACTTCTGTTGAATCCTCTCCAGTGTCACCACATCCTTTCTAAGATAAGGGGCCCAAACCTGCTCACAATACTCCAACTGAGGCCTCACGAGTGGTTTATAAAGCCTCAACATTATATCCTTGCTTTTATATTCTAGTCCTCTTGAAATGAATACAAGCAGTGCATTTGCCTTCCTCACCATAGACTCAACCTGCAAATTAACCTTTAGGGAATTCTGCACAATTACTCCCAAATCCCTTTGTGCCTCAGATTATTTTAATTTTCTCTCCATTTAGGAAATAGTTTATCCATTTATTTCTTCTACCAAAGTGTATGACCATATATGTCCCGACACTGTATTCCATTGCACTTTTTTGCCCATTCTCCTAAACTGCCTAAAGTCCTTCTGCAGACTCTTTACTTCTTCAAAACTATCTGCCCTTCCACCTATCCTTGTATTGTCTGCAAAAATAGCAATAAAGCTATTGATTATATCATCCAAGTCATTGACATATAACATTAAAAAGTGGTCCCAGCACTGACAACCAACCAGAAATGGCTCCATTTATTCCTATCTTTGCCTCCTGCCAATCAGCCACTGCTTTATCCATGCTAGAATCTTTCCTGTAACACCATCAGCTTATAACTTGTTAGGTAGCCTCATGTGTGGCACCTTATAAAAGGCCTTCTGAAAATCCAAGTGCACAATGTCCACATACTCTCCTTTGTCTATCGTGCTTGTTATTTCTTCAAAGAATTCAAACAGATTCATTAGCCAAGATTTTCTCTTGAGGGAACTATGCTAACTAAAGCCTATTTTATCATGTGACTCCAAGTACCCCAAAACCATATCCTTAGCAATTGACTCCAACATCTTCCCAACCACTGAGGTAAGACCAACTGGCCTATAATTTCCTTTCTTCTACTTCCTCCCTTCTTGAAGAGTAGAATGACATTTGCAATTTTCCCGTCCTCCAGAACGATTGCAGAATCTAATGATTTTTGAAAGATCATTACTAATGCCTCCTCAATCTCTTCAGCCACCTCTTTCAGAACCTTGGGGTGTACACCGTCTGGTCCAGGAGACTTATTTACCATCAGACATTTCTGCTTCCCAATAACCTCCTCCCTAGTAATGATAACTTTACACATTTCTGACCCCTGACACTCTTGAACTTCCACTATACTGCTTGTGTCTTCCACAGTGAAGACTGATACAAAATACTTAAATCAGTTTATCTACCATTTCCTTGTCCCCCATTACTGCCTTTCCAGCATCATTTTCCAGTGGTCCAATATCCGCTTGCACCTCTCTTTTACACTTTGTATATCTGATGAAACTTTTGATATTCTCTTTAATATTATTGGCCAACTTACTTTCAATCCCATTTTTTCCTTCTTAATGACATTTTTACTTGCCTTAAGTGGGTTTTTAAAAGCTTCCCAATCTTTGAACTTCCCCCTAATTTTTGCTCTATTATATGCCTTGTCTTTGGCTTTTACGTTGGCTTTGACTTCTCTTTAGTCATAGTTGTGTCATCTTCCCTTAGAATACTTCTTCCTCTTTGGGATGTTTATATATACCTGTGCATTCTTAATTGCTTCCAGAAATTCCAGCCATTACTGCTCTGCCGTCATCCCTGCCAGTGTTCTTTTTCAATCAATTTTGGCCAACTCCTCTTTCCAATCCCATAACTTCACACTAATTTTTGCTCTACTATGTATGCTCTCTTTGGCTTTTATGTTAGCATTGACTTGTCTTGTTAGCCATGGTTGTGTCATCTTTCCTTTAGATGTACATACTCTTTGGGATGTATATATCCTGTATCTTTCGAAATACTTTCAGAAATTCCAACCATTGTAACTCTGCTGTCAACCCTTGTAATCAATGGGATGAACTGTAATGTAACAGGCAGACAAAATTGAAAATGGTGAATACAGGACTGAAGGTGTTATATTTGAATGCATGCAGTATAAGGAATAAGGTAGATGAACTTGTAGCTCAGTTATAGATTGGCATTAATGACATTGTAGGCATCACTGAATCATGATTGAAAGAAGATTATAGCCGTGAGCTAACAATGCTAACATTGTATTCTTTTCCAATCAATTCTGGCCAGTTGCTCTCTCATGGCTCTGTAATTCCCTTTATTCCACTGTAATACAGACACATCTGACATTAGTTTCTCCTTCTCAAATTTCAGGGTGAATTTGATCATATTATAATCACTTGCCACTTAGGACTCTTTTATTTTAAGCTCTCTCATCAATTCCAGTTCATTGCACAACACTCAATCTAGAATAGCTGATCCCCTAGTGGACTCAATCATGAGCTGGTCTAAAAAGCCATCTCGTAGACATTCTAGAACTACTCCTACTGTCATCTCCTTCTAATGATTTGATTTATTCTTTTAACCAAAAGAGCCATGCCACACCCTCTGGCTACCTGTATGTCCTTTTCATACAACGTGTACCCTTGTACATTAAGATCCTAGCTATAATCTTTGTTCAGCCATGATTCAATGATGCCTACAACATCATAAATGCTCATCTGTGATTGTGCTACAAGTTCATCTACCTTATTCCGTATACAGCACACATTCAAATATAACATCTTCAGTCCTGTATACACCCTTTTCAATTTTGTCCACCTTTTTATATTGTAACTCATCTTGTTCACTGCAATTTTCCCCTATCATCAGCCTCTCCTTCCTGTTTGGGGGTCCATGTATAACTTCCATCAAGGTCTTTTTACCCTTGCAGTTCCTTAGCTCTACCCACAATGATTCAACACCTCTTTCTAATGATTTGATTCCATTTTTTTTTACCAACAGAGGCACACCTCCTCCTCTCCCTACCTGCCTGTTCTTTCAATAGCTTGTATATCTTTGGACATTAAGCTCATGGCTATAATCTTCTTTCAATCATGATTCAGTGATGCCTACAATGTCATTAATGCCAATCTATAACTGAGCTACAAGTTCATCTACCTTATTCCTTATACTGCATGCATTCAAATATAACACCTTCAGTCCTGTATTCACCATTTTCAATTTTGTCTGCCTGTTACATTACAGTTCATCCCATTGATTGCAATTTTGCCCTATCATTAGCCTCTCATTGCTAGCAATCTCACTATACACTGCCTCTGTCTGTAAACCAACTGAATCATTCTCAGCACTATCAATCCAGTTCCCACCCCCCACCAAGCTACCTTAAACCTTCCAGGACAACTGTAGCAAACCTGTTCACAATGATATTGGACCCTTCAGGTTCAGGTGTAACCCATCCCTTTTGTATAGGTCATACCTTCCCCAGAGGAGATCCCAATGATCCATAAATCGGAACCCCTGCCCCATGCACCAGTTCCTCAGCCATGCATTCACCTGCCCAATCATCCTATTCTTACTCTCACTGGCATGTGGCAAGGGCAGCAATCCAGAGATTATTACCCTGGAGTATTATTTACTGTTTACCGGTTCTGTGCATTACATTCATTTTCAATTCTACATTATTAATTTATTTATGGTAATATTTTGTTTTATGTGTTGTGTGTGATATATATTTTGTGCGTGCACATGGTCCAGAGTAGAGTTATTTCATTTGGTTGTGTATATTTACAATCAAATCACATCTCGATGCTTACATTCCATCTGCGTTGTTACCAATCTTTCACTTTGCTTATCTGTATCCCCTTGAAGCTGTTTACATCCTCCTCTGCACTCATCATCCAGCTTGGAAAGAGGACATTTGATGCCTTAGCCAAATACCTGGGAATAGGGTATTAAACTAAAGAGTGTGTGGGGGTTCAACGGTTTTGAAAAGTGTGGATAAAATAGAAGAGAAGGAGAATGCTTTATGAAATTCTCCAGAATAAAAGACAAATTGTTTAGAAAGTGTTAAAGAATTTAATTTCTATTAAAAGAGGGGCAAATTTGATAAGGGCAATGAAACATTTCCATTTTATAAATCTATGCTGACTGCTCAATGCTTCGATATTTTGTAATATTCCATTTAGTTAAATCATTGCTTTCAGGCTTTAATTCAGCTTTAAACAAAATAAATTGATTAACTTTATATTAATGCTCATCAATTTCTTGAAGATAAAAATATTTTCAACCCCAAACTTTGCCTGAGATTTTTCATTGTGCCTAAGTACTCAAGTTAACAGAACTTAGATTGAATTATTTTCCAAATAAAACATACATTTCAGATTTTAGCAAGATTTTCAAGATTATTTACTCTCATACATCAGCTCACAAGCGTGCAAGAGAATTAAATATTTGTTACGCCAGATCTGATGCAGCATTAAAAAAATCCACAATCAGTATAAAGAACACAATAAACTTAAATATATAAGCAATTCTGTAACACACAATTTACAAGTACCTGCTATATAATTGACTGACTGTATGTATAGAAAGTGATATTGAGGTGATGCGAAGTCAACTTAGAAATAAATTCCATTTTAATGGGTCTGTTGAAAGCTACTGTAAGTCCCAAGTGTCAGAATCATCTTGTTCTTTTCCATTTATTGGTTTCCATCATTAAGGACCCTCAGCATCTGGCACATGCCCTCATCTTGTTACGTTATTTCTTCAGCGGTTTGAATGGGCATGACTGCGCAAGTGCGTGGAGGTCAGCCAGTGAGAACAGCGGGAAGAGTTTAAAAAGAAGACAGCTTTACAGAGCGGGCGCGAGAGTAGAGGGAGACAGAGTAAGAAGGCTTTGACTCAACAGAGCTTCGGTGATAACGGGTCAAGGCAAGGTAGGTTATCTGTTTAGTATACAAACAGAAAATATGTGTGTGAGGCCGGTTTTCTGTACTTGGTGTCAGATGTAGGAGAGACTCCCAGCCTCCCGGACGGTCACAACTGCACCAGGTGCGTCGAGCTGCAGCTCCTTAGGGACCGCGTTAGGGAACTGGAGATGCAGCTCGATTACCTTCATCTGGTCAGGGAGAGTGAGCAGGTGATAGAGAGGAGCTATAGGCAGCTAGTCACTCCAGAGCCTTGGGGGACAGATAAGCAGGTAACAGTCAGGAGAGAGAAGGGCAAGAGTAAGGTACTAGAGAGTACCCCAGTGGCTGTCCCCCTTAACAATAAGTACTCCTGTTTGAGTACTGTTGGGGAGTAGGCCTGCCTGGGGGAAGCAACAGTGGCCGCACCTCTG
This sequence comes from Hemitrygon akajei, assembly GCF_048418815.1. Lineage (NCBI taxonomy): Eukaryota > Metazoa > Chordata > Chondrichthyes > Myliobatiformes > Dasyatidae > Hemitrygon > Hemitrygon akajei. The sequence continues at coordinate 70,898,650 of NC_133143.1, read as the reverse complement.
GCACAGAGTCTGGCCCTGTGGCTCAGAAGGATAGGGAAAGGAAGAGGATGGCAGCAGTGATAAGGGACTCCATAGTTAGGGGGTCAGACAGGTGATTCTGTGGACGCAGGAAAGAATCGCGAATGGTAGTTTGCCTCCCAGGTGCCAGGATCCAGGATGTTTCTGATCGCGTTCATGATATCTTGAAGTGGGAAGAAGAGCAGCCAGAATTCGTGGTACATATTGGTACCAACAACATAGGTAGGAAAAGGGAGGAGGTCCTGAAAACAGACTATAGGGAGTTAGGAAGGAAGTTAAGAAGTAGGACCTCAAAGGTATTAATCTCAGGGTTACTGCCTGTGCCACATGACAGTGAGTATAGGAATTGATTGAGGTGGAGAATAAATGCATGGCTGAGGGATTGGAGCAGGGGGCAGAGATTCAGATTTCTGGATCATTGGGACCTCTTCTGGGGTAAGTGTGACCTATACAAAAAAGACAGGTTGCACTTGAATCTGAGGGGGACCAATATCCTGGCGGGGAGGTTTGCAAAGGCTATTGGGGAGAGTTTTAACTAGAATTGCTGGGCTGTGGGAACCAAACTGAAGTGATGGAGGAAAGGAGGTTGGCTCACAAATAGAGAAAGCTTGGAGACAGTGCGAAAGGGAGGATAGGCAGGTGATAGAGAAGGAACACACTCAGACTGTTGGTTTGAGATGTGTATATTTTAATGCGAGGAGTATTTTGAATAAAGCGGTTGAGTTTAGAGCGTGGATCAGCACTTGGAGCTATGATGTTGTGGCCATTACAGAGAATTGGATGGTGCAGGGGCAAGAATGGATACTTCAAGTGCCAGGCTTTAGATGTTTCAGAAAGGACAGGGAATGAGGCAAAAGAGTTGGGGGCATGGCACTGTAGATCAGAGATAGTGTCACGGCTGCAGAAAAGGAGGAAGTCATGGAGGGGTTGTCTACAGAGTCTCTGTGAATGGAGGTTAGGAACAGGAAGGGGTCAATAACTTTACTGGGTGTTTTTTATAGGCCGCCCAATAGTAACAGGGACATCGAGGAGCAGATAGGGAGAGATCCTGGAAAGGTGTAATAACAACGGAGTTGTCGTGATGGGAGATTTTAATTTCCCAAATATCGATTGGCATCTCCCTAGAGTGAGGATTTAGATGGGGTGGAGTTTGTTAAGTGTGTTCAGGAAGGTTTCTTGACACATTATGTAGATAAGCCTACAAGAGGAGAGGCTGTACTTGATCTGGTATTGGGAAATGAACCTGGTCAAGTGTCAGGTCTCTCAGTGGGACAGCACTTTGGAGATTGTTGTCGTTAGGTTGCATCTGGAATTTCCAGTTGGTGAACGATTTCCCTCCATGCTGCTCTGTTCCAACACCTGTCCACAACATCCCTAGTCTTGTCCAGCTTGGTCCAACCCTTGATGTTATCCAGCCACGTTGTTCTTTGCCTTCCTCTTCCTTTCTTTCTCTCTACCTTTCCATATATCAAGTCTGACAAGACAACGTACAAATCCGACTTAAAGACGGACTCAGGAATGGAACTCATACATAACCCGGGGACTGCCTGTAGATCTTTTAGCTTCATGAACTGGGTCTTAGCCATACCTATTCTCCTTCTGATCTCAACTTCACATCTCCCATCATCTGTCAGACAACTGCCAAGATATTCAAACTTTCACACCTGTTCAATGTTTTGTCCATTCAATTGTAATGATACCATCATGAATGATTCTTTAGTGTTTGTTTTGCTTACCACCATCGACGCTGTTTTCTTAGGGTTGATTTTTAGTCCGTATTCAAGGTTTTTCTCGTTCACTTTATTCAGCATAATTTGCAGTTCACATTCGCTGTCAGTGAACAATGTGGTGTCGTCTACATACCTGATGTTATCCACCTTCCGGCCTCTGATTGGAATACCTGTCTCCTGATGGTCGCATTCCCAAAAAATCTATTCTCCGTAGATGTTGAACAAATCCGGCGAGTCAACACAGCCTTGCCTTTTACCTCGGTTAATACATGCCCATGGCGATAGGTCATTTTCTACCCTGACTGCCACTTTCTGTGTCCAATACAAGTTCCTTATTATTTGCACTTTCTCCCATCCCAGATTGTACTTGTTCAGCACCTCTATTACTTTCTTGTGTCTTACTTTATCAAAAGTCTTTTCATAGTCAATAAAGCATAAGTAGATGTTTCTCAACGCAAACATTCCTTCCCTTGTTCCTGAGCCTTTACAAAAATCAAACTGTGTTGCTCCAATTTCATCACTGATTGTACCTTTCATTCTGCTGAACACTATTTTCAACAGTAACTTGATGCAGTGAGACATTATGCGTATTGTCCTGTGTTCATTACATTTTATCATCTTTGGCTTTTTTGGTATGGCAATAAATACCGATTTGAGAAAGTCCTCCTGAAGATTTCCTGTCATATAGCTGTTGTTTAGTATCACTAAAAGGTTCATTTTTCCCTTTGGACCAAGTGATTTCAGAATTTCAGTGGAAATCTTATCTTCACCGGCCGCTTTTCTGACTTTTAGACTCCAAATCGCACTTTCCATCTCTGACATCAATATTTTAGATTGATTAGTCATTTGATTTAATTGTGGTAAATCCTCAATCCTGCTATCTTCAATAATTCCGTGATGTACTCAACCCATCTGTCCATGATCTCTTCTTTTTCATAGCATGGATTACCACTACCGTCTTCGATACACCCAGCTGATGGCACGGTCCTCTTTAATTTTGTCATATCCTTTACCTTTTGGTGAAGGCCTCTATAATCATGACTTTGTTCATACCGATCAATTTCTTTGCACTGTTCATTCATCCAATTCTCTTTCGCTTCCTTGCATTTTCTTTGAATCAAGCAGTGTAGGGCTTTGTATCGTTCATTATCCCAATGTTTTACCTTTCTTCTTTATTCAGTTAACTTTCTCAACTTATCGGTGAACCAAGGGTTATGTCTTTTGCTCTTATTCTGATAACCCAAAGTCTTTTCCGCAACTTCTGTCACTGTTGTTTTAAACTCTTCCCAGATGTTCTCCACTGCCATGTTGCGACCCTCGTCATCTAAGACTGAAAAATCTATTCTCCATTTCAACCAAATATTCGATCTTTTTTGCTTCTTTTTTGCATAATGAGTAAATCAAAGTCTATCATATTTGATTGTTTGCCCTTTCTCATCTTCTTCAAATGCATACTCATGTCCAATATCACAGGATTGTGATCTGTAGAACAGTCAGAACCAGGGTACGTTTTTACCTGCTTCACTCCATTCCTGTATCTATTAGGTACTAAAATATAGTCAATTTGGTTCTTTACTGAACCATCAAGACTGGTCCATATGTACAGTCTCCATTTTGGCAGACTGTACCAGGTGTTCACAATCATTAGTTTGCTAGCTTTTGCAGATTTAGCCAGTATTTATCCGCGGTCATTTCTTTCCCCAAGCCCGAAGGGTTCTACAGTCAAAATTTCTCTTGCACTGCCAATTTAGGCATTAAATCACAAAGAATCAAAATTACCTCGTTGTTTTAGTCTTTTTAATTAGCTTTTCAACTTCTCCGTAGATCATATTGTCATTAGAAACGGGGATGGTGCTGGAGGATTGGCGTATTGCTCATGTGGTTCCATTGTTTAAAAAGGGTTCTAAGAGTAAACCTAGCAATTATAGGCCTGTCAGTTTGACATCAGTGGTGGGTAAATTAATGGGAAGTATTCTTATAGAGATGGTATATATAATTATCTGGATAGACAGGGTCTGATTAGGAACTGTCAACGTGGATTTGTGCGTGGAAGGTCATGTTTGACATGTTTGAATTTTTTGAAGAGGTTATGAGGAAAGTTGACAAGGGTGAAGCAGTGGATGTTGTCTATATGGACTTCAGTAAGGCCTTTGACAAGGTTCCGCACAGAAGGTTAGTTAGGAAGGTTCAATCGTCAGGTATTAATATTGAAGTAGTAAAATGGATTCAACAGTGGCTGGATGGGAGATGCCAGAGAGTAGTGGTGGATAACTGTTTGTCAGGTTGGAGGCCAGTGACTAGTGGTGTGCCTCAGGGATCTGTACTGGGTCCAATGTAGTTTGTCATATACATTAATGATCTGGATGATGAGGTGGTAAATTGGATTAGTAAGTATGCAGATGATACTAAGGTAGGTGGCGTTGTGGATAATGAAGTAGGTTTTCAAAGCATGCAGAGATATTTAGGCCAGTTAGAAGAGTGGGCTGAACGATGGCAGATGGAGTTTAATGCTGATAAGTGTGAGGTGCTACATTTTGGTAGAACTAATCAAAATAGGACATACATGGTAAATGGTAGGGCAATGAAGAATGCAGTAGAACAGAGAGATCTAGGAATAATGGTGCATAGTTCCCTGAAGGTGGAATCTCATGTGGAAAGGGTGGTGAAGAAAGCTTTTGGTATGCTGGCCTTTATAAATCAGAGCATTGAGTATAGGAGTTGGGATGTAATGTTAAAATTGTACAAGGCATTGTTAAGGCCGAATTTGGAGTATTGTGTACAGTTCTGGTCAACGAATTATAGGAAAGATAGCAACAAAATAGAGAGAGTACAGAGAAGATTTACTAGAATGTTACCTGGGTTTCAGCACCTAAGTTACAGGGAAAGGTTGAACAAGTTAGGTCTTTATTCTTTGGAGCGTAGAAGGTTGAGGGGGGACTTGATAGAGGTATTTAAAATTATGAGGGGGATAGATAGAGTTGAAGTGGTTAAGCTTTTTCCATTGAGAGTAGGGGAGATTCAAACAAGAGGACGAGTTGAGAGTTGGGGGCAAAGTTTAAGGGTAACACGAGGGGGAATTTTACTCAGAGAGTGGTAGCTGTGTGGAACTAGCTTCCAGTAGAAGTGGTAGAGGCAGGTTCGGTATTGTCATTTAAAGTAAAATTGGAGAGGTATATGGACAGGAAAGGAATGGAGGGTTATGGGCTGAGAGCAGGCCAGTGGGACTAGATGAGAGTAAGCATTCGGCACGGACTAGAAGGGCCGAGATGGCCTGTTTCTGTGCTGTAATTGTTATATAGTTATATCAACTTTGTCATCGTCATAGTCCGTAGTTGACATATAGACCTGTATGACGTTAATGTCAAATGGTTTAGCCGAGGTTTTAATCATTATCACTCTTTCATTAATGTATACACTGCCTTTGATGGTTCTTGCTGCTTCCTTGTCTACCAAGATTCCAACTCCGTGTTTACATTCACTTCCTCCTGAATAGATCAGTTGGTATCTGTCATCCCTTTTGAGCCATCCCCTCTCTGTCCATCTCGTTTCACATAGTCCGAGTATGTTTATCTTCAGTCTTTGCATTTCCATAACCACATTTTCCAGTTTACCTCATATAAGAAGAGATCTAATATTCCACGTAGCTATCCTGACATGAGGTTTTGGCTTGATTACAACCCTGGTAACTTCATTCCTACCGTTGCCGGACGCGACTCTACTACTGTCATTCGTGGCTCCATTAACGTCATTGTTTTGATCCTTTATTGAGACTGAAATACTGGGAAATTATGTACTTGGCAGGTTACAGCAGTGGTTTGCCTTTGCCTTCTGCTGGGTGAGTTTAAAGAGATCACCACCTCTCTTCTTGGTAGATCATCTGCTTGCAAAGCAACCACTGTCTTCCAAGGTCGTAGCTCTTCCACCTTCCCCACCAGTCTCCTGCTGGATCCGCCATTGGCCATCTTGGCTTACTTCAGTGGTTTTGGAGATAGTGATCATAATTCTATCTCCTTTACCATAGCATTGGAGAGGGATAGGAACAGACAACTTAGGGAAACGTTTAATTGGCGTAAATATGAGGCTATCAGGCAGGAATTTGGAAGCATAAATTGGAAACAGCTGTTCTCAGGGAAACAACAACACACACAAAATGCTGGTGGAACACAGCAGGCCAGACAGCCTCTATAGGGAGAAGTGCTGTTGACGTTTTGGGCCGAGACCCTTCGTCAGGACTAACCAAAAGGAAAGATAGTAAGAGATTTACTATCTCAATAGACAATAGACAGTAGGTGCAGGAGTAGGCCATTCGGCCCTTCTAGCCAGCACCACCATTCACTGTGATCATGGCTGATCATCTCTTACTAGGTAAACCTCTTACTATCTTTCCTTTCAGTTAGTTCTGACAAAGGGTCTCAGCCCAAAACGTTGACAGCGCTTCTCCCTATAGATGCTGCCTGGCCTGCTGTGTTCCACCAGCAGTTTGTGTGTGTTGTTGTTTGAATTTCCAGCATCTGCAGATTTCCTCGTGTTTTCTCAGGGAAACGTATGGCAGAAATGTGGTAAATGTTCAGGGGATATATGCACGGGGTACTGCATAGATATGTTCGAATGAAACAGGGAAAGGATGGTAGGATACAGGAACCGTGATGTACAATGGCTGTTGTAAATCTAGTCATGAAGAAAAGAAGAGCTTACGAAAGGTTCAAAAAACTAGGTAATGATAGAGATCTAGAAGGTTATAAGGCTAGCAGGAAGAAGCTTAGGAATGAAATTAGGGGAGCCAGAAGAAGCCATGAGGAGGCCTTGGAAGACAGGATTAAGGAAAACCCCAAGGCATTCTACAAGTATGTGAAGAGCAAGAGGATAAGACATGAGAGAATAGGACCAATCAAGTGTGACAGTGGAAAAGTGTGTATGGAACCAGAGGAGATGGCAGAGGTACTTAATGAAAACTTTGCTTCAGTATTCACTACGGAAAAGGATCTTGGCAATTCTAGAGATGACTTGCAGCAGGCTGAAAAGCTTGAGCATATAGATATTAAGGAAGATGATGTGCTGGATCTTTTGGAAAGCATCAAGTTGGATAAGTCGCCGGGACCAGACAGGATGTACTCCAGGCTACTGCGGAGATTGCTGAGCTCTGGCGATGATCTTTGTATCATCAACGAGGACGGGAGAGGTTCCAGAGGTTTGGAGGGTTGTGGATGTTGTTCCTTTATTCAAGAAAGGGTGTAGGGATAGCTCAGGAAATTATAGACCAGTGAGTCTTACTTCAGTGGTAAGTAAGTTGATGAAGAAGATCCTGAGGCAGGATTTATGAACATTTGGAGAGACTCTTGGCAGTGTGGAAGATCAGAGGGATCTTGGGGTCCAAGTCCATAGGACACTCAACGGGGCTATGCAGGTTGACTCTGTGGTTAAGGCGGCACACGGTGCATTTGCCTTCATAAATCGTGGGATTGCATTTAAGAGCCAAGAGGTAATGTTACAGCTATATAGGACCCTGGTCAGACCCCACTTGGGATACTGTGCTCAGTTCTGGTTGCCTCACTACAGGAAGGATGTGGAAACCATAGAAAGGGTGCAGAGCAGATTTACAAGGATGTTGCCTGGATTGGAGAGCATGCCTTATGAGAATATGTTGAGTGAACTCGGCCTTTTCTCCTTGGAGCAACGGAGAATGGGAGGAGACCTGACAGAGGTGTACAAGATAATGAGAGGCATTGATCCTGTGGATAATCAGAGGCTTCTCCCAGGGCTGAAATGGCTAGCACAAGAGGGTATAGTTTTAAGGTGCTTGGAAGTAGGTACAGAGGAGATGTCCAGTAAGTTTTTTTACGCAGAGACTAGTAAGTGCATGGAATGGGCTGCTGGCAGCAATGGTGGAGGTGGAAATGATAGGGTCTTTTAAGAGACTCCTGGATGGATACATGGAGCTTAGAAAAATAGAGAACTATGGGTAAGCCTACGTAGTTCTAAGGTAAGGACATGTTTGGCACAGCTTTGTGGGCCGTAGGGCTGTATTGTGCTGTAGCTTTTCCATGTTTCTAACCACTGGGGAAGAGGTACAGAGCCTGAAGACCTACACCCTAAGTTCAAATTACATTTATTATCAAAGCATGTAACGTTATACATCCTTGAGATTTGTCTTTTTGCAGGCAGCCACAAAACAAAGAAACCCAAAAAAAATTTATAAAAGACTGTCAAACACCCAATGTGCAGATAAAAAGAAACAAATCAAGCAAACAGTGAAACAAGCAAATAGTGTTCTGAACTTAAATCCACAAAGAGAGTCTATCCACAGACTCTCAGTTCAGCACAGTGCGGAGCAGCGAGCTGAACCGGCTTGTCCCTCACCTTGGGCACTGACACCCTGACCTCTGCCATCCAACCCAGCACCTACTTAGTCGCCCAGACATTGGGTTCAGTCGCTTCAATGCTATCTGGGGACTGGACCCTGCCACTTCAATTCAGCCTTTACCCAACCTTTCTGATTCAGGCAGCATTTAAATCAATTGAACCTCGGGTCTTCCTCACTCACAGCATAGGGGCTGCTTCCTTGGCTCGGTTCTGCCACATTGAATTGCCTCAAAGTCCAAAGGGAAGTTACAGGCTATTGTGTGCAATGACCATTTACCAGAAGAACAGTGATTAGCAAAGAATTTAATTGTTTTGCTTGTTTCATTGAACACCATCCAGAAGTCGCTGAGATTTATCAGCAGCGTCTTAAACTGGAAGATTTAGTGTTTTATTAACAGCTGTCTTCTCCTCTGCATTCGGAACTCTGAAAAGGCAATCAATCCATAAACATGACTACAATTTTTTTTGCATTATTTATTTTTGTAATTTATAATTTTATGTCTTTGCACTGTACTGCTGCAAAACAACAAAGATCAGGTCACAGGTCAGTCTTAATAAATCTGATTCTCCAACACAACATATACTTGGACATAGCAAACAATGTAATATACCCAGTGTAATGCATATTATTATTTAGTTTTATAATACTAATCACTACACATCTTGTAAAGTTTTCTCCATAACAAGTTTTCATTGACATAATGAGTCAGGAGCATTAGGCAATGTGTACAAATGCTTAGAGTAGGGGTTCCCAACCTTTTATATACCCTGGACCAAAACCATTAAGCAAGGGGTCTGTGAGCCCCAGGTTAGGAAATACATTGATGTGATAAGGCAATAAATAAAAAGTATTCACACAACTGTCTTCCTTTTGCATTTAACAGTCTAGTCTTAAATTATATTTTATAAGCATTTGCTACACTTTCGATCAGATTTCGTGAGAAAAGTCAAAATGAGAGTGTAATTTTAAATGTTTTCCGGCATCTCAATGAGTCATCACTAGAGGCCATCATGTGTAGCTTTTGTGTAAAATTTGTTTTTGCGTTATGTATGTAAAAGGGACATCCATTATACTGACCTACAGCAGACCTGATTGGATGAGTATTGCTCCTTAGAAAAAAAGAACATTGTAATTTGGAATCGATTTTTCTTACCAGTTTTTTCAGTGCAATCTCCACTAAGTCTTTTACTCCTTCATCAGGATCTTCTTCTGTTGGTTGCTTGACCAGGCTAGTTTTGAGCATGTGAAACATCTCTTCTCGTGAAATGAACCCGTCTCCATTTAAATCAAAAACGTCAAAACAAACTGAACCAAAGTAAATAATAAATCTTTATTAAATGATATCCAAACATTTACATATACTTTATGCTAACCAATGAGCATCAATAACATATAACATCTTAACCATAGACAAAAATCCCGGATGTTCCCAAGAGAGTTATTAACAATGGCTAATTTTTTGGGGCAGCATGGTAATGTAGCCAGTAGTGTAATGTTGTACAGCACTAGTGATCCAGGTTCAATTCCCGCCGCTGTGTATAAGGAGTTTTTGTATGTTCTATGACTGGGTGGGTTTCTATCGAGTGTTCAGGTTTTATCCACATCCCAAAGATGTACAGATGTTTCAGTAGGTTAATTAGTCACTGAGTTGTAAGTAGGTGCCGTGGGCTCGTTAGGCCGGAAGGGGCCGTTACCATGATTAAAAAATTTTAAACGTCAAGAAGATTTCTATAGATCATGGGTTAAGGGTGAAAGGTGAAATGTTTAAGGGGGACATGAGGAGAAACTTCCTCACTCAGAAGGTCATGAGAGTGTGGAATGAGCTGCCAGCACAAGTGGTGCATGTGAGCTTCATTTCAACGTTTAAGAGAAGTTTAGATAGGCACATTGATAGTAGAGGTATAGAGGGCTATGGTCACAGTGCTGATCGATGGGAGGAGACAGTTTAAATGGTTCAGTACTGACCTAGATGGACCAAAGGCCCTGTTTCTGTGCTGTACTTTTCCATAAGGCTCTGAGAGACCAAGATTACGACCTATGGGAGAGTCAACGTGAAGGGAAGCTTTGATTTGCTACTAAAGAGAAATGTTCCTGTCCACCACTATTAGTGCTAGTGATTGAACCAACAGTTGTTCTGTATCCCAGAGTCAGCCCACTCCAGTGACTTGAGCACTGAAGTTAGATGAAAATGCAAGTGCTAAGGTTATGTTGATGGAATGTGATGCACCAACTCGGATAAGGACATTATGGCTTATGTGGCTTATGTGGATATGTTCTTTACTTGTAATTAGAAAATAGCATTTTTGTATGTAACAAAATGGAACTTGTATTGTACCAGAGTGCTTTTCTAGGTGTTCATGCAACATTATGCCGATGGACCTTGAATATATGACAAACTGCAGAAAATAAATGTGTTACTACAAGAATGCCAAGTACTCTGATTAAGCAGGCAAACAGATTTCATGCTAATCTTGAATGATGCTCAGTAGCTGACACTTGTTTATAAAGGAGTGATTATGCTGTCTGTTTTCTCGAAGCTGTCGCCAGCTCTTGTGCAGTGATGGCTTTCCCTTGCAGCAAATAAAATAAATATGATTATGATTGATTCATTCTGAGTTAATTGTTGTTTGTTATAAGACAGCGAAAAGGTAATTGACAGTTATGACCAAATTGTGTTTTTTTTTGGGGGGGGGAATACTGACATGAACATCTAGAAATTCATTCAATATGGGAGCAGGCTGAGGGAGGATTCAGAGAAAGACCATAAGGCATAGGAGCAGAATTAGGCCATTCAGCCCATCAAGTCTGCTCCACCTGATCATGACTGATCCCAGATCCTACTCAACCCCATTCACCCGCCTTCTCTCCATATCCTTTGATGCCTTGACCGAATATGAAAACCATCAACTTCCACCTTAAATATACCCACACACTTGGCCTCCACTGCAGTCTGTGGCAGAGCATTCCACGGATTCGCTACTCTCAGGCTAAAAAAAAAATCCTCTTGACCTCTGTTCTAAAAGGTCAACTTGAGACTGTGCCCTCTAGTTCTGGATACCACCATCGTAGGAAACATCGTCTTCACATCCACCCTATCTAGTCCTTTCAACATTCAGTAGGTTTCAATGAGATCCCCCCCCCCCCCCCACACACATTCTTCTAAGTTCCAGCAAGAACAGGCCCAAAACTGCCAAATGCTCCTTGTATATTAACCCCTTCATTCCTGGAAACAACCTCATGAACCTCCTCTGGACTCTCTCCAATGACAACACATCCTTTCTGAAAACTGAGGCCCAAAACTGTTGACAATACTCCAAGTGCGGCCTGACTAGTGTCTTATAAAGGCTTAGCATTATCTCTTTGCTCTTATACTTTATTCCCCTGGAAATAAATGCCAACATTGCATTTGCCTTCTTTACTACATGCTCAACCTGTAAATTAACCTTCTGGGAGTCTTTGCACGATGATTCCAAAATCCCTCGGCACCTCTGATGTTTGAATCTTCTCCCCATTTTGATAAACGTCTGCACTATTGTTCCTATTATCAAAATGCACTATCATACATTTCCTAACACTAACACTGTTTTCCATCTACCACTTTTTTGCCCATTCTTCCAATTTGTCTACATCCTGCTATAAATGCATTGCTTCCTCAACACTACCTACCCCTCCACCTATCTTCCTATCATCCTCAAACTTTGCTACAAAGCCATCAATTCCATTACCCAAATCATTGACAAACAATGTGAAAAGTAGTGGTCCCAGTACTGGCCCCTGTGGAACAACACCGGTCACTGGCAGCCAACTAGAAAAGGACCCCTTTATTCCCACTCACAGTCTCTTGCCTATCAGCCATTCCTCTATCCATGCCTGTATCTTTCAAGTAATGTCATAGGAATTTATCTTGTTAAATAGCCTCATGTGTGGCACCTTATCAAATGCCTTCCGAAAATGTAAGTAAATCCATCCAAGGGGTCAGTGTGGACATGGTGGAGGATTACAAATACCTGGGGATACAAATTGACAATAAACTGGACTGGTCAAAGAACACTGAGGCTGTCTACAAGAAGTGTCAGAGCCATCTCTATTTCCTGAGGAGACTGAGGTCCTTTAACATCTGCCGGACGATGCTGAGGATGTTCTATGAGGCTCTGGTGGCCAGTGCTATCATGTTTGCTGTTGTGTGCTGGGGCAGCAAGGCTGAGGGTAGCAGACACCAACAGAATCAACAAACTCATTCGTAAGGCCAGTGCTGTTGTGGGTGTGGAACTGGACTCTCTGACGGTGGTGTCTGAAAAGAGGATGCTGTCCAAGTTGCAAGCCATCTTGGACAATGACTCCCATCCACTCCATAATGTACTGGTTAAGCACAGGAGTACATTCAGCCAGAGACTCATTTCACCAAGATGTAACACTGAGCGTCACAGGAAGTCATTCTTACCTGTGGCCATCAAACCTTACAACTCCTCCCTCGGAGTGTCAGACACCCTGAGCCAATAGGCTGGTCCTGGACTTATTTCCACTTGGCATGATTAACTTATTATTATCATTTAATTATTTATGTTTTTATATTGCTATATTTCTTCACTATTCTTGGTTGATGCGGCTGTAATGAAACCCAATTTCCCTCAGGATCAATAAGGTATGTCTGTCTGTCTGACATCCACCCTGTTTGTCACTTCCTCAAAGACCTCTAATAGGTTTGTCAGGCAAGATTTCCCTTGGCAGAAACTATATTGACTTCGACTTATTTTATCATCAGTCTCCAAGTGCCCTGAAACCTTATCTTTAATAACAGACTCCAACACTTCCCCAATCATTGAGATTAGGCTAACTGGCCTATAATTTCCTTTATTTTGCCTTCTCCTTCTTAAAAGAATGGAGTGACATTTGCATCTTCCAGTCCTCCTGGACCATGCCAAAATCAAGTGATTCTTGAAAGATCATGACCAATGTATCTGTTATCTCTTCAGCAACCTCTCTCAGGAGTCTGGGATGTAGTCCATCTGATCCAGGTGACTTATCCACCTTAAGACCTTTCAGCTTGCCTCACACTTTTTCCTTTGTAATAGCAATGGCACACACTCCTGCTCCCTGACACTCATGGACCTCTGGCATACTGCTAGTGCCTTCCACAGTGAAGACTGATGCAAAGTACCCTGAAGTTCATTTGCGATTTCTTTGTCCCCCATTACTATCTCACCAGTATCATTTTCCAGTGGTCCAATATCAACTCTCACCTCTCTTTCACTCTTTATATAACTGAAAAAATTTTCAGTATCCTGCTTTATATTATTGGCTAGTTTCCCCACATATTTCATTTTTTCCCTTCTTATAGCTTTTTAGCTGCCTTTTGTTGGATTTTAAAATTTACCAAATCATCCAACTTCCCACTCACTTTTGCTAACATATGCCCTTTCCTTGGCTTTTATGCAATCCTTAACTTCCTTTGTCAGCAACTGTTGGCTACTCCTGCCATTTGAGAACAACTTCTGTGGGACTTATCTATCCTGCACCTTGTGAACTATTTCCAAAAACTTCAGCCATCTGTGTTTGGTTGTCATCCCCATCAGTATCCTCTGCCAATCCACCTGGGCAAGCTTCTCTCTCATGCCTCTACAATTCCCTTTATTCCATGGCGATACTGATACATGTAAGTTATGCTTCTCCCTCTCAAATTGCAGTTTGATTTCAATCATATTATGATCACTGCCTCCTAAGGGTTCCTTTACATTAAGCTCCCTAATGAGATCTGGGTTATTACACAACGCCCAGTCTAAGATTGCCTTTCCCCAAGTAGGCTCAAGCACAAGCTGCTCTAAAAAGCCATCCCATAGGCATTCAATATTCTCTCTCTTGCAATCCAACACCAACCTGCTTTTCCCAAACCCTTGCATATTGAAGTCCTCTATTACAATTGTGTTATTCCTCTTATTACATGTCTCTTCCAACTCCCTTTGCAAAGTCAACCCCACATCTAGGCTACTATTTGGATGCCTTTATATGATTCCCATAATAGTTTTTTACCCTCCACCCACAAAGATTTGATATTCTCTGACGCTATGTCACTTCTTCCTAAAGATGTAATTCCATCTCTTACCAACAGAGTCACACCATCGCCCATGCCTTCCTGCCTATCCTTTCAATACAAAGTATATCCTTTGATGTTAAGCTCCCAACTATGGCCTTCTTTCAGCCACAACTCAGTGATGCCCTCTCTAATTGTGCCACAAGTTCATCCACCTCATTCCAAATGTAACGCACATTTAAACACAGCACCTTCAGTCCTGCATTCTTCACCCTTTTGAATTTTGCCTCTGTGGTACAATTAACTCTTTTCTCTGTCTGCATTTGTACCCATCATTCACTGTCCACCCTCACATTCATGTTACCCCCATCATCTACTTGTAAGCCTACTGGCTCATCCTCAGCTATATCATCCCTCTGCCATATTAGTTTAAACCGCTCCCAACAGCTCTAGTAAATCTGCCCGTAAGAATATTGATCCCACTCGGATTCAAGTGTAATCCGTCCCCTTTTGTACAAGTCACACCTGCCCCAGAAGAGGTTCCAATGCTCCAGCAGTCTGAAACCCTGCCCTCTGCTCCAATTCTTCAGCCATGTATTTATTTGCCACCTCATTCTATTCCTATCCTCACCGTCACTTGGTGCAGGCAGCAATCCTGATATTATCATCCTTGCGGTCCTGCTTCTCAGCTTCCTTCCTAACTCCCTGTATTCTTTTCTCAGGACCTCCTCCCTTTTTCTACCTATGTTATTGGTACCAATATGTACCACAACTTCTGGTTGCTCACTGTCCCTTTTCAGGACATTCTGGACACGTTCAGAAACATCACGGATCCCGGCACCTGGGAGGCAAAAGCCACAGAACGATTTCAAAACAGGTGTAATGCTTAACCAACAATCAAGGTACGTAGGAAATGACCAGATGAGAGCCAGGACACAGGCATCAGATGTTTTGATAGAAGGCTGCCAGGAGTACAGTGCAACAATTAAGTATAAACTGACTCAAAAACTGATTCAGAATTGGAGGTGAATAAGACAAGAGGCATAGATATAATGGACAGCCAGAGACTTCCAAAGGTGGAAATGGCTAATATGAAGGGGTATAATTTTATGGTGATTTTACTGTGCTGTAATGTTCTATGTTCTAACTTCTGCACCGGACAAGATGAGCTAGGGGCAGAGTTAATGCATTTCGAATGTACAGCAATGATGTAGTATCTGGTACTGAGGCGATCTCTTGAGAGCAAGCAGACTGGTTCAACTTCAGAGCTACCAGGGAAAATAATAGTGACAATCAATAAATAGATAGATAGATAGATAGATAAATAAATAAATAAATAGTCCTACATTTTATCTTTTCATCCAAAGTCCCTCGGAGAAATATTGACAGTCCTTCGATCCACTCTTTCATGTTGACATAGCTATCGTTGTCTTTGTCAAATGCACGAAAAACTGAAAAAAAATCCAAAATTATAGAAAGTATTTAAGGCTTAATTACTTAGCATTTAGTTCTGCTACAACAAGTGTATGGGACATTGGAAAAAAGTTGAATTTCCCCATGGGGATGAATAAAGTATCTATCTATCTATCTATCTATCTAAAGTCACAGATGGGAGCTATTCATTTTGTGTTCATATCAATAGAGTCACACTTTTCACTCTTTTTCCTGTAGCCCAACAATTTATCCAATTTATCATCTTTCTTATACCCATCTACTCTCCTTTGATTCTTTTGGCATTTGCCTACATGAAGGGGTAATTTAATCAGTCATTAGAATTACTGGATACACATTAAAGACATGTGATAAATATTTGGATGCACCAACTTAAGTCAAGTCAGATAGAGCTGATATTCAGCATGGATTTAAAGTTGGTAAAAATACATGGATTAAATCAACTCATAGGAACTACCAATACCAAAATAATTTTATCAGCTACCAGTGGACAAGGTAAAAGGAAGCCCTTGCTCATGAAGAAAAGCCCAACATTTGCAATTATCACTAGAACTAAAAATCTTAGTGCATTCAACTGCCACAAAGCTGAGAGAGTAGATGAAGTACCAATGTTAGGAGTTCTAGGATATTTAGTATGTCACCAAAGACTTGAGCAAATTTCTACAAGTGTATCAGTTAGATGTACCTGACAAATTGCATCACTGTCTGTTACAGAGAGGCCACGGCCTAAGTTCGGAAAAAAGCTGCAGAGGGTTGCAAACTCGGCCACCTCCATCATGGGCACTGACCTCCGCAACAATGAGGACATCATCAAAAGGTGATGCCTCAAAAAGATGGCAACCATCACTCAGGACCCCGTCACCTAGAAAATGCCGTCTTCTCATTGCTTCCAGTACAGGAGGAGCCTGCCTCAAAAAAATGGCAACCATCACTCAGGACCCCGTCACCTAGAAAATGCCGTCTTCTCATTGCTTCCAGTACAGGAGGAGCCTGAAGACACTTCCCCTCTGCCATCAGATTCAGAATATAAAACAATATATCACAGGAACAGCCTCTTAGATCCACAATGTTGTGCTGAAACAAATAATTAAGTAATTAAATGGCCAACTAAACTAATCCCTTCTGCCTACACAACATCTATATCCTTCCGTTTTCCTCGCATTCATGTGCCTGTCTAAAGATCTTTTAAAAATCTGTAATGTATCTGCCGCTACCACCGCCCCAGGCAGCTCATTCCAGGCACCCACTACTTTCTGTAAAAAACTTGCCCTTCACATCTCCTTTGAAATTACCCCCCTCACCTTAAATGCATACCCTCTAGTACGACCGTTCAATCCTGGGAAAAAGATACTGTCTGTCTACTCTATCTATGCTTTTCATAATCTTATAAACCTATATCAGATCTCTTTTCAGCCTCCAGGACTCCAGAGAAAACAATCCAAATTTGTCAAACCACATGGCCTCTAATTCAGGGAACATCCTGGTAAACCTCTTGAGCAACCTCTCCAAAACCTCAAAATCTTTCCTTTAATGAGTCAACCAGAACTGCATGAATTATGTATGCAATACATTTCTCCACGGACAATGACCCATGGACACTTCCTCACTATTTGGCTCCCTGTTTGCAATCTTTATTTTTATATTTCAGGTGATAATAAACTTGATTCTTTGACTCACCAATATACAGAAATAATTTGAAGGTAACTTAATTTATGATTATGGTATAAACCTTGGACTTACAAACAATATTTGAAAAAAGGTCATTGACTGTTCTTCATCTTTGATATTTGTACATAACAACCCTATTGGCACTTCCAAGGAGCAACTGAGATCATATTAATATTTGGATATTGCATAAAATTGAACAAAATTATTTCAGCTGTTTGTTTTTCATTTTTTAAATTTTCTTCAACTTCAAATGAAATGAAAATAGAAGAAATAGATATTAAAGATTTTTTGGGAATATTATTATTCAAGAGTTACGTCATTGCAACAGATACCAGACAGAGTGAATGGACTGAAATTGGCATGTCTTGTGATGTATTAATGCAATCATAAATCAAGAACACATATCCTAATGAGGTAATGGCATTATTAAAAGTTTTGTAAGTTGCGAGTTTGTATATTGAGGAATAACTGTAAAATGGATCTGATATCTGGGCCTTACGTTTCAATGCACACAAAATGCTGGAGGAACTTAACAGGTCAGGCAGCATCTATGGAGAGGAATAAACAGATGACATTTGGGACTGAGATCCTAAATCACGTCTTGAAAGGAAGAAGGAAGATGCCACAATAAGAAGGTGGGGGAGGGGAAAGAGAGCATGGTAATAGGTAATGGGTGAAGCCAGATGTGTGGGAGAGAGAATGAAGTAAAGGCTGGAAGGTGATAGGTAGAAAAGGCAAAGGGCTGAAGGAGGAGTAATCTAACAGGAGATTTTTATTATGTATTTTTTATGTTGTCGATCAGCATAAAGATTAAGCAGCTTCCATTTGTACTGGCTTATGCCAGATACTCAGATGAAATGGAAGGGTACATTTATAATTCAGATAATCTTCCAAAGGGAGATTTACTAAGTGTGACATTTCTAAAAGATGATGATTAGCCTGGTGAATCCATCTGAGCAAACTGACAATTGATTATGTATGGAAGGACTTGCTATATCAGGGGTTCCCAACCTGGGGTCTACAGATCACTTGCTTAATGGTATTGGGACATGGCATAAAAAAAGGTTGGGAACCCCTGTGCTATACGAAGAATTATAGTTACAAACAGGATGGTCCAGACTTGACTATAAAGACATACATAGGTAGGAAATGAAAGTGCTTGGAAGTTGCCTTGACCAACAGAAAACTCTTGTAAACGATTTGTGTTGCAGTATGATTGCTCCTGGCAGGGCATCAAATTCTGGGATAGCAACTGGTTCCATCAGCTTGAAAAGAGCCTGTAAGAAGGATGTAACTTCCAAAATGCCCAGAGACTATTAAGAAACTCTTAGATAGGCAGAGGATGATAGAAAAAATGGAAGGCTACATGGGAGGGAAGCATTAAAATGGCCTTGGAGTAGTAGAATTACAATCACTCAGGTTAAGTATGATATTCTCTTAAGGGGTTGTCTATTGGTCGGTCCTCAGTTAAATGTAGAGGCAAATCTGGGATCCACATAATTGGGAAGCTAGGGTGAATTCCCTTAACGGAGATCGCTTGAACATGACTTTGTTTAATGTGGAGAGGCAGATGCATGGGCACAATCCACACGGACCTTGACAGATTGGGGTCAGGGTCTGGTGGCATGGAATGCAAGGTGACTGGGGACCTTTCATTGCTACAGACTTCCTCTGCTTTCACCTTCAACTCAGCACATCGTGAGCTGAGGCATCTGGACTGTGCTGCACTGTTTCATGTAGCAAGCACCAATCCTCCCTGTTGATTATGTATATCTTGGACCGGACCTGGGTAGTGGAGTGGAGATACATCTCTACCAAAGAAGGTTTAAGGCACTCCTTCCCTCCGCTAATCTGCAGGTGACCCTTGGGCAAGGTGTAGCACCTGCTAAGCCCCCTGATCAGGGTCACATGAAGCCATGGAACCAGGTGGTAGACGGTCGTATGAGCAGCTGGTGCACATCACAAGTCCTGGTTATGCGACTAATAACACGAGGCAGAGTCTCTGACGAGTATTGATAATGGTGGGCATCACCCATCTTGCAAAGACACTGCCCAGAGGAAGGCAATGGCAAACCACTTCTGTAGAAAAACTTGCCAAGAACAATCATGGCCATGGGACAATGATTGCCTACATCATACAATACAGCACATAATGATGATGAGGAAAGGATTATTTAGCAGGGGTGTCAAACTCATTTTAGGTCACGGGCCAGATTGAGCAAAATGCAGCTTCATGCGGGCCGGATCAGTCGGACGCGTGCGAACGCAGCTTTCGTTGCCTCCATTTTTTCAGCTTGCTCTCATGTGTCTCAGTCTCTGCTATAACTACAGTGTTTCACTTTACAAATTCTGTTTCTTATGAAGAAGACTGCCGAGCAAGACTGCCGAATAAACACTAAAAACCCTGAAAACCTGGTACCTGAATAAACTCAGCATTAGCCATATCATACGCCATAGGTGCTTCGATTACTGGGGCCAGCTTTAATAGTAATTAGATATTATCTCGCGGGCCAAAGATAATTCCACTGCGGGCCGGATTTGGCCCGCAGGCCTTGAGTTTGACATATATGATTTAGTGAGACAAGACACTAAGCATCTACATCCATCATCTCTTGCTGATAATAGACTGCAAATTGCTATTTTAAAAAAATATTAAGACGGCACATAACATCTTTACAGGGTACAACTTATTTTACTTGTTCCAAGTGTTTTGGTGATATTGGCAAGGCCACACTTGTGGCTTTCCTGATAACAGCAAGTTGCATCGAATGAACAATTAGTCAGCAAAGGCTGACTAATATGCAAGCAATTTCTTGAGTTCATAGTGGCTGAACCCACAGGTTGGCTTTTCATTCAATATACAGTAACTACAACACTCACCTCTGTCCATGATCATATCATCAGTCATTCCAAATGTGACATGCAGAACATTTCTAAATTTGTTTCGATCCAGTCCAACTGAAATATGTTGCTCAGGAAAAGTGTCAGCAAGAGTACTGAAGACTTCCATTAAACACAGCACTTCATGTCTGTTGACTGGAGCAAAGACATAAGAACATGCCTGTTAAACTAAAATACAAAAACATGCTGGCTCATTTATACAATGTTATTGACTTTTGGTAGAAAGATTCTTAAAATTAAGCATCTGAATACTGCAAAGAAGGAATTAAAGGGGAATTACTACCTTTTCAAATAATTTTTCTATTAAAAGTTTACTAAGAGTCCTGCAGCCACCAATTTACACAAATTATGCACTTATCCCATCCTTACTGTATGTACCCCATCAGCTTCCCCCAGAATCTACCACTCCCCATGTATCAGACGGAGGGATGGAATTTAATCCAGTGACGTGTGGGACTTTGGGAGAGCAAATATAAAGAGAGAGTACACTGTTAATTCAGATTAGTTTATTTATCATATATTCATCAAAACATATAGTGAAAAAGGCAACACTCCTAACAGCATTGATGTACAGAAGGTTAATGGAGTCCAAGTCCACTGCCCCCTTAAATATATGGCATACTTGCCTTTATTAGTCAAGGAATTGAGTCCAATAGTCAGGAAGCTTTATAAAACTCCAGTTGGGCTGCATCTGGAGTATTGCATTCAGTTCTGATCACCCCATTATAGGAAGGTTATGGAAGCTTTGGACAAAGTGCAGAACAGGTTTACCAAGATGATACTTGGATTAAAGGGCATGTGCACAAGACAGCGGACAGAAGTGTGTTGTTTACTTTGGAGAGGTAGAGGCTGAAGGGAGACGGAATGGATTACAAAAGACATAGATAGGGTAGGCAACTAGTATCCTTTTACCAAGGTCAAAAAGTTTAATGCTAGAGATCATTCATTTAAGGTGAGAAGGTTTAAATTTGTGGATGGTTTTTGGTGTTCCAATGATAGAAGGCATTAATGTTTAGGGCAGCTTAAGGAATGTCAGTTAAAGCAAGCAACTTTGTCCTAGATAATGTCAGGCTGTTTGAGAGGCTTTAGAGTTGCACTCAAGCAGACAAGCAATGCATTTCATCACATACCCAGTTTGGGGATACCCAAGCTCAGACCTGTTAATGAGGAACAAAGAACAGTACAGCACTGGACAGTACAACCGGCCAACAATGTTTCGAAAATCAGTGCCAATTTATTTTAAATGCTGAGCCTCTGGTGATGATCTTCGCATCATCAGTATGGATGCAAGAGGTTCCAGAGGGTTGCAGATGTTTTTCCTTTATTCAAGAAAGGGAGTAGAGATCGCCCAGGAAATTATAAACCAGTAAGTTGATGGAGAAGATCCTGAGAGGCAGGACTTATGTACATTTGGAGAGGTGTAATATGATTAGGAATAGTCAGCACGGCTTTGTCAAGGGCAGGTCGTGCCTTACGAGCCTAATTGAATTTTTTGAGGATGTGACTAAACACATTGATGAAGGAAGAGCAGTAGATGTAGTGTATATGGATTTCAGCAAGGCATTTGATAAGGTATCCCATGCAAGGCTTATTGAGAAAGTAAGGAGGCATGGGATCCAAGGGAACATTGCTTTGTGGATCCAGAACTGGCTTGCCCACAGAAGGCAAAGAGTGGTTGTAGACGGGTCATATTCTGCAAGGAGGTCAGTCAGCAGTGAAGTGCCTCAGGGATCTGTTCTGGGACCCTTACTCTTAGTGATTTTTATAAATGATCTGGATGAGGAAGTGGAGGGATGGCTTAGTAAGTTTGCTGATGACACAAAGGTTGGAGGTGTGGTGGATAGTGTGGAGGGCTGTCAAAGGTTACAGCAGGACATTGATAGGATGCAAAACTGGGCTGAGAAGTGGCAGATGGAGTTCAACCCAGATAAGTGTGAAGTGGTTCATTTTGATTGGTCAAATCTGATGGCACAATATAGTATTAACGGTAAGACTCTTAGCAGTGTGGAAGATCAGAGGGATCTTGGGGTCCGAGTCCATAGGACACTCAAAGCAGCTGTGCAGGTTGACACTGTGGTAAAACAGGTGTATGGCGTATTGTCCTTCATCAATCATGGAATTGAATTTAGGAGCCGAGAGGTAATGTTGCAGCTATATAGGACTCTGGTTACCACTTGGAGACCTGTTCTCAGTTCTGGTCGCCTCACTACGGGAAGGATGTGGAAGCCATAGAAAGGGTGCAGAGGAGATTTACAAGGATGTTACCTGGATTGTGCGGCATGCCTTATGAAAACAGGTTGAGTGAACTCGGCCTTTTCTCCTTGGAGCGAAGGAGGATGAGAGGTGACCTGATAGAGGTGTACAAGATGATGAGAGGTATTGATCATGTGGATAGTCAGAGGCTTTTTCCCAGGGCTGAAATGGTTGCTACAAGTGGACACAGGTTAAGGTGCTGGGGAGTAGGTACAGAGGAGATGTCAGGGGTAAGTTTTTTACTCAGAGAGTGGTGAGTGCATGGAATGGGCTGCCAGCAACAGTGGTGGAGGCAGATACGATAGGGTCTTTTAAGCGACTTTTGGATAGGTACATGGTGCTTGGTAAAATAGAAGGCTATAGGTAAGCCTAGTAATTTCTAAGGTGGGGACATGTTCGGCACAACTGTGTGGGCTGAAGGGCCTGTATTGTGCTGTAGGTTTCTATGTTACTACGTTTCCTCTGTTTATCATCCATATAGTCAGGCTTTTAAAGAAACACAGTACCTGGGAAGGTTTTGGCTTGTGCAAATGTGAACGTTGCAAGTGTAGAGGAACATCCTTGTTAGAATTATAGAAAGTCCAAGAGGTAGATAGAACAAAGAACAGTACATCACAGTATAGGCCCTTCAGCCCACAATGTTGTGCCAATCTTTTAATCTACTCTAAGATCAACTTAACCCTCTCCACCTACATAGTCCTCTGCCTGAGCAGTGCCACAACTACAACCTCTCACTCAATGTCAGCAAGACCAAGAGCTGATTATTGACTTCAGGAGGAGGAAACCAGAGGTCCATGAGCCTGTCCTCATTGGGGGATCAGAGGTAGAGAGGGTTACCAACTTTAAATTCCTCAGCGTTATCACTTCAAAGGACTTGTCCTAGGCCTAGCGCATAAGCGCAATTACAAAGGAAGTGCTGTAGCACCTCCACTTCCTTAAAAGTCTGTGAAGATATGACAGGACATCTATATTTTGACTAACTTTTACAGATGTGTCGTGGAGAGTATATTGACTTGCTGCATCACAGCCTGGTATGTAAATACCAATGCCCTTGTTTATAGAAGTCTCTAAAAAGTGGATACAGCCCAGTCAATCATGGGCAAAGCCCCTTCCCATCAGTGAGCACATCTACATGGTGCTTTGTCGCAGGAAAGCATCATCACCATCACACACTCCCACCCATCCGGTCATGTTCTCTTTTCACTGCTGCCATCAGGAAGGAGGTACAGGAGCTTCAGAACTCACACCACCATCATGAGGCTTCTGAACCAGAGGGATAACTTCACTCACCCATCACGGAACTGTTCCCACAACCTATGGGTTCACTTTCAAGAATTCTTCATTTCACATTCTCAATATTAATTGCTTATTTATTATTATTATTTTCCTTTTTTCATTTTGGATTTGCACAGCTTGTTGTCTTTTGCACATCAGTTGTTTGTATGTCTTCTGTGCTGTTTTTCATTAATTCTATTGTGTCTCTTTGTAGTTACTGTGAATACCCACAAGAAAACCATTCTCAGAGTTCTACATGGTGGCATTTATTTATTTATTTGGAGATACAGCACAGAACAGACCCTTCCGGCCCTTTGAGCAACATTATCCAGCAGCCCTTAATTTTAACCCTAACCTAAGGGACAATTTACAACGACCAACTAACCTAAAAACTGGTACGTTTTTGGACTATGGGAGAAAACCGGAGTACACAGAGGAAACCCATGTGGTTCACAAAGAGAACGTACAAACTCCTCGCATATGGTGCTGGAATCGAACTCCAATGCCCTGATATCCACTAACTGCTATGCTGCCACTCCACCCGAATGGGCTTTGATAATTAATTTACTTTGAATTTAAATGTCCCTAATGTACCTGTCTTTACAAACAAACCACTTTGTGTAAACAAAATTTACCTCAGACATCCCCAATCACCTTAAAATTATGCCCCCTCATATTAGCCATTTTCATGCTGGGAAAAAGTCTCTGACTGTCCATTCAATCTATGCCTCCTATCATCTTGTACATACACCTCTATTAAGTCACCTATCACCTTCAGTACTACAGTTGGGATGATCTCAAGATGTTTATAAAATGCCTCAGTCATTTCTTGTTATGCCAAGTGTCTGAAGTAGCTGTTGTGTCTACCGTGACGATGGAAGGGAAGATGAACATGTTTGCTTTCGCCTTGACCTTAGTGCTCCCATGCTGGATCCCATCACTGCTGATAGGACTTCCATGATCAGTTATGTAACCACCATCACTATAAGATATAGGAGCAGATTAGGCTATTTGGCACATCGAGTCTGCTCTGCCATTTCTTGGCTGATCTATTTTTCCTCTTAGTTCCAATCCCCTGCATTCCCCCATATCCCTTCATGCCCTGACTCAATCAAGAACCTATCATCCTCCACCTTAATATACATAAAGTCTTGGCTTCCACAATTGCCTGTGGCAATGAATTCTACAGATTCACCATTTTCTGGCTAATTCCTCCTCATCTACATTCTAAAAGGATGACCCACTATTTTGAGGCTGTGTCCTCTGGTCTTAGACACTCCCACTATCCTTTCCACATCCCACATCTACTCTATCAAGGTCTTTCACCATTCGATAGGTTTCATTTAGGTCACCCCTCATTCTTTTAAATTCCAGTAAATACAGGCCCAGAACCATCATAGTATTCATATGACAAGCCGTTTAATTCTGGAGTCATTTTCATGAACCTTCTTTGAACCCTCTCCAGTTTCAGCACATCTTTTCTAAGGAGCCCAAAACTGAACACAATACTCCGTGAGATCACACCAGTGCTTTATAAAGCTTCAACATTACATCCTTTAATACTCCAGTCCTCTTGAAATAAATGTTAACATTGCACTTGCCTTCCTTACCACAGACTCAATCAGTAAGTTAAACTGGAGGGAACCCTGCATAAGGATTCCCAAATCCCTTTGTGCTTTAGACTTTTCTATTTTCTCTCCATTTAGAAAATATTCAACCCTTTCATTTCTTCTACTAAAGTGCATGACCATTCACTTCTTGACACTGTATTCCATCTGCCGCTTCTTTACCAATTCTCCTAAGTTCATTTATAGCTTCCCTATTTCCTCAAAACTACCTTCTCCTCCACTTATCTTTGTATGGTCTGCAAACTTTGCAACAAAGCCATTAATTCCATCATCCAAATCATTGACATGTAATGTATAATGAATCAGTCCCAACACAAACCCCTGTGGAACACCACTAGTCACCAGCAGCCAACCAGAAAAGGCTTCCTTTATTTGCAACCTTTGCTTCCTGCCACCAGTCACTGCTTTATCCATGCTAGAGGCTTTCCTTTAATACCATGGGCTCATAGCTTGTTAAGCAGTCTCCTGTGTGGCACCTTGTCAAAGGTCTTCTGAAAATCCAAATACACAGTATCAACTGACACTTCTATGTCTATCCTGCTTGTTGTTTTTTCAAAGAATTCCAACACGTTTGTCAGGCAAGATTTTCACTTGAGGAAACCATGCTGACTACGGCCTATTTTATCATGTGCCTCCAAGTACTCTGAAACCCTCATCTTTAATCATCGACTCCAACATCTTCTCAACCACTAAGGTCAGACTAACTGGCCTATAGTTTCCTTTCTCCTGCCTCTCTTCCTTCTTGAAGAGTAGAGTGACATTTTCAATTTTCCAGTCTTCTGGAATCATTCCAGAATCTAGAGGTTCTTGAAAGATCATTACTAAATGCCTCCACAATCCTTCAGCCTCCTCTTTCAGAACTCTAGGGTGGACACCATCTGGTCCAGGTGACTTATCTACCTTCAGGTCTTTCACTTTCCCAAGAAACCTCCCTCTAGTTACGGTTATTTCACACAATTCATGGCCCCTGACACCTGTAATTTCCACCATACTGCTAGTGTCTTCCACAGTGAAGAAAGATGCAAAATACTCATTCAGCTCATCTGCCATTTCATTGTGCCCCATTACTACCACTCTAGCATTGTTTTCCAATGGTCCGATATTCACTCTTACCTCTCGTATACATATAATGTATCTGAAGAAACTTTTGATATCCTCTTTAATATTATTGGCTAGCTTACTTTCATAGTCCATCTTTGCCATCTTAATGACTTTTTTTAAGGTGCCTTCTGATGGTTTTTAAAATCTTCCCAATCTTCTAATTTACCACTAATTTTTGCTCCATTATATGCCCTCTCTTTGGCTTTGATGTTGGCTTTGACTTATCTTGTTGGCAACAGTTATGTCATTTTTCCTTTAGAATTTTTTTCCTCTTTGGGATGTATATATCCTGTGCCTTCCAATTAGCTTCCAGAAATTCCAGCCATTGCTGTTCTGCTGTCATTACTGCCAGTATTCACACCTCTCTAATCCCTTTTGGATTTGGATTTGGAACAAGAAGGCAGTGGGAGAGCACCTAAGGATTTCCAGCGGGAAGACATTTTGAGTTCTCGGGGGAAGAGAAAGGCCAGACGGTGCAGGCGCGTGACATCAGCCAGTTGAGCACAAACAGTTTAAAAAGGGCAAGGAATCTGCAGAAGTTTTTGATTCTGAACAAGAAGGCAGTAGGAGAGCACCTAAGGATTTCCAGTGGGAAAAAATTTTGAGTTCTCGGGGGAAGAGAGGCCAGACTGTGCAGGCGCGTGACATCAGCATTAGGGTAGCTAATGTAATTTAGCGGAATGTAATCCTGTTGAGCGCAAACAGTTTAAAAAGGCAGCAGCCATATCCAATGGGCAGTGTTGGGAGCAGACAGTGGAATGAGAGGCAGCAGAGTGAAAGGGCTTTGGCTCAACAAGCTTCGGCGGTAACAGGACAAGGCGAGGCAGTTGTTAATTGCAAAAGGAAGTAGTATGTGTGTGAGTCCGGTTTTCTGTGGTTGGTGTCAGATGTGGGAGGCCCTGGAGTCTCTCAGCATCCCAGACAGCCACATCTGCACCTGGTGCATTGAGATGCAACTCCTAAGGGACCATGTTAGAGAACTGGAGATGCAGCTCGATGACCTTTGTCTGGTCAGGGAGAGTGAGGAGGTGATAGAGAGGAGTTACAGACAGGTGGTCACTCCGGGGCCACGGGGAACAGAGAAATGGGTCAGAGGCAGGAGAGGGAAGGGGAAGAGTCAGGTACTAGAGAGTACCCCTGAGGCTGTACCCCTTGACAATAAGTACTCCTGTTTGAGTACTGTTGGGGGGGACAGACTACCTGGGGGAAGCGACAGTGGCCATGCCTCTGGCACAGAGTCTGGCCCTGTGGCTCAGAAGAGTAGGGAAAGGAAGAGGAAGGTAGTAGGGATAGGGGACTCTATAGTCAGGGGGTCAGACAGGCGATTCTGTGAATGCAGGAAAGAAACTTGGATGGTAGTTTGCCTCCCAGGTGCCAGGGTCCGGGATGTTTCTGATCACGTCCAAGATATCCTGCGGGAGGGAGAACAGCCAGAGGTCGTGGTACATATTGGTACCAATGACATAGGTAGGAAAAGGGAAGAGGTCCTGAAAGAAGACTACTGGGAGTTAGGAAGGAAATTGAAAAGCAGGACCTCAAAGGTAGTAATCTCGGGATTACTGCCTGTGCCATGCGACAGTGAGAATAGGAATGGAATAAAGTGGAGGATAAATGCATGGCTGAGGGAATGGAGCAGGGGGCAGGGATTCAGATTTCTGGATCATTGGGACCTCTTTTGGGGCGTGTGTGACCTGTACAAAAAGGACGGGTTGCACTTGAATCCCAGGGGAACCAATACCCTGGCGGGCAGGTTTGATAGCACTGTTGGGGAGGGTTTAAACTAGTTTGGCGGGGTGGTGGGAATCAGAATGTGAGTGCAGGGACTAAGGTAGAAGGACAAGGGCATGATGCTAAGAGTTCTGAGTTGATGAGGAAGGACAGGCCAGAGGACGAAACATAATTGTAGCCAGTTAAAGGGGTTGAAATGTGTCTGTTTCAATGCTAGGAGTATTAGGAACAAGGAGGATGAACTCAGAGCATGGATTAGTACGTGGAACTACAATTTGTGGCCGTTACTGAAACTTGGTTGGAGGAAGGGCAGGATTGGATGATGCAGGTCCCGGGGTTCAGGTGTTTTAAAAGGAATAGGATGGGAGGTAAACAGGGGGGGGGGGGGGGAGTGGCATTGCTGGTCAGGGATAGTATCACAGCTGTAGAAAGGGAGGACGCTGCAGAGGGAGTGTCCACTGAGTCGGTCTGGGTGGAAGTCAGAAATAGGAAGGGATCAATCACCGTGCTGGGAGTAGCCTATAGGCCCCCAAATAGCCCTCGGGACACCAAGAAGCAGATAAGTAGCCAGATTTTAGAATGGTGCAGGAAATACAGGGTAGTAGTTATGGGTGATTTCAACTTCCCTCATATTGACTGGCACCTCCTGGGTGCAAGGGGGATAGATGGGGCTGAATTTGTCAGGTGTGTTCAAGAAGGATGTAGTATGTGGACCAGCCGACGAGAGGAGAGGCTATACTGTATCTAGTTCTGGGTAATGAACCTGGTCAGATGATAGACCTCTTGGTGGGGGAGCATTTTGGTGAGAGTGACCACAACTCCCTTAGCTTCAGCATAGCTATGGAAAGGGATAAAATCAGACAAAATGGTAAAGTGCTTAACTGGGGAAGGGTTAACTTTGAAGGGATGAGGCAGGAACTAGCGAGAGTAAATTGGAAACAGATGTTCAAAGGGGAAAGCACAGAAGTAATGTGGAAGAAGTTTAGGGACCACTTGAGCTGGGTTCAGGATAGGTTTGTCCCACTGAGGCAAGGAAAAAATGGTAGGAAAAGGGAACCATGGCTGACAATACACGTGAGGCAACTCATCAAGAGGGAAAAGGAAGCATATGTTAGATATAAGAAGCAGGAAGTAGGAGGGGCTCATGAGAAATATAGGATAGCCAGGAAGGAGCTAAAGAAAGGACTTAGGAGAGCTTGAAGGGGGCATGAGAAGGCCTTGACATGTAGGCTTAAGGAGAACCCCAAGGTGTCCTATGTGTATGTGAGGATGAGGAGAACAAAGGTAGGGCCGCTGAAGGATAAAGAGGGCAACATGTGCCTGGAGGCGGAGGAGGCTGGGGAGGTCCTAAATGAATACTTTGCTTCAGTATTCACAAGTGAAAAGGATCTTGATCAGGGTGAGGTCAAAATAGAGCAGGCCTATGTGCTGGACAATGTGGAGATTACGGAAGAAGTAGTGCCAGATCTTCTTAAAAACATCAAGATTGATAAATCCCCCAGGGCCGGATATGATGCACCCCAGGTTGTTGTGGGAATTGAGAGATCGCTGGAGCATTAGCTATGATCTTTGAATCCTCTTTGGCTACAGGGAAAGTGCCGGAGGACTAGAGATAGTTTAGAGAGTACGCATTTTGATCAGAGATTAAGGGAGCTAGGGCTTTACTCTTTGGAGAGGAGGAGGATGAGAGGAGACATGATAGTGGTGTACAAGATATTAAGAGGAATAGATAGAGTGGATAGCCAGCGCCTCTTCCCCAGGGCACCACTGCTCAGTACAAGAGGTCATGGCTTTAAGGTAAGGGGAGAGAAGTTCAAGGGGGATATTAGAGGAAGGTTTTTTACTCAGAGAGTGGTTGGTGCGTGGAATGCATTGCCTGAGTCAGTGGTGGAGGCAGATACACTAGTGAAGTTTAAGAGACTACTAGACAGGTATATGGAGGAATTTAAGGTGGGGGGGTTATATGGGAGGCAGAATTTGAGGGTCGGCACAACATTGTGGGCCAAAGGGCCTGTAATGTGCTGTACTATTCTATGTTCTATGACTGGAGAATGGCAAAAATAGTTCCCTTGTTTAAAAAAGGTAATAGGGAGAA
This sequence comes from Hemitrygon akajei, assembly GCF_048418815.1. Classification (NCBI taxonomy): domain Eukaryota; kingdom Metazoa; phylum Chordata; class Chondrichthyes; order Myliobatiformes; family Dasyatidae; genus Hemitrygon; species Hemitrygon akajei. Next base: position 70,868,412 of record NC_133143.1, on the reverse strand, counting down.
ACCTGGGAACTATAGACCGGTGAGTCTTACGTCGGTGGTCTGCAAACTACTGGAAAGGATTCTTAAGGATAGGATCTACGAGCATTTGGAGAAGTACAGTCTACTCATGGATAGTCAACATGGCTTTGTGAAGGGAAGATCGTACCTCACAAGCCTGATTGAGTTTTTTGAAGAGGTAACAAAAGAAATTGATGAGGATAGGGCAGTGGATGTGGTCTATATGGATTTTAGCAAAGCATTTGACAAGGTCCCTCACGAGAGACTCATTCAGAAAGTCATGAGGCGTGGGATAAGTGGAACCTTGGCTGTTTGGATAAAAAATTGGCTTAAAGGAAGAAAGCAGAGGGTAGTTATGAAAGGAAAGTTTTCTGCCTGGAGGTCGGTGAAAGTACTCTGCCTGGAGTGCCACAGGGATCTGTCCTGGGACCCCTGCTATTTGTGATTTTTATAAATGACCTGGATGTAGAGGCAGAAGGATGGGCAAGTAAGTTTGCGGATGACACGAAGATTGGAGCAGTTGTGGATGGAGCTGCAGGTTGTCAAAGGTTACAAGAGGATATAGACAGGCTGCAAAATTGGGCAGAAAAATGGCAGATGGAGTTCAATCCAGATAAGTGTGAGGTGATGCATTTTGGAAGGACAAACCAGAAGACAGGATTAATGGTCAGTTACATACATCCCTCAAGGTTGCTGCACAGGTTGATAAGGTAGTTAAGAAGGCCTATGGGATGCTAGGCTTTATTAACAGGGGGATTGAGTTCAAGAGTAGAGATGTCATGTTGCAACTCTACAATTCTCTGGTGAGACTGCACTTAAGAGTATTGTGTTCAATTCTGGTTACCTCATTATAGGAAGGATGTGGAAGCAATGGAGATGGTGCAGAGGAGATTTACCAGGATGTTGCCTGGTTTGGAGAACAAGTCATATGAAGCAAGGTTAGCAGAGCTGGGACTTTTCTCTTTGGAGTGTAGAAGAATGAGAGGGGACTTGATAGAAGTCTACAAGATTATGAGAGGCATAGATACAGTGAATAGTCAGTACCTGTTTCCCAGGGCACCAATAGCAAACACCGGAGGGCATATGTACAAAATTAAGGGAGGGAAGTTTAGGGGAGACATCAGGGGTAAGTTTTTTTTTTACACAGAGGCTTGTGAATGCCTGGAATGACTTGCCAGGGATGGTGGTGGAGGCTAAAACATTAGGGGTATTTAAGAGCCTCTTGGACAGGCACATGGATGAAAGAAAAATAGAGGGTTATGGGGTAGTGTGGGTTTAGTACTCTTTTTTAAGGATTATATGGGTCGGCACAACATGGAGGGCTGAAGGGCCTGTACTGCGCTGTAATATTCTATGGTTCTATGGTAATTCTGATACATCTGACTTTAGCTTCTCTTTTTCAAATTTCAGGGAGAATTCAATCATATTATGATCACTTGCCCCAAAGTGTTCTTTTACCGTAAGCTCTCTAATCAATTCTGGTTCATTGCACAACACCCAGTCCAGAATAGCTGATCTCCTAGTGCCTATGACATCATACTTGCCAATCTGTAATAGTACTAAAAGTTCATCAACCTTGACTGTGCGCAATCAAATATAACACCTTTAGTCCTGTATTCATCTTTATTGATTTTGTCTGCCTTTTACATTGCAACTCATCCTGTTGACTGCAATTTTGCCCTATCATCAGCCTCTTCCTGCTAGGACTCTCACTACACATTCCTTCTGTTTGTAAACCAACTACCTCATCTTCAGCACTATCACTCTGGTTCCAATCCCCCTTAAACCCTCCCGAACAACCCTAGCCAACCTCCCCACAAGGATATTGGACCCCTTTGGGTTTAGGTGTAACCTGTCCCTTTTTTATAGGTCATACCTTCCTCAGAAGACATCCTAATACTCCATAAATCTGACCCCCTGCCACCTGTACCAATGCCTCAGTGACACACTCACCTGCTAAATCATTCTATTCTTATCCTCACATACCCTTACTACAGTAGAGGTCCTGTTTCTCAGCTTTCTACCTAGCTCCCTAAAGTCTCTCTTCAGGACCTCCCACCTTGTCTACCTATGCTATTGGTGCGAATATGCACCAAGACCTCTTGCTGCTCGCCTTTGCCCTTGAGAATGCCATGGACATGATCCGAGACATCCCTGATCCTGCCACCAGGGAGGCAGCATACCATCCAGATGTCTCTATCACATGCACAAAACCTCATCTCTGTTCCTTTGAGTGAGGAATCTCCTTTCAACACCACTGTCCAAAAGACATAGGAGCAGAATAGGCCATTCTGCCCACTGAGTCCACTCCACTATTCCATCATGACTCATCTCAGATCCCACTCAACCCCATACACCTACCTTCCTGCCATATCCTTTGACGCCCTGAACAATTGGGAAACTATCAACATCCGCTTCAAATATACCCACAAACCTGGGCTCCACCGCAATCTGTGGCAGAGCATTCCACAGATTCACTACTCTCTGACTAAAAAATGCCTGTTCTAAAAGGTTGCCCCTTAGCTTTGAGGCTGTGTCCTCTAGTGTTGGATACCCCCACCATGGGAAACATCCTCTCCATATCTACCTTATCTAGTCCTTTTAACATTCAATAGGTTTCAATGAGATCCCCCTGTATTTACTAAATTCCAGTGAGTACAGGCCCAAAGCAGCCAAATGCTCCTCACATGTTAACCCCTTCATTCCTGGAATCATCCTCATGAATATCCTCTGGACTCTCTCCAATGACAACACATCCTTTCTGAGATATAGGGCCCAAAACTGTTGACAATACCCCAAGTGTGGCCTGACTAGTGTCTTATAAATGCCAACAATGCAAATCCTTATATGCCCTTTCCTTAGCTATTATGCAGTCTTTAACTTCCTTCGTCAACCACAGTTGACTACAACTGCCATTTGAGAACAACTTCTTCTGTGGGACAGATCTACTCTGCACCTTGTGAACTATTCCCAGAAACTTCCGCGACCTCTGCTCTGCTGCCTTCCCTGCCAGTCTGTAATTCCCTTTATTCCATTGTGATACTGATACATGTGAGTTATGCTTCTCCCTCTCTAACTGAAGTATGGATTCAATCATATTATGATCACTGTCTCCTAAGGTTCTTTTGCATGAATCTCCCTAATAAGATCTGTGTTATTACACAACACCAAATAAAAGATAGTCTTTCCCCCTTTCCCCTTGCAGGCTCAAGCACAAACTGCTCTAAAAAGCCATTTCATAGGCATTCAACAAATCTGCTTTCTTGCAATCCGACACCAACCTGATTTTCCCAATCCCCTTGTCTATTGAGGTCTCCCATCACAACTATGACATTACCCTTAATACACGCCTTTTCCAGCTCCCTTTAAAATCTCAGCCACACATCCTGCCTACTATTCGGAGGCCTATGTATGACTCCCATAATAGTTTTTATACCCTTTCAGTTTCTTAACTCCACCCAAAGATTTGACATTCTCTGACACTATGTCACTTCTTTCTAAAGATTTAATTCCACCTCTTACCAATAGAGCCACAACATCACCTATGCCTTCCTTTCGATACAAAGTATATTCTTTGATGTTAAGCTGCCGACTATGACCATCTTTCAGCACACTCAGTGATGCCCACTCTAATTGCACCACAAGTTTGTCCACCTTATTCCGAATACTATGTGCATTTAAATACAACACCTTCAGTCCTGCATTCTTCGCCCTTTGAATTTTGCCTCCGTGATACAATTTAACTCTTTGTTCTGTCTGCATTTGTATCCAGTCATTGGATTGTCCTTCCTTACATTCATGTTACACCCATCATCTACTTGTAAACCTACTGGCTCATCCTCAGCTCTATCATCCCTCTACCATATTAGTTTAAACTGCTCCCAACTGCTCCAGTAAATCTGCCCGTAAGAATATTGATCTCCCTCGGATTCAAGCGTAACCCGTCTCCTTTTGTACATGTATTGTGTACAGTTCTGGTCACCGAATTGTAGGAAAGATGTCAACAAAGTAGAGAGAGTACAGAGAAGATTTACTAGAATGTTACCTGGGTTTCAGCACCTAAGTTACAGAGAAAGGTTGAACAAGTTAGGTCTTTATTCTTTGGAGCGTTGAAGATTGAGGGGGGACTTGATAGAGGTATTTAAAATTATGAGGGGGATAGATAGAGTTGACATGGATAGGCTTTTTCCATTGAGAGTAGGGGAGATTCAAACAAGAGGACATGAGTTGAGAGTTAAGGGGCAAAAGTTTAGGGGTAACATGAGGGGGAACTTCTTTACTTAGAGAATGGTAGCTGTGTGGAACGAGCTTCCAGTAGAAGTGGTAGAGGCAGGTTCGATTTTGTCATTTAAAAAAAAATTGGCTAGGTATATGGACAGGAAAGGAATGGAGGGTTGTGGGCTGAGTGCAGGCAGGTGGGACTAGGTGAGAGTAAGCATTCAGCACGGTCTAGAAGGGCTGAGATGGCCTGTTTCCGTGCTGTAATTGTTATATGTTATAAGTCACACCTGCCCCAGAAAAGGTCCCAATGCTCCAGAAATCTGAATCCCTACCCCTGCTCCAATTCTTCAGCCACATATTTATCTGCCACTTCATTTTATTCCTATACTCACTGACATGTGGCACAGGCAGCAATCCCAAGATTACTACCTTTGAGGTCCTGCTTCTCAGCTTCCTTCCTAACTCTCTGTATTCTTATTTCGGAACCTCCTCCCTTTTTCTTCCTATGTCATTGGTACCAATATGTACCACAATTTCTGGCTGTTCACCCTCCCTTTTCAAAATACTATGGATGCATTCAGAAACATCACAGACCCAGTCACCTGGGAGGCAAAGTACCATCCATGTTTCTTCTTCACATCCACAGAATCGCCTATCTGTTCCCCCTAAATAGAATCCTGTATTACTACTGCCATCCTCTTCAGTTCCCTACCCTTCTGAGCCACCCAGCTGGACTCTGTGCCAGAGGCATGGCCACTATTGCTTCCCCCAGTAGGTTGTTCCCCCCCCCCCCCCACCCCACAACAGTACTCAAAATAGAGCACTTATTGTTGAGGGGGTTGGCCACAGGAGAGCTCTCCACTATCTGATGTTCTACCTTCCTTCTCCTGACAGTCACCCATTTATCTCTCTCCTGTAGCCTTGGGGTGACCACCTCCCTGTAGCTCCTGTCTATCACCTTTTCACTTACCCTAACATACTGAAGATAATCGAACTGCAGCTCCAGTTCCTTAACACAGTCTCTAAAGAGCTGCATATTGATCCACCTGGTGCAAATGTGACCATCGGGGAGGCTGGCAGTCTCCCAGAACAACCATATCTGTCAACCCTCTTCACCTCTCTGCTCTTCTGAGCCACAGCACCAGACTCAGTGCCAGAAGTACCACTTTCAGCAAGATGTGGAGGACCAGAGAGCTTCTGTCTGATACATTTGAAAACAGCATACAGTACTGATTCCCCCTAATCCATTCACGGGGTCCTGGCTGGGCTGACCCCACCATCTCCCCATGGCCCAATAGGGTTGGTTCTCCCCTCTGCCTGGGAGCCAGGCTTCCCCCAATCCCCTTCCCACAACCTGGTCCTCCCCATACCCACCCCATGCTCCAGCCCCCCTCCCCACCCTGAGCTCAAGGGTTCCGTCCCCTCCACCCACACCTGGGTCCCCCTCCCCACCCCTACCCTGGGCTCCGAGCCCCTCCACCCACACCTCGGGCTCCAGATTCCCTCCTGCCAACGCTGCCCTCACCCCGGGAGGCCTCCATTCCCTTACATCGCTTGGTGACTCTGCACAGAGGGTCAGCCAGCAGCTGTTGCTGCTTGTAGCTCATTTCCCCTTGCCGAATCCGCGACATTCCTCCGGCCCGGATCCTCACTGGGAGTTCGCGGTCCGCCAACACCGGCTGAGACCAAGGCCAGCGGTAACCGTGGCAACGCCAAGCCGTGCGGCGTCGCAAACTGACGTCACGGAAGAGGCAGGGCCAGAACCCAGCTGAATGGTGCATTACCGCCGCCCTCTGCTCCGGCGTGTGGATCAGACGATAGACCTACATTCTAAATCCCTTCACCTATTCACACACATACCCTAAACTACGCTTTATCCTTACTTCTTTGGCCATCCCAGTATCCTATAGGATATGATCCATCATATCCTATAAGAAAACCCCTGTATCCCTTAAGAAAGCTAAAACTACCCTGACCTGTGCTCTCTCACCCATGCCCAGAAACCCTTTTAATGTGAATTCCAGCACCCCCAATTCCGTTAAATTAATTCTCATCATCTCTCTATGTATCCCATACTTCCTGCGACTCAGAATTACATGCTCTACTGACTCCTCTTCCTGACATTCCTCACACAAACCTGTCTACTGTTTCCCTATAATTTTCAATGTTTTGTTTAGTGCACAGTGCCCCAGCCTTAACCTAGTCCACACAGTTTCCTCTCTTCTGTATCCACTACCTACCCTAGTACCTGCAACAAACACTTCTTTGTATTTGATATAAATGCCTCCCTTTCCCCTCTCTGTCCCATCTTTCTTGCCACATTTAGATGATTTTTTTCCCAGATTACACACTTAGCCTCTGCTTTACTGATACTAATGTGCATTTCTATATTTTCTTTCTTTAACACCCTCTTTGCCAACTCATCCACCCTCTCATTCCCCTTCATCCCTACATGTTCTGGAACCCATAGAAATTTTACCCGACCCCCCTGATTTGCAACTCTTGTGACTGACTGAAGGACTTCATAAAGTATATCTTGCCAACTGTTTGAGTGAAAAGACTTAAACTTGCTAGAACTGAGGATGAATCTGAGCATATCAACACTTTGACTTGCCTAGCTTTCTCCACCCATCGTAACACAATCAACACTGCCAACATCTCCACTGTATACATTTCCAACTTATTAGATGTTCTTCTGCTGATTCCAATTTCTTTAGCTGGTATAGCCACCCCAAACCCCGTCACTCTTGCTTCAGGTTCCTTAGCACCATCCGTATAAATCTGAGTATAATCACTATACTTTTCCGTCACATGGTAGTTAAATGCACTTACCAAATCAGTTTTATATTTTTCTTTCCTTTTTACCTCTAACAAATGCCAGTCTATGTCAGGCCATACATGGAGCTACAATCAGATAAGCTACTGAAGGACTTATCCTTAGATCAGACACTCCACACACTTTAGCAATATCATTCCCTACCTGACTAAAGTTATCCCTCTGAAACCTCCCATTCTCCCAGCACTCCTGCAACACTCCTTTTGCGGGGTGAGAACCATTGTGCCCCTGCAAATTAGCCCAGTAGTTTGCCATCAATTGCATCCTTCTTAGTTCCAAAGGCATTACTCCCAATTCTACCTGCAGGGCTGATACTGGTGATGTTTTAAAAGCCTCACTGCACATTCTCAAAGCCTGAGCCTGAATCACATCCAGTTTCCTTACAAGAGACCTAGCTGCCGATCCATATGCTACATTTCCATAGTCCAACACAGATCTTACTAAAGCTACATATATTCTCTTCAATGCTGAACAACTTGGTTACCCATTCCCTACCAGTCAAACATCTCATCACATTTATTACTTTTTTACATTTCTCCTCAACTTTCCTGAAATGGTCTGCCCATGTTAATCGTGAATCAAATATAACTCGCAGAAATTTAAAGGACCCAACCCTTTCTAATTCTAACCCATACATCCTTAACTTCTTCCCTAACTCAATTCTTTTCCTGGTGAAACATATACAGTTTGAGTTTTTTTCTACTGAAAATCTACATCCCCAATCATAACTTCACTCTACCACTTCACTCCCCTCACCTGTCACACAGTTAAGGAAAAGTACAGAACACAAGCAGGCTCTTCGGCCCATCCAGTCCATGCCAAGCCATTTATACTGCCTACTCCCATCAACCTGCACTGGGACCATAGCCCTCCCATCTACATAGCTGTCCAAGCTTCTCTTAAATGTTGAAATCGAGCTCGCAAGCACCACTTGTGCTGGCAGCTCATTCCACACTCTCATGACTCTCTGAGTGAAGAAGTTTCCCCTCATGTTTACCAAATCTACATATACCCTTCATAATTTTCTATACCTCTATCAAATCTCTCTTCAATCTTATATGTTCTAAGGGTAGAAGTCCTAACCCATTCAATCTTTAGATAAAACCCAGATCCTCCAGAACTGCAACAAACTTGTAAATATTCTCTGTACTCTTTCAATCTTATTTACTTCTTTCCTGTAGGGAGCTGACCAAAACTGCACACAGTACTCCAAATTAGGTCTCACCAATGCCTTATTCAACTTCAACATAATGTCCTATCTTGCACAATACATTGATCTATAAAAGCCAAAGTGCCAAAAACTTTGTTTACGACCCTATCTGACGTGACACCACTTTGAATGAATTGTGGACTTGTATTCTGAGATCCCTTTGTTCTACCACACACTTCAGTGCCCTATCGTTCACTGTGTAAGACCTACCCTGGTTGGTCTTAACAAAATACACAACCCTACTTGTCTGCATTAAATTACATCTGCCATTTTTCAACCTATTTTTCCAGCTGGTGCAGATCCCATTGCAAGCCTTGATAGTCTTCCTTGCTGACAACTCCACCCCAAGTCTTGGTGTCATCCACAAATTTGCTGATCCAATCAACCATATTATCATCCAGATGGTTGATATAGATGACAAACAACAATGGGCCCAGTACTGATCCATGCAGCACTCCACTAGTCTCAGGCCTCCAGTCAGAGAGGCAACAATCTACTACCACTCTTCAGCAAGGTCCCACATGGGAAATTAGTCAAGAAGGTTCAAGCAGTTGGCACTCAGGATGAGGTAGTAAATTGGATTAGACATCGGCTTTGTGGAAGAAGCCAAAGTCCATGTCAACAACAATCACTGCCTTGCCTTCATCGATATTCCTGGTAACTTCCTCAAAAAAACTCTATAAGATTGGTTAGACACAACCTACCATGCTGACTATTCTTAATCAGTCCACGTCTGTTCAAATAGTCCTAAGAATACTTTCCAATAACTTTCCCACTACTGATGTCAGGCTCACTGGCCCATAATTTCCTGATTTTTCTCTCTTAAACAGCAGAACAATATTGGCTATCCTCCAATCCTCGAGCACCACACCTGTCGCTAAGTGTGATTTGAATAACTCTACTAGGGCCTCGACAAATTCTACATTTGTCTTCCACAGGATCTGAGGGAATACTTTATCAGGCCCTGGGGATTTGTGCAATCTAATTTGCCTCATGACAGGAAACACCTCCTCCTCTTTAATCAGTACAGAGTCCATGAAGTTGATGCTACTTTGCCTCACTTCTATAGACTCTGCGTTCACTTTCTGAGTAAATGCAGATGCAAAAAATGCAATTAAGATCTCCCCCATCCCTTCTGTCTCCATTCATGGATTATCATTCCAATTTTCCGGGACACCAATTTTCTCCCTTGCATTCCTTTTGCTCTTAACATATCTGTAGAATCCCTTAGGATTCTCCATGACCTTGTCTGCTAGGACAACCTCAAGTCTTTTAGTCCTCCTGATTTCTTTCTGAAGTGTTCTCTTGCATTTCTTATTCTCCATAAGCACCTTATTTGTTCCTACCTGCCTATACAAGCAATGTACCTCCTTTATTTTCTTAACCAGGTCCTCAATATTTCTTGAATACCAAAGTTCCCTACACTTGTTATCTTTACCTTTTATTCTAACAGACACTTATAAGCTTTGTACTCTCAGAATTTCACTTTTGAAGACCTCCCACTTACTAAGTACACTTTTGCCAGAAAACAACTTGTCCCAATCCACACTTCCCAGATCATTTCTGATACCATAAAAATTGGCTTTTCTCCAACTTAGTTAGAATCTCATGCCACGGACCAGACCATCTTTTTTCCAGATTTACTTTGAAACTAATGGCATTGTGGTCACTGGATGTAGAGGGCTCCCCTACACAAATTTCTGTCACCTGCCCTATGTCATTCCCTAATAGCAGATCAAGTATTGCACACTTTCTTGGGCCTTCTATGTACTGAAAAGGAAAACTTTCCTGAATACACTTGTCAACCCTGTCCATCCTCCCCTTATCTGCCTTTCAATCCCTCACCTGCCCATCATCCCCAGATCATGGATCCCAGGGCAGTGGTGTGCTCATCACGCAAGATGTGAGAGATCTGAGGAACATTCTGCATTCTCCTCGATAGCTACGTCTGTGTGAAATGCATCCAGCTGAAGTTCTTACAGACCATGTTAGGGAACTGGAACTGCAGCTGGATGACTTTCGGCTCAGGCAGGAGAATGAGGAGGTGATAGATAAGAGCTTCACGGCAGTGGTCACCCGTAGGTTGCAGGAGGCAGGTAGCTGGGTAAACATCATGAGTAAGAAAGGGAATAAGAAGCCAATGCAGAGTACCCATGTGGCTGCTCCCCTTCAATAATAAGTATACTGCTTTTTATACAAATAAAAACATGGATAAAGTAACCAGCAAGAGACAATACAGTTTTTTTGTCTTCAATTGCATATAAAAGCATTTAATCAACTTAATAATTGAACTAGAGTCATATTTTGGTACTTGTTTGATTACAAATAGTATAATAAAGGTTGAAAATAATTAAGAAAATCTGTCACTCGGGTGGTTGATGGTTGGGTTGGATTGTTCTCCGATCTTAACAATTTACTTGCAGACATTTCATCACCTTGCAAGGCGACATCATCAGGGTGCTGCTAACTGTGACGAGTCCTCTGAAAACTTGGCCTTTATATATTTATCGGTCTGCTGAAACTCATTACAGAAACTCAGTTGTGATGTAGTGAGGAAGTTTTGTCACTGATTGGCTGTGTGGTGAACTTTGAGCATTGTGGTCTGGAAGTGTGCCCGCATTGGCTCATAAATAGGATCGAGGTCTGCATGTCTGTTACAGAATTTCATGGTTTTCCACAAACAATTCTGTCAATAGACATGCAGACATTGATCCCATTTATGACTCAATGGGGGCAATAATCCAGACAACAATGCACCAAACCAATCAGCAAAGAGATTTCCTCCTTACATCACAATTGAGTTTCTGTAATGATGACCAATAGCCAATTAGGGTTATTATATTATTATATTATAGGGTTAGGCTAGTATATAAAGGCCAAGAATTTGAAGGACACACCACAGTTAACAGCGCACTGATGTATCTTCATATAGTGATGAAGCATTTGCAAGTAAATTGCCAAGATCTGCATATAATACAGGTGTTCACTGATAAAACCGTAAATAATTATCATATAAAAATTGCCAGAAATTTGATAAACTGATTAATTCCTCAAAAAAATTTTCTAGAGCAAGGGTTTCCAACCTGGGACCCTTTGATTAATGGTAGGGGCCCATGGCTTAAAAAAAGATGGAAACCCCTGCTCTCAAGAAACATCACCAGCAAATTGAATAAACTGGATAATTTTAAACTTGATTGTTAGAAATGTATGGCAAAGAGCAACAATAACCATGATAACTAAATGTGGATTCCAACAGATTTTATAGCCGCAGGGCAGAAAAGCATGCTTGCATTTATGAACTTAAATTCAGACCAGCAAATGGTCACAATGGCCTTAAAGATTTTCAGATTCTTTGTTGTATTTGATTGATGAAATCTGTTTCCATTCATAAGGAGGCCACCACCTCTTGCAGAGATTCCTCTTAGTATCACACCAGTGATAACGAGGACAACAGTGTTTTCCATCCCAACAGCAGTGAGCCTGAAATGAAAGTGCAGGGAATAGCAATGAGGAAAATAATGGCCGATTGATTAAAATGAGGCAAATTTATTCCTTCCAGTTCTCCAGTTTACTCTCATACCCCAAAGATGCACTTGGCATTGTTACGTACCCGTGACACATGACAGTGGTGTACTTGTCACGTGACAGGTGTTGAAGCTATACTGGACTTGAGGTAATGGTCTTGTGAGGGTGGAGTGATGTCATTTTCCCGCCAGTAGAGGTCATGTGACAGGTTTTTTTTTACAGGGTATAAAAGGAGGACCCCTCCCTGTGAGGAGGGGTAGTTTGTGGCTGGATTTGCCATGTTGATTTCATGCCACTGCGTGATTTAATGTTATGACGCAGTTTAGTTGAAAGATGGAGTTTTATTTAATGCCTAAAGTTTAAAAGGTCATTGCCAGCAGTTTCTTTATAATACTGCTAGTTGAGAATCAGTGGAGAGTGAAGATCGGAGTTCGGGAGTTAAAAGATCAAGGAAAGTCGATTTCGACGGTGAAACAGGTTCGACCTTGTTTGGTCCTCATTCGGAAGGAATTCGTTGACTGTGCTCGTGTTAATCCCTGTGAAATAGCAGAAAGGATTGAGTACAGTTTTGTAAAGGAAAGGTCAGTGCCTTTAAGCCGTTCCATTTTCATCTTCGTAAAGTCTCTGTGGGAAAAGTATAGTTCGACTGGGAATCACAACGACACGACATGAAGGAGAATTTAAATCGTCTTTAAAAAGTCTCTCCCTTAAATGGACTGTAAGCATTTTGAACTTTTGCAATACTACTTTGAAGAACTGTTTTTGCAACATCGCTTTAAGAACTGTTTAAGCTTCATTGCTTTAAGAACTGTTTAAGCTGCCGCACAGCAGCTGATTTCCGGTTACGTTAGTGATTTGTTTACTTTTGGGGGGTTTGTTTTTCAGTGTTTAATAAATGTTTTATTTGTTATAAAAACCCCTGCCTCACTCATATATTTATTGTTGCTGAATCATATTGCTGCTCATATTGTGAGCAGTTTGGGCCCCTTATTTATGAAAAGATGTGCTGGCATTGGAGACAGTCCAGATGAGGTTCCCAAGAATGAAAAGTTTAATGTATGAGGAGCATTTGATCACTCTGGGTCTGTGTTCATTGTAGTTTAGAAGATTGAGGGGGCAATCTCATCGAAACCTATCAATTATAGAAAGGCCTAGATTGAGTGAATGTGGAGAGGATGTTTCCTACAATTGAAAGTCTATGACATGAGGGCACAGCCTCAGAATAGAGGGATGTCCATTTCCAACAGAGATGAGGAGGAATTTCTTTAGCCAGACAGTGAATCTGTGGATCTGTGGAGGCCAAGTCTATTTAAAGTCGAGGCTGTAAGGTTCTTGATTAGTTAGGGCATCAAAAGTTCTGGGGAGGAGGCAGGAGAATGGGGTTGAAAGGGACAATAAATCAGCCATAAAGGAACAGTGGAGCAGACTTGATGAGCCAAATGGCTTACTTCTGCTCCTATGTCTCATGGGTTGGTAGGTTAGCCAGAGAATGGTGAATTAATAGAATCTGTTTTCAGAGGCAGCAGTGGAGGCCAAGTTTGTATGTACATTTAAGGCAGAGGTTGATAGATTCTTGACTGTTCAGGGTATGAAGGGATATTAGAGGGGAAGACAGGAGATTTGGGCTGAGAGGAAAATTGGATCAGCCATGATGAAATGGTGAAGCAGACTTGATGGCCAAGTGGCCTAATTCTGCTCCTATATCTCATGGTCTTATGGCCTTAAGGTTACATGATCACTTGGGTGTAATTGAGTGGTACAGACTCAATGGGCCTAAAGAGCCTCTTCCCACACTGTAAATCTCAAAATAAATAACAAATGGCTACTCCAATCAGATATGTTTATGCATCAATAGATTCCAATTAAAAGGACTGTGATTTTTATTTTATAAAAACTTTACAATTTTGATGGTCAGTCAGCAGAATTGTCAAATCCTAAGAACACATCAGAATTCATTGTAGACTCATAGCTTTAAATATTTAACATAAAAGAAAATTGATTCATGATAAACACAAGAGACTCTAGATGCTGGTAATACAAAGCAACACACACAAAATGCTGGAGGAGCTCAGCAGGTCAGACAGCATCTACAGAAATTAATAAGCAGTTGACGTTTCAAGTCCTGATGAAGGGTCTGGGTCCAAAACATCAACTGTTTCTTCATTTCCATAGATGCTGCCCGACCTGCTGATTTCCTCCAGCATTTTGTGTGTATTGAGTTGAAGTAAGACAGAAATGTCGAGAATCTTATTTCATTGCAATATTTTTCTAATAAAAATACCAAGTGGATCTTCAGAGTGAAATGGCTAAGGTCCACATAGAGCCCTTCATAACAAATGCATAGTGTGCATCATGAATACTGCAGAATCAGAAACAACCCATTGATAGTTTGATTTACATTAGGATACGGGCAACACCCCATTGATAGTTTTACTTACATCAGGACAATAGCAAAACCCCATTGATAGTTTGCTTAACCTCAGGATACAGGTAACACCCCGTTGATAGTTTGACTTACATCAGGATACAGGAAACATCACCATTGATAGTTTGATATGTCAGGATAAGAACAACACCCCATTGATAGTTTGACTTACATCAGGGTATGGGCAACACCCCCATTGATGGTTTGATAATTTACAGCAGCTTCCAGCTTTGCAGACGTGGGTATCATCACATTGAATAACTGTGCAGTCACTGCCTTTACAGTTCTGCTGAACCTCGGATTTTCTCAGTGCAAGTTTCTTGATGCTCCAGGGGAAGCTGACATCATCCATGCGACATAGAGAACTTTGGGGGTCACATTTGGTGCCAGGGGGGCAGCAGTTTCCACCGTCCTTACAACATTTAGCCTAATGTTGAACAAATAACAATGTAATTAATAAGGTAGCTAATTCTCACACTCACCCAGATTTACCACGGAGAAGATAACTGACTTCAGGAAGACAGGAGGTCCTGAACAAGCCCATCAGAAATGATGAGGTAGTGGACAAGGGACTCTGGTTTCAAGATTTCAGGGATGAACATCACCGAGAAGCACTCTTAGTCCATCAGCTCAACCTTGATAGTAGGGAAGGCACGACAGAAACTATACCACCTGAAGTGCTTAAGGAGAGCCAATCTGCCCCGGTCAGGTTTTGATGTGCAATAGAGAGCATACTGACATATGGAATGACAGTGTGGTACTATAACTGCAGCAAGACAGATCACAACACACTCTAATGGGAGATTAGGATGGCTCAGCATATCATTGGGACACAACTACCAGACCTGGTGACAATCTTCAGAATCAGAATCAGGTTTATTATCATCGGCATATGACGTGAAATTTGTTAACTTAGCAGCAGCAGTTCAATGCAATACATTATATAGAAAAAAGATAAATGAAATTTAAAAATAATATTAAGAAAAAGTAATACTGTATATTAAAAAAAAGTGAGGTAGTGACCAAGGGTTCAATGTCCATTTAGGAATCGGATGGCAGAGGGGAAGAAGCTGTTCCTGAATCACTGAGTGTGTACCTTCAGGCTTCTGTACCTCCTACCTGATGGTAACAGTGAGAAAAGGGCATGTCTTGTGTGCTGGAGGTCCTTAATAATGGACGCTGCCTTTCTGAGACATCGCTCCCTGAAGATGTCCTGGGTACTTTGTAGGCTAATACCCAAGATGGATGTGACTAAATTTACAACCCTCTGGAACTTCTTTTGGTCCTGTGCAGTAGCCCCTCCATACCAGACAGTGATGCAGCCTGTCAGAATGCCCTGCATGGTACAACTATAGAAGTTTTTTAATGTATATAACTCTATAACTCTCCATGCCAATGGTTGTACTTGTAACATCATTAAAGATCCATCCCATCCCATACACGGTCTGTTCAATCTCCTGCCATCTGGTAGCAGATACAGAAACACCTTAGTCAAGACAGTAAGGCTGAAAAACAGCTTCTTGTTGAGGGCCGTTGTGCAGCTGAATAATGCTACACCCTGGCTTGCCAATGGCCTGTGAGTGTTATGGACTATCAAGGTTACTTGCTGCATGTAAATATGGGAATATCCTTTTTTTTTTAAATTACACCATACAGCATGGATTGTAAGTATGTTTTTGCTCAGACTGGCGCAGCACCACAATCTTGTTGTCCTGAGCAACAGCAATAAAGTTCTATTCTCTTCTAGTAAAATGATCAAGGATCCCACCACCCAGGCCATGCTGTCACCATCAGGAGCCTCAAGTGCCATATCACCAGGTTCAGGAACAGTTCTTTCCCTACAGCCTTCAGACTCCTGAACCAACGTGGATAACTTCACTCACCGCAACATTGAACTGCTTTCATAAACTATGGACTCACTTTCAAATTTCAGTTAACTTCTGGCAAGATGGCAGTGTGCTCGGATGCAGCAGCCACTTCAGGTCCAATTTGTTCACCTTGTAAGTCTCTTTTATGATTGAAAGTCACTGCTGGATACCAAGAGCATCAAGTAGTGCAGGACTGACCCATCAGTTAGTTGCTCAATAGTGATGGAACTGGACTTAATGCGAATCCTTGTTGTCATGTTACCTGGATTTGCCGTGTACCATTGTGCCAAGGCGGTGCGCAATTCCAACAAACAGAGTAACTGATTACCTTGGACGGTAATGGCAGGGAGAAGGTGTATGACTCTGCAACCAAGCCAAGCTAGGAAACGAGGAAGAATGTTTGGAGAGTATTTGGGGAAAATAGGCTGGATTTAGCTGAATGCATCAGAAGTGTGGTGTATGATGATTGATGTGTCAACTTGAATGAATCAGAAGTGTGGTGTATGATGATTGATGTGTCAACTTGGTTTGGATTGAAGGTGGAGTTATGGCTGCACAACAGTTATTCCCTTTCAACCATCAGGTTGAATATGTATGCATAACAAAGGTAATTAAGAGAAGCACTAATTACATTTTAGTTGCAACGACCCTCAGCCTGTGGACACATGCCCAGGTTCCACCCTGTAATCAACAATACAGATCCCAGCTGACGCGACAAATACATTATCACTGGAAATTATTGATGACTTCACAAACCCTTCAGATTTCACAACCCTCCATCAATACCACCACAATACTATTCTATTTAGTGAGATATTTTTTAATTTTGTAATTTATAGCAAGTTTTATGTGTTACAATCTACTAATGTTATAAAGTGAGACGTTACATGCCATTTCAGAGAGCAATAATCACACCTGATCGCCGGTTGCTGGGCCAGTGCTGATATCATTGTTTTGGGTTTCCATCTCTGGCAGTGATTCACCTTCCACTGGATCAGTGCGATCTTCCAGTGCCGCAGAAGAAGGAGTGATATCATGGGTGTTGTCTGCAGGGCAGCACTTTGTACCTCTATAGCAACAGACTGTCTGAATATCAATGCAGGAAAGGGCCATTAGGACGACATCGTAAGGTGGGATAAGGCAGACATCCCACCCTGTAAAAACTTATTTCAGAGAGGTAGCACCCCGTTCCCCGCAACCCCATATCCACACCCCCCCCCCACCTCCCCGTTGACCTCCAAGGGTGTATGTAACACATTGTTTAGTGATTTTGTCTAATCTGTAAACCAAGTTGGGTATATGCAGAAAATGTGACATTAAAGTATGTACTTATATTATATTATATATTATCGTAGAGTCTTTTTTTTATTCTATTACAACTTTAAGCAAGTCGACAGGGATTTTGGCCTCATCACGTAGAACATTGATAGAGTAACTCCTTAGAAGCTAGCCAGCTAGTTTAAAAAACATTAGATATGCTAATGAACGAATGACACCTGCTAAACTTACCTCAACATGTCTTTTACATTTTAACCCACCATGGTCAATAGAAAAGTCACTGTTGCAAACAGTGCAGTAGGCAACACTGTCTTTATTTTTTATTCCTATTAGGCAGGAGTACACTTTAGTGTAGTCTGGAGTGAAGTACGTTTTATATTTTATTTTTCTGGAACACTCTTCCATGACGCTGCAGGACACTAAACTGAATTGATGGACAATGAAAGAGAGAGCGAGGTCGACTGTAAAGCCCGCCCACAGAGAAAGCTGATAGGTCTACTTAGCACAGAGAGAGACCAATCAGGATGCTCCTTCTCCCTCTTCCTCTTCCTCTCCCTCTCCCTCTCAAAAAAAATCGATTTCCGGGATATGGAATATAATTTGTGGGCGTCAGGGAGCCGTAATCAATATGCAGGAGATTCCCAGAACTTCCGGGAGAGGTGGGATGTCTGGGTTAAGCCTACTGCTTTGCTTCAGGACCAGCAAGTAGAACTGAGGCAAACTAAGCCTAACATCTGTTCGATGTGAGATCCCCACATAATTATAGAAATATAGAAACAGAATATCTACAGCACAGTACAGGCTCTTCGACCCACAATGTTGTGCCGAGCATGTCCCTAACTTAGAAATTACTAGGCGTACCCATAGCCCTCTACTTTTCTAAGCTCCTTGTACCTATCTAAAAGCCTCTTAAAAGACCCTATCATATCCGCCTCCACCACTGTTGCTGGCAGCCCATTCCATGCACTCACCACTCTCTGAGTAAAAAACTTATCCCTGACATCTCTTCTGTACCTACTCCCCAGCATCTTAAACCTGTGTCTGCTAGTGGCAAGCATTTCGGCCCTGGGAAAAACCCTCTGACTACCCACACGATCAATGCCTCTCATCATCTTGTACACCTCTATCAGGTCACCTCTCATCCTCCTTCGCTCCAAGGAGAAAAGGCCGAGTTCACTCAACCTGTTTTCATAAGGCATGTCCCCCAATCCAGGTAACGTCCTTGTAAATCTCCTCTGCACCCTTTCTATGGCTTCCACATCCTTCCTGTAGTGAGGCAACCAGAACTGAGCACAGTACTCCAAGTGGGGTCTGACCAGGGTCCTATATAGCTGCAACATTACCTCTCAGCTTCTAAGCTCAATTCCACAATTGATGAAGGCCAATACACCATACGCCTTCTTAACCACAGTCAACCTGCGAAGCAGCTTTGAGTGTCCTATAGACTCAGACCCCAAGATCCCTCTGATCCACCACACTGCCAAGAGTCTTACCATTAATACTATATTCTGCCATTATATTTGACCTACCAAAGTGAACCATTTTACACTTATCTGGGTTGAACTCCATCTGCCACTTCTCAGCCAAGTTTTGCATCCTATCAATGTCCCGCTGTAACCTCTGACTGCCCTCCACATTATCCACAACACCTCCAACCTTTGTGTCATCAGCAAACTTACTAAGCCATCCCTCCACTTCCTCATCCAGGTCATTTATAAAAATCACTAAGAGTAAGGGTCCCAGAACACTCCACTGAGATCCCTGAGGCACTCCACTGGCTGACTGACCTCCTTGCAGAATATGACCCGTCTACAACCACTCTTTGCCTTCTGTGGGCAAGCCAGTTCTGGATCCACAAAGCAATGACTTCTTGGATCCCATGCCTACTTTGTTTCTCAGTGAGCCTTGCATGGGGTACCCTTGTCAAATGTCTTGCTGAAATCCAGATACACTACATCTACTGCTCTTACTCCGTCAATGTGTTTAGTCACATCCTCAAAAAATTCAATCAGGTTCGTAAGGCAGCACCTGCCTTGACAAAGCCATGCTGACTATTCCTAATCATATTACACCTCTCCAAATGTTCATAAATCTTGCCTCTCAGGATCTTCTCCATCAACTTACCAGCCTCTGAAGTAAGACTCACTGGTCTATAATTTCCTGGGCTGTCTCTATTCCCTTCCCTGAATAAAGGAACAACATCCCCAACCCTCCAATTCTCTGGAACCTCTCCCGTCCCCATTGATGATGCAAAGATCATCGCCAGAGGCTCAGCAATCTCCTTCCTCGCCTCCCACAGTAGCCTGGGGTACATCTCATCTGGTCCCGGCAACTTATCCAACTTGATACTTTCCAAAAGCTCCAGCACATCCTCTTTCTTAATATCTACATGCTTAAGCTTTTTGGTCCACTGCAAGTCATCACTACAATCAGTAAGATCCTTTTCCATAGTGAATACTGAAGTATTCATTAAGTACCTCTGGTTCCATACATTTTCCCACTGTCACATTTGAGAGGTCATTTTCTTTCACGTCTTATCCTCTTTCTCTTCACATACTTGTAGAATGCCTTGGGGTTTTCCTTAATCCTGCTCACCAAGGCCTTCTCATGGCCCCTTCTGGCTCTCCTAATTTCCTTCTTAAGCTGCTTCCTGTTAACCTTATAATCTTCTAGATCTCTAACATTGCCTAGCTCTCTGAACCTTTTGTAAGCTTTTCTTCTTGACTAGATTTATTACATCCATTGTACACCACGGTTCCTGTACCCTACCATAACGTCCCTATCTCATTGGAACGTACCCATGCAGAACTTCACACAAATATCCCCTGAATATTTGCCACATTTCTTCCGTACTTATGACTTTTAAAGTTGCAAATATAAGTCAAGATAGTCACTACATATGGTGTTGCTGTTATACAACATATTAAAAATCAGGAATTTTCAGAATGCACCATTTCTATCAGTGATTCTGACTGTGACTTACCGAAGGATGTCGGCAGCAAGTCCAATGTCCAGTGACTGTCTTACAGCATACATAATAATCCGGACAGGAATACATCTGATCACACTTAACTGCTGAACTGTTACTGCTGACCCTACTGCTCTCAGCTCCTGACTTCATTTCAGGAGCCTGGGTTTTGGATAAGGTGCTGAAACCATCCTGTGTGCAGGAGAAAGTAGAAAGGTGAGGCCATTCAAAGGGAGTACAGTACGGGAGACAGCACTGCAGACCAAAGTGAAAACAGGTCAAAATAGCTCATGATGTTGGTGTTTGCTACTTTTTATTTTGATTTGCAGGAAATATTCTGGTTGATAAACCTCTACAGGTGCCCAGTGGTGAATGTCCTGACTGGTTGCATCAGAGCCTGGTATGAAAACACCAATGCCCTAGATTGGAAAAGCCTCCAACAAGTGGTATGCTCTTTCTCATTGTTACCATCAGGTAGGAGGGACAGAAGCCTGAAGGCACACACTCAGCGGTCAAGAACACCTTCTTCCCCTCTGCCATTCAATTCCTAAATGGACAATGAACCTGTGAACACTACCTCACTTTTAAATATCTATTATTTCTGTTTTTACATGATTTTTAATCTATTTAATATACATATACCGTAAATGATGTATTTATTTATTTTTCTTTTCTTCTGTATTATGTACTACATTGAACTGCTGCTGCTAAGTTAACAAATTGCATGACACATGCTGGTGATAATAAACCTGATTCTGGTTCTGGATACAGCCTTTTCCCTCATGGGTAAAACCCTCCCTGCCATTGAGCACAGCTACATGGAGATGTGCCACTAGCAGGTACCATCAATCATCAACCAGACCCACCATTTGGACCTTACACTCTGCTATCTGCTGCCATCAGGATGGAGGTACAAGAGCTCAGGACCCACACCACCTGATTCAAGACTAGTTCATCCCCCTCAACCATCAGAACCCTGAACCAACGTGGATAACTTCACTCACCGCAACATTGAACTGCTTTCATAAACTATGGACTCACTTTCAAATTTCAGTTAACTTCTGGCAAGATGGCAGTGTGCTCGGATGCAGCAGCCACTTCAGGTCCAATTTGTTCACCTTGTAAGTCTCTTTTATGATTGAAAGTCACTGCTGGATACCAAAAGCATCAAGTAGTGCAGGACTGACCCATCAGTTAGTTGCTCAATAGTGATGGAACTGGACTTAATGCGAATCCTTGTTGTCATGTTACCTGGATTTGCCGTGTACCATTGTGCCAAGGCGGTGCGCAATTCCAACAAACAGAGTAACTGATTACCTTGGACGGTAATGGCAGGGAGAAGGTGTATGACTCTGCAACCAAGCCAAGCTAGGAAACGAGGAAGAATGTTTGGAGAGTATTTGGGGAAAATAGGCTGGATTTAGCTGAATGCATCAGAAGTGTGGTGTATGATGATTGATGTGTCAACTTGGTTTGGATTGAAGGTGGAGTTATGGCTGCACAACAGTTCTTCCCTTTCAACCATCAGGTTGAATATGTATGCATAACAAAGGTAATTAAGAGAAGCACTAATTACATTTTAGTTGCAACGACCCTCAGCCTGTGGACACATGCCCAGGTTCCACCCTGTAATTAACAATACAGATCCCAGCTGACGCGACAACTACATTATCACTGGAAATTATTGATGACTTCACAAACCCTTCAGATTTCACAATCTTCCATCAATACCACCACAATACTATTCTATTTAGTGAGATATTTTTTAATTTTGTAATTTATAGCAAGTTTTATGTGTTACAATCTACTAATGTTATAAAGTGAGACGTTACATGCCATTTCAGACAGCAATAATCACACCTGATCGCCGGTTGCTGGGCCAGTGCTGATATCATTGTTTTGGGTTTCCATCTCTGGCAGTGATTCACCTTCCACTGGATCAGTGCGATCTTCCAGTGCCGCAGAAGAAGGAGTGATATCATGGGTGTTGTCTGCAGGGCAGCACTTTGTACCTCTATAGCAACAGACTGTCTGAATATCAATGCAGGAAAGGGCCATTAGGACGACATCGTATGGTGGGATAAGGCAGACATCCCACCCTGTAAAAACTTATTTCAGAGAGGTAGCACCCCGTTCCCCGCAACCCCATATCCACACCCCCCCACCTCCCCGTTGACCTCCAAGGGTGTATGTAACACATTGTTTAGTGATTTTGTCTAATCTGTAAACCAAGTTGGGTATATGCAGAAAATGTGACATTAAAGTATGTACTTATATTATATTATATATTATTGTAGAGTCTTTTTTTTATTCTATTACAACTTTAAGCAAGTCGACAGGGATTTTGGCCTCATCACGTAGAACATTGATAGAGTAACTCCTTAGAAGCTAGCCAGCTAGTTTAAAAAACATTAGCTATGCTAATGAATGAATGACACCTGCTAAACTTACCTCAACATGTCTTTTACATTTTAACCCACCATGGTCAATAGAAAAGTCACTGTTGCAAACAGTGCAGTAGGCAACACTGTCTTTATTTTTTATTCCTATTAGGCAGGAGTACACTTTAGTGTAGTCTGGAGTGAAGTACGTTTTATATTTTATTTTTCTGGAACACTCTTCCATGACGCTGCAGGACACTAAACTGAATTGATGGACAATGAAAGAGAGAGCGAGGTCGACTGTAAAGCCCGCCCACAGAGAAAGCTGATAGGTCTACTTAGCACAGAGAGAGACCAATCAGGATGCTCCTTCTCCCTCTTCCTCTTCCTCTCCCTCTCCCTCTCAAAAAAAATCGATTTCCGGGATATGGAATATAATTTGTGGGCGTCAGGGAGCCGTAATCAATATGCAGGAGATTCCCAGAACTTCCGGGAGAGGTGGGATGTCTGGGTTAAGCCTACTGCTTTGCTTCAGGACCAGCAAGTAGAACTGAGGCAAACTAAGCCTAACATCTGTTCGATGTGAGATCCCCACATAATTATAGAAATATAGAAACAGAAAATCTACAGCACAGTACAGGCTCTTCGACCCACAATGTTGTGCCGAGCATGTCCCTAACTTAGAAATTACTAGGCTTACCCATAGCCCTCTACTTTTCTAAGCTCCATGTACCTATCTAAAAGCCTCTTAAAAGACCCTATCATATCCGCCTCCACCACTGTTGCTGGCAGCCCATTCCACGCACTCACCACTCTCTGAGTAAAAAACTTATCCCTGACATCTCTTCTGTACCTACTCCCCAGCATCTTAAACCTGTGTCTGCTAGTGGCAAGCATTTCGGCCCTGGGAAAAACCCTCTGACTACCCACACGATCAATGCCTCTCATCATCTTGTACACCTCTATCAGGTCACCTCTCATCCTCCTTCGCTCCAAGGAGAAAAGGCCGAGTTCACTCAACCTGTTTTCATAAGGCATGTCCCCCAATCCAGGTAACGTCCTTGTAAATCTCCTCTGCACCCTTTCTATGGCTTCCACATCCTTCCTGTAGTGAGGCAACCAGAACTGAGCACAGTACTCCAAGTGGGGTCTGACCAGGGTCCTATATAGCTGCAACATTACCTCTCAGCTTCTAAGCTCAATTCCACAATTGATGAAGGCCAATACACCATACGCCTTCTTAACCACAGTCAACCTGCGAAGCAGCTTTGAGTGTCCTATAGACTCAGACCCCAAGATCCCTCTGATCCACCACACTGCCAAGAGTCTTACCATTAATACTATATTCTGCCATTATATTTGACCTACCAAAGTGAACCATTTTACACTTATCTGTGTTGAACTCCATCTGCCACTTCTCAGCCAAGTTTTGCATCCTATCAATGTCCCGCTGTAACCTCTGACTGCCCTCCACATTATCCACAACACCTCCAACCTTTGTGTCATCAGCAAACTTACTAAGCCATCCCTCCACTTCCTCATCCAGGTCATTTATAAAAATCACTAAGAGTAAGGGTCCCAGAACACTCCACTGAGATCCCTGAGGCACTCCACTGGCTGACTGACCTCCTTGCAGAATATGACCCGTCTACAACCACTCTTTGCCTTCTGTGGGCAAGCCAGTTCTGGATCCACAAAGCAATGTCTTCTTGGATCCCATGCCTACTTTGTTTCTCAGTGAGCCTTGCATGGGGTACCCTTGTCAAATGTCTTGCTGAAATCCAGATACACTACATCTACTGCTCTTACTCCGTCAATGTGTTTAGTCACATCCTCAAAAAATTCAATCAGGTTCGTAAGGCAGCACCTGCCTTGACAAAGCCATGCTGACTATTCCTAATCATATTACACCTCTCCAAATGTTCATAAATCTTGCCTCTCAGGATCTTCTCCATCAACTTACCAGCCTCTGAAGTAAGACTCACTGGTCTATAATTTCCTGGGCTGTCTCTATTCCCTTCCCTGAATAAAGGAACAACATCCCCAACCCTCCAATTCTCTGGAACCTCTCCCGTCCCCATTGATGATGCAAAGATCATCGCCAGAGGCTCAGCAATCTCCTTCCTCGCCTCCCACAGTAGCCTGGGGTACATCTCATCTGGTCCCGGCAACTTATCCAACTTGATACTTTCCAAAAGCTCCAGCACATCCTCTTTCTTAATATCTACATGCTTAAGCTTTTTGGTCCACTGCAAGTCATCACTACAATCAGTAAGATCCTTTTCCATAGTGAATACTGAAGTATTCATTAAGTACCTCTGGTTCCATACACTTTCCCACTGTCACATTTGAGAGGTCATTTTCTTTCTCGTCTTATCCTCTTTCTCTTCACATACTTGTAGAATGCCTTGGGGTTTTCCTTAATCCTGCTCACCAAGGCCTTCTCATGGCCCCTTCTGGCTCTCCTAATTTCCTTCTTAAGCTGCTTCCTGTTAACCTTATAATCTTCTAGATCTCTAACATTGCCTAGCTCTCTGAACCTTTTGTAAGCTTTTCTTTTTGACTAGATTTATTACATCCATTGTACACCACGGTTCCTGTACCCTACCATAACGTCCCTATCTCATTGGAACGTACCCATGCAGAACTTCACACAAATATCCCCTGAATATTTGCCACATTTCTTCCGTACTTATGACTTTTAAAGTTGCAAATATAAGTCAAGATAGTCACTACATATGGTGTTGCTGTTATACAACATATTAAAAATCAGGAATTTTCAGAATGCACCATTTCTATCAGTGATTCTGACTGTGACTTACCGAAGGATGTCGGCAGCAAGTCCAATGTCCAGTGACTGTCTTACAGCATACATAATAATCCGGACAGGAATACATCTGATCACACTTAACTGCTGAACTGTTACTGCTGACCCTACTGCTCTCAGCTCCTGACTTCATTTCAGGAGCCTGGGTTTTGGATAAGGTGCTGAAACCATCCTGTGTGCAGGAGAAAGTAGAAAGGTGAGGCCATTCAAAGGGAGTACAGTACGGGAGACAGCACTGCAGACCAAAGTGAAAACAGGTCAAAATAGCTCATGATGTTGGTGTTTGCTACTTTTTATTTTGATTTGCAGGAAATATTCTGGTTGATAAACCTCTACAGGTGCCCAGTGGTGAATGTCCTGACTGGTTGCATCAGAGCCTGGTATGAAAACACCAATGCCCTAGATTGGAAAAGCCTCCAACAAGTGGTATGCTCTTTCTCATTGTTACCATCAGGTAGGAGGGACAGAAGCCTGAAGGCACACACTCAGCGGTCAAGAACACCTTCTTCCCCTCTGCCATTCAATTCCTAAATGGACAATGAACCTGTGAACACTACCTCACTTTTAAATATCTATTATTTCTGTTTTTACATGATTTTTAATCTATTTAATATACATATACCGTAAATGATGTATTTATTTATTTTTCTTTTCTTCTGTATTATGTACTACATTGAACTGCTGCTGCTAAGTTAACAAATTGCATGACACATGCTGGTGATAATAAACCTGATTCTGGTTCTGGATACAGCCTTTTCCCTCATGGGTAAAACCCTCCCTGCCATTGAGCACAGCTACATGGAGATGTGCCACTAGCAGGTACCATCAATCATCAACCAGACCCACCATTTGGACCTTACACTCTGCTATCTGCTGCCATCAGGATGGAGGTACAAGAGCTCAGGACCCACACCACCTGATTCAAGACTAGTTCATCCCCCTCAACCATCAGAACCCTGAACCAACGTGGATAACTTCACTCACCGCAACATTGAACTGCTTTCATAAACTATGGACTCACTTTCAAATTTCAGTTAACTTCTGGCAAGATGGCAGTGTGCTCGGATGCAGCAGCCACTTCAGGTCCAATTTGTTCACCTTGTAAGTCTCTTTTATGATTGAAAGTCACTGCTGGATACCAAAAGCATCAAGTAGTGCAGGACTGACCCATCAGTTAGTTGCTCAATAGTGATGGAACTGGACTTAATGCGAATCCTTGTTGTCATGTTACCTGGATTTGCCGTGTACCATTGTGCCAAGGCGGTGCGCAATTCCAACAAACAGAGTAACTGATTACCTTGGACGGTAATGGCAGGGAGAAGGTGTATGACTCTGCAACCAAGCCAAGCTAGGAAACGAGGAAGAATGTTTGGAGAGTATTTGGGGAAAATAGGCTGGATTTAGCTGAATGCATCAGAAGTGTGGTGTATGATGATTGATGTGTCAACTTGGTTTGGATTGAAGGTGGAGTTATGGCTGCACAACAGTTCTTCCCTTTCAACCATCAGGTTGAATATGTATGCATAACAAAGGTAATTAAGAGAAGCACTAATTACATTTTAGTTGCAACGACCCTCAGCCTGTGGACACATGCCCAGGTTCCACCCTGTAATTAACAATACAGATCCCAGCTGACGCGACAACTACATTATCACTGGAAATTATTGATGACTTCACAAACCCTTCAGATTTCACAATCTTCCATCAATACCACCACAATACTATTCTATTTAGTGAGATATTTTTTAATTTTGTAATTTATAGCAAGTTTTATGTGTTACAATCTACTAATGTTATAAAGTGAGACGTTACATGCCATTTCAGAGAGCAATAATCACACCTGATCGCCGGTTGCTGGGCCAGTGCTGATATCATTGTTTTGGGTTTCCATCTCTGGCAGTGATTCACCTTCCACTGGATCAGTGCGATCTTCCAGTGCCGCAGAAGAAGGAGTGATATCATGGGTGTTGTCTGCAGGGCAGCACTTTGTACCTCTATAGCAACAGACTGTCTGAATATCAATGCAGGAAAGGGCCATTAGGACGACATCGTATGGTGGGATAAGGCAGACATCCCACCCTGTAAAAACTTATTTCAGAGAGGTAGCACCCCGTTCCCCGCAACCCCATATCCACACCCCCCCACCTCCCCGTTGACCTCCAAGGGTGTATGTAACACATTGTTTAGTGATTTTGTCTAATCTGTAAACCAAGTTGGGTATATGCAGAAAATGTGACATTAAAGTATGTACTTATATTATATTATATATTATCGTAGAGTCTTTTTTTTATTCTATTACAACTTTAAGCAAGTCGACAGGGATTTTGGCCTCATCACGTAGAACATTGATAGAGTAACTCCTTAGAAGCTAGCCAGCTAGTTTAAAAAACATTAGCTATGCTAATGAATGAATGACACCTGCTAAACTTACCTCAACATGTCTTTTACATTTTAACCCACCATGGTCAATAGAAAAGTCACTGTTGCAAACAGTGCAGTAGGCAACACTGTCTTTATTTTTTATTCCTATTAGGCAGGAGTACACTTTAGTGTAGTCTGGAGTGAAGTACGTTTTATATTTTATTTTTCTGGAACACTCTTCCATGACGCTGCAGGACACTAAACTGAATTGATGGACAATGAAAGAGAGAGCGAGGTCGACTGTAAAGCCCGCCCACAGAGAAAGCTGATAGGTCTACTTAGCACAGAGAGAGACCAATCAGGATGCTCCTTCTCCCTCTTCCTCTTCCTCTCCCTCTCCCTCTCAAAAAAAATCGATTTCCGGGATATGGAATATAATTTGTGGGCGTCAGGGAGCCGTAATCAATATGCAGGAGATTCCCAGAACTTCCGGGAGAGGTGGGATGTCTGGGTTAAGCCTACTGCTTTGCTTCAGGACCAGCAAGTAGAACTGAGGCAAACTAAGCCTAACATCTGTTCGATGTGAGATCCCCACATAATTATAGAAATATAGAAACAGAAAATCTACAGCACAGTACAGGCTCTTCGACCCACAATGTTGTGCCGAGCATGTCCCTAACTTAGAAATTACTAGGCGTACCCATAGCCCTCTACTTTTCTAAGCTCCATGTACCTATCTAAAAGCCTCTTAAAAGACCCTATCATATCCGCCTCCACCACTGTTGCTGGCAGCCCATTCCACGCACTCACCACTCTCTGAGTAAAAAACTTATCCCTGACATCTCTTCTGTACCTACTCCCCAGCATCTTAAACCTGTGTCTGCTAGTGGCAAGCATTTCGGCCCTGGGAAAAACCCTCTGACTACCCACACGATCAATGCCTCTCATCATCTTGTACACCTCTATCAGGTCACCTCTCATCCTCCTTCGCTCCAAGGAGAAAAGGCCGAGTTCACTCAACCTGTTTTCATAAGGCATGTCCCCCAATCCAGGTAACGTCCTTGTAAATCTCCTCTGCACCCTTTCTATGGCTTCCACATCCTTCCTGTAGTGAGGCAACCAGAACTGAGCACAGTACTCCAAGTGGGGTCTGACCAGGGTCCTATATAGCTGCAACATTACCTCTCAGCTTCTAAGCTCAATTCCACAATTGATGAAGGCCAATACACCATACGCCTTCTTAACCACAGTCAACCTGCGAAGCAGCTTTGAGTGTCCTATAGACTCAGACCCCAAGATCCCTCTGATCCACCACACTGCCAAGAGTCTTACCATTAATACTATATTCTGCCATTATATTTGACCTACCAAAGTGAACCATTTTACACTTATCTGGGTTGAACTCCATCTGCCACTTCTCAGCCAAGTTTTGCATCCTATCAATGTCCCGCTGTAACCTCTGACTGCCCTCCACATTATCCACAACACCTCCAACCTTTGTGTCATCAGCAAACTTACTAAGCCATCCCTCCACTTCCTCATCCAGGTCATTTATAAAAATCACTAAGAGTAAGGGTCCCAGAACACTCCACTGAGATCCCTGAGGCACTCCACTGGCTGACTGACCTCCTTGCAGAATATGACCCGTCTACAACCACTCTTTGCCTTCTGTGGGCAAGCCAGTTCTGGATCCACAAAGCAATGTCTTCTTGGATCCCATGCCTACTTTGTTTCTCAGTGAGCCTTGCATGGGGTACCCTTGTCAAATGTCTTGCTGAAATCCAGATACACTACATCTACTGCTCTTACTCCGTCAATGTGTTTAGTCACATCCTCAAAAAATTCAATCAGGTTCGTAAGGCAGCACCTGCCTTGACAAAGCCATGCTGACTATTCCTAATCATATTACACCTCTCCAAATGTTCATAAATCTTGCCTCTCAGGATCTTCTCCATCAACTTACCAGCCTCTGAAGTAAGACTCACTGGTCTATAATTTCCTGGGCTGTCTCTATTCCCTTCCCTGAATAAAGGAACAACATCCCCAACCCTCCAATTCTCTGGAACCTCTCCCGTCCCCATTGATGATGCAAAGATCATCGCCAGAGGCTCAGCAATCTCCTTCCTCGCCTCCCACAGTAGCCTGGGGTACATCTCATCTGGTCCCGGCAACTTATCCAACTTGATACTTTCCAAAAGCTCCAGCACATCCTCTTTCTTAATATCTACATGCTTAAGCTTTTTGGTCCACTGCAAGTCATCACTACAATCAGTAAGATCCTTTTCCATAGTGAATACTGAAGTATTCATTAAGTACCTCTGGTTCCATACACTTTCCCACTGTCACATTTGAGAGGTCATTTTCTTTCTCGTCTTATCCTCTTTCTCTTCACATACTTGTAGAATGCCTTGGGGTTTTCCTTAATCCTGCTCACCAAGGCCTTCTCATGGCCCCTTCTGGCTCTCCTAATTTCCTTCTTAAGCTGCTTCCTGTTAACCTTATAATCTTCTAGATCTCTAACATTGCCTAGCTCTCTGAACCTTTTGTAAGCTTTTCTTTTTGACTAGATTTATTACATCCATTGTACACCACGGTTCCTGTACCCTACCATAACGTCCCTATCTCATTGGAACGTACCCATGCAGAACTTCACACAAATATCCCCTGAATATTTGCCACATTTCTTCCGTACTTATGACTTTTAAAGTTGCAAATATAAGTCAAGATAGTCACTACATATGGTGTTGCTGTTATACAACATATTAAAAATCAGGAATTTTCAGAATGCACCATTTCTATCAGTGATTCTGACTGTGACTTACCGAAGGATGTCGGCAGCAAGTCCAATGTCCAGTGACTGTCTTACAGCATACATAATAATCCGGACAGGAATACATCTGATCACACTTAACTGCTGAACTGTTACTGCTGACCCTACTGCTCTCAGCTCCTGACTTCATTTCAGGAGCCTGGGTTTTGGATAAGGTGCTGAAACCATCCTGTGTGCAGGAGAAAGTAGAAAGGTGAGGCCATTCAAAGGGAGTACAGTACGGGAGACAGCACTGCAGACCAAAGTGAAAACAGGTCAAAATAGCTCATGATGTTGGTGTTTGCTACTTTTTATTTTGATTTGCAGGAAATATTCTGGTTGATAAACCTCTACAGGTGCCCAGTGGTGAATGTCCTGACTGGTTGCATCAGAGCCTGGTATGAAAACACCAATGCCCTAGATTGGAAAAGCCTCCAACAAGTGGTATGCTCTTTCTCATTGTTACCATCAGGTAGGAGGGACAGAAGCCTGAAGGCACACACTCAGCGGTCAAGAACACCTTCTTCCCCTCTGCCATTCAATTCCTAAATGGACAATGAACCTGTGAACACTACCTCACTTTTAAATATCTATTATTTCTGTTTTTACATGATTTTTAATCTATTTAATATACATATACCGTAAATGATGTATTTATTTATTTTTCTTTTCTTCTGTATTATGTACTACATTGAACTGCTGCTGCTAAGTTAACAAATTGCATGACACATGCTGGTGATAATAAACCTGATTCTGGTTCTGGATACAGCCTTTTCCCTCATGGGTAAAACCCTCCCTGCCATTGAGCACAGCTACATGGAGATGTGCCACTAGCAGGTACCATCAATCATCAACCAGACCCACCATTTGGACCTTACACTCTGCTATCTGCTGCCATCAGGATGGAGGTACAAGAGCTCAGGACCCACACCACCTGATTCAAGACTAGTTCATCCCCCTCAACCATCAGAACCCTGAACCAACGTGGATAACTTCACTCACCGCAACATTGAACTGCTTTCATAAACTATGGACTCACTTTCAAATTTCAGTTAACTTCTGGCAAGATGGCAGTGTGCTCGGATGCAGCAGCCACTTCAGGTCCAATTTGTTCACCTTGTAAGTCTCTTTTATGATTGAAAGTCACTGCTGGATACCAAAAGCATCAAGTAGTGCAGGACTGACCCATCAGTTAGTTGCTCAATAGTGATGGAACTGGACTTAATGCGAATCCTTGTTGTCATGTTACCTGGATTTGCCGTGTACCATTGTGCCAAGGCGGTGCGCAATTCCAACAAACAGAGTAACTGATTACCTTGGACGGTAATGGCAGGGAGAAGGTGTATGACTCTGCAACCAAGCCAAGCTAGGAAACGAGGAAGAATGTTTGGAGAGTATTTGGGGAAAATAGGCTGGATTTAGCTGAATGCATCAGAAGTGTGGTGTATGATGATTGATGTGTCAACTTGGTTTGGATTGAAGGTGGAGTTATGGCTGCACAACAGTTCTTCCCTTTCAACCATCAGGTTGAATATGTATGCATAACAAAGGTAATTAAGAGAAGCACTAATTACATTTTAGTTGCAACGACCCTCAGCCTGTGGACACATGCCCAGGTTCCACCCTGTAATTAACAATACAGATCCCAGCTGACGCGACAACTACATTATCACTGGAAATTATTGATGACTTCACAAACCCTTCAGATTTCACAATCTTCCATCAATACCACCACAATACTATTCTATTTAGTGAGATATTTTTTAATTTTGTAATTTATAGCAAGTTTTATGTGTTACAATCTACTAATGTTATAAAGTGAGACGTTACATGCCATTTCAGACAGCAATAATCACACCTGATCGCCGGTTGCTGGGCCAGTGCTGATATCATTGTTTTGGGTTTCCATCTCTGGCAGTGATTCACCTTCCACTGGATCAGTGCGATCTTCCAGTGCCGCAGAAGAAGGAGTGATATCATGGGTGTTGTCTGCAGGGCAGCACTTTGTACCTCTATAGCAACAGACTGTCTGAATATCAATGCAGGAAAGGGCCATTAGGACGACATCGTATGGTGGGATAAGGCAGACATCCCACCCTGTAAAAACTTATTTCAGAGAGGTAGCACCCCGTTCCCCGCAACCCCATATCCACACCCCCCCACCTCCCCGTTGACCTCCAAGGGTGTATGTAACACATTGTTTAGTGATTTTGTCTAATCTGTAAACCAAGTTGGGTATATGCAGAAAATGTGACATTAAAGTATGTACTTATATTATATTATATATTATCGTAGAGTCTTTTTTTTATTCTATTACAACTTTAAGCAAGTCGACAGGGATTTTGGCCTCATCACGTAGAACATTGATAGAGTAACTCCTTAGAAGCTAGCCAGCTAGTTTAAAAAACATTAGCTATGCTAATGAATGAATGACACCTGCTAAACTTACCTCAACATGTCTTTTACATTTTAACCCACCATGGTCAATAGAAAAGTCACTGTTGCAAACAGTGCAGTAGGCAACACTGTCTTTATTTTTTATTCCTATTAGGCAGGAGTACACTTTAGTGTAGTCTGGAGTGAAGTACGTTTTATATTTTATTTTTCTGGAACACTCTTCCATGACGCTGCAGGACACTAAACTGAATTGATGGACAATGAAAGAGAGAGCGAGGTCGACTGTAAAGCCCGCCCACAGAGAAAGCTGATAGGTCTACTTAGCACAGAGAGAGACCAATCAGGATGCTCCTTCTCCCTCTTCCTCTTCCTCTCCCTCTCCCTCTCAAAAAAAATCGATTTCCGGGATATGGAATA
Organism: Hemitrygon akajei; assembly: GCF_048418815.1. Classification (NCBI taxonomy): domain Eukaryota; kingdom Metazoa; phylum Chordata; class Chondrichthyes; order Myliobatiformes; family Dasyatidae; genus Hemitrygon; species Hemitrygon akajei. The sequence goes on along the minus strand of NC_133143.1, from coordinate 70,834,892 downwards.
TAATTTGTGGGCGTCAGGGAGCCGTAATCAATATGCAGGAGATTCCCAGAACTTCCGGGAGAGGTGGGATGTCTGGGTTAAGCCTACTGCTTTGCTTCAGGACCAGCAAGTAGAACTGAGGCAAACTAAGCCTAACATCTGTTCGATGTGAGATCCCCACATAATTATAGAAATATAGAAACAGAAAATCTACAGCACAGTACAGGCTCTTCGACCCACAATGTTGTGCCGAGCATGTCCCTAACTTAGAAATTACTAGGCTTACCCATAGCCCTCTACTTTTCTAAGCTCCATGTACCTATCTAAAAGCCTCTTAAAAGACCCTATCATATCCGCCTCCACCACTGTTGCTGGCAGCCCATTCCACGCACTCACCACTCTCTGAGTAAAAAACTTATCCCTGACATCTCTTCTGTACCTACTCCCCAGCATCTTAAACCTGTGTCTGCTAGTGGCAAGCATTTCGGCCCTGGGAAAAACCCTCTGACTACCCACACGATCAATGCCTCTCATCATCTTGTACACCTCTATCAGGTCACCTCTCATCCTCCTTCGCTCCAAGGAGAAAAGGCCGAGTTCACTCAACCTGTTTTCATAAGGCATGTCCCCCAATCCAGGTAACGTCCTTGTAAATCTCCTCTGCACCCTTTCTATGGCTTCCACATCCTTCCTGTAGTGAGGCAACCAGAACTGAGCACAGTACTCCAAGTGGGGTCTGACCAGGGTCCTATATAGCTGCAACATTACCTCTCAGCTTCTAAGCTCAATTCCACAATTGATGAAGGCCAATACACCATACGCCTTCTTAACCACAGTCAACCTGCGAAGCAGCTTTGAGTGTCCTATAGACTCAGACCCCAAGATCCCTCTGATCCACCACACTGCCAAGAGTCTTACCATTAATACTATATTCTGCCATTATATTTGACCTACCAAAGTGAACCATTTTACACTTATCTGTGTTGAACTCCATCTGCCACTTCTCAGCCAAGTTTTGCATCCTATCAATGTCCCGCTGTAACCTCTGACTGCCCTCCACATTATCCACAACACCTCCAACCTTTGTGTCATCAGCAAACTTACTAAGCCATCCCTCCACTTCCTCATCCAGGTCATTTATAAAAATCACTAAGAGTAAGGGTCCCAGAACACTCCACTGAGATCCCTGAGGCACTCCACTGGCTGACTGACCTCCTTGCAGAATATGACCCGTCTACAACCACTCTTTGCCTTCTGTGGGCAAGCCAGTTCTGGATCCACAAAGCAATGTCTTCTTGGATCCCATGCCTACTTTGTTTCTCAGTGAGCCTTGCATGGGGTACCCTTGTCAAATGTCTTGCTGAAATCCAGATACACTACATCTACTGCTCTTACTCCGTCAATGTGTTTAGTCACATCCTCAAAAAATTCAATCAGGTTCGTAAGGCAGCACCTGCCTTGACAAAGCCATGCTGACTATTCCTAATCATATTACACCTCTCCAAATGTTCATAAATCTTGCCTCTCAGGATCTTCTCCATCAACTTACCAGCCTCTGAAGTAAGACTCACTGGTCTATAATTTCCTGGGCTGTCTCTATTCCCTTCCCTGAATAAAGGAACAACATCCCCAACCCTCCAATTCTCTGGAACCTCTCCCGTCCCCATTGATGATGCAAAGATCATCGCCAGAGGCTCAGCAATCTCCTTCCTCGCCTCCCACAGTAGCCTGGGGTACATCTCATCTGGTCCCGGCAACTTATCCAACTTGATACTTTCCAAAAGCTCCAGCACATCCTCTTTCTTAATATCTACATGCTTAAGCTTTTTGGTCCACTGCAAGTCATCACTACAATCAGTAAGATCCTTTTCCATAGTGAATACTGAAGTATTCATTAAGTACCTCTGGTTCCATACACTTTCCCACTGTCACATTTGAGAGGTCATTTTCTTTCTCGTCTTATCCTCTTTCTCTTCACATACTTGTAGAATGCCTTGGGGTTTTCCTTAATCCTGCTCACCAAGGCCTTCTCATGGCCCCTTCTGGCTCTCCTAATTTCCTTCTTAAGCTGCTTCCTGTTAACCTTATAATCTTCTAGATCTCTAACATTGCCTAGCTCTCTGAACCTTTTGTAAGCTTTTCTTTTTGACTAGATTTATTACATCCATTGTACACCACGGTTCCTGTACCCTACCATAACGTCCCTATCTCATTGGAACGTACCCATGCAGAACTTCACACAAATATCCCCTGAATATTTGCCACATTTCTTCCGTACTTATGACTTTTAAAGTTGCAAATATAAGTCAAGATAGTCACTACATATGGTGTTGCTGTTATACAACATATTAAAAATCAGGAATTTTCAGAATGCACCATTTCTATCAGTGATTCTGACTGTGACTTACCGAAGGATGTCGGCAGCAAGTCCAATGTCCAGTGACTGTCTTACAGCATACATAATAATCCGGACAGGAATACATCTGATCACACTTAACTGCTGAACTGTTACTGCTGACCCTACTGCTCTCAGCTCCTGACTTCATTTCAGGAGCCTGGGTTTTGGATAAGGTGCTGAAACCATCCTGTGTGCAGGAGAAAGTAGAAAGGTGAGGCCATTCAAAGGGAGTACAGTACGGGAGACAGCACTGCAGACCAAAGTGAAAACAGGTCAAAATAGCTCATGATGTTGGTGTTTGCTACTTTTTATTTTGATTTGCAGGAAATATTCTGGTTGATAAACCTCTACAGGTGCCCAGTGGTGAATGTCCTGACTGGTTGCATCAGAGCCTGGTATGAAAACACCAATGCCCTAGATTGGAAAAGCCTCCAACAAGTGGTATGCTCTTTCTCATTGTTACCATCAGGTAGGAGGGACAGAAGCCTGAAGGCACACACTCAGCGGTCAAGAACACCTTCTTCCCCTCTGCCATTCAATTCCTAAATGGACAATGAACCTGTGAACACTACCTCACTTTTAAATATCTATTATTTCTGTTTTTACATGATTTTTAATCTATTTAATATACATATACCGTAAATGATGTATTTATTTATTTTTCTTTTCTTCTGTATTATGTACTACATTGAACTGCTGCTGCTAAGTTAACAAATTGCATGACACATGCTGGTGATAATAAACCTGATTCTGGTTCTGGATACAGCCTTTTCCCTCATGGGTAAAACCCTCCCTGCCATTGAGCACAGCTACATGGAGATGTGCCACTAGCAGGTACCATCAATCATCAACCAGACCCACCATTTGGACCTTACACTCTGCTATCTGCTGCCATCAGGATGGAGGTACAAGAGCTCAGGACCCACACCACCTGATTCAAGACTAGTTCATCCCCCTCAACCATCAGAACCCTGAACCAACGTGGATAACTTCACTCACCGCAACATTGAACTGCTTTCATAAACTATGGACTCACTTTCAAATTTCAGTTAACTTCTGGCAAGATGGCAGTGTGCTCGGATGCAGCAGCCACTTCAGGTCCAATTTGTTCACCTTGTAAGTCTCTTTTATGATTGAAAGTCACTGCTGGATACCAAAAGCATCAAGTAGTGCAGGACTGACCCATCAGTTAGTTGCTCAATAGTGATGGAACTGGACTTAATGCGAATCCTTGTTGTCATGTTACCTGGATTTGCCGTGTACCATTGTGCCAAGGCGGTGCGCAATTCCAACAAACAGAGTAACTGATTACCTTGGACGGTAATGGCAGGGAGAAGGTGTATGACTCTGCAACCAAGCCAAGCTAGGAAACGAGGAAGAATGTTTGGAGAGTATTTGGGGAAAATAGGCTGGATTTAGCTGAATGCATCAGAAGTGTGGTGTATGATGATTGATGTGTCAACTTGGTTTGGATTGAAGGTGGAGTTATGGCTGCACAACAGTTCTTCCCTTTCAACCATCAGGTTGAATATGTATGCATAACAAAGGTAATTAAGAGAAGCACTAATTACATTTTAGTTGCAACGACCCTCAGCCTGTGGACACATGCCCAGGTTCCACCCTGTAATTAACAATACAGATCCCAGCTGACGCGACAACTACATTATCACTGGAAATTATTGATGACTTCACAAACCCTTCAGATTTCACAATCTTCCATCAATACCACCACAATACTATTCTATTTAGTGAGATATTTTTTAATTTTGTAATTTATAGCAAGTTTTATGTGTTACAATCTACTAATGTTATAAAGTGAGACGTTACATGCCATTTCAGACAGCAATAATCACACCTGATCGCCGGTTGCTGGGCCAGTGCTGATATCATTGTTTTGGGTTTCCATCTCTGGCAGTGATTCACCTTCCACTGGATCAGTGCGATCTTCCAGTGCCGCAGAAGAAGGAGTGATATCATGGGTGTTGTCTGCAGGGCAGCACTTTGTACCTCTATAGCAACAGACTGTCTGAATATCAATGCAGGAAAGGGCCATTAGGACGACATCGTATGGTGGGATAAGGCAGACATCCCACCCTGTAAAAACTTATTTCAGAGAGGTAGCACCCCGTTCCCCGCAACCCCATATCCACACCCCCCCACCTCCCCGTTGACCTCCAAGGGTGTATGTAACACATTGTTTAGTGATTTTGTCTAATCTGTAAACCAAGTTGGGTATATGCAGAAAATGTGACATTAAAGTATGTACTTATATTATATTATATATTATTGTAGAGTCTTTTTTTTATTCTATTACAACTTTAAGCAAGTCGACAGGGATTTTGGCCTCATCACGTAGAACATTGATAGAGTAACTCCTTAGAAGCTAGCCAGCTAGTTTAAAAAACATTAGCTATGCTAATGAATGAATGACACCTGCTAAACTTACCTCAACATGTCTTTTACATTTTAACCCACCATGGTCAATAGAAAAGTCACTGTTGCAAACAGTGCAGTAGGCAACACTGTCTTTATTTTTTATTCCTATTAGGCAGGAGTACACTTTAGTGTAGTCTGGAGTGAAGTACGTTTTATATTTTATTTTTCTGGAACACTCTTCCATGACGCTGCAGGACACTAAACTGAATTGATGGACAATGAAAGAGAGAGCGAGGTCGACTGTAAAGCCCGCCCACAGAGAAAGCTGATAGGTCTACTTAGCACAGAGAGAGACCAATCAGGATGCTCCTTCTCCCTCTTCCTCTTCCTCTCCCTCTCCCTCTCAAAAAAAATCGATTTCCGGGATATGGAATATAATTTGTGGGCGTCAGGGAGCCGTAATCAATATGCAGGAGATTCCCAGAACTTCCGGGAGAGGTGGGATGTCTGGGTTAAGCCTACTGCTTTGCTTCAGGACCAGCAAGTAGAACTGAGGCAAACTAAGCCTAACATCTGTTCGATGTGAGATCCCCACATAATTATAGAAATATAGAAACAGAAAATCTACAGCACAGTACAGGCTCTTCGACCCACAATGTTGTGCCGAGCATGTCCCTAACTTAGAAATTACTAGGCTTACCCATAGCCCTCTACTTTTCTAAGCTCCATGTACCTATCTAAAAGCCTCTTAAAAGACCCTATCATATCCGCCTCCACCACTGTTGCTGGCAGCCCATTCCACGCACTCACCACTCTCTGAGTAAAAAACTTATCCCTGACATCTCTTCTGTACCTACTCCCCAGCATCTTAAACCTGTGTCTGCTAGTGGCAAGCATTTCGGCCCTGGGAAAAACCCTCTGACTACCCACACGATCAATGCCTCTCATCATCTTGTACACCTCTATCAGGTCACCTCTCATCCTCCTTCGCTCCAAGGAGAAAAGGCCGAGTTCACTCAACCTGTTTTCATAAGGCATGTCCCCCAATCCAGGTAACGTCCTTGTAAATCTCCTCTGCACCCTTTCTATGGCTTCCACATCCTTCCTGTAGTGAGGCAACCAGAACTGAGCACAGTACTCCAAGTGGGGTCTGACCAGGGTCCTATATAGCTGCAACATTACCTCTCAGCTTCTAAGCTCAATTCCACAATTGATGAAGGCCAATACACCATACGCCTTCTTAACCACAGTCAACCTGCGAAGCAGCTTTGAGTGTCCTATAGACTCAGACCCCAAGATCCCTCTGATCCACCACACTGCCAAGAGTCTTACCATTAATACTATATTCTGCCATTATATTTGACCTACCAAAGTGAACCATTTTACACTTATCTGTGTTGAACTCCATCTGCCACTTCTCAGCCAAGTTTTGCATCCTATCAATGTCCCGCTGTAACCTCTGACTGCCCTCCACATTATCCACAACACCTCCAACCTTTGTGTCATCAGCAAACTTACTAAGCCATCCCTCCACTTCCTCATCCAGGTCATTTATAAAAATCACTAAGAGTAAGGGTCCCAGAACACTCCACTGAGATCCCTGAGGCACTCCACTGGCTGACTGACCTCCTTGCAGAATATGACCCGTCTACAACCACTCTTTGCCTTCTGTGGGCAAGCCAGTTCTGGATCCACAAAGCAATGTCTTCTTGGATCCCATGCCTACTTTGTTTCTCAGTGAGCCTTGCATGGGGTACCCTTGTCAAATGTCTTGCTGAAATCCAGATACACTACATCTACTGCTCTTACTCCGTCAATGTGTTTAGTCACATCCTCAAAAAATTCAATCAGGTTCGTAAGGCAGCACCTGCCTTGACAAAGCCATGCTGACTATTCCTAATCATATTACACCTCTCCAAATGTTCATAAATCTTGCCTCTCAGGATCTTCTCCATCAACTTACCAGCCTCTGAAGTAAGACTCACTGGTCTATAATTTCCTGGGCTGTCTCTATTCCCTTCCCTGAATAAAGGAACAACATCCCCAACCCTCCAATTCTCTGGAACCTCTCCCGTCCCCATTGATGATGCAAAGATCATCGCCAGAGGCTCAGCAATCTCCTTCCTCGCCTCCCACAGTAGCCTGGGGTACATCTCATCTGGTCCCGGCAACTTATCCAACTTGATACTTTCCAAAAGCTCCAGCACATCCTCTTTCTTAATATCTACATGCTTAAGCTTTTTGGTCCACTGCAAGTCATCACTACAATCAGTAAGATCCTTTTCCATAGTGAATACTGAAGTATTCATTAAGTACCTCTGGTTCCATACACTTTCCCACTGTCACATTTGAGAGGTCATTTTCTTTCTCGTCTTATCCTCTTTCTCTTCACATACTTGTAGAATGCCTTGGGGTTTTCCTTAATCCTGCTCACCAAGGCCTTCTCATGGCCCCTTCTGGCTCTCCTAATTTCCTTCTTAAGCTGCTTCCTGTTAACCTTATAATCTTCTAGATCTCTAACATTGCCTAGCTCTCTGAACCTTTTGTAAGCTTTTCTTTTTGACTAGATTTATTACATCCATTGTACACCACGGTTCCTGTACCCTACCATAACGTCCCTATCTCATTGGAACGTACCCATGCAGAACTTCACACAAATATCCCCTGAATATTTGCCACATTTCTTCCGTACTTATGACTTTTAAAGTTGCAAATATAAGTCAAGATAGTCACTACATATGGTGTTGCTGTTATACAACATATTAAAAATCAGGAATTTTCAGAATGCACCATTTCTATCAGTGATTCTGACTGTGACTTACCGAAGGATGTCGGCAGCAAGTCCAATGTCCAGTGACTGTCTTACAGCATACATAATAATCCGGACAGGAATACATCTGATCACACTTAACTGCTGAACTGTTACTGCTGACCCTACTGCTCTCAGCTCCTGACTTCATTTCAGGAGCCTGGGTTTTGGATAAGGTGCTGAAACCATCCTGTGTGCAGGAGAAAGTAGAAAGGTGAGGCCATTCAAAGGGAGTACAGTACGGGAGACAGCACTGCAGACCAAAGTGAAAACAGGTCAAAATAGCTCATGATGTTGGTGTTTGCTACTTTTTATTTTGATTTGCAGGAAATATTCTGGTTGATAAACCTCTACAGGTGCCCAGTGGTGAATGTCCTGACTGGTTGCATCAGAGCCTGGTATGAAAACACCAATGCCCTAGATTGGAAAAGCCTCCAACAAGTGGTATGCTCTTTCTCATTGTTACCATCAGGTAGGAGGGACAGAAGCCTGAAGGCACACACTCAGCGGTCAAGAACACCTTCTTCCCCTCTGCCATTCAATTCCTAAATGGACAATGAACCTGTGAACACTACCTCACTTTTAAATATCTATTATTTCTGTTTTTACATGATTTTTAATCTATTTAATATACATATACCGTAAATGATGTATTTATTTATTTTTCTTTTCTTCTGTATTATGTACTACATTGAACTGCTGCTGCTAAGTTAACAAATTGCATGACACATGCTGGTGATAATAAACCTGATTCTGGTTCTGGATACAGCCTTTTCCCTCATGGGTAAAACCCTCCCTGCCATTGAGCACAGCTACATGGAGATGTGCCACTAGCAGGTACCATCAATCATCAACCAGACCCACCATTTGGACCTTACACTCTGCTATCTGCTGCCATCAGGATGGAGGTACAAGAGCTCAGGACCCACACCACCTGATTCAAGACTAGTTCATCCCCCTCAACCATCAGAACCCTGAACCAACGTGGATAACTTCACTCACCGCAACATTGAACTGCTTTCATAAACTATGGACTCACTTTCAAATTTCAGTTAACTTCTGGCAAGATGGCAGTGTGCTCGGATGCAGCAGCCACTTCAGGTCCAATTTGTTCACCTTGTAAGTCTCTTTTATGATTGAAAGTCACTGCTGGATACCAAAAGCATCAAGTAGTGCAGGACTGACCCATCAGTTAGTTGCTCAATAGTGATGGAACTGGACTTAATGCGAATCCTTGTTGTCATGTTACCTGGATTTGCCGTGTACCATTGTGCCAAGGCGGTGCGCAATTCCAACAAACAGAGTAACTGATTACCTTGGACGGTAATGGCAGGGAGAAGGTGTATGACTCTGCAACCAAGCCAAGCTAGGAAACGAGGAAGAATGTTTGGAGAGTATTTGGGGAAAATAGGCTGGATTTAGCTGAATGCATCAGAAGTGTGGTGTATGATGATTGATGTGTCAACTTGGTTTGGATTGAAGGTGGAGTTATGGCTGCACAACAGTTCTTCCCTTTCAACCATCAGGTTGAATATGTATGCATAACAAAGGTAATTAAGAGAAGCACTAATTACATTTTAGTTGCAACGACCCTCAGCCTGTGGACACATGCCCAGGTTCCACCCTGTAATTAACAATACAGATCCCAGCTGACGCGACAACTACATTATCACTGGAAATTATTGATGACTTCACAAACCCTTCAGATTTCACAATCTTCCATCAATACCACCACAATACTATTCTATTTAGTGAGATATTTTTTAATTTTGTAATTTATAGCAAGTTTTATGTGTTACAATCTACTAATGTTATAAAGTGAGACGTTACATGCCATTTCAGAGAGCAATAATCACACCTGATCGCCGGTTGCTGGGCCAGTGCTGATATCATTGTTTTGGGTTTCCATCTCTGGCAGTGATTCACCTTCCACTGGATCAGTGCGATCTTCCAGTGCCGCAGAAGAAGGAGTGATATCATGGGTGTTGTCTGCAGGGCAGCACTTTGTACCTCTATAGCAACAGACTGTCTGAATATCAATGCAGGAAAGGGCCATTAGGACGACATCGTAAGGTGGGATAAGGCAGACATCCCACCCTGTAAAAACTTATTTCAGAGAGGTAGCACCCCGTTCCCCGCAACCCCATATCCACACCCCCCCCCCACCTCCCCGTTGACCTCCAAGGGTGTATGTAACACATTGTTTAGTGATTTTGTCTAATCTGTAAACCAAGTTGGGTATATGCAGAAAATGTGACATTAAAGTATGTACTTATATTATATTATATATTATCGTAGAGTCTTTTTTTTATTCTATTACAACTTTAAGCAAGTCGACAGGGATTTTGGCCTCATCACGTAGAACATTGATAGAGTAACTCCTTAGAAGCTAGCCAGCTAGTTTAAAAAACATTAGATATGCTAATGAACGAATGACACCTGCTAAACTTACCTCAACATGTCTTTTACATTTTAACCCACCATGGTCAATAGAAAAGTCACTGTTGCAAACAGTGCAGTAGGCAACACTGTCTTTATTTTTTATTCCTATTAGGCAGGAGTACACTTTAGTGTAGTCTGGAGTGAAGTACGTTTTATATTTTATTTTTCTGGAACACTCTTCCATGACGCTGCAGGACACTAAACTGAATTGATGGACAATGAAAGAGAGAGCGAGGTCGACTGTAAAGCCCGCCCACAGAGAAAGCTGATAGGTCTACTTAGCACAGAGAGAGACCAATCAGGATGCTCCTTCTCCCTCTTCCTCTTCCTCTCCCTCTCCCTCTCAAAAAAAATCGATTTCCGGGATATGGAATATAATTTGTGGGCGTCAGGGAGCCGTAATCAATATGCAGGAGATTCCCAGAACTTCCGGGAGAGGTGGGATGTCTGGGTTAAGCCTACTGCTTTGCTTCAGGACCAGCAAGTAGAACTGAGGCAAACTAAGCCTAACATCTGTTCGATGTGAGATCCCCACATAATTATAGAAATATAGAAACAGAATATCTACAGCACAGTACAGGCTCTTCGACCCACAATGTTGTGCCGAGCATGTCCCTAACTTAGAAATTACTAGGCGTACCCATAGCCCTCTACTTTTCTAAGCTCCTTGTACCTATCTAAAAGCCTCTTAAAAGACCCTATCATATCCGCCTCCACCACTGTTGCTGGCAGCCCATTCCATGCACTCACCACTCTCTGAGTAAAAAACTTATCCCTGACATCTCTTCTGTACCTACTCCCCAGCATCTTAAACCTGTGTCTGCTAGTGGCAAGCATTTCGGCCCTGGGAAAAACCCTCTGACTACCCACACGATCAATGCCTCTCATCATCTTGTACACCTCTATCAGGTCACCTCTCATCCTCCTTCGCTCCAAGGAGAAAAGGCCGAGTTCACTCAACCTGTTTTCATAAGGCATGTCCCCCAATCCAGGTAACGTCCTTGTAAATCTCCTCTGCACCCTTTCTATGGCTTCCACATCCTTCCTGTAGTGAGGCAACCAGAACTGAGCACAGTACTCCAAGTGGGGTCTGACCAGGGTCCTATATAGCTGCAACATTACCTCTCAGCTTCTAAGCTCAATTCCACAATTGATGAAGGCCAATACACCATACGCCTTCTTAACCACAGTCAACCTGCGAAGCAGCTTTGAGTGTCCTATAGACTCAGACCCCAAGATCCCTCTGATCCACCACACTGCCAAGAGTCTTACCATTAATACTATATTCTGCCATTATATTTGACCTACCAAAGTGAACCATTTTACACTTATCTGGGTTGAACTCCATCTGCCACTTCTCAGCCAAGTTTTGCATCCTATCAATGTCCCGCTGTAACCTCTGACTGCCCTCCACATTATCCACAACACCTCCAACCTTTGTGTCATCAGCAAACTTACTAAGCCATCCCTCCACTTCCTCATCCAGGTCATTTATAAAAATCACTAAGAGTAAGGGTCCCAGAACACTCCACTGAGATCCCTGAGGCACTCCACTGGCTGACTGACCTCCTTGCAGAATATGACCCGTCTACAACCACTCTTTGCCTTCTGTGGGCAAGCCAGTTCTGGATCCACAAAGCAATGTCTTCTTGGATCCCATGCCTACTTTGTTTCTCAGTGAGCCTTGCATGGGGTACCCTTGTCAAATGTCTTGCTGAAATCCAGATACACTACATCTACTGCTCTTACTCCGTCAATGTGTTTAGTCACATCCTCAAAAAATTCAATCAGGTTCGTAAGGCAGCACCTGCCTTGACAAAGCCATGCTGACTATTCCTAATCATATTACACCTCTCCAAATGTTCATAAATCTTGCCTCTCAGGATCTTCTCCATCAACTTACCAGCCTCTGAAGTAAGACTCACTGGTCTATAATTTCCTGGGCTGTCTCTATTCCCTTCCCTGAATAAAGGAACAACATCCCCAACCCTCCAATTCTCTGGAACCTCTCCCGTCCCCATTGATGATGCAAAGATCATCGCCAGAGGCTCAGCAATCTCCTTCCTCGCCTCCCACAGTAGCCTGGGGTACATCTCATCTGGTCCCGGCAACTTATCCAACTTGATACTTTCCAAAAGCTCCAGCACATCCTCTTTCTTAATATCTACATGCTTAAGCTTTTTGGTCCACTGCAAGTCATCACTACAATCAGTAAGATCCTTTTCCATAGTGAATACTGAAGTATTCATTAAGTACCTCTGGTTCCATACATTTTCCCACTGTCACATTTGAGAGGTCATTTTCTTTCACGTCTTATCCTCTTTCTCTTCACATACTTGTAGAATGCCTTGGGGTTTTCCTTAATCCTGCTCACCAAGGCCTTCTCATGGCCCCTTCTGGCTCTCCTAATTTCCTTCTTAAGCTGCTTCCTGTTAACCTTATAATCTTCTAGATCTCTAACATTGCCTAGCTCTCTGAACCTTTTGTAAGCTTTTCTTCTTGACTAGATTTATTACATCCATTGTACACCACGGTTCCTGTACCCTACCATAACGTCCCTATCTCATTGGAACGTACCCATGCAGAACTTCACACAAATATCCCCTGAATATTTGCCACATTTCTTCCGTACTTATGACTTTTAAAGTTGCAAATATAAGTCAAGATAGTCACTACATATGGTGTTGCTGTTATACAACATATTAAAAATCAGGAATTTTCAGAATGCACCATTTCTATCAGTGATTCTGACTGTGACTTACCGAAGGATGTCGGCAGCAAGTCCAATGTCCAGTGACTGTCTTACAGCATACATAATAATCCGGACAGGAATACATCTGATCACACTTAACTGCTGAACTGTTACTGCTGACCCTACTGCTCTCAGCTCCTGACTTCATTTCAGGAGCCTGGGTTTTGGATAAGGTGCTGAAACCATCCTGTGTGCAGGAGAAAGTAGAAAGGTGAGGCCATTCAAAGGGAGTACAGTACGGGAGACAGCACTGCAGACCAAAGTGAAAACAGGTCAAAATAGCTCATGATGTTGGTGTTTGCTACTTTTTATTTTGATTTGCAGGAAATATTCTGGTTGATAAACCTCTACAGGTGCCCAGTGGTGAATGTCCTGACTGGTTGCATCAGAGCCTGGTATGAAAACACCAATGCCCTAGATTGGAAAAGCCTCCAACAAGTGGTATGCTCTTTCTCATTGTTACCATCAGGTAGGAGGGACAGAAGCCTGAAGGCACACACTCAGCGGTCAAGAACACCTTCTTCCCCTCTGCCATTCAATTCCTAAATGGACAATGAACCTGTGAACACTACCTCACTTTTAAATATCTATTATTTCTGTTTTTACATGATTTTTAATCTATTTAATATACATATACCGTAAATGATGTATTTATTTATTTTTCTTTTCTTCTGTATTATGTACTACATTGAACTGCTGCTGCTAAGTTAACAAATTGCATGACACATGCTGGTGATAATAAACCTGATTCTGGTTCTGGATACAGCCTTTTCCCTCATGGGTAAAACCCTCCCTGCCATTGAGCACAGCTACATGGAGATGTGCCACTAGCAGGTACCATCAATCATCAACCAGACCCACCATTTGGACCTTACACTCTGCTATCTGCTGCCATCAGGATGGAGGTACAAGAGCTCAGGACCCACACCACCTGATTCAAGACTAGTTCATCCCCCTCAACCATCAGAACCCTGAACCAACGTGGATAACTTCACTCACCGCAACATTGAACTGCTTTCATAAACTATGGACTCACTTTCAAATTTCAGTTAACTTCTGGCAAGATGGCAGTGTGCTCGGATGCAGCAGCCACTTCAGGTCCAATTTGTTCACCTTGTAAGTCTCTTTTATGATTGAAAGTCACTGCTGGATACCAAAAGCATCAAGTAGTGCAGGACTGACCCATCAGTTAGTTGCTCAATAGTGATGGAACTGGACTTAATGCGAATCCTTGTTGTCATGTTACCTGGATTTGCCGTGTACCATTGTGCCAAGGCGGTGCGCAATTCCAACAAACAGAGTAACTGATTACCTTGGACGGTAATGGCAGGGAGAAGGTGTATGACTCTGCAACCAAGCCAAGCTAGGAAACGAGGAAGAATGTTTGGAGAGTATTTGGGGAAAATAGGCTGGATTTAGCTGAATGCATCAGAAGTGTGGTGTATGATGATTGATGTGTCAACTTGAATGCATCAGAAGTGTGGTGTATGATGATTGATGTGTCAACTTGGTTTGGATTGAAGGTGGAGTTATGGCTGAACAACAGTTCTTCCCTTTCAACCATCAGGTTGAATATGTATGCATAACAAAGGTAATTAAGAGAAGCACTAATTACATTTTAGTTGCAACGACCCTCAGCCTGTGGACACATGCCCAGGTTCCACCCTGTAATCAACAATACAGATCCCAGCTGACGCGACAACTACATTATCACTGGAAATTATTGATGACTTCACAAACCCTTCAGATTTCACAATCTTCCATCAATACCACCACAATACTATTCTATTTAGTGAGATATTTTTTAATTTTGTAATTTATAGCAAGTTTTATGTGTTACAATCTACTAATGTTATAAAGTGAGACGTTACATGCCATTTCAGACAGCAATAATCACACCTGATCGCCGGTTGCTGGGCCAGTGCTGATATCATTGTTTTGGGTTTCCATCTCTGGCAGTGATTCACCTTCCACTGGATCAGTGCGATCTTCCAGTGCCGCAGAAGAAGGAGTGATATCATGGGTGTTGTCTGCAGGGCAGCACTTTGTACCTCTAAAGCAACAGACTGTCTGAATATCAATGCAGGAAAGGGCCATTAGGACGACATCGTATGGTGGGATAAGGCAGACATCCCACCCTGTAAAAACTTATTTCAGAGAGGTAGCACCCCGTTCCCCGCAACCCCATATCCACACCCCCCCACCTCCCCGTTGACCTCCAAGGGTGTATGTAACACATTGTTTAGTGATTTTGTCTAATCTGTAAACCAAGTTGGGTATATGCAGAAAATGTGACATTAAAGTATGTACTTATATTATATTATATATTATCGTAGAGTCTTTTTTTTATTCTATTACAACTTTAAGCAAGTCGACAGGGATTTTGGCCTCATCACGTAGAACATTGATAGAGTAACTCCTTAGAAGCTAGCCAGCTAGTTTAAAAAACATTAGCTATGCTAATGAATGAATGACACCTGCTAAACTTACCTCAACATGTCTTTTACATTTTAACCCACCATGGTCAATAGAAAAGTCACTGTTGCAAACAGTGCAGTAGGCAACACTGTCTTTATTTTTTATTCCTATTAGGCAGGAGTACACTTTAGTGTAGTCTGGAGTGAAGTACGTTTTATATTTTATTTTTCTGGAACACTCTTCCATGACGCTGCAGGACACTAAACTGAATTGATGGACAATGAAAGAGAGAGCGAGGTCGACTGTAAAGCCCGCCCACAGAGAAAGCTGATAGGTCTACTTAGCACAGAGAGAGACCAATCAGGATGCTCCTTCTCCCTCTTCCTCTTCCTCTCCCTCTCCCTCTCAAAAAAAATCGATTTCCGGGATATGGAATATAATTTGTGGGCGTCAGGGAGCCGTAATCAATATGCAGGAGATTCCCAGAACTTCCGGGAGAGGTGGGATGTCTGGGTTAAGCCTACTGCTTTGCTTCAGGACCAGCAAGTAGAACTGAGGCAAACTAAGCCTAACATCTGTTCGATGTGAGATCCCCACATAATTATAGAAATGTAGAAACAGAAAATCTACAGCACAGTACAGGCTCTTCGACCCACAATGTTGTGCCGAGCATGTCCCTAACTTAGAAATTACTAGGCGTACCCATAGCCCTCTACTTTTCTAAGCTCCATGTACCTATCTAAAAGCCTCTTAAAAGACCCTATCATATCCGCCTCCACCACTGTTGCTGGCAGCCCATTCCATGCACTCACCACTCTCTGAGTAAAAAACTTATCCCTGACATCTCTTCTGTACCTACTCCCCAGCATCTTAAACCTGTGTCTGCTAGTGGCAAGCATTTCGGCCCTGGGAAAAACCCTCTGACTACTCACACGATCAATGCCTCTCATCATCTTGTACACCTCTATCAGGTCACCTCTCATCCTCCTTCGCTCCAAGGAGAAAAGGCCGAGTTCACTCAACCTGTTTTCATAAGGCATGTCCCCCAATCCAGGTAACGTCCTTGTAAATCTCCTCTGCACCCTTTCTATGGCTTCCACATCCTTCCTGTAGTGAGGCAACCAGAACTGAGCACAGTACTCCAAGTGGGGTCTGACCAGGGTCCTATATAGCTGCAACATTACCTCTCAGCTTCTAAGCTCAATTCCACAATTGATGAAGGCCAATACACCATACGCCTTCTTAACCACAGTCAACCTGCGAAGCCTATAGACTCAGACCCCAAGATCCCTCTGATCCTCCACACTGCCAAGAGTCTTACCATTAATACTATATTCTGCCATTATATTTGACCTACCAAAGTGAACCATTTTACACTTATCTGGGTTGAACTCCATCTGCCACTTCTCAGCCAAGTTTTGCATCCTATCAATGTCCAGCTGTAACCTCTGACTGCCCTCCACATTATCCACAACACCTCCAACTTAGTAAGTCATCAGCAAACTTACTAAGCCATCCCTCCACTTCCTCATCCAGGTCATTTATAAAAATCACTAAGAGTAAGGGTCCCAGAACACTCCACTGAGATCCCTGAGGCACTCCACTGGCTGACTGACCTCCTTGCAGAATATGACCCGTCTACAACCACTCTTTGCCTTCTGTGGGCAAGCCAGTTCTGGATCCACAAAGCAATGTCTTCTTGGATCCCATGCCTACTTTGTTTCTCAGTGAGCCTTGCATGGGGTACCCTTGTCAAATGTCTTGCTGAAATCCAGATACACTACATCTACTGCTCTTACTCCGTCAATGTGTTTAGTCACATCCTCAAAAAATTCAATCAGGTTCGTAAGGCAGCACCTGCCTTGACAAAGCCATGCTGACTATTCCTAATCATATTACACCTCTCCAAATGTTCATAAATCTTGCCTCTCAGGATCTTCTCCATCAACTTACCAGCCTCTGAAGTAAGACTCACTGGTCTATAATTTCCTGGGCTGTCTCTATTCCCTTCCCTGAATAAAGGAACAACATCCCCAACCCTCCAATTCTCTGGAACCTCTCCCGTCCCCATTGATGATGCAAAGATCATCGCCAGAGGCTCAGCAATCTCCTTCCTCGCCTCCCACAGTAGCCTGGGGTACATCTCATCTGGTCCCGGCAACTTATCCAACTTGATACTTTCCAAAAGCTCCAGCACATCCTCTTTCTTAATATCTACATGCTTAAGCTTTTTGGTCCACTGCAAGTCATCACTACAATCGGTAAGATCCTTTTCCATAGTGAATACTGAAGTATTCATTAAGTACCTCTGGTTCCATACACTTTCCCACTGTCACATTTGAGAGGTCATTTTCTTTCACGTCTTATCCTCTTTCTCTTCACATACTTGTAGAATGCCTTGGGGTTTTCCTTAATCCTGCTCACCAAGGCCTTCTCATGGCCCCTTCTGGCTCTCCTAATTTCCTTCTTAAGCTGCTTCCTGTTAACCTTATAATCTTCTAGATCTCTAACATTGCCTAGCTCTCTGAACCTTTTGTAAGCTTTTCTTTTTGACTAGATTTATTACAGCCATTGTACACCACGGTTCCTGTACCCTACCATAACGTCCCTATCTCATTGGAACGTACCCATGCAGAACTTCACACAAATATCCCCTGAATATTTGCCACATTTCTTCCGTACTTATGACTTTTAAAGTTGCAAATATAAGTCAAGATAGTCACTACATATGGTGTTGCTGTTATACAACATATTAAAAATCAGGAATTTTCAGAATGCACCATTTCTATCAGTGATTCTGACTGTGACTTACCGAAGGATGTCGGCAGCAAGTCCAATGTCCAGTGACTGTCTTACAGCATACATAGTAATCCGGACAGGAATACATCTGATCACACTTAACTGCTGAACTGTTACTGCTGACCCTACTGCTCTCAGCTCCTGACTTCATTTCAGGAGCCTGGGTTTTGGATAAGGTGCTGAAACCATCCTGTGTGCAGGAGAAAGTAGAAAGGTGAGGCCATTCAAAGGGAGTACAGTACGGGAGACAGCACTGCAGACCAAAGTGAAAATAGGTCAAAATAGCTCATGATGTTGGTGTTTGCTACTTTTTATTTTGATTTGCAGGAAATATTCTGGTTGATAAACCTCTACAGGTGCCCAGTGGTGAACGTCCTGACTGGTTGCATCAGAGCTGGTATGAAAACACCAATGCCCTAGATTGGAAAAGCCTCCAACAAGTGGTATGCTCTTTCTCATTGTTACCATCAGGTAGGAGGGACAGAAGCCTGAAGGCACACACTCAGCGGTCAAGAACATCTTCTTCCCCTCTGCCATTCAATTCCTAAATGGACAATGAACCTGTGAACACTACCTCACTTCTAAATATCTATTATTTCTGTTTTTACATGATTTTTAATCTATTTAATATACATATACCGTAAATGATGTATTCATTTATTTTTCTTTTCTTCTGTATTATGTACTACATTGAACTGCTGCTGCTAAGTTAACAAATTGCATGACACATGCTGGTGATAATAAACCTGATTCTGGTTCTGGATACAGCCTTTTCCCGCATGGGTAAAACCCTCCCTGCCATTGAGCACAGCTACATGGAGATGTGCCACTAGCAGGTACCATCAATCATCAACCAGACCCACCATTTGGACCTTACACTCTGCTATCTGCTGCCATCAGGATGGCGGTACAAGAGCTCAGGACCCACACCACCTGATTCAAGACAAGTTCATCCCCCTCAACCATCAGAACCCTGAACCAACGTGGATAACTTCACTCACCGCAACATTGAACTGCTTTCATAAACTATGGACTCACTTTCAAATTTCAGTTAACTTCTGGCAAGATGGCAGTGTGCTCGGATGCAGCAGTCACTTCAGGTCCAATTTGTTCACCTTGTAAGTCTCTTTTATGATTGAAAGTCACTGCTGGATACCAAGAGCATCAAGTAGTGCAGGACTGACCCATCAGTTAGTTGCTCAATAGTGATGGAACTGGACTTAATGCGAATCCTTGTTGTCATGTTACCTGGATTTGCCGTGTACCATTGTGCCAAGGCGGTGCGCAATTCCAACAAACAGAGTAACTGATTACCTTGGACGGTAATGGCAGGGAGAAGGTGTATGACTCTGCAACCAAGCCAAGCTAGGAAACGAGGAAGAATGTTTGGAGAGTATTTGGGGAAAATAGGCTGGATTTAGCTGAATGCATCAGAAGTGTGGTGTATGATGATTGATGTGTCAACTTGAATGCATCAGAAGTGTGGTGTATGATGATTGATGTGTCAACTTGGTTTGGATTGAAGGTGGAGTTATGGCTGCACAACAGTTCTTCCCTTTCAACCATCAGGTTGAATATGTATGCATAACAAAGGTAATTAAGAGAAGCACTAATTACATTTTAGTTGCAACGACCCTCAGCCTGTGGACACATGCCCAGGTTCCACCCTGTAATCAACAATACAGATCCCAGCTGACGCGACAACTACATTATCACTGGAAATTATTGATGACTTCACAAACCCTTCAGATTTCACAATCTTCCATCAATACCACCACAATACTATTCTATTTAGTGAGATATTTTTTAATTTTGTAATTTATAGCAAGTTTTATGTGTTACAATCTACTAATGTTATAAAGTGAGACGTTACATGCCATTTCAGACAGCAATAATCACACCTGATCGCCGGTTGCTGGGCCAGTGCTGATATCATTGTTTTGGGTTTCCATCTCTGGCAGTGATTCACCTTCCACTGGATCAGTGCGATCTTCCAGTGCCGCAGAAGAAGGAGTGATATCCTGGGTGTTGTCTGCAGGGCAGCACTTTGTACCTCTAAAGCAACAGACTGTCTGAATATCAATGCAGGAAAGGGCCATTAGGACGACATCGTATGGTGGGATAAGGCAGACATCCCACCCTGTAAAAACTTATTTCAGAGAGGTAGCACCCCGTTCCCCGCAACCCCATATCCACACCCCCCCCACCTCCCCGTTGACCTCCAAGGGTGTATGTAACACATTGTTTAGTGATTTTGTCTAATCTGTAAACCAAGTTGGGTATATGCAGAAAATGTGACATTAAAGTATGTACTTATATTATATATTATCGTAGAGTCTTTTTTTTATTCTATTACAACTTTAAGCAAGTCGACAGGGATTTTGGCCTCATCACGTAGAACATTGATAGAGTAACTCCTTAGAAGCTAGCCAGCTAGTTTAAAAAACATTAGCTATGCTAATGAATGAATGACACCTGCTAAACTTACCTCAACATGTCTTTTACATTTTAACCCACCATGGTCAATAGAAAAGTCACTGTTGCAAACAGTGCAGTAGGCAACACTGTCTTTATTTTTTATTCCTATTAGGCAGGAGTACACTTTAGTGTAGTCTGGAGTGAAGTACGTTTTATATTTTATTTTTCTGGAACACTCTTCCATGACGCTGCAGGACACTAAACTGAATTGATGGACAATGAAAGAGAGAGCGAGGTCGACTGTAAAGCCCGCCCACAGAGAAAGCTGATAGGTCTACTTAGCACAGAGAGAGACCAATCAGGATGCTCCTTCTCCCTCTTCCTCTTCCTCTCCCTCTCCCTCTCAAAAAAAATCGATTTCCGGGATATGGAATATAATTTGTGGGCGTCAGGGAGCCGTAATCAATATGCAGGAGATTCCCAGAACTTCCGGGAGAGGTGGGATGTCTGGGTTAAGCCTACTGCTTTGCTTCAGGACCAGCAAGTAGAACTGAGGCAAACTAAGCCTAACATCTGTTCGATGTGAGATCCCCACATAATTATAGAAATGTAGAAACAGAAAATCTACAGCACAGTACAGGCTCTTCGACCCACAATGTTGTGCCGAGCATGTCCCTAACTTAGAAATTACTAGGCGTACCCATAGCCCTCTACTTTTCTAAGCTCCATGTACCTATCTAAAAGCCTCTTAAAAGACCCTATCATATCCGCCTCCACCACTGTTGCTGGCAGCCCATTCCATGCACTCACCACTCTCTGAGTAAAAAACTTATCCCTGACATCTCTTCTGTACCTACTCCCCAGCATCTTAAACCTGTGTCTGCTAGTGGCAAGCATTTCGGCCCTGGGAAAAACCCTCTGACTACCCACACGATCAATGCCTCTCATCATCTTGTACACCTCTATCAGGTCACCTCTCATCCTCCTTCGCTCCAAGGAGAAAAGGCCGAGTTCACTCAACCTGTTTTCATAAGGCATGTCCCCCAATCCAGGTAACGTCCTTGTAAATCTCCTCTGCACCCTTTCTATGGCTTCCACATCCTTCCTGTAGTGAGGCAACCAGAACTGAGCACAGTACTCCAAGTGGGGTCTGACCAGGGTCCTATATAGCTGCAACATTACCTCTCAGCTTCTAAGCTCAATTCCACAATTGATGAAGGCCAATACACCATACGCCTTCTTAACCACAGTCAACCTGCGAAGCCTATAGACTCAGACCCCAAGATCCCTCTGATCCTCCACACTGCCAAGAGTCTTACCATTAATACTATATTCTGCCATTATATTTGACCTACCAAAGTGAACCATTTTACACTTATCTGGGTTGAACTCCATCTGCCACTTCTCAGCCAAGTTTTGCATCCTATCAATGTCCCGCTGTAACCTCTGACTGCCCTCCACATTATCCACAACACCTCCAACTTAGTAAGTCATCAGCAAACTTACTAAGCCATCCCTCCACTTCCTCATCCAGGTCATTTATAAAAATCACTAAGAGTAAGGGTCCCAGAACACTCCACTGAGATCCCTGAGGCACTCCACTGGCTGACTGACCTCCTTGCAGAATATGACCCGTCTACAACCACTCTTTGCCTTCTGTGGGCAAGCCAGTTCTGGATCCACAAAGCAATGTCTTCTTGGATCCCATGCCTACTTTGTTTCTCAGTGAGCCTTGCATGGGGTACCCTTGTCAAATGTCTTGCTGAAATCCAGATACACTACATCTACTGCTCTTACTCCGTCAATGTGTTTAGTCACATCCTCAAAAAATTCAATCAGGTTCGTAAGGCAGCACCTGCCTTGACAAAGCCATGCTGACTATTCCTAATCATATTACACCTCTCCAAATGTTCATAAATCTTGCCTCTCAGGATCTTCTCCATCAACTTACCAGCCTCTGAAGTAAGACTCACTGGTCTATAATTTCCTGGGCTGTCTCTATTCCCTTCCCTGAATAAAGGAACAACATCCCCAACCCTCCAATTCTCTGGAACCTCTCCCGTCCCCATTGATGATGCAAAGATCATCGCCAGAGGCTCAGCAATCTCCTTCCTCGCCTCCCACAGTAGCCTGGGGTACATCTCATCTGGTCCCGGCAACTTATCCAACTTGATACTTTCCAAAAGCTCCAGCACATCCTCTTTCTTAATATCTACATGCTTAAGCTTTTTGGTCCACTGCAAGTCATCACTACAATCGGTAAGATCCTTTTCCATAGTGAATACTGAAGTATTCATTAAGTACCTCTGGTTCCATACACTTTCCCACTGTCACATTTGAGAGGTCATTTTCTTTCACGTCTTATCCTCTTTCTCTTCACATACTTGTAGAATGCCTTGGGGTTTTCCTTAATCCTGCTCACCAAGGCCTTCTCATGGCCCCTTCTGGCTCTCCTAATTTCCTTCTTAAGCTGCTTCCTGTTAACCTTATAATCTTCTAGATCTCTAACATTGCCTAGCTCTCTGAACCTTTTGTAAGCTTTTCTTTTTGACTAGATTTATTACAGCCATTGTACACCACGGTTCCTGTACCCTACCATAACGTCCCTATCTCATTGGAACGTACCCATGCAGAACTTCACACAAATATCCCCTGAATATTTGCCACATTTCTTCCGTACTTATGACTTTTAAAGTTGCAAATATAAGTCAAGATAGTCACTACATATGGTGTTGCTGTTATACAACATATTAAAAATCAGGAATTTTCAGAATGCACCATTTCTATCAGTGATTCTGACTGTGACTTACCGAAGGATGTCGGCAGCAAGTCCAATGTCCAGTGACTGTCTTACAGCATACATAGTAATCCGGACAGGAATACATCTGATCACACTTAACTGCTGAACTGTTACTGCTGACCCTACTGCTCTCAGCTCCTGACTTCATTTCAGGAGCCTGGGTTTTGGATAAGGTGCTGAAACCATCCTGTGTGCAGGAGAAAGTAGAAAGGTGAGGCCATTCAAAGGGAGTACAGTACGGGAGACAGCACTGCAGACCAAAGTGAAAATAGGTCAAAATAGCTCATGATGTTGGTGTTTGCTACTTTTTATTTTGATTTGCAGGAAATATTCTGGTTGATAAACCTCTACAGGTGCCCAGTGGTGAACGTCCTGACTGGTTGCATCAGAGCTGGTATGAAAACACCAATGCCCTAGATTGGAAAAGCCTCCAACAAGTGGTATGCTCTTTCTCATTGTTACCATCAGGTAGGAGGGACAGAAGCCTGAAGGCACACACTCAGCGGTCAAGAACATCTTCTTCCCCTCTGCCATTCAATTCCTAAATGGACAATGAACCTGTGAACACTACCTCACTTCTAAATATCTATTATTTCTGTTTTTACATGATTTTTAATCTATTTAATATACATATACCGTAAATGATGTATTCATTTATTTTTCTTTTCTTCTGTATTATGTACTACATTGAACTGCTGCTGCTAAGTTAACAAATTGCATGACACATGCTGGTGATAATAAACCTGATTCTGGTTCTGGATACAGCCTTTTCCCGCATGGGTAAAACCCTCCCTGCCATTGAGCACAGCTACATGGAGATGTGCCACTAGCAGGTACCATCAATCATCAACCAGACCCACCATTTGGACCTTACACTCTGCTATCTGCTGCCATCAGGATGGAGGTACAAGAGCTCAGGACCCACACCACCTGATTCAAGACAAGTTCATCCCCCTCAACCATCAGAACCCTGAACCAACGTGGATAACTTCACTCACCGCAACATTGAACTGCTTTCATAAACTATGGACTCACTTTCAAATTTCAGTTAACTTCTGGCAAGATGGCAGTGTGCTCGGATGCAGCAGCCACTTCAGGTCCAATTTGTTCACCTTGTAAGTCTCTTTTATGATTGAAAGTCACTGCTGGATACCAAGAGCATCAAGTAGTGCAGGACTGACCCATCAGTTAGTTGCTCAATAGTGATGGAACTGGACTTAATGCGAATCCTTGTTGTCATGTTACCTGGATTTGCCGTGTACCATTGTGCCAGGGCGGTGCGCAATTCCAACAAACAGAGTAACTGATTACCTTGGACGGTAATGGCAGGGAGAAGGTGTATGACTCTGCAACCAAGCCAAGCTAGGAAACGAGGAAGAATGTTTGGAGAGTATTTGGGGAAAATAGGCTGGATTTAGCTGAATGCATCAGAAGTGTGGTGTATGATGATTGATGTGTCAACTTGAATGCATCAGAAGTGTGGTGTATGATGATTGATGTGTCAACTTGGTTTGGATTGAAGGTGGAGTTATGGCTGCACAACAGTTCTTCCCTTTCAACCATCAGGTTGAATATGTATGCATAACAAAGGTAATTAAGAGAAGCACTAATTACATTTTAGTTACAACGACCCTCAGCCTGTGGACACATGCCCAGGTTCCACCCTGTAATCAACAATACAGATCCCAGCTGACGTGACAACTACATTATCACTGGAAATTATTGATGACTTCACAAACCCTTCAGATTTCACAATCTTCCATCAATACCACCACAATACTATTCTATTTAGTGAGATATTTTTTAATTTTGTAATTTATAGCAAGTTTTATGTGTTACAATCTACTAATGTTATAAAGTGAGACGTTACATGCCATTTCAGACAGCAATAATCACACCTGATCGCCGGTTGCTGGGCCAGTGCTGATATCATTGTTTTGGGTTTCCATCTCTGGCAGTGATTCACCTTCCACTGGATCAGTGCGATCTTCCAGTGCCGCAGAAGAAGGAGTGATATCCTGGGTGTTGTCTGCAGGGCAGCACTTTGTACCTCTATAGCAACAGACTGTCTGAATATCAATGCAGGAAAGGGCCATTAGGACGACATCGTATGGTGGGATAAGGCAGACATCCCACCCTGTAAAAACTTATTTCAGAGAGGCAGCACCCCGTTCCCCGCAACCCCATATCCACACCCCCCCACCTCCCCGTTGACCTCCAAGGGTGTATGTAACACATTGTTTAGTGATTTTGTCTAATCTGTAAACCAAGTTGGGTATATGCAGAAAATGTGACATTAAAGTATGTACTTATATTATATTATATATTATCGTAGAGTCTTTTTTTTATTCTATTACAACTTTAAGCAAGTCGACAGGGATTTTGGCCTCATCACGTAGAACATTGATAGAGTAACTCCTTAGAAGCTAGCCAGCTAGTTTAAAAAACATTAGCTATGCTAATGAATGAATGACACCTGCTAAACTTACCTCAACATGTCTTTTACATTTTAACCCACCGTGGTCAATAGAAAAGTCACTGTTGCAAACAGTGCAGTAGGCAACACTGTCTTTATTTTTTATTCCTATTAGGCAGGAGTACACTTTAGTGTAGTCTGGAGTGAAGTACGTTTTATATTTTATTTTTCTGGAACACTCTTCCATGACGCTGCAGGACACTAAACTGAATTGATGGACAATGAAAGAGAGAGCGAGGTCGACTGTAAAGCCCGCCCACAGAGAAAGCTGATAGGTCTACTTAGCACAGAGAGAGACCAATCAGGATGCTCCTTCTCCCTCTTCCTCTTCCTCTCCCTCTCCCTCTCAAAAAAAATCGATTTCCGGGATATGGAATATAATTTGTGGGCGTCAGGGAGCCGTAATCAATATGCAGGAGATTCCCAGAACTTCCGGGAGAGGTGGGATGTCTGGGTTAAGCCTACTGCTTTGCTTCAGGACCAGCAAGTAGAACTGAGGCAAACTAAGCCTAACATCTGTTCGATGTGAGATCCCCACATAATTATAGAAATGTAGAAACAGAAAATCTACAGCACAGTACAGGCTCTTCGACCCACAATGTTGTGCCGAGCATGTCCCTAACTTAGAAATTACTAGGCGTACCCATAGCCCTCTACTTTTCTAAGCTCCATGTACCTATCTAAAAGCCTCTTAAAAGACCCTATCATATCCGCCTCCACCACTGTTGCTGGCAGCCCATTCCATGCACTCACCACTCTCTGAGTAAAAAACTTATCCCTGACATCTCTTCTGTACCTACTCCCCAGCATCTTAAACCTGTGTCTGCTAGTGGCAAGCATTTCGGCCCTGGGAAAAACCCTCTGACTACCCACACGATCAATGCCTCTCATCATCTTGTACACCTCTATCAGGTCACCTCTCATCCTCCTTCGCTCCAAGGAGAAAAGGCCGAGTTCACTCAACCTGTTTTCATAAGGCATGTCCCCCAATCCAGGTAACGTCCTTGTAAATCTCCTCTGCACCCTTTCTATGGCTTCCACATCCTTCCTGTAGTGAGGCAACCAGAACTGAGCACAGTACTCCAAGTGGGGTCTGACCAGGGTCCTATATAGCTGCAACATTACCTCTCAGCTTCTAAGCTCAATTCCACAATTGATGAAGGCCAATACACCATACGCCTTCTTAACCACAGTCAACCTGCGAAGCCTATAGACTCAGACCCCAAGATCCCTCTGATCCTCCACACTGCCAAGAGTCTTACCATTAATACTATATTCTGCCATTATATTTGACCTACCAAAGTGAACCATTTTACACTTATCTGGGTTGAACTCCATCTGCCACTTCTCAGCCAAGTTTTGCATCCTATCAATGTCCCGCTGTAACCTCTGACTGCCCTCCACATTATCCACAACACCTCCAACTTAGTAAGTCATCAGCAAACTTACTAAGCCATCCCTCCACTTCCTCATCCAGGTCATTTATAAAAATCACTAAGAGTAAGGGTCCCAGAACACTCCACTGAGATCCCTGAGGCACTCCACTGGCTGACTGACCTCCTTGCAGAATATGACCCGTCTACAACCACTCTTTGCCTTCTGTGGGCAAGCCAGTTCTGGATCCACAAAGCAATGTCTTCTTGGATCCCATGTCTACTTTGTTTCTCAGTGAGCCTTGCATGGGGTACCCTTGTCAAATGTCTTGCTGAAATCCAGATACACTACATCTACTGCTCTTACTCCGTCAATGTGTTTAGTCACATCCTCAAAAAATTCAATCAGGTTCGTAAGGCAGCACCTGCCTTGACAAAGCCATGCTGACTATTCCTAATCATATTACACCTCTCCAAATGTTCATAAATCTTGCCTCTCAGGATCTTCTCCATCAACTTACCAGCCTCTGAAGTAAGACTCACTGGTCTATAATTTCCTGGGCTGTCTCTATTCCCTTCCCTGAATAAAGGAACAACATCCCCAACCCTCCAATTCTCTGGAACCTCTCCCGTCCCCATTGATGATGCAAAGATCATCGCCAGAGGCTCAGCAATCTCCTTCCTCGCCTCCCACAGTAGCCTGGGGTACATCTCATCTGGTCCCGGCAACTTATCCAACTTGATACTTTCCAAAAGCTCCAGCACATCCTCTTTCTTAATATCTACATGCTTAAGCTTTTTGGTCCACTGCAAGTCATCACTACAATCGGTAAGATCCTTTTCCATAGTGAATACTGAAGTATTCATTAAGTACCTCTGGTTCCATACACTTTCCCACTGTCACATTTGAGAGGTCATTTTCTTTCACGTCTTATCCTCTTTCTCTTCACATACTTGTAGAATGCCTTGGGGTTTTCCTTAATCCTGCTCACCAAGGCCTTCTCATGGCCCCTTCTGGCTCTCCTAATTTCCTTCTTAAGCTGCTTCCTGTTAACCTTATAATCTTCTAGATCTCTAACATTGCCTAGCTCTCTGAACCTTTTGTAAGCTTTTCTTTTTGACTAGATTTATTACAGCCATTGTACACCACGGTTCCTGTACCCTACCATAACGTCCCTATCTCATTGGAACGTACCCATGCAGAACTTCACACAAATATCCCCTGAATATTTGCCACATTTCTTCCGTACTTATGACTTTTAAAGTTGCAAATATAAGTCAAGATAGTCACTACATATGGTGTTGCTGTTATACAACATATTAAAAATCAGGAATTTTCAGAATGCACCATTTCTATCAGTGATTCTGACTGTGACTTACCGAAGGATGTCGGCAGCAAGTCCAATGTCCAGTGACTGTCTTACAGCATACATAGTAATCCGGACAGGAATACATCTGATCACACTTAACTGCTGAACTGTTACTGCTGACCCTACTGCTCTCAGCTCCTGACTTCATTTCAGGAGCCTGGGTTTTGGATAAGGTGCTGAAACCATCCTGTGTGCAGGAGAAAGTAGAAAGGTGAGGCCATTCAAAGGGAGTACAGTACGGGAGACAGCACT
This sequence comes from Hemitrygon akajei, assembly GCF_048418815.1. Lineage (NCBI taxonomy): Eukaryota > Metazoa > Chordata > Chondrichthyes > Myliobatiformes > Dasyatidae > Hemitrygon > Hemitrygon akajei. The sequence goes on along the minus strand of NC_133143.1, from coordinate 70,806,230 downwards.
GCAGACCAAAGTGAAAACAGGTCAAAATAGCTCATGATGTTGGTGTTTGCTACTTTTTATTTTGATTTGCAGGAAATATTCTGGTTGATAAACCTCTACAGGTGCCCAGTGGTGAATGTCCTGACTGGTTGCATCAGAGCTGGTATGAAAACACCAATGCCCTAGATTGGAAAAGCCTCCAACAAGTGGTATGCTCTTTCTCATTGTTACCATCAGGTAGGAGGGACAGAAGCCTGAAGGCACACACTCAGCGGTCAAGAACATCTTCTTCCCCTCTGCCATTCAATTCCTAAATGGACAATGAACCTGTGAACACTACCTCACTTTTAAATATCTATTATTTCTGTTTTTACATGATTTTTAATCTATTTAATATACATATACCGTAAATGATGTATTCATTTATTTTTCTTTTCTTCTGTATTATGTACTACATTGAACTGCTGCTGCTAAGTTAACAAATTGCATGACACATGCTGGTGATAATAAACCTGATTCTGGTTCTGGATACAGCCTTTTCCCGCATGGGTAAAACCCTCCCTGCCATTGAGCACAGCTACATGGAGATGTGCCACTAGCAGGTACCATCAATCATCAACCAGACCCACCATTTGGACCTTACACTCTGCTATCTGCTGCCATCAGGATGGAGGTACAAGAGCTCAGGACCCACACCACCTGATTCAAGACAAGTTCATCCCCCTCAACCATCAGAACCCTGAACCAACGTGGATAACTTCACTCACCGCAACATTGAACTGCTTTCATAAACTATGGACTCACTTTCAAAGACTCTATAACTCATGTTGTGAGTGTTATTTATCTACTGTTATTCAATGTATGTATGTTTGTCTATTTTGCGATGACACAGTTGTTGTCTTTTGCACATGGCTTGTTTGTTAGTCTTTGTGTGTAGTTTTTCCTTTCTTTTCCAATCTTTTTATTAATATCAAAATAGTGGATATAACATAGTGTTGCTACACAATTTTTGGGATTACATAGTTAATGGTTAATATATATAAATATACATTCAGTTAATACAAGGGTAATAAACCTCCCAGAATTGTTCAAGTACAAAAATAGTATACAGAGAAAAAAGGATTAACATACCCAAAAAGAAAAAAAAATACCCCCCAAAAAACTAATCTGAACAATACTAACCGAAAGCTAAGAAAAAGAAAAGAACATGGGCTGTTTGTAACATCAAAAAAAAGAGAACCATTAGTGTCATCAACTCTGAACCTCTCTGCATATAGTAAAACAAGAGAATAGGTTTGGAAAAAGGTCAAATCACATCACGTGAAATTGTTGAATAAAAGGCCTCCAAGCCTTTTCAAATTTAATGGATGGATCATATAAAAATCACTTCTAATTTTTTCTATGTTTAAACATAACATAGTTTGAGAGAACCAGTGAAATGTGGTGGGAGGATTGATCTCTTTCCAATTCAGCAAAATAGATCTTTTAGCCATTAATGTAAGAAATGCAATCATCTGACGCGCTGAAGAGGTTAAGTGATGTGCTTCTATCATTGGTAAACCAAAAATTGCAGTAATAGGATGAGGTTGTAAATCAATATTCAATACAGTTGAAATATTATCAAAGATATCTTCCCAATATTTTTTCTAAGAGGAACATAACCAAATCATATGGGTTAAAGAAGCTGTCTCAGAATAACATCTGTCACACACTGGACTGATATGAGAATAATAGTGAGCTAATTTATCCTTAGATATATGGGCTCTGTGCACTACTTTAAATTGTATCAATGAATGTTTAGCACATATAGAGGATGAATTAACTAATTGAAGAATTTTTCCCATTTTTCGATAAGTAAAGTAAGCTTAAGTTCCCTTTCCCAATCATTTTTAGTTTTATTAGATGCATCTAAATGAATTTTCATAATTATATTGTAGATAGTTGCTATTGCACCTTTCTGAAAAGGATTTAAATCGAAATTTTTTTCCAAACTATCCATAGAATATGGATTCGGGAAAGTAGGAAGGGTGGTGTTACGTACCCCGTAACTGGGTTAACAGACCAGCAGAAATGGAATGATACATTGGAGTCTGGTGGTACTGTAACTAAAGGTGTTTATTAGTAAACTAAGCAATACAATACCAAAAATGCAAATATACATATAAAACAGGTTAGCAATAATCAATACAGAAGTGCAAGAATAAGAATCAAAACCAAGCTCTATCAAAGTCTGGGGGTAAATGAATAGTCTTAAGGGAATATAGAGTTCAGTTCGTGCTGGGGGGGGGGGAAGAGAGAGAGAGAGAGAGAGAGAGAGAGAGAGAGAGAGAGAGAGAGAGAGAGAGAGAGAGAGAGAGAGAGAGAGAGAGAGAGAGAGAGAGAGAGAGCAGCTGCAGCAGGCAAACCTTCCGTTGTCTTCTTGTTCCGTTGTACCGTTGGGGTCATTGGTTATGACCCTTCCATTCCAGGCTAGACCGTTCTTCAGCAGTGGACTCGTCACCCAGGCCAGGGTGGACTCACACACAAGTCCCCACTGGTCTGCCTTCATCCACTGTACACCGGACCGATTCTCCTGAACCGATCCTCCAGGCCCCCACCTTCCTGTGGGTGTACAACACTCTTTCAGTGTCCACTGGTGTGTCTGTGGGTGTCTCCGCAGACCCGTCTTTTATCCCCACTGACGGGGTGTCAGCCATCCATCAACTCAATGTGTCCATGTCCATCAAACGAGGCCACTCCCTGCTGTCTCGGCAAGAATGTTAACGAGCAAAGAAGTGTCCTTGTAGCCAAAAGATTGTTTACCTTTCCATCAGTGAAGAAGCCATAATACTTAAATCATTCGTCTCTCTCTCTTATCAATAGACAATAGACAATAGGTGCAGAAGTAGACCATTCGGTCCTTCGAGCCTGCACTGCCATTTTGAGATCATGGCTGATCAACTACTATCAATACCCGGTTCCTGCCTTGTCCCCATATCCCTTGATTCCCCTATCCATAAGATACCTATCTAGCTCCTTCTTGAAAGCATCCAGAGAATTGGCCTCCACTACCTTCCGAGGCAGTGCATTCCAGACCCCCACAACTCTCTGGGAGAAGAAGTTTTTCCTTAACTCTGTCCTAAATGACCTACCCCTTATTCTCAAACCATGCCCTCTGGTACTGGACTCTCCCAGCATCTGGAACATATTTCCTGCCTCTATCTTGTCCAATCCCTTAATAATCTTATATGTTTCAATCAGATCCCCTCTCAATCTCCTTAATTCCAGCATATACAAGCCCAGTCTCTCTAACCTCTCTACGTAAGACAGTCCAGACATCCCAGGAATTAACCTCGTGAATCTACGCTGCACTTCCTCTACAGCCAGGATGTCCTTCCTTAACCCTGGAGACCAAAACTGTACACAATACTCCAGATGTGGTCTCACCAGGGCTCTGTACAAATGCAAGAGGATTTCCTTGCTCTTGTACTCAATTCCCTTTGTAATAAAGGCCAACATTCCATTAGCCTTCTTCACTGCCTGCTGCACTTGCTCATTCACCTTCAGTGACTGATGAACAAGGACTCCGAGATCTCTTTGTATTTCTCCCTTACCCAACTCTACACCGTTCAGATAATAATCTGCCTTCCTGTTCTTACTCCCAAAGTGGATAACCTCACACTTACTCACATTAAACGCCATCTGCCAAGTATCTGCCCACTCACCCAGCCTATCCAAGTCACCCTGAATTCTCCTAACATCCTCATCACATGTCACACTGCCACCCAGCTTGGTATCATCAGCAAATTTGCTGATGTTATTTTCTATGCCTTCATCCAAATCGTTAATGTAAATGGTAAACAGCTGTGGTCCCAATACCGAGCCCTGTGGCACCCCACTAGTCACCACCTGCCATTCCGAGAAACACCCATTCACCGCTACCCTTTGCTTTCTATCTGCCAACCAGTTTTCTATCCATGTCAATGCCTTCCCCCCGATGCCCTGAGCTTTGATTTTACCCACCAATCTTCTATGTGGGACCTTATCAAATGCCTTCTGAAAATCGAGGTACACTACATCCACTGAATCTCCCCCATCTAACTTCCTGGTTACATCCTCGAAAAACTCCAACAGATTAGTCAAGTATGATTTACCCTTGGTAAATCCATGCTGGCTCGGCCCAATCCTATCACTGCTATCTAGATATGCCACTATTTCATCCTTATTAATGGACTCTAGCATCTTCCCCACCACCGATGTCAGGCTGACAGCTCGATAGTTCTCTGTTTTCTCCCTCCCTCCTTTCTTAAAAAGTGGGATAACATTAGCCATTTTCCAATCCTCAGGAACTGATCCTGAATCTAAGGAACATTGGAAAATGATTACCAATGCATCCACAATTTCCAGGGCCACCTCCTTTAGTACCCGAGGATGCAGACCATCTGGACCTGGGAATTTGTCAGCCTTCAGTCCCATCAGTCTTCTCATCACCGTTTCCTTCCGAATGTCAATCTGTTTCATTTCCTCTGTTACCCTATGTCCTTGGCCCATCCATACATCTGGGAGATTGCTTGTGTCTTCCTTAGTGAAAACAGATCTAAAGTACTCATTAAATTCTTCTGCCATTTCTCTGTTTCCCATAACAATTTCACCCAATTCATTCTTCAAGGGCCCAACATTGTTCTTAACTATCTTCTTTCTCTTCACATACCTAAAAAAGCTTTTGCTATCTTCCTTTATATTCCTGGCTAGCTTGCATTCGTACCTCATTTTTTCTCCCCGTATTGTCTTTTTAGTTAAGTTCTGTTGTTCCTTAAAAACTTCCCAATCATCTGTCCTGCCACTCACCTTAGCTCTGTCATATTTCCTTTTTTTTTAATGTTATGCAATCTCTGACTTCCTTTGTCAACCACTGTGGTCCCTTTCTCCCCTTTGAATCCTTCCTTCTCTGGGGGATGAACTGATTTTGCACCTTGTGCATTATTCCCAAGAATACCTGCCATTGCTGTTCCACTGTCTTTTCTGCTAGGCTATCCGTCCAGTCAACTTTGGCCAGCTCCTCCTTCATGGCTCCATAGTTTCCCCTGTTCATCTGCAACATTGACACCTCCGATCTGCCCTTATCCTTCTCAAATTGCAGATAAAAGCTTATCATATTGTGATCACTACCTCCTAATGGCTCCTTTACTGCAAGATCGCTTATCAAATCCTGTTCATTACATAACACTAGATCCAGAATAGTTTTGTCCCTGGTCGGCTCTCGTACAAGCTGTTCCAAGAATGCATCCCGTAGGCACTCTACAAACTCCCTATCCTGTCGTCCAGCACCAACCTGATTCTCCCAGTTCACCTGCATGTTGAAATCCCCCATAACTACTGCGACATTACCTTTGCCACATGCCAATGTTAACTCCCTATTCAACTTGCACCCAATATCCATGCTACTGTTTGGTGGCCTGTAGACAACACCCATTTGGGTCCTTTTGCCCTTACTGTTCCTCAGTTCTATCTACACAGACTCTACTTCTCCTGACCCTATGTCCCCCCTTGCAAAGGACTGAAACTCATTCCTCACCAACAGGGCCACCCCAGCCCTTCTGCCTACATTTCTGTCCCTACGATAGCACGTATACCCTTGTACATTCATTTCCCAGGTCTGATCTCCCTGCAGCCATGTCTCCGTTATCCTAACAACATCATAGTTACCCATTCGCACCTGGGCTTTAAGCTCATCCACCTTATTTCTGACACTTCGTGCATTCAGATGTAGAATTTTTAACCCATTTCTCCTCTCTCTGTTTGAATCGCTGCCTATTGTGCTTAACCCAGCTCCCCGAACTCCCATCGGGCTATACACCCCTAGAATTTTGTTGTCCTTCCTAAATTTACTTATTCTTTCAACACATTTAACTCCATGTTCCGTCAGACCATCCCTCTGTACATGAGTCCTCCTTATCACTTGTTCCGCCCCACCTTCCTCTACTACACACTTAATATTCCAGAACCGTGTAGTCCCCACCTGTCCTTTATTCTTCCTCTCGCTATCCTCTCTCACATTCTGGATCCCCGCCCCCTGCAAATTTAGTTTAACCCCCCCCCCACCCCCAAGAAGCACTAGCAAACTTCCCTGCAAGAATGTTAGTACCGCTCCAGTTCAGGTGTAAACCGTCCCTTCGGAACAGATCCCACCTTCCCTGGAACAAAGCCCAATTATCTACAAACCTGAAGCTCTCCCTCCTGCACCATCCTCTCAGCCACGTATTAATCTTTATAATCCTTCTGTTCCTTGCCTCACTCGCACGTGGCACAGGTAGCAATCCTGAGATTGTTACCCTGGAGGTCCTGCTCTTCAGCTTCACACCTAACTCCCTGAACTCCCTACGTAGGACCCCCTCACTCATCCTACCCATGTCATTGGTCCCTACATGGACCACAACATCTGGATTCTTGCCCTCCCTCTCGAGAATAACCTGCACCCAATCTGAGATGTCTTGGACCCCGGCACCAGGGAAGCAACATACCATCCGAGACTCCCAATCTTCCCCACAAAATCTCCTATCCGCCCCCCTGACTATAGAATCCCCTATCAATACTGCTCTCTTCTCTTCCCTCCTCCCCTTCCTAGTCAAGGGTCCAACCTCAGTGCCATATCTGTAGCATAGCTCCCAGGGGGGTGGAGGTTAGCTCTGGACCCCATTTCCACCTGGCTCATTCAGCCCACATAACAGTGGTATTTAAAAATTTTCTAACCTGTAAGTATCTAAAGAAATGGGATCTAGGTAAATTATATTTGTTAGATAATTGTTCAAAAGACATGAAACAATTATCCAAAAATAAATCACAAAATTGTAATATACCTTTAGTTTTCCAAGTCAAATAGGCTTGGTCCATAATAGAGGGATAGAAAATAAATTAAATATAATAGGACTTGCTAAAATAAATTGATTGAACCCAAAAAAATTCTGAAATTGATGTGTAGTTTTTCCATTGGCTCTATTGTATAGCTTTGTTCTACTGTGGATGCCTGCAAGAAAATGAATCTCTGTAATATGTGGTGACATACATGTACTTTGATAGTAACTGTACTTTCAACGTGATATTTTGAACTTTGAGCAAGCAAGCCTGTTGAACGTGGGTGGGATACGGTGAGCATTGGAGCTTCACTCTGATCCAGTCCTCACAAATTTTATCATTTTTGCAAAGACACAGGAAATGCAAATTTAAAAACAGGGAAGTCTCAGCTTGTCACACAGCATCTGTGGAAGGAGACACGAAACTCAGATCTAAACAGTCTCTGAGCTGAGCCCATCACCCAAAACTGGGTGGCAGGGTGGAGATGCATCTCCTCCAAAGGAGGTATAAGGCACACCTTCCCTCCGCAAGCCAGCAAGTCATCCTTGGGCAAGTTTTAGCACTTGCTTAGACTCCCTGATCAGGGTCAAGTGAAGCCATGTAGGGAGGAAGTGGATGGTCGTATGAGCAGCTGGTGCAGATCACAAGTCCTGTTTAAGTGACCACTGACACCAAGCAGACAATCTCTGAAGAGTATTGAGAGACATGGGGTCACCCATCTTGTAAAGACACTGTCCAGAAGAAGGCAATTGCGAACCACTTCTGTAGCAAAATTTGCCAGGAACAATCATGGTCGTGGAAAGACCACGATCACCCACATCATAAGACATAATCACCCAGGACATGCTCTCTTCTCATTGCTACCATCAGGGAGGGGGTACAGAAGCCTGAAGACCCACACTCAACAACTCAGAAACAGCTTCTTCCCTCTGCTTTCTGATTTCTGAATAGAAAATGAACCCATCATCACTACCTCACAATTTTTCTTATGTTTTGTTCTCTTTTTAGCACTATGTACATATTTAATTTAATATGTTTATATATCTCTTATTGTAATTTATAGTTTTATTATTATATATTGCATTGTACTGCTGCTGCAAAACAATAAATTTCATAACATATGCAGGTGATATTGAATCTTATTCTAAACACAAGTTTCCTAAGCTGCTGAGTGTTCCCAGCAAATTCAGTTTTATTTCAAATTTCCAGCATTTGAATTTTTTCTTGATCTTCATTTAGAGTAATTGTAGATTTTCAAAGATCAAAGTACACATATGTCACCGTATACAATGATGAAATTTGTTTCCTTGTGATTCTCAAGTTTCTGGAGACCCTATTGACCCTATTGGCCCTATTGACCTTATTGGCCTTCATTAGTCTGAGGACTGAGCTGTGAGCTGAGAGGTAATGTTGCAGCTCCATGACACCCGGCTTAATCCACCCTTGGAGTTCTTTGACAAGGACTCTCCTACACCCACTGATGACTCCTTCTCCTGTCTTCAACCCTCCTCCTCTTCATGGACACCCCGCTCTGGTCTTCTACCTGCTCTGGATCTCTTTATTGCTAATTGCCGATGGGACATCAACCGTCTTGACTTCACCACACCCTGTTCCAATTCCAACCTCACTCCTTCCGAACGCTCTGCTCTCCGCTCCCTCCGCACCAATCCCAACCTCACTATAAAACCTGCTGATCAGGGGGGAGCTGTTGTTGTCTGGCGTACTGACCTCTACCTGGCCGAGGCACAGCGACAACTCTCTGATACCTCCTCTTATTTACCCCTTGATCATGATCCCACTAAGGAGCACCAGGCCACTGTCTCCAATACCATCACCAACCTTATTAGCTCTGGAGATCTCCCATCCACTGCCACAAACCTCATAGTTCCCACACCCCCACACTTCCCGTTTCTACCTCCTACCCAAGATCCATAAACCTGCCTGTCCAGGTAGACCTATTGTCTCAGCTTGCTCCTGCCCCACTGAACTCATTTCTGCATACCTGTCTTATCCCCCCTTGTTCAATCTCTTCCCACCTATGTTCGTGACACTTCTCATGCTTTGAATTTTTTCAATGATTTTAAGTTCCCTGGCCCCCTCCATCTTATTTTCACCATGGACGTCCAGTCCCTATATACCTCCATCCCCCACCGAGATGGTCTTGAAGCTCTTCGGTTTTTTTTGGATTCCAGACCTAACCAAATCCCCTCTACCACCACTCTCCTCCGTCTAGCGGAATTAGTTCTTACTCTCAATAATTTCTCCTTTGGCTCCTCCCACTTCCTCCAAACCAAGGGTGTAGCCATGGGCACCCGCATGGGTCCCAGTTATGCCTGCCTTTTTGTTGGCTTTGTGGAACAGTCCATGTTCCAAGTCTATACGGGTATCCGTCCGCCTCTTTTCCTTCGCTACATCGCCGACTGCAGTGGTGCTGCCTCCTGCACGCATGCTGAGCTCGTTAACTTCATTAACTTTGCCTCCAACTTTCACCCTGCCCTCAAATTTACCTGGTTCATTTCTGACACCTTTCTTGATCTTTCTGTCTCCGTCTCTGGAGACGGCCTATCTACTGATATCTACTATAAACCTACAGACTCTCACAGCTACCTGGACTATCCCTCTTCCCACCCTGTCTCTTGCAAAAAGGCTATCCCCTTCTCACAATTCCTCCGTCTCCGCCGCATCTGCTCTCAGGATGAGGCCTTTCATTCTAGGACAAAGGAGATGTCTTCCTTTTTTAAACAAAGGGGCTTCCCTTGTTCCACCATCAACTCTGCTCTCAAACGCATCTCTCTCATTTCCCGCACATCTGCCCTCACCCCATCCACCCGCCACCCCACTCGGGATAGGGTTCCCCTTGTCCTTACCTACCACTCCACCAGCCTCTGGGTCCAACATATAATTCTCTGTGACCTCCACCACCTCCAACAGGATCCCACTACCAAACACATTTTTCCCTCCCCCCCTTTCTGCTTTTCGCAGGGATCGCTCCCTACGCGACTCCCTTGTCCACTCGTCCCCCCCATCCCTTCCCACCAATCTCCCTCCTGGCACTTATCCTTGTAAATGGAACAAGTGCTACACCTGCTCTTACACTTCCTCCCTCACCACCATTCAGGGCCCCAGACAGTCCTTCCAGGTGAGGCAACACTTCACCTGTGAGTCGGCTGGTGTGGTATACTGTGTCTGGTGCTCCTGGTGTGGCCTTTTATATATTGGTGAGACCCGACGCTGACTGGGAGACCGTTTCGTGGAACACCTACGCTCGGGCCGCCAGAAAAAGCAGGATCTCCCAGTGGCCACACATTTTAATTCCATGTCCCATTCCCATTCTGATATGTCTATCCATGGCCTCCTCTATTGTCAAAATGAGTCCAAACTCAGGCTGGAGAAACAACACCTTATATACCGGTTGGGTAGCCTCCAACCTGATGGCATGAACATTGACTTCTCTAACTTCCGTTAATGCCCCTCCTTCCCTTCTTACCCCATCCCTGACATATTTAGTTGTTTGCCTGTTCTCCATCTCCCTCTGGTGCTCCCCCCCCCCTTCTTTCTCCAGAGGCCTCCCGTCCCATGATCCTTTCCCTTCTCCAGCTCTGTATCACTTTCGCCAATCACCTTTCCAGCTCTTAGCTTCATCCCACCCCCTCCGGTCTACTCCTATCATTTCGCATTTCCCCCTCCCCCCACTACTTTCAAATCTCTTGCTATCTTTCCTTTCAGTTAGTCCTGACGAAGGGTCTTGGCCTGAAACGTCGACAGTGCTTCTCCCTATAGATGCTGCCTAGCCTGCTGTGTTCCACCAGCATTTTGTGTGTGTTGTTGTTTGAATTTCCAGCATCTGCAGATCTCCTCGTGTTTGCACTTGGAGTATTGTGTTCAGTTCTGGTTGCCTCGTTATAGGAAGGATGTGGAAGCTTTAGAGAGGATGCAGAGGAGATTTCCAGGATGCTGCCTGGATTAGAGAGTGTGTCTTATGAGGATAGGTTGAGTGAGTTAGGGCTTTTCTCTTTAGAGTGAAAGAGGATGAGGGGTGACTTGATAGAGCTGTACCAGATGATAACAGGCATAGATAGAGTACACAGCCAGAGACTCTTAGCCAGGGCAGAAATAGCTAATACTAATTTTAAGGTGATTGGAGGAAAGCATAGGGGGGATATGAGAGAGATTATTTTTTAACACAGATAATGCCAGGTGTGTGGAATGGGCTGTCAGGGGAGGTGGTAAAGGCAGATACATAAGGGACGTTTAAGAGAATCTTAGATAGGCACATGAATGAAAGAAAAATGGAGGACTAAGTGGGAGGGAAGAGTTAGATTAATCTTAGAGTAGCTGAAAAGGTTGGCACAATATCATGGGCTGAAGGGCCTTTACTGTATTGAAATGTTCTATGTTTATTAATCCCTCACAACATGTTTATTATGATCCAGGAAAAACCATGAATGAATACTAAGATGACAAGAGTTATCTGATGAACTTACAGAGAGTGTCATTGAGGAGAACAAGACTAAGATGGATTCCCAGAAGCTGACATTCAGTGAGGGGCTGCTCTTGTGGCACCACTCAGGCAGATTTTCAGTCTTCCTCCTGAATGCTGATTCATCACCACCTTTGATTCGGCTTGTGACAGCGGTGTCAGCAGCAAACTTCAAAATGGCATTGGAGATGTGCTTAACCACACAGTCACAAGCGAGTCAAGCAGGGCTAAGTCAAAGTACATGTGATACATAAATGAATCTGAATTCTGGTCTGTTTCTACTTCATTAAGTAGTGACCTTTAAACTATTATTCATAGTAACATAGTGGTATTGTTGGCTGTGTTTTTTAAATTGCTGTTGAGTTGGAGCTAAATATTAAACAGCACCAATTTGATGATGGACTTTTTTCAGGAGCTCCATAGCACATCACTGGAAAACCACATCATGGACCAGATCCATATTGTCTTTCCAGGAGGGGCCTTTCCATTGTGGATAGAGAAACATACTGTAATCTTTATTAAAATTGGTAAGTTAAAGTCAGTGAATCATGCTTTTCATTATTTATATCCACACATGTTATTTGTGCAGTATGTAGCTGTAACATTAATAGGATTATATGTTAAAAATCTTGTAGCTTGTTATGCTCTGTTGTTTATTGAGCATGGTGGCATGCTATGTTTGCACTGGAATCTGTGACAATACTTGTGGGCTGCTCCAAGCACAACCTGGAGGTGTTTGTTGTTACATTTCACTGTATGTTTCGATGGACATACACATGATAAGTAAATAAAACGGAATCTGAGTTGAACTGGGGACTGGTCTGGATCAAAGCCAATTGCACTGTTTCTGTGGAGCCCTGCACGTCAGCATTTCACTTTGATAAATAACGTGATATGTGGAGTGTGATTAGCAATTTTAACTTCCTAAAAATATTACATTGCTAGCATTTTTTGAGCCTTTGGGGAAGTGGTATTGACAACATATTTAGTAAGGACTTCAGCAAACCATACACAAATTCTGCAAGGTTAAACCAAAGTAATACACATGAACTGGAGTACCTCTCCCACAGGGCAGCAGCCGTAACCACCAGCTCCAAGTTTACAGCATGATGATTCTTCCGGGCAAGAACTTCCATCTGGACATCTCAAGGTGGCAGACGCGAGGGTGGACAGCAGCACTGTCTTAATCAGTGACCACATCTGAATGAAACCAAGACATTTATATTTCAGATGGTATTCATCTACTACCATCATAAAGTGAATAGAAATATTAATCACAATATAATGCCTTATCAATCTGTTTGCTTATTTATTTAGAAATACAGTGCAGATCAGACATGTCTGGCCCTTCAGACTGCACCACTTAACAGACCACCACTTTAACCCTAGCCTAATCACAATGACCAATTATCCTACCAACCAGTACACCTTTGGACTGTGGGGGGAAACCGGACCACCCAGAGGAAATCTACCACCACAGGAGAATGGACAAACTGCTTACAGGCAGCGATAGGAACTGAATCTGGTTCACTGGTACTGTAAAGTGCTGTGTTAACCACTATGCTACCATGTCTTAGACCTCCCCACCATTGGAAACATCTTCTCCAAATCAAGGCCTTTTAATAGTTGATAGGTTTCAATGAGATTCCCCCCCACCCCCATTCTTCTGAATTCCAGTGAGTAGAGGCTCAGAGCCATTAAACACTCTTCATATGATAAGCAATTCAATCCTGGAACCATTTTGTGAACCTCCTTTGAACCCTCTCCAGTTTCAGCACATCCTTTCTAAAATAAGGGGTCCAGACCTGTTCACAATACTCCAAATGAGGCCTCACCAGCTTTTTACAAAGTTTCAACATTAATCCTGGCTTTTATATTCTAGACCTCTGGAAATGAATACTAGCAATGCATTTGCCTTCCTCACCACTGACTCAACCTGCAAATTAATCCTTAGGAAATCCTTAATGAGGACTCCCAAGTCCCTTTGTGCATCAGATTTTTGAATTTTCTCTCCAATTATAAAATAGTCATCCCTTTTATTTCTTCTACCAAAGTGCATGGCCGTACACTTCCAAACACTGTATTCCATCTGCCACTTCTTTCCCATTCTCCTAATCTGTCTCAGTCCTTCAGTAGCCTCTCCGCTTCCTCAACACTACTTGTCCCTCCACCTATCTTTGTATCATCTGCAAACTTGGCCACAAAGCTTTCAATTCCATCATCCAAATCACTGACATATAATGTAAAAAAAAGTGGTCCCAACACAAACATCTGTGGAACACCACTAGTCACCAGCAGCCAACCAGAAAAGGCTCCTTTTATTCCCAGTCTTTACTTCTTGCCAATCAGCCACTGCTCTAGCCATAGTAGTATATGTCCTGTGATACCATGGGGCCTTAACTTGTTAAGCAAGATTTTCCCTTGAAGAAACCATGCTAACTACAGACTATTTTATCATGTGCCTCCAGGTACCCCGAAGTTACATCCTTAACAATCGACTCCATCATCTTCCCAACCACCGAGGTCAGGCAAAATGGCCTATAATTTCTTTTCTTCCGCCTCTCTCCCTTCTTAAAGATTGGAGTGACATTTGTAATTTTCCAGTCCCCCAGAACTATGCCAGAATCCATTACTAATGCCTCACAATCTCTTCAGCTACCTCCTTGAGAATGCTGGGCTGTAGACCATCTGGTCCAGGTGACTTATCTACCTCAGACCTTTCAGTATCTCAAGGGCCTTCTCCCTAGTAATGCAGCTTCACACACTTCTGCCCCATGACGCTCTTGAACCTCCAACATACTGTTAGTGTTTTTCACAATGAAGACTGATGCAAAATACTTATTCAACTTATCTGCCCTTCCCTTGTCCCCCATTACTACCACTCTAGCATCATTTTCCAGTGGTCTGATATCCACCCTCGCCTTTCTTTCACTCTTTATATATCTGCAGAAACTTTTCATATTGTCCTTAATATTATAGATTAGTTTACATTCATATTCCATCTTTGTGCCTTTTTGGTTGCATTCTGTTGATTTTTAAAAGCTTCTCAATGCTCTAAATTCTCACTAATCTTTGCTCTATTATATGCCCTCTCTTTGGCTTTTGTGTAGGCTTTGACTTCTCTTGTCACAATTGCCACAATTGCATCATCCTGATGTTAGAATACGTTTTCTTTGGGATGTATATATCCTACACCTTCCAGAAATTCCAGCCATTGCTGCTCTGTCATTATCCTTATTAGTGTTTTCTTCCAATCAATTTTTACCACCTCCTGTTTCATGCCTCTGTAATTCCCTTTACTCCACTGGAATACTGATACATCTGAAAGCTTCTCCTTCTCAAATTGCCGGGTCAATTCTATCATGTTATAATCACTTATCCCGAAGGGTTCCTTTACCTTAAGCTCTCTAATCAATTCCAGCTCATTGCAGAACACCCCATCCAGAATAACTGATTCCCTAGTAGGGCTTACTACAAGTTGCCATAAAAATCCATCTCACAGGCATTCTGCAAATTCCCCTTCTTGGAGTTCAGCACCAGCCTAATTTTCCCAATCTATCTGCGTATTGAAATCCGCCATGATAAATCGTAGCATTGTCCTTTTGATATGAATTCTCTATCTCTGGTTGTAGTTTGTAAACTACATCTTTGCTATGGTTTGGAGTTCTGTACATAATTCTCATCAGATTCTTTATCCTTGCAGTTCCTTAGCTCTATTCACCTTTCCAACCTATGTCACCTCTTTTTAATGATTTGATTTCAGTTTTTACTAACAGAGCCACCCCACCAACCCCCCCCCACCTCTGCCTACCTGCCTGTCCTTTCAATACAATGTGTATCCTTGAATGTTAAACTCCCAGCTGTAATCTTCCTTCAGCCATGATTCAGTGATGCCTACAACGTCACATCTGTCAATCTGTAACTGTGCTACAAGTTCATCTAACTAATTCTGTATACTGCACACATTCAAATTTAAGACCTTCAGTCCTACATTCATCACCCTTTTCAATTTTGCTCCCTTTTACACTGCAATGCATTCTGTTGACTCCAATTTGTCCTATCATCAGCTAGTAATAGTAATCAGCTGGTAATGCAGTGAGATAGCTAGCATTCTCACTACACACTGCCTTTGTTTGTAAATCAACTGTCTCTTCCTCAGCACTATCACCAGCTCCCATCCCCCTGTCAAATAGGTTTAAACCTTCCTGAATCACTCTAGCAAACCTACCCACAATGATATTTATCCCCCTCAGATTCAGGTGTAACTGTTCCTTTTGTTCAGGCTGAACATCTCCCAGAAGGGATCCCAAGGATCCAGAAATCTGAACCCAGTTCCTCAGCCACACATCCATCTACCAGATCATCCTGTTCTTACCCTCAGGGCTGGGTGTGTATGCACCTACACCCCCCCCCCCCCCACCCTGGCACTCCTTCTCTGTCACCTGTCCCACACCACTCCGGCAGTGCTCCACCCTCACCATCCCCAACATCCTTTGTCACACCAGATTTACAAACTCGCTCTCCGCTCCACGTTGACAAGTACAGTACTGGGTAAAGGTCTTAGGCACCCGAGCTATATCTATATCTATATCTATATCTATATCTATATCTATATCTATATATATATACACTGAAGACTTTTGTTCAGTACCTTATGATGTGATATTTGTTGTTTTGCAGCATCATTGCAGTCCAATACATAAAGTTACAAAAAATTAAAAAGTACAAAATAAAGGAACCTTGAGGTAGTGTTTGTGTTGAACAAGGTTGAACAAGTTAGGTCTTTATTCTTTGGAGCATAGAAGGTTGAGGGGGGACTTGATAGAGGTATTTAAAATTATGAGGGGGATAAATAGAGTTGATGTGGATAGGCTTTTACCACTGAGAGTAGGGGAGATTCAAACAAGAGGACATGTGTTGAGAGTTAAGGGCCAAAAGTTTAGGGGTAACACGAGAGGGAACTTCTTTACTCAGAGAGTGGTAGCTGTGTGGAACGAGCTTCCAGTAGAAGTGGTAGAGGCAGGTTCAATTTTGTCATTTAAAAAAAAATTGGATAGGTATATGGACAGGAAAGGAATGGAGGATTATGGGCTGAGTGTGGGCCAGTGGGACTAGGTGAGAGTAAGCGTTCGGCACGGACCAGAAGGGCCGAGATGGCCTGTTTCCGTGCTGTAATTGTTATATGGTTATTGTGGCATCATGGGCCATTCAGAAATCTGATGGCAGATGGGAAGAAGCTGTTCCTGAAACATTGAGTGTGTGTCTTCAGGTTAGTGGTGTGTCGATGACCGCAGGCCTTCGCCACAGAGACAGCTCTGTGCCGAAGCACCTCAATCAAATCGCACAATTAGCAAAAAAGTGTCACTAGAAACATGTGGAACATGAACGGCAGAGTCCCACAGCCAGGAACTGCGTCAAGGTGATCAAACCTGTACCTCCCTCTGGAAGCAGCGAGATGTAAACTGGTCAAATGCAGGCAGACAGCAAGGAAGACACGCTCACCTTCCACTTCAGTTTTGTTCATTAGTTTAATCAGTGAGGAGTAATGGAGCCAACTCGGGGTCGCGTTCTGCCGTTAGGAAAAGATGGCCACGCTCAGCACTCTCAACCTTGCCAAGTTCTCCAGGAGCTAGCAAAAGCACCAGATCTCTCAGTCACCCAAAAATACACCATCACCATGGAAACTGTAGGCTGCCATCGATCTCAGTTTGGGAAAAGAAACATATTTAAAAGGAGAAGAAGTGGAAGTTGTGTGAGCTGTCTGTAGGGTGCTGTCCTTGGTCACATTGGTCACTGACACCATCTTGAAAGTGTAGTTAGCGTTTTAACGGAGCAGGAGACTATCCTCCACAAGACCATGGTAGAAATCAATGACAGAGAGAAAGGTGATTGTCTCATTGCTCTGTTTCCCCTTCAAAGTTCAAATTATTATCAAACTACATCACCAGACACTACTCTCACATTCATTTTCTTGTGGGCATTAACAACAGAATAAAGAATTACAATAGAATCAACGAAAATAAACACACAAAGACGGGCAAACAGCTAATAAGCAAAAGAAGACAATCTGTGCAAATTAAAGTAAAGAATAAGTAAATAAATAACCCTGACAACATGGAATGTAGTGTCATTGAAAGTGAGAGGTTATGGTTTTGGTTCAGTGTTGAAGAGAGTGAGATTACCCACGCTGGTTCAGGAGCCTGATGCTTGAAGGGTAATCACTGTTACTTGTGGTGGATCATTGTAAAATTCACATGAAGCAAATGCTGGTGACACAATAATTGTATTGTTTGATGTTTCGATGGCCACCGTGAATGGCCACAAGAAAGTGAATCTCAGGGCTGTATATGGTGATATATATGTACTTTGATAATAAATTTACTTCAAACTTTCAACTTTGAAATAAAGCTTATCTAATCATGGCAAAATGAAGGTATCAGGGTCCGATTTAGAGTTTCAAAGTGAGAGTTACCAAGCTGGTTAGATAAAAGGCACTCCAGGCACAGGAAAAATTGGGTAAGGTCACTATTTATGTTTGTGTGATTGAGGGAGGGCTTGTTCGCTCAGCGCAAGAGAGCTTAGTATTACCTCCTGGTTAATCAAAGCAAACTGTTCTTCCACCCACTGAGTTCCTGGCAGATCTCAGACTGCACCTGTGCCTGGAGATGCTACTCTACAATATCCTGCCTGTGGTCACATCTGCTCTCTAGCCACAGGTTACCTAGTGTGCTGCACCAGCTTTCCCATGTCAGAGCAATAGGCTCCACATTACTCTCGCGGTGACTCGTGATGTTTGATTCACATTCAATATAGAATATAATAACGAGGCCCTATGTTGATGAGGATTGACCATGGATATTTTGATACAAAACCCAGGGCAGTACGATATGGAGAGCAAGCTGTTGTCCATGTAGCAGGCTTCCCCTCTCCATACAGCTGATGAATTCAAAGGAACCACAGAGACTGATACTGTTTGCCACCAAGGGGGTCACAGAAGTTGTCAGTCAGTGTTGAACTCAATGATGGACTGTCTTAGGGACATCACATCCTCATTTTTCCTCAGGGTTTACTCCCAAAGCCTTCCCCATGAGTGGGTATAGTCAGAAGGCAGCGGAGGTTTCAGATCGGAGCTTTCCTTCTCCTAGATGAGCTGATGAGCCCCATCTGCCTGAAGCGAGTAGTTTTAAGGCACCAGTAACCTGCCTTTGCCCCTTCTCCTGTCAGTAGAAATGGTTCTGCCAGGCTTAGTCGGTAAGCCACACGTGAAGGCCTGAAGCTGGACTTGGTTGTCAGAGGCTATTTGAGACTCACACCACTGGGAGCATTTAATAGGTAGTGGGAGCTTCTCTCCACTACAGTACCCACCGGCTACAACAAACTTAAGGAACCATAAAATAATGTATCTGATGTTTAATGAAAAATCTAATCAGCTGCAGTGTTATTGCTGGGCAAGTGGGGTTAGTGGATATGGTCAACAGGCCATGCAGCATCTATGGAGGAGAAACAGCCGATGTTTCAGACTGAGATCCTCCGTCAGGATATTGAAGGGCCTCAGCCTGAAATATTGACTGTTTATTTCCCTCCAGAGATGCTGCCTGACCTGCTGAGTTCCTCCAGCATTTTGTGTGTGTTGCTCTGGATTCCCAGCATCTGCAGAATCTCTTGTGTTTAGTGGAAATAGTCGCACTAAAGTTTCTGAAAGAAATGGCAATATCAGTTCCATTCTGACCTCTCTCCTGACATGTTGCATCTTGGTCTGGAGATTCAGAATCAAAATACAAGTGATTTATATGTTATGAAATTTGTTGTTTTGCAATAGCAATACCATGCAAAAACATGAACAATTACTATAAATTACTAAATAAATAAAGTGTTAAAAGGAATAATGTGATGATGTTGGTGGGTTCAGAGGCCATTAAGAATTGGGCTGGTGGGGGAGAAGAAGCTGTTCCTGAAACATTGAGAGTGTGTCTTCAGGCTCTTGTACCCCCTCTTTAACCCTAACCATAACACTAATCCTAACTGCAATTTAATGCATGTCATGACAGTAATCTTTTACCATAAGATCATAAGACATAGAAGCAGAATTAGGCTTTTCATCTCATCTTTGCCCCAGATTTGTCATACATTACACATTGTGGTTTGGCTAGCACCAGGCGCTGGGTGGATACAAGAGGTTTGATAACTACAGTTCACATGTCAGCAAGCATTCTCAAAGTTCAAAGTAAATTTATTATCGAAGTACATACATGGCACCATATATTGTCCAGAAATTCATTTTCTTGCAGGCATTCACAGTAAACAGAAAGAAACACAATAGAATCAACACACACACACACACACACAAAGATGGGCAAACAACCAGTGTGCAAAAGACAATAAACTGCAAATACATTAAGGAAAAAAACAAACTACTACATATTAAAAATAAGCAGTAAATATTGAGAAGATGAAAATAAGAGCCCTTGAAAGTGAACCCATAGGTTGTGGGAACAGTTGAGTGATGGGGTGAGTGAAGTTATCCCCTCTGGTTCAAGAGCCTGATGGTTGAGGGGTGATGACTGTTCCTGGACCTGGTGCTGTGGGTCCTGAGGCCCCTGTACCTCCTTCCTGATGGCAGCAGTGAGAAGAGAGCATGACCTGGATGGCAGGTTCCTTGATGATGGATGCTGCTTTCCTGGTTCTACTATAGATTGCACTGATCACACCTCTGGGATGAGGAGCTACTCTCCAACCAAGGCTGGAATAATTCTGATCTTTAAAGCTACCGGAGATGAAAAAAACAAGCAGTTTGACACAGATGCAAATTGCTCCTTTACCAGTGGGCAGGGGAGGGGAATAAGCTCTTCATCCTGAAGGCTGTATAACTCTGTTACACATTAATCACCTTGCCACCGACTGCATTTGAAAGGGCAGGCACAGTAACAGAATGCTAGTGAAGCACCAGCAACCCAGGTTCAATTCCTACTGTTCTGCCCATGACCGTGTGGGTTCCTCCGGGTGCTCTGATTTCCTCCCACAGGACAAAGGTGTACGGCTCGGGAGGTCAATTGGTCACATGGGTGTAATTGGGTGGCATGGGCTTGTTCAACTGGTTTCGGCCTCTTACTGTACCATCTCTCCAAATAATAGTAAATGAAAATAGAAGAGCTGCGTACCTCCCAAGACTCAGCCCTCCCTCAGTGCAGAGATCTCAGCTGAAGTATTCTGGAGTGACCTCTGAATCAATGGGCTAAATGCCTGCTTTGCTCCTGTGTCTTATGATCTTATTCTGATTTTCCAAACAAAACCAGAATATTTCAAAAATGTTATTCATCTGTATTTCATTGTTTTACACATTTTAATTTCATTGCCAGAAAACATTTATTATACAGTTAAATAATTTAGCTGATGTGGACCTCGCAGTAACAAAAGATAATTCATACTAAACAATGTATTAAAACGTGTTCAACATTAACACTACATGCATTTAACTCACATGAACTACCCACTTAAACGTGAAAGGAAGTTTTAATAGAAGTGAAGCATAACGAACACTTTACTCACTGTGATACCCGATCCTTTTGCAAAGATTCTGCTGTACTGTAAGGTCCCCTTTTAAAGTATTCTGGAAGCTGGAGGCGGAGTCAGTTTTGATTAACAAAAACAAGTAATGTTATTAGGCAAAAGTGTTCTCATCTGACACTCATCAAAGAGGAAGGACAGCTTGTGTGATTTTGAGAAAGCCTTCAGAAAGGACCAATGTCCTTGTGATCTAAATGACCTCTTGCGGAGCCAGAAATGGAAGGAGAATAAAGTTCAAAGTTCCAAAGTACATTTATTATCAAAGTATTACGTTATGCAGTACTCAACGCTAGCATTTCTCTCCCTGCAAGCAGCCATGAAACAAAGAAACATCATGGAAAGTATTTAAAGAAAATATCCAACACCCAAAGTCAAAAAAAGAACTAATCACACAGAGAGCAAAAAGTGAGGAAAGAAGACACAGAGTATTCAACATGAAAGTTCAGTCTCCAAAACGGACCAGGGGCTGCAGTCACCGAGTCAGTTCAGGTTAGCACAGGCCTTCGCCACAGAGACAGCTCTGTGCCGAAGCACCTCAATCAAATAAATTGACTGTTTATTTCCCTCCAGAGATGCTGCCTGACCTGCTGAGTTCCTCCAGCATTTTGTGTGTGTTTGTGGTGAACTAGATATACCTGTCTGACTGCTCCTGTGGCTCCTCCCACAGACCCTGCTGACTGCCCCTGTGGCTCCTCCCACAGACCCCTGTATAAAGGCGACTGTGGTCTGCTGCTCTCCCTCATTTTCCCAGGATGTAGTGTTGTTCTTCAGTCAATAAAAGCCGATATCTCACTTCATAAGTCTCAGCGTGAGTTATTGATGGCGCATCAGTGTTGCTCTGGATTCCCAGCATCTGCAGAATCTCTTGTGTTTAGTGGAAATAGTCGCACTAAAGTTTCTGAAAGAAATGGCAATATCAGTTCCATTCTGATCTCTCTCCTGACATGTTGCATCTTGGTCTAGAGATTCAGAATCAGAATACAAGTGATTTATATGTTAAGAAATTTGTTGTTTTGCAATAGCAATACCATGCAAAAACATGAACAATTACTATAAATTACTAAATAAATAAATAGTGTTAAAAGGAATAATGTGATGATGTTGGTGGGTTCAGAGGCCATTCAGAATTGGGCTGGTGGAGGAGAAGAAGCTGTTCCTGAATTGTTCAGTGGGCATCTCCTCCCTGATGGTAGTAATGAGAAGAGGGCCTGCTCTGGGTGATCAGGGCTTCAGGCTTCTGTACCTCCTCCCTGATGTTAAGAATGAGAAGAGTGCCTGCTCTGGGTGATGGGGTCATTAATGATGGATGTTACTTCTTCTTGAGGCAATAGCTTTTGAAGATGTCCTTGATGGTGAGGAGGTTAGTGCCCAATATGATGTGCCCTAGGTCCAGTCAGCATCAGCTGCTCATCTGTAACCTCCCTTGGACATCAAAGGTTATGAGGAGATGGCAGAAGTATGGGCTTGAGAGGGGTGATAAATCAGCCATGATGGAATTGCCGAGCAGACACGATAGGCCAGTTGGCCTAATCCTGCTCCTATTTCTTATGGTCTTCTATCATAAGGTCAAAGTTGAGGAAGCTGGAATTTGCCAGGCTGAATGCACATTCCAATAACACTTTTGAAGCTGGACACATTCCATAATGGAGCATTCTGCTTGAATGGCAAAACCAATCCATTGTCTCCACCAGCACAGCCACAGTATGTCCCCTCTACACAATGCACTACTCAGCAAGGCTACTGAATCACAGCCTCAAACACCTACCACCATGACTACCAAGCAGAAATTCAAGTTCAAATTCAAATGTCATTCAACCATACCCATAAAAGAGTGTTCCTCTGGGGTCAAAGTGCCAAACACAACACCAACAGACGAGAGGGCATACAGGAATGAGATATGCCAACTAGTGGAGTGGTGCCGCAGCAACAACCTGGCACTCAATGTCAGTAAGACGGAAGAGCTGATTGTGGACTTCAGAAAGGGTAAGATGAAGGAACACATACCAATCCTCATAGAGGGATCAGAAGTGGAGAGAGTGAGCAGCTTAAAGTTGCTGTGTGTCAAGATCTCTGAGGATCTAACCTGGTCCTAACACATTGATATAGTCATAAAGAAGGCAAGACAGCGGCTATACTTTATTCGGAGTTTGAAGCGATTTGGCATGTCAACAAACACACTCAAAAGCTTCTGTAGATGTACCGTGGAGAGCATTCTGACAGGCTGCATCACTGTCTGATATTGGGAGGGGGTGGGGTGCTACTGTTCAGGACCAAAAGAAGCTGCAGAAGGTTGTAAATCTAGTCAGCTCCATCTTGGGCACTAGCCTACAAAGTACCCAGGACATCTTCAGGGAGCAGTGTCTCAGAAAGGCAGCATCCATTATTAAAGACCTCCAACACCCAGAGTATGCCCTTTTCCCACTGTTACCATCGGGTAGGGGTACAGAAGCAATTCAGGAACTGCTTCTTCCCCTCTGCTATCCGATTCCTGAATGGACTTTGAAGCTTTGGAAACTACCTCACTTTATTCAATATACAGTATTTCTGTTTTTGCACATTTTTTAATATTCTATTCAATATACGTAATTAACTTACTTGTTTATTTATTATTGGGTTTTATTTTAATTTTTTTCTTTCTCTGCTAGATTGTGCACTACATTGAACTGCTGCTGCTAAGTTAACAAATTGCATGACACATGCTGGTGATAATAAACCTGATTCTGATTCTGAACAGTCATACACAGCATAAAGCACACAATGCACATAGCACTAAACATACAGTCACACAAAAATATACCCAAGTCCCTGAGTGTCGTGCCCTGTAGAACAATGGTGCACAGGGTACCATCAGCAAGAACAAGCTTGCAGCTGTTTGATCATGAAGTGCTAGTGCAGATGCAGATGAATGCAGTCCAGCACACCTTCCATTGAGCAAACACTGGAGGGTAGCTCTGACAGGAGGGACCAGCCCTCAACCCAGCACGGACTCCAGCATACCCGCCATGCTGCTGCTCTCTCCCAAACCACCCCCGGAGTCTCTTTAAGCAACACATACACAATGCTGGAGTAATCAGTCGATGTTTCGAGCCGAGTCTCTTCATCAGAACAGGTCTCGGCCAGAAATGCCAACTGTACTCTTTTCCATAGATGCTATCTGGCCTGTTGAGTTCCTTCAGTGTTTTGAACATGTTGCTTGGACTGCCAGTGTCTGTAGATTTTCTCATGTTTGTGTGGGGAGTCTCTTCCCTGGGCAACTGCAACGGGCATGAGGCCTGGTGCAGGCTATAAACCATCACTGTTAGTCCCGCCAGTGTACCAGTGGTGGATGCCTGGAATGTGCTGCCTGCAGTGCTGGTAGAGACAGATACATTGACCATAAGATTCAGGAGCAGAATTAAGCCTCGTGTATTGAGGCTTGGAGTATTGTCAGCAGTTTTGGGCCCCATATCTCAGAAAGGATGTGTTGTCATTGGAGAGGGTCCAGAGGAGGTTCACAAGGGTGATTCTGGGAATGAAGGGGTTAACATATGAGGAGCGTTTGGCAGCTTTGGGCCTGTACTCACTGAAGTTTAGCAGAATTCAGAGGTGGAGGGGGGGATTTCTCATTGAAACTTACCAAATTTTGAAAGGGCTAGACAGGGTGGATGTGGAGAGGATGTTTCCTATGGTGGGGTATCCAGAAATAAAGGGTGCAGCCTCAAAATTGAGGGGTGACCTTTTGGGATGGAGGTAAAGAGGATTTTTTTTTTAGCCAGAGAGTAGTGAATCTGTGGAATGCTCTGCCACAGACTGCGGTGGAGGCCAAGTCCATGGGTATATTTAAACCAGAAGTTGATAGTTTCCTGATCAGTCAGGGCATCAAAGGACATGGTGAGAAGGCAGATGTATGGGGTTACGCGGAATCCGAGATCAACCATGATGGATTAGTGGAACAGACTCGATGGGCTGAATGGCCTAATTCTGCTCCTATATCTTATGGTCTTATGTGTGGCACCTTGTCAAAGGCTTCTGAAAATCCATTTACACAACATCGACCATTTCTTCTATGTCTTTCCTGCTTGTTATTTCTTCGAAGAATTCCAACAGATTGTCAGGCAAGGTTTTCCCTTGAGGGAACCATGCTGACAATGGCTTATTTCATTATCTGTCTACAAGTATTCTGAGACTTTATCCTTAACAATCAACTCCAACATCTTCCCAACCACTGAAGTCAGAATAAGAGGCCTATAATTTCCTTTCTTCTGCCTCAATAGGTCAATAGGTTTTTTTCAAAGGTACATTTAATGGTAGAGAAATGCATACAATATACATCCTGAAATTCTTTTTCTTAGGATGTGCATTGTGTACATTTCTCTCTCCCTTCTTCAAGAGTGGAGTGACATTTGCAATTTTCCAGTCTTCCAGAACCATTCCAGAAACTAGTAATTCTTGAAAAATCATTACTAATGCTTCCACAATTTCTTCAGCCACCTCTCTCAGAACACTGAGGTGTGCTCCATCTGGTCCAGGTGACTCATCTACTTTCAGACCTTTCAGCTTCCCATGAACCTTTTCTCCAGTTATGGTAACTTCACACACTTCATGCCCCCTGACAACTGGAACTTCCACCATACTGCTGCTCTCTTCCACAGTGAAGACTGATGCAAAATACTTATTCAGATCATTCACCATTTTATTGTCCCTCATTACTACCTATCCAGCATCGTTTTCTAGAAGTCCGATTATCTACTGTCACCTCTCTTTTTCACTTTACGTATCTAAAGAAACTTCTGGTATCCTCTTTAACATTATTGGCTAGCTTACTTTTCTATTCCATCTTTACCTTCTTAGTGATTTTTTTAGTTGCCTTCTGTTGGTTTTGTAAGGTTTCTCAATCCTCTAACTTCCCAGTCCCATAACCTCACACTGATCTTTGCTCTGTTATCTGCCCTCTCTTTGGTGTTTATGTTGGCTTTGACTTCTCTCATTAGCCATAGTTGTGTCAATTTTCCTTAAGAATACTTCTCCCTCTTTGGGACGTACACATCCTGTGCCTTTCAAATTGCTTCCAGAAATTCCATCTATTGCTACTCTGCCATCAAGTCTGACAGTGTTCTTTTCCAATCAGTTCTGGCCAACTCCTCTTTCATGCCCTCTGTAATTCCCTTTACTCCACTGTAATACTGATACATCTAACTTTAGGTTTTCCTTCTCAAATTTCAGGGTGAATTCAATCATATTATGATCACTTTCCTGAAGGGTTCTTTAACCTTAAGCTCTCTAATCGATTCTGGTTCATTGTACAACACCCAATCCAGAGTAGCTGATCCCCTAATGGGCTCAACCATAAGAAGCCATCTTGTAGGCACTCAAAGTCCCCCTCCTGGAATCCAGCACAAACTTAATTTTCCCAATCTACCTGCATATTGAGACTCCCCATGACTACTGTAACATAGCACTTTCCGCATGCTTTTTCTATCTCCCATTGTAATTTGTCAGCCACATCTTTACTACTGTTTGAGAATCTGTATACAACTCCCATCAGAGTTTTTTAACCCTTTAGCTCTATCCACAATGCTTCAACACCGTCCGACCCTATGTCACCTCTTTCTAATGATTTGATTTCAATTTTTACCAACAGAACAATGCCACCCCCCTCTGCCTTCCTGCCTGTTGTTTTGATACAATATGTATCCTTGGACATTAAGCTCCCAGCTATAATCTTCTTTCAGCCATGATTCAGTGATGCCTCCAACATCACAACTGCCAATCTGCAATGTGCTGAAGTTCATCTACCTTATTCCATATACTGCACGCATTCAAATACAACACCCTTAATCCTGTATTCACCCTTTTCGACTCTGTCCGCCTTTTACATTGCAACTCATCCTGTTGACTGTAGTTCTGCCCTATCAACAGCCTCTCCTCACTACACATTGCCTCTGTTTGTAAACCAGCTACCTCATCTTCAGCACTATCATCCACCTTTTCTACGATACTTCTTGCACTGAAATTTATGCAGCACAAGACACCAGTTGCACCATGTTCAACCTTTTGATTTCTAATCTTGCCTGAGTTCTTACTAACATCTGCCTCCACTAATTGTTCCCATCCCCCTGCAACTCTAGTTTAAAGATCCATTTAACCCAGCCATCTCCTAGGAAAAATTAGACTTTACCAAGTTTGAGAACTTTGTCCTCTATACTTTCACATAATAGAATAAATATTTAAAGATTAAAGATTAGCTTTATTTGCCTGTGTACATCGAAACAGAGTGAAAAGTTGTTTCTGTCAATGACCAACACAGTATTTGTCACCTTGTTTCCAGTGCCAATGTAGCATGCCCACAACTTATTAACCTTAATCTGTACTTCTTTGGACTGTGGGAGGGAACTGTAGCTCCCCATACAGTCACAGGGAGAAGACACAAACACCTTACAGACAGTGACGGGAATTAAACCCCAATCATCATGCTATAAAGTGAAGTATCAGCCACTGCGATACTGTGCTACCTACGTAATATATGTATTATATGTAGCATAGTATATAATTTACTGTTATGTAAAATTTAGAACAGGAAATGTTTATTGCTTTAATAGCATTTTTGACTAACATTGCACAATTTATCTCAGATGGATGTTGGATTTATTTCTCCGTAAATCATTGACAAATGGCTGGAATTGTCTGATTGTAATACTCGGCGGGAGTACAGAGTTTGTTCCGCGTATGTCTTCACAGAGACATGGCTCACTGATGGGATTTCAGACGCTGCCTTCCAGCTTTGTTTTGTTCGGTCAGAGATGCAGCTGTCTCCGGTAAGGCTCGTGGTAGTGGCTTGTGTGTTTACATCAACACGGAATGGTGTAAGAACTCTGTGCTGGTTTCCAGACACTGCTCATCGCTAGTGGAGTTTGTGGCAGTTCGATGCAGACCATTTTATTTGCCACGTGAATTCACCTCTGTTCTTATATTCGGTGTCTACATTCCCCCCCAGTGCTAATGCTAAGGAGACGCTCTGTGAACTGTACGGGGCTATTAGTGAACGGCAGAGCGCACACCCTGATGGTCAGTTTAATATCGCTGGTAATTTTAACCACGCGAACCTTAAGTCAGTGCTCCCCAAATTCCATCAGTATGTGGACTTTGCAACGAGGAGGGAGAACACATTGGACCTGGTTTACACAAACATCCCCGACGCATACCGGGCAGAGCCGCGCCCCCACCTCGGTTACTCAGACCACATCTCTGTTATGCTCATCCCAGCATACAGACCACTCGTCAGATGCTCCAGACCAGTTCAGAAGCAGGTGAAAACCTGGCCAGCAGGAGCCATCTCTGCTCTTCAAGACTGCTTTGAGCACACTGACTGGCACATGTTCAGGGAGGATGCAACTGATGGCGACTCTACCAACTTAGAGGAGTACACAGCATCAGTGACCAGCTACATCAGCAAGTGCACTGATGATGTTACTCTGTCCAAGACCGTCACTATACATGCCAACCAGAAGCCATGGATGACCGCAGAGGTGCGTGCGCTGCTGAGGTCCTGCGACTCTGTCTTCAGAGCAGGCGACAAGGCAGCTCTAACAACAGTGAGGGCCAAACTGCCCCGAGCCATCAGAGAGGCAAAGCATGCACACGCCCAGCTAATCCACAGTTACTTCCAGGACAGCGGCGACACGCGGCGCATGTGGAAGGGCATCCAAGACATCACCAATTACAAGACAACATCACCTGACTGTGCAGGTGATGCCTCCGTCCCAGATGCGCTGAATAACTTCTACGCCCGGTTTGAGGTGGAAAATGGGTCAACCCACGGAAGGCTGCTGGACCAGACAACATACCTGGTAGAGTGCTCAGAGGATGTGCAGACCAGCTAGCAGATGATCTCACTGACATCTTCAACATCTCCCTGAGCAGCGCCACCATTCCAACGTGCTTCAAGGCCGCCACCGTTGTCCCCGTGCCGAAGAAGTCTTCAGTGTCTTGCCTAAATGACTACCGTCCCGTTGCACTTACATCCATCATCATGAAGTGTTTCGAGAGGCTCGTCATGAGGCACATCAAGACCCTGCTGCCCCCCCCCCCTCACTGGACCCTCTGCAGTTTGTGTACCGTCCCAACTGCTCAACAGATGACGCCATTGCCACCACCCTCCACCTGGCCCTAACCCACCTGGACAAAAAAGACACGTATGTTCGAATGCTGTTCATAGACTTCAGTTCAGAATTCAACACCATCATCCCTCAGAAACTGATTGGAAAGCTGAGCCTACTGGGCCTGAACATCTCCTTCTGCAACTGGATCCTAGACTTCCTGACTGGGAGACCTCAGTCAGTCCGGATCAGGAGCAACATCTCCAACACCATCACATTGAGCACGGGTGCTCCCCAGGGCTGTGTGCTCAGTCCACTGCTGTTCACTCTGCTGACCCACGACTGTGCTGCAACACACAGCTCGAACCACATCATCAAGTTCGCCGATGACACGACTGTGGTGGGTCTCATCAGCAAGAACGATGAGTCAGCTTACAGAGAGGAGGTGCAGCAGCTAACGGACTGGTGCAGAGCCAACAACCTGTCTCTTAATGTGAACAAAACAAAAGAGATGGTTGTTGACTTCAGGAGGGCACTGAGTGACCACTCTCCACTGAACATCGACAGCTCCTCGGTAGAAATCGTAAAGAGCACCAAATTTCTTGGTGTTCACCTGATGGAGAATCTCACCTGGTCCCTCAACACCAGCTCCATAGCAAAGAAAGTCCAACAGCGTCTCTACGTTCTGTGAAGGCTGAGGGAAGTCCATCTCCCACCCTCCATCCTCATCACATTCTACAAGGGTTGTATTGAGAGCATCCTGAGCAGCTGCATCACTGCCTGGTTTGGAAATTGCACCATCTCGGATTGCAAGACCCTGCAGCGGATAGTGAGGTCAGCTGAGAAGATCATCGGGGTCTCTCTTCCCGCCATCACGGACATTTACACTACACGCTGCATCTGCAAAGGAAACAGCATTACGAAGGATCCCATGCACCCCTCATACAATCTCTTCTCCCTCCTGCCGTCTGGGAAAAGGCTCCGAAGCATTCGGGCTCTTACGGCCAGACTATGTAACAGTTTCTTCCCCCAAGCCATCAGACTCCTCGATACCCAGAGCCTGGACTGACACCTTGCCCTACTGTCCTGTTTATTATTTATTGTAATGCCTGCACCGTTTTTGTGCACTTTATGCAGTCCAGTGTAGGTCTGTAGTCTAGTGTAGCTTTCTCTGTTTTTTTTTTATTACGTAGTTCAGTCTAGTTTTTGTACTGTGTCATGTAAACCATGGTCCTGAAAAACGTTGTCTCATTTTTACTGTGTACTGTACCAGCAGTTATGGTCGAAATGACAATAAAAGTGACTTGACTTGACTTTACTTGTAAGCTGATATCTGAAACAATGAGTCCTTGTGAAAGAGGAACAACTGCAGGTGCCTTTGGGAGGGGTTGAAGCTGTTAGACTGAATAAATCAAGTCAAGTCACTTTTTATTGTCATTTCGACCATAACTGCTGGTACAGTACACAGTAAAAATGAGACAAAGTATTTTCAGGACCATGGTGCTACATGAAACAATACAAAAACTACGTATAACAACACAAAAACTACACTGAAACTACGTATAACAACACAAAAACTACACCAAAATACAGACCTACACAGGACTGCATAAAGTGCACAAAACAGTGCAGGCATTACAATAAATAATAAACAAGACAATAGGCATGGTAGAGGGCAGTAAGTTGGTTTCAGTCCAGGCTCTGGGTATTGAGGAGTCTGATAGCCTGGGGGAAGAAACTGTTACATAGTCTGGTCGTGAGAGCCCAAATGCTTCGGAGCATTTTCCCAGATGGCAGGAGGGAGAAGAGTTTGTATGAGGGGTGCGTGGGGTCCTTCATAATGCTGTTTGCTTTGCGGATGCAGCGTGTAGTGTAAATGTCCGTAATGGTGGGAAGAGAGACCCCGATGATCATTTTAGCTGACCTCACTATCCGCTGCAGGGTCTTGCGATCCGAGATGGTACAATTTCCGAACCAGGCAGTGATGCAGCTGCTCAGGATGCTCTCAATACAACCCCTGTAGAACATGATGAGGATGGAGGATGGGAGATGGACTTTCCTCAGCCTTCGCAGAAAGTAGAGACGCTGCTGGGCTTTCTATGCTATGAAGCTGGTGTTGAGGGACCAAGTGAGATTCTCCGCCAGGTGAACACAAAGAAATTTGGTGCTCTTAACGATCTCTACCTAGGAGCCGTTGATGTTCAGCGGGGAGTGGTCGCTCCGTGCCCTCCTGAGGTCAACAACCATCTCTTTTGTTTTGTTCACATTCAGAGACAGGTTGTTGGCTCTGCACCAGTCCGTTAGCCGCTGCACCTCCTCTCTGTAAGCTGACTCATCGTTCTTGCTGATGAGACCCACCATGGTCGTGTCATCGGTGAACTTGATGATATGGTTCGAGCTGTGTGTTGCAGCACAGTCGTGGGTCAGCAGAGTGAACAGCAGTGGACTGAGCACGCAGCCCTGGGGAGCACCCGTGCTCAGTGTGATGGTGTTGGAGATGCTGCTCCCGATCCGGACTGACTGAGGTCTCCCAGTCAGGAAGTCTAGGATCCAGTTGCAGAGGGAGGTGTTCAGGCCCAATAGGCTCAGCTTTCCAATCAGTTTCTGAGGGATGATTGTGTTGAATGCTGACATGAAGTCTATGAACAGCATTCGAACATACGTGTCTTTTTTGTCCAGGTGGGTTAGGGCCAGGTGGAGGGTGGTGGCAATGGCGTCATCTGTTGAACGGTTGGGACTGTACGCAAACTGCAGGGGGTCCAGTGAGGGGGGCAGCAGGGTCTTGATGTGCCTCATGACGAGCCTCTCGAAACACTTCATGATGATGGATGTAAGTGCAACTGGACGGTAATCATTGAGGCAGGACACTGAAGACTTCCTCGGCATGGGGACGATGGTGGCGGCCTTGAAGCACGTTGGAACGACGGCGCTGATCAGGGAGATGTTGAAGATGTCAGTGAGAACATCTGCAGGCTGGTCTGTACATCCTCTAATCACTCTGCCAGGAATATTGTCTGGTCCAGCAGCCTTCCGTGGGTTGACCCTGCACAGAGTTTTTCTCACATCGGCAACGGTGAGACACAGCACCTGGTTGTTTGTAGGAAGGGTGGACTTCCTCGCCGCCACCACGTCATTTTCTGCCTCAAAATGAGTGTAAAAGTTATTCAGTACATCTGGGAGGGAGGCGTCACCCGCTGAGTCAGGTGATGTTGTCCTGTAATTGCTGATGTCCTGAATGCCCTTCCACATGCGCCGCGTGTCCCCGCTGTCCTGGAAGTGGCTGTGGATTCGCTGGGTGTGTGCACGCTTTGCCTCATTATTATTTCATTTTCTAGCAGTCCTATATCCACTCTCATCTCTCTTTCAATTTTTACATACTTGAAAAAGCTTTTAACTACTACTTTGATATTATTTGCTGGTTTGCTTTCGTATTTCATCTTTTCCTTTCTAATGATTCTTTTAGTTGCTCTCTGTAGGTTTTTAAAAACTCCCCAATCATCTATCTTCCCTCTAATTTTTGCTTTGTTGTATGCCCTCTCTTTTGTTTTTACAATAGCTTTGATCTCCCTTGTCAGCCACAGTTGTACTATTTTACTATTTGAGTATTTCTTCATTTTTGGAATACGCATGTCCTGCACCTTCCTCATTTTTCACAGAAACTCACGCCATTGCTGCTTTGCTGACGTCCCAGCCAGCATCTCCTTCCAGTTTACTTTGGCCAGCTCCTCTCTCATACCACTGTAATTTCCCTTACCCCACTGAAATACTGATACGTCAAACTTTACTTTCTTCCTATCAAATTTCAACGTGAACACAATCATATTGTGATGACTGGCTTCTAAGGGTTCTTTTACCTTAAGCTCCCTAATTGCCTTTGGTTCAGTACTTAACACCCAATCCAGTATAGCTGATCCCTTAGTAGGGTCAAAGACAAACCGTTCTAAAAAGCTATCTCGCATAGGAAACCTTAATTCAACAAATTCACTCCCTTGAGATCCATTACCATAATATGAACTGTAGTTCCCCGCATACCTGTCCGTAAACCCTAATCTGACCTTTAACTTCCCACATCCCTGTGCAGAGGGACTTGGGAGTGCTTGTGCATGAATCACAAAAGGTTGGTTTGCAGATGCAGCAGGCCATCAAGAAGGCAAATGGAATGTTGGCATTCATTGCTAGAGGGATTGAATTCAAGAGCAGCGAGGTTATGCTGCAACTGTACAGGGCACTGGTGAGGCCACACCTGGAGTACTGCGTACAGTTCTGGTCTCTTACTTGAGGAAGGATATACTGGCTTTGGAGGCGGTGCAGAGGAGGTTCACCAGGTTGATTCCAGAGATGAGGGGGTTAGACTATGAGGAGAGATTGAGTCTCCTGGGACTGTACTTGCTGGAATTCAGAAGAATGAGAAGAGATCTTATTCAAACATATAAAATTATGAAAGGCATAGGTAAGATAGAGGCAAGAATCCTCTTCAGTTTGCGTATAAGGAGAAGGTGGGAGTGGAGGATGCTATCACGTATTTGCTGCACAAATCACTCTCTCACCTAGATGGGGTCAGTTGTGCTGTGAGGATTACATTCCTGGACTTCTCTAGTGCCTTTAACACCATCAAGTCCAAGATCTTAAGGCACAAACTAACGGAGATGGGAGTAGACTCTCACATTGTGGATTGGATAGTGGACTACTTGACAGATAGACCTCAGTATGTGCGGTTGGGAGACTGTAGGTCTGACACGGTGGTCAGCCGCACAGGAGCGCCGCAGGGAACCGTACTCTCTCCGGTCCTGTTCACCCTGTACACATCAGACTTCCAATATAACTCGGAGTCCTGCCATGTGCAGAAGTTTGCTGATGACACGGCCATAATGGGGTGTGTCAGGAATGGACAGGAGGAGGAGTATAGGAAACTGATACAGGACTTTGTGATATGGTGCAACTCAAACTACCTGCGTCTCAATATCACCAAGACCAAGGAGATGGTGGTGGACTTTAGGAGATCTAGGCCTCATATGGAGCCAGTGATCATTAATGGAGAATGTGTGGAGCAGGTTAAGACCTACAAGTATCTGGGAGTACAGTTAGACGAGAAGCTAGACTGGACTGCCAACACAGATGCCTTGTGCAGGAAGGCACAGAGTCGACTGTACTTCCTTAGAAGGTTGGCGTCATTCAATGTCTGTAGTGAGATGCTGAAGATGTTCTATAGGTCAGTTGTGGAGAGCGCCCTCTTCTTTGTGGTGGCGTGTTGGGGAGGAAGCATTAAGAAGAGGGACGCCTCACGTCTTAATAAGCTGGTAAGGAAGGCGGGCTCTGTCGTGGGCAAAGTACTGGAGAGTTTAACATCGGTAGCTGAGCGAAGGGCGCTGAGTAGGCTACGGTCAATTATGGATAACTCTGAACATCCTCTACATAGCACCATCCAGAGACAGAGAAGCAGTTTCAGCGACAGGTTACTATCGATGCAATGCTCCTCAGACAGGATGAAGAGGTCAATACTCCCCAATGCCATTAGGCTTTACAATTCTACCGCCAGGACTTAAGAACTTTTTAAAAGCTATTATTAATGCTTTTTGAGATAGTGATTTAGATGCATATCATATTTTTTTTACTGAGTTAAGTATTGTATGTAATTAGTTTTGCTACAACAAGTGTATGGGACATTGGAAAAAAGTTGAATTTCCCCATGGGGATGAATAAAGTATCTATCTATCTATCTATCTATCTAGAAAGTTGTTTCCACTGGTAGGTGAGACTAGGATTAAGTAACATAGCCTCAAGATTCAGGGAGTAGATTTAGGACGGAGATGAGGAGGAACTGCTTTTCCCAGAGAGTGGTGAATCTGTGGAATTCTCTGCCCAATGAAGCAGCAGAGGCTTCCTCAGTAAATATATTTAAGACAAGGTTTGATAGATTCTTGATGGCCTGTTGCACCTGCAAACCAACCGTTTGTGATTCATGCACAAGCACTCCCAAGTCCCTCTGCACAGGGATGTGGGAAGTTAAAGGTCAGATTGGAGTTTAGGGACAGATCCAATCAAATAACAATTCATTAGCAAGGGCAAATAAAAATAACAGAGGGACAAGCGGAGCAGCCATTGTTGGAGTAGACCAGTGTTAGAGTGTGGGGCTTCGGCTCATCAGACTCGAACAAGGTATGCATCTGGCAAGTTTCTTCTTCATTTCTCATCTGTTAGTGAATAGTCAGAGCAGTGAGAATGGCTCCAGATGTTGTATTGTGTTCTTTGTGTGAGATGTGGGAATTCTGGGGACCTCCAGCCTCCCAGATAAGCACATCTGTACCAGGTACATTGAGCTGCTGCTCCTCAGAGAATGTGTTAAGGAATGGAACTGCAGGTTGATGACCTTCAGCTCATAAGGGAAACTGAGGAGGCGATAGACAGGAGCTACGGGGAGGTAGGCACAGGAGGCAGGCAGCTGGGTGACTGTCTGGAGAGGGAAAGGAGATGGCAACCAGTGCTGAATACCTCTGAGGCTGTTCCCCTCATATCAGGCCATGGTGCAACTAGTTACAATACTCTCCACTGTGCATCTATAGAAGTTTGTCAGAGTTTTAGGTGACATGCTGAAACTACACAAACTTCTAATAAAGTAGATGTGCTGTGATGCCTTCTTTTTGATGGCACTTCCAAGTTAGTCCCAGGGCAGATCCTCTGATGTGATAATGCCAAGGAATTTAAAATTACTGGAAGAACTGATGAAAGCTCAGAGTAGCTTTGCTCAGACTGTGCCTCTGGGCTACAGTCTTTTGTGTGTTGATGGAGACTTGTGTCTAAAAATTTAAAACAACACGGTAGTTTAGCAAAAACAATAGTGAATCTAGGGCAATAACAAAGTTCCACATGCAATTTATAAACATAAAAGTTTGTGCAGATGCTGGAATCTGCCCCCTTCGTTTCCAGACCTGATAAAGAGACTCAGCCACAAACACTGACCGTTTATAATCCCTCTGTGGGTGCCGCAGTTCCTCCAGTACCACGTGCGATTGTGAAACAATTTGTGATTCAAATTTTGAATTACGTAATCACATCAGATGCAAAACTGTAAAAATATTTGGAGCACTCAAAATGAAACCTCTCCTGCAGTTTCTACTTCCAATTTGGATGTTTACGTAGAAACATAGAAAATAGGTGCAGGAGTAGGCTATTCGGCCCTTTGAGCCTGCACCACCATTCAGTATGATCATGGCTGATCATCCAACTCAGAACCCTGTACCTGCTTTCTCTCCATACCCCCTGATCCCTTTAGCCACAAGGGCCATATCTAACTTCCTCTTAAATATAATCTGCAGTTACACTTTTCAGTAAGCATGAAATAGCTGAACTGAAATTAACTTGGACTTGCCCATTTCATTCCGCCTGATGCAAGATATCAAAATGAGTCAGCAGTCCATTTGTATTCCTTTCAATTTTGTCTTAAAGACCAAAAGATATAAGAGCAGAATTCTGCCATTCAGCCCATTGAGTCTGCTCCACCATTTGCTTTTGGCAGATTTGGGCCATTAGACCATATGCACCTGGGTCATTGGTACTGCAAATGTGTTACACTAGCCACTACACTAACCTTGCTGTCCCACATATGGGATTAAACAACTTATGTTGACATCGCCTGATTTTTAGAATTGTCTTGGTCTTTTGTAATTTAATTCAGAAAAATGCTTGAAGTTATTGTTTACCCAATAAAACAAATTTTCCTCTGGATTTGGCTCATGCGGTGTACGAGAAGCAAACGGTGAGAGTGATGAGAAGTAAGCAATTAAGTGATAAGAATGAAAGGGTTAATGGTCCTTCCTGCCAGTGCTGCCCTCCAATGTTCACCTGGTTGTAGAACCACTCAGGAACACTCAGGGACTTGGGCTGTATTTTTCTCTTTGTGACTGTACGCTTTTCTGAAATTGTCACCACATGTGCTATTTGTGCAATGAACTGTGTGTTGTTGGTACTGTGTTTTGAATCTTGGCCCTAGAGGAACAGCCAATATGCAAGAGGCAAACTGCAAATATATATTAAAAAATATAGACAAATATATAAATGCTGTGAACTTGAGTTGTAGAGACCTTGAAAATGTGTCCATAGGTTGTGGAATCAATTAAATGTTAGGGCAGGTGAAGTTATCACACTAATTCAGGAGCCTGATGGTTGAGGGGTAATATCTATTCCACGACCTCAATGGACATCACAGATCAGCGCCATTTTGACCAGATAAGACCATAAGATTTAGGAGCAGAAATAGGTTATTTGGTCCGTCGATTCTCTCCGCCATTCAATCATAGGCTGATTCAATTCTTCCAGTCATCCCCATTCCCCTGCCTTCTCCACATATCCTTTGATGCCCTGGCTAATCACGAACCTATCTACCTCTGCCTTAAATGCACCAAATGACGGCCTCCACAGCCACTTGTGACAACAAATTTCACAGATTTACCATCCTTTTACTGAAGTAATTTCTCCGCATCTCTGTTCTAAATGGATGTCCTTCAATCCTGAAGTTGTGCCCTCTTGACCTAGCCTTCCCTACCATGGGAAATAACTTTGCCATATCTAATTTGTTCAGGCCTTTTAACATTCGGAATGTTTCTATGAGATCCCCCTTCATTCTTCTGAACTCCAGGGAATACACCCCAAGAACTGCCAGACATTTCTCATAAGGTAACCCTTTCATTCCTGAAATCATTCTCGTGAATATTCTCTGAACCCTCCCCAATGTCAGTATATCCTTTCTAAAATAAGGAGCCCAAAAACTGCACCCAATACTCCAAGTGTGGTCTCACGAGTGCCTTATAGAGCCTCAACATCACATCCCTGCTCTGATACTCTATACCTCTGGAAATGAACACCAACATTACATTCGCCTTCTTCACCACCGACTAAACTTGGAGGTTAACTTCAGGGTATCCTGCACAAGGACTCCCAAGTCTCTTTGCATCTCTGCATTTTGAATTCTCTCCCCATCTAAATAATAATCTGCTTGTTTATTTCTTCCATCAAAGTGCACAACCATACACTTTCCAACATTGTATTTCATTTGTCACTTCTTTGCCCATTCCTCTAAACTATCTAAGTCTCTCTGTTTCTTCAACACTACCTGCTCCTCCACCTATCTTTGTATCATCGGCGAATTTAAACCACAAATCCATTAATCCCATAGTCCAAATCATTGACATACATTGTAAAAAGCAGCGGTCCCAACACTGACCCCTGTGGAACTCCATTGGTAACCGGCAGCCAGCCAGAATATGATCCCTTTATTCCCACTGTCTGTTATCTGCTGATCAGACAATGCTCCACCCATGCAAGTAACTTCCCTGTAATTCCATGGGCTCTTATCTTGCTAAGCAGCCTCATGTGCGGCACTTTGTCAAAGGCCTTCTGAAAATCCAAGTACACCACATCTACTGCATCTCCCCTGCTTGTAATTTCCTCAAAGGATTGCAGTAGGTTTGTCAGGCAGGATTTTCCTTTCAGTAAACCACACTGGCTTTGGCCTATCTTGTCATGTGCCTCCAGGTACTCCATAATCTCATGCCTAACAATCTATTCCAATAACTTTCCAACCACTGATGTCAGGCTAACAGGTCTATAGTCAAGTCAAGTCAAGTCAACTTTTATTGTCATTTCGACCATAACTGCTGGTACAGTGCATTGTAAAAATGAGACAACGTTTCTCAGGACCATGGTTTACATGACACAGTACAAAAAACTAGACTGAACTACGTAATGAAAAAAACACAGAGAAAGCTACAGTAGACTACAGACCTACACAGGACTGCATAAAGTGCACAAAAACGGTGCAGGCATTACAATAAATAATGAACAGGACAGTAGGGCAAGGTGTCAGTCCAAGCTTCGGGTATTGAGGAGTCTGATAGCTTGGGGTAAGAAATTGTTATATAGTCTGGTCGTGAGAGCCCGAATGCTTCGGAGCCTTTTCCCAGACGGCAGGAGGGAGAAGAGATTGTATGACGGGTGCATGGGATCCTTCGTAATGCTGTTTCCTTTGCAGATGCAGCGTGTAGTGTAAATGTCCGTGATGGCGGGAAGAGAGACCCCGATGATCTTCTCAGCTGACCTCACTATCCGCTGCAGGGTCTTGCAATCCGAGATGGTGAATTTCCAAACCAGGCAGTGATGCAGCTGCTCAGGATGCTCTCAATACAACCCCTGTAGAATGTGATGAGGATGGGGAGTGGGAGATGGACTTTCCTCAGCCTTCGCAGAAAGTAGAGACGCTGCTGGGCTTTCTTTGCTATGGAGCTGGTGTTGAGGGACCAAGTGAGATTCTCCACCAGGTGAACACCAAGAAATTTGGTGCTCTTAACGATCTCTACCTAGGAGCCGTTGATGTTCAGCGGGGAGTGGTCGCTCCGTGCCCTCCTGAAGTCAACAACCATCTCTTTTGTTTTGTTCACATTCAGAGACAAGTTGTTGGCTCTGCACCAGTCCGTTAGCCGCTGCACCTCCTCTCTGTAAGCTGACTCATCGTTCTTGCTGATGAGACCCACCATGGTCGTGTCATCGGTGAACTTGATGATGTGGTTCGAGCTGTGTGTTGCAGCACAGTCGTGGGTCAGCAGAGTGAACAGCAGTGGACTGAGCACGCAATCCTGGGGAGCCCCCGTGCTCAGTGTGATGGTGTTGGAGATGCTGCTCCCGATCTGGACTGACTGAGGTCTCCCAGTCAGGAAGTCTAGGATCCAGTTGCAGAGGGAGGTGTTCAGGCCCAGTAGGCTCAGCTTTCCAATCAGTTTCTGAGGGATGATGGTGTTGAATGCTGAACTGAAGTCTATGAACAGCATTCGAACATACGTGTCTTTTTTGTCCAGGTGGGTTAGGGCCAGGTGGAGGGTGATGGCAATGGCGTCGTCTGTTGAACGGTTGGGACTGTACGCGAACTGCAGGGGGTCCAGTGAGGGGGGCAGCAGGGTCTTGATGTGCCTCATGACGATCCTCTTGAAACATTTCATGATGATGGATGTGACTGCATTGGGACGGTAATCATTGAGGCAGGACACTGAAGACTTCCTCGGCACGGGGACGATGGTGGCGGCCTTGAAGCACGTTGGAACGATGGCGCTGATCAGAGAGACGTTGAAGTTGTCAGTGAGTACATCTGCTAGCTGGTCTGCACATCCTCTAAGCACTCTACCAGGAATATTGTCTGGTCCAGCAGCCTTCCGTGGGTTGACCCTGCACAGGGTTCTTCTCACATCGGCCACGGTGAGACACAGCACCTGGTCGTTTGGAGGAGGGGTGGACCTCCTCGCCGCCACGTCATTTTCCGCCTCAAAACGAGTGTAAAAGTTATTCAGTACATCTGGGAGGGAGGCGTCACCCGCTGAGTCAGGTGATGTTGTCCTGTAATTGCTGATGTCCTGAATGCCCTTCCACATGCGCCGCGTGTCCCCGCTGTCCTGGAAGTGGCTGTGGATTCGCTGGGTGTGTGCACGCTTTGCCTCATTATTATTTCATTTTCTAGCAGTCCTATATCCACTCTCATCTCTCTTTCAATTTTTACATACTTGAAAAAGCTCTTAACTACTACTTTGATATTATTTGCTGGTTTGCTTTCGTATTTCATCTTTTCCTTTCTAATGATTCTTTTAGTTGCTCTCTGTAGGTTTTTAAAAACTCCCCAATCATCTATCTTCCCTCTAATTTTTGCTTTGTTGTATGCCCTCTCTTTTGCTTTTACAATAGCTTTGATCTCCCTTGTCAGCCACAGTTGTACTATTTTACTATTTGAGTATTTCTTCATTTTTGGAATACGCATGTCCTGCACCTTCCTCATTTTTCACAGAAACTCACGCCATTGCTATTCTGCTGACGTCCCTGCCAGCATCTCCTTCCAGTTTACTTTGGCCAGCTCCTCTCTCATACCACTGTAATTTCCCTTACCCCACTGAAATACTGATACGTCAAACTTTACTTTCTTCCTATCAAATTTCAACGTGAACACAATCATATTGTGATGACTGGCTTCTAAGGGTTCTTTTACCTTAAGCTCCCTAATTGCCTTTGGTTCAGTACTTAACACCCAATCCAGTATAGCTGATCCCTTAGTAGGGTCAAAGACAAACCGTTCTAAAAAGCTATCTCGCATAGGAAACCTTAATTCAACAAATTCACTCCCTTGAGATCCATTACCATAATATGAACTGTAGTTCCCCGCATACCTGTCCGTAAACCCTAATCTGACCTTTAACTTCCCACATCCCTGTGCAGAGGGACTTGGGAGTGCTTGTGCATGAATCACAAAAGGTTGGTTTGCAGATGCAGCAGGCCATCAAGAAGGCAAATGGAATGTTGGCATTCA
The DNA here is from genome assembly GCF_048418815.1 of Hemitrygon akajei. Lineage (NCBI taxonomy): Eukaryota > Metazoa > Chordata > Chondrichthyes > Myliobatiformes > Dasyatidae > Hemitrygon > Hemitrygon akajei. Next base: position 70,764,967 of record NC_133143.1, on the reverse strand, counting down.
TTGCTAGAGGGATTGAATTCAAGAGCAGCGAGGTTATGCTGCAACTGTACAGGGCACTGGTGAGGCCACACCTGGAGTACTGCGTACAGTTCTGGTCTCTTACTTGAGGAAGGATATACTGGCTTTGGAGGCGGTGCAGAGGAGGTTCACCAGGTTGATTCCAGAGATGAGGGGGTTAGACTATGAGGAGAGATTGAGTCTCCTGGGACTGTACTTGCTGGAATTCAGAAGAATGAGAAGAGATCTTATTCAAACATATAAAATTATGAAAGGCATAGGTAAGATAGAGGCAAGAATCCTCTTCAGTTTGCGTATAAGGAGAAGGTGGGAGTGGAGGATGCTATCACGTATTTGCTGCACAAATCACTCTCTCACCTAGATGGGGTCAGTTGTGCTGTGAGGATTACATTCCTGGACTTCTCTAGTGCCTTTAACACCATCAAGTCCAAGATCTTAAGGCACAAACTAACGGAGATGGGAGTAGACTCTCACATTGTGGATTGGATAGTGGACTACTTGACAGATAGACCTCAGTATGTGCGGTTGGGAGACTGTAGGTCTGACACGGTGGTCAGCCGCACAGGAGCGCCGCAGGGAACCGTACTCTCTCCGGTCCTGTTCACCCTGTACACATCAGACTTCCAATATAACTCGGAGTCCTGCCATGTGCAGAAGTTTGCTGATGACACGGCCATAATGGGGTGTGTCAGGAATGGACAGGAGGAGGAGTATAGGAAACTGATACAGGACTTTGTGATATGGTGCAACTCAAACTACCTGCGTCTCAATATCACCAAGACCAAGGAGATGGTGGTGGACTTTAGGAGATCTAGGCCTCATATGGAGCCAGTGATCATTAATGGAGAATGTGTGGAGCAGGTTAAGACCTACAAGTATCTGGGAGTACAGTTAGACGAGAAGCTAGACTGGACTGCCAACACAGATGCCTTGTGCAGGAAGGCACAGAGTCGACTGTACTTCCTTAGAAGGTTGGCGTCATTCAATGTCTGTAGTGAGATGCTGAAGATGTTCTATAGGTCAGTTGTGGAGAGCGCCCTCTTCTTTGTGGTGGCGTGTTGGGGAGGAAGCATTAAGAAGAGGGACGCCTCACGTCTTAATAAGCTGGTAAGGAAGGCGGGCTCTGTCGTGGGCAAAGTACTGGAGAGTTTAACATCGGTAGCTGAGCGAAGGGCGCTGAGTAGGCTACGGTCAATTATGGATAACTCTGAACATCCTCTACATAGCACCATCCAGAGACAGAGAAGCAGTTTCAGCGACAGGTTACTATCGATGCAATGCTCCTCAGACAGGATGAAGAGGTCAATACTCCCCAATGCCATTAGGCTTTACAATTCTACCGCCAGGACTTAAGAACTTTTTAAAAGCTATTATTAATGCTTTTTGAGATAGTGATTTAGATGCATATCATATTTTTTTTACTGAGTTAAGTATTGTATGTAATTAGTTTTGCTACAACAAGTGTATGGGACATTGGAAAAAAGTTGAATTTCCCCATGGGGATGAATAAAGTATCTATCTATCTATCTATCTATCTATCTAGAAAGTTGTTTCCACTGGTAGGTGAGACTAGGATTAAGTAACATAGCCTCAAGATTCAGGGAGTAGATTTAGGACGGAGATGAGGAGGAACTGCTTTTCCCAGAGAGTGGTGAATCTGTGGAATTCTCTGCCCAATGAAGCAGCAGAGGCTTCCTCAGTAAATATATTTAAGACAAGGTTTGATAGATTCTTGATGGCCTGTTGCACCTGCAAACCAACCGTTTGTGATTCATGCACAAGCACTCCCAAGTCCCTCTGCACAGGGATGTGGGAAGTTAAAGGTCAGATTGGAGTTTAGGGACAGATCCAATCAAATAACAATTCATTAGCAAGGGCAAATAAAAATAACAGAGGGACAAGCGGAGCAGCCATTGTTGGAGTAGACCAGTGTTAGAGTGTGGGGCTTCGGCTCATCAGACTCGAACAAGGTATGCATCTGGCAAGTTTCTTCTTCATTTCTCATCTGTTAGTGAATAGTCAGAGCAGTGAGAATGGCTCCAGATGTTGTATCGTGTTCTTTGTGTGAGATGTGGGAATTCTGGGGACCTCCAGCCTCCCAGATAAGCACATCTGTACCAGGTACATTGAGCTGCTGCTCCTCAGAGAATGTGTTAAGGAATGGAACTGCAGGTTGATGACCTTCAGCTCATAAGGGAAACTGAGGAGGCGATAGACAGGAGCTACGGGGAGGTAGGCACAGGAGGCAGGCAGCTGGGTGACTGTCTGGAGAGGGAAAGGAGATGGCAACCAGTGCTGAATACCTCTGAGGCTGTTCCCCTCATATCAGGCCATGGTGCAACTAGTTACAATACTCTCCACTGTGCATCTATAGAAGTTTGTCAGAGTTTTAGGTGACATGCTGAAACTACACAAACTTCTAATAAAGTAGATGTGCTGTGATGCCTTCTTTTTGATGGCACTTCCAAGTTAGTCCCAGGGCAGATCCTCTGATGTGATAATGCCAAGGAATTTAAAATTACTGGAAGAACTGATGAAAGCTCAGAGTAGCTTTGCTCAGACTGTGCCTCTGGGCTACAGTCTTTTGTGTGTTGATGGAGACTTGTGTCTAAAAATTTAAAACAACACGGTAGTTTAGCAAAAACAATAGTGAATCTAGGGCAATAACAAAGTTCCACATGCAATTTATAAACATAAAAGTTTGTGCAGATGCTGGAATCTGCCCCCTTCGTTTCCAGACCTGATAAAGAGACTCAGCCACAAACACTGACCGTTTATAATCCCTCTGTGGGTGCCGCAGTTCCTCCAGTACCACGTGCGATTGTGAAACAATTTGTGATTCAAATTTTGAATTACGTAATCACATCAGATGCAAAACTGTAAAAATATTTGGAGCACTCAAAATGAAACCTCTCCTGCAGTTTCTACTTCCAATTTGGATGTTTACGTAGAAACATAGAAAATAGGTGCAGGAGTAGGCTATTCGGCCCTTTGAGCCTGCACCACCATTCAGTATGATCATGGCTGATCATCCAACTCAGAACCCTGTACCTGCTTTCTCTCCATACCCCCTGATCCCTTTAGCCACAAGGGCCATATCTAACTTCCTCTTAAATATAATCTGCAGTTACACTTTTCAGTAAGCATGAAATAGCTGAACTGAAATTAACTTGGACTTGCCCATTTCATTCCGCCTGATGCAAGATATCAAAATGAGTCAGCAGTCCATTTGTATTCCTTTCAATTTTGTCTTAAAGACCAAAAGATATAAGAGCAGAATTCTGCCATTCAGCCCATTGAGTCTGCTCCACCATTTGCTTTTGGCAGATTTGGGCCATTAGACCATATGCACCTGGGTCATTGGTACTGCAAATGTGTTACACTAGCCACTACACTAACCTTGCTGTCCCACATATGGGATTAAACAACTTATGTTGACATCGCCTGATTTTTAGAATTGTCTTGGTCTTTTGTAATTTAATTCAGAAAAATGCTTGAAGTTATTGTTTACCCAATAAAACAAATTTTCCTCTGGATTTGGCTCATGCGGTGTACGAGAAGCAAACGGTGAGAGTGATGAGAAGTAAGCAATTAAGTGATAAGAATGAAAGGGTTAATGGTCCTTCCTGCCAGTGCTGCCCTCCAATGTTCACCTGGTTGTAGAACCACTCAGGAACACTCAGGGACTTGGGCTGTATTTTTCTCTTTGTGACTGTACGCTTTTCTGAAATTGTCACCACATGTGCTATTTGTGCAATGAACTGTGTGTTGTTGGTACTGTGTTTTGAATCTTGGCCCTAGAGGAACAGCCAATATGCAAGAGGCAAACTGCAAATATATATTAAAAAATATAGACAAATATATAAATGCTGTGAACTTGAGTTGTAGAGACCTTGAAAATGTGTCCATAGGTTGTGGAATCAATTAAATGTTAGGGCAGGTGAAGTTATCACACTAATTCAGGAGCCTGATGGTTGAGGGGTAATATCTATTCCACGACCTCAATGGACATCACAGATCAGCGCCATTTTGACCAGATAAGACCATAAGATTTAGGAGCAGAAATAGGTTATTTGGTCCGTCGATTCTCTCCGCCATTCAATCATAGGCTGATTCAATTCTTCCAGTCATCCCCATTCCCCTGCCTTCTCCACATATCCTTTGATGCCCTGGCTAATCACGAACCTATCTACCTCTGCCTTAAATGCACCAAATGACGGCCTCCACAGCCACTTGTGACAACAAATTTCACAGATTTACCATCCTTTTACTGAAGTAATTTCTCCGCATCTCTGTTCTAAATGGATGTCCTTCAATCCTGAAGTTGTGCCCTCTTGACCTAGCCTTCCCTACCATGGGAAATAACTTTGCCATATCTAATTTGTTCAGGCCTTTTAACATTCGGAATGTTTCTATGAGATCCCCCCTCATTCTTCTGAATTCCAGGGAATACACCCCAAGAACTGCCAGACATTTCTCATAAGGTAACCCTTTCATTCCTGAAATCATTCTCGTGAATCTTCTCTGAACCCTCCCCAATGTCAGTATATCCTTTCTAAAATAAGGAGCCCAAAAACTGCACCCAATACTCCAAGTGTGGTCTCATGAGTGCCTTATAGAGCCTCAACATCGCATCCCTGCTCTGATACTCTATACCTCTGGAAATGAACACCAACATTACATTCGCCTTCTTCACCACCGACTAAACTTGGAGGTTAACTTCAGGGTATCCTGCACAAGGACTCCCAAGTCTCTTTGCATCTCTGCATTTTGAATTCTCTCCCCATCTAAATAATAATCTGCTTGTTTATTTCTTCCATCAAAGTGCACAACCATACACTTTCCAACATTGTATTTCATTTGTCACTTCTTTGCCCATTCCTCTAAACTATCTAAGTCTCTCTGTTTCTTCAATACTACCTGCTCCTCCACCTATCTTTGTATCATCGGCGAATTTAAACCACAAATCCATTAATCCCATAGTCCAAATCATTGACATACATCGTAAAAAGCAGCGGTCCCAACACCGACCCCTGTGGAACTCCATTGGTAACCGGCAGCCAGCCAGAATATGATCCCTTTATTCCCACTGTCTGTTATCTGCTGATCAGACAATGCTCCACCCATGCAAGTAACTTCCCTGTAATTCCACGGGCTCTTATCTTGCTAAGCAGCCTCATGTGCGGCACTTTGTCAAAGGCCTTCTGAAAATCCAAGTACACCACATCTACTGCATCTCCCCTGCTTGTAATTTCCTCAAAGGATTGCAGTAGGTTTGTCAGGCAGGATTTTCCTTTCAGTAAACCACACTGGCTTTGGCCTATCTTGTCATGTGCCTCCAGGTACTCTGTAATCTCATCCCTAACAATCTATTCCAATAACTTTCCAACCACTGATGTCAGGCTAACAGGTCTATAGTCAAGTCAAGTCAAGTCAAGTCAAGTCAAGTCAAGCAACTTTTATTGTCATTTCGACCATAACTGCTGATACAGTGCATAGTAAAAATGAGACAACGTTTCTCAGGACCATGGTTTACATGACACAGTACAAAAAACTAGACTGAACTACGTAATGAAAAAAACACAGAGAAAGCTACACTAGACTACAGACCTACACTGGACTGCATAAAGTGCACAAAAACGGTGCAGGCATTACAATAAATAATGAACAGGACAGTAGGGCAAGGTGTCAGTCCAGGCTTCGGGTATTGAGGAGTCTGATAGCTTGGGGGAAGAAACTTGTTACATAGTCTGGTCGTGAGAGCCCGAATGCTTCGGAGCCTTTTCCCAGACGGCAGGAGGGAGAAGAGATTGTATGAGGGGTGCATGGGGTCCTTCATAATGCTGTTTCCTTTGCGGATGCAGCGTGTAGTGTAAATGTCCGTGATGGCGGGAAGAGAGACCGCGATGATCTTCTCAGCTGACCTCACTATCCGCTGCAGGGTCTTGCGATCCGAGATGGTGCAATTTCCAAACCAGGCAGTGATGCAGCTGCTCAGGATGCTCTCAATACAACCCGTGTAGAATGTGATGAGGATGGGGAGTGGGAGATGGACTTTCCTCAGCCTTCGCAGAAAGTAGAGACACTGCTGGGCTTTCTTTGCTATGGAGCTGGTGTTGAGGGACCAAGTGAGATTCTCCACCAGGTGAACACCAAGAAATTTGGTGCTCTTAACGATCTCTACCTAGGAGCCGTTGATGTTCAGCGGGGAGTGGTCGCTCCGTGCCCTCCTGAAGTCAACAACCATCTCTTTTGTTTTGTTCACATTCAGAGACAGGTTGTTGGCTCTGCACCAGTCCATTAGCCGCTGCACCTCCTCTCTGTAAGCTGACTCATCGTTCTTGCTGATGAGACCCACCATGGTCGTGTCATCGGTGAACTTGATGATGTGGTTCGAGCTGTGTGTTGCAGCACAGTCGTGGGTCAGCAGAGTGAACAGCAGTGGACTGAGCACGCAATCCTGGGGAGCCCCCGTGCTCAGTGTGATGGTGTTGGAGATGCTGCTCCCGATCTGGACTGACTGAGGTCTCCCAGTCAGGAAGTCTAGGATCCAGTTGCAGAGGGAGGTGTTCAGGCCCAGTAGGCTCAGCTTTCCAATCAGTTTCTGAGGGATGATGGTGTTGAATGCTGAACTGAAGTCTATGAACAGCATCCGAACGTATGTGTCTTTTTTGTCCAGGTGGGTTAGGGCCAGGTGGAGGGTGATGGCAATGGCGTCGTCTGTTGAACGGTTGGGACGGTACGCAAACTGCAGGAGGTCCAGTGAGGGGGGCAGCAGGGTCTTGATGTGCCTCATGACGATCCTCTTGAAACATTTCATGATGATGGATGTGACTGCATTGGGACGGTAATCATTGAGGCAGGACACTGAAGACTTCCTCGGCATGGGGACGATGGTGGCGGCCTTGAAGCACGTTGGAACGACGGCGCTGATCAGAGAGACGTTGAAGATGTCAGTGAGAACATCTGCTAGTTGGTTTGCACATCCTCTAAGCACTCTGCCAGGAATATTGTCTGGTCCAGCAGCCTTCCGTGGGTTGACCCTGCACAGGGTTCTTCTCACATCGGCCACGGTGAGACACAGCACCTGGTCGTTTGGAGGAGGGGTGGACTTCCTCGCTGCCACGTCATTTTCCGCCTCAAAACGAGTGTAAAAGTTATTCAGTACATCTGGGAGGGAGGCGTCACCCGCTGAGTCAGGTGATGTTGTCCTGTAATTGCTGATGTCCTGAATGCCCTTCCACATGCGCCGCGTGTCCCCGCTGTCCTGGAAGTGGCTGTGGATTCGCTGGGTGTGTGCACGCTTTGCCTCATTATTATTTCATTTTCTAGCAGTCCTATATCCACTCTCATCTCTCTTTCAATTTTTACATACTTGAAAAAGTTTTTAACTACTACTTTGATATTATTTGCTAGTTTGCTTTCATATTTCATCTTTTCCTTTCTAATGATTCTTTTAGTTGCTCTCTGTAGGTTTTTAAAAACTCCCCAATCATCTATCTTCCCTCTAATTTTTGCTTTGTTGTATGCCCACTCTTTTGCTTTTACAATAGCTTTGATCTCCCTTGTCAGCCACAGTTGTACTATTTTACTATTTGAGTATTTCTTCATTTTTGGAATACGCATGTCCTGCACCTTCCTCATTTTTCACAGAAACTCACGCCATTGCTATTCTGCTGACGTCCCTGCCAGCATCTCCTTCCAGTTTACTTTGGCCAGCTCCTCTCTCATACCACTGTAATTTCCCTTACCCCACTGAAATACTGATACGTCAAACTTTACTTTCTTCCTATCAAATTTCAACGTGAACACAATCATATTGTGATGACTGGCTTCTAAGGGTTCTTTTACCTTAAGCTCCCTAATTGCCTTTGGTTCAGTACTTAACACCCAATCCAGTATAGCTGATCCCTTAGTAGGGTCAAAGACAAACCGTTCTAAAAAGCTATCTCGCATAGGAAACCTTAATTCAACAAATTCACTCCCTTGAGATCCATTACCATAATATGAACTGTAGTTCCCCGCATACCTGTCCGTAAACCCTAATCTGACCTTTAACTTCCCACATCCCTGTGCAGAGGGACTTGGGAGTGCTTGTGCATGAATCACAAAAGGTTGGTTTGCAGATGCAGCAGGCCATCAAGAAGGCAAATGGAATGTTGGCATTCATTGCTAGAGGGATTGAATTCAAGAGCAGCGAGGTTATGCTGCAACTGTACAGGGCACTGGTGAGGCCACACCTGGAGTACTGCGTACAGTTCTGGTCTCTTACTTGAGGAAGGATATACTGGCTTTGGAGGCGGTGCAGAGGAGGTTCACCAGGTTGATTCCAGAGATGAGGGGGTTAGACTATGAGGAGAGATTGAGTCTCCTGGGACTGTACTTGCTGGAATTCAGAAGAATGAGAAGAGATCTTATTCAAACATATAAAATTATGAAAGGCATAGGTAAGATAGAGGCAAGAAAGTTGTTTCCACTGGTAGGTGAGACTAGGATTAAGTAACATAGCCTCAAGATTCAGGGAGTAGATTTAGGACGGAGATGAGGAGGAACTGCTTTTCCCAGAGAGTGGTGAATCTGTGGAATTCTCTGCCCAATGAAGCAGCAGAGGCTTCCTCAGTAAATATATTTAAGACAAGGTTTGATAGATTCTTGATGGCCTGTTGCACCTGCAAACCAACCGTTTGTGATTCATGCACAAGCACTCCCAAGTCCCTCTGCACAGGGATGTGGGAAGTTAAAGGTCAGATTGGAGTTTAGGGACAGATCCAATCAAATAACAATTCATTAGCAAGGGCAAATAAAAATAACAGAGGGACAAGCGGAGCAGCCATTGTTGGAGTAGACCAGTGTTAGAGTGTGGGGCTTCGGCTCATCAGACTCGAACAAGGTATGCATCTGGCAAGTTTCTTCTTCATTTCTCATCTGTTAGTGAATAGTCAGAGCAGTGAGAATGGCTCCAGATGTTGTATCGTGTTCTTTGTGTGAGATGTGGGAATTCTGGGGACCTCCAGCCTCCCAGATAAGCACATCTGTACCAGGTACATTGAGCTGCTGCTCCTCAGAGAATGTGTTAAGGAATGGAACTGCAGGTTGATGACCTTCAGCTCATAAGGGAAACTGAGGAGGCGATAGACAGGAGCTACGGGGAGGTAGGCACAGGAGGCAGGCAGCTGGGTGACTGTCTGGAGAGGGAAAGGAGATGGCAACCAGTGCTGAATACCTCTGAGGCTGTTCCCCTCATATCAGGCCATGGTGCAACTAGTTACAATACTCTCCACTGTGCATCTATAGAAGTTTGTCAGAGTTTTAGGTGACATGCTGAAACTACACAAACTTCTAATAAAGTAGATGTGCTGTGATGCCTTCTTTTTGATGGCACTTCCAAGTTAGTCCCAGGGCAGATCCTCTGATGTGATAATGCCAAGGAATTTAAAATTACTGGAAGAACTGATGAAAGCTCAGAGTAGCTTTGCTCAGACTGTGCCTCTGGGCTACAGTCTTTTGTGTGTTGATGGAGACTTGTGTCTAAAAATTTAAAACAACACGGTAGTTTAGCAAAAACAATAGTGAATCTAGGGCAATAACAAAGTTCCACATGCAATTTATAAACATAAAAGTTTGTGCAGATGCTGGAATCTGCCCCCTTCGTTTCCAGACCTGATAAAGAGACTCAGCCACAAACACTGACCGTTTATTATCCCTCTGTGGGTGCCGCAGTTCCTCCAGTACCACGTGCGATTGTCAAGTCACTTTTATTGTCATTTCGACCATAACTGCTGGTACAGTGCATAGTAAAAATGAGACAACATTTTTCATGACCATGGTGTTACATGACACAGTACAAAAAACTAGACTGAACTACGTAATGAAAAAAACACAGAGAAAGCTACACTAGACTACAGACCTACACTGGACTGCATAAAGTGCACAAAAACGGTGCAGGCATTACAATAAATAATAAACAGGACAGTAGGGCAAGGTGTCAGTCCAGGCTCTGGGTATTGAGGAGTCTGATAGCTTGGGGGAAGAAACTTGTTACATAGTCTGGTCATGAGAGCCCGAATGCTTCGGAGCCTTTTCCCAGACGGCAGGAGGGAGAAGAGATTGTATGAAGGGTGCATGGGATCCTTCGTAATGCTGTTTCCTTTGCGGATGCAGCGTGTAGTGTAAATGTCCGTGATGGCGGGAAGAGAGACCGCGATGATCTTCTCAGCTGACCTCACTATCCGCTGCAGGGTCCTGCGATCCGAGATGGTGCAATTTCTGAACCAGGCAGTGATGCAGCTGCTCAGGATGCTCTCAATACAACCCCTGTAGAATGTGATAAGGATGGGGGGGGGGGGGGGTGATGGACTTTCCTCAGCCTTCGCATAAAGTAGAGACACTGCTGGACTTTCTTTGCTATGGGGCTGGTGTTGAGGGACCAGGTGAGATTCTCCACCAGGTGAACACCAAGAAATTTGGTGCTCTTTACGATCTCTACCGGGGAGCCGTTGATGTTCAGTGGGGAGTGGTCGCTCTGTGCCCTCCTGAAGTCAACAACCATCTCTTTTGTTTTGTTCACATTCAGAGACAGGTTGTTGGCTCTGCACCAGTCTGTTAGCTGCTGCACCTCCTCTCTGTAGGCTGACTCATCATTCTTGCTCATGAGACCCACCACAGTCATGTCATCGGCGAACTTGATGATATGGTTCGAGCATGGGTCAGCAGAGTGAACAGCAGTGGACTAAGCATGCAGCCCTGGGGAGGCCCCGTGCTCAGAGTGATGGTGTTGGAGATGCTGCTCCCGATCTGGACTGCTCCAGTCACAAGTTCCCACTTGCTTCAAAAACAACAAATTATACCAGTGCCTAAGAATAATAATGTGGGCTGCCTTAATGACTATCACCCAGTACCACTGACGTCGACAGTGATGAAATGCTTTGAGAGGTTGGTTATGACTGTACTGAACTTCTGCCTCAACGAGGACCTGGACCCATTGCAATTTTCCTACCACCACAATAGGTCAATGACAGATGCATACTCGATGGCTCTCCACACGGCTTTAGACCTGGACAACACAAATACCTACGTCAGGATGCTGTTTATCGACTATAGCTCAGCATTTAATACCATCATTCCCACAATCCTGATTGAGAAGTTACAGAACCTGGGCCTCTGTACCTCCCTTTGCATTGGATCCTCAACTTCCTAACCTGAAGACCAGTCTGTGTGGATTGATGATAACATATCCTCCTCACTGACGGTCAACACTGGCATACCTCAAGGGTGTGTGCTTAGCCCACTGCTCTACTCTCTGTATACACATCACTGAGTAGCTAGGCATAGCTCAAATACCATCTGTAAATTTGCTGACAATACAACCATTGTTGGTAGAATCTCAGGTGGTGACGAGAGGGCATATAGGAATGAGATATGTCAACTAGTGGAATGGTGCCACAGCAACCACCTGTCAGTAAGACGAAAGAGCTGATTGTGGACTTCATGAAGGGTAAGATGAAGGAACACATACCAATCCTCATAGAAGGATCAGAAGTGGAGAGAGTGAGCAGCTTCAAGTTCCTTGGTGTCAAGATCTCTGAGGATCTAACCTGGTCCCAACATATCGATGTAGTTATAAAAAAGGTAAGACAGGGGTTATACTTTATTAGGAGTTTGAAGAGATTTGGCATGTCAACATGGAGAGTTATATAAATTCAAAAACTTCTATAGTTGTACACTGGAGAGCATTCTGACAGACTGCATCACTGTCTGGTGTGGAGGGGCTACTGCACAGGACCGGAAGAAGCTGCAGAAGATTCTAAATCTAGTCAGCTCCATCTTGGGCACTGGCCTACAAAGTACCCAGGACGTCTTTAGGGAGCGTTGTCTCAGAAAGGCAGCGTCCATTATTAAGGACCTCCAGCATCTAGAACATGCCCTTTTTTCACTGTTACCATCGGGTAAGATACAGAAGCCTGAAGGCACACACACAGCAATTCAGGAACAGCTTCTTCCCCTCTGCCATCCAATTCCTAAATGGAGATTGAACCCTTGGACACTACATCACTTTTTTAATATACATTATTTTCCTTTTTGCACATTCTTTAAAATCTATTAAATATTTGTAATTGATTTACTTTTTTTATGTTTTATTTTATTTATTATTATTTTTTCTCTCTCTGCTAGATTATGTATTGCATTGAACTGCTGCTAAGTTAACAAATTTTATGTCACATGCCAGTGATAATAAACCTGATTCTGGTCATTGCATGGAACGATCAGGGGTGGTGGTAGAGACGGACACATTAGGTTCATGGATGATAGAAAAGTGGAGGGCTATGTGGGAGGGAAGGGTTAGACTGAGAAGGTTCAGTGGTAATTGACTAGGTTTGGTTGAGTAGGCACAACATCATGGGCTGAAGGGCCTGGACAGTTAGTTCTATGTTTTAAAATATTCCTTTCAGGATTAGCTTAAGCACTTACGTCATTATCTATATTAGATCTGTTCCTCCACCAACCTCTCTTGAAGAAAAGACAATGCAGGTAAAATAAGATGGATATTTTCAGGTTTATTTTACATATTTTATAAAGTTATAAAACTCTCAGATCAATGATACTACTTCCCATTTAGAAATAAATTTCAAACTGAAAACTTAGGCCTGTTGATCTAAAAGAATTGTGAAATTTTACAAAAATAACATTCTAGCACAGATGAACAAGCATCAGTTCCTTTAGTCAGCCAAAGCCACAGTAAACTGGAACTTCAAATGAATTGGATATTATCTGTTATATTAAGGTTCATACACATCTCACGCACTTTAAACAAGCTAACAAGGGGCTATCAAAAATGTTTACAATTGGTAATTTTGAACTCTACAAAAAGATGCATTTGTTGTTTATCACTTTCCATAAATAAAAACTTTTAAAGTTACAGATGTTTGCAAATGCAAGCAGTTTGGAACATCATGCAGCAAGTAGTGTCCCAGTGCATCCTACATCAAAGTCTGCATCATGCAGCCTGCAGGATTCAAAGACCAAAAGTTCTGTTCTTTAATACTTTTTTCATTCTCATCTCATGCTGACTCCAAATCCGAACTGAAAACTTTTTTCTTTTTTCCACGTTTCTTGTGCTTTTTCTTCTTCTTCAGTTTCTCCTAACAAATGGAAAATGGAATGAATTCATTGCTGTAAAAGTTGTAAGTCTGCTACTTCAACCATCTTCGAACATCACAGTGTGACTATATTTTATTGGCCAAATGCTTTCTTGAATTTCAAAGTAAATCCTGGCCAAACTAAGGCCTTTTATAGAAAAGTTTGCCCTGTTCATTTACATTGGACACATCACCAAACTCTGGTCAGTATCTGTTTATCTCCTGAATTTGACTTCTAATAAAGCTCATTATCTTGGTAGTCTGGCCTTGCCAGGGTTAAATTATCTTTTTGGATAATCTGGGTTATCTTAAAATAAATCAATGAGAGCATTTTCAGAAAAATTCACAAAGCAGCCAGACCTTGTGCTGTGAAATTCTTGTCAAAATAGTCGCCACACACACACACACCTTCTGTGCATTGCTAAACAGAATGTAAATGTGTTCAATACCCAAATTACCAGAACAAGTAATTACATATTTAACAGAACAATTATGCCATTGCTACCTTCAGGAAGTAGGCACAGGAGCCTACATACTCAATATTTTAGGAACAGCTTCTTCCCCTCCACCATCAGATTCCTGAACAACGAACCAACTCACGAAATGAACACTAACTCACCTTTTTTGCTCTTTTTGCAGTATTCATCTAATTTATTTTTTATATACACACACACATATTATATTTATATATATCTTACTGAAATTTATAGTTTACAATGCCTTGCCAGGTACTACTGCCAAAAAACAAATTCCAGAACATACGCTAGTGATATTAAACCTGATTTGGATAATTAAGGTTTGGAGGAATTGTAACAATTGAGAAATCACCACACTTGTTTTCAGTTGACTGGAAAAGGGGAAAATGGGAAACACTTTCCATCCATAAACCAAGTCTGAAAGGAGAAATTGCATACGTGTCCATTTTGAAAGACTTTAATACTTACTGAAGTTTTGTCTTTCTCTTCATTATTTTTCTTTTTTCTTGACTGTATTAAAAAGAAATGTGTTCATAAAAATCAAATGCAGATCAGTGAAGCTATATGCAACAAAAACTAAGTTAGTTTGGATTCTAAATCTGTTAATCACTTTAGGCAAGTTTTATATGCCCTCCAACTAAAGCAAAGGCTGCAAGTGCAGAAAGATCAGTTGAATCTCACTTTTAGACTATATAACCATAAGATATAGGAACAGAATTAGGCCATTTGGCCCATCGAGTCTGCTCCACCATTTCATCATGGCTGATCCTCTCAGCCCCAATTTCTTGTCTTCTCCCCATACCCCTTCATGTCTTAAGCAAGAACCTATCATAACCTATTGTTTATGGTCTATATAATTATCTGGATAGACAGGGTCTGATTAGGAATAGTCAGCATGGATTTGTGCGTGGAAGGTCATGTTTGACAAATCTTACTGAATTTTTTGAAGAGGTTACTAGGAAAGTTGACGAGGGTAAAGCAGTGGATGTTGTCTATACGGACTTCAGTAAGGCCTTTGACAAGGTTCCGCACGGAAGGTTAGTTAGGAAGGTTCAATAAACTGGACTGGTCAAAGTACACTGAGGCTGTCTACAAGAAGGATCAGAGCCGTCTCTATTTCCTGAGGAGACTGAGGTCCTTTAACATCAGCCGGACGATGCTGAGGATGTTTTACGAAGCTGTGGTGGCCAGTGTTATCATGTTTGCTGTTGTGTGCTGGGGCAGCAGGCTGAGGGTAGCAGACACCAGCAGAATCAACAAACTCATTTGTAAGGCCAGTGATGTTGTGGGTGTGGAACTGGACTCTCTGACTGTGGTGTCTGAAGAGGATGCTGTCCAAGTTGCATGTCATCTTGGACAATGACTCCCATCCACTCCATAATGTACTGGTTAGGCACAGGAGTACATTCAGCCAGAGGCTCATTCCACCGAGATGCAACACTGAGCGTCATAGGAAGCCATTCCTATCTGTGGCCATCAAACTTTACAACTCCTCCCTTGGAGTGTCAGACACCTCGAGACAATAGGCTGGTCCTGGACTTATTTCCGCTTGGCATGTCTAACTTATTTTTATTTAATTATTTATGGTTTTATACTGCTATATTTCTTCACTACTCTTGGTTGGTGCGGCTGTAACAAAACCCAATTTCCCTTGGGATCAATAATGTCTGTCTGTCTGTCAATTGTTAGGTATTAATATTGAAGTAGTCAAATGGATTCAACAGTGGCTGGATGGGAGATGCCAGAGAGTAGTGGTGGATAACTGTTTGTCAGGTTGGAGGCCAGTGACTAGTGGTGTGCCTCAAGGATCTCTATTGGGTCCAATGATATTTGTCATTTACATTAATGATCTGGATGATGGGGTGGTAAATTGGATTAGTAAGTATGCAGATGATACTAAGGTAGGTGGCGTTGTGGATAATGAAGTAGGTTTTCAAAGCTTGTAGAGAGATTTAGGCCAGTTAGAAGAGTGGGCTGAACAATTGCAGATGGAGTTTAATGCTGATAAGTGTGAGGTGCTACATTTTGGTAGGAATAATCCAAATAGGACATACATCATAAATGGTAGAGCAATGAAGAATGCAGTAGAACAGAGTGATCTAGGAATAATGGTACATAGTTCCCTGAAGGTGGAATCTCATGTGGATAGGGTGGTGAAGAAAGCTTTTGGTATGCTGGCCTTTATAAATCAGAGCATTGAGTATAGGAGTTGGGATGTAATGTTAAAATTGTACAAGGCATTGTTAAGGCTGAATTTGGAGTACTGTGTACAGTTCTGGTCACCAAATTATAGGAAAGATATCAACAATATAGAGAGAGTACAGAGATTTACTAGAATGTTACCTGGGTTTCAGCACCTAAGTTACAGGGAAAGGCTGAACAAGTTAGGTCTTTATTCTTTGGAGCGTAGAAGATTGAGGGGGGACTTGATAGAGGTATTTAAATTTATGAGGGGGATAGATCGAGTTGACGTGGTTAGGCTTTTTCCATTGAGAGTAGGGAAGATACAAACAAGAGGACATGATTTGAGAGTTAGGGGCAAAAGTTTAAGGGTAACACGAGGGGGAATTTCTTTACTCAGAGAGTGGTAGCTGTGTGGGATGAGCTTCCAGTAGAAGTGGAAGAGGCAGGTTCAGTATTGTCATTTAAAGTAAAATTGGATAGGTATATGGACAGGAAAGGAATGGAGGGTTATGGGCTGAGTGCGGGCCAGTGGGACTAGGTGAGTGTAAGCATCGGCACGGACTAGAAGGGCTGAGATGGCCTGTTTCCGTGCTGTAATTGTTATGTGGTTATACCTTAAATATGCCCAACGACTTGGCTGCCCATGGCAACAATTTACACAGATTCACTACCATCTGGCTAAAGAAATTTCTCATTTGTTCCAAAAGGATGTCCCTCTATTCTGAGGCTGTGCCCTCTGGTCCTAGACTCACCCACCATGTGACACATCCTCTCCATGTCCACTCTATCAAGGCCCTTCCATATTCGATACATTTCAATGAGGCTATCCCTCATTTTTCTGAATTGCAGTGAATAGAGTGCTGGAGCATCAGATGCTCCTCATATAACAAGCCTTTCAATCTCCAAAAAACTCTCTAAGATTGGTTAGATATAACTTACTATGCACTAAGCCATGCTGATTTCTCAATCCATGTCTATTCCAAATACTTATATATTCGGTCCCTTGGAATCCCTTCCAATAACTTTCTTACAACTAATGTTAGATTCACTGGCTTATAATTTGCAGGTGTATGTTAAAAGCCTTTTCTCTACAGTGGAATAACATAGGCTATCCTCAAATTCTCTGGTAGCTCTCATATCCTTAAGGTTGATTTAAATATCTCTGTAAGGGCCCTGGCAATTTGTGCACTTTGCTTGTGTAGGGTCCAAGGGAACACCTTGGCTGAAGTTTCTGGGAATAGCACACAAGGCACAGGATAGATATGTCCCACAGAAAGAATTCTCAAATGGCAGGGGTAGGCAACCACGCCTGACAAGGGAAGTTGGATGATCAGGAAGCTTTTAAAATCTAACAAAAGGCAACTAAAAAGCTCTAAGAAAGGAAAAGATATAATATGAGGGCAAACTAGCCAATAACATAAAGCAGGATACCTCAAACTCTTTCAGTCATATCTTGAGTAAAACAGAGCTGAAGTAAAAATGGGGGGGAGAAAAAGAAATGGCAGATGAACTTCATGGTACTTTGCATCAGTCTTTTACTGTGGCAGACACTAGCAGAGTGCCACAGGTCCATGAGTGTCAGGGAGCAGGACTGACAGCCATTGCTATTATAAAGGAAAAAGTACTTGGCAAACTCAAAGATCTTAAGGTGGATAAGTTACCTGGACCAGATGGACTACATCCCAGAGTCCTGGAAGAGGTTGCTGAAGAGATGACAGACGCATTGGTCATGATCTTTCAAGAATCACTTGATTCTGGCATGGTCCTGGAGGACTATAAAATTGCGAATATCACTCCACTCTTCAAGAAGGGAGGAAGGCAAAAAAAAAGGAAATTATAGGCCAGTTAGCCTAACATCAGTGGCTGGGAATGTGTTGGAATAAATTATTAAGGATGAAGTTTTGGGGTACTTGAAGTCTGATGATAAAATAAAGTAAAGTCAGCATGGTTTCTGTAAAGGGAAATCTTGCCTGACAAATTTGTTAAGAGTTCTGCAAGGAAGTAACAAGCAGGGTGGACAAAGGAGAGGCAGTGGATGTCATTTACTTGGATTTTCAGAAGGCATTTGATAAGGTGCTACACGAGACTGATTAATAAGATAAAAGCCTAGGGGGCATTACAGGAAAGATATTGGCATGGATAGAGGAATGGCCAACAGTTAGGAGGCAGCAAGTGGGAATAAATGGGGCCTTTTCTGGCTGGCTGCCAGTGACTAGTGGTGTTCCTCAGGGGTCAGTATTGCGGGACCACTACTTTTCACATTGTTCGTCAATGATTTAGATATTGGAATCGATGGCTTTGTTAGATAATGGAATTTGGTAACATTTGCGGATGATATGAAGATAGGTGGAGGGGCAGGCAGTGCTGAGGAAGCAATGTGATTGCAGTAGGACTTCGACAAATTGGAAGAAGTGGCAAAAAAGTAGCAGATGGAATACAGTGTTGGGAAATGTATGATCATGCATTTTGGTAAAAGGAACAATAGTGCAGACTGTTCTCTAAATGGGAAGAAAACTCAAACATCAGAGGTGCAAAGGGATTTAGGAGTCCATATGCAAGAATCCAAGAAGGTTAATTTAAAGATCAAGTCTGTGGTAAAGAATGCAAATGCAACATTGGAGAATAGAATATAAAAGCAAGGAGATTATGCTGAGGCTTTATAAGACACTAGTCAGGCTGCGCTTGGGAGTACTGTTCGCAGTTTTGGAACCCTTATCTTAGAAAGGTGTGTTGTCATTAGAGAGTCCAGAGGATGTTCACAAGGGTGATTCTAGGAATGAAGGGTTAACATATGAGGCACGGTTGGCAACTTTGGGCCTATACTCACTGGAATTAAGAAGAATATGGGGAGATCTCATTGAAATCTATCGATTGTTGAAAAAAGTAGATAGGTAGTTTTGGAAAGGATGTTTCCTATGGTGGCGATATCCAGAACTAGAGGGCACAGCCACAAAATTGAGGGGCAACCTTTTAGAACAGATGTAAGGGCGAATTTTTTTAGTGAGAGAGTAGTGAACCTGTGGAATACTCTGCCATAGACTGCGGTGGAGGCCAAGTCCACTGGTATAATTAAAGCAGAAGTTGATAGTTTTCTGATTGGTCAGGGCATCAAAGGATATGGCGAGAGGGCAGATGTATGGGGTTGAGTGGAATCTAGAATCAGCCATAATGGAATGGCAGAGCAGACTCGATGGGCTGAATGGCCTAATTCTGCTCCCATGTCTTATGGTCTAGACAGTGCATTTTATTTTACAAACACTTACATACATGCATTATTTTAAAAATGTCAATGCATAGGCTTTTCTGCCCTCTACATTAACCAAATTAAGTTGGAGAAGAGAGCGGACAGCAGTTTGAAAATAGAAGAATGGACTGAAGCAAACTAGTATGTTTTCTTCATTGGAGAATAAATTATCTGATTTATAAAAATAGTTTGCATTATTTATTGAATGTAATTTCACTACATATTATGGGAAGACAGGAACATTTCATGCCATGATTTGAGAGCTGCTATCATATACTACCCAAAGTGCAAGTTCTAAACAGTACTGATACAATGTGCATTTTGCAGATTGAATAAGCTGGAAAACCTCATTTCATGCAGAACCTCTGTGGGAAAATACCTCCTCTTAAGAGATACTAATACTTCTTCTGAACTGCAATTGATTGCAGCCTGTAATTTCCCTTCTGAGGATGTATTTCTGAGCTGACTAAACGACTTGGATTCTGCCATCTCTGGTGGATTGGACATGGAGTGCAACTGTGGCCATCACTGAGCATGTACGCTGCGTCAATTCCTACTAGTGAAACATAAACCTGTGATCGGCTCCATTACTCCGCACCAATTAAAGCACTGAGCAAGATTAAAATAGTCAAGTACTAGCGTAGAAAACACACAGGTGTTCAGTGCCGCCTGCCTGCATTCAACTGGTTTCTTTTCACTGTTGCAGGCAGGCAGAAGGTGCAAGAGCCTTGGCTCCTAAACCGCCGGGTTCGGGAGCAGCTATAACTCTCAGGTCAATTAGAGGCTTCGCATGCCTCAGCACTGATCATGCTCCGCATACGTGGAGTCTCTTTTAGGGCCTCTGCAGTCCTGTTCCATGTTTTTGTTAACTTGTTTTTCTTAAGTATTGGTGCGATTTGATCGAAGTGCTTCAGTGCTGAACTGACTCTGCAGTTGTGGCCTGCAATGAGCTGACCCACCTTTGAAGACTCTGCAGTTAATGGTATTTGCTTACTTTTTATTGTTTGCACGACTTGCTCTTTTTCATACAATGACTGTTTGATGGTCATGTTGTGTGGGTTATTTTAAAATTGGGTTCTATTGCCTTTCTTTGTATTGTTTACTGCCTGCAAGACGACAAATCTCAAGGTTGTACAGATACAAGAGAAAGTTTGTGAGCCTTTTGCCATTATCTCGTTTTCTGCATTAATTAGTTATAAAATGTGGTCTGATCTTCATCTAAGTCACAATAATAGACAACCACAATCTGCCTGAACTAATAACTGTTATGCAAACAATAGTACTTTTTATGTCCTTTTTGAACACATTGTTTAATCATTCGCAATCCAGGCTGGAAAAAGTATGTGAAACCTTGCATTTAATAACTGGTAGAAACTCCACCAAACATTTCCTGTAACTGCTGATCAGACTTGCACACAGCAAGAAGCAACTTTAAACCATTCCTCCATAAAAACTGTTTCACTTCATCAACAGTTCCTGGATACCTCACATGAACAGCCCTCGAGGTCACGTCACAGCATCTCAATTGGTTAAGGTCCAGGGTTTGACACAGCCATTCCAAAACACAAATTTTCTTTTTAAACCATTCTGTTGTTGATTTATTCTTGTTGCTTGGATCATTTTCTTGTTGTATCATCCAACTTCTATTAAACTTCAGGTGATGGACTGGTACCCTGACATTTTCCTATAAAATATCTCGATACAATTTAGAATTCATTGTTCCCTCAACGACTGCAAGCTGTCCAGCTCCCAAGGCAGCAAAGCAGCCTCAAACTATGATGCTTCTTCCACAATGCTTCACAGTTAGGATGAGGTTTTGGTGTTGATGTGCAGCACTGTTTTTCCTCCAACCATTTCAACTTTTATCTCATCTGTCCCGGGTGGTCTTTTGCAAGTTTGAGATGGCAGCAATTTTTTCTGGAGACCATTCTTGTTCAGTGTTTTTCTTATAGTAGACACATGAACAGAGATTTTAGCAAGTTCTAGAGATTTCTGCAGGTCTTTTGCTGTTATCTTTGGGTTCTTTTTCACCACCTTCAGTAAAGCACATTGTGCTCTTGGTATGCTCTTTGCAGGATGTTCATTTCTTGGAAGAGCAGCAACAGCACAGAGTCTCCTTCAATGGCAGACGATTTTGTTTCCTGTGGACTAATGGACACTCAGATCTTTGGAAATGCTGTTGTTGCCTTTTCCAGCTTCATGCATTTTTACAATTCTTCTAAGGTCCTTGAAAAGTTGTTTTGATCAAAGCCTGGTGCACATAAACATATCTTTCTTGAGAAGAGCTGGCTCTGTCAATAATGTGACTTTGTGCAACTTTTTTAATATAAGGCAGGGCACCTCTACAACCCACACCTCCAATCTCATTGATTGGAACATCTGACTCCAAATAGCTTTTGTAGAAGGTATTACCCCAGAGGTTCACGTATTTTTTGGAACCGAGACTGTGACTGATTAAATGGTGGAGTCAGTATTGAGAAGTATAATTGTGTGTTATTACTTTTAGGCGGATTGTGTTTGTCTATTATTGTGACTTAGATGAAGATCAGACCACATTTTGTGAGTAATTAATGCACAAAATCAGGTAATCGCAAAGGGTTCACAAATGTATTCTTGCAACTGTATACATACTTTGATAATAAATATAATTCGAATCTCTCAAGGTCTGTTAGTCACATGACAGAGCAGGTCTGCCTGAAGTAATTTCTTCTTCCCCTGCCTCCCCCCAGTAGCCCCATAATCCTCATTACCCCTGTCTGGCAGGGCTGACATTTTGTTTATCAGGTTAATGCGCAGCATGAACACTTTAGTCTGTACTTGTATACTCCAGGACAGTGGCATTCTTTGATGTGTCTTGCTTATTGCTGCTTCCCGTTTCAAGGAGGGGATCCGACTGGTAGGTGGGGTGTCCCAAAAAAGGTGTCTGTTTGTGGTGGCACATGCTCAGTGCAAGCGTTCATTTCGGGGATAGGGAGCATGCTGACTCCAGGAAAATCGTTAGTTGATTAATTTTGTTGTGCAGTGTCATTGTGATCTTGTTGTGATGAATGTATTTGTGGACATTTGTGACTGTGAAGAAAGATATGAATTCCTGCATTTCATGGTAACAACTCCCCTGCATTCCAAAGAAGTCTACCCCTTTTCTCCTAGAGTAAGGACATTCTTACTTAAAGGCTCACGTTGGTGTAAGTGGAGAGGGAGAAAGGCTGTGGTAAGGTGAGGTGTATTACTTCAGCCTGATTTTGGAGCTGTAGTCCTAAAGGTCTGATGGTATATATCTGCATTTTCTCTTTTTGTCATTTTTGTTATTTTGCCACTCTTGCACTTTTCTAAAAGCTTTTCACCTCTGGCACTATGGCAATGAAGGCCTGCTGTCTGATTTTTAAAGTCCACACCTTCATAAGAGCATGCGACCCTCACCAAAACTCATGGTGTGACACACGTAGACAACCCAATCAATTAAAACTAGATCTATTCTTGAAGAAGTCCTGATGAAGGGTCTTAGCCTGAAACATCAACTGTTTACTCTTTCCCATAGATATTGCCAGATCGCTGAGTTTCTCCAGCATTTTGTGTGTGTTACTTTAGATAGATTCTTGGTATTTATTAAACTGAACTCAAAAATGTAGTATATGGAAGACAACTATAGAAGGGGTTAAAGAGCTTTTAACCTGAAAATATTCCTTTCAATGTCACAAACAAGAGAAAATCTGCAGATGCTGGAAATCCAAGCGACATTACACAAAATGCTGGAGGAACTCGGCAGGCCAGGCAGCATCTATGGAAAACAGTAGTTGACGTTTCAGGCTGAGCCCCTTTGGCAGGACTGGAGAAAAAAAGCTGGGGAGTAGATTTAAAAGGTTGGGGAAGGAGAGAGAGAGAAATACAAGGTGATAGATGAAACCTGAAGGGGGAAGGATGAAGTAAAGAGCCGGGAAGTTGATTGGTGAGGGAGATGCAGATCTGGAGAAGTGGATATCTGATAGAAGAACACAGAAGGTCATGGAAGGTTAGAAAAGAGGGAAGGACTGTTTAGGACCCTGGATGGCAGTGAGGGAGATGGTGTAGGGGCAAGTGTAGCACCTGTTCTGCTTGTAAGAATAAGTGCCAGCAGGGAGATTAGTGGGGAGGAACGAATGGACAAGGGAGTTGCATAGGATGTGGTCCCTGTGGGAAGCAGAAAGCGGGGGGGGGGGGGGGGGGGGGGTGGGGAGAGAAGAGAGGGAATGATATGCTTGTGATAGGCTCCTGTTGCAGATGGCAGAACCTGGACGTGGAGGCTAGTGGGGTGGTAGGTGAGGACAAGAGGAACCCTATCTCTTGGTAGAGTGACAGGAGGATGGGGTGAGCACAGATGTGCGTGAAATAGAAGAGATGTGGTTGAGGGCAGCTTTGATGGTGGAGGAAGGGAAGCCTCTTTCTTTGAAGAAAGACGACATATCCTTTGTTCTGGAATGAAAGGCCTCATCCTGAGTGCAGAAGTGGCATAATGGAGGAATTGAGAGAAGGGAATGATGTTTTTACAAGTAACAGGAAAACTTGTAACAGGGAAGAGGTATACTCCAAGTAGGTGTGAGGGTCTGTGGGTTTGTAATAGACATCAATAGATAAGCTGTCTCCAGAGATAGAGAGATCAAGGAAGGGGAGGGAGGTGTCAGAAATACATAACATAAGAAATAGAAGCAGAAGTAGGCCATCTGGCCCATCGTGCCTGCTCTACCAGTCAATAAGATCATGGCTGATCTGACCATGGACTCACCTCCACCTACCCTCCTTTTCCTCATAACCTTTAATTCTCCTACTATGCAAAAATCTATCCAACCTTGCCTTAAGAATAGTTACTGCGATAGCCTCCACTGCTTCATTGAGCAGAGAATTCCACAGATCCACCACTCCTTGGGAAAAGCAGTTCCTCTTCATCTCCATCTTAAATTTACTCCCCCGAATCTTAAGGCTATGTCCCCTAGTTCTAGTCTCACCTACCAGTGGAAACAACTTTCCTGCCTCTACCTTACCAATCCCTTTCATAATGTTAATGTTTCTGTAAGATCTCCTCTCATTCTTTTGAATTCCAGTGAGTACAGTCCCACGTGACTCAATCTCTCCTCATAGTCTAACTCACTCATCTCTGGGATCAACCTGGTGAACCTCCTCTGCACCGCCTCCAAAGCCATTATATCCTTCCTCAAGTAAGTAGACCAGAACTGTACGCAGTACTCCAGGTGTGGCCTCACCAGTACCCTGTACAGTTGCATAGTTGCAGCATAACCTTCCTGCTCTTAAATTCAATCCCTCTAGCAATGAAGGCCAATGCTCTATTTGCCTTCTTGATGGCCTGCTGCATCTGCAAACTAACCTTTTGTGATTCATGTACAAGCACTCCCAAGTCCCTCTGCACAGCAGCATGCTGCAATTTTTTACCGTTCAAATAATAACCTGTTCTAGACCAGATAAATTTGAGGGCAGGGTGGAAGCTGGGGATAAAGCGGATGAAGTTAACAAGATCCGCATGGATGCAGGAAGCAGCACCAATGCAGTCATCGATGTAGCATGGGAAAAGTGCGGGGCGGACACCAGTGTAGGCTTAGGACACAGACTGTTCCACATACATAATCACAAACAGGTAGGCATGGCTGGGACCCATGCGAGTGCCCATGCTACACTTCTTGTTTGAAGGAAGTGGGAAGAGCTGAAGGAGAAATTATTTAGAGTGAGGGACAAGTTCCGCTAGGCAGAGGGGAGTGGTGGTTGAGGGGAACTGGTTGGGAAAGAAATGGAGAGTTTTAGGGCCTTCTTGGTGGGGGATGGAAGTGCATAGGGACTGGATATCCATAGTAAAAATAAGATGATGGGGCCAGAGAACCTGAAATTATTGAAAAGATCCAGAGCGTGTGAAGTGTCATGGATGTAAGTAGGAAGGGACCGAAATGGGGGGTGGGGGTGTGAAATGAAACAGAGTTGAGATATGCAGATGAGTTCAGTGGGGCAGGAGCAAGCTGAAATAAAGGGTCTATCTGGACAAGTAGGTTTGTGGATCTTGAGTAGGAGGTAGAAACAGGAGGTCCAGGGTGCAGGAACTATGAGGTTGGTGGTGGTGGATGGGAGATCCCCAGATTCAAGGTTGGTGATGGCGTGGGAGATGGTCCTGGTGTTCTTTAATGGGGTCCCATTCAAGGGGTACGAGGTGGTGGCTTCTGAAAGATGGCGCTGGGCCTTAGCAAGTTAGAGGTCAGGAGTCAATGTCAGGAGTTTTTGCCAAGCTTCAGCTTCAAAGGCACTAGCCTCCCCATCATCAAGGGCATTTTCAAATGACAATGCCTCAAGAAGGGGTCATCGATCATTAAGGAACTTCATCACCCAGGTCATGCCCTCTTCTCAGTGCTACCCTCAAGGTGGTGATACAGGAGCAAGATGATGTACATTCAACATTTTATGAGCAGCTTCTTCCGCTCCACCATCAAATTTATGAACTGTTCATTAATTTATGAATAGTACCTCACTTTTTTTGTACTACACTTTTAATTTCTTTATATTTATTATAATTCATAGTATATTTTATGTATTGCACTGTACACCTGCCACAAAATAACAAATTTCACAGCATATGTCAGTGATAATAAACCGGATTCTGATTCTAATGAAGTTCAAACTTCTCCACTGAAAAAAATTTCCTCTGGTAGCCATTCTAGCCACTAGCTGGAACTGTGGCTTTGTCAGTTTCACACACTAGTGGAGCTGGTACTGGAATGACCTCTAAAACAGATTACACTGACACATACAGGTCAAACAAGGTACTGCAGGAACTCACAGCCATTGGAAACACAAGCATTCACTACTAAGAAACACAAATCTTATGACAAAAGGTTAGAAAGGATTAATTCAATATTTACAGACTTTTCATCAATGGATCAATTTTTTTAAAAAACAATAGCTACAGAAAGAAACATTCAGCTCTTCCCCCTATTATAATCAATTTTTACAGGAGCACCAAAGAATATCCTGACCAGCTACATTACCGTCTGGTACGAGAGTTGTAAGGTATCTGACCGCAAGTTCCTACAAAGGACTGTGATGACTGTTGAGAGGATCATCAAGGCCACTCTTTCACCCATTTATCAGAAGCACTGTATACACAAGGCCTTCAGCATTGCCAACAATCCTCCATCTGTATAAAAATCTCTTTGAACCATCCCCCATCATCAGTCATTGGTACTGTACAAAACTGTTAGGATGGACACAGCTTCATCCCCCAGGCCGTGAAACTGCTGAACTCCCTGCCACCACCCAAGTCTCATCACGAATGAAGTGCCAGCAGTGTTATACTACTTACACTTTAACTGACGTTGTTTGCTAAACGTCAATCTTCTGTAACATTTTGTTATCTGTGGTAATATTACTTTATACGTTGTGTGTGAGTTGTATCTGGACAGCATTCTAACTGGTTGTATCACTCTTTATTTTAGGTTTCCAGTATCTGCAGTTCTTTTTTAATTTACTGTAACATTCACAGTCTGGTACAAAGGGGTCACTGCACAGGATTGGAAAAGCTGCAGGAAGTTGTAAACTCAGCCAGCTCCATCATGGGCATGAGCCTCCCCAGCATCGAAGACACCTTCGAAATGTGATACC
Organism: Hemitrygon akajei; assembly: GCF_048418815.1. NCBI lineage: Eukaryota > Metazoa > Chordata > Chondrichthyes > Myliobatiformes > Dasyatidae > Hemitrygon > Hemitrygon akajei. The sequence continues at coordinate 70,738,280 of NC_133143.1, read as the reverse complement.
TCAAAAAGGCAGCATCCATCATTAAGGACCCCTATCATCCAGGGGCATGCCTGAAGAGAAACACAGCATTTATGGAACAGCTTCTTCCTTTCCAACATCTCCGATTTCTGAATGGACAATGAAACCATGAATACTACCTCAATACTTCTCTCTTTTTGTATTACTTAATATATTTCTTATTGTAACATATAGATTTTTAATATTATGTTTTGCAATGCACTGATGCAACAAATTTCATGATATATGTTAGCGATAATAAATCTGATTCTGATATTAACTGTTTATCTGCACAATGCGGAATCATGAGGGGTAATCCTTAATCAGAGCGAAAACTCAAATGACAAGGAAATAAGACCATAAGACACAGGAGCAGAAATAGGCCATTCAGCCCATTGAACCTGCTCCGCCATTCCATCATGGCTGATCCCGGATCCCACTCAACCCCATACACCTATCCTCTCACCATATCCTTTGATGTCCTGATCGATCAGGAAGCAATCAACTTCCGCCTTAAATTTATGTACGGACTTGGCCTCCACCACAGAGTTACTACTCTCTAGCTAAAAAAATTCCTCCTTACCTCTGTTCTAAAGGGTCGTCCCTCAATTTTGTAGCTGTGCCCTCTGGTTTTGGATACCTCCCACTATAGAAAATATCCTCTCCACATCCACCCTATCCAGTCCTTTCACATTTGGTAGGTTTCAATAAGATCACCTTGCATTCTTCTAAGTTCCGGTGAGTATAGGCCCAAAGCTGTCAAATGCTCCTCATAGGTTAACCCCTACATTCCCAGGATCATCCTCATGAACCTCCTCTGGACTAAGTGCAGTACATGTCAGAAAATGAACATGGTTCACCTCTGACACAAGGGCATTATTGAGGACAAGCCCTGGAATTCAAGCTCTGGTTTGGATTACTCAGGAGAAAAGGCTGAACCCAGCTACAGCGTAATAAAGCAGATGACATTTTCAGAATAATGGCGTCCCAAGTTCAATGTTAACAATACAGCAGCAATATTCCATCCAAAAGCTGTAAGATAACTTTTTCCCCAGTCTGACAAAAGAATCAAGTAGATAAAAACACTGGGAACAAACAAAAAGGAAAACATGGTGATCTAAATGCACATTGTGAAAATTCACTGACCTCATTCTCCTCAGCAGAGCCAGATTCCTCTGGTGTTCTTCGTGGTGTGTGATCCCGTTTCTTCTTTTTTTTATCCTAATTATATGCAAATTTAAGAATGCAGAGCCAATCAACATTACATAATATATAAAAGCATTTGTGAATGATTTGAAGGACAGTTAGCCTCCAGCTATCATTTCACTGATCCTAAGAGTTCGCTACTAAAAGAGGTTATTTCATTCAACATAATTTCTTCAGTCAAATAAAACTCATTGGAGTTTCATCTAACCACTTTAATACAAGCAACTTCGAAACTACTAGTGATCCTTTCCCCTCGTTCTTGAACAAAGTTTGAAATGAATGCTGAGATTCAATAGCACCAAATTTGGAACAAAATTTAGAACATGTATTTGAGCAAATGTTGATATGAATATTTTGAAAATTGTACAAGATTTGAAATTATTTGAAAACTTGAACAATGAGAAAAATTTGCGGAAAATTCAAACAAACTTTGAGATTCAATGGCGGAGATTACATTTTGCTTTATCTACTGGAAATTTTTTCATATCATATTTAAAAAATATATTTTTCATACTTTTTCGTTTGGAGAAGGAAGTCGGAGGTCAGAATGGGAGTGCGGCGGGAGCCATCTTGAATTTTTCTTATTCTCATTGGAGTTAAGAGAAGTGGGACTGCGCAGGTGTGTGATGGCAGGCAGTGAAGCGGGGAAAATTTAAAAAGAACACAGCCTTATACAGCGGGCAGCGTCGTTTGCAGGTAGCGGAGCAAGCCAGGAACAGAGTGAAAGCTTAAGGGCTTGGGCTCAACGGGCTTAGGCAGAAGTGGGCAAGGCAAGGTAGGTTTAGGTTTCAGTTTTTCCTGTTATTTGAGGAAAGGGGAAGTATGAGTGTGAGGGCAACTTGTTGTTCTTGGTGCCGGATGTGGGAAGTCCTGGAGTCTCTTAGCCTCCCGGAAGTCCACATCTGCACCAGGTGCGCCAAGCTGCAGCTCCTAAGGGACCGTGTTAGGGAACTGGAGCTGCAGCTCGATGACCTTCGTCTGGTCAGGGAGAGTGAGGAGTTGATAAGAGAGGAGTTCCAGGGAGGTGGTCACACTGGGGCCACGGGAGGCAGACAGGTGGGTCATGGTTAGGAGGGGGAAGGGGAAGAGTAAGGTACTGAAGAGCAAGGTACTAGAGAGTACCCCAGTGGCTGTACCCCTTGACAATAAGTACTCCTGTCTGAGTACTGTTGGGGGGGGGGGGGACAGCCTACCTGGGGGAAGCAACAGTGGCCGTGCCTCCGGCACAGAGTCCAGCCCTGTAGCTCAGAAGGATAGAGAAAGGAAGAGGAAGGCAGTAGTAATAGGGAACTTGATAGTTAGGGGGTCAGATAGGCGATTCTGTGGATGCGATCAGGAGACCCGGATGGTAGTTTGCCTCCCTGGTGCCAGGGTTCAGGATGTTTCTGATCGCGTCCAAGATATCCTGAAGTGGGAGGGTGAGGAGCCAGAGGTTGTGGTACATATAGGTACCAATGACATTGGTAGGAAAAAGGAAGAGGTCCTGAAAGGAGAATATAGGGAGTTAGGAAGGCAGTTGAGAAGAAGGGCCACAAAGGTAGTAATCTTGGGATTACTGCCTGTGCCACGCAACAGTGAGAGTAGGAATGGAATGAGGTGGAGGATAAATGCGTGCCTGAGGGATTGGAGCAGGGGGCAGGGATTCAAGTTTCTGGATCATTGGGACCTCTTTTGGGGCAGGTGTGACCTGTACAAACAGGACAGGTTACACTTGAATCCTGGGGGACCAATATCCTGGCGGGGGGATTTGCTAAGACTACTGGGGAGACTTTAAACTAGAATAGTTGGGGGGTGGGAATCAATTTGAAGAGACTAGGGAAGAGGAGGTTAGTTCACAAATAGAGAAAGCTAGTAGACAGTGTGTGAGGGAGTATAGGCAGGTGATAGAGAAGGGGAGCTCTCAGACCAAAGATGTAGGGGAGAAGGAAGAAAAAGATAATAAAGTTGATTGCATCGTTAGGGATAAACAGAGAGGAAGAGGTGGAAAGTTTCTTAAATGCATCTATTTTAATGCTAGGAACATTGTAAGAAAGGTAGATGAGCTTAGAGCATGGATTGATACCTGGAAATATGATGTTGTAGCTATTAGTGAAACATGGTTGCAGGAGGGGTGTGATTAGCAACTAAATATTCCTGGATTTCATTGCTTCAGGTGTGATAGAATCGGAGAAGCAAGAGGAGGAGGTGTTGCATTGCTTGTCCAAGAAAATATTACAGGGGTGCTTTGGCAGGATAGATTAGAGGGCTCATCTAGGGAGACTATTTGGGTGGAATTGAGGAATGGGAAAGGTGTAGTAACACTTATAGGGGTGTAGTATAGACCACCTAATGGGGAGCGAGAATTGGAGGAGCAATTTGCAAGGAGATAGCAGATATTTGTAGTAAGTACAAAGTTGTGATTGTGGGAGATTTTAATTTTTCACACAGACTGGGAAGCCCATTCTGTAAAAGGGCTGGATGGTTTGGAGTTTGTAAAATGTGTGCAGGATAGTTTTTTGGAGCAATACATAGAGGTACCAACTAGAGAAGGGGCAGTGTTGGATCTCCTGTTAGGGAATGAGATAGGTCAGGTGACAGAAGTATGTGTTGGGGAGCACTTTGGGTCCAGTGATCACAATACCATTAGTTTCAATATAATTATGGAGAAGGATAGGACTGGACACAAGGTTAAGATTTTTGATTGGAGAAAGGCTAACTTTGAGGAGATGCGAAAGGACTTCGAAGGAGTGGATTGGGACAATTTGTTTTATGGGAACGATGTAATAGAGAAATGGAGGTAATTTAAAGGTGAAATTTTGAGGGTACAGAATCTTTATGTTCCTGTTAGGTTGAAAGGAAAAGGTTAAAAGTTTGAGAGTGCCATGGTTTTCAAGGGATATTGGAAACTTGGTTCAGAAAAAGAGGGAGATCTACAATAAATATAGGCAGCATGGAGTAAATGAGGTGCTTGAGGGATATAAAGAATGTAAAAAGAATCAAGAAAGAAATTAGAAAAGCTAATAGATACGAGGTTGCTTTGGCAAGTAAGGTGAAAATAAATCCGAAGGGTTTCTACAGTTATATTAATAGCAAAAGGATAGTGAGGGATAAAATTGGTCCCTTAGAGAATCAGAGTGGACAGCTATGTGTGGAGCTGAAAGAGATGGGGGAGATTTTGAACAATTTCTTTTCTTCGGTATTCACTACGGAGAAGGATATTGAATTGTGTAAGGTAAAGGAAACAAGTAGGGAAGTTATGGAAACTATGACAATTAAAGAGGAGGAAGTACTGGCGCTTTTAAGGAATATAAAAGTGGATAAATCTCTGGGTCCTAACAGGATATTCCCTAGGACCTTGAGGGATGTTGGTGTAGAAATAGCAGGGGCTCTGACAGAAATATTTCAAATGTCATTAGAAAGGGGGATGGTGCCGGAGGATTGGTGTATTGCTCATGTGGTTCCATTGTTTAAAAAGGGTTCTAAGAGTAAACCTAGCAATTATAGACCTGTCAGTTTGACGTCAGTAGTGGGTAAAATAATGGAAAGTATTCTTAGAGATGGTATGTATAATTATCTGGATAGACAGGGTCTGATTAGAAATAGTCAGCATGGATTTGTGCGTGGAAGGTCATGTTTGACAAATCTTTTTGAATTTTTTGAAGAGGTTACGAGGAAAGTTGACGAGGGTAAAGCAGTGGATGTTGTCTATACGGACTTCAGTAAGGCCTTTGACAAGGTTCCGCACGGAAGGTTAGTTAGGAAGGTTCAATCGTTAGGTATTAATATTGAAGTAGTAAAATGGATTCAACAGTGGCTAGATGGGAGATGCCAGAGAGTAGTGGTGGATAACTGTTTGTCAAGTTGGAGGCCGGTGACTAGTGGTGTGCCTCAGGGATCTGTACTGGGTCCAATGTTGTTTGTTATATACATTAATGATCTGGATGATGGGGTGGTAAATTGGATTCGTAAATATGCAGATGATACTAAGGTAGGTGGCATTGTGGATAATGAAGTAGGTTTTCAAAGCTTCCAGAGAGATTTAGGCCAGTTAGAAGAGTGGGCTGAACAATGGCAGATGGGGTTTAATGCTTTTAAGTGTGAGGTGCTACATTTTGGTAGGAATAATCCAAATAGGACATACATCGTAAATAGTAGGGCATTGAAGAATGCAGCAGAACAGAGTGATCTAGGAATAATGGTGCATAGTTCCCTGAAGGTGGAATCTGATGTGGATAGGGTGGTGAAGAAAGCTTTTGGTATGCTGGCCTTTATAAATCAGAGCATTGAGTATAGGAGTTGGGATGTAATGTTAAAATTGTACAAGGCATTGGTAAGGCCGAATTTGGAGTATTGTGTACAGTTCTGGTCACCGAATTATAGGAAAGATGTCAACAAAATAGAGAGAGTACAGAGAAGATTTACTAGAATGTTACCTGGGCTTCAGCACCTAAGTTACAGGGAAGGCTGAACAAGTTAGGTCTTTTTTCTTTGGAGCGTAGAAGGTTGAGGGGGGACTTGATAGAGGTATTTAAAATAATGAGGGGGATAGATCGAGTTGACGTGGATAGGCTTTTTCCATTGAGAGTAGGGGAGATTCAAACAAGAGGACATGATTTGAGAGTTAGGGGCCAAAAGTTTAAGGTTAACATGAGGGGGAATTTCTTTACTCAGAGAGTGTAGCTGTGTGGAATGAGCTTTCACTAGAAGTGGTAGAGGCAGGTTCGGTATTGTCATTTAAAGTAAAATTGGATAGGTATATGGACAGGAAAGGAATGGAGGGTCAAGGGCTGAGTGTGGGCCAGTGGGACTAGGTGAGTGTAAGCGGCGGCACGGACTAGAAGGGCCGAGATGGCCTGTTTCCATGCTGTAATTGTTATATGGTTATATCACTTGCAATTAACAAAAGTCAGGCGGAATGAATAAATCGTTTTACTCACTCGTTCTTTTTCAGATTCCTCTTTGATTTTCTTTTTCTTTTTCTTTGTGGTTTCCTTATGAGGAAGGAACCAATAATTTTAACCAATTTTGGTAAATTCTCAACTTTATAAAAATGAGGCATTAAAAATGTTGTATTACCTTACTATTGACGTCACAACTTATTTGGAAATCATCTGTGGGTTTCCGCACAGTGGTATGCTTTCTCTTCCGTTTCTTTTTAACATGTTTCTTTTCATCCTGCAACAGAAGTTACAATTTCAGTACTTTATAACAAGCTGATTTAAATACACCCTTACCATATCAACCATTCGTAGTTACAACCAGATAAAGTTGGAATATGTCATTTTGATAATACAAAGAAATTGAACTGGGCTTGCATTATAAAAATAATAGTAATATAGTAATACCTCAATTCAAAACTGCCCAATGTATCACCTGCACTAGCCTACCTGCCATCAAGTTCATATATACAGAAAGGTGCAGGGAAAGGGCCAGTAACTTCACGGAGGATCCCACCCACTCTGCTTGTCCTACTCCCATTAGGGAGAAGGCTATGCAGCATGCATGCCAGGGCAACCAGGATCAGAAAAAAGTTACTTTCCCCAAGCAGTAAAGCTGATCAACACCTCCACCCACTAACCCACCCTTCCACACACCCAACCACCACCATTTTATCATTTCCTGTCAGAGTCACCTCGTGCACAGACACTCCTGTGCCTAGTGTCACTTTACAGGCAGTCCTTCAATTCATGAATATAACCTATCTTATGTATTTCTTTACTATTGTGTTCCTTAATTTGTTTCCTCCTGCTGCATCAGATCAAGATTAACAATTATTTCATTCTCCTTTATACTTGTATACTGGAAATGACATTAAATAACAGTCATAGAACATTACAGCATAGAAAAAGGCCCATCTACCCACTTTGTCCATGCTGAATTATTATTCTGCCTTCTCCCACCTACTCACACCGAGGTCATAGCTTGCCATACCCCTCACATCTATGTACCTATCCAAATTCCTTTTAAATGTTGAAATCAAACCTGCATTTACTACTTGCGCTGGCCGCTCGTTCACACTCTTACTACCCTGAGTGAAGAAATTCCACCTTAGGTTTCTCTTAAACATTTCATCTATCACCCTTAATCCATGATATCTAGTTGTTGTTTCATAGAAACATAGAAAACCGAAGCACAATGAAGGCCCTTTGGCCCGCAATACTGTGCTGAACATGTGCTTTCTTTAGAAATTACCTAGGGTTACCCATACCCGTTTTTTTAAGCTCCACGTACCTATCCAGGAGCCTCTTAAAAGACCCTATTGTATCCGCCTCCACCATCATTGCCGGCAGCCCATTCCACGCACTCACCACTCTGCGTTAAACACTTACCCCTGACATTCTCTCTGTACCTACTTACAGGCACCTTAAAACTATGCCCACTTGTGTTAGCCATGTCGGCCCTGGGAAGAAGCCTCTTACTATCCACACGAACAATGATTCTCATCATTTTACAGTGGCATGCAAAAGTTTGGGCACCCCTAGTCAAAATTTATGTTACTGTGAATAGTTAAGTGAGTAGAAAATGAACTGATCTCCAAAAGTCATAAAGTTAAACATGAAACATTCTTTTCAACATTTTAAGCAAGATTAGTGTATTATTTTTGTTTTGTACAATCTTAGAATGGGAAAAAAAGGAAAGGAGTACCATGCAAAAGTTTGGGCACCCCAGGAGATTTGAGCTCTCATATAATTCTTACCGAGATCTCAGACCTTAATTAGCTTGTTAGGGCTATGGCTTGTTCACAGTCATTGTTAGGCAAGGCCAGGTGTTGCAAATTTCAAAGCTTTATAAATACCCTGACTCCTCAAACCTTGTCCCAACAATCAGCAGCCTAGCACTCTGAAAATTAAAATAAATGATGCCCACAAAGCAGGAGAAGACTATAAGAAGATAGCAAAGTGTTTTAGGTAGCCGTTTCCTCAGTTTGTAATGTAATTAAGAAATGGCAGTTAACAGGAATGGTGGAGGTCAAGTTAAGGTCTGGTAGACCAAGAAAACTTTCTGAGAGAACTGCTCATAGGATTGCTGGAAAGGCAAATCAAAACCTGCAAAAGACCTTCAGGAAGATTCAGCAGATTCTGGAGTGGTCCACTGTTCTACTGTGCAGCAACACCTGCACAAATATGACCTTCATGTTAGAGTCATCAGAAGAAAACCTTTCCTGCATCCCCACCACAAAATTCGGCGTCAGAAGGTTGCAAAGGAAAATCTAAACAAGCCTGATGCATTTTGGGAAAAAAGACCCATAGACTGATGAAATTAAAATAGAACTTTTTGTCCGCAATGAGCAAAGGTATGTCTGGATAAAAAAAGGGTGCAGAATTTCATGAAAAGAACACCTCTCCAATTGTTAAGCATGGGGGTGGATCGATCATGCTTTGGATTGTGTTGCAGCCAGTGGCACGTGGAACTGGTAGAGGGAAGAATGAATTCAACTAAATACTAGCAAATTCTGGAAGCAAATATCACACCGTCTGTAAAAAAGCTGAAGATGAAAAGAGGATGGCTTCTACAACAGGATAATGATCCTAATCACACCTCAAAATCCAGAATGGACTACCTCAAGAGGCGCAAGCTGAAAGTTTTGCCACGGCTCTCATAGTCCCCCGACCTAAACATCATCAAAAATCTGTGGATAGACCTCAAAAGAGCAGTGCATACAACACGTCCCAAGAATCTCACAGAACTAGAAGCCTTTTTGCAAGGAAGAGTGGGCAAAAATCCCCCAAACAAGAATTAGAAGACTCTTAGCTGGCTACAGAAAGTGTTTACAAGCTGTGTTACTTGCCAAAGGTGGTGTTACTAAGTACTGACCATGCAGGGTGCCTAAACTTTTGCTTCGGGCCCTTTTCCTTTTTTGTTATTTTGAAACTGTAAAATATGGAAATAAAAAAGTAATCTTGCTTAAAATATTAAGGGAATGTGTCATCTTTAACTTTATGTCTTTTGGAAATCAGGTCATCTTTTACTCGCTTAGCTATTCACAGTAACAGAAACTTTGGCCAGGGGTGCCCAAACTTTTGGATGCCACTGTATACACCTCTATCAGGTCACCTCTCATCCTCCGTTGCTCCGAGAAAAGGCCAAGTTCAGTCAAACTATTCTCACAAGTCATGCTGCCCAATCCAGGCAACATCCTTGTAAGTCTCCTTTGCACCCTTTCATTCCATTGGAACCTTTGGATTCCATGGCTCCTTACTTTCTCAATAAGCCTGGCATGGGGTACCTTATCAAATGCCTTGCTGAAATCCATGTACATTACATCTACTGCTCTACCTTCATCAATGTGTTTAGTCACATCCTTTTAAAATTCAGTCAGGCTAGTAAGGCATGACCTGCCTTTGGCAGAGCCATGCTGACTATCCCTAATCGTATTATGTCTCTCCAAATGTTCATAAATCCTGCCTCTCAGGATCTTCTCTATCAACTTACCAACCACTGAATTAAGACTCAATGGTCTATAATTTCCTGGGCTTTCTCTACTCCCTTTCTTGAATAAGGGAACAACATCTGCAACCCTCCAATCCTCCGGAACCTCTCCCATCCCCACTGATGATACCAGACAAAGTACAACCTCTCCTCTGGTATGCTTCATCTATATATTATGTCAGGAAACCTTCCTGAACACACCTAACAAACTCCACCTCATCTAAACCCCTTGCTCTAGGAAGATGCCAATCAATATTGGGGAAGTTAAAATCTCACGACAACACTGTTATTGCATCTTTCCAGAATCTGTCTCCCTATCTGCTCCTCGATATCCCTGTTACTATTGGATGGTCTATAAAAAACACCCAGTAGAGTTATTGACTCCTTCCTGTTTCTAACTTCCACCCTCACCAGAGACTCAGTAGACAATCCCTCCATGATTTCCTCCTTTTCTGCAGCCCTGACACTATCTCTGATCAGCAGCGCCACACCCCCACCTCTTTTGCCTCCCTCCCTGTCCTTTCTGGAACATCTAACGCCTGGCACTCTAAGTAACCATTCCTGCCCCTGAGCCATCCAAGTCTCTGTAATGGCCACAACATCATAGCTCCAAGCACTGATCCACACTTTGTTCATAATACTCCTTGTATTAAAATAGACACATCTCAAACCATCAGTCTGAGCATATCCCTTCTCTATCACCTGCCTATCTTCCCTCTCACACTGTCTACAAGCTTTCTCGATTTGTAAGCCAATTGCCCCTTCCTCCGTCTCTTCAGTTCTGTTCCCATCCCCCAGCAATTCTAATTTTAGCCTTAGCAAACCTCCCTGCCAGGATATTGGTCCCCCTTGGATTCAAGTGCAACCCATCCTTTTTGTACAGGTCATTCCTACCCCAAAAGAGGTCCCAATGATCCAGAAACCTGAATCCCTGCCCCCTGCTCCACGCATTTATCCTCCACCTCACTCTATTCCTATACTCACTGTCGCGTGGCACAGGCAGTAATCCCGAGATTACTACCTTTTGAGGTCCTGCTTCTCAACTTCCTAACTCCCTGTAGTCTGTTTTCAGGATCTCCTCCCTTTTCCTACCAATATGTACCACGATCTCTGGTTGTTCTCCTTCCAACTTCAGGATATTGTGGATGCAATCAGAAAAATACTGGACCCTGGCACCTGGGAGGCAAACTACCATCCTTGTTTCTTTCCAGCGTCCACAAATTGACCTGTCTGCCTCCCTAACTATAGAGTTCCCTATCACTGCTGCCATCCTCTTCCTTTCCCTACCCTTCTGAGCCACAGCCACTGTTGCTTCCCCCAGGTAGGCCGACACCACCCCCCCCCCCTCCCCCCCACCCAGCAGTACTCAAACAGGAGTATTTATTGTTAAGGAGGACAGCCACAGGGGTACTCTCCGGTATCCGACTCTTGCTCTTCCCTCTCCTGACTCTGACCCACAAGTTCAGTGGAAAAAGCCCGCTTGCATCTACCCTACATGCATCCCTCCTCAATCTTCTACATTCTAAGGAATAAAGTCCTAATTTATTTAACTTTTCCCTATAACTTTGGTCCTCAAGATCTGGCTATCTTGACATCTTGAATCAAATTTAGTAACACTTAATTAATTTGTTGAAATAAAAGTCAAAAATAGTTTATGCTCAAGCTTTCAGTAGGAGCTTTACAAAGGAGATCAATACTTTATAAAAAAAACAATAACACAACAGAAAAAGGTTAAATTTAAAGATAATATATTATTGAGCAAGTTCAAGGCTTATGATTACAGGTTTAGTAATGGAACTTTGCTCATCATAGCGCAAAATGTAAAATTAGTCCCAGTTATTTTACAAATATATTGGTCCCTCATATTTTTGATTGTTTCTCACTATTAGTTTATATTTTTCTATGATTATTCCACTTCAGAAATTATTAAAAATTCTGAAAATTCCAAAATTAAAATCCACTCTTCTAAATATGAATCAATCGCTTCTCCATTCTCAAATCTAAATCTTGAACTCCTTATTCAGCTGCAATATTAATTTTGTGCCCAGAAAACATTTTACATTTGAGTGATCACTGCAATAAAACAAACTCTGAATCAAACGCTAACTACACTCGGAAATGCTTTGGGAGTAAGGTTTAAATATTTGATGAACATTCCTAATAAATTAATTTCACATTCAAATCTCCAAACTCTAAGATTTCATTATAAAACGAGATTTTAATGAGGTACATAAGACTGCTGTCGTTGGAGTTTAAAGCAGCAAAAATCAAGGTGATTTGTTAAAATACTTTATTTGAAAAGTATTGCAATATAAATATTTAAAAAATATGAACCCTGATTGAGAATCTGAAATTTTGCCAATTCCTAATTGCTGCTCTATAACAAACAAACTTCACTTTCATCAATGTGCCCAGAATCCACAAACCACACATGTAGGTTCACACATTTTAAGCAAGGATCTCAAAGTATATATTTTCTTTCTCTTTCAACTTGTACCAATGTGACTATGCTTACTTTATCAGATCATGAAACATAGAAGCAGGATTAGGCCATTCGGCCCATTGAGTCTACTCCACCATTCCATCATGGCTGACTTATTACCTTCTCATCCCCATTCTCCTGTCTTCTCCCTGTAAACTTTGTCACCCTGACTAATCAAGAACCTCCTAACCTCCACTTTAAATATATCCAATGTCTTGGACTCCACAGCCGTATATTGCAATGAATTCCACAGATTTACCACCCTCTGGCTAAAGAAATTCCTCATCTCTGTTCTAAATGGACATCCCTCTAATCTGAGACTGTGCTCTCTGATCCTAGACTCCCACACTACAGGAAGCACTCTCTCCACATCTACTCTGAGTAGGACTTTCAATATTTGATAGGAATACTGAGAATATTGAATAGGAAGATAATTATTGTGTAGGTTATCTATAATTTGTTCATTTATGTTAACTTGTGTTTGTGATTTACTGTGCTATTGCTGCTGCAAAAACACTAGTTTTCATGGCATTGACAACCTAGGATTATGACAATAAATTCCAATATTTGGTGATTATGGATACCATTTTCTGAATTTTTGATCCAGAAAATACTTTTACTAGCTTTTCCTTCCTTAATAATCTAGTACAAATATTATTCAATTTAAATGATTTGACGTACCTCATTATCAGTGTCCGAAGAACTGCTGGAAGAATCAGAACTTGATGATGAGGAGGAAGAAGATGAAGACGGCTTGACCAAACACAACAGAGTACAGCTTGTGAGATTTATCATTCAATTGATAGAAATGAAAGATTTAAAAATATATAGGAATGGACACAAATGAACACATTTTTAGGGGAAAAGATGTTTCTTTGAGGATTTGCTCACCCTACTTTTCTTCTTTTCCTTTCGTTTTTTCTAAATGGGACGGAGAACAAAGAAAACAAATTTCATTAAATTAGAATATATTTCAGGCATTTTACATTGAGAAAGTTGCTTCTTTTTCATTAAAAGAATTGGCCATTCAGAAAATAATATAAGTAAAACAAGCAGAAAATCAGGTTCAATCATAAAACATCTGAATAGCTAGAAATTATTAAGGAATATTTATAATGGCACCTTTAGCAGCTATTAGGGATTATTCTGGAGTTATGAAATTATGGATCGCATATTACAGATGAACTAAAATGAGAGTCAGAATTCAGGAAGTAAAACCTGCTCACAGTTTAATTTTCAATTGATATTATGAATATTACTTTTTTGTAATATTTATTGATTTTATAATTTGCTATAATTTTGGTTTTGCACTATAATGCTGATGCAAAACAGAGGACTGCCAAATGCTGTTGTTGCCTCAGGTCAACAGATAGGTGACCCATGGGTCTGAGACTGACTTTCAGTGTTATTTAACAGCTGTTGTTTTGCCCCTTCTCCATCTCTGTGGGACAGGTGAGTCCTGGGCAGGACGCCCTACTCACTTAAGGAAGTGTCTCCCATAGCCTCTCCTTTCCAAGTGTAGTGATCACCGCAAGACCACTGCTTGGTTTGCCATGCAGGAGGTCACTCGCACATGGCCTCTCCTACACTATTGCCATTCCTCAAGGTTGTTATAGCTGGTGGTGGTAGTGGGAACAAGCTCTCACTACCTATTAAATTCTCCCAAAGACATGCTCCTCAAAAATAGCCTCTGACAACCAACTTCAACCTTCATGTGTGGCTTAGCTACTAATCCCGGCGGAACTGTTTCTACATTCTGGAGAAGGGGGGAAAGGCGGGTTATTAGTGCCTTTTAAACTAGTCGTTTCGGGCAGATGGGGCTCGTCAGCCATGGTTGGCAGCTCGTCTAGAAGGAAAACTCTGATCTTTAACTTCTGTTGCCTTGCAGCTACACCCACTCATGGGGAAGGCTTCAGGAGTAAGCCCAGATGGAAAAATCCGGAGCTGAAGTCCCTAAGGAAGTCCTACATTGAGTTCAACGCTGACTGGCAAGTCCTGCGACACTGCTGTTACCAAACTATACCAGTCTCTGCCATTCCTTTGGGTTCATCAGATGCATGGAGAAGCGGAGCTTGCTACATGGGTAACCGCTTGCTCTCCATTTCATATTGCCCAGGCTTGTGTATTTCGACAGCTGGGATGCAAAACGATGGTCAACTCTGACCCACAGAGACCCTCACCTCACCTCACACTACTGTGCCTTCTCATGGCGTCCCTGTTCTTACCGAGTTTACTACGTAATGGAATGACCACATGTCCAATAGCATAACTGGGCGGGTAGGCTAGGCTCATCCGCCTTGGCTGGTGGCCAGCCTAGGAGAAGGACAACTCAGATTCCAAACTTGGGTAGATGGGACTCATTAGCCTTGCCAGGTGGTCTGTCTAGGATGCTCAACTTACAGCCTTCCAGTCACTGCAGTTCTCTGTGCCATTGTGGAATGGGTCCTCAAGCATCGACCCTCGCTATAAACCTATGCAGCGCACGCAGGAAGAAAGGTCCTACATTGACTGCAGAGTACAAGGGGGCATAACTTTCTATGAAAAATGTGTCTTAAATATTTTTCCTGTGATTGTGAGGCCCTGTTGGACATTGGTAAATTAGAATACTGCGAGACCGGTGATGGAAGAAGTTGTGTGGCCACAATTGCTATGCAGACCTGGCCCCAATACCACGGTGTTACCTGTTACAGCCACCCAAGGGCTGAGGCAGCAGAGGTGGCGTGGGAGAGAACAGAGGTGTGCCGGGTGTGCTGAGTTGGGGACTAGCCCTACAGGCCAGCTCTCCAGTGTTTGCTCACTGGAGTTTGGCTGCGGCTGATCCACCGTGAGATGAAGAACTGCTGTGTGCTTGTTTTTGCAGAAAAATGGCTCCAGGACAATATTCTATACACCATCAACCTTCAGGCCATGCCGCTTAGGGACTTGTGCTAATATTATTTTTTGTGACTGTGTGCTATCATAACTGTATGTGATGTGCCTGTGTGTGGCTGTGCTGTGCTCTGTACCTTAGCCCCGGAAGAATGCTGTTTCATTTAGCTGTATACATGTGTATGGTTAAATTACAATTAAACCTGAACTTGAATTTTAAGGTATTTGAAGGATAGTATGACGGGGAGAGAGTTAATTCTTTAAATTTTAAACAGGCTGGTGAGTGCATAGAGCTAGCTGTCAGGGGTGGTGATAGAGGCAGATACATTAGGGACATTTAAGATAAGTACAGAGATGAAAGAAAAATGGAGGACCATGTGAAAGGGAAGGGTTAAATCGATCAGAATAGATTAAAGGGTCAGCACAACATAATAGGCTGAAGAGCCTGTGCTGTCCTATATTCTGTAACCAAGAATGAATAATAAAATGTGGCCTTGGCAGAACCCCTGTATCCTGCAAAGGAATTTTCTTTTCTTTTCTTGTTATTTAGAGATACCTTATGGTAGCAGACCCTTCCTGTTCAATTACATCCATATCACCTATTAACCTGCTAACCTATACATCTTTGGGACGCATAAGGAAACTGCAGCACCCGAAGGAAACAACCACTATGGTGGCGAAAGGGCCTACAGCAGTGAGATATACCAGTTTGTTGAATGGTGTTGCAGCAACAACCTGGCACTCAACTTAGGAAGACCAAAGAGCTGATGGTGGACTTCAGGAAGGGTAAGACGAGGGAACACAAACCAATCCTCAGAGGGATCAGAAGTGGAGAGAGTGAGCAATTCCTAGATGTCAACATCTCTGAGGATCTATCTTGGGCAAAACATACTGATGCAGCTATAAAGATGTCATGGCAGTGGCTATGTTTGATTAGGAGTTTGAGGAAATTTGGTTTGTCAACTAAAGCACTCAAAAACTTCTACAAACATACTGTGGAGAACATTCTGGCTGGCTGCATCACCGTCTGATATGGGGCAGGGGGGTGGTGGCTACCACACAAGATCAAAATAAGTTGCAGAAACCTGTAAAATTGATTCGCTCCATTGTGGGTATGAGCCTCCATCACCAAGGAACCCCACCACCCTGAGCACGCTGGGAAGGAGGTAGGAAGCCTGAAGGCATACATTCAGCGATTCAGGAACAGCTTCTTTGCCTCTGCCATCTGATTTCTAAATGGACATTGAACCCATGAACACCACCTCAGAACTTTTAAAATTTCTGTTATTTTGCACTACATATTTTAACTATTTAACAGACATATATATACTTAATGTAACAGTTTTTCCTCTATATTTATTTATCATGTACTTCATTGTACAGCTGCCGTAAAGTTATCGAATTTCATGACATTGCTGGTGATACCAAATCTGATTCTGATTCTTTGGTAGTCACCAAGAATGCAGGGTTTCTACTCCAGTTCTGTGGTTTTGGAATTAAATTATGAAATTAAACTAGGACACAGACTCTGCCACTGACGGGGCAAGTGGCACTGGGCAGGTAGGTGGAAGAGTAAACAAAGTGATGGTGCACTTCCAACATTTATACTGGACTTCTATACCTTCTCAGAATCAGAATCTCAGTGGAATTACTTGAACTTCTCAATGCCTCCACTTTCTGGAATTCTAATGTACAAGGCTTTATGGAGATCTTTAAACCATTTCCTCTAACTCCTAGAAACCTCTTGCTATGATGGAGCTTGGCAGTGATTGCTAGTTCTTGGAGAGTACAAGAAAAAGAAAAATCCTATTGCTGTAGGAAATCCTAAATGCAGCAATTATATCTGCCCAAAATGTCAACTGTTTATTCATTTCCATCAATGCTGTCTGACCTGCTAAGTTCCTCCAGAATGTTGTATGTTGCTCTGAATTTTCAACATCTGCAGAATTTAGTGTTTATCTAATCGTTACTGTTGCAAGAAAAAGCTAGTGAACCTTTTGCAATAATTTGGTTTTGTGCATTAATTACTCATAAAATGTGGTCTGATCTTCATCTAAGTCACAATAATAGACAAACACAATTTGCCTAAACTAATAACACGCAATTGGAATTTTCATGTCTTTTTTGAACAGACTGTTTAATCATTCACAATCCAAGCTGAAGAAAGTATGTGAACCTTTGCATTTAATAACTGGTAGAACCTCCACCAAACATTTCCTGTAGCTGCTGATCAGAATTGCACAACAGTGAGGAGAAAGTTTAGACCATTCCTCCATACAAAACTGTTTCAGTTCATCAAAATTTCGGGAATAGCTTGCAGGAACAGCCCTCTTCAGGTCTTGACACAGCATCTCAATTGGGTTAAGGTGTGGACTCTGACTTGGCCATTCCGAAACAAAAAAAAAATTCCTTTTAAGCTATTCTGTTGTTGATTTACTCATGTTTCATGTCATTATCTTGTTGTATCATCCAATTTCTATTAAGCTTCAAGGTGATGGACTGTTACCTGACATTCTCCTGTTAAATGTCTTGATATAATTTTGAATTCATTGTTCCCTCAACGACTGCAAGCTGTCCAAGCCCTGAGGTAGCAAAGCAGCCCCCAAGCCATGATGCTCCTTCCACCATACTTCATAGCTGAGATGAGGTTTTGTGTTAGTACGCAGTGCAATTTTTCCTTCAAACACAGGGTGAGCATTTCAGCCAAAAAGTTCTACCTTTCGTCTCATCTATCCACAGAACATTATTCCAGAAGCACAGTGGAACATCCGGGGGGGGGGGTTCTTTTGCCAACTTGACACTTGCAGCAATTTTTTTTTGGGAGAGCAGTGGTGTTGATGTGTATTTAGATTTTCAGAAGGCCTTTGACAAGGTGGCACATGAGGCTACTTAACAAGCTACAATCCTGTGGTATTACAGGGAAGATTCTAGCATAGATAAAGCAGTGGCTGACTGGCAGGAGGCAAAGAGTGGGAATAAAGGGAGTGTTCTTTGGTTGGCTGCTGGTGACTAGTGGAGTTCCACTGAGGTCTGTGTTGGTACTGATTTTCAACATTATATGAGAATGATTTGGATGATGGAATTCATGGCTCTGCTGCAAAGTTTGCAGATGATAAAAAGATAGGTGGACAGGCAGGTAGTTGTGAGGAAGAACAGTTGCTAAAGAAGGACTTGGATTAGGAGTATGGACAGATGGAATACAGTGTGGGGAAGCATATGGTCATGCACTTGGTAGAAGAAATGAAAGGGTTGACTATTTTCTAAACGGAGAGAAAATACAAAAAACTGAGGTGCAAAGGGACTGGGGAGTCCTTGTACACAATGAATTTGCTGGTTGAATCTGTGGTGAGGAAGGCAAATGTAATGTTTGCATTAATTTCAAGAGAACTAGAATATAAAAGTAAGGATGGAATATTGAGACTTTATAAAGCATCGGTGAGGCCTTACTTGGAGTACTGTGAGCACGTTTAGGCCTATTATCTTAACAAGGATACGCTGAAGCTATAGAGGGTTCAAATTAGGTTCATGAAACTGATCCCAGGTTTGAATGGCTTGTCAAATGAAGAGTGTCTGATAGCTCTGGGACCTATTCCTTCGGATTCAAAAGAATGAGGGGTGACCTCATTAAAACCTATCGAATAGTGAAAGGCCTTGATAAGAGTGGATATGGAGAGGATGTTTCCTATGGTGGAAGAATCTAAGACCAGAGGATACATTCTCAGAATAAAAGGGCTTCCTTTTAGAATGGAGGAGGAATTTCTTTAGCCAGAGAGTTGTGAATCTGTGGAATTCTTTGCCACAGGCAGCTGTAGAGGCCAAGTCTGTATAAATATTTAAGGCAGAAGTTGATGTTCTGACTAGTCAGGGGATGAAGGGAGACAAGAAGAAAAATAGATCAGCCATGATAAAATGGTGGAGAAGACTCGAAGGATTCTGCTCCTGTATCTTATGGTCCTGCATGAACACCATTCTTGTTGAAAGCTGTTCTCATAGTGGACATAAGAACAGAGACTTTAGTAAGTTCTAGAGACCTCTTCAGGTCTTTTGCTGTTACCCTTGTGTTCTTTTTCGCCTCCTTCAGCATTGCACATTGTACTCTCGCTGTGATCTTTACAGGATGCCCACTCCTAGGCAGAATAGCAACAGTATTGAATTTCCTCCATTTATAGACAATTTCTCTTGCTGTGGACTGATGAACACTCAGATCTTTAGAAATGCTTTTGATGCCTTTGCCAGCTTCATGCATCTCTACAATTGTTCTTCTAAGGCCCTCTGAAAGTTGTTTTGATCGAAGCATGGTGCATATAAACAGATCTTTCTTGAGAACAGCAGGCTCTGTGAATAACCTGACTGTGTCTTTTTATAGGGCAGGGCACCTCCAATCTTATTTGGAGTCAGGTGTTCCAATCAGTGAAATAACTTTTGTAGTAGGCATTACCCCATACTTTTGGAACCTAGACTATGATTGATTAAATGGTGTACTCCTTATTGAGGAGAACTATAACTGCTTGTGTGTTATTAGTTTAGGCAAATTGTATTTGGCTATTACTATGACTTTGATGACGATCAGACCATATCTTATGCAGAAAACCAGATATTTGCATGGGTTCACAAACTTTTTCTTGCAATTGTAGGTACAGAAAGCAGGGTCAAAGATCAATTTAAACTATGCCACCAGTACACCTTATGTCAGCTTCAGCAAGGGTCAATACCTCTTTGTAACAAGTTATTTAAATTTTCAGACATTATCTTTTTTTCCATATACAGTAAATCTGGTTAATTGGGCCATGAGTTAATCAGGGTGGCCACTTACTTGGGACAACATACAAAGAACAAAAACTAATCGAGAAAATAGCTGGGATGCCATGCTGGGCCAGTAGACTGTGGCCAAACAGTCTCTAATTAGTGTCGCACTTATGTGGACATTAGACACTACACCATGCTTAGAGTGAACAGTTTTTAAATAGCACTAGCTGCATGTGTTTGTGTTCAAAAAGACAATTCAAAACTATTTTGCTCACTGCGGTTTCAAGCATTCAGGCTTGGAGATGCAAGAAATGTCCAGGAGTGAAAATAGAATAATTCCTCTACTTCAACAAGTTAGAAACTACAAAGAATTTGAAGGCATCGATAATAATCTTGAACGTTACAATGAAAATGAAGATCTGGAGGATGCAATTGTCAAAAGCATTGTATGAAGACAGTTGATTAACTGCAGTAGGTACCTGTTCTGATTTTGTTCATTCTCAGTTAATGAAAAGAACATAGCAGCATTCACTGGATGAATTCCTCCGCCGATAACCATTAGGAACTAATACAGTTTTATAGAACTCTAGTAGTATCGGTAATTTCCAATTTGTTCCATATTTCATGTAAATACATAATTTGCTACTCCATAAAATTTCAGCCATTTGGCGCAGCCACTTGACTGAGCCAAAATGTACTGGTCTCGATATGACCCGGTTAACCGGAATCCACAATTTCAGACTTTTAGCTTTGTTCTGGAATTTATGATAGGTGTATGTTCCAGCCAGGAACTTAGTCAAGCTTATTGAAAGCAAATTTTATTAAGTCCCAGCAGAAGAAAATGTAATTGCCCCAAGTTTAAGGTGTGCCCAACTGTAATCACTTTGATAACTATTACCTCCTTCTTTTTAGATGAACTTTCACTTCCAAGTACCTTCTCCCTGTTTTTCTCAAGCTCTCTTCTCCATTTCTGAAAACAATAAAAGATTAATGCGAGTATTCAAATTAAAATCTAGATCAGTGTTACAGTGCCAGTGATCTCTGATGAGGGTTCAATTCCCACTGCTGTCCTTAAGGAGTTTGTACATTCTCCCTGTGACTGCGTGGGTTTCCTCCAGGTGTTCCAGTTTGCTCCTACATTCCAGGACAAACGGGTTAGGGTGAGTGAGTTGTGGACATGCTATATTGGCGCTGGAATGTGTGATGACACTTGCAGGATGCCCCCAGCACATCCTTGGACTGTGTTGGTTGTTGATGCAAAAGACACATTTCACTATCTTTCGATGCACACATGACAAATGAATGAATCTGAATATGAATGTTATATATTGCTGTAACAAATGAATGGGTGAGCAGCAGAGGCAGAAAGGAACACAGGAGGCTAGAAAAGTTTTGAAAAGATGAATAACATTTAACAAAGAAAACAGGAGATTTGGAAATGCATTGCTGGGACCTTAACTTACATCACAGCGTGAGGCTCTTCACCACAGACACACACCATTGACTTAGGAAGACAACTTGCCCAACAAATGAAGAGGGCAATACATTTTTAGTTTTGCCTGTGACATCCACAATTCAGGTCTAAGTAACAGACCTGATCTTAGTAACACAACCATTCAAACAGTCCACACTACCATAAGGATCCAGGATCCTTGATGGTAGTCAATGTGGATTAGAATGAAAGGAAGGTAAACTGTTTCTAAAGACTTTAAAGTAAGGCATATATTTTACAAATTTAATATTAAGAGACTTAGTTGGCATGCGTCAATCCCAGGGAATCATGGGTTTGCGCCTCTGCTGGACTGTGTCCTCTCCAGGGCGCAAGCCCGGGTGTGAAGGTTTGAAGAACCGGCTGTTGCCCATGCAACAGGTTTCCCTCTCCATGTCACTGATGTAGTCCAAGGGAAGGGCAAGCACCAGTACAGCTTGGCACCAGTGTCGGAGCAGAGGTTGCCAGAGTGAAGTTGTAAACAACATCAAACCGCTTTTCCCATGGGTGGGTATGGTCTCAAGGCAGCGGAGGTTTAAAATCAGAGTTTTCCTTCCCCTAGGTGGGCTGCCATCCAAGGCTGACAAGCCCCACCTGCTCAAGACTTATCTCAATGTTAAAGGGTATAGAGATGATTAAAATGTTTCACAGCATTTTTTATCAAGCAAATTAAATTTCACATAAAAGTCTTCTGGGAGATTTCAAGATCAAAATCAGACCATTTCTGAATTGCTGCGTGATCACACCAGTGCACGCAAAGATGTGGACTGCCAACATTCAACAGCCAATATAGGTACATGCAATGGCTTCAGGCAGTGGGTTTGGTCTAGCACAGTCTAGGGCAGAAGAGATAGAGTCATAGAGCACTATATATAGCACAAAATTAGTCCATTGCCCTTCTAGTGCATGCCCAACTGTTATTTTGCCTAGTCCCATCGGGCGACGCCTGAATCATAGCCTTCCATACTCCTCCCATCTATGTACCTATTCAAACTTCTCTTAAATATTGCAAACAAACCCACATCCACCACTTCCACTGACAGCTCGTTCCACACACACACCAGCCTCTGAGTGAAGAACTCCACCTCAGATTGCCTTTATTTCACCTTTCACCCTTACCCCATTACCTTTAGTTCTGGTCTCACCTTAACCCATGACCTCTAGCTCTGGTATCACCCAACATTGGTGGAAAAAGCCAGCTTGCCGTTTACCTAATCTATACACCTCAATTATGTATGTACCTATCAAATCTCCTCTCATTCTCCTGTTCTCCAAAGAATGTCCTAACCTATTCATCTTTTACCTATAACTCAAGTCCCAACAGTATCCTTGTAAATTTTCTCTGTACTCTTTAAATCTTATTTACATCTTTCCTGTAGGTAGGCACACAATACTCCAGATTCGGCCAAACCAACATCTTGTACAACTTCAACTTAACATCCCAACTCAGGTACTCAATACTTTGATTTATCAAGTCTGATATGCCAAAAGCTTTCATTATGACCCTATCTAGCTGTGACACCACTTTCAAGGAATTATCGATGTTTTCCTAGATCCCTCTGTTATACTATATTCTTCAGTGCTCTACTGCTCACTGTGCAAGTCCTACCCTGGTTTGGCCTCCCAAAGTTCAACACCCTACAGAATTAGAAATGGATTTAATATCACTGGTGCACGTCATGAAATTTGTTTTGTGGCAGCAATACATAAAAGAATCTCTAAATTACAATATGAAATATACAAAGTACTGTGCAAAAATCTTAGGCACCCTAGATTTTTTTGATATAAGTTTTGTTTCAGATGTCTATTTTTCATCTTCTGCATTAGTTGTCAGTAGAAAACAGCAAATTTTAGATAATCAAATGTTCATTTTCCAAAAATTAAATGTGAGATAATTTTTTTGTATTTCTTTAAAGGAAGTAAAATACTAAAAGACCACTTTTCAAATATATAAAAAAAGATTACTTTATAGGTATATAGTCTAGTACAAAGATAACAGGTGCTAATGATCAATGACATAATGAGTAGAATGAACTAAACTGATTAACTGAAACAGAAATGGGTGTACAAGGACAACTTAATTAAAAGGTGACAGTGTGGTAGATGTGGCAGTTTAATCTTCAAATCATTAATTCTTACACCATGGCAAGAGTGAGCATAGTACCAAGACAAAAGGTGGTCATCCTGCATCAGCAAAGGCTCTCCTAAGTAGAAATATCAAGGCAAACAGAAGTTTCAAGATGTACTGACCAAGCTCTTGTGAAGAAGCACAAAGAAACAGGCAAGGTTGGGGACCAGAAACGCAGGGGTGAGTGCAGCAGACAAGAGATACATCAAACTGATGTCCTTACTAAATTGGAAGAAGTCCAGCACAGCTCTGTGTCATTCCACGATTCAAGAAGGGGAGAGGGTGAAGAAAGGAAATTCTAGGCCAATTAGTCTGACCACAGTAGTTGGGAAGATGTTGGAGTCGATTGTTAATGATCTGGTTTCAGGGTATAAGGGAAAATCTTTCCTGACAAATCTGTTGGAATTCTGAAGAAATAACAAGCAGGATAGACAAAAGTGAATTGGTTGATGTTGGATACTTGGATTTTCAGAAGGCCTTTGACAAGGTGCCAAGAGGCTGCTTAATAAGTTAAGAGCACGTGGTATTAAGGGGAGAGATACTAGCATGGATAAAGCAGTGGCTGATTGACAGGAGGCAAAGAGTGACAATAAAGGGAGCCTTTTCTGATTGGCTGCTGGTGTTCCACAAAGGTCTGTGCTGGGACCACTTTTTATGTTACACGTCAATGACTTGGATGACAGAATTGATGGCTTTGTTGCAAAATTTGCAGACAATACAAACATAGGTGGAAGGGCAGGTCGTTTTGAGGAAGTAGAGAGGCTACAGAAAAATATTAGAAAGGCAAAGAGATGGCAGATGGAATACTGTGTTGGGAAGTGTATGGTCATGAACTTTGGTAGAAGAAATGAAAGGGTTAACTATTTTCTAAATGGAGAGAAAATACAAAAATCTGAGGTACAAAGGGACTTGGGACTCCTTGAGCAGGATTCGTTGGTTAATTTGCAGGTTGAGTCAGTGGTGAGGAAGGCTAATTCGATGTTAGCACTCATTTCATGAGGACCAGAATATAAAAGCAAGGATGTAATGTTGAGGCTTTATTAAGCACTAGTGAAACCTCATGGAGTATTGTGAGCAGTTTTGGATCTGGAGAGGGTTCAATGGAGGTTCACAAAAATTATTCCAAGATTGAATGGTTTGTCATATGAAGAGCATTTGATGGCTCTTGGCGTGTATTCACCAGAATTCAGAAGAATGAGGGGTGACCTAATTGAAGCTTATTGAATGTTGAAAGGCCTTGTGGATGTGGAGAGGATGCTTCCTATGGTGGGAGAGTCTAGAACCAGAGGACATAGCCTCAGAATAGAAAGTAATCCTTTTAGAATGGAGATGAGGAGGAATTTCTTTAGCTAGAGTGGAAACATAGAAACATAAAAAGCCTACAGCACAATGTAGGCCCTTTGGCCCACAATGCTGTGCCGAACCTGTACTTACTTTAAAAATTACCTAGGGTTACCTATAGCCCTCTATTTTTCTAAGCTCCATGTACCAGTGGAGGATCTATGGAATTTGTTGCCACAGGTGTCTATGGAGGCCAAGCCTTTACATATATTTAAAGAAGAGGATGATAGAATCTTGATTGGTCAGGACATGAAGGGATACAGGGAGAAGGCAGGAGATTGGAGCTGAGGAAAAATGGATCAGCAGAGCAGACTTGATGGGCCAAATAGCCTAATTCTGCTGCTCTATCTTATGCTATCACCTCTGAACTCAGAAACCACTGGAACCCAAGTACACCCCTCTACAGTCCACAGAAGATTTGCCAGAAGTGGTCTTCGTGGAAAAGTTGCTGCCAAAAAGCCATTCCCCTAAAGTGGAAACAAAACCAAGGGACTCACCTTCACACAAAAATACAAGGATTGGGATGCTGAACAAAGGCAGCAAGTGGTCTGGACTGATGAGTCAAAATTTGATTTTTTTTGCCTCAAATGAGTGGAGTTTCTCCGTAGAAGTTCTGGAGTGTGCTACATGGATGAATGACTGCAACCAACATTGAAATGTGGCAGAGGTTCTCTGCAGGTTTGGGGCTGCATTTCTACAAATGGAATTGTGATTCAGTCAGAATTAATGGGACCCTCCATGCTGAGAGTCATAAGCAGATTCTCATCCATCATGCAATACCATCAGGGAGGCATCTGATCACCCAATTTCAAGACAATGACCCCAAACACACAGCCAAGGTCATAAAGAACTATCTTCAGTGAAAAGAAGGGGAAAAAAAGTTCTGCAACAGATGGTATGGCCTTCACAGAGCACTGTTCTCAGTTTTCAGAGGTTGCCTGGGATTACCTGGAGAGACAGAAGCAAGCAAGACAGCCAAAGTCTGCAGAACCATGGAAAGATCTCAAAGATGCTTGCTTGGGACAACCTACCAGCCGATTATCTTATTTTTAAAAAACTGCATTACAGTGTACCTAAGCGGACTGATATAGTTTTAAACGCAAAGGCTGTTGTACCTCTTTTTTTTCTTACTGTTGTTTATAGTAATTTCTTTAATATTTAGTAACGTTTTATTTCATTATTTTTGAAAGCATCTTTACTTTACAGAATTCTTTCACATCTGCCTAAGAGTTTTGCACAGTACTGTAGCTCTTTCACAACCCTGGGGTGTAGTCCATCTGGTCCAAGTGACTCACTTAACTTTAGACCTTTCAGTTTAGGCCAGCATACCAAAAGCTTTTTTCATCACCCTATCCACATGAGATTCCACCTTCAGGGAACTATGCACCATTATTCCTCAATCACTTTGTTCTACTGCATTCCTCAATGCCCTACCATTTACTATGTATGTCCTATTTTGATTAGTCCTACCAAAATGTAGCACCTCACACTAATCAGCATTAAACTTCATCTGCCATCTTTCAGCCCACTCTTCTAACTGGCCTAAATGCAATGTTGGCATTTATTTCAATGGAAATAGAATATAAAAGCAAGATAATTCTGAACCTTTATAAGACGCTAGTTAGGCCACATTTGGAGTATTGTCAACAGTTTTGGGCCCCATATCTCAGAAAGGGTCTGTTGTCATTGGAGAGAGTCCAGAGGATGTTCACGAGAATTATTCTGGGAATGAAGGGGTTAACATATGAGGACCATTTGGCAGATCTGTGCTTGTACTCACTGGAATTTAGAAGAATGCAAAGGGATCTCATTGAAACCTACCAAGTGTTGAAAGGACTAGATAGGGTGGTTGTGAAGAGACTATTTCCTATGGTGGGGGTATCCAGATATAGTGGCACAGGCTCAAAATTGAGGAACAACCCTTTAGAACAGAGATAAGGAGGAACCTTTTTTTAAGCTGCCACACACTGGGATATTCTTAAGGCAGAAGTTGATAGTTTCCTGATCAGTCAGGGCATCAAAGGATATGGCGAGAGGGCAGATGTATGGGGTTGAGTGGGATCCGGGAACAGCCATCATGGAATGGCTTAATTCTACTGAGGAACTCAGCGTTTTGTGTGTGTTGCTTGAATTTCCAGCATCTGCAAATTTTCTCTTGTTTTAATTGATGTTTATTTAAGAATGGGGTCCATGGGAGGGGTAGCACCTCTAGATGGGGGGCTTGTCACACTCCTTGGAATGGCTTGTAATCTATTGGTCTCCACCAACACCCAGCTCTCACCTGTGGCTCCTCATAGCTGTTT
This sequence comes from Hemitrygon akajei, assembly GCF_048418815.1. Lineage (NCBI taxonomy): Eukaryota > Metazoa > Chordata > Chondrichthyes > Myliobatiformes > Dasyatidae > Hemitrygon > Hemitrygon akajei. Next base: position 70,711,311 of record NC_133143.1, on the reverse strand, counting down.
GCATTTGACAGCGGCCACACGCCAGGCAACGGCTTTGACGGGCTGGCTAAACCAGGTGAGGGTAGCCAACGGGTCTGAAACCCTTGGTGAGATAGGAATTTGCTCATCCCAGCATGCGAAGACTGCTTTGGTGAATCGGGCGGAGGAAACTCTGGGGATTCAATTGCTGAGAAGCCGTTGCATCAACACATTGTGGAGTGCATATGGCATGGCAGAGCACTTAAGAAGATGCCGCCATCCAATGCAGCCAAGGAAGTTGCCAGATGTAACAATTTTTCATGCCACTGGATCCTGACTTCTGAGGCTGTGAGAGTGGGATCGTCTCTGTGCAAGGCTTTTCAACTTTAATATCTTTCACGCACTGGTTACATTGTGCAACAAAAGGTCGGCTGGTGGCGCAGTGAGATCAGACCAAGCTCGAGAATGGAGGTTCTCGAGTTTGATCCAGTGACAGGCCGCTCCTGAGCGCGCTCTCCATCTGTGCCGGGTTGATGTCCAACTCGCAACTGGGCCTTGTAAAAAACACTGCCACCCTGCACAATGTAGTCTTCCTCAGACCCCGAGAGACAACCATATATATTAGATATGGCCCTTGTGGCTAAAGGGATCGGGGGTATGGACAGAAAGCAGGTACAGGGTTCTGAGTTGGATGATCAGCCATGATCATACTGAATGGCTGTGCAGGCTCGAAGGGCCGAATGGCCTACTCCTGCACCTATTTTCTATGTTTCTATATTTAAGAATATATAATTCCTATTGTTCTGGGAGATGGCATTCCTGATGGTTTCTGCATTGTTAAATGTCAACACTGCATTGTGATGGCAGGTGATGCAAAAGAACTGACATTTTGTGTTAACAACTTTTTAAAGCAATTATATGTACTCTGATATTTTCAGTTTTTAGCTGCGAATATTTAGGTTTCAATTTTCATTCTGGAAAAATAGGGTGAAAATGGCAGGTGGAATTCAATGGAGACAAGTACAACCTCGTACTCAATGTTCAGTAAGATTAAGGAATTGATCGTGAACTTCATGAAGGGAAAGTCAAGGGAATACACGCCTCATCAAAGGATCAGCGGTGCACAGAGTAAACAGCTTCAAGTTCCTGGGTATCAACATCTTCGAGATTCTATCCAGGGCCCAACATATCGATGCAATAACGAAGGCACGATAGCAGCTATATTTTATGAGGATAACTGGTACATCACCAAAGACTCTCGCAAGTTTCTTCAGATATACTGTAGACAGCTCTGTCTGCATCACTGTCTGGTATGGAGGGACCACTGCAGAGGATCGGAAAAAGCTGCAGAAAGTTGCAAATTCAGCCATCTCCATTGTGGGCACTAGCCTCCCCAGCATCAAGGACATCTTCAAAAGATATTGCCTCAAAAATATGGCATCTATCATAAAGGATTCCCATCACTCAGGACATGCTCTTTTCTCAAGGTGGTGATACAGGAGCTTGAGGACACACACTCAATGTTTTAAGAAAAGCGTCTGCTGTCAGATTTCTGAATGGACAATGAACCCAAGTACACTAACTCACTGCTTGCAGGACAGACAAAGGAGAGTCTGTGGATGGCTGTTTACATGTATTTTCTGAGGGCATTTGACAAGGTGCCACCCATGAGGCTGCTTAACAAGAGCTCATGGTATTAAAGGAAAGATACTAGCATGGATAGAACATTGGCTGATTGGCCGGAGGCAAGGAGTGGGTATGAAGGGTGGCTTTTCTGGTTGTCTGCCAGTAGCAAGTACCGGTCAGAACTGAGACTGCTTCTTTTCATGTTATATGCCAACAATTTGGATAACAGATTTGTTGGCTTTGTGGCCAAGTTTGCAGATGATACAAAGATAGGTGGAGAGGCAGGTAGTGTTGATCAAGCAGGGAGTCTGCAGAAAGATTAAGACAGATTGGAAGAATGGACATAGTAATGGAAAATGGAATATAGTGTCAGGAAGTGTATAGTCATGCACTGGGGTAAAAGGAATAAAGATGTAGACTAGTTTATAAACCGAGAAAATTCAGAAATCAGAGATAGAAAGGAATTTGGAGTCCTTGTACAGAATTCCTTAAAGGTTAACTTGCAGGTTGAGTTGGTGGTAAAGAAGACAAATGTAATGTTAACATTCATTTTGAGGACTAGAATATACATGGATGTAATTCTGAGGTTTTGTAAGGAATTTATCTGATCTCTGTTGGAGTATCGTGAACAGTTTTGGATCCCTTATCTGAGCAAAGATGGGTTGGAACTGAGATAAGGATGAATTTCTCTAGCCAGAGGGTAGTGAATTTGTGAACTTCATTTCCAAGATGGTTCTGGGAGCCAAGTCGTTGAGTTTATTTAAAACAGAGGTTGGTAGGTTCTTGATCAGTCAAGATGTCAAAAGTTACTGGGGGATGGTAGTAGAATAAGATTGAAAGGGATAATATACGTATCATCTATGATGGAACTGTGGAGCAGACCTGATGTGCCATATGGCATCTGCTCCAATGTCTTATGATCACAGGCAGAACAAATGATCAAAATATGGTTAATTGAGAGACATTTAACATTTCCAATAATGCATTAACAAACCTCATTCATTTTCTCTTCAAAATCTGCAAGGGCTTTAGAACCTTTCTTCTTCTTTTCCAGCTGCTCTTTTAATTCTTCCCTGGAAGGATATGAAACTAATTATTTCTCCAGCCATTTACAGCTAATGATATCAGAAATGTTCAGAAAAGCACTTAAATATTCAGAAAATATTAAAAGAGCTGTATATTGCCTTTGAGGTCAGGATGATTTTATTTAATTTTTATTTAAAGGTACAGTGTAGAACAGGTCTTTCTGGCCCAATGAACCACACTGTTGAATAGTCCACCAATTTAACATTAACCTAATGAAAGAACAATTTACATTGACCAGTTAGCTAGTAACTGGTACACCTTTGGACTGTGGGAGGAAACTGGAGCACTAGAGGAACACTACGTGGTCACGAGGAGAACGTACAGTCTCCTTACAGATGCCAGCAGAAATTAAATCTGAATTCCAATACCCTGAGCTGTAGTAGCATTACACTAATGTGGTTAATAATAACTACAAGTGGTACAGTAGGAGCAACAAACATCTTAATTGGAATACAAACTACAATCTCCACAGAAGTATTTATATTTTAGAAACAAGATTGAAAACAGCTGTGCAAACTGCATTTAATCAGTTCTGCTCTGACAATAGCCAACAAGACAAACTTGATCATAACTTTAACATGAGAGATTGTGCAGATGCTGGAAATCCAGAGTAACACATACTGTTGGAGGAACCTAGTGGATCAGGCAGCACCTATGGAAAGGAAGGAACAGTTGATATTTTGAGCCATAATTCTGGATCACAACTTTAAGTTTTCAGATAATCATGCATAAGCATAAGGGTGGACTGGACTTCAAAAAGGAACTGAAGTGGGGGAAGGCCAATTACAATAATATCAGGCAAAAGTTGAGGACAGTAGACTGGGAACAGCTGTAACTGGTTAAGTCCACATCTAACATGCAAGTTGATTAAAGGGCAGCTGGTTAGAATTCAGAACATCTTCATGAGGGGAAGAAAGACAAGGATGGCAAGGTTTGAGAACCTTGGACGATGGGAGATTTTGTAGACTTAAGTCAAAGAAAAAAGAAGTATTTGCAAGATCCAGGCCCTAATGCTGTGGGGTCGCCTGTTGCGGCTGCCCAGGGAAAGGGGGGTGGGTGGGGGTGTGTGTCTGTGTGTAAAATTCTTAAGGACAGGATTTACATGCATGGGGAAAAGCATGGATTTATTAGGATTGCCAGCGCAGTTTTGTGTTGGGGGAGATCAAGTCTTAAACTAAGTTGACTGTGGCGGTGGAGACGATTGATGAGGACAGGGCAGTGGATGCTGCTTACGTGGACTTTAGTAAAAAGCGTTTGACAAAATCTCTCATAGAAAGTTGATCCAGATTAAGGAATATGGGATCTAGATTTCATTGTAGATTTTGTTCAAACCAGGCTTGGCCATAGAGGACAAGGGGTAGTGGTAGAGGGGTATTATTCTGCCTGGAGGTCGATGACCAGGCAAAAATACGGCAGATGAGTTTAATCCAGACAGATGTGAGGGAGGTCAAATGTAAAAGGCAAGTGGCTAGCCCTTAGGAGTGCTAATGTCCAGAGGGATTAGAGGGATCCAGAGGGATCCAGGGTGCTAGTCCATAGCTCCTTGAAATTTGCAACCAGTAGATACTGGCCTTTATTGATCGGGCATACAGTATATACTCAAGACGGGAAGTTATGTTGCAGTTGTATAAAGCATTGTTCAGGCCACATCTGGAGAATTGTGCAGAATTCAGGTTGCTGTATTGTAAAAGTGGGATTCAGAGGCTTTGGAAAGGGTGTAGAAGAGGTCTACCAGGATGTGCCTGGATTAGAAAGTATTAGCATAAGGTATGGTCAGAAAAATTGTTTTCTCTGGAGTGTTGAAGGCGGAGAATCAACCAGATAGGAGTACGTTGTAAAATTATGAAGCATAAAGGGGTTAGAAAGAGTTTCTTCACCAATCCTTCCCACACACCTGAATGGAAATATCAGATATTAGAGGGCATAGATTAAAAGCGAAAGGGGGAATGTTTAATCATTTGCAAGGCAAATCTATTTAAACAGAGTGTTAGACACTACACTGTACTTAGAGGAAACAGTTTTTAAGATAGTGTCAGTTGTGTGTGTTATATTCAAAAAGCAATGATTTTTTGTAACTGGTAGTTAGCAAGAAATAAACAGTAAAGACAATTCAGTGTTTTGCTCACTGCGGTTTCAAACATTCAGGGTTAGAGATGCCAAATGGCTAGAAATTAAAATAAAACAATTTCACTAATTCCAACAAGTTTGGAACTACAAAGAACTAAGGTGTTAACAACCATCTTGAATTTTGCAATGAAAATGAAGATTTGGAAGATGCAATCGTCAAAAGCACTGTATGAAGCAGTTCATTATCTGCACTAGGTGCACTGATTTTGTTCATTTAAAGTCAATCAAAAGAACTGAACAACGTACATTAGCTGAATTACTCTATTAATAACTATCAGGAATTAATACATAGTTTTATAACATAACACTGTGATATTGGTAATGTTCTAATTTGTTCCATATTACATTTAAATACATAATTTGTTACTCAGTTAAACAATAGGTGGTCTTTTTAATACATTTTAACTTTTCCATGAAACTTCAGCTAATTGGGACAGCCACTTAATTGGGCCAAAATGTACTGGTCCCATTGCATCCCAATTAATTGGAATCCACTGTACTTAAAACAGAAATGCTTTTAACATGAAACTTCAAAGCAGCATCACCTCCAGTACTACAAACTTTACTTTCTTTGAAACCTAAATCAACATTTTAAAAATTACATTACGAGACTGCTCTACTCAAGGCACAAATTAACAGATGAACAGCTGTACCACAGATGAGATACAAGTGACAGCTGCTGTGGTATTAGCTGAACTTGACCAAATGCACAATGATTAGCATGCATGTTCAAAGGGAGAGTAAAAACATCTTAACAATGATTGCAATTCAGTTATCTACCGTAGATTTCGCACTACAGAGCGCACCTGATTAAAAGCCGCTGGCTCTAATTTTAGAAAGAAAATCAATTTTGTACTTGTACAAGCCGCACCGGATTTTAGGCCGCACCGGATTTTAAGCCGCAGGTGTCCCACGTTGTAATATGAGATATTTACACAGAAAGATATTACACGTGAGGATTTTTAAACTTTTAATTAAATCCATATGGTAACATAAACAAATACATATTGCAAATGCTTTTTTTCGAACCGTGCCTGTAACGCGGCTACTTTTAATTATACACACGTATCGGTAACACACAAATTACGTTGCGTATACTTTTTTACTGAACAGTGCACGAACAACATTCCAATATCTCCTAACGACTGGTAAAAAATATATATACTGCAGCCTACCAGGAAAAGTTGTTGATCGCCTTTAACTTAAAAGCAGCGTTTCGCTCGGGTCTAATGTCGCTCGCCCCCCACCTTCCCGTTTATCGCAAACCGGTATTTCCCACAAGACGCGGCGAAACCGGATGTGACGTCATAGCATCCCGGGATGTAGTACAGAAAACAAATATACTTAAAACACTTCTAACTTTAACTAGAAAATACTAACAAATGAATTACTAAGCGAAAATATTATAAACTAAATAACTGCCATAAAGGCAGCACAATGCTTTTCTTCGAGTGTTTTCCATGTTGATGAGGGTGAGTACAAATGACTGATTTACAATAATTTAATTGTGAAAGTGCGCTTGATTTATCGTACAATTTCATTGGACCTCTGTGAACTACTCATCAATTTTATTGGTCTACTGTTACGAGGCAAAATGTTTTTGGCGGCATGAAAAAAAATCATGCATTAGCCGCACCGTAGTAAAGGCCGCAGTGTTCAAAGCTGTTCAAAATGTGGGGAAAAAGTAGCGGCTTATAATCCGACATCTACGGTATTAGAGCAATTTAAAACACAGCAGGCCATGGAGGATTAAGTTATGTCTGTTGTCAACATACATGATGTGAATATTGGCCAGAGGGGCAACAGTTTATGGTGAGAAACATATTACAAAGAAAGTAACAAGTTATGATTACCTATAAGTCTAGCAGTGAAATGGAAATCTAATACAATAGTTTACATGCAATAAAACTGGAATGAATATTTGAAAAGGAATATCTTAGAATAATGAAAAGGGATTATTTTGCTTCAACATTAAAAATAAATTGATTTTACTGTTTCTCCAAACATTTAGCACCATTTAGATTAAGATCTTTAAAGATTAGCTTTATTGATATTGCAGTTATAATCACTAAACAGCCTTTCAACTCTTTTAATATGAAGAGAAGAAACTCTGGATCCTTCATGAATGTCATTAACTCTTATTATTGCTAAAACTCTTCATTCAGATCAATTCCACTGAACACAATGGCAATGGCAAAGGAAAGGCTTGCATCTGCCAGGATCTTATCACCCCAAATGCCAGCATAGAGATGCAACAGCTCCCTTTTATGTATCAGAATTGAAAAGTTTTATTTAGTAGTCTCTCAAAAAGATCGTATCCATCATGAAGGACCCCCATGACCCAGGAGGTACAAGAGCCTGAAGCCTCACACTCAATGTTTTAAGGCCAACTTCTTCCCCACTGCCATCAGATTTCTGAATGGACAATGAACCCAAGCACACTACCTCAATATATTTAACAGTGTTTTTGCACTACTTATTTAACTTAATATTTATATATGTATTTCTTATTGTAATTTACAGTTTTTATTATTGTATAGCGACATACTGATACTGCAAAACCACAAATTTCACAATATTTGCTGGAGATCTTAAACCTTGACTCTGATTCCGAAATAAAAAATCCTGCTTTATCATTCTCCTTCAAACCTGGATTTCAAACAATTGAGATTGGGGGGCAAAAATCTAAAACGTAAAACAATTAGAGCCAAGCTTGGCCAATAGACACATTCGCAGGAACTTCCTCCCCGTTTACAACCTGTTGTTAACATTATACAAAAATACAGCTCTTCCCTTGACCCTTGAGATATTATACTTCTCCCAGCAATCTGGCATGGACTGCAGTGAGGACTGCCAATTTCTACAGAACTGGAACAGAATTCCCAGTTTCAAAGACAACTGCAGGCTCAATTTCAAATTATTTCACACATCTTTCCTTCAGTCCAATTCATTCCTCAATATCAGTAGTAGGGAAGTTACTGCAAAGGATTCTAAGGGACAGGATCGACCAGCATTTGGATAGACAGACACCGATTAGCAGTTAGCCAGCTTTGCTTGTGGAAAGTCATCCTTGAATTTTTTTTTAAGACTGTTTTGAAGAGGTAACCGGAAATGTAGATGAGGGTAGGGCAGTGGATAAGGATGCTGTCTATTTAGACTTTAGCAAGGTCTTCATCATGGTCTCGCATAGTAGGCTTGTCTTGAAGGTTAGGTCTATCGAAACCATGAGAGCAAGTTAGCTGGATTCAATATTGTCTCGGAGATAGAAAGCAAGTGGTTGTTGAACATTTTATCTTGGAATGGAGGCTGGTAACTGCTGGTGTGCTGCAGGGGTCGGTGTTGGGACCCTTGTTATTCATTATTTATATAAATGATTAGAGTATGAATGAACAAGGCTTGATCAGTAAGTTTAAAGATGACACAAAATTAGTAGCTTGTGGCGACCCACTTTCTGCGCAGGTGAACCAGCTCACAAATAGCCAGCGCGCGGGGGGGAGACTTTGGTAATGCACCTCTGATGTCATTTCCGCACAGGGAGGGCGGGTGCTAGGGATTTAAATGCCAGCACCGCGAAGTTTGAATAAACTAGCCTCGAAACGACTTACCAACTGCGTGTCATTATTTCAGCACTGTGTGTAGCACATCGCTACATTGGTGACCCCGACGGGATCCAAACGGGATTTGGACCAAAGATGACTGACACTTCATCTGTTCACGCAGTTTCGCTAAAACTGCCGACTTTCTGGACGCTGCGACCACGTGTGTGGTTTAGCCAAGCAGAAGCCCAGTTCCAGATTCAGCAGATATCCTCTGATTCCATGCGTTACTACCACGTGGTGAGCGCCCTTGACCAGGAGATGGCTGCCCAGGTTGCGGATTTCATTCAGTCGCCCCCGGAAGAAGGCAAATATGAAGCATTCAAAGCGCTGCTCATTGGGACCTCTCACGGCGTGAGCGGGGTGCCCGCTTGCTTCACCTGGACGGTTTGGGAGACAGACTGCCATCAGCATTGATGAACGAGATGCTGTCCCTGACGGACACAAGCCCTGCCTCATGTCCGAGCAAGCGTTCCTAGAGCGACTGCCCGAGGACATACATCTGCTGTTGGCCGATGCAGATTTCAGCAACCCCTGGGAGGTGGCGGCCTGGGCAGACGTGCTGTGGAAAGCCAAGAGGGAGAGCGTGGCGTCCATCGGTCAGATTATCAGGCCACGCGCCCAACAGCAGACCAGACCAGGCCCGGCAGGGGGGCGCACACAACACAGAGGCAGGAGTGAGGAGGCAGTGAACAGTGGTGTTTCGACCACCAACTGTGCGGCACAAGAGCCCGCCGTTGTCACCCGCCCTGCAAAGGCCAGATGTCGCTAATGACTATGGCAGCTGGCCACCAGGACAGACTCTTGTATGTCTGGGACAAACAGTCGGGACATCGCTTCTTGGTCGACACCGGAGCAGAGATCAGCGTATTGCCCCCGACGGGGTACGACACCCGCAACAGGAAGCCAGGACCCACCGAGGGCCGCAAACGGCAGCACGATACGGACCTACGGCACCCGCACAGTGTAGCTGCAGTTCGGCGCCAGCTGGTTCACATGGGACTTCACACTGGCCGTGGTGGCCCAACCACTCCTGGGGGCGGACTTCTTGCGAGCTCACAGCCTGCTGATCGACTTGCAAGGGAAAAGACTGGTACATGCCGAGACTTTCCAGATGTTCTCCCTGGGTGAAGCCAAGTTGCCGGCCCCACACCTGGACTCCATCACGCTGTCAGACAACGAATTCACCAGAATCCTGGTGGTCTTTCCATCGATTCTGGCACCACAGCTCACGGCAGCCATGCCCAGACACGGGGTTCAGCACCACATTCCGACCCAGGTACCACCCCTCCACGCCCGTGCACGAAGGCTCCCCCCAGAAAAGCTCCGCCTGGCGAAGGAGGAGTTCAAGAGGATGGAGGAATTGGGGATAGTACAGAGGTCCGACAGCCCATGGGCCTCCCCCCTGCACATGGTGCCCAAAGCAGCCGGGGGTTGGAGACCATGCGGCGACTACTGCAGACTGAACGAGGCTACCATTCCAGACCGCTACCCCGTGCCGCACATACAGGACTTTGCAGCAAACCTGCACGGGGCAAGAATCTTTTCCAAAGTAGACCTCATCCGGGGATACCATCAAATCCCGGTGCACCCTGAAGACATCCCCAAAACAGCACTCATCACCCCGTTCGGCCTGTTCGAGTTCCTCCAAATGCCGTTCGGCCTGAAGAATGCCGCACAGACGTTCCAGCAGCTACCTGGACTTTGCGTTCATCTATTTGGACGACATCCTTATAGCCAGCAGTTGTCGTCAGGAGCATCTGTCCCACCTCCACCAGCTCTACTCCCGCCTGAGTGATTTTGGCCTCACGATCAACCTGGCCAAATGCCAGTTCGGTCTCGATACCATCGACTTCCTGGGCCACAGGATTACCAAAGACGGGGCAACACCTCTGCCCGCCACGGTAGACGCGATCCGCCACTTTGCCCGGCCCAACACAGTCAAAGGCCTGCAGGAGTTCGTTGGTATGGTGAACTTCTACCACCGTTTCCTCCCCTCAGCAGCCCGTATCATGTGCCCTTTGTACACCCTGATGTCGGGTAAAGGTAAGGACATTACTTGGGACGAGGAGGCCGCGGCCACTTTCGTTAAAGCCAAGGAAGCCTTGGCAGATGCCGCGATGCTGGTGCACCCCAGAACGGATGTTCCGACCGCCCTCACAGTGGACGCATCCGACACAGCAGTCGGTGGGGTGCTGGAACAGCTCATCAAGGGTCGCTGGCAACCCCTGGCATTCTTCAGCAAGTACCTACGACCACCCGAACTCAAGTACAGTGCTTTCGACCGGGAGCTGTTGGCACTGCATCTGGCAATTCGGCATTTCAGGTACTTCTTAGAAGGCAGGCCGTTCACCGCGTTCACGGACCACAAACCGTTGACCTTCATGACGGTGTCTGATCCCTGGTCGGCTCGCCAGCAGCGACATCTGTTCTACATCTCCGAGTACACGATGGACATCCAGCATGTCTCGGGAAAGGACAACGTCATGGCGGACGCACTCTCCAGACCAGCTGTCCAGGCCCTGTCCCTGGGGGTGGACTAGGCAGCACTGGCAGAGGCGCAGCAGGCAGACGACGAGATGCCCAGCTACAGGACTGCAGTCTCGGGTTTGCAGCTGCAGGACTTTCTCGTAGGCCCAGGTGATAGGACCCTCCTGTGCAATGTGGCTACCGGTCAACCTCGCCCCATCGTCCCGGCAGCCTGCAGTCGGCGACTTTTCGACTCCATACACGGTTTGGTGCACCCATCTATCAGGACAACTGTCCGGCTGGTCTCCAGCAAGTTTGTGTGGCACGGACTTTGCAAGCAGGTCAGTGAATGGGCCAGAACATGCGCGCAGTGCCAAACAGCCAAGGTGCAGCGGCACACTAAAGTCCCGCCGCAGCAGTTCGAACCCACCCACCGGAGGTTCGACCACATTCATGTGGATATCGTGGGCCCCCTACCAGTGTCCCGAGGAGCGCGGTACCTCCTAACTATGGTAGACCGGTTCATGAGGTGGCCAGAAGCGGTCCCGCTCACCGACACATCTGCCGATTCATGCGCCCGAGCACTGATTGCAACCTGGGTAGCATGCTTCGGGGTACCGGCTCACATTACCTCCGACAGAGGCGCCCAGTTCACCTCCAGCCTGTGATCAGCTATGGCCAGCCTGTTGGGAACGCAGCTGCACCACACAACTGCCCACCACCCACAATCGAACGGACTGGTGGAACGCTTCCACCGTCACTTGAAGTCGGCTCTCATGGCCCGCCTGAGAGGACCTAACTGGGTGGACGAGCTTCCCTGGGTCCTGCTTGGAATTCGTACAGCGCCCAAAGAGGATCTGCACGCCTCGTCGGCTGAGTTGGTGTATGGCGCGCCCCTGGCCGTCCCGGGAGAGTTCATACCAGTCCCAAGGGGGCAAGAGGAAGAACCCGCAGCCTACACGACAGACTACACGAAAGGCTCAGCAACCTGGCCCCTGTACCAACTTCACAGCACGGACGGACCCCGACCCATGTACCCAAAGACCTGCAGAAAGTTTGTGTTTGTACCAAGGGGTGGACACCGGGCACTGCTACAGCAGCCGTACGAGGGGCCATTCAAGGTGATCAACAACAACGGGTCCACGTACGTTCTGGACATTGGGGGGAGAGAGGAGGTTTTCACGGTGGACCGACTCAAACCAGCCCATGTGGACTTGGCACAGCCGGTCGAGGTTCAGGCACCGCGGCGCAGAGGCAGACCTCCCAAACAGAGGCTGATCCAGACTGTGGACATTGGGGGGCTGTATCGCCGGTTCTGGGGTGGGGGGGAGTTATGTGTCGACCCACCTTCTGCGCAGGCGAACTGGCTCACAAATAGCCAGCGCGCGGGGGGAGACTTTGGTAATGCACCTCTGACATCATTTCTGCCCGGAGAGGGTGGGCGCTAGGGATTTAAATGCCAGCACCGCAAAGTTTGAATAAACTAGTCTCGAAACGACTTACCGACTGCATGTCGTTATTTCAGCGCTGTGTGTAGCACATCGTTACAAGCTGTTGTTGATAATGAAGAAGGTTATCATAGATTACAGGGAGCGGTCAGTTTGGGAAGTGGGCTGAGCCGTGGCAAATAGAGACGTGTGAGGTGATGCATTTTGGAAAGTCAAACTAGTGTAGGACTTACAATGAATAGTGGAGCAGTAGAGAACATAATGGAACAGACAGACGAAGGATTACAAGTCTATAGTTCATTGAATGTGGCATCATAGGTAAACAGGCTGGTGAAAAAGGCATTTAGCACACTGGCCATCAGTCAGGGCACTGAGTTAGAACATTATATTGCAGCTGTATCGGCCGTTGGTGAGGCTAGACTTGGAAGACTGTACAGTTTTGGTTACTTTGTTATAGGAAAGATGTGGTTAAACTAAGAAGAGAGCAAAAACTATTTGAGGATGTCGCCAGGACCAGAGAGTTTGATTTACAGGAAGGGTGACCCAGCCATTGTGCACATCTACATGAAACACCATCATAGGAAGGCAGCATCCATCATCAGAGATCCCCACCACTAGGTCATGCTTTCATCTCTCTGCTGTCATCAGCTAAAAAGTAGAAGAGTCTCAGGACTCGCAGCACCAGGTTCAAGATTAGCCCCTCAACCATTAGGCTCTTGAATAAAAGGGTGTAAGTACACTCATTTGCCCCATCAATGAAATGTTCCCACAACTAAATATCTCACTTTTAAAGACTATCTCATATCTCATGTTCTCATTACTTATAGCTATTTATTTATGTTTGCATTTGCATAGTTCGTTGTCTTCTGCACTCTGATTATTCTTTCATTGATGCTGTTATAGTTACTATTCTCCAGATTTGCTGAGTACGCCTGCAGGAAAATGAACCTCATACATGTACTTTGATAACAGAACTTACTTTGAACTTTATTCCTTGGAACATAGGGGAAAGAGGGGTAACCTCAAAGGTTTATAAGATCCATGGGGGACATTCTTGAGGTGAATGATAGCAGCCTTTTCTCATGATAGGGGAATCCAAAACTAGGGTTCATAGATTCAGGGTAAGAGGGGAAAGATTTCAAAGGAACCTGAGGGGTAATTTTTTCCACACAGAGGGTGGTGACTATATGGCGGCCAGAGGAAGTGGTCCAGACAGCTACAATAGTATCATTTAAAAAAACATGTGGATAAGTACATGGAGAGATGTAGGATGAACACAGGAAATTGGGACTAGCTGGTGGGCAACGTGGTTGGCAAAGACTGGTAGAGCCGAAGGGTCTGTATACTGCTCTATCACTCGATATGGTATGGAACAGACCAAGAAAACAGGTGTAAATAACAATGCTTTGAACAGATGTGAGCAGTGAATGTACAACTGTACAGCCAAACAGCAAATATTTATGTTTGAAAGTTAACCTAAGTAACAGTCTTGCATTCAAAACTCAAGTATTTAATGCAGGGATTCCCAACTTTTTTTTTAATACCATGGACCCCTACCTATAACCAAGGGGTCTGTAGACTCCAGGCTAGATTCTAATGGGACAAACTAAAATGCTATATGCATATATAAGAGTTTTATACATTTTTACAATACTGAATGCCCCAAGGTATTACACATACTACAATGTCACAAAGAAAATATTTTAGAGATATAAAATTCAGAAAATATAGCTGTTACTCTTACCAAGTAGGTCTTGGTCGACTTAAGTAATCCTGTATCGATGGTCCTGACGATGGAGCAGGACCACGAGCTCTTGCAAGAGCTACTGGATTAACAAAGGCCTAGAAGGAGAACAAGAAGATAATTGGAGCAAGTACTTACAGGCTTTATAAAACTATTACACAGTCATGTGTTTAGAATAAGGAGTGCAGATAACCATTTAATATGGGTTGCTGATCTAGTCACCTTTTTTTTAAAGATACAGTCCTTACTTCAGTTATGGGGTTTTCTCTGAGCGCAAGACCATAAGACATAGGAACAGAATTAGGCCATTTAGCTCTTCAAGTCTGCACCGTCACACAATCATGACTGATTTTTTTTCCTCTTCCTCAACCCCACTCCTTGGCCTTCACCCCGTAACCTTTGATGCATGTCCAATCAAGAATCTGTCAATTTCTGCCTTAAATACACTCAACAACCTGGCCTCCACAGCTGCCTGTGGTAACAAATTCCACAAATTCAACACCCTCTGGCTAAAGAAATTAAATGGACGCCACTCTATTCTGAGACTGTGCCCTCTTGCCCTGGACTCCCACACCATGGGAATGCCAAGGAAACATCAAGGTTCACTTTTAGAAATGGTTTTCTCCCCTCACTGTTATAGCAAGGGTCACAGATAATGTCCAATGATAGAATGGCGAGATCCACAAGTGCCTAACAGTTTTGAATTTATTTTTTGCAACTTCACTAAAAGTGTCTTTCACTAAAAGGGACAATGATCCTGAGATCATGACCTGGAATGATTAGATGGGCTCTTGACCCCACAATCTACACCATTCTGATCTTGCACCTCAACATTTACCTGCACTGTTTTACCTTGTTCTATCTCAGTTTACAGTGTAATGCCTGATCGAAATGAACAGTACAGGACCAGCTTTTCACTGTATCTCAGTACGTGATAATAATGAACCAATTCCAATCTGTATTGTCTGCCTGCACTATACCTTCTCAAAGTTCAAAATAAATTTATTATCAAAGTACACATATGTCAACATATACAAGCCTGAAATTCATTTTCTTGCAGGCATTCACAGTAAATACAAAGAAACACACAATGAAAGAACACACGGCACACAACCAGTGTGCAAAAGATGACAAACTATGGAAAAATCAAAACAACAGTAAAATAAACAATATATATCAAGAATATGAGATGAAGTGTCCATGAAAGTAAGTCCACAGGTTGTGGGAACAGTTTAGTGATGGGGCGAGTAAAGTTATCCACTCTGATACAATACAAACACCTATGTCAGGAAGCTATTCACTGACAATAGTTCAGCGTTTAACACCATCATTCCTACAGCTCTGATCGATAAGCTACAAAAACTGAGCCGCTGTACTTTCCTCTGAAATTGGATCCTCAATTTCTCAACTGGAAGAACTACAATGTGTGCAGATTGGTAATAACATCTCCACCTCGCTGGAACACCTCAGGGGTGTGTGCTTAGCCCACTGCTCTATTCTCTCTACACCCATTACTACTTGGATAGGTGTAGCTCAAATATCATTTATAAATTTGCTGGTGATACAACCACCGCTGGCAGAATCTCGAGAGGGTGTAAAAGAGTGAGATATACCAACTAGTTGGGTGGTGTAGCAATAATAACCTTGCACTCAACATCAGTAAGACCAAAAAGTTGATTATGGACTTCAGAAAGGGTAAGATGAAGGAACACAAACCAATCCACATACAGCAATCACAAGTGATGAGAGTGTAAGTTTCTGGGTGTCAATATCTCTGTGGATCTAATCTTATCCCTACATATCGATACAGTTATAAAGAATGCAAGACAGGGGCTATATTTCATCAGGAGTTTGAAGAGATTTGGTTTGTCACTAAAGCATTCTAGCTAGCTGCATCACTGTCTGTCTACCGCACAGGATTGAAGTGAGCTGCAGAGCAATGTAAAATTAGTCAGTTCCATCATAGGCACTAACCTCTGAAATATCAAAGGCATCTTCAAGGAGTGGTGCCTCAGAAAAGCGGCTCCAATTATCAAGGACCTCAGGGCTTGCTCTTGCTTCTCATCACTACCATCAGGAAGGAGGTACAGGAACCGAAGGCACACACTCAGAGATTCAGGAACAGCATCTTCCCCTCTGCCATCCCACTTCTAAATAGATACTGAACCCATGAACACGACCTCACTATTTTTTTTTATTTCTGTTTTTGCACTACTTAACTATTTAATACACATACTTCATGTAATTCATTTTTCTAAATTTATTATGTACTGCTGCTGCAAAGTTAACAAATTTCATGACATATGCTAGCAATATTAAACTTGATTCTGATTCAAAAGCCTGATGATTGAGGGGTAATAACTGTTTCTGAACCTGGTGGTGTGGGACCTGAGGCTTCTGTAACTCCTTCCTGATGGTAGCTGCAAGAAGACAGCATGTCCTGGGTGGTAATCAACACTTTATTCTACATTGTGTTACTTCTTTTTAAACCTGTACTAGATAGATAGATAGATAGATAGATAGATAGATAGATACTTTATTCATCCCCATGGGGAAATTCAACATTTTTTCCAATGTCCCATACACTTGTTGTAGCAAAAACTCATTACATACAATACTTAACTCAGTAATAATATGATATGCATCTAAATCACTAACTCAAAAAGCATTAATAATAGCTTTAAAAAAAAAAAAAAAAAAGTTCTTAAGTCCTGGCAGTTGAATTGTAAAGCCTAATGGCATTGGGGAGTATTGACCTCTTCATCCTGTCTGAGGAGCATTGCATCGACAGTAACCTGTCGCTGAAACTGCTTCTCTGTCTCTGGATGGTGCTATGTAGAGGATGTTCAGGGTTTTCCATAATTGACCGTAGCCTACTCAGCGCCCTTCGCTCAGCTACCGATGTTAAACTCTCCAGTACTTTGCCCACGACAGAGCCCGCCTTCCTTATCAGCTTATTAAGACGTGAGGCGTCCTTCTTCTTAATGCTTCCTCCCCAACACGCCACCACAAAGAAGAGGGCGCTCTCAACAACTGACCTATAGAACATCATCAGCATCTCACTGCAGACATTGAATGACGCCAACCTTCTAAGGAAGTACAGTCGACTCTGTGCCTTCCTGCACAAGGCATCTGTGTTGGCAGTCCAGTCTAGCTTCTCGTCCAACTGTACTCCCAGATACTTGTAGGTCTTAACCTGCTCCACACATTCTCCATTAATGATCACTGGCTCCATATGAGGCCTAGATCTCCTAAAGTCCACCACCATCTCCTTGGTCTTGGTGACATTGAGACGCAGGTAGTTTGAGTTGCACCATATCACAAAGTCCTGTATCAGTTTCCTATACTCCTCCTCCTGTCCATTCCTGACACACCCCACTATGGCCGTGTCATCAGCGAACTTCTGCACATGGCAGGACTCCGAGTTATATTGGAAGTCAGATGTGTACAGGGTGAACAGGACCGGAGAGAGTACGGTTCCCTGTGGCGCTCCTGTGCTGCTGACCACTGTGTCAGACCTACAGTCTCCCAACCGCACATACTGAGGTCTATCTGTCAAGTAGTCCACTATCCAATCCACCATGTGAGAGTCTACTCCCATCTCCGTTAGTTTGTGCTTTAAGATCTTGGGCTGGATGGTGTTAAAGGCACTAGAGAAGTCAAGGAATGTAATCCTCACAGCACAACTGACCCCATCTAGGTGAGAGAGTGATTTGTGCAGCAAATACGTGATAGCATCCTCCACTCCCACCTTCTCCTTATACGCAAACTGAAGCGGATCCCGGGCGTGCCTGGTTTGTGGCCTCAGATTCTGTATTATCAGCCGCTCCATGGTCTTCATCACGTGCGACGTCAAGGCAACAGGTCTGAAGTCATTCAACTCCTTTGGTTGTGGTTTCTTCGGTACCGGGACAATACAAGATGTTTTCCACTGTCTGGGTACTCTTCTCTGATCTAGACTCATGTTGAAGATGCGCTGTAGTGGTTCTCCCAGTTCAGTTGCACAGGCCCTCAGTAATCGTGGGGAAACTCCATCCGGTCCAGCCGCCTTGCTGGTACAGATCTTCCTCAGTTGACCTTCCACCTGTGCAGCCGTAAACCTGGGCGTGGGCCAGGTCTCCTGTGAGTGGATATTTTCCTGTGAGGGAAGTAAGCCTGGTGTGGAGTTCTGCAGTGAGGGTGAGATTGTGCTGTCGAACCTATTGAAGAAGTTGTTCAGCTGGTTCGCTTTCTCCACATCTCCACTTATGTTTGCCCCCCGCTTTGCACCACATCCGGTGATGATCTTCATCCCATCCCACACCTCCTTCATGCTTTTTTCCTGCAGCTTTTGTTCTAACTTCCTCCTATACTGCTCCTTTGCCCCCCTTATCTGTACTCTGAGTTCCTTCTGAACTCTTTTAAGCTCCAACCGATCACCATCTTTAAAGGCCCTCTTCTTCTGGTTTAGGAGGCCTTTGATGTGACTAGTGATCCAGGGCTTATTATTGGGATAGCAGCGAACAGTTCTAACAGGAACAACCGCATCCACACAAAAATTAATAAATTAGTACTACTACATCAATGCACTGTGTAATGAATTGATGTGTATGGATGACACCCGAAACAAAGTTCTTCACTGTACCTCGATAAATCTGACAATAAACTTAGCAATCTACTGTAATTTAGCAGAACCTTCAAATCACTGGCGCCAGAGGTGCGCAGAGACCAGTCCGTGGATCCACTGACATTAAAGCCTGCCAATGAGGGAGACGGTCCTGCCGAGAGAAGACTGACCGGATTATGCGCAGACCCCAGGCTCGGAGGTGTTACACTGACAGGCTCAACCGAAGGGGAGGGCGCAGGGGATGCCGTGGACTGAAGCTGAGGCCGAGGAGCGGGGCGGGGGGGCGCGAAGCTGTAGGCCCGGGTCTTCCTCACGCCGCGGTGGCTTAGCGCCCAGCACGGAACTCGGCCGTCACATCAGCTGCCAGTAAGGGAAGCAGATACTCACCACTCGGTTATCCCGTTTCCCCATGGTCCCGGCCTCACGCCGACACTGCCGCCTGAACTCCCCCCGGCTCGGAACGACGCGCCTGCGCGAACCAATCGCATCTCCTTCAAAGGGCACCGCCTGTCAGCCCGGGCTCCCTAATGCGCCTGCGCCGCGGCGTCCGCTCGTCAGTCTCCACGAAGTCCGCACGTGTGACGTCCCCTGACGCGTCCGCACGTGTGAGGTCTCCCTAGCCGGCGCTAGCGCCAGCCGCATCCGCGCGTGTGACGTCACTCAGACTGCCGCTCGCGGCATATGTGACGTCACACGGCAGTGGCTGTCGCCGCCGCATCCTCTCAGGCGACGTCACTCGCCTGACGTTGGAACAGCCGCTACAACCCCTAAACCGTGATGTTCTGCAGTAAGAGAACAGTGCAACGACATAAATTACTGTAAATTAAATTCATAGTGCAAACACGCGTTCTGTGTCGTCGCACTGTGCTCGGGACAGGCCCTCTGAAATAATAACACCACGGAATTTAAAATCATTGAAGTAGGACAAGGTAAAATAATAGACTACAGATTAAAAAGTATTACAGTACAATTTACAGTGCAGGTAGGCAATAAAATGGTGCTGGTAATCTGGACATTAACTCCCACAGTCCCAGATGGAATGTTGACCTTCATTGCTAGAGGGATTGAATTTAAGAGTAGGAAGGTTATGCCGCAAACGTACAGGGTACTGGTGGGCCGCAATTGGAGTACTACATGCAGTTCTGGTCTTACTTGAACAAGGAGATACTGGCTTTGGAGGCGTGCAGAGGAGGTTCACCTGGTTGATTTCAGAGGTGAGGGAGTTAGACTATGTGGACAGATTGAGTCCTCTGGGACTGTACTCACTGGACTTCAGAAGAATGAGAGGATATCTTAATAGAAATATCAGAATCAGGTTTATTATCACCGGCATGTGACGTGAAATTTGTTAACTCAGCAGCAACAGTTCAATGCAATACATTATATAGAAGAAAAAATAATAAATAAATAAGTACATCAATTAAGGTATACATATATTGAATAGATGAAAAATAATGCAAAAGCATAAATATATATTTAAAAAGAGAGGTAGTGTCCATGGGTTCAAACTCCATTTAGGAATCGGATGACAGAGGGGAAGAAGCTGTTTCTGAATCGCTGAGTGTGTGCCTTCAGGCTTCTGTACCTCCTACCTGATGGTAACAGTGAGAAAAGGGCATGTCCTGTGTGCTGGAGGTCCTTAATAATGGACGCTGCCTTTCTGAGACTCCACTAGTTGAAGCCTTCCTGGGTACTTCGTAGACTAGTATCCAAGATGGAGCTCTTGAAATTTACAACCCTCTGCAGCTTTTTTCAGTCTTGTGCAGTACACTCCCCCCCTCCCCCATACCAGACAGTGATGCAGTCTATCAGAATGCTTTCCACGGTACAACTATAGAAGTTTTTGAGTGTATTTGTTGACATGCCAAATCTCTTCAAACTCCTAATGAAGTATAGTCGCTGTCTTGCCTTCTTTATAGCTGCATCGATATGTTGGGACCAGGTTAGGTCCTCAGAGATCTTGACACCCAGCAACTTGAAATTGCTCACTCTCTCCACGTCTGATCCCTCTATGAGGATTGGTATGTGTTCCTTTGTCTTACCCTTCCTGAAGTCCACAGTCAGCTCTTTCGTCTTACTTCGTTGAGTGCCAGGTTTTTCCAGCGACACCACTCCACTAGTTGACATATCTCGCTCCTATACGCACTCTCGTCACCACCGGAGATCCTACCAACAATGGCTGTATTCTTGGCAAATTTATAAATGGTATTTGAGCTATGCCTAGCCACACAGGCATGTGTATACAGAGAGTAGAGCAGTGGGCTAAGCACACACCCGAGATGCACCAGTGTTGATCGACAGTGAGGTAGAGATATTATCACCAATCCGCACAGACTGTGGTCTTCCGGTTAGGAAATCAAGGATCCAATTGCAGAGAGAGGTACAGAGGCCCAGGTTCTGTAACTTCTCAATCAGGATTGTGGGAATGATGGTATTAAATGCTGAGCTATAGTCAATGAACAGCATCCTGATATAGGTGTTTGTATTGTCCAGGTGATCTAAGGTCATGTGAAGAGCCACTGAGATTGCGCCTGCTGTTGACCTATTGTGGTGATAGGCAAATTGCAATAGGCCCAGGTCCTTGCTGAGGCGGGATTTCAGTCTGGTCATGACCAACCTCTCAAAGCATTTCATCATCAGAGAAGTTTTCAGAGCCTTACCAGGTGATCATTCAGGGTCTTCTGCCTTGTGAGGGTTCACTCTCTTTAAAGACAGCCTAACATCGGCCTCCGAGACTGAGATCAAATTAAATTATGAAAGGGATAGATGAGGTAGAGGCAGGAAAGTTGTTTCCACATAGGTGAGATGCGAACTAAGGAACATAGCCTCAAAATTCGGGGGAGTAGATTTAGGATGGATATGAGGAGGAACTACTTTATCCAGAGAGTGGTGAATCTGTGGAATTCTCTGCCCGATGAAGCTGTGGAGGCTGCATCAGTAAATATATTTAAGACAAGGTTGGATAGATTTTTGCATAGCAGAGGAATTAAGGGTTATGGAAGAAAAGGCAGGTAGGTGGAGATGAGCCCATGGCCAGATCAGCCATGATCTTACTGGGCCAGGCTTGATGGGCCAGATGGCCTACTCCTGCTCCCATTTCTTATGCTCTTATAGAACATAGAAATCCACATCGCGTTACAGGCCCTTCAGCCCACAATGTTGTGCTGGCCAAGTAACCTACTATAGAAACTGCCTAGCATTTCCCTACCACATAGCCCTCTATTTTTCTAAGCTCCATGTATTGATCTAAAAGGCTCCTAAAAGACCTTATTGTATCCACTTTCACTGCCGGCAGTGCATTCCACACACCCACCACTTACCTCTGACACCCCCCTTGTACCTGCTTCCAAGCACCTTAAAACTATGCCCCCTCATGTTAGCCATCTCTGCCCTAGGAAAAAGCCTTTGTCTATCCAATCAATGCCTCTCATCATCTTGTGCACTTTTATCAGGCTTACCCACGTACTTCCTGTAATGAAGTGACCAGAACTGAACAAAGTACTCCAAATGGGGTCTAACTCAGGTCTTATAGAGCTGTGATGTTACCTCATGGCTCTTGAACTCAATCCCACAGTTGTTGAAGGCCAATACACCAGTTGCCTTCTTAACACTGTCAACCTGCGCAGCAGCTTTTGAGTGTCCTATGGACATGGACCCCAAGATCTCTCTAATCAGTCACACTGCCGAAAGTCTCACCATTAATATTAGAATCATAGAAAACCTACAGCACAATACAGGCCCTTCAGCCCACAAAGCTGTGCCAAATATGTCCTTAACTAAGAAATTACCTAGGGTTATCCATAGCCCTCTATTTCTCAGAGCTCTGTATACCTGTCCCAGAGTCTCTTAAAAGACCCTATCGTATTCATCTCTACCACCGTCACCAGCAGCCCATTCCACGCACTCACTAGTCTCTGCATAATAAACTCCTGATAACTCCTCTGTACCTACATCCAAACACCTTCAAGCTATGCCCTCTTGTGCTATCCATTTCTTCTCTGGGAAAAAGCCTCTAAAACTATCCACATGATCAATGCCTCTCATCATCTTGTACACCTCTATCAGGTCACCTCTCATCCTCCATCACTTCACTCCAAGGAGAAAAGGCCAAGTCCACTCAATCTATTCTCATAAGGTATGCTCCCCAATCCAGAAAACATTCTTGTATATCTCCTGTGCACCCTTTCTATGGTTTCCACAACCTTCCTATAGTGAGGTGACCAGAACTGAGCTCAGTACTCCAAGTGGGGTCTGACCAGAATCCTGGTACTGTATATACCAGACCCCACTATTATATTCTGTCTTCAAATTTGACCTACTGAAATGAACCACTTCACACTTATCTGGGTTGAACTCCATCTGCCACTTCTCAGCCCAGTTCTGCATCCTATCAATGTCACGCTGCAACCTCTGACAACCCTCCAGACTATCCACAACACCCCCAACTTGTCACCAGCAAACTTACCAACCCACCCTCCTACTTCCTCATCCATGTCATTTATAAAAATCACCAAGAACAGGGGTCCCGGAACAGCTCCCTGCATAACAGCACTGGTCACCGTCCTCCATGCAAAATACAAACCATCCTCAACCACCCTTTGCCTCCTGTGGCCAAGCCAATTATGGATCCATAAAGTAGGGTCTCCTTGGATCCCATGTCTCATGGTTTCTGAACGAGCCTCGCATTGTGAACTTTATCAAATGCCTTATAGAATCCATATACACTTATGTTCTAACCTATTCAACCTGCCCCTTAATTCAAGCTGCAAGAAGAGGAAATCTGCAGATGCTGGAAATGCAAGCAATAATTTTTTTCCATAGATGCCGCTCGGCCTGCTTTTTGTGTGTTGTCCTTAACGCAAGTCCTTTTTTGAGATGTATGCTTAACTTTCATAATTTTCCAGGTGGGCTTAACATATTTCTTAGCATTTGCTGCAGCTTCAATGCACCTCCCTTTTAGTGAGGCAAACTGGCTTCAAGTAGCCCTTATTCATGTAACTTGCCCCTGGAAAGGCATGGTAGTGAAGAGCAAGTTATCCGAACTGTCAGCATTCATAGACCAGAATATAAAAGCAACAACGTAATGCTGGGGCTTTCTTGGGTAGTGGTGAGACTGAACTTGTTTTGGGCCCCTTGTCTAATAAGGGATGTGCTGGCATCGGAGAGGAATGTTCCAGGGAATGAAAGGAGTGTTTGATAGCTCTGCGTCTGTACTAAATGAAGCTTATAAGAGGGTGGTCTTATTCATGTGCTGAAGTAGATATTTCAGAATGGGAGTTCTGGGGAGAAGGCAGGAAAATGGGGATAAGAAGGATAATAAATGAGCTGTGATAGAATGGTGAAAGCCTCCAGCAAATTCAAGAACACACATTTACACAGAATTTTACATACTACAGATGTATTTATTTCCAAAATGTAAAGACATTGTGGCTAAGAACAGTTCAAGCTAAAATAAAACACAAAATGCAGACAGTAAAACTCCACCTAACATGAGCAACACCAGCATTGGTGAAATCTTGCCAATGTGTTCCCTAGTTTAACAGTAGACCCTGGCAAGGCATAACATTAGCAGCCAACATGAATCATGAATGCTCTACGTAGAAAGCAATGACAACTAATTATTATAAATATGAAAACATTTTAATCTAAAAAATTTTTGGCATCAAACTAAGGCAACCAAACCAGTCATACAGGTACCTACACCTATAAATATTACTAGATGCAAAATAAAATTTAAAGAGGCTAACTGTTGCAATTTAATTTAAATTGTATGGTGGAAATGTGTTCATACACAGGTATGGACATTAAAACACAATTGATTAAAAAAGTCACATAAAATAGGACAAGACTTCACAAGCGTACATGATCTGAGTTGGAGAAGCACGCAGGAATTCGTTTGGGCATGAACCAAGACAACATCTCATTAGTTCACCCTAAGAAACTTTCTCCTGTCTGTGAAGTTTCTTCACACTGACCAGAGATTTTTTGAAAATGCCAGTACGGGATGAGGACAGCAGTAGTTACCATCCCATCAGAAATGTGGCCTTTCAGCCCATAAACTATCTTGAACTACTTACAAAACACGAGCAGCTTCTCCACCAAGCAGCAAAGAGCCAACTTTCTACTTTATTTTCACCTTTATAATTTGCTTCTATGCTGGTACACTTAAGGGATTATTGATTATTACATACACAGTTATCGTTGTGTTGGTTTTTTGTGGTTCTATTGTGTTTCTTCGTTTTGTAGCTGTCTGAGCAAGGTTGTATAACTATCCATACTTTGATAATAATTGTACTGTGACCTTTCAACATGGTTGATGGTTCTCTTCAGTCCATTGTCTTTCAGAAAAAATCTGTTGTAATTGACTAATGGTAGACAGAAGATCCTTATCCTGCAGGATTAAGTTAGCAATGAAATTCATGATTAATGTGGAAATCTTACAGGGATATGTAGATGAGGTATCCACAGAAAAATGTGTCATACATTAAAGCAGGTCAAATACACATGTAAAATCTGAAGTGCAGTAATTTTGGTCGGGTTAACCAACCCCAGATTACCTTTAAGATTTAGCACGTCACAGAACATTTCAGCTTTAATGCTCAAATTGTATCACTACAACATGCATGAAATAAGGGGTGAAACAAAATATTTGCAGGCTTATAAATTTAAAAAATAAGCAAGCTGTCAAGGTAAGTCACTAAGGGAAATCCACAGTAAGGCACACAAAATGCTGGAGGAACACAGCAGGTCAGGCAGTATCTTCAGAGAGGAATAAACGGATGAAATTTCGGCCGAGGCCCTTCGGCATGAGCAGGTATCCACGTGATGAGGGGTCACAACTCTGACAGGTCGTTCCCCTCCATAAATGGTGCCTGATCTACTGGGTGCCTCCAGGTGCATGTGTGTGCATGTTACATCCTGAAGATGTGAATGTGTTTGTGAAGTTTTTAACAGAGTGATCAATTTGAGCCCGAGGTAAACTATATGTTACGGCATATTACAACAAATCAATTTGTCACTAAAACAGTAATGTATAAAAAGTATAAACTGCCATCGTAGGTTTAACTAGAACTCTTGTTGCAACCTTATGTTATCTATGCGAATGACACGAAGGCTGCTCTGCACGATATGTACTTCGCAACACTCTAGCAGTTGTACAATAAACACACGGCGGGCTTCATCTTTTCTAACTAACCAGATACCATTCAAACAGCAAATTGTCAAAGCATTCCTTGACTTCAGGTAACATACCATTGTAAACTGTTAAACTGATTTTTCTTAGCAAAGCCTCTTATGATCACAAATATAAAGGTTTGAATAAATATATGGAACAAAATTATTTAAATAAGAACTTGCTTTAAAACTGCTCTCTATCCAATGGAGAGGTAAAGCATTACACTAACCACTATGATACCATGCAGTCCCACAAAAATTATTTAACTAATCTAACAGCTGTAAATGGGTGCAGTTTGGCATTAATTCTGACAGCAATCAGTGCGATTATAGTACATAAATAGCCCATTTTATGGCAGGGTTGGCTTTGGACTGTTGGGAGAACCAGCAGTTCATTTTTAGTGTGCATGGGCAGTAACAACTCTACACACATGGGTTTGCCACACTGGAAACCTTGAGGAAAGCACAAAATGCTGGCGGAACTCAGCAGGCCAGGCAGCATCCACAGAGGGGTATAAACAGTCGACATTTTGGGCCAACAACCACCCCACCCCCCCCCACCATAGGGGTACATGAAGGGTCCCAACTCTAAACATTGACTGTTTATTCCTCCCCATTATCAGTCCTGTTGCCTGACTTGCTGAGCAAATGCACAGCAGCTTATACAATAACATATGGTTGTTCTTATGGTCCACTGACCAAGAGGAGAATGGACATAGCAAGAACAGGGGGAAGGAAGAGGCACTTTCATCTTTCTCTAAAAAAAATTTGAATTTAAAATAATACATAGCAGTCTGGAGAATAGATTAAAGAAAGAAAGGCATTTAAACACAGTGATATTGCCCTAGATCTGGTGTAGTTTTGATTGAAAATCTAAACTCTATGTTTACTGGCACGAGATGATGAGCTACACATGGCTGTGCATATCTCTTTAAATGCTTGCACCAAGTCTAAGCAGCTTTTGTTGGTAATGTGATGATTTTGGTAAGCAGAATTCTAGCAAATTTCCTGCTTTTCCAATCCAGGGACACAGATTCTAACTGAAGGCCTCACACCATGACTGAAATGTTTCAACTATTCTTACAGCACCATTGAATCATCTGGTAAAATTATTTGAAGGCTTGATTTATTAATCATGAGAGTAGCACACAATGCAACACTTCCAATTCAAACTCTTGTCAAACTCAACTTTCTGTCCTTAATCCTTTTTTGCAGCCCACTTTAAACACTCAGAAACAGAAACACACAGAGCTGTGATGCGTTACGGTTCAGATCACAACTTGGCTCACTTCTACAAGCTCAATTAAACAGTAATATTCAATAGTTTAATTGACTTCCAGTTTTGTACCGTACAAAATCTAGACCTGGATATAATCAAACAACTTCAAACACCCAATTGCATAATTTAAAATATTCTTCCTTTGGTAACGTTGAATTAAAAAATGTTAACCATTCTCCTTTTTTTAGTAAATTGAGTTTGCATTATTTATCAGTTTCTGTCTGCCAGGTTCTGCCATTGTCATTAACAATCCTCATTTACATCTTCCCCAGATGCCTTGAACTCGTTGATTCCTGTTAATGCTTAAGAACTTAATTCTCATTTCCACACAAATGGATCTCAAGGTAGTCCTTGCGCGCATTCATAACAAATTTTCAGTTCTCACACAATTTCTGCACCTTTCCAGTTCATACACTTTGTTTTGTTTAAATGTTTTCTTCTCTCACATTCGTCCTTTGTAATGAATGGTGTGTGCAGCTGCATATCATGCTTCTAAAGTTTGATCATTAACTGCGTTTTCCTCTTATTCTAAGATTTAACTGACAAGGAAAACAATTCTTATTATTTTAACCAAGTGGGTCCTTAGCTGTGAGATAAACAATGAACAGATCTAACTAATTTTTCTGACTCTTGTTTCTAGAATAAATTGGCTTTCATATATATACTGCTCCTTGCCTTAACATTTTGGAAATATCACCTATTGGACAGAGGGATAAAAAACAAAACAACAGCTTTACACTTCAGTTTCACACTTACATTAATCTTAAGAAATTAACATCAATGTTTCAGAGAAGTGGTGATGGGTGAAGTGCAGCTTGGAGAATCACCAAGGAGGGTTTTGCACAACATGGAAATATCAAACTTAACAAGCCTTAGAAATAGTAGTTTCAACTTGCATTTTGTTGCATTATTCCCAATTCAAAGTAAGTTTGTATAGTCGTAAAGTTTTAAAATAAAGAGCACACTACTGTTAATTAAACAAACGATCGTTTATTATCTGCTTTCTCTTTTTGTTGAGCTCTCTGTCTCTTCACTTTTGGTAGCTGCTAGAGATACCAAAATGTGGTGATCATTTTGTTTTAAATCAAATTAAGTCCAAAATATGAAGTTTTTTAAACTAATTATCTACCTCAGCCTGAGGGCCGTCTTGAAATATTTTTTAAAATTCTCTAAAACAAAAGTTCCCAACCTGGGGTCCATGGACCCTTGCTAAATAGTTTTGGACCATGGCATTAAAACCTGTAGGGAGCCCCGGTTGAATTGGAAACAATAGACATTGTTTACAAACGGCATGTCCAAAAGTTTAGGACATTAATACTTTTAGAAGACAGGTGTATTTTGTGGAACATGTTTACATATTGGTGAATGGTTTTCAGTTGTATGTATATTTTATATGTGTGTGTGTGTATATACACACACACACGTCAGAAAGATGAGATGTACTTCATCGACACTGAACTTCATCCTAAATCTATTCCACTCAATATCACATCTGCTATGTCATCTGTCACTAAACCACCATAACTAATCATACAATGTGATAACAAATTGCATTACCATATATCAGTCTGGTGTTTGCAATGAAAAAGTGTGTGATTTTATAGTTCACCATTATAATGGAGGAAAATACCTCTGACATTTCTGGCATAGGCACATGTACAATGAAATGAGGAAATTCTGAATTAGCTGTCAGTGATCCGCTGTTTCTGTAAAGGGTCTAATTGGTATAATTCACAGAAATCAGAAAATCAGTGTAATTGTCAGACATTTCCCAACTACTGACACCTGAACAAAAAACTCTGAGCAGCAGGGTCATTAAACATGCCATAAAAATGCCTGTTTTTTCTGTGGATCAAAAGTGTATTTTCTCTAGATTGTCACTCCCCTCCCAGTTAATTATTTTAAAATTTCATACTTTCAAAAATAATAAAAAAGACATTTTCTTTCTAAAAAGTTTATTTCAGATATTTCAGTTTCTAAATTATCTAAGTGTTAACATCACCGTTGGTGTGATGGCCTGATCACATTACTGGTGTTTGAATGGTAGAGACCCCTACAAGAAGGTACCTGGCTGTACTGCCACTGGGCAGTGTAAAATTCTGACCACAGAGGGTGTCATCTTTCAAAGAAAGCTCCATTTCACAGCTGACCACAACATTTGAGCCAATCTCACCAACAATCAATTATGTAAACTGCAGAGTTTCAAGGGTAATAAATGCAAATTAATTATATACACCATTTCACTTCCACATAGTTTATAACTCCACCAGAGGCTGTCCCAAGCCTGGCTGGAGAGAAAAGTTGGGCATGGGGCTAGCAACCCCATTCCACAAAAACCTAAAGACCAAAAGAGTTAGGGTTCTAAAGATCTCATCCTTGGAAGAAGAACGTTTGATGGGCTATACTGTCAAAGTCTGAAAGACTGGCCCAGGACTCTATCGACAGCCCAACTGAAGCCATCCATCAGCGATAATAGTAAAGTCTGTCTTCAAAAAAATAGATATTTGTTACAACTTGAGACCAACAATATCCTAATCTGAAACCTAATCCTAATGCTGGAGATACAGAATAAACCCAGTAATGCTGGAAGTATGTGGAAGATCAGACAATCGTAGGGACAGAAACAGATTTAATCTTTCAAGCTCATACCGGTGATATCAAACTGTATTCCCCTTTTCATAGATGCTGACTGGTCTCCAGAGTACTTCCAGCATCTTCATTTTTGCAATTTGCTTTCATTCCAGATATATACATAAAAATGGAAGAACGCAAATCTGCGACAAACAAACAGTGATGCCACTTAACAATTACTCAATAAGTTTACAGCTTCAGTTGGAAGATGCACATCTAGTATCCAGTTTTCCACAAGCAAACACTATATGCCGGCAGAGTAAACTGGGCAAAAACACTCATACATTTACAGACAAATTTTTATTTCTTCAAGGTTTTTATATGAAGGTGGTGAATATCAAGCCTGTTTCAAGTTCAAAAACTTCATGAACTAATTGGGTCATCTTCAACCTTCTACACTTGATCACCTGGTGCTACAAGTGTTATAACTTCCTAACAATGGGCATTTAATGTTTTGCAAGCACGAGACAGGAGTGTTACAATGCTCTAAATTTTACAGAGCATCTTCCATACATGAGCTGTCTCACTTTGCAAAGAAATATTTTGATATGTGTTAAGATTTTGATAACTCCAGGGAGTTAAATTTTTGTTAGCAGATCTCTCTCTTCTGTTAACACAATTATTTCAAAAATACCATTAATAAGCAACAATAGCAGAAAAGTAGTCCTGAATTTTATAGTTTTCTGTCAAGAAAATGTGATGCATTTTTTAAAAAATAACTTCCAAAATTCTTCTTCCCAATAATGCCACAAAGCGACCTCCTTCAATGGATTTTGTGACTTCTTGCCAATTTGGTTGATATTGAAGATTCACAGTATCAGGGACCGTGGCTGAAGTTGTCCATTTTGAAGTTGTTCAAAAAACATTCGTCAGTTAGCAAACTTAACATTTTGATTTACTGATCGAAACCTGGCCTTAGCAGCTGGTACATAAGAGTTATAGCAGGTCTGGCAGTGATTGTATTTGGTGTTCCACTTCACCGTTGCAGCATTCCACATTCAGGTAACATTTGCAGCATTTAATTATGTTCAGAATTATCCACAAGTGAAGGTGGAGACATGAGGGACGGTGGCAGAAACCGCAACAGTTCTTGCATTGTTTCAAAAATACTAACGTGGGGCATTAAGTCAAGAAAGCACAAGTTAGAGACGTTTCAAAAGCAGCATATGGAGGAGATATTGCTATATCGCAAAATATTTGACTTGTCAAGTAAACCTCTCAGGAACAAAACAAAACTCTTGAGAATGCTAAGCTGTCTTCACTTCAGAAGAAGGCTGGTTAGGAGATAGAGACACGTTCTGACTCTCAGCATGTTTCTCGTGGTCCATAAAATACTGGTGGGACAGTGCATCAAAAGCAGATATTCTCTTTTCTGGATTAAAAGTTAGGAATTTCTGTAGAACAAAAACCACAGGCAACACGTTAGAAATATATCTTGATGAACACTGGCTGAAGATTTCCTTGAACTTCTGCCTCATTACAACAGTTCAATAAAACCACAGGAGCAGAAACAGGCCTTTCAGCCCATTGACTCTGCTCCACCATTCCATCATGGCTGGTTTATTATCACTTTTAATCCCATTCTCCTGCCTTCTCCCTGTAACTTTTGACACCTTGACTAATCAATACCCAATGATTTGACTTGGCCTCCACAGCGATGAATTCCAGATTCAGCAGCTTCTGGTTGCAGAAATTGCTTTGCATCTCTGTTCTGAAGGGACATGTCTATTCTGAGGCCGTGCACAAGTGTTCCAAGGAGAGACAGAAACATAAATAATGAGATACGCACAGATGAGGTGTAATAGATTATTCATGGGTATACTTTAGTTGTTAGTTGCCATTTGAAAAGCGATGAAACACAGCAGTAGTCACCCCATTCCGTTGTCACTAAGCAATTTATTTTTTTAGAGGTATAGACCCTATGGCCTAATGAGACCATACCCTTACACCCATGTGACCAATTAACCTACTGACCAGTAAATCTATAGAACAGGGGAGGAAACCGGAGCACCCAGCAGGAACTCACATGGTCACGGGCAGAAATTGCAGACAGTGACAGCCTGACGTCGTAATAGCACCTATGCTAATTGTTGTGCTACTATGATGCCCCAGTTTTGGGTCTGCCTACAAAAACTAGGTAACTTGATGAAGAATATATCTAAGGACATACCAGCAGCAGGTCTTTCCCTGGTTCACTTATCTCTGGTACTAAGTCCTGTATGGGCTGTGGTGATCTTGTAGAAAATGCATTTTTTGGCAGAGCCACATCTGTTGGCCAGTCATCCTCACTGGGAAGACCAAGTACACTGTACAAAAGAACAAAAACTGAATTGGTAATCAATTTATTGTCATCAAATAGGTTAAGTCAAAGTAAAACTATTATCAAAGCACATGTATATCACCAAATACCACCGAGATTCATTTTCTTGTGGGCATACTCAATAAATCTATTACAGAACATTAACCATTGTAGAATCAAGGAACGACAGCACCAACATGAAATTTTGGTTATAATTGATACCTGTACCCAGCTGGAAGCCCGAGAAGAGTTTCTTCATTATATACGCCGGGAAAGCACTATATTGTTTTTCAATTCTCAATAACTCAGGAACAAGATGAATTTGCAAATTAATCCATATTGAAAATGCTGATGAGCTTTGTAGTGCAGTAAATTCACTATTGTTAACTTTATAACCTTGTGTGTGTGTGTTACTCTACCAGAGATGGGGTTAGGATTAGAACTAACTGTTTTTCCTTCAAAATCCACCAAGAGCACTCTGGCTTGCCATCATCTTCACTTGAATTTAGATA
The DNA here is from genome assembly GCF_048418815.1 of Hemitrygon akajei. NCBI lineage: Eukaryota > Metazoa > Chordata > Chondrichthyes > Myliobatiformes > Dasyatidae > Hemitrygon > Hemitrygon akajei. The sequence continues at coordinate 70,678,757 of NC_133143.1, read as the reverse complement.
GGTGCCATAATTTCAATAACTTCTTGGTTGAAAGACCAGGCAGCAGAGGCAGATACACTGGGGATTAATCGATATTTAGATAGGCACATGGTCTGAGGAAAATGGAAGGATGTGGAGATTGTGTAGACAGAAGGGATTAATTTAGTTAGTCAACACGAGTGAATCTGCAGATGCTGGAAATAAATAGAAAACAAAAAACTGAAAATGCTGGCAGAACTCAGCAGGCCAGACAGCATCTATGGGAGGAGGTAGTGACAACAATTTAATTAGTCGTTTGGTTTGGCACAACATTCTGGGCCGAAGGACGTATTTATTTTTAATATTCTTTTTATTTATTTTTATTTAGAGATACAGCACAGAACAGGTCCTTCTAGTCCAATAAGCCATGCTGGCCAGCAACACTAGCCTTAGCACAAAACAATTTATAATGGCCAATCAACCTACCAAACTGTAGACCTTTAGACTGTGGGAGCAGGAAAGCAGAGTGCCCACAAGAAATCCACATGGGTGTGGGGAGGAATGTACAAACTGTTTACAGATTGCGCTGAAATAGTGCTGTAATCACGTTACAGTAACTGCCATGCTACCATGTCTCAGGAATGGCAGGTGGTGGGCCCTGGTGCGTTTGAAATCCAAAAGTTCTTCGGAGGTCAAAACCTGTTCCTTACGATCATAGACTGTCAACAACAGCACAGTACAGGTCCATTGGCCCATGATGTTTTGCCGATCAAGAGGAAAGAAGAAGAAATGTCGAAAGAACAAAGGAAAGAACTAACTGAAAATGTAGTTTCTCACGCCAGAATAGAGATAATAGGAATTTCAAAACTGCTGGTCTTCTATACCTCTGTATTAGTTTCTTTGCTGAGAAAAATATTCCATTCATGCTTCTAATGAACAGGGAATTCTGCTACGGAAGTGAGGATTTGATCAATAGGGCCATCAGACATAGGTAAAAGTGAGAATGTAAATGATATAAATGATTTAAGAGACACTGATCTTCAAATGATTATTTTATTCAATTTCCATTTGGATTGGAGACAGCTCAAGACGTATACATTCTGTAAAGTACCAATTTGGTAATGTTCATGTAGGAAAGACTTTAATGGTTTTGTGGATTAACTAAGAGCTGATGGCAAAGACAAGGTGAATAAGGCTCTCTGGGATCTCATGCTGAGAACTGATACTGGGGAGGGTGCGGACTGAAGACTGATTATCATACTAAAAGCAGAGTGGCGTCCTTTTCAGACAGGAAAGGGGGTAGGTGGTGCAGCGCCCAAGGATCAGTGCTTGGCCTTCACTGTTTGAAGCTAATTTTATTTTATTCTTATTCAGTGACATAGTACAGATTAGGACCTTCCAGCCCTTCGAGCTGCACCATTCAGCAAATCCCGAGAGTCCAATTTAACCCTAACCTAACTGCAGAGCAATTAACCTGCCCAGTGGGTCTTTGAACTGTGGGAAGAAACCAGAGCATGTAGGCAAACTCATGCATTTCACACTGAGGACATACAGAGACTTCTTACAGGACACTGGGATCGAACTTCCAACTCCACCACCACCAAGCTGTGCACTGAACTCTACACTACTGTGGCGTAGTTCTATTAATGAAATAAAGGAAGGACCAGATTGGAACTGATTTATTATTGTGACATGCACTGAGGTTCAGATCAAATCATTACAATGCGTTTGGATTGAACAAGGGAAACAATAACAGAATGAAGTGTAACAGTTACAGAAAGTGCAGTGCACGTAGACAATAAAGTGCAAAGTCATAGTGAAGGACATTGTGAGTTCACAAGTCCATCTAAAAAACTAGACACTGTGTTAGCCTTGAACCTGGCGGTACTTGCCTTCAGGCTTTAGTATCTTCTGCCCGATGGGAGGGGGAAAGACAGAATGTCCGGGAATGGGTGGGGTTTTTGAGTAGGCTGGCTGCTTTATCGAGGCAGCGAGAACTCCCCTCCATGGAGGGGAGATGTCTGTATCGATTGTCAAGCTTTCAGACAATAAAATTGATGGAAGGATCTGCTGATGTGAAGATATTTGGATTCTGCGAGAGGATATAGATAGATAGACTGAGTGGGTGATAACTCAGTAAATGGAGTTAACTGTAAGGAAATGTGAAGTCACAGACCATAGGAGGAACAAAAAGCAAACAATTATCTTAATAAAGAGAGAGACTGCATAGACCAGGAATCCAGAGAGGAGCAGAGATATTTTGTGAACATTCCAGTGATCTGATGAGTTTGGGCCCCATGTTTAGGAAAGGGTGTGCTGGTGTCTGGGGCAGGTCAGAAGAGATTTCCTCCATAACATCCTGTGATGAGAGCACTGTCCTATCATAAGTTAAAATAATTTGATCTGTATTCTGTACAGTTCAGGAGAATGAGGCATGGTCTCTTGAGGAGAATTATATTAGGGTGGCCTGCTTCCATCAACATAGCATGCCCCCAACCAGTCTTTGAAATGTGGGAGGAAACCAGAGCACGTGAGGCAACCCACACAACTAGAAGGAGGATGTATAAACTCCTTACAGACTCAATGGAAACTGATCACCATTCCTGTAACTGATGTTGTAAGGAGTCATGGACAATATTTCCCAAGTGGAAAATTATTAACTGTTTCTTAGCTCAAATCATAAGTGACTAATAAGGAAGGAGGAAAACAGAAAGCAGCCGTAAGGAAGTTTTACTGCCTGTGGAGGGCGCTGTTACTCTGCATTACAATCAACATAAATTGCCCAATACTACTGATACAGAAGTTCAAAGTAAAACTATTGTCAAACTACGTCACCATATACTACTCTAAGATTCATTTATTGTAGGCGTTCATAGTAAATACAAAGAAACAAAAAAGTCAATGCTGTGCAAATAGAAAAAGAACAAATAAGCAATAAATATCAAGAACCTGAGATGAAAAGTCCTTGGAAGTGAGAACATTTCAATGACGGGGTGAGTGATACCCCTCCGGTAAGAGCCTGATGGTTGAGGGGTAATAACTGTTCCTGAACCTGGTGGTGAGGGTCCTGAGGTTCCTGTACCTTCTTCCTGATGGCAGCAGCAAGAAGAGAGCATGGTCTGGGGGTTGGGGGTCCCTGATGATGGATGCTCTGTGTAGATGTGCTCGGTGGTGGAGCATAGAACATGGAACATTGTGGAACTACAGCCAATTCAGATTTCTTTCCTCATTGCGATGTGTCTTGTGTTGCCCATTCAGTTTTGCCAAAGCACATGGAGTTCTGGTATTAAATAAAATCTGTGTCTTTACTGATGCTTTGCTGTACACTTGAGTACTCTGTGGTGGGTGCCGATGCTTTTTTTGCTGGGGGGGGGAGATCATTGCTCTGCTGCTGCTTACGTGTGGGAGGGGGGAGCTGGGGGGGCTGTGGGGTTCTAACATTTAAATGTCATTCATTCTTTGGGGGGCACTCTGTTTTCATGGATGGTTGTGAAGAAAAAGCATTTGTATACATTTCTCTGTCATTAAATGTACCTTTGAACCCTTTCAATTAATGCTGAATTGATTTACTGATGAAAGTTTTGAAAAGTTGTGTTCACACAACCCTGATCTGAACTTTGAACACTGACTTGAATAGTTCACAAAGAAATGTGAAAGACAGTTGAAAACCTGCCTGGGTCGATATTCATTGCTTTGCACTTGCTTTGAATGCCCATTTAAGAAAATGAATCTCAGTTTGTATATGGTGGCATATTTGTACACACACGCACGCACGTGCACAGACAGACGTGCGGAGAGGGGGAACGGAGTGCGTAAGTGCTTGTCATCAGGTGAAAGCCAATGTTGTTAAACAACTGGCATCACTAGGTGTTTACAGACTCTTTGTCCCACGATGTTGTGCTGATATTTTAACCTACTTTAAGATCAATGTAACCCTTCACTCCACCAGAACCCTCCATTTTTTTTTTATCATCCATGTGCTATCTAAGAGTTTCTTAAAAATCCCTAATGTACCTGCCTCTACCACCACCCCTGGCAGCGTGTTCCATACACCTACTGCTATCTGTGTTAAAAAAAACTGTTGAAAGCCATTTGAACAGACAACAAACAAACAAGTGTTTACTGCCAAATCTAAGCAAAGAGTATTAATAAATCAAGTATTTGCAGGTCTCAGAGTTGTAAAGTGTAATTAATGTCTTTTTAAACTATAGGTCTCCACGTAACATCAATGTAAAAGAATGAGAACTTACTCAAAGATTTTTCCTAACTGGTCAACATCGGAATTGCCACGAAAGAGAACTCTGGGGATATAGGAAATAGAGAACAAGTTGTTAGTCAATGACATGGCACTCAGTTCTCAAATGTTTTGCATTAATGTGTAAATAATATATATTTTGTGGTATAGAATATAATATATAATAATGTATCAATAAATATAGAATACAATATTAAATAATGCATTAATACAGCTGAATGAGTTTCTCCAATAATGCTGTGGTTCTGTTCTGTGACAAGGACATCAGAATGAAGTCATAGGCATGGAGGCATACAATCAGAGAAGAGGCCCTTCAGCCCATTTGGTCGCTGCCAACAAGATACCCATCTATAAGCATGTTGCATTTGCTTATGTCTGGCCCTTATTCCTGTAAAGTCACACTCAACGGTTCAGGAACAGCTTCTTCCCCTCCGTCATCAGATTTCTGAACAGATAATGAACCAGTCCATGAGAACTAGCTCACTATTTTGGCTTTTTTTTTGCTTTACCTACTTGATTCAATTTTTATTAAATATTTCTTAACTCTAATTTATTTTATGCATTACACTGCAATGGTGCCACAAAACAATCTTCCTGACACATCAGTGATATTAAATCTGACTATGATTTTGAACCTTTCCTCTCCATGTACCATTTGAAATGGTACCTGGCTCAAACAATTCCTCTGGCAGCTTGCTCCATATACTGACCACCTCCTGGGAACCCAGCCCCCAGGACCCTTCAAATCGCTCAGATCCCACCTGAACCCTATTTTAGAGAGACATGCCATTCCTGGCACAACCAGCCCACACAGCCCAATATCGTCAAACACAAATTGTCAGCAAAGTTCTGGTTGCAGGTTCTGCAGAACCTCCAAATTAAGGGAGGACGCTCCAGTCACCAGGCTCCTTGGCAACATTTTAGCAAGCACCATCATCTAGTTCAATGCAGAATGAAACACATTGAGAACAGGGTGAGGATTCTTTACACCGAAATTTTGAGCATCCATGGTGGCATCTAAGCATACGCTCCAGGATGCCACATGGTGAATTTTAATCACACACACATTCTTCATGAGGTCCTTCATGACAGACTTCTGGCTGCAACAGTAATGGCACCTCTCTCTCCCACATAGCCCTCCATATTCCATCATCCATGTCCTTAAATGTCCCTAATGAGCAGTATCAGTCTCGACCACCAGGGATTCCATGCACTCATCATATTTCATAAATTCTTCTTCTGATGTCCCCCTTATTTTGCTCCAATCACCTCAAAATCCAACCCCTTCATATTAGCTTGGGAAAAAGGAATCCGGCTGTCCACAAGATCTATGTCTCATCATCCTGTACAGCTCCTTCAAGTCAGTATGCGAATCTTGCTCTTAGCTTTAAACAAAATGTAGTATTTGGTTCACAGACTGTGCTGAGTTCAAAATCTGTATCAAATGAAAATGACACAGAACAAAGCTGGAGAAACATTCCGGAGAAAGCCGGAAAAGTCCTTTGTCAGGTTTTTTCCCCAAACCTAGGCTGGCCAGTCGAGTTATTAAGTAACAAGAAGAAATAAAAAACAAAAGGCGCAAATGATGGAAATCACTTAAAAATAAAAGAGGTTAACATTCCAGATCAAAGACATTTTATCTGAAGAATGTAAGAATTCCCACTGTTGAGCACACCTGCAAGGAGTGATGCCACAAGAAAACAGTGTCCATCATCAAGGACCCCACCTTCTCACTACTATCATTGGGACACATCTAAGCCACACCACTAGGTTACTCCTGAACTATCAGGCTTCTGAACCAGCCTGGATAACTTCACTCACCTCAACTCAGAACAGATTCCACAACCTACTGACTCACTTTCAAGGACTCTAACAATTCACGTTCTGTTTGTTTATTGAGTGATTGAATGATTGATTGCAGTTTATCTTCTTTTGCACATTGGTTGTCAGTCTTTGAATTGAATTTATTTCTTACATCCTTCATACACGAGGATTAAAAATCTTTGTTACAACTCTTATCTGAATGTATAATCTGCAATTTATAGTAATTTGTAATAAATAGCATTTACAACAGGACAGTCAATACAACATAGAAATACTGTTGCATCAGCATGAATTAATCAGTCTGAAGGCCTGGTGGAAGAAGCTGTCCCAGAGCTGGTTGGTCCTGGCTTTTATGTTGTGGTACTGTTTCCCAGATGTAGCAGCTGAAAGTCCCCAATGATCCTTCGGGCCCTTTTTACACACCTGTCTCTGTAAATGCCCTGAATAGTGTGAAGTTCACATTTACAGATGCGCTGGGCTGTCCGCACCACTCTCTGCAGAGTCCTGCGATTGAGGGAAGTACAGTTCCCGTACCAGGCAGTGATGCAGCCAGTCAGAATGCTCTTGATCATGCCCCTATAGAAAATCCTTAGGATTTGGGGACCCATACCAAACTTTTTCAACTGCCTGAGGTGAATGAAGTGTTATTGTGTCTTTTTCACCACACAGCTGGTGTGTTCAGACTACATGAGATCCTCAGTTATGTGGATGCTGAGGAACTTGAAGCTGTTCACCCTCTCAACCCCAGATCCATTGATGTCAATAGGGGTTAGCCCATCTCCATTCCTCCCGTTGTCCACAACCAGCTCCTTTGTTTTGTGACATTGTGGGAGAGGTTGTTTTCTTGACACCACTGTGTCAGGGTGAAGACTTCACTGTAGCTTGCATCGTTATGGGGTAATTCTTTGTTCTTCTGAAAATTGATCTCAGAGAAGTAATACACATACTCTGATAATAACTTTGGCTAATGTACAGGTACTGCATGTGCTGCAGAAAAACGAGGAAAACAGTGTGCAGCCTCCACAGTAATCTGCAACGGGCTGAATCACTTGTAGAAGTGCCATGCCAAAACAAGCACAGTCCCCGAGAATTCCAGGTAATATTCCCACCGATGCTGTAGGTGCTGGGATTTACTTTTGTTCAAAATCTATATTCAGGAACAGAATCAAGTCCTCCCTCACAAAGACAGGCACCATGGTTTGCTGAACTTGACCTATGGTTTAAGATTGCATTGCTGAGAATGGGCTGGGCTTAGTAATCAGATGACTTTTGATCAAAATAAATTGGAACTGCACAAGGATCTATTGTTCACCATTGATTGCTATCTCATAACTAATTGTTTACACCAGCTGGCCTTTGTAATTTCAGAATCAGAATCAGGTTTAATATCACTGGCAGATGTTGTAAGATTAGTTGTCTTTGCAGCAGCACAATGCAACAGAACTGTTTACAGTAAATACAGATATATTAAATAGTGCAAAATAGAAAAAGTAGTGAGGTTGTGTACATGGGTTCAAGTCTACTCAGAAATTGGATGGCAGAGGCTGTTCCTGAATCACTGAGTGTGTGTCTTTAGGCTTCTATACCTCCTACAATGAGAACAAAGCATGACCTGGGTGATGGGGGTCATTAATGATGGATGCTGCCTTTTCGAGGCATTGCTCCTTAAAGATGTCCTGTAAAATTAAGTCAGCTCTATCATGGGTACAAGCCTCTGTAGTATCCAAGACATTGTCAAGGAGCAGTGCCTTTGGAAGGTGGTGACCCTGCCACCATGAACATGCCCTGTCCTGCAAACACTGCCGAAGTTGACGTCCATCTGATGGCTCCTCCCCTCAACCTCATTCAGAATTGTTACTTGGCTCTAGAGATGGCCCTCTGCAAGTTGTACCCGGTTCTCTTGTACGTCCTGGGTCGCCACAGATGAACCTACTGGTTCATCCACAGCTTTTGATCTGGGAATGTACAGCATGTTCTTGTAGGTACACACTCATCCACACAGGTTTTAATGGAGTCAGGGACAGCTGTGGCGTATTCATCCAGACTGGAAAAATACAACTTCAAACCTCAAAAGAGGCACCATTCATCACCCAGGAAATGCCCTCTTCTCGTTTCTACCCATCAAGGAGGTGGTACAGGAGCCTGAAGAGCTCCTTCCCCTCTGCCATCAGATTTCAGAATGGACAATGAAACCACATACACTAGCTCATTACGTTTTTTCACTTTTAAATTACTTATTTAATTTAAATCTTTAAAAATTTAGTTTAGTTAATTTAGTTTTCTTCTTATTATGTATTGCAATGCACTGCTGCCATAGAGTAATATATTTCATAACACATGCCAGAGGTACAAGGGAGAATTCCCTGAGAAATATCAACCAATCAAAACCTATAACAAGTAGGTGCACATTTCTTCAAGCATTTTCTGATTTAACTCACACAAGACGGAATTAACAGACAAAGGTTGCAATCACGTCATTCAGTGTCAAAAATGGTATTCCGTCACTTGAATTACACAATGGTAACATCTTAGAGCCCAAAATATTAATCATTCCTCTTTGAACTGTATTATTTGATCATGGCTGACTAACAGTTTTGTTAGTCTGCCTTTAGTGTAATGAAGCTGAAAAGGGCTACCTGGGGTAACTGACTACAACAATGGATGGCATCTTATTGAGTTCAACATTGCCCCTAAAACTGTAAGTGAAACCTTGCAGAGGGATGACTGAGGAGATAACCCAACATCATATTGAATGATTGGGCAGGTTTGAGGAGCTTGTTTCTCCTCATGTTTGTGAATTTCCCTGATTGAGAAATAGAGAATGGATCCACTTAGGTTCTTGACTCCCAAGGGCTGGTGAGTGTCCCTCTTAAGAGCAGGGCACGGCAAAACGAAAACACAATTATGGATGACACAGTAGTGTCGTGTAACGTTTTACAGCACCAGCAATAGGGGTCCGGTTCCCACCGCAGTGTGTGTGTTCTCCCAATGACTATGTGGTTTCTCCAGGGTGCACCAGTTTACTCCGAGGGTCCAAAGTCATACACATTAGGGCTAGTAGTTAGCGGATTGAATTCCAGTTCTTATCAAGAGAGAGACCTTCGTTTTAGTAAGAACTGGAATTCGATTGTAAACAAGGTGGGAGAGCAGAAACCTGATTAGATGAGGACTAAACAATCAGGAGGGAGGGACTATGGGGGTATAAATACCAACAGAACAGATTGCCCATGCCCAGGCATCATCCCTGGTGGACACAGCAGAGGTGTCATCGTAATAATTGATACCTGTCCCCGGCTGGAAATCTGAGAAGAGTTGATTCATCATATACACCAGGAAAGCACTATATCCACGAGCAGGATTTAGTGGGCTCTTTCGTGATGCTACTCGCTCATTTATGACGCCTTTCCTTGATGGCGGATAGGCCGGTACTGGTGACACGATGCGCCGTTTTGACAAGCGTGTCTGCACGACCTGCTGCAGTGAGCTGTCAACTCTGGACATGCACCTACACTGAAAGGCAGATAAAGGACGGTCTTTATCACCCAGGTTTTCCCATTTGCCTCAACTTAACCACTACTATCGCCCTGGCCAGCTTTTCAGTTACGCAGGCGTGCATGGCCACACTTCTCTGTGAAATGCAAGATAACAATGTGTTTGATACGGTCAGGGAACTGGCCTGTGATAGACAGTCACAGTCACCCTGTTGTCTCACAAAGACTAGGTGTGGTGTCAAAGAAAAGCTATCTCAGACAGCTCCAGGAGCATTCTCAGAAACTCGGCAGGGAGACTGCATGGAACCTTATCTTTTGGCTTTGTCAGAGAGGTGTTTGGACAGGAATTCAGGGCCGTTCTCTTCTGGGTGCATGAGATCCGGGTCCGGGGGTGGGGTTATGATTTTACCTCGATGCTGAACCTTGCAAGTAAAGCAGACAGCAGAATCAAAGACCACCTACCCCCCCCCCCCAAAGACAATCTCTATTCTCCCCTCTCCCATCAATCAGGCAGAAGATACAAAAACCTCCCGTTGTTATCAAACTCTCGAATGGATGCCTTGTACAATAAGATGGATTCTTCTCACAATCTACATCTACCTCATTATGACCTTGCGATGTGAGGGTGATGTTCTCCCGAGGGGTTGTCTATTACCGGGTCCTCAGTCGTGTGGGCAAGAGTAGGTGGTGACTGTGGTCAGTGGTTGGGTCGTTTAGTTGTACGGTCTCTTCTTTCACAGCTGCTGCTTGTTCTCTGCGGCAAAGCGGAGTTCTTTCTCATCTAACGCAGCTCCCTCTTGAACAGATTTCCTCCAGGTCTATCCATTGAGTGTAATGTCTTCCCAGCTTTTAGATGTCATGTTGGATTTCTTCAGGCTGATCTTGATGTCCTTTTTTTAAGTGTTTCCTTTCCCCACCAGGGGCTCGCTGACCTTCCTGTTTGGGGAGATGTGAGTTAGGATTACGAGTGACATGACCTATCAAACACCATCGGTGTTCATGTTGGCCTCCTCCTTCCAGCTGATCCTCAAAACCTTTCGTGGGATTACCTGGTGGTATTGCTCCAGGGCTTTCAGTTGTGTTCTGCAGGTGATTCAGGATTCAGCTTCATGCAATATTGTTGGAAGGATGCGTTTTCTGTAGACTGCAGGTTTTGTTTATTTGGACCTGTAGGTTGTGGTTTTCGATGACTCTTTTCTGTAGTCTTGCACAGGCTCCGCCAGCACTACTCAGGCGGTGATTGATCGCTGAGATGGTGTCTGCTTCTGAGGAGCGAGGATGCTGCCAGAGTAGGGTGATATTGTCAACTTTTACCAGTACTAATCCTAGCACCATCTGTGCAAGGCCAGCTTGCTACATGTGAGTATAATAAAGAATTACCAATACCAGGGTCAGCAGTCTGTAGGTAAATCACCAACAGCAAACTGTCTAGTAGCAAAGGACGTGTCATTTAGTCCTGAGGTAAATAAAGACATTGCAAATATGAAGCAGGTGACTGAAATAATTTCAATGTCATTGTTGCTGCAGGTCAGGTCTACAAGAGGCAGGGTTTCAGTACACAACTGTAAAGCAGAACAAAATAATTGTTATTCTGGATCTGATGCAGCATAACAATCTGCACATGGAGATCTGGGGGAAATTTCACCCTGTCAATCTTGAGGGCTGCCCCCCCCCCAATGCATTCTTGGCCTGCTTTGGCTGTCAACAGAAATGACACATTACAGCGTATCTTTCAATGTACATGTGATTAACAAAATTCAAGTTTATTTATCACATGCACAGTGAAACATCCAGTGGAATGTGTTTGTGTTAACAACCAACTGTTGGACCCTGACGTTTTAATCCAAGATTCTTTTAGAAGTTAAGACAGAGGCATAAAGCTTGCTGTTTTATTAAGTACTGATAAAAAGAGAATTGAAAACAGAGTGGCAAAGTTTAGTAGTTAAGAACTGGAAAAAGACTAAAGAAGATGGTGAGCAACATGTTCTGCTCTTCTTATACCTCTTAAGAAACATTCTATTCAAATTTATATATAATACTTAACCAATCTGACAGTCCTCATTCAATTATTTGATCGGGCACCTCAAGGTAAAGGAGCCATTAGGAGGTAGTGACCAAAATATGGTATGTTTTAACCTACAATTTGAGAAGGAGAAGGGAAAATCAGATGTGTCAGTATTACAGTTGAACAAAGGGAACTATGGAGCTATGAGGGAGTTGCTGGCCAAAGTTCAATGGAACAATACCCTAGCAGGGAAGACAGTGGAACAACAATGGCAGGTATTTCTGGGAATAATGCAGAAGGTGCAGGATCGGTTCATTACAAAGAGGAAGAAAGATCCTAACAGGAATAAGGGGAGACCGTGGCTGATGAGAGAAGTAAAGGAAAGTGTAAAAATAAAAGAGAAGTAGTATAACAAAGCAAAGATGACTGGGAAGCTTTTAAAGAGCAACAGAAGATAACAAAAAAGGCAATACGTGGAGAAAAAATGAGGTACGAAGGTAAACTAGCCAAGAATATAAAGGAGGATAGTAAAAGCTTCTTTAGGTATGTGAATAGCAAAAAAATAGTTAACACTCAAAATTGGGCCATTGAAGACAGAAACGGGTGAATTTATTATGGGGAACAAGGAAATGGCAGATGAGTTGAACAGGTACTTTGGATCTGTCTTCACTAGGGAAGACACAAACGATCTCCCAGATGTAATAGTGGCCAAAGGAATTAGGGTAATGGATGAACTGCAGGAAATTTATATTAGGCAAGAAATGGTGTTGGATAGACTGTTGGGTCTGAAGGCTGATAAGTCCCCGGGACCTGATGGTCTGCATCCCAGGGGACTTAAAGGAGGTGGCTCTAGAAATCGTGATGCATTGGTAATCATTTTCCAATGTTCTATAGATTCAGGAACAGTTCCTGCGGATTGTAGGGTGGCTAATGTTGTCCCACTTTTCAAGAAAGGAGAGAGAAAACAGGGAATTATAGACTGGTCAGCCTGACGTCAGTGGTGGGAAAAACGCTGGAGTCAGTTATAAAAGAGGAAATTACAACACATTTGGATAGCAGTAGAAGGCTCAGTCCGAGTCAGCATGGATTTATGAAGGGAAAATCATGCTCGACTAATCTGGAATTTTTTGAGGATATAACTATGAAAATGGACAAGGGAGAGCCAGTGGATGTAGTGTACCTGGACTTTCAGAAAGCCTTTGATAAAGTCCCACATAGAAGATTAGTGAGCAAAATTAGTGCACATGGTATTGGGGGCAGAGTACTGACATGGATTGAAAATTGGCTGGCTGACAGGAAACAAAGAGTAGCGATTAACGGGTCCCTTTCGGAATAGCAGGCTGTGACCAGTAGGGTACCGCAAGGTTCGATACTGGGACTGCAGCTGTTTACAATATACATTAATGATTTAGATGAAGGGATTAAAAGTAACATTAGCAAATTTGCTGATGACACAAAGCTGGGTGGCAGTGTGAAATGTCAGGAGGATGTTATGAGAGTGCAGGGTGACTTGGACAGGTTGGGTGAGTGGGCAAATGTATGGCAGATGCAGTTTAATGTGGATAAATGTGAGGTTATTCACTTCGGTGGCAAGAACAGGAAGGCAGATTACTATCTAAATGGAGTTACCGTAGATTCCGGACTACAGAGCGCACCTGATTAATAGCCGCTGGCTCTAATTTTAGAAATAAAATCATTTTTTTAATTATACAGGCCGCATCGGATTTTAGGCCGCACCGAATTTCCGGCGGAACGGATTTTCGGTGCACTGGATTTCCGGCGGACCGGATTTTCGGCGCACTGGATTTCCGGCGGACCGGATTTTCGGAGCACCGGATTTTCGGCCACTTGTAATATGAGATATTTACACAGAAAGATATTACACGTGTTGGGCTTCAAATTCTGCCCTGTGTTCGTTTTGGAAGAGAGACAACCAACACCGGATTACAATGCAGCGTGGCTTTATTGCAGAACGCGTTTTGCCTTCCCCTTACATTCTGCTCTTATTTATACTCCTTTTTCCCCCAAACCAAACCCTCGCTACACATATTTGGTAAGGCTAAACTTTGTTATACCTACCGGTATTTGGTAACATCGGACACTTGTGTCCTTATTGGCCCGATACCATTCACACACGAGTTTTACTGTTTTTTTGTTTACTGAATCGCTAGCAGTTTCGGTGCAGCGGAATCCTCAGTTTCGCTCCCTCCCTCCCTTGTACTGCTGTCTAATATCACGTGAGCCATTCCTGACCTGAAGCGGCAGTCCCAAATTAAATCTCCACCGTCTCACCATCAATTCATGTATGCCAAGATTACGCGCAGCAGCTCGATTTCCTTGTTCAACCGCCAGATTGATTGCCTTTAACTTAAAAGCTGCATCATATGCTTTTCTTCGAGTGTTTTCCATGTTGATGAGGGTGAGTACAAATGGCTGATTTACAATAATTTGTGAAGTGCGCTTGATTTATCGTACAATTTCATTGGACCTCTGTGAACTACTCATCAATTTTATTGGTCTACTGTTACGAGGCAAAATGTTTTGGCGGCATGGGAAAAAACTTTCTATTAGCCACACCTTATTATAAGCCGCTATGTTCAATGCTGTTCAAAGCATGGGAAAAAAGTAGCGGCTTATAATCCGACATCTACGGTAAGTTAGGAAAAGGGGAAGTACAACGAGATCTAGGTGTTCTTGTACATCAGTCAATGAAAGCAAGCATTAAGGTACAGCAGGCAGTGAAGAAAGCTAATGGCATGCTGGCCTTTATAACAAGAGGAATTGAGTATAGGAGTAAAGAGGTCCTTTTGCAGCTGTACAGGGCCCTGGTGAGACCACACCTGGAGTATTGTGTGCAGTTTCGGTCTCCAAATTTGAGGAAGGACATTCTTGCTATTGAGGGAGTGCAGCGTAGGTTCACAAGGTTAATTCCCGGAATGGCGGGATTGTCATGTTGAAAAATTGGAGCGACTAGGCTTGTATACACTGGATGAGAGGGGATCTGATTGAAACATATAAGATTATTAAGGGATTGGACACACTGGAGGCAGGAAGCATGTTCCCGCTGATGGGTGAGCCAGAACTAGAGGCCACAGTTTAAGAATAAGGGGTAGGCCATTTAGAACAGAGATGTGGAAAAACTTTGTCACGCGGACAGTGGTGGATATGTGGAATGCTCTGCCCCAGAAGGCAGTGGAGACCAAGTCTCTGGATGCTTTTAAGAGAGAGTTAGATAGAGCTCTTATAGATAGCGGGGTCAAGGGATATGGGGAGAGGGCAGGAATGGGGTACTGATTGTGTATGATCAGCCATAATCACAGTGAATGGCGGTGTTGGCTAGAAGAGCCGAATGGCCTGCTCCTGCACCTACTGTCTATTGTCTATAATTCATGTGATACCAGAGAATCAGAATTGTAACCACTAGAGGCCACATTGAACAACTGTGTATACATACTGTCACCACTAGGGGACACACTGAACAACTGCAGATACATACTGTCACCACTAGGGGACACACTGAACAACTGCAGATACATACTGTCACCACTAGGGGACACACTGAACAACTGCAGATACATACTGTCACCACTAGGGGACACAATGAACAACTGCAGATACATACTGTCACCACTAGGGGACACATTAAACAACTGCAGATACATGCAACAAACAAAAAATGCTGGAGGAGGCCAGGCAGCATCTATGGAGAAGAATAAACAGGTGACGTTTTGGACCAGGACCCTTCTCCAAGACTGGAAAAAAAATGAGAAGACAGAGTAAGGAGGTTGGGAGAGGGGAGGAGTGATTGGTGTATCTGATAGGAGAGGGTAGAAGAACATGGAATAAAGGGAAGAGGGAGGTGAAGGGCAGGTAAGAAAGAAGGTGAGAGGGAAACGGGAAAGGGGAATGGCTACCCAGACAGAATATAAGGCGTTGTTTTCCCAACTTGAGTGTGGCCTCATCATGGCAGGAGAGGAGGCCATGAGTTGACATGTCAGAATGGGAATGTGAAGTAAAATTGAAATGGATAGCCTCCGGGAAATCCCGCTTTTCTGGCAGAAGCAGCATAGGTGCCAGGCGAAGCAGTCTCCCAATCTATGGCGGGTCTCACCGATACATAGGAGGCCACACTGATACAGAGAATGACCCCAACGGTCTCACCAGAAGTGTCGCCCTACCTTGGAGGATTGTGTGGGGCCTTGAATGGTAGTGAGGGAGGAGGTGTGGCATTTATTTCACTTTAAGGAGCAGTATCAGTGGGGGGGGGGGGGGGGGGGATAGAGAATAGAGTCGCACAGAAAATGTAAAGTGGGAAAGAGGGAAAGATGTGCTTGGAGGTGGTATCCTGTAGAGATAGAGATGGTATAAGTTATGGAGTGTTATGTGCTGGATGTGGAGGTCAATGGGGTGGTGAGGACAAAGGTGAGGTGGGGTGGCAGGAGGATGGGGTGAGGGCAGATGTGCAAAAAATGGAACAGATGCAGGTGAGGGCAGCGTTGATGGTGGAGGAAAGAAAGCCCGTGCATTACACCAAAATAAGCAACTGCAGATACATACTGTCACCACTAGGGGCACAGCGGACACTGCAGATACATACTGTCACCACTAGGGGCACAGTGAACACTGCAGATACATACTGTCACCACTAGGGGCACAGCAGACACTGCAGATACATACTGTCACCACTAGGGGCACAGCGAACACTGCAGATACATACTGTCACCACTAGGGGACACACCAAACAACTACAGATACATAAAATGCTGGAGGAACTCAGCAGGCCAGCAGTATTTATGGAAAAGAGTAAACAGTTGACATTTCGGACCAAGACCCTTCATCAGGACTGGAGAAAAAAAGATGGGACGTTAGAGCAAGAAAGTGGAGGGAGGGAAGCAAGAAGCAGATAAGGAGATAAGGTGAGAGAGGGAAATGGGAATGGGAATGGTGAGGGGGCAATAACTGGAAGTTCTAGAGATCTATGTTCTTGCTATCAGGTTCAAGGCCAATGAGATGGAATATAAAGGTGTTGTTCCTTGAACCTGAGTGTGGCCTCATTGCAGCAGTAGAGAAGGACATGGACTGGCATGCTGGATACGTGTGTGTGTGTGTGTGTGTGTGTGTGTGTGTGTGTGTGTGTGTGTGTGCGTGCGTGCGTGCGTGCGTGCGTGCGTGCGTGCGTGCGTGCGTGCGTGCGTGCGTGCGTGCGTGCGTGCGTGCGTGTGTGACACACACATACTGTGGCCACTAGGAAACCTACTACACAGTTACAGGCATAAAGTTATATAAGTTATATAAAATACAACTTAGGCATAGAAGCTAAGAAAATAACAATTATACAATCCAATCCAAATCCAAAAATAAATCTGATCTAATCTCTAGCCTAAGAGCTAATGAAGGTTAGCTAAGGAAGGGTAGAAATTCACCAAAGGCCCACTTTCAGAAGCCAAATGGTAGATAGTATACTAAATGTTTGGCTTCCGTGGTGGAGGGTGAACTAGAACCTGTCTCTTCCTGAAAATGAAAGGTCACGTGTATAGATCATATCTGACAGTTCTTGTGTCTAGAATAGATACAAAGTGCATGACACTTACCGTCGACGGAACATCTCTGCAAATATACAGCCAACACTCCATAGGTCAACTGGCGTTGCGTAACTTGACTGCAGCAAGACTTCCGGTGCCCGGTACCACAAAGTAACAACCTGCAAATTCAAAATATTTGCATTAATGCAGCTCAGAGGAATGTACCAAATGCTATATACTTTTCACAATACTGCTTCCATAGACTACTTGTAGTTGTAGAGTTTCCCTTACATGACCTCCCATCGAGTCTGCTCCACCATTTCACCATGGCTGATTAATTATCCTTCTTAACCCCATTCTCCTGCCATTTCCCTGCAACATTCTGACACCCTGATTAACAAAAATCTTTAAATACATCCCACGACTTGGCCTGTGGCAATGAATTCCACCTCATCTCTGTTCTAAATGGGCATCGTTCTATTCTGAGGCTGTGCCCGCCGGTCCTAGATTTCCACTATAGGAAATATCCTCTCCTCATCCCCTCATTCTTCTAAACTCCAGAGAGTACAGAGCCATTAAATGGGTCCAATACATTAACTCTTTCAGTCCCAGGATCATTCTAGTGAACTTCCTCTAGATCCTCTCCAATGCCAGCACATCTTTCCCTAGATAAGGGGCCCAAAACTGCTCCCAATAACCCAAGTGAAGAGTAAGTTGGAGCTCTGGAAGTGTGGTCTGACCAATGCCTTACAAAGCTTACGTCTGGCCCTCTCAAAATCAATTAGGATAGTGTTCTATTTCAGCAACTGTCTCAGGTGTTCAACACATTTTCCAACTCCACAGATTGTGTTTATAAAACTCATTGAACAAGGATACAAAACTGATACAAAATATTGCATTAGCAGTTTCTGATTGTGCAAAAACTGCACTTTTTCCCTAAGCAACACACACAAAATACTGGAAATCCAGAGAAACACACGCGCGCACGCACACACACACACACACACACACACACACACACACACACACACACACACACACACACACACACACACACACACACACACACACACACACACACACACACACACACACACACACACACACACACACACGGAGAATAAGAGCTGGGGAAGGGGGGAAAGAAGACAAGCTAGAAGGGGATGGACGAGACCAGGTGAGAAGGAAGTTAGATGGGTGGGGTAATGAAGTGAAAAGCTGGTACGTGGAAAGGGCTGGAGAAAATGATTGGCTAGGTAAAGTAAATAAACAAGATGGCATTATATGTAGCATTGCTGCAAAGGTACAACTCTTACCTTCCTGGGTAAGCAGAAATGAAAAGGAGAGGACTCAGGGGTTTTCTGGTTTAACAGACTGTTGTTAATGCCCCAAGGTATTTCCGTGAATTGAAAAAGATAGCTTCATTCGCCCACAGTCTCACACAGATCAATTTCAATTTTAACAGTCAGTTATGTTACTTACATTGCTTTTATTCCCTTATATCATTCAAATTCTGACTGTTCTTTTATTAAGACAAAAGTTAGCAGCTCCCAGATCCGATAAACATTTCACTTAGCTCCTGCGTTTATCAAAATAATTGTGCTTCTTTGTCAATTGTTCCGTCTCTCTTCTCCCCTCTCCCACTGGGCAGTAGCTTGAAAGCACGCACCACCAGGCTCGTGGACAGGTTTCTAAGGTACTAAGATGGAGTCTTAGCCTCACACTTCATCGCTTCCCGACACTGCACCATCTGCATTGTTCTACCCCAGCGCACTGACTAATGACCTGATCTGTATGGGCAGTAATGCAAAGCAAACGGTTCCCCGTATCTCTCGATACACATTATTAATGCAAAAATCATCTCAAAAAGTCTGCAGACAGGTACGACAAATCCACATCAGGAAAGGACAACAAATATTTTGATCCAGAGGGAGACAATGGCCCCGTGTAAGGTGAAAACCCTCCCAGTGTGGAAAAGGGAATCAAGTGCAGGAAGATGTGTGGGCTGAGAGATGGAGGTTCTCAAAATTCTGAGTATTAAAAGATTGATTTTATTTGCAACATGTACATCAAAACGTTAAATGCGTTAAGTGTGAAATGCGTCATTTGTGTCAAGTCAAATTTGATTTGAAGCAACTGTGCTTGATAAATCCGAGTTATAGAACGCCACAGGAAATAGAACCTTCAGCCATATAGTCCACACCGAGTCTCCCATCGACCTGCGCCCCTCCTGTCCAAGTACCTAAACCAACCTCTGAAATCAAACTCGAGTCATTATCACTTCTGCTGGCATCTCTTTCCACACTCTCATGACCCTTAACCCATGAGCTCTAGATGTAGCCTCAGCCAACCTCAGTGGAAAAGGCCTGCTTGCATTTACCTTGTTTACACCCCTCATAATTTTGTATACCTCTATCAAATCTCCCTCAATCTTCTCCTCACCTATTTAACCTTACTTTACTTTATTGACTTTACCTTGCCAATCATTTTCTCCAGCCCTTTCCATGTAACAGCTTCTCACTTCACCCATCTAACTTCCTTCTCACCTGGTCTCACCTATCCCCTTCTAGCTTGTCTTCAAGTCTTGGCAACATCCTTGTAAATTTTCTCTGCACTCTGTCAAACTTAATTCGCATCTTTTCTGTGGGTGGGTGACCAGAACTGCACATAATATTTGAATTAGGTTTTACTAATGTCTTGTACAACTTCAACATAATACCCTAAACTCCTGTACTCAGTGCTTTGATTTATGAAGGGCAATGTGCTGAAAGCTCAGTTTATGACTCTTTCTACTTGTGACACCACAAGGGATGATGGACCCGGGTCCGCAGTGCGTAGATGAAGCAGTGGCTGTGGGAAGCAGACAGGTTACTGAGCAGCGGTACATGTATTTGGCTGTAACAGAGGCTGCCTTTCCACTGAAGTGGAGAAATAACAAAATGTTATGAGGAAACATGGAGATGCAAGTGACATGAAAAAAACACGGCCTCATGGCAGACAGCCCGTGGGTTTGTTACCACGGATGTACCCAAAAAAAAACAACTACCTGGATAAGAAGTTGACAGTAGACACTGAATGAAGGTCTTTGAAAGGCTCACAGGTAGTTACAACAAGGCCAGTGCAAGGTTGTTCATTACTCATTGCCTTCTTGTGGGGGAGCAAAAGCTGAGGTTTCTCATCACAAGCCAGGTGCTGTGGTTGGTAGCTCAGGTGATGTCCTCGTGTCCCTGACCGCTCGAGTGACTGTGCCATATGAGCCCGCATCAACGCTCTGGGTCAGTCCTGAAGGCTCTCCCTCAGGTGGACGATAAAGCAGGCCATGGTAAAACAAACAGCAGGGTAGGTATACCTGGTCAACACGGTCAGCAATCACTTACGCCATATCACCAAAAGAGAATCCTTGTCCTCAGTTTGTGGGAATAAGTGTAACCTCGATGGTGTACATCACCAGTGAGACTAGAGCATTCTGAAGTATGCTAATATTAGGTGAAGAACAGGTAAGATGATACTGAAATGCTACAGAATGCTGAGTCCAAAATGAATCCAAACACTGAAGTAATTTAATGTCTGTCAATCAGACCAGCAGACTCAAGGACTGCTTCTGTACCATTAGCAGACGATTCAATAGACCGTGGTACAATAAAATGAACAAATAAACCAATTCCAAGCTAACAGACTGGTGCCATGCTACATTCCCCAAGCTTTGAATGGATGGGTAGATAATCAATGGTCCTTCTATAATGACCCTGGATGTGAATCAATAGACAATAGACAGTAGATGCAGGAGTAGGCCATTCGGCCCTTCTAGCCAGCACCGCCATTCACTGTGATCATGGCTGATCATACACAATCAGTACCCCGTTCCTGCCCTCTCCCCATATCCCTTGACCCCGCTATCTATAAGAGCTCTATCTAACTCTCTCTTGAATGCATCCAGAGACTTGGCCTCCACTGCCTTCTGGGGCAGAGCATTCCACAGATCCACCACTCTCTGGGTGAAAAAGTTCTTCCGGATCTCTGTTCTAAATGGCCTACCCCTTATTCTTAAACTGTGGCCTCTAGTTCTGGCTCACCCATCAGCGGGAACATGCTTCCTGCCTCCAGTGTGTCCAATCCCTTAATAATCTTCGCATGAATCCTCGCATGAAAAGAGCCTTGAGCTCAGTCCAGCTGGTCGGTGGCCGCCCGTACACTATCATACGGCCGGTGGCCGCCCGTACTCTATCATACGGCCGGTGGTCGCCCGTACACTATCACAGCATTTAAGCCAGGGGCTCCAACCTTGATTATGCCGTGGACCACTATCATTACTAAAAGGGTCCGTGCATCCTAGGTTTGGAACCTCTGATTTAAGGTAAGGTGGGGTTTTGAATTTATTTTCTTAACTATTCACTGTTTCCAATAAAATGTTGAGATTCCTCTGCGTGACTAAGGGGGCATTTCCAAACCCTCCTTTTCAAAATGTCTGTAGAACACAAGCATCTTTTGATTCAGAGGGATAGTACGGACTCAGACTCGATGGACTGATTGCTCTTATGTCTTATGGTCTCTAAATCTCTGCTGAGATGGACAATTAACATTTCACACTGAGCAAAACACTATAACAAAACACTGAGCACGTGATTATCTCCCCTGCAAAATTAGCATCCTGCTATGTTACATTGCCAAAAGGTGTCAAACACTGATATTTGAAACCCTGAGAAAATGCTTTCGGTATCCAAAACAACTGTGTGACTATTGAAAGTAATCGACCCCATAAAACATGTGATCTTCCGGCTGCCAGAGCACAGACAGCAGCCTGGGAAAATCAAAGCAACAAATTAATTCTATTTAAAGCCCTTATCAATTTATCCTACAAGTAGATATTTTTTCATGGGAAAAATAAAGTCTGCTATGGAGTAGTGTCAGCCTAGTGAGTAATACTGGAGTTGAGTTATTGATGTGACCTCAATAAGGTGTTAAGAAACTTGGCACAGGCACCTCACCTCTCGTTTGTACCTATTTTAAATCTGAGGGATGAAGACAATGAGTTCATTTTAATTTCTCTTCCCAGATTTTCTCAGAACAGATTTTGGTGTGGGAGGTATTTTCCAGCTGAACATATTAGATTGGAATTGGGATTGGGTTAGGATCACATGTACTGAGAGACAGTGAAAAACTTCTTACATATTGTTCATTACACAGTACATCGAGGTAGACCAAGGAATACCAGGGAATATCAGGGAATAAGGTGCAAGGTCATATTGAGGTTGACTGAGGTCAAGTGTCCATTTTAATGTGCCGGGGAGCTATTTAATATTCTTACAACAATGGGTTAGAAGCTGTCCTTGACCCTGATGGGAGGTGCCTGGGGTGAGTGAATGCTGTGGCTGCTTTGCTGAGGTAGGGATAAGTATTGACAGAGTCCATGGAGGAGATAATTTCCATGATGTCCACAGCTTTTCTTCAGTCACGTGCTGAACATTTGCCATCTCAAAAAAAAATCTTTAATAAAATCTTCTAAGACTGAGATTTTAGACTTTCCTTGTCCCTCTTGTTCCTCTATTTCTCTGGGGTCTCAGAATTATTGGCAGTCTGCGATCACAGTAAATTTCCCCAAAAGGGGCAAGGGGGCAAGATATCATTACCAAAGTTCTAGCACCTTCTTAGCCTCCCGATCAGGGTCAGGTGAAGCCATGTGAGCAGCCGGTGCAGATCACAAGCCCGACTTCTGCGACCACAGGCGCCGGAGACAATCTCAGAAGAGTATTGATAATTATGGGTGGGGGGCGGTCACCTGTCTTGTAAAGGCACTGTCCAGAAGGCAATGGCAAGCCACTTGTGTAGAAAAAATTGCCAGGAACAATCATGGTTAAAGACCATGATTCACCTACGTCATACGACACAGAGCATGATGAACGAGTACTTTTCAGGGCGGGCAAGCAGGGAGTCTTTCACGTGCCCTGCTGGCTTGCGCTGGACAGTTTGACATGCTTGCTTTTTGAAATGCAGTGTTTTGACTCAGTGGACAGAAACTAAACAGATCAAGGAATGTAAATCAAAACATAATAAGTCTTCACAGCAAGAAATTCTGCAGATGCTGGAAATTCAGAGTAACACCCACACAACGCTGGAGGAACTCAGCAGACCAGGCAACATCTATAGAAGAGTACAGTCAACATCTCAGCCCAAAGCATTGACCGTTTACTATTTTCCATAGATGCTGCCTGGCCTGCAGGGTTCCTCTAGCATTTTGTGTGTGTGTTGCATGGATTTCCAACATCTGCAGATTTTCTCTTGTTTGTGAGGAACTCAGCAGGTCAGGCTAACAAGCAGATGACGTTTCAAGCTGATACCCTTCATCAGAACACAGTAATCAGGAGTTAAACCCTTTAATGAATGACATTTTGCTAATTTACTTAAATTCCTGTGGTGACAGAAAATGAAGCATTTACAGAGGTCACTTTTCCACAAATTTCTCTGCTCAGTGATGGTATGAGACCAGGTTAAATAACACGATATCAAGTGTAAATGTTGCTTTGTAAATAACGGGTTCTTTCACTCAGTAAGTTCTCATGTTTGAGGGCACTGAAGTAGACTGAAGGATGAACAGATAAGAGCAATCATGCTGGCTGCCAATAAATAGCAGATTAAAGAGCTGAAGATAGTCTGATTAAATGGCACATTCTTCACATTCTTCTCTGGTGAGAAAGTTGTCCCCGATAGCTAGATTCAGGCAGCCACAGTGTAGCAGACATTTAACACTACTGAGAAACCATCAGATTGTAGGTTGCTCTATTGCCAGAGGACCCTGAATCAACACCACCCCCACAACAGCCTGCTCCAAAGAGCGATAAATTTTACCGTCCTTGGCTTTTCTAATTAAAAGCACTAAAAGAGTGTTGAATGCACAAGGACTCCTGGCACTGCGCCAGCGTTTATGTTCTCCCTGTGTGGGTAAAAGCCCTTTGATGGTCGGCCCTCCTGTTCTCAGCTGGAGCTGCCTATGACCCTGCCCTTCTGACTCCATGTAACCGGTCAAACACTAACAAAACACGAGAACCTGAGGGACATGCTCCGTAATGTTTACTTTCCCATTGAGAGTAATTCCTAAATTCAAAATGAATGGTCCAACTAGAAAATCAGTGGATGAACCAGCTGAAATACCTGATAGAGCAAAGCAAATGAAGCTACATTATGAAGACAAACAGTGGAGCAATCTGTCTGTTCCAGAGTGTAAAAACAGAACACAGCAAGCGCGACTCTAAGGAATGTAAGCGGGGGCCTCGCCTATGAACAAAGAGAGCTCAGTACGCTCTTCCCCACCACCCTGCTACCACATCCGAACTTCGTTAGTGGAAAATTCCTGAGAAATGCTGTAATTTTTGCCACTCCCCCTCCCCAGTACAGTCAAGATAGTAAAGCCCAGATGACATTGACCCAATTTATTCTTGTTGAATTGGCCCATTGCCCAGCTTGGTAAATAATTACTGTACCAGCGGGAAAAATGTCCACTCCCTGGCAATTGACAAGGTCTGGCAGGAAATACCAAATTGATGTATCATGCATTCTCTAACTATTTTGCGTGCCCATAGGCCAGTCCATTGCAAGTTGCTACACTCCATCTGTACGGTGCTGAGGAGAGTTTTGCCGTTCAATTGGGAAGTGAATGTGGCAAAGTCTCACATGTGAGACAAGTCATCAGAGGTGACAGGCGCATTTCGTTACTTCAGATAAAACCAATCAATCATAAAAAAGGACTAATTAGCAGAACTACCAAAATAATTAGCTCTAAACTACTTCCATTTTTATCTGTCAGGAAGCTTGGATCATTTAAAATCCACTTCCTAACAATAGTTGAAGGAATTTCCATGAGCGGTGGAAATGCTAAATACAGTTTCAATAATCCTCATGACATTGAAGGTCCAAATGACTTCATAATCCAAAACTAACACAGATAATAGCTCTGTGTGAGTGTGTGTGAGAGGGAGAGGGAGAGAGACTGAGACTGACTCTGTGTCTAAGCACATGTGCAATTGCTGTGACCTGTTCAAAAACCAGCAGGGGATGAGTTAGCGAGGAAGGTATCCGAATGGGTATCTGGGTAATAGACAATAGACAGTAGGTGGAAGAGTAGGCCATTTGGCCCTTCTAGCCAGCACCGCCATTCACTGTGATCATGGCTGATCATAAACAATCAGTACCCCGTTCCTGCCCTCTCCCCATATCCCTTGACCCCGCTATCTTTCAACATATGACAGTCTGCCATTCCGGGAATTAACCTTGTGAACCTACGCTGCACTCCCTCAATAGCAAGAATGTCCTTCCTCAAATTTGGAGACCAAAACTGCACACAATACTCCAGGTGGGGTCTCACCAGGGCCCTGTACAGCTGCAGAAGGACCTCTTTACTCCTATACTCAATTCCTCTTGTTATAAAAGCCAGCATGCCATTAGCTTTCTTCACTGCCTGCTGTACCTGCATGCTTGCTTTCATTGACTGATGTACAAGAACACCTAGATCTCGTTGTACTTCCCCTTTGTGTCATCAGCAAATTTGCTAATGTTACTTTTAATCCCTTCATCTTAATCATTAATGTATATTGTAAACAGCTGCAGTCCCAGCACCGAACCCACTGGTCACAGCCTGCCATTCTGAAAGGGACCTGTTAATCGCTACTCTTCGTTTCCTGTCAGCCAGCCAATTTTCAATCCATGTCAGTACTCTGCCCCCAATACCATGTGCCCTAATTTTGTCCACTAATCTCCTTATGTGGGACTTTATCAAAAGCTTTCTGCAAGTCCAAGTACACTACATCCACTGGCTCTCCCTTGTCCATTTTCATAGTTATAAATCCATGCTGACTCGGTAATAGACTTCTATGGTGCATTTGGGCCTCATGAAGTCGAGGAAGGTGCAGGCACCATAACTGAAGAAATTTTTGGAGCTCTCATAGCTACCACTGATTACCAAAGAAGATTGGAATATTTCACAAAAAGTCATTAACAGTTCGAATACAGATCAAGGATCAACTTTATTCGCCATATACATTTAGATGTGTTAGGAATTTACCGTGTTGTGTTGGTCAGAGCACTGCATGCAACAAAAAACATTTCAACCATTTTATTGATTAACTCATACACACACACTGATTGTATGTACATTAAATGCCACTAGGTACAGGAGTTATCTGCACATAACTGATAAGGTGATAAAGTGGCAAGCGGAATTCCTCTCGGCAGAAGAAGGGCACACGAAAATACAGTAGGACAGTGAAAGTCAGCGTGGTACAGGCTGTGGAGTGTCAGGGTAACGTGGGAGTCCATGGTGCTGAGGGGCTGAGGTGGTGGTGGGCTCAATAATGGGTGGGGGTGTTGGATGCCGCATAGCCTCTTCCCTGATGGGGGTGGGACAAACAGTTGATGAGCTGGGTGAGTGGCGTCCTTCATGAACGGATGGAGACAGTACTGCTTGCTGATTCTGTGCCTACTGATTTTAAAAATCCCTCCGGAAAGGACAGAGACTTTGAAAGGAAAGTAATTAATGCTCACTAGAGAAGCTCAACAACAGTTCCAACAGAACTGGCTGGGTTTGAAGAGAATTATCCTAGTGCCCAATCCCTTCAGAGCAATTAATTGTGCATGGAATATCTTAAGGAATTTGTAAGAGATATGATTAGGTGTTGTGTAATCTAAGCTTTGCTTCTTTACACAGTCTTCAATAGCTAAATGGTGCAGTTCAGTTCAAAAGACCTCTGAGTGAAATCAACTCTGCCTGTGTGAATCTGGTTTGTTGCTATGGGTACCTGCCTCAGTTATACAGCAGCCGACTGTTGTATGGGGGAATGTGGGAACTCAGCAGGGCAAAAGGGTAAGGAACTAACAAGACATCTATTACTGATCAAAAAATTGTTTCTGCCACCAGGTCTTCTAACCAGCATCAGGAGCTGGAAAGATTCAATTACAGTTTTGCAGAAGTTTTGAGTTGCTTGCTGAATGGTGCCGCTGTTTGTACATTCACCCTGGTCTTCCCCCACATTATGACATACTGGTTAGCAAGTTAATTGGTCACACGGTGAAGACTCGATGGGCTAGAAGGATCTGTTACCGTCTGTAAAACAATACAGTTCATATTGCAGGCTTTTAACAACCTATAAAGGAATTGAGGCTCTAGCCATTTTGCCCCAATGGCATTGTCATCTTCAGTAAGGAATACCTAATGACTTAGTAGCTTTTGTGATACAAACATTCTTCAAGTCACTTTTTACTGTCATTTCGATCATAACTGCTGGTACAGTACACAGTAAAAATGAGACAACACTTTTCAGGACCATAGTGCTACGTAAACAATACAAAAACTACACTGAACTATGTAAAACAACGCAAAAACTACACTAGACTACAGACCAACCCAGGACTGCATGAAGTACACAGAACAGTGCAGGCATTACAATAAATAATAAACAAGACAACAGGCAAAGCAGAGGTCAGTAAGTTGATAGTCTAATGGCTTGGGGTTGGGAAATCTTACATAAATTAACAGCTGAATGGTGGCGTCCGGGATTCAGTCCGTTTCTTTACTCCCACCGAGTATTTTGTTGCCACAGGTGTAGTCCAATTTAAAGTCCATTGGAAAGCAGAATGGACGGGAGAGCCGGCCGGCTAGGGCTTGTTTTTTCCTGGCACGGACTCCTGCCCGCTCACCTCGCTTCCTCGCACACCGCTTACAATGGCCCCACCTCCGGCCACCGGCATCAGGTGGCTCTGCGGACTGCAGGCCTGATCCCCTCAGCAAGCCAAGGTCACGCAATCTAACCAGCAGATTTTCATGAAGATTTTTGGGCAATCTCTGAAGTCAAGAATGAGGCATACACAGGAGGCGACACATCACGTACGCTCTGCTATTCCGTCATGGGTGATTTATTGGCGCTCAATGCCAGTCGCCTGCATTTTCACCGTAACTTTCACCTACCACACTTTATAAAGTGTTACAAGAGCTATGGAGAGGAAGAGGCACTGTGAGAACAAAGAGAAGAGCAAACTCTACGGCTCAATCTGACAATAACTCTGCAAACTGCTTTTACCTGCCTGTTTTATTCAAGCTAAAACTCTTAAGTAGAAACTTTAAGAAATAGAAAGTAGAAATTAAATAGAAATTTTAAGAGGAATAGATGGAATGGACAGCCAGCACCTCTTCCCCAGGGCACCACTGCTCAATACAAGAGGACGTGGCCTTAAGGTAAGGGGAGGGAAGTTCAAGGGGGATATTAGAGAAGTTTTTTTACTCAAGAGAATGGTTGGTGCGTGGAATGCACTGCCTGAGTCAGTGGTGGAGGTAGATACACTAGTGAAACTATTAAGACAGGTGTATGGAGGAATTTAAGGTGGGGGGATAGATGGGAGGCAGGGTTTAAGTGTCGGCACAACATTGTGGGCCGAAGGGCCTGTGCTGTGCTGTACTATTCTATGTTCTATGAAACATAGATGATAGAAAAATGGAGGGCTGCCTAGAAGGAAAGGGTTAGATTGGCAAAAAGGTTGGTGTGATATTGCGTGCCGATGGGCATGTACTGTGCTGTAATGTTCTTTGTTTTCTATGTTTAACAACTGTAAAATCCAAACCCTTTCAGAAGTTACTTTTATACAAGTTAGGTCTTAGCCAGTAAACCTTTCTGCCAAAGAGCTGGCTGTCAGTACTTGAGATGAAATGCTGAGGGCATATTGCAGTATTGTTCAGCCTACACAAAGGTGATATCAAAAGGCACATTCCAACCCTGTTTGAAAGCAATGAACCAAAGAGACACATTTTCTTTCCCACTAAGATCCACAGATAACTTGTTCCCACACCCGCTTGTTCTATTTTTTTTAAACTCTGAGAGAACATTACAGCACAGAACAGATCTTTTGGCCCACATGAGGTAGCAGCAGAATTCAGGGGTGCTTTTCCATTCCATCATGACCTATAACCTTATTTCCCCTATAAACTTTGATGTTTTGATTAATCAAGAATCTATCAACCTCTTCCTTAGATATACCCAATGGCCTGATCTCCACAGCCAACTGTGGCTACGAGTTCCACAGATTCACCACCCTCTGGCTAAAGAAATTCCTCCTCATCTCTGCTCTAATTGGTTCATTAGTGCTGTGGTAAAACAAAAGAGCTTTTTACACATTTGCTTTGCATGCATTCCCCTGGCCTGTTTGTGATCTATTACTGTTGTGAAATTGTGAGGTTGTTTTGCAGTACACTGAAACACACAGAACATAGAAGTCTACAGCACATTCCAGGCCCTTCGGCCCACAATGTGCCGACCATGTAACCTACTCTAGAAACTGCCTCGAATTACTCTATCGCATAGCCCTCTATTTTTCTAAACTGCACGTACCCATCTAAGAGTCTCTTAAAGAATCCTATTATATCCGCCTCTACCACCATCGCTGGCAGTGCATTCCATGCACTCACCACTCTGTGTAAAAAAAACTTACCTCTTTCATCCCCCTTGTACCTGCTTCCATGCTAAAACTATGCCTGAGTTAGCCATTTCGGCTCTGGGAAAAAGTCTCTGGCTATCCCCACGATCAATCCCTCTCCTCATCTTATACACCTCTATCATGTCACCTCTGAACCTCCATCACTCCAAGCAGAATAGGCCAAATTCACTCAAGCTATTCTCACAAGGTATGCTCCCCAATCCAATCCTTGTAGATCTCCTCTACACTCACTCTACAGTACCCACATTCTTCCTGTTATGAGGTGACTAGAACTGAACACAGTACTCCAAGTGTGTTCTAACTAGCTGTAACATTACCTCACGGGTCTTGAACTCAATCCTATGGTAGATGAAGGCCATCACACCACACGCAGCAGCTTTGAGCGTCCTATGGTCATGGACCCATAGATCTCTCTGATCCTCCACACTGCCAAGAGTCTTACCATTAATTTTATATTCTGTCTTCAAATTTGACCTACCGAAATGAACTCCATCTTCCACTTCTGTGCCCTATTAACGTCCCGCTGTAGCCTCTGACAACCCTCCAGACTATTCACAACACCCCCAACCTTTGTGTCATCAGCGAACTTACTAACCCACCCTTCGACTTCCTCATCCAGGTCATTTATAATGATCACAAAGAAGAGGGGTTCAAGAACAGATTCCTGCGGAACACAAAAATATTACCATAAGTCACAAAAGGAAATGTTTTTAAAAACTGATGTAAAAAGGGAGCAAAGCAGTGAGTTGGTGTTCATGGTCGATGGAGTATTTATGACCTGAAAGGCCCCGTATCTTTCTCTGAATTTGTATATGGTTGGGGCATTACCAATGTTACCTTTAGCAAACATCTACATTTGTATCCTATTTGGCCACAAACATGCACTTTGCTTTTTGCTGGAAGCACCATATACCACTCACCCAGTATTATTCTATGATGACCTTACCTTTCTCTGGCATATCTTGACTTTGCATACATTTCCCCTTTGCTTAAAAACCAGATTAGAGTTTGAAAGCTGGTTATCAGCTTTGTCCTCTGCTCCGTCATCCTGACTTATCCACCTTTTGCACTCTGCTCCTGTCATCTTGCTGAAGTAGCACACGAGCCCTGTCATCTTGTTAAAGATGCACACTCATCCCTTTCTAGAGAATTTAGGAGATTGGCCCCACAGATCAGTCAGAGGCAGGTTTATTATCACTGACATATGTTGTGAAATTTGTTGTCTTGCAGCAGTAGTACATTGCAATACGTATGAACTAAAAGATGAAATATTAAATAGATAGTGAGGTAGTGTTTGTGGCTTCATTATCCATTCAGAAATCTGATGGTGAAGGGGTAGAAGCTGTCCTGAAAAAACATTCAATGTGTGTCTTCAGGGCTCCTGTACCTTCTTGTTGATGGTAGTGATAAAAAGGTTATGCCCTGGGTGATGGGGTTCTCACTGATGGCTGTCGTCTTTCTTTGTCCTTGATACTGGTGGGGGCTAGTGCCCATGATGGAGCTGGCTGAGGTTACAACCCTCGGCAGCTTTTTTCGATCCTGGCCATACCAGGCGGTACATCTGCAGAAATTCACACAAGTCAGGACAGGCCTCTCAGTGATGGATCGTCTCAAAACATCCCTTTGCAAGGCACGAATTACCAGTTCATACTGGAAACTGGTTCTGATCTGGATCACTGAAGGCTACATAATTGATCATGCATTGAAATTGCAGAGTATCAGCTTAGCTCACTGTCTTCTTAGATATCAATTACGCTGCGCTGCTGGTGGATCACAGACTCGGTGAAAGACCTCCTTTGATTTGTCCAAAACCTGTTGGTCTGCCAGCACGTCAAGATGTGCGAGGAGGAATGCTGCCGTTTCAGGTTCCAGGAGGCCGTGCTAAAGCTTTGCTGCAGCCACTACCAGGACTGGGTGGGGAAGGACCAGGGTGTGGGGTACTTCCACTCAATTATTGTAGGAGTGGATCATCTCAGAGGGCTGAAATAACCAAACAAAGTGGTGTTCCTCCGGAGCCAAGGTGCACAGCTCCACAGAAGCAGAGCGGATAGCTAGGGGCATTCTGTCGTCCTCTAGAAGGAGTTTGTATGCCCTCTCTCGTGGGATGTGTGGGTTTCTCTGGCTGTGTGGGTTTCCTCCCATAGTCCCAAGATAGAAACATAGAAACATAGAAAATAGGTGCAGGAGTAGGCCATTCGGTCCTTCGAGCCTGCACCGCCATTCAGTATGATCATGGCTGATCATCCAACTCAGAACCCTGTACCTGCTTTCTCTCCATACCCCCTGATCCCTTTAGCCACATGGGCCATATCTAACTAAGATGTACTGGTTAGCATTGCAAATCATCCCGTTGGTTAGGTTCGGGTTAATTGGGTAGCACGGTTTGATTGTCCAGAAGGCTCGTTCCACATGGTATCTCAATCAATAAACACCTTGCCAACAACCACCAGCACACAGCGCACTGCACGTAGCACAAATGGCGCATACGGTTACGATTTTAGAAGTCACAAGGAGAAAAAATTAATAATATATAACCCAAGTGCATGAGATGTCCTGCTCCAGCTTGTTCTTTCACTGTGTGAACACTGGAGGGCAGCACCACGTGAACGCCAGAGGCACACAGCTTGCAAGAGCAGATGCTCTGTCAGTGACCGAGAAACAGTGTGATGTGTAACAGCCTCCCTCTACAGTCTGAATAGACTTCTCACTGCCTCAGCTTGCACAATCAAAGAAAGACCCCTCCGAGCCCAGGCGGGTCTGTTACATGCAGTATATCTAAGTATAAATATATATAGATTGTGTCTTGTACAAATGAGTTCCTAACCCTCTAAATATTGGTAGGCTTAGAGATGTTTCTCAGCTCCTCCCTGTTCCTGTGAAGTCTCGGAAATGTTCAAGGATAATTGGCTATCCGGTGAATTTAACAGATTATTTAGTGACTGGTAGACAGCCAATCATTCGGTATCTCTTCATCCCACTAGCCCTATAGATAACACAATGACTACTTTTATTCAAGTAGGAACTAAGGTGGTGGTCACAGGAATGCTATTAAATTAGACACAAAACTGTTGGCTTAATTATGCCCATAGCGACTGCAGATTAAATTTCAACCCCTCCCCCTTAAAAACTTACTATTATAAATTCTTAGTCCACATTGTATCAATCACATACTCTAAAATAATCCACTTGTTACCAATTTGGAATATCAAAGTTAGATCAGGTTAGATAACATTATCTAACGGGCATACTTGAATGCTGCATTCCATTGTTCTACCTTCAACCCACTCCTTACTATTTTTTCCAATTTAATTTGGTTACAGTACAGGGCAGAAAATGCATGTGCCTATGTGTTCCTTTTAAAATACACTGCAGTCTCTAGTTTTGTCTTGTTTGAGGACAATATCTGATTAAAGTGAAGTATCTGCTAGAGAACAGCTTGACATAAGGAAAGTATGGTCATGTTAACGAGGGCAGTCAACAGACCGAGGGATTTGTAGGGAGACTGCAGACTGTGTGCAAATGTAACTGGTTGCAGGAACATTTTAATGATGGGGCTAATGAAGTTGAGTGTGGTTATCAAGAGCCTGATGGTTGAGGGGTCCTAACTGTTTTTGAAACTGGTGCTGCGAGTCCTGAGGCTCCCATTCTTTCTACATGGGGGGGTGTCAGAGGTTAAGTTTTTTTTAAAGAGATTGATGGGTATGTAGATTGTTCTGGGAAGGGTGGTGGTCGAAGCAGATACATTAGGGCATTAAGAAACTCTTAGATAGGCACAGCCAGACAGACATACTTTATTGATCCCGATGGGAAATTGGGTTTCGTTACAACTGCACCAACCAAGAATAGGGAAGAAATATAGCAATGTAAACCATAAATAATTAAATAATAATAAGTTAATCATGCCCAGTGGAAATAAGTCCAGGACCAGACTATTGGCTCAGGGTGTCTGACACTCCGAGGGAGGAGTTGTAAAGTTTGATGGCCACAGGCAGGAATGACTTCCTATGACACTCAGCGTTACATCTCGGTGGAATGAGTCTCTGGCTGAATGTACTCCTGTGCCTAACCAGTACATTATGGAGCATGGAACATGGATGATAGAAAAATGGAGGGTTATGGGAGAGGGAAGGTCAGCAAACCATTGGCCTATATGGTTATATTCATTATTGTATATTGTACTGTACTGTTGCCACAAAACAAATTTCAGAACATACAAGGCCACCAACAGGTGACCAACACCTGGACAAGCGTGAAGTGCAGCAAAGGAAAATATCAATTAATTGTAAAATGCATACATCAGGGTTTGTGAACCAAAGAGCAGATATTTGCATGCCTATTTTGATCACTGATCTTTGCCCACACCAAATATTTGGCATCAGCCCCACAGCACATCATGATATAACCAACCGTAACCAGATCAAAGTATTGCTTCCAACTTGCAATTTTCTTCCAAGTGTGTTACTTGGTAACGTATTATTTTTTGACAGTTGCCCACATCAGGTTAAACATTAGGATACTTCCTTTTTAACCTATGCATGCTTGTATTTAATATTAGCAACAGCGCTAACTGTACTAAGCCTGACTCATTGAACTATGCATAATAATCTAGTGACCAACTGCAGTGAGCATACCAGTCATTAGGGGAACTAGTTCTCCTAGACAAGGAAGCAACATTTCACTTTCTACAATTGTCTCAATGTATTCAGTACCCAAATGACTAGCAAGCTGATAGTTCCACGTAACCAGAAACTGATTATTTTTGGAAAGTAGTGAGCTCAGCCAGTTCTATTGTAGGGACTAGCCTTCAAACGGTGATGCATCAAAGAGATCCCCTGATCACCCAGGATATGATCTCTCTTGATTGCTAGAATCCAATGAGGAGGTACAGGAGCCCGAAGACACACACTCAATGGTTCAGGAACAGCTTCTTCCTCTCCACCATCAGATTCCCAAATGGACATTGAATCAGTGGATGTTGTTTATTTGGATTTTCTGAAGGCATTTGACAAGATGCCACACACAAGGCTGCTCAACAAGTTAAGAGCCCATTGTACTACAGGACAGACACTGGCACGGATAGAACATGAGACAAAGAGTGGGAATAAAGGGTGGCTTTTCTGGTTATCTGCCAGTAGCGGTCAGAACTGAGACCGCTTCTTTTCACATGATATGCCAACAATTTGGATAACAGATTTTGTTGGCTTTGTGGCCAAGTTTGCAGATGATACAAAAATAGGTGGAGAGGCAGGTATTGTTGATCAAGCAGGGAGTCTGCAGAAAGACTTCGGACAGATTCAGAGAATGGAGAAAGGAAGTAGCAGATGGAAGGTTAAGTTGCAGGTTGAGTCAGTGGTGAGGAAGGTAAATGCAATGTTAGCATTCATTTGTGGGGACTAGAATATAAAAGCAAGAATTGAAAGCTGAGGCTTTATAAGGCATTTGTCAGTATTGTGAGCAGTTTTGGCTCCTTATCTAAGAAAAGCTGTGCTGGAACTGGAGAGGGTTCAAAGAAGATTTATGAGAGTGATTCTAGGAATGTAACATTGAGGAGCATTTGATGTTTCTGGCTCTGTACTTGCTGGAGTTTAAAAGAATGAGGAGGGATCTCATTGAAACCTATCAAATATCGAAAGGGCTACATAGAGTGGATGTGGATAGGATGTGTCGTGTAATGGTAGAGTTGAAGTCCAGAGGGTACAGTTTAGAATCGGGGGTGTCCATTTAAAACAGGTGAGGATTATTTCTTTAGCCAGAGGATGGTGAATCTGTGGAATTCGTTGCCACACACAGTGGCTGTCAAGTCAGTGGGTTTATTTCAAGCAGGTCTGATATAGGTTCTTGTTTAGTTAGGGTATCAAAGGTTATGGGGAGAAGGCAGGATAATGGGGTTGAGAAGGAATGTAAATGAGCCATGATAGAATGGCGGACCAGAGTTGACAGGCCAAATTTCCTAATTTTGCTCCCATGTCTTAGAGTCTTATGATGTTGTATTTTGTTCTTGTCCAGTAAATGCCTGCTGGAAAATGTATGTGGTGACATATATGTACTTTAATATTAATTTTAATTTGAACCTTAAAGGAGGTATTGCTTTAGATATCAGCAGGGCCCTCAGGACAATAACCTCAACAGGTTAGCTGAAGATAACTTTTAATTGAGCTGAGTCACTTCTACAATATTACTGGCAGCAAATATCATTAGTTTATTTAAAAGATGTAGATTCATGGAGTCATAGATCACTACAGCACAGAAACAGGCCCTTTGGCCCATCTAGTCCATGCCAATCTACAAAAGACAATAAGTATGAAAGTAATAGAAACCTGACTATAAAAAAACTAACAAGATGGAGGCAATAGTAACCATAGCGACTGACCATACCATACCATAGCCTTCAATATGAGTCAACTGGTTAGTTAATTAAATACAATCATCTTTTTACCTTTGGCTGCAAGCAAGCAATCGAAACTGGAACATGAAACATCCTGATTTTTCTCAGTTACTTATGAAATTTTCCAACACTGCCCAGTAACCTGATTGTTTTTAGAAAATAGTGTCATAATTCTAAAACTTCCTTCACATGGTGGATATTTTATCAAGGATTTTGGAAAAATATAAAATGGCCTGGACCAGCCCTGATTCCATATAATTGTTTGCCAAGGATTAGGGTATCCATGCAATGTGTACAACCAGCTTTCCTGAACAACACTGTGTAGATTCTGATGCCAGCATGGGGGTGCTCAGTCCCTGCTTTCATGGAGACCTGAACTGACTCCACCTCGCTGGAGTCTGGTTGATCTCCCGGCTGACCAGGTAACACTACTCTAACGTGTACCATATCAGATTTGGTCTGTTTTTGCTGGTTGGATTTCTTCCCAGTGGCCCTTTCAAACACAGGGCTATTTTATCAAATTTCCATTTTGAAAAATTATCAGAGAAATCTTTAAGCACTCCCTGAGAAAATGCACTTCACTCATTTTATTTCTGACATGTCCTCAGTAATTTGACAAATGGTGAATTCATCTTTTTAAAATATGAACACAAGAGATTCTGCAGATGCTGGAAATCCAGAACCACACACACAAAACCCAGCAGGTCAGGCTGCATGTTTGAATTCCTTTCAGGCACGTAGGCCCCCAACAGAAGAGAATTTGTAGGTGCACTGGGTTAACTTAAATTGTCTGACTACAGTTCTGTGAGGACCTCGATAAATAAGCTGGGGGGTGATAGGTGGGAAAGGTAAAGGGCTGCAGAAGAAGGAATATGATAGGCGAGGAGAGTGGACCGTGGGAGAAAGGGAAGGAGGAGGAGGAGGGGGGGCTCTGAATGGGTGGTAGGCAGGTGAGGATAACAGGTATAAGGCCAGGGAGTGCAGGAGAAATCCCAGGCCAGCAACACACACAGATGCAGCAATGAAGTGTCTCTCCATGTGAAAAGTCTCAGCCTGAAGCTGCCGGACCTGCTGTGTTCCTCCAGCTTTGTATGTGTGTTGCTCTGGATCGCCAGCATCTGTGGGAAAAGCCGGGCTGGGTGTGGTGTAGTGTATGTACTCCGATGATATAGTTTATTTTGAACTTTCATTTCTTGTTTTTACAGAATGGAACTGTATTGTATTCTCAAAGTTTGTATGTAAACATGCAGTACCAATATTAAAGCTGATATTGAACATAGTAAGTGAAAACAGGGTTGGAGAAAGGAGATTTTCTTTGGAAGCCTTTCTATTTTAAATTGCTGGCATTAATTCCTTTCTGTAAATGGATAGTCACTCAAATTCTTTGAAGTCTTTCCACTTTTGCCATTAGTCAAGCATTTAAAAAGGGAACTCTTTTGTGTTCTGTCCTTGCATGACCTTTATCTGATATGTGCTTGGCCATTTCAGATAGATAAAGCTTCACTGAGGAATATAAAACGCCTTGTGGTAATTCAAACATTTACAAAATCTGGCAGTTAGTGTAAAATAGGAAAGTCAGTACCGGGACTCTTTAATGTAGCACCTTCCAATGGACATTTTCCTTTCGCCAGACCAGAAGTCCGTCTCATTATTACATCCAAACTAAATAGAAAGAGGCCACTTTGATTTTTCTACTGGCAGTGACCTGCACTGTAGTCTTCACAATCAGACTGAACTGTCCTCATGAGCAGGAAAGGCCATGCCCTCTTCTCAGTGCCACCATCAAGGAGAAGCTACGCAAGCCAGCTCCTTCCTCCCACCATGGACAATGAACCCATGTACACAACCTCACTGTGCATTGTCAGCTGCTGCAAAAACGAATTTCAGACATACGGCAGGATAATAAACCCGATTCTGAACAGATATCTGCGTAAGCTGATCCCCACCCCCAACTCCCATCCCACAAGTTCAGTAAAAAATGTAGAGTTCAGAAATGAGAATGACAGTAGTGCCCTCTCCATCACCCCCTTCTAAATCCACATCGAACCACAAGGATGGGGGGGGAAATGTCACCACATATTCTCGCACCAACACAGCACGCCGACCACGCTTGGCAGAACACCGAACACAGAACAGAGCAAGAAACAAGACAGCAGCAGCGACACAAACGCTGTTCCTCCCACTAACACACACGGACACTCCTCCAGTCCTCCGGGCTTCAGCCACCAAGTTACAACTTCGTAACAGTGGTAAAAATGCAGCAATCTGGAGCATGAGTTTGTGAATGCATTGCACCCAAAAGGAAGTTAGAGAAGAATATTCCATTTTCATTTACCTTGTACATTTTCATGTACCTTTACATTTTTACTGATCCCTTCCCTTCTCTGTGCAACCCTCCCCTTTCACTGAAGAAGAAAACTGCCATGCATGTTCTCTGCAAACTTTGTTAGGCAACCCTGGGTGGGGGTAATGGGCTCCACAGCCTCCCGCTACCGAGAAGAGCACCTTCTGTCATTTTGTCACCTCATCATTGTCAGTCAGAGTACACCTACAGTGGGTGTTCAGCCCCCAACCCTTTGTTCACAGCACAGCCCCAAAAAAACCTAAAGATCCAAAAACATAAATGTCAGCAGATCAGAAGTATTCATGCCCCTTTGAACCAGCTTGCACGGTATTACACCCAGTAGTCTTTTTAGATAAGTTTTGATGAGCTTTGCACAAGTTTTCATTGCACAATTGTTTGAGCTGTGCCTGGTTAGTTGGGGGAGGGGAAGTGGACAGCAATCTTGAGGTCTTGCCAGTGATAATTGATTGGGTTGAGGTCAGGTCTCTGACTGGCTGCTCGAGGACATCGATTTTCATTTGAAGCCACTCCATGGTTGCGCTGGCAGTGTGCTTTGGGTGGTTGTCCTGCTGAAAGACGAACTTCCTCCCTAGTTTAAGCTTTCTGGCAGAGGCTAACATATTTTTAACCAGGACCTCTCACAATTTAGCAGCATTCATCTTCCTGTCAATCCTGACCAGAATTCCAGTCTCTGTTCCTGAAAAGCATCTCCAAGGCATGATGCTACCTACACACGTTACAGGAGGGAGGGTGATAGCCAGGTGATGCGCAATACTGTATTAGATTTATGCTACATATACCACGTAGTGGTGAAACCAAAAGGTTCCATTTTAATAATCTCATCCGACCACAAGACCTGTACGGGGCAGGGATATGTTCTTCTATTCGTAGTAATTATGAAGGTGATGAATACTTTTTCAGCCTCACAAGATTTCATTTTTAATTTTTTCGTAAATTGAGAGTTTGGCATTTCTCTTTGATTTGACGTGATGCAAAATATTTTGCAGATTAGTCCAAAAATCCTACTTCAATATATTTCAGATTTAGAAAATAAGACAGTAAACTGTGAAAATAGTTGTGGGGTTGAATACTTTTCAAGGCACTGAACTCCTGCACCTGGCAATGAGTCTACATAAATACGTTAAAATTATCTATACAGCCACCCTCAGTTACTAGCACCTGGTATATTTACCTGTATATATAGTGTTTTTGTAATGTTCTTTGTCATATTTTGAATGCTCCATCTGATCTGGACTAACACTCGTTTTGTTCTCCTTTATACTTGTATAGAATAACAATAAACAGTCTTGATCCTAGAATCTTTTATCATGAAAACAGACATTCACGCTGCCACACGGTGGCAGAATACAATCTGGTTTTACACAATCTTTCATCAGTTGACCTCGTTGCCTGTTGTGTAGATATCGGGGGTAACTACATGTCAGAGCAACACATATAAAATACCGGAGGAACTCAGCGGGTCAGGCAGCATCTGGAAATGAATAAACATTCAAACAGCTGAAGGACGGGAAGGAGGATGGGAACCAGAGCAAGGCGATAGACAGGTGAGAAGAGATAAGAGAGGAGGACAAATTATTGGAAGGAGAAATCGATGTTCATGCCATCAGGTTGGGGGCTATCTAGATGGAATATGTTGGAATGGAATTAAAATGTTTGGTCACTACTAAATTCAGCTTTTTGCAGATGGAGCCAAGGTGCTTGAGAAAATGGATGTTCAATTTATATCGGGTCTCAACACTGTAAGGAGGCCATATAGGAATGCCAGATTTAACCACAGTTGCTACAGAAGCTCATTGAAAACACTGATGACAGGGTGGAACTGAACTACAATTTCTCTGAAGGACAGTGTTTTGTCTTGCAAAGTTAGTTTAATTACATTAGAACATAAAACAGTACAGGATTGTTTCATACTGATGTGTTAACCTACTATGTGATCAATCTATATACCAGTTTAAAAGTTTACCACCTCATATTAGCCATTGCCACACTGGTAAAAAGTTGCTGGCTGTCCATTCATCAAGTCACTCCAAAGAGAAAAGTCCTAGCTTGCTCAGCCTTTCCTCATGAACAGCCTCTCTAATCTAAGCAGCATTCAGCCAAGTCCTTCCAGTAATGAAGCAGACAGAACTGAACACAATATTCCAAATGTGGTCTAAACAGGTTTTTATAGAACTGCAGTGTTACCTTTCCAATGCGGACTCTAGTCACAATGAATGTCAACGATTTATTCATTTCCATAGATACTGGAAATCCAGAGCAACACACACAAAATGCTGGAGGACCTCAGCAGGTCAAGCAGTTGATGTTTGGGGAAAAAACCCTCTATCGGGACTAGAGAACTCATGGAGGTCTGAATTATGACAGCACCCATGTGATATCAACAATCTGTGGCACCCAAGCCGCATCTGTAACTAAAATCCAAAACCAAAGCAATCCTGGATTCTTGGAGCAAACATCAGCCAGCTGCCTCTGGGTACAGCATGAACAATCCACAGCTGGCAAGGAAACAACCATGAGACCACAGATAACCTCGAAGTTGCCCTTAAGTAGGGATTAAAAATACTTCCAAGAAAATTTAAGCAAAGATGCAATTATATTGCCAACATTAGATCTGACTGCTTATTCTTGGGGTTTTATTTAATTATCTGCTTATACTTTATGTACATGCATTATGTATAGAATAGCTGACCATGAGGTCAGCACAATCGCAGTTCTTTGTCTCTCCACTCACTTTAGTGGCACTGTTCCCCCAGTGTGCAGCTCAAATGTTCCACACGTGTAGGCTTTCCTGCCGTAGAGCTGCAAATCTTTTA
This sequence comes from Hemitrygon akajei, assembly GCF_048418815.1. NCBI lineage: Eukaryota > Metazoa > Chordata > Chondrichthyes > Myliobatiformes > Dasyatidae > Hemitrygon > Hemitrygon akajei. Next base: position 70,637,668 of record NC_133143.1, on the reverse strand, counting down.
TATAACATTAACATCATCTTGAAATTCTGTTGATGTAATGCGCTATGTAATTAATAATGTATCAATGCCACAATCTCTGAGCTTCAATGTTGACAGTATTTCAAGTTACAACACTTTGTAATGATAAACACAGAAGTCGGCAGTCCATTATTACTAACCCACCAGCTTGCCGAGCGCAATGCCGTCTAGTCAAAGCATTTTACTTTGGCCATTGACTGGATGATACCATTAACTTCTGTTATGAATTGTGGTGTGTGTTTGTTTGATGTGCAAAAAAAATATTTTTACAGTGCTAACACAAGTGAATCTGCAGATGCTGGAAATAATTAAAAACACGAAATGCTGGCAGAACTCAGCAGGCCAGACAGCATCTATGGGAGAAGGTAATAACGACGTTTCAGGCCGAAACCGAAGTAACATGGGTTGTCGAGGGGGGGGATAAGAAGTGGGGGGAGGGATAAAGTAGAGAGCTGGGAAGTGATAGGCTGGAGGGAAATGGGCTAGGGGGAAGGTGGAGAATTATGGGAAATAAGAGAAAGAAAGGTAGGGCTGGGGGGAGAGATTATAGTGAGGGGGGAAAAAGAGAGAGAAAGGGAACCAGACTAAAATAATAGATAGGGATGGGGGTAAGGGTGGGGGTAAGGGTGGGGGTAAGGGTGGGGGGCAGGGGTATCAACGGAGGTCAGTGAGTTGGATGTTCATGCCGGCAGGAAGGAGGCTACCTAGGCGGGAGATAAGGTATTGCTCCATCGACCTCCGTGTGGCCTCATCTTGATGGTAGAGGAGGCCCTGGACAGACATGTCGGAGTGGGAGCGGTCTGTGGAATTGAAGTGTGTGGCCACAGGGAGATCCCGCCACTGCTGGAGGACTGAGCGCCGGTGTTCGGCAAAACGGTCTCCTAGTCTGTGGCGGGTCTTCCCAATGTATAAATGGCCACATCGGGAGCACCAGATACAGTATATCACCCCAGTTGACTCGCAGGTGAAGTGGTGTCTCACCTGAAAGGACTGTCTGCCTGGGATGGTGGTGAGGGAAGAAGTGTGGGGGCAGATGTAGCACTTCTTCCGTTTGCAGGGATGAGTGCCCGGAGGGAGGTCTGTGGGGAGGGATGGGGGGGATGAATTTTTTTACAGTGCCGCAGTTTTCAGGCCATGAGGAACGTTGCTTCCTAGACCTCTATCACCGTCATTTCAATTTCTCTTTGTTTATCAACGCATAATAAAATGATAGTGAATCAGCGAGTTTTGTGCCTCTTTCCTGACTTCTGAAAGAACATTGGATTAAAATGTCAGAATACAACAGCAGGCTGACAGAAGGCAAGGAGGTCGGTATTGTATTGCTAGTTGTGTTTGTCTGGAAAAAGCAGAACTATGCATCAATGGTTAATTTAGGTGTAGTATGCAGCTCAGTTGTGTCCAAAAGGCAGTTACTTTTAAGTTGATTGAGAAAGCAGAAGCCAGATTTTCCTGATTTTAAAAAAAGGTAAAATATGACATTTAAAAAGTAGAGGTGAAGCTGGGGATTTTTCATAATATCAAGGACTTCCTTTGTGCCATGTTTTTTCCTTTCACTGCACTTCATGTGAAGCTATAACCTCTCGTCACCAAGACAATGACCTTTAATTTGTGCTGGTAGGGCATTTAAGGACATTTGCTTTTTATTGCTTCAAGTTCAGGCTTTTTATAGATTTTAATCGGGCAAATTGTTGATGTTGTGGTGAAGTATGAAGCGAACAAATTGTGTATCCCTTTAATCAGTCAAACTGTAGGGTTGTCAAATCAGTAGCACAAAGACCAAAAAATTATTCTGTATTTTTAACATTTCTAACACTGGATACATTTCAGGCTTCACAGACATAAAAGTTAATCATGCTCCTAATATACCAAACTGATTATTCTGTGAAAGGTTTCTTTCTGTGGACAGCACAAGCACAGCTACTGTATATCTCTGGTTCAAAGCACCTCAGTGCTATGGTAATTAGTGGTAACTATATATACAAGCAAGAAAAGAGAACATTTAATGTAGAACAGTATAGCACCAATACAGGCCTTCACTTCAGCCCACGATATGCCAATTATACCTTACAGTATGGCGGCATGCTAGTGTACATACGTTGACGAATAGGGCTAATTTTTAATCTTTGCTCTACGATGAATCTCATCTGTCTCCACCAACACCTCTGGCAGAATGTTCCATGCAGCTATGTACATCCTACACTTAATATCTTCCCTATACGTTACTCCGTGGCTGGCGGGGTACTTCTCTATCAAAGGAGGTGTAATGCACTACTTCCCTCTGCTTTTCTGCAGGACACTCTTGGGCAAGGTGTAACACCTGCTTAGAACCTTCCCCCCCCAAGATCAGGGTCACGTGAAGTCATGGGAGCCAGTGCTGGATGGACGTATGAACAGCTGGTGTAGATCACAAGTCCTGCTAATAGACAGACAATCTCCAAAGAGTATTCATGGCATCTGGGCTCACCCGTCTTTGTGAAGGCACTGCCCAGTGGCAATGGCAAGGCACTTCTTTAGAAAAATTTACCTAGAACAATCATGGTCATGGAAAGCCATTATGATACTGCACATAACGAAAAAACAAACTTTCTTCCAGTCACCTAAAAATTATGTCCCCTCGTATTACTCATTTGTGATCTGGGAAACACTGGCTTGTCCACTTCATCTATGTGAATAATCACAAGACATTAGAGAACAACGCAAGCCCTTTAGCCCATCATATGATGACCCGTTAACCTACTTCATGATCAAAGAAACCATTCGTTTCCACAGCACCCTCCATTTTTCTATCATCCTATCTACAACAGTTTCTTAAATGTCCATAATGTATCCACCTCTACCACCTCCCCCCCAGCCCCGCTTTAGGAACAACCGAAGTTGACAGATACCGATTTAACTGCTTGATACCTGTATTTGCTGCGTCATTGTTCGATCATCTGGTATCGAGCCGGATGAATACACCACGCATTAGCCTAACCTTTGAGCAGTGACGTCATCTACTGTTGAGCGATGACAGATGATGCAGAGGTGCCATTTCAGTTGTGAAAGGGTCTATCTCTGCTTCTCACCACAGCTCATCACCTGCATCGATCTCATTTTGTCTGCACATCCTGCTTCACTCTGACATACTGCAGCTGTGTCCACCACGGGTAAAGCTCTCCCCACTATTCAGTACATCTACATGAAGCACTGTTGCTGTAAAGCAGCAAGGACCCCACCATTCAGGTCATGTCCTCTTCTCGTTGCTGCCATTAGGACCCACACCACCAGGTTCACAAACAGTTATTACCCCTCAACCATCAGGCTACTGAGCCAGAGGGGATAACTTCACTTCACTCACCCCATCACTGAACTGTTCCTGCAGCCTACTTACACTTCCAAGGACTCTTCAACTTGTATTATCGCTGTTTCTTGCTTATTTATTGTTTTTTTTGTATTTGCCTCCAATTTGTCATGTTTTTCACAATGAATGAATACCTAGTGGGTGCAGTCTTACAGTGATTCTGTCGTGGATTATAGAGCATTCCCACCAGAAAATGAATCTCAGGGTTTTATATAGTGACATAGATGCACTTTAATAATAAATCTGAGGAGCACTTTGAGCTTTTGAAAAGTCAGCAAGGCTTCCAGGACATCCCAAGACCAGTTCTTTCATGGCAGAAACCCGTTACTGTTCTCATCTACCGACAGAAACTCTTCACCTTTCAGGACTTTCGGAAAGTTTTTAATTTGATAATCCAGATTTGCAACATCTAGTGGCCAACATGGGATTTTTCTGTGGAAGGCCCTCTGGCGAAGATCATTGTCCCAAATGAACCATCTCTTTGTCAGCAGAGAGAGTGGGTGCAGTAACTTGTGAATGAATAGCAGCGAGTGAGAGCACATCCACTGATAGACACTACTGCTTTTTGGACTCAGTGATTAGCATCTGTCCTCAGCATCAATTATATAACAAAGTATTTCTTCAGTTTGTCTGGAGGTTTTGGAGCAGCCAGCTGGATTTGATATTCAGTGCCAATGATCAGTTCAAAACAAAACCTCCTGTTCAGAAAATGCTTGCAATCTACGAACTGTTAATGATTAAAGTTACTTGTGAAAACTGTATGTTCATCTTTGGCCCATTAGAAACATGCAGCTGCCTGTCCAGAAATACTGAGGTCAATTCACACAAAAAATATCTTGCTGTAACTTTCTGTATTCTAGGATTAAAACTGGCACTGTTAAAAGATAACTCTCACTGAACTGATTTGAAGACAAATCTGGGGACTTCAATGTTAATTAATTCAACTGAGACAATTGGGAATTTTCCAAATTAGTACCAAGGCTTTTGAGACTAAAAGAAATACTCTCTATTCAATGCACTGCTCTTTTTGTCTCCAAGAACAAATAGAATTTTGACATACATTAAATTAAAACAAAACCAATTTCCCAGCTTCTTGGTTACTTGGCAGAGTCCTAAGGCCAGCAGGGTAGCATTGTGCTAATGTGATCAGGGTTCAATTCCCGCTGCTGTAAAATGCATCTCAAAGGAAGATCGAGGTTGGACAGCAGGGTAGCGTAACAGTTAACGTAATCACCATACAGCACAGCATCAGTGAATTGGATTCAATTCGAAGCAGTTTGTGCATTCTCCCCAATGGCTACATGCCAAAAATGAGCAGTGTAGGTTTAGTAAGTTGTGGGCACTGGAAGCATGGTGCCACGTACAGGCCGCTAACGCTCACCCTCCGACTGTGTTGATTGTTGACGCAAATGACACTTTTCACTGTGTTTTGATTACTGTACATGTGATAACATCAATCTTTAATCATTAATCTTTGACTTCGAGGTTTCTGATTAACTTCATACTAAGTCACTTTGGTCCCCCTTCCTTACGCAGCAACAGAAAAAAATACCAAGACATGTTTAGTTGGCTTGTTCACCATCTGGAACGGGAATTACAAGGCCCAGTCTCAATACCCTGCAAAGGATTGCGAGGACTGCTAAGATCATCAGGGTCTCTCCTCCACCCATCTCATCTTTACCCGAAGCGCTGTGTATGAAGGGCTCTTAGCACTCAATGACCACTCACATCTGCTTGATGCCCTACCGTCAGTGAGGAGCTACTACACACACTGTTAGGATCGGAAACTGCAAGGACAGCTTTCTTTCCCCAGACAGTAACTCCCTGTCACCACCCAGGTCTCATCACACATCTACTGTCATGTTGTAAATGCACCTTATGGTAAATGCCAATCTTCTGGAACATTATATTAGCGTGTAAGTTATACATACTGTGTTGAGCTTTGTTTTGTTTGCCAGTATATATGTGTACAATGAACTTGCAGAGTCTTGTTGCAGATGTCGGTCACCTGCCCTTACTCCGGTGTGCATGCTATTTTCCTTGGTCAAGAGGAACGTCGTATTGTTTGGTGGTAGACATCTGTACAGTTTCAGTGACAATAAATTTGAACCTGACTTGACCTTACTGAAATGAGAGTTTACTAGAATTCAGCAGCTACCCGAGGAAGGAAGACACAGTACTCTGGGCAACTGCACCAGCTGTCACCAAGTCGAAGTAAATTTAGTATCAATGACCGTTATAGACTACCATATACTACCACATACCACCACAGACCACCATAAACTATCATATACTACCATAGACCACCATACACTACTATACACCTCCATAAACTATCATATACTACCACATACCACCATAGACCACCATAAACTACAGTAGACCACCATACACTACTATACAACACCACACACTACCATGGACGATCATATACTAGCATGGATGACCATATACTAGCATGGGCCACCATAGGCCATCATAGACAACCATATACAACCCTGAGAGTAAATTTCTTGCAGTCATTCATAGGAATAAAGGGAATAAAGAAATACAATAGAATCAATGAAGAGCTACCCACAAAGACTGACAACTAATGTGCAAAAGACGACAAACTGTGCAATACAATAAGTAATTAATAACATGATTTGTAGAGAATTGAAAATTAGTCTGTCAGGTGTGCAATCAGTTCAGTGTTCCGGGGTATTGATGTTTCCACACTAGGCTGTTATGGAGGTGAAAGTAACTGGCGATGAGGAAGGAGAGAGGACCAGGATGCATACAGAGAGACAGAAAACAAATAGGATTGTTGTTGAAAGTTCTAAATTTACTCATCAGGAAGCTGTTAAGCCTTTCACAGTTCTTCCTCACTCTCAAAATATGTCTTCCATGGTCAAAGGTTTTTGAGCTCATCATGTGGGTTATTTCAAACAGACAGACAGACATACTTTATTGATCCCGAGGGAAATTGGGTTTCATTACAGTCGCACCAACCAAGAATAGTGTAGAAATATAGCAATATAAAACCATAAATAATTAAATAATAATAAGTAAATTCTGCCAAGTGGAAGTAAGTCCAGGACCAGCCTATTGGCTCAGGGTGTCTGACACTCCGAGGGAGGAGTTGTAAAGTTTGATGGCCACAGGCGGGAATGACTTCCTATGACGCTCAGTGTAACATCTCGGTGGAATGAGTCTCTGGCTGAATGTACTCCTGTGCCTAACCATTACATTATGGAGTGGATGGGAGACATTGTCCAAGATGGCATGCAACTTGGACAGCATCCTCTTTTCAGACACCACCATCAGAGAGTCCAGTTCCTCCTCCACAACATCACTGGCCTTACGAATGAGTTTGTTGATTCTGTTGGTGTCTACTACCCTCAGCCTGCTGCCCCAGCACACAACAGCAAACATGATAGCACTGGCCACCACAGCCTCGTAGAACATCCTCAGCATCGTCCGGCAGATGTTAAAGGACCTCAGTTATATTTAACTGAAATAAAAATAATAATGTAACCAATGGAATAACGTCATGTCTCAGCACCTTTTATTTAGAGATACAACACACTAACAGGCCCTTTGACCCACTGAACCCATGCAGACCTATTACACCCATAGGACAACTAACCGTATGTCTTTGGAATGTGGGAAGAAACAGAACGCCCGGTGGAAACCCATGCAGTTACGAGCAGAACACAGAAACTCCTTACAGGTGGAAATTCAAGCTGGGTCATTGGGGCTAACTATAACAGTGTTCCACTACAGCATGTTACAAGCCCTTCAGCCCACAATGCTGTCCCGACCATATAACGTACTCTAGAAGCTGCCTAGAATATCCCTGGTGCATACCCCTCCATTTATCTAAGCGTAAAAGGCCCTATTGTATCCATTTCCACCACTGCCATCCGCAGTGCATTCCACACACCCACCACTCTCTGTGTGGAAAAACCTATCCCTGATATCTCCTCTGTACCTACTTCCAAGCACCTTAAAACTATGCCCTCTTGTACTAGCCATTTCAGCGCTGGGGAAAAAGCCTCTATCTATGTGATCAATCTCTCTCATCATCTTATACACCTCTATCAGGTCACCTCTCATCCTCTGCTGCTCCAAGGAGAAAAGACCGAGTTCACTCAACCTATTCTCATAAGGCATGCTCCCCAATCCAGGCAACATCCTTGTAAATCTCTGCACACTCTCTATTGTATCCACATCCTTCCTGTAGCAGGAACTGAATACAGTACTCCAAGAGGGGTTCTGACCAAGGTCTTATATAGCTATAACATTACCTCACAGCACAATTCCACGGTTAATGAATGCTAACACACCATATGCAACATTTGTCAACCTGCGCAGCAGCTTTGAGTGTCCTGTGGACATGGACCCCACGATCTCTCAGATCCTCCACACTGCCAAGAGTCTTCCCATTAATATTATTTCTATCTTCAAATTTGACTGACTGAAATGAACCACTTCACTCGATTCTGAGTTGAAGTCCATTTGCCACCTCTCAGCCCAGTCCTGCATCCTATTGATACCACACTCCCCAACCTCTGTGCCATCAGCAAATCTACAAACCCACATTTCTACTTCTTCATCTAGGTCACTTTAATTTCTTTTTGAATAACATAAAATCTACAACTACAATGTGTTTGAAAAGGTTAGTATCTCACAAATACCAACATTTAATCCATAAAAGATTGGGGGAAAGCTAATTGAAAAATAGTGACAGCAATGGTCACTACAAATTACATTCACAATCATTATGAAATGCACTTAACTAATACAATTTTTTTTTTAAACCTCTTGGCCAAACAATGCTTTCTGACATCAAGAAAAAGTTTCCTTTACTATATTTTCTCAGTAAAACAGCATTGTTCTTCACTGAACTTCTCCGTGGATTACACTGCACAGCTACAGCTCACAGTATTTGGCTTTTTTAAATTTCTGACAGCTTGATTTGAAATCTAAATACCATTCGGTACATCAGGAGTAAAGGCAGACCATTGATCCACTCAGGGACTTGGGCAATACATTCTTATTTTTGATTACTTGGGCTGTGTGTCGACCATTGGTACTGTTTTGCACCTTGGCCCCAAGAACTGATTTCAACTGGTTGTATTCTTGTGTGTGACAATTAAACTTGAACTTAACTATAACTTGTTTTGTGTCCATAATACTTTACGATAGAGCAGGGATTCCCAACTGCTGATCCATGGACCCCTTGCTAATGGTATTGGTCCATGTTATAAAAGTTGGAGAAATGACGTTTCAGATCAAGGCAATGCCTGCAATCTGACAGCATGACATTGATTTCTCCTCCCTCCCTTTTCTTCGGCAGTTTAACAGGGGCACGACTGCGCAAGCGAGTGTAAGTCAGACCGTGAGGCAGCGGGAGTATTTAAAGAGAACAGTAGACGGAGCGGGCGACAGAGTAGGAAGGCTTTGTCTCGAGAGGCTTCGGCGAGCAGAGGCTGAGGACGAGCTTCACTCCAAGTGAGGCAAGGCCGGACAAGTTCCTTTCAAAGGAGAAAGTTTCAAAAGTTGAGGCAAGTATTGGGTAGGTCATGGCAGCTGAGATCGGCCCAGTTGTTTGTTCATCCTGCAGCATGTGGGAAATCAGGGATACTTACAGTGTCCCTGACGACTGTGTGTGCAGGAAGTGTGTCCAACTGCAGCTTCTGGCAGACCACATTGAGCGTCTGGAGCTGCGATTGGATTCATACTGGAGCATCCGTGACACTGAGACAGTCATGAATAGCATGTTCAGTGAGTTGGCCACACCGCAGGTAAAGGCTACACAGGCAGAAAGGGAAGGGGTGGCCTCTAGACAGCATAGTGCAGGAGTCCCCTGAGGTCATCTCCCTCCTAAACAGATATACTGTTTTGGATACTGTTCGGGGAGATGTGTCATCAGGGGAAGGCAGCAGCAGCTGAGTTCATTGCACCATGGGTGGCTCTGCGGCACAGGAGGGAAGGAAAAGGAGTGGAATAGCTATAGTGATAGGGGATTCGATTGTAAGGGGAATAGATAGGTGTTTCTGCGGCCGCAAACAAGACTCCAGGATGGTATGTTGCCTCCCTGGTGCAAGAGTCAAGGATGTCTCTGAGCGGCTGCAGGACATTCTGGAATGGGAGGGTGAACAGCCAGTGGTCATGGTGCACATAGGTACCAACGATATAGGTAAAAATAAAATGGGATGAGGTCTTACAAGGTGAATTTAGGGAGTTAGCAGATAAACTAAAAAGTAGGACCACAAAGGTAATAATCTCTGGATTACTACCAGTGCCACGTGCTAGTCAGAGTAGAAATAGGAGGATATTTCAGATGAATACGTGGCTTGAAAAATGGTGCAAGGGGGAGGGATTCAAATTTCTGGGGCATTGGAACCAGTTCTGGGGGCGGTGGGACCGGTATAAACAGGACGGTCTGCACCTGGGCTGGACTGGAACCAATGTCCTAGGGGGAGCATTTGCTACTGCTGTTCAGGAGGCTTTAAACTAATGTGGCAGGGGGATGGGAACAAGTGCAGAGAGACAGAGGGGTGTAAAATGAGGGTAGAAGCAAGAAGTAGTAAGGTGAAAGGTAAAAGTGGCAGGCAGGCAAATCCAGGGCAAAAAGCAAAAAGGGCCACTTTTCAACATAATTGTATAAGGGCTAAAGAGTGTTGTAAAAACAAGCCTGAAGGCTTTGTGTGTCAATGCGAGGAGCGTTCGTAACAAGGTGGATGAATTGAATGTGCAGATAGTTATTAATGAATATGATATAGTTGGGATCACAGAGACAGGGCTCCAGGGTGACCAAGGATGGGAGCTCAACATCCAGGGATATTCAATATTCAGGAGGGATAGACAGGAAAGAAAAGAAGGTGGGGTAGCATTGCTGGTTAGAGAGGAGATTAACGCAATAGAAAGGACGGACATTAGCCTGGAGGATGTGGAATCGATATGAGTAGAGCTGCATAACACTAAGGGGCGGAAAACGCTGGTGGGAGTTGTGTACAGGCCACCTAACAGTAGTAGTGAGGTTGGGGATGGCATTAAACAGGAAATTAGAAATGCGTGCAATAAAGGAACAGTAGTTATAATGGGTGACTTCAATCTACATATAGATTGGGTGTACCAAATTGGTAAGGGTGCTGAGGAAGAGGATTTCTTGGAATGTATGCGGGATGGTTTTCTGAACCAACATGTCGAGGAACCAACTAGAGAGCAGGCCATTCTAGATTGGGTATTGAGCAATGAGGAAGGGTTAGTTAGCAATCTTGTCGTACGAGGCCCCTTGGGTAAGAGTGACCATAATATGGTGGAATTCTTCATTAAGATGGAGAGTGACAGTTAATTCAGAAACAAAGGTTCTGAACTTAAAGAAGGGTAACTTTGAAGGTATGAGATGTGAATTAGCTAAGATAGACTGGCAAATGATACTTAAAGGGTTGACTGTGGACATGCAATGGCAAGCATTTAAAGATCGCATGGATGAACTACAACAATTCTTCATCCCAGTTTGGCAAAAGAATAAACCAGGGAAGGTAGTGCACCCGTGGCTGACAAGGGAAATTAGGGATAGTATCAAGTCCAAAGAAGAAACATAAATTAGCCAAAAAAAGCGGCACACCTGAGGACTGGGAGAAATTCAAAGTCCAGCAGAGGAGGACAAAGGGCTTAATCAGGAAAGGGAAAAAAGATTGAGAGAAAGCTGGCAGGGAACATAAAAACTGACTGTAAAAGCTTTTATAGATATGTGAAAAGAAGAAGATTGGTCAAGACAAATGTAGGTCCTTTACAGTCAGAAACAGTTGAATTGATCATGGGGAACAAGGACATGGCAGACCAGTTGAATAACTACTTTGGTTCTGTCTTCACTAAGGAGGACATAAATAATCTTCTGGAAATAGTAGGGGACTGAGGGTCTAGTGAGATGGAGGAACTGAGGGAAATACGTGTTAGTCAGGAAGTGGTGTTAGATAAATTGAAGGGATTAAAGGCAGATAAATCCCCAGGGCCAGATGGTCTGTATCACAGAGTGCTTAAGGAAGTAGCCCAAGAAATAGTGGATGCATCAGTGATAATTTTTCAAAACTCCTTAGATTCTGGATTAGTTCCTGAGGATTGGAGGGTGGCTAATGTAACCCCACTTTTTAAAAAAGGAGGGAGAGAGAAACCAGGGAATTATAGACCGGTGAGTCTGACATCGGCGGCGGGGAAAATGCTAGTCAGTTATCAAAGATGTGATAACAGCACATTTGGAAAGAGGTGAAATCATCGGACAAAGTCAGCATGGATTTGTGAAAAGAAAATCATGTCTGACAAATCTTATAGAATTTTTTGAAGATGTAACTAGTAGAGTGGATAGGGGAGAGCCAGTGGATGTGGTATATTTGGATTTTCAAAAGGCTTTTGACAAGGTCCCACACAGGAGATTAGTGTGCAAACTTAAAGCACACAGTATTGGGGGTATGGTATTGATGTGGATAGAGAATTGGTTGGCAGACAGGAAGCAAAGAGTGGGAGTAAACGGGACCTTTTCAGAATGGCAGGCAGTGACTAGTGGGGTACCGCAAGGCTCAGTGCTGGGACCCCAGTTGTTTACAATATATATTAATGATTTAGACAAGGGAATTAAATGCAGCATCTCCAAGTTTGCGGATGACACAAAGCTGGGTAGTGTTAGCTGTGAGGAGGATGCTAAGAGGATGCAGGGTGACTTGGATAGGTTAGGTGAGATGCAATTTAATGTGGATAAATGTGAGCTTCACCAATGTCTTGCATAACTGTGCGATAACATCCCACTTCCTCCACTCAATAATTATATTCCATCTGCCATTTTTTCAGCTTATTTCTCCACCTTACTGCACACCACAATAGGTTCACCAGATTGATTGCTGGGATGGCAGGACTTTCATATGAAGAAAGACTAGATCGACTAGGCTTATACTCACTGGAATTTAGAAGATTGAGGGGGGATCTTATTGAAACATATAAAATTCTAAAGGGATTGGATAGGCTAGATGCAGGAAGATTGTTTCCGGTGTTGGGGAAGTCCAGAACGAGGGGTCACAGTTTAAGGATAAAGGGGAAGCCTTTTAGGACCGAGATGAGGAAAAACTTCTTCACATAGAGAGTGGTGAATCTGTGGAATTCTCTGCCACAGGAAACAGTTGAGGCTGGTTCATTGGTTATATTTAAGAGGAAGTTAGATATGGCCCTTGTGGCTAAAGGGATCAGAGGGTATGGAGAGAAAGCAGGTACAGGGTTCTGAGTTGGATGATCCGCCATGATCATACTGAATGGCGGTGCAGGCTCGAGGGGCCGAATGACCTACTCCTGCACCTATTTTCTATGTTTCTCTCCCTTCTCTTTCCATTGCACATTCTGGTTCTCACACCTTCTTACCTTCCGCTGGTTCTACCACCTCCCCTGGGAATGTATTCCATTTACTGACCATTCAGCGTGTAAAAAAACCTATCCCTTACATTCCCCCCTACACTTTTGCTGCAACACCTCAAAAGTATGCTTTCCCATAAGTGACTTCCAACCTGGCTGTCTGCTCTATCTATGCCTCTCATCTTATACATCCTCCTCCTTTACTCCAAAGAGAAAAGCACAAGCTTGCTTTATCTTTCCTCATAAGGCATGCTCTCCAAAGCTTCCAAATTCTTGACCTTGTAGCTCTTCCCTTGACTAATGAAGGCAAATAACACCATAAGCCTACTTAACAACCCTATCAACTGGCACGGCATCTTTGAAAGATCTACAGATACGGACAGAACATCTTCAAGTTCGACCTTCCAATGTGAATCCCTTCACGCTTTTCTATTTTGAACTCCATCTACCACTTCTAAGCTCATCTCTGCATCCTGTCAATGGCCCATTGTAACCTCCAAAAAACTTCTATACTAACCACATCAATTAACCTTCGTGTCATCTGCAGATTTACTAATCCACCCTTCCACTTCCTCATCCAAGTTTCCAAGTCACTTAGAGAAATCACAAAAAGCAGGGGTCACAAGGTTTAGAAAGCATTTCTGACTTAGGATCTTGGGAGCTTGCAAGGCTGCAATGGAGCCAACTTCACATTGAAGAAATGTGTCACAGTAGGGAAAGAGACAAGGCAGGAAATCTCCTAATCCGTCTACTCTCATGTTCCGCTTTCAAGATTTAAGATTGTCTAATGTCATTTCTTGTACACAAGTGTAAAGGAGAATGAAATAATTGTTACTTTGGATCCAATGCAGCACAAAAAAACACAATAAAGAAAACAATAATAGAAATACAATAAAATATAAATACAGCAAATAGATAAATATACAGAGATTGATTACATGTCCACAAAGTGAAGTTAGGTACAGAAGTGCCTGTACAAAAGGTGACTGACAGGAAATGATAAAGTACTAGTGGTTGGGGTGTGGAGGGTGGGCTAGTGGGTGGAGGTGTTGATCAATCTTACTGCTTGGGGTAAGTAACTGTTTTCGAGCCAGGTGGTCCTGGCATGGATGCTATGTAACCTCCACCCTGGGAGTGGGATTAACGGTGCATTAGTAGGATGTTCCACATCGTCCAAAGGAAAATGTGTGCTATCAATAGGGAGAAGTAATCATTCTGTCCCAAAAACCTGCACCACCATTCACTGTGAATATGGCTGACCGTTTCTCCCAATGGGACTTCCCTTCCCTGTCTCTATATACCTTAATTCCCATGTCTAAAAGCCTATTGATCTTAGAAACATCCAAGCAGGTTTCTGTACTATAAATTGATTGAATTACTTGGAGATATAATACAGAACAGGCCTTTCCAGCACAATGAGGCACACCACCCAGCGACCCGATTTAACCCTCTGGAAAGTGGGAATAAGCTGGAGAATTGGGAGAAAACACACAGGATGTACAAACTTGCCTACAGGACTCTGGAACAGAAGTGTGAACTCTGACGCTGTGTCCTGTAATAGTGTCACACTAACCGCGATGTTACCGTGCTGCCCCACATCAAACAATTTTACCAAATAATAAATAATATTCATTTGTGGGGGAAAGTCCCATGTAATGAAAATCAATGGCCGTCAACTCATCAGCTCAGGTTTTTCCAGAAACATTTGCAAAACTGTTTGGCCTATTTTCAGAGATACAAACTGTGAAATAAAACAATGCAATGTTTCAGCCCAATGGGGTCCCACCAGCAAGCACACCTTCCCACTTTCTGCTTTCCCTACACGCCTCACTTGTCCACTCGTCCCTCCCCACAGATCTCCCTCCTAGCAGACTGTACAAGTGCTACACCTGCCCCTGCACTTCCTCCCTCACTGCCATTCAGGGCCAAGGCCCCAAACAGTCCTTCCAGGTAAGGCGACACTTCACCCGTGAGCCTGCTGGGGTCATTTACTGTGTCCAGTGCATGTCGGTGAGAGCCTACACTCCATCCACCAGAGAAAAGCAGGATCTCTCAGCCACCTGTTTTAATTCCACTTCCCATTCCAGTACGTCTATCCATCATGGCCTCCTGTACTGTTGCGATGAGGCCACAGTCTGTTTAGATCAACAACACCTTATATTCCATCTGGGTAGCCTCCAACCTGATGGTATGAACAACGATTTCTGTAATTCCCTGTAATACCCACCTGCAAATTCCTGTAATACCCACCACTCCTTCACCTTTTCCCTCTCTCACCTTATCTCCTTGCCCACTCATTGCCCCCATCTAGTGTTCCTCTTCCCTTTTCTTTCTTCCATGTCTTTCCGTACTCTCCTAGACTCCCCCTTCTCCAGCCCTGTATCTCTTTCACCGATCAGTTTCCCAGCTTTTCACCCCTTCCCTTCAGGTTTCACCTATCACCTTGTGTTTCTCTCTCCCCTCCCTCCAACTTTTAACTCTACTCAGCTTTTTTTCTCCAGTACTGCAGAAGGGTCTCAGCCTGAAATGTTGACTGTACTTTTTTCACAGATGCTGCTCAGCCTGCTCGGTTACTGCAGCTTGGATCGAGTAACTGCCATAAAACTGCTGGCTTTATCCATCAGAAAGAACTTTCTTTCCCCAGCTGAAATCTTCCTATAATATAGAATATTTAAGGCTTCCTATTGGTTGCAAATATTTGCATTCTCATAAATATAATTTAGAAACTTACCACAGATGTAAGAGCCATCTGGAAACTATAGATGCGAGCCAGGCCGAAGTCCGCAAGCTTGATTTGGCCGTTGCTGGTTACGAGTATGTTTTGGGGCTTCAGGTCTCGATGGACCACGCGGTGTGAATGGAGGAAGTCCAACCCTTGCAGCAGCTGCAACATCATGTCCTGCGGAAAGTAAAGG
The DNA here is from genome assembly GCF_048418815.1 of Hemitrygon akajei. Taxonomy (NCBI): domain Eukaryota; kingdom Metazoa; phylum Chordata; class Chondrichthyes; order Myliobatiformes; family Dasyatidae; genus Hemitrygon; species Hemitrygon akajei. The sequence goes on along the minus strand of NC_133143.1, from coordinate 70,622,008 downwards.
AGAACAGACTTCAGAAAATCACTTCAGCAATATCATTCATGCCAGTCATTTTGTTTAAAAATATAAAATATGTAAAGCTTAGCATGTTGTATTTGCAACATTTCCTTGTTTTAAAAAAACAAGGCTATTTTTATTTATATTAGCATTTACAGTACATTCAAACCAGTGCAAGGGATTCTGCAGATGTCTTATGGTCCAAATAGGCATTTTATAAAATCCTGCCCCAACTGCACCCCAGGTCTGCACAACAACATTAAACACAATATGCATATACAATGTGCAAGCCAAAGTACATTTATTATCAAAGTATGTATACAGAATACAGTTCTGAGATTCGTCCTCCCACAGCCAGCCCCAAAACAAAGAAACACCATGGGACCTGTTCAAGAAAATATCAAAAACACCCAAGATGTGAAAGAAAGAACAAATTGGGCAAAAGGACAAAACTAATCAAACAACACATAGAATATCCAACATCTTCTTCCCATCTGTCATCCGATTCCTAAATGGACTTTGAAGCTTTGGACACTCACCTTTTTTTTTAAAAAAATATACAGTATTTCTGTTTTTGCACATTTTTAGTAATCTATTCAATATACATAATGGATTTACTTGTTTATCGTTTTCTTTTATTTATTTTTTTCCCTCTCTGCTAGATTATGTATTGCATTGAACTGCTGCTGCTAAGTTAACAAATTTCAACTCACATGCCGGTGATAATAAATCTGATTCTGATTAAGCTAGTAGTATTCAGTTCAGCACCTCGCCATGAGACAATACGCCCATTCTTCACACCCATTCTTCGCTAAAACGCCCCAGTCCACAATTAGCTCGATCAAATTACAAGATCAAGAACTTAGCCATGTTAATCCAGCCCAGATTCTGTCATCTAAAGGACAAAACCAGAACTCAGTAGGTCAATGTTTCATGCTGAGACTTTTCAGCAGGACTGGAAAGGAAGAGGGAAGAAGGTGGGGTATGAGGTGTGAGGTGATGGGTGGAAAAGGTAAGGGGACAGTGGACCATGGGAGAAAGGGAAGAAGGAGGGGTACCAGAGGGAGGTGATGGGCAGAACTTTTATCTCTGAATCAAAAAGGGAAAGGATCCAGACCTAAAAGATGTCTGTAACCTTTCCAGCAATGCTATGGAAGAGCTGGTAAACTGAGACCCTGCAACTGGATAAAATGGCCATGTGAAGAAGATTGTGCTTATGGCTACCTCAATGCCTGCTTGCTGTACAGTTTTGGCAGATCTTGAGTAACACACACAAAATGTTGGAGGAGCTTAAGCAGGTCAAGCAGCGTCAACAGCATTCTGACCCGAGTGCTAGCACAAATTGTTGAAACACGTCCAGAAAGACTCTAAACAAATGCAAGTTTGTCCCCTTTGCAGCAAGAGGAACAACGGATCAGTCATGATGAAATGGGGGAGTAGACTCAATAGGCCAAATTCTGCTCCTATATCTATGGTCTATCCTTGCACTAATTACATATTTTTGTAACTTGTAGTAATTTTATTGCTGCCACAATATATTTGACACCATACAAGTGAGTGAGCAGCTAGAGACATTACGAGAGCCAACAATGGGGTAATAAACCTAAGCAGCTAGAATGCCAATCAGCGTGAATGCTAATTTGACACTAATGCTGTCTCTTTGGAACTTTTAAAAAACCTTTTCATCAGTTGCAACTTAACAACTGTTGAGCAATGGAAACACTCCTCACCAGCGTTAGTTCCATCATCTACTTAGGTTAGTGAAAGAATGGGTTCTACAAACATCTGGCACTTTCCAAAGCAGTGTGGTGTGTCCTGTCTCTTCAAGGATTCTACACTGACCAGTTAGAGCACAGCACACATTATCTAACTGGTCCCTCAACTTGGCCCTCCATTATTCTTTCATCGATGTGTGTCTCTTAATGTCCCTATTGCATCATCCTCTCCCAACACCCCTGGTACTGCACTCTACACACCCACCACAAAGTAGGAAAAAACCTACCTCTGAAAGACTCGAACTGAATTCTACTCCGGTGTCTTAAGGACAATGATGTGAGCATGTGACCCATTCATTTTGCACCCCAGCCTCAAACCCTCCACATGCACTCCCAACTCTTTTTGGGCTAACATTGAAGACTGCGGTCTCTGCAGAAGTTCCAGGTTCCATTGAGGAGCAGGGAGTCACATTAGCTGTGATTTTATTACCAGGCAAACATTGGTATTAAGATGCAATTTCCCAGCAGACATCCTCTCCACGTCCACTTCCTGCCATTGCAAATGTTACTCCGCTATTTAAGGGTGGGAGGCAGCAGGAAGGAAACTGTAGACTTGTTAGCCTGACATCAGTGGTTGGGAAGTTGTTGGGATGAGATTACGGAGTACCTGGAGGCACATGACAAGATAGGCCAAAGCCAGCATGGTTTCCTGAAAGGAAAATCCTACCCGACTAACCTACTGCAATGTTTTGAGGAAATAACAAGCAGGTTAGCAAGGGAGATGCAGTAGAAGCGGTGTCCTTGGATTTTCAGAAGATCTTTGACAACGTGCTGCACATGAGGCTGCTTAGCAAAGAATTACAGGGAAGTTACTTGAACGGGTGGAGCACTGGCTGATCGGCAGATAAGAATGGGAATGAAAGGATCCTATTCTGGCTGGCTACTGGTTATCAGTGGACTTCCACAGGGGTCGGTGTTGGGACTGCTGCTTTTTACAATGTATGTCAATGATTTGGATTATGGGATTAATGAATTTGTGGCTAAATTTGACGATGATACAAAGATAAGCGGAGGAGTGGGCAGTGTTGAGGAAACAGACCTTGCAGAGAGACTTAGATAGTTTAGGAGAATGGGCAAAGTAGTGGCAAATGAAATACAATGTTGGTAAGTGTATGGTCATGCACTTTGGGGGAAGAAATAAATGGGCAGATTATTATTTAGATGGGGAGGGAATTCAAAATGCAGAGATGCAAAGGGTCTTGAGAGTCCTTGTGCAAGATACCCTGAAGGTTAACCTCCAGGTTGAGTCAGTGGTGAAGAATGCAAATGCAATGTTGGCATTTGTTTCTAGAGATACAGAATATAAGATGAGATGTTGAAGCTGTATAAGGCACTCGTGATACCACATGGAAAGGACAGAAAGGATATATTGACATTGAAGATTCACAAGAATGATTCCAGGAATGAAAGGGTTACCATATGAAGAACATCTGGCAGCTCTGAGGCTGTATTCCCTGGAGTTCAGGAGAATGAGGAGGGATATCATAGAAACATTCCTAATGTTAAAAGGCCTGAACAGATTAGATATGGCAAAGTTATTTCCCATGGTAGGGGAATCCAGGACTTCAGGATTGAAGGACATCCATTTAGAACTGAGATGCGGAGAAATTACTTGAGTTAGAGGGTGGTAAATCTGTGGAATTTGTTGCCATCTGCGGCTGTGGAGGCCAAGTCATTGGGTGTATTTTAGGCAGAAATAGATAGGTTCTTGATTAGTCAGGGCAAGAGGGGGTATGGGGAGAAGGCAGAGGAGTGGGGATGACTGGAAGAATTGGATCAGCCCATGATTGAATGGTGGAGCAGACTCGATGGGCTGAATGGCCTACTTCTGCTTCTTATGATCTTATGGTCTTTCATTAGTAGCAGGCACTAATGAATGGTATTAGTTTAATCTAACATGAGAAAGGGATTTTAAGTGTAAAATAGAAACATGCAGAATTGGTCAATTTTCCTCCACACATCGGTAGTATCTACAAGAGGTGCTGCCTCAAGAAATCAACATCCATCAGGAGATTCAGAAGCCTGAAGTCCCAATCACCAGGTTCAAGAACAGCTTCATCCCTTCATTCAGTCCTTGAACCAACCAGCAAAAGCCTAATGAATGTGGTTTATCAAGTTTATGAACACTTTTCATTAAAGTAAGCCTTCTTTATTCTAATTGTGTTTTCCTCATAAAGGTCACTTACCTGACGGTCTGCCTGTGATGCTGCCACAACTACGTTTCTCAATCATGGACTGTGCATTTGACAACATGTTCAACTTTACTCAAAATTACAAACTAATAGTATTTCACTATCGACTTATTCATCCACAACAGTTTGTTATTGAAGCAAACAGTCGCAGATGTTCACTGTGCAACGAGACAGCTGCATCTTTTCAGAAGTCTAAGTGACAACATCCTGCATCGTATCACACAGCTCATCCTTGTTCTGCGCAACACCAATCAACACAAGTGAGTTACGTTTAAATTCACGGCATAGATCTAGATTAGTATAGATATAAATTGCATGGTCCTTTGGCCTATGACCCTGTGCCAACCTTTTGACCTATTCCAAGATTCAGCTAGCTCTTCCCTCCTAAATTGCCTTCCATTGTTGTAACATCAATTTTGAGATACAGTATGGAAATGTCCCCTTCAGCTGCACCAGCCAGCAACCCCCGACAACCCAATTTAACCCTAAACTAATCACAGGACAATTTACAATGAACAATTCACCCATCTGTTACATCATCCTTGTGCTGCCCTAAGAGATTGTTAAATGTCCCTAACGTATCTGCCTCTGTCACCACCCCGGTAGTGTGTTTCACACATCTGCCACTCTCTATACGAATAAAGAACTTACTGGCAGCATCCCCCCTATATTTTCCTCCAATCACCTTAAAATGGTATTGGCCATTTCAAAACTGGGAAAATGTGTATATTCACTTGATCTATGCCACACCTTATCTTGTCACCTCTCATCCTCCTAGCTCACTCAATATATCCTCATAAGACATGCTCTTTAATCATGGCAAATCTCTGGACATTCTTATGGTGAGTACTCTTCAAGCAACGTATTCTACAACTAGCTGCTGTGAAAGACCCTTTGGCAATGCAGTTCTGTATTCAGTAAAGGCCTGAGTCCTGATAGTGGTTTGTAAATTTAGGTGTAAAACTAATCACAGCTACAGCAAAGGTTGAAAACATTCCAGAGGAAAGCTGAAGCTTAGAAATTCAGACAGGTTCACATACAAGGAAGTGCTGGGACACGCTAAGTGTCGCCTCATTTGGAGCAGCATGGTAACATAGTGGTTAACACAACGCTTTACAGTACCAGCGACCTGGGTTCATTTCCCCCTGCTGTTTGTACGTTCTCCCCATGTCTGTGAAGGTTTTCTCTGGCTCCTCCAGTTCACTCTCACTCTGTAGCCGGTGTGATTCTATCCCTGAGGAGGTTCCACTCTACAGCCGGTGTGATTCTATCCCTGAGGAGGTTCCACTCTACAGCCGGTGTGATTCTAACCCCTGGAGGTTCCACTCTACAGCCGGTGTGATTCTATCCCTGAGGAGCTTCCACTCTACAGCCGGTGTGATTCTATCCCTGAGGAGGTTCCATTCTACAGCCGGTGTGATTCTATCCCCTGGAGGATGCACTCTACAGCCGGTGTGATTCTATCCCCTGGAGGTTCCACTCTACAGCCGGTGTGATTCTATCCCCTGGAGGTTCCACTCTACAGCCGGTGTGATTCTATCCCCTGGAGGTTCCACTCTACAGCCGGTATGATTATCCCCTGGAGGTTCCACTCTACAGCCGGTGTGATTCTATCCCCTGGAGGTTTCACTCTACAGCCGGTGTGATTCTATCCCCTGGAGGTTCCACTCTACAGCCGGTGTGATTCTATCCCTGAGGAGGTTCCACTCTACAGCCGGTGTGATTCTATCCCTGAGGAGCTTCCACTCTACAGCCGGTGTGATTCTATCCCTGAGGAGCTTCCACTCTACAGCCGGTGTGATTCTATCCCTGAGGAGCTTCCACTCTACAGCCGGTGTGATTCTATCCCTGAGGAGCTTCCACTCTACAGCCGGTGTGATTCTATCCCTGAGGAGGTTCCACTCTACAGCCGGTGTGATTCTATCCCTGAGGAGGTTCCACTCTACAGCTGGTGTGATTCTATCCCTGAGGAGGTTCCACTCTACAGCCGGTGTGATTCTATCCCTTGGAGGTTTCACTCTACAGCCGGTGTGATTCTATCCCTGAGGAGGTTCCACTCTACAGCCGGTGTGATTCTATCCCTGAGGAGGTTCCACTCTACAGCCGGTGTGATTCTATCTCCTGGAGGTTCCACTCTACAGCCGGTGTGATTCTATCCCTGAGGAGGTTCCACTCTACAGCCGGTGTGATTCTATCCCTGAGGAGGTTCCACTCTACAGCCGGTGTGATTCTATCCCCTGGAGGTTCCACTCTACAGCCGGTGTGATTCTATCCCTGAGGAGGTTCCACTCTACAGCCGGTGTGATTCTATCCCTGAGGAGGTTCCACTCTGCAGCCGGTGTGATTCTATCCCTGAGGAGGTTCCACTCTACAGCCGGTGTGATTCTATCCCCTGGAGGTTCCACTCTACAGCCGGTGTGATTCTATCCCCTGGAGGTTCCACTCTACAGCCGGTGTGATTCTATCCCCTGGAGGTTCCACTCTACAGCCGGTGTGATTCTATCCCCTGGAGGTTCCACTCTACAGCCGGTGTGATTCTATCCCTGAGGAGGTTCCACTCTACAGCCGGTGTGATTCTATCCCTGAGGAGGTTCCACTCTACAGCCGGTGTGATTCTATCCCTGAGGAGGTTCCACTCTGCAGCCGGTGTGATTCTATCCCTGAGGAGGTTCCACTCTACAGCCGGTGTGATTCTATCCCCTGGAGGTTCCACTCTACAGCCGGTGTGATTCTATCCCCTGGAGGTTCCACTCTACAGCCGGTGTGATTCTATCCCCTGGAGGTTCCACTCTACAGCCGGTGTGATTCTATCCCCTGGAGGTTCCACTCTACAGCCGGTGTGATTCTATCCCTGAGGAGGTTCCACTCTACAGGCGGTGTGATTCTATCCCTGAGGAGGTTCCACTCTACAGCCGGTGTGATTCTATCCCCTGGAGGTTCCACTCTACAGCCGGTGTGATTCTATCCCCTGGAGTTTCCACTCTACAGCCGGTGTGATTCTATCCCCTGGAGTTTCCACTCTACAGGCGGTGTGATTCTATCCCCTGGAGGTTCCACTCTACAGGCGGTGTGATTCTATCCCCTGGAGGTTCCACTCTACAGCCGGTGTGATTCTATCCCCTGGAGGTTCCACTCTACAGCCGGTGTGATTCTATCCCCTGGAGTTTCCACTCTACAGGCGGTGTGATTCTATCCCCTGGAGGTTCCACTCTACAGCCGGTGTGATTCTATCCCTGAGGAGGTTCCACTCTACAGCCGGTGTGATTCTATCCCTGAGGAGGTTCCACTCTGCAGCCGGTGTGATTCTATCCCTGAGGAGGTTCCACTCTACAGCCGGTGTGATTCTATCCCTGAGGAGGTTCCACTCTACAGCCGGTGTGATTCTATCCCCTGGAGGTTCCACTCTACAGCCGGTGTGATTCTATCCCCTGGAGGTTCCACTCTACAGCCGGTGTGATTCTATCCCCTGGAGGTTCCACTCTACAGCCGGTGTGATTCTATCCCTGAGGAGGTTCCACTCTACAGGCGGTGTGATTCTATCCCTGAGGAGGTTCCACTCTACAGCCGGTGTGATTCTATCCCCTGGAGGTTTCACTCTACAGGCGGTGTGATTCTATCCCTGAGGAGGTTCCACTCTACAGCCGGTGTGATTCTATCCCCTGGAGGTTCCACTCTACAGGCGGTGTGATTCTATCCCTGAGGAGGTTCCACTCTACAGGCGGTGTGATTCTATCCCTGAGGAGCTTCCACTCTACAGCCGGTGTGATTCTATCCCTGAGGAGGTTCCACTCTACAGCCGGTGTGATTCTATCCCCTGGAGCTTCCACTCTACAGCCGGTGTGATTCTATCCCTGAGGAGGTTCCACTCTACAGCCGGTGTGATTCTATCCCCTGGAGGATCCACTCTACAGCCGGTGTGATTCTATCCCCTGGAGGTTTCACTCTACAGCCGGTGTGATTCTATCCCTGAGGAGGTTCCACTCTACAGCCGGTGTGATTCTATCCCCTGGAGGTTCCACTCTACAGCCGGTGTGATTCTATCCCTGAGGAGGTTCCACTCTACAGCCGGTGTGATTCTATCCCCTGGAGGTTCCACTCTACAGCCGGTGTGATTCTATCCCCTGGAGGTTCCGCTCTACAGCCGGTGTGATTCTATCCCCTGGAGGTTCCACTCTACAGCCGGTGTGATTCTATCCCTGAGGAGGTTTCACTCTACAGCCGGTGTGATTCTATCCCCTGGAGGTTCCACTCTACAGCCGGTGTGATTCTATCCCTGAGGAGGTTCCACTCTACAGCCGGTGTGATTCTATCCCCTGGAGGTTCCACTCTACAGCCGGTGTGATTCTATCCCTGAGGAGGTTTCACTCTACAGCCGGTGTGATTCTATCCCCTGGAGGTTCCACTCTACAGCCGGTGTGATTCTATCCCTGAGGAGGTTCCACTCTACAGCCGGTGTGATTCTATCCCCTGGAGGTTCCACTCTACAGCCGGTGTGATTCTATCCCTGAGGAGGTTTCACTCTACAGCCGGTGTGATTCTATCCCCTGGAGGTTCCACTCTACAGCCGGTGTGATTCTATCCCTGAGGAGGTTCCACTCTACAGCCGGTGTGATTCTATCCCCTGGAGGTTCCACTCTACAGCCGGTGTGATTCTATCCCCTGGAGGATCCACTCTACAGCCGGTGTGATTCTATCCCCTGGAGCTTCCACTCTACAGCCGGTGTGATTCTATCCCTGAGGAGGTTCCACTCTACAGCCGGTGTGATTCTATCCCCTGGAGCTTCCACTCTACAGCCGGTGTGATTCTATCCCTGAGGAGGTTCCACTCTACAGCCGGTGTGATTCTATCCCCTGGAGGATCCACTCTACAGCCGGTGTGATTCTATCCCCTGGAGGATCCACTCTACAGCCGGTGTGATTCTATCCCCTGGAGGTTTCACTCTACAGCCGGTGTGATTCTATCCCTGAGGAGGTTCCACTCTACAGCCGGTGTGATTCTATCCCCTGGAGGTTCCACTCTACAGCCGGTGTGATTCTATCCCTGAGGAGGTTCCACTCTACAGCCGGTGTGATTCTATCCCCTGGAGGTTCCACTCTACAGCCGGTGTGATTCTATCCCCTGGAGGTTCCACTCTACAGCCGGTGTGATTCTATCCCCTGGAGGTTCCACTCTACAGCCGGTGTGATTCTATCCCTGAGGAGGTTTCACTCTACAGCCGGTGTGATTCTATCCCCTGGAGGTTCCACTCTACAGCCGGTGTGATTCTATCCCTGAGGAGGTTCCACTCTACAGCCGGTGTGATTCTATCCCCTGGAGGTTCCACTCTACAGCCGGTGTGATTCTATCCCTGAGGAGGTTTCACTCTACAGCCGGTGTGATTCTATCCCCTGGAGGTTCCACTCTACAGCCGGTGTGATTCTATCCTTGAGGAGGTTCCACTCTACAGCCGGTGTGATTCTATCCCCTGGAGGTTCCACTCTACAGCCGGTGTGATTCTATCCCTGAGGAGGTTTCACTCTACAGCCGGTGTGATTCTATCCTTGAGGAGGTTCCACTCTACAGCCGGTGTGATTCTATCCCTGAGGAGGTTCCACTCTACAGCCGGTGTGATTCTATCCCCTGGAGGCACAAGTTCCACATGATATTTTTTGTAAAACAGAAAAGTATTTATGGCCATATCATCCTTTCGGGGTTGACATGACATGCCATCTATAATCTGATCCAGTCCCGCCCTTTACATCCATCATAGCATTACAATTTCTAAATGGGAGGATTTGTTCGGAGAGACTGCCAGCCTAGCCCATCAGGAAATGTGTATGGAGAAGAATTAATAACCAGGCAGGCGATGTTAAGCGAACAACAACCCGCGCCTCTGTGGGTCAATTATACGGTTAACCGTGGAAGGCTAAAGCCTATTGCAATATCGTCCTTCAACCATCCTCCAGGAGGACCACAACTTTCCATAGGGTTTGGAAGCTCGTGTGCCTCAATGACCCAGAGAGCTATGCTGGATAGAGTCACGGTCTTATGCTTTGACTCTTGGTAGGATGAGGCCAGACCAAGAGAGGTCCACTGGTCCTCCAGGTTCGGGCATTCAAGGCTTTAGCAATGAAGAATTCTTCTACATCTGAATGGCCAAGGAGAGATGGAAACTTCATTGCTGCCCTAAGCGCCTGTGGTTCTAACAGGTCATGGCAGTGAAAAAAGTGAAGAATGAGTGGGCTTTAGTTAAACCTGTCCTCATCTCTGTTGTAAAGAGATCTCTCTATTCTGAGGCTGTCCACTCTGCTCCTCGGCACTCCCACTATCAGAGATATCCTCATCACAGTTTGACTACCAGCAAACAGGTTGATAGATAGGGGCAACACACAAAATACAGGAGGACCTGAGCGGGTCAGGTAGTATCCATGAGGAAACAGGAATGATTCGACAGCTGATAAGCTGCATGCATTTACTTATTTATTGTACCACCAACACTAATGGTTTACGGCATTAATGATGACAAACTCCCAGGACCAGAGTTTCTGGTCTTATGGAAAGTACACATAAATCCAATATGGAAAAATTGAGATGCTGTTTTTTTTGGATCAGCTGCTGAGCTGACCTAAATATCAACCAGCTTAACTTCTGCTAGCACTAAGTGTATCTAAATACACAACAGAGGACATTTACCAGACCAAATTATGGATGAGTAACTCAATTACTTACAGAAATTGGCTGCACACAAATTCTCCCATTAGCTTTTCGAGCATTTTTCAAGCTAATGATAATACTAACATGTTTCATGCTGTTCACTGATGTTTGGATACAGTACATTTTCCATTAGATTAATTATGGGTAGGGTTAGGGTTAGGAATTATGGGCATAGCGTTTGTATTGTTCCTCCTTGCACCTTGCGGTGCATTGGGTGTCACTTTTGCCATTTCTTTAGCATTTGTTATTTGTTTTTTTTATGAAGCTCAGCACAACATGGAAAGCGTGCAAGGGGCCAGCCAGATTCGAACCCAAGAACCATCCACCGGAAAGTCCAGTGCTGATGTCACTACACCATCGCCCAGCCAGCATATTATTACCAGCTCAGGGCATTCCAGTGCCAGAGTTCAAGTCATGTCAATTCAAGTCACTTTTTATTGACATTTCGACCATAACTGCTGGTATAGTGCATAGTAAAAATCCCTGGAAGTGGGCCCACTAAGCAGAGCCGTTGGGATATGGGTTGAATTCGGACCGCTGATGCTGTCTGCGTGGAGTTCACGTGTTTTCCCTGCTGCTGTGTGAATTTTTCTGGTCATTCCACTTCCTCCCACATCCCAAAGACGCGAGGGTCATTAGGTTACTATTTGCCCCTTCTGGAGGGAAGTGGTAGAATCTAGCAGCAGAATCTGTTCTGGGCAGCAACAACAGGTCATCTCAGTTGTTGCTCTTTGGAGTGAAAGAAAGTTGAGAGGTGAGGCATAGATCAAAAGAACAGCCAATGCCTTTCTCACAGGGAATGGATTGCTCGTATGAGGGGACACAATTTTCAGGGGTGGTGGTAGAGAACAATACAGGTGGAGGCAGGTACAGGTAGAGACAGATACATTAGGGGCATTATAAGTATGCCAGTACACAAGTGTAAAGGAGAACAAAATGTTTGTTAATCCAGATCTGGTGCAGCACAAAAAACACAGTAAGAAAATGACCAAAAAAAACCCCACTAAATATAAATACATAAGTTAGTGTATATACATAGATTGATTGCACATCCATAAAGTGATCCTAAGGCACAGGGGTGTCTCTACATAGGTGACTGACAGGAAATGATAAAGTAGTGGTGTTTGGGGATGTGAAGGGGTGGGTTAGAGGGTGGAGGTGTTGATCAGTCATACTGCTTGGGGAAAGTAACTGTTTTGAGTCTGGTGGCCCTGATGTGAATGCTATGCAGCCTCCTGCCTGATGGGAATGGGACAGTTCACGAGCAGGGTAGGTGGGATCGTTCATGATGAGACTCCTACCAATAGGCACATGGATGATAGAAAATTGGAGTAGGTTAAAAATTTGGCACAACATTGTGGGCCTCTCTGATGTAATGTTCTATGATGTATCTAAAGAAAGTTGGAAATGCTGAAATTTGGAAGTTCATACATATTTATCTCAAGCAACTGGAGAAAATAGTTTGTATGAAATCATTCATAGTTGCTTTGCCCTATTGTGAAGGAAGAGTAGCTGAGAATGACAGAGCTGCAGTGGCATGCAAAAGTTTGGGCACCCCTGTTTCTGTTACCATGAATAGCTAAGCGAGTAAAAGATGACCTGATTTCCAAAAAGCATAAAGTTAAAGATGACACATTTCTTTAGTATTTTAAGCAAGATTACTTTCTTATTCCCATCTTTTAGTTTCAAAATAACAAAAAAGGAAAAGGGCCCGAAGCAAAAGTTTGGGCACCCTGCATGGTCAGTACTTAGTAACACCCCCTTTGTCAAGTATCACAGCTTGTAAATGCTTTCTGTAGCCAAAGAATCTTCCAATTCTTGTTTGGGGGATTTTCGCCCACTGTTCCTTGCAAGGCTTCTTACATGCACTGCTCTTTTGATGTCTATCCACAGATGTTTAGGTCGGGGGACTGTGAGAGCCATGGCAGAACCTTCAGCCTGCGCCTCTTGAGGTAGTCCACTGTGGATTTTGAGGTGTGTTTAGGATCATTATCCTGTTGTAGCAGCCATCCTCTTTTCATCTTCAGCTTTTTTTACAGATGGTGTGATGTTTGCTTCCAGAATTTCCTGGTATTTAATTAATTCTTCCTTCATTCAGTGAAATGTTCCCCATCCCACTGGCTGCAACACAAGCCCAAAGCATGATCAATCCACTCCTGTGCTTAACAGTGGAGACGTGTTCTTTTCATGAAATTCTGCACCCTTTTTTCTCCAAACATATCTTTCTTCATCGCGGCCAAAAAGTTCTATTTTAATTTCATCAGTCCACAAGACTTGTTTCCAAAATGCATCAGGCTTGTTTAGATGTTCCTTTGCAAACTTCTGATGCTGAATTTTGTGGTGAGGACGCAGGAAAAGTTTTCTTCCATGAAGGTCATATTTCTGCACAGTAGAACAGTGTGCACCACCACTCCAGAGTCTGCTAAATCTTCCTGAAGGTCTTTTGCAGTCAAACGGGGGTTTTGATTTGCTGTTCTAGCAATCCTATGAACAGTTCTCTCAGAAAGTTTTCTTGGACTTCCAGACCTCAGCTTGACCTCCACTGTTCCTGTTAACTGCTATTTCTTAATTACATTATGAACTGAGGAAACGGCTACCTGAAAACACTTTGCTATCTTCTTATAGCTTTCTCCTACTTTGTGGGCATCATTTATTTTAATTTTCAGAGTGCTAGGCAGCTGCTTAGAGGAGCCCATGGCTACTGATTGTTGGGTCAAAGTTTGAGGAGTCAGGGTATTATAAAGCTTTGAAATTTGCATCACCTGGCCTTTCTTAACTATGACCGAACAAGCAATAGCCCTGACAAGCTAATTAAAGTCTGAGACCTTGGTAAAAGTTATCTGAGAACTCAAATCTCTTGGGGTGCCCAAACTTTTGCATGGTGCTCATTTCCTCTTATTCCACTCTAAAATTGTACAAAACAAAAATAATACACTAATCTTGCTTAAAATGTTGAAAAGAATGTTTCATCTTTAACATTATGCCTTTTGGAGATCAGTTCATCTACTACTCACTTAACTATTCACAGTAACAGCAATTTTGAGCAGGGGTGCCCAAACTTTAGCATGCCACTGTCATGTGTGTTCACCTGTTCTGACATCAGCCTCTGTGCAAAGCTGTGATAATGGGTGACAATAGCATAGTACCGTCAAAAACAAGGCCTGAGAAATTGTTGTGAACCAAAGCAGTGGATCTGAATAAATTGTTAGTTTTATTAGTCACACACACACACTGAATCACAGTGAAATGAGTCACTGGTGTCAACAACCAACACACTGAGGAGGGATGTGCTGGGGAAAACCTGCAAATATTGAACCCATACGTCTTTGGAATGTGGGAGGGCATGGAGTACCCACATGCTCGGGTGCGGGAATTTAACTCATCACTAATCCCTGGCACTGTGAAGTAATTATACTAACCACTATGCTACTGTGGCACCTCACTTCAAATGTTGCAATGGGATGCATTGGACTGATCAACCAATCATCACATTTCTCCCCACACACACAGGCAGAATATTAGCAAAATAAACCAAAAGGGGAAATTGCAGTGCCACGACGGTGTGGTGCTTAGCACAACAGCTTGGGGCTTCGGAGTTCAAAGTTCAATTCCAGCACCTTCAATAATAAAGTTTCTACAATCAGTGAAAACCCCGGTGCACCCACGCGTGTTGTGAGGATCCTGTGGGTGCTACGGGGTTTCCACCCCCAGACCAAAGACATAATGGTCACTGGGTAAACTGGTCATTGTAAACTGTCTTCTGATTAGGCTAGGGTTAAATAGGTGCATGGCTGGGTGACGTGGTTCATTGGGTCAGGCGGCCTTGTTCCACACTGCATCTCTAAATAAATAAACAATAACCAGAAAGTCCAAAGGTGAGGTCCTAACACGAATTAATGGGCAGTTATGGTTGTAAATATCTGCTACTTTTTAATTTAATTAATTAATTTCAAATAAACCCCATTTTGTTTCTATTTTACCAGGAGCAAAAACTGCAATCAATCCCCAATTAGTTCATCATGAACATCCCACCAAGCGGCAACAATTGTAAAGAGGAAATGTGCTTCCTCTTTACAATATATTGGTGTGGGAAGAGGCTGAGAAACAAAATATTTTCTGCCTGGCTGAACCAGTTAAACAATGGAAAAGTTTATGCCCTAAACTGTTGCTACAGGCCAGTTACATTAACACTTCAGCTCTTTAGCTTCGTGCTGGGAGGCCCCAACAGCAGGCCTAAAATCCGTAGCTGTTTCTGGGCAGCAGCCAATTGTGCCCACTTCGTTAACCCTAGTGGGTGGGAGATAGTGGTGGGGAGAGGGGGCTCCATTCATTTCTAGTTATCTTCTCTGATGCAGCTCGCATGACAAGATGTGACATGCAGGAATTAATGAGGATGCCGCTGTGCCAATTCTTGTTCGATGGCTTTGACGCTGGTTACAGCAGCAGCAGTCCTGTACAGTATGCCTGCCAGGACCCCACACTGAACGCTGCAAGTGGCCTATTACCTCATCCAGAAGTGACTGGAAAGATGAAATACGGTTGTGAACATTTATCCATAGTAACACGAAATGGGCCGAGACCCTTCATCAGGACAACAACACACACAAAATGCTGGAGGTACTCAGCATGTCAGGCACACCTATGGAGTTTTTGTGCTGAGGCCCTTCTTCAGGACTGGAAAGGAAGGGGGGGAAGAAGCCACTAAGGGGGAGGGGGTACAAGCAAGGTGTAGGTGGGGGGTGGGGGTAAAGTAAGAAGCTGAGAGGTGATAGGCAGACTGGGCAAAGGGCTAGGGAAATAGGGATCTGATAGCAGCAAAGAGGAGGAGAGTGGACCACAGCAGAAAGGAAAGGGGGGGGGGGATCCGTATGTGAGGACAAGTAAGAGGGCAGAGAGGGGAACTGAAGGGGGGGGGGGAAGAGGGGAAAACTATGAGCACAAGTTCGAAAACTGTGTCCATTCCATCAGGTTGGAGACTACGGAGATGGAATATGGAATCCATGGCAGAAGAGGAGGCCTGGACCGACATGTCGGAACAGGAATGGGGATAGTGTTGGCGACCGTAAATTTCTTATCTTTTGTATATAGATGGGGAGGGGGTGCTGAGGTGTCAAGATGATTCCAGCAGAGACAATGGTGACAGTGTACTAGTACGGGCTCGACCATGGAAAATGAAAGAGCGATTGCTGTTTTGAAAAGGTCATCATACCCAAAGCTGACCAGGCATGAACGTGAGCAGATGTCCGAGCCTTTTGTTATTTTATCTGGCCTTAATGCTCTATCATCACAACTGAGACAAGAACATCTGCCCTCTCCCCTTATCATTTAACAGATGATTGCACCATTAGTTCCCACAGATATCCCTCCTGAGATGGGCTCTTTTTCATCTAGAACTTTTTGAAAGGCTCTTGTCTCGTCCAATGTATTTTATACATTATATCAGTAAAAACCTGTAACTGAAAGCTAGGCTTGAAGTACGTGCAAGCTGAGGCAATTATGTGATATTATCTGCTAACTGTAAGGAGTGAGGAATGGCAGTTATTTGTAACCCAGTGCACAGCGTTATTAGATACAAGAGTAACCCTAACCCCTACGTCTTCTGAATGTGAGAGAAAACCAGAGCACCTGGAGGAAATTGCCAAATGTTGCTGGTTCTAGAGTAATATTCATGCTGGCGCCATGCCAAATCGGTACATTCAAAATGACAGCTGAGTGAGTATTAGAGTCTGGTTTGGTTTCCTTCCAAGGAAAGGTTTGGAAAAGACATGTAACCTGATTCTTGCCATGGTCAAATGCATGTTTCTGAACCAATCAGATTAAACTGTTTGCTTGCTACATGGGATTAAAGGGAACATTGTAAACTTCACACTAATGGAAATTGGAGTCAGAGCAAACACAGACAAAGGAGCAGAATTAGGCCATTCAGCCCATCGAGTCAGCTCTGCCATTCCATCATGGCTGATTTATTATCACTCTCAATCCCCTGCTTTCTTCTTGTAACCTTTGATGCCCTGACTAATCAAGAACCCATCAACCTCCGCCTTAAATACACCCAATGACTCTGCCTCCATGGCTGCCCATGGCAATGAATTCCACATTCACCTTCTTATCTCTGTTCTAAAGGGACATCCTTGCGTTAGGGCTAGGATATACTGTGGTTAGGGTTCTGATACTGTGCCCTCTGCTCCCAGACTCTCTCTCTCTCTCTCTCTCTATGGGAACATTCTTTGCGCATAAACCCTATTCAGGCCTTTCAATATTTGGTAGTTTCAATGAGATTCCCACCCCATTCTTCTGAACTCCAGAGAGTACAGGCCAAACAGTCCTCAAACGTCAACCTCTCATTTTTAGGATCATTCTCTTGAGTTTTCTCCATTGCTAGCATATCCCTTTTTAAATATGGGCCCAGAACTGCTCACTATGCTCCCCACAGCCACTCCATCTACAACTTTCAATATTCGATAGGTTTCAATGAGTTCCCTCACCACCCCACCCTGTCATTCTTCTTAAACTCCAATGAGTACAGGCCCAGAGCCAAAAAACACTCCTTATACCATTACTCTTTCATTCCCAAAATCCTTCTTGTGAACCTCTTCTGGACTCTGTCCAATGCTAGCACATTTTTTCTTATATAAGGGGCCTAAAACTGCTTACAAGACTCCAAGTGCGGTCTGACAGATGCCTTATAAAGCCTCAGCATTATATCCTTGCTTTTATATTCTAGTCCGCTGGAAATCACTGCTAAAAATCATATTCCCCTTCAATCTGCAAGTTAAACTTTCCAGAGCCCTTTGCAAAAGAACCACACAAAGGAATAGCCGCAGGCTCGGGTTAGTCCACAACCACAGCTGAACTTCAAATGCCCCCATGCCTTGTTACATGCACACTTCCTCGCACATCCCCCGTCCAACTATCACAAACATTACAAGATGACCTTAGTACCTTTATTGTTTCCGGGGGAACTCCTGGCTCTGGGGCTTTCTCCAGATAGGTAGTCAGATCTTGGTCAACATGTTCAAAGACTAGAGTCAATTTGGTCTCACGGTCTGTCCGAGACACGGTGCAAACATCAAACAACCTGAAAACAGAAATAAGAGTACTGTTGATTATAAAAGCAGTTATCTTGTGTGTTCCTGTGGAATTTTGCCACAGACAGCTGTAGAGGCCAAGTCATTTGAGTATATTGAAAGTGAAGGCTGATAGGTTATTGATTAGTTGGGGCATCAAGGTTTACAGGGAGAAGGCAGGAGATTGGGGTTAAGGGGGATAATGAAACAGCCATGATGGAATGACAGAGCTGACTCAATGGGCCAAATGGACTAATTCTGATCTTATGTCTTATGGTCTCTCACTCTGTGCCCACTTGGGTTTCAACTACAGTACCAAAGTACCAGTACATCAAAATATTTTATTACCTCTGATAATTATGAAAAATAATGTTTGCTAGGTTTCATACCTGTACAGAAGTCACACTGATCTTTGCACATAAAATTGAAGGTTAAAAGCTGCTTTTAACTGTGGATGTTAAAAAACAAGTGAGAAAACTGCCTCTTTACCACTTTTGTGGATCCCGTGTGGTATATGTTCAATCATATTGAAATGTGACCTAACATAACAAAAGTATCATTGTAGCAATTTACAGTGCCAACCATCAATGATCGAGCTTCAGTTCCGACAACCGTCTGTAAGGACATTCTCCCCGTGACCATGTCGGTTTCCTCTGGATGCTCCAACTTCCTCCCACGTTCCAGAGACGTGTGGGAATAATGCTACGTTGGCACTGGAACATGGCCATACTTGTGAGCTTCCCCCAAGACAATCTTTGGACTGTGTTGGTTATTGATCAAATGATGCACTTCACTGTACATTTCAATGTTTCGTCGCACGTGACAAACAAATAAATCTTTTATTCACTGCACACAAATAAACACATTAAAACTACACTACATTGTTCTCAGCAGACTGCTACCGAACAGTGCCAGCATAAATGAAAATACAACACGTTTCAAAATATAAAATAGAATTTGAAGACAAGTTTATGACGAGAGCCCAGCAGATATTGCTGATAGGGCAAACGATGACATGTCCTAAATTAGCAATGAGACAAAATGCCCCAATTAACTTCTGGGTGGAGCATAGTGCTTTTTGAAATTGAATGTGTCCAAGTCCTTCTGCAGAATCCCTGCTTCCTCAAAACCACACCTATGTATCGTCTGCAAACGTAGCCACAAAGCTATAATTTCTGTCATCCAAATCGTAACATGTAATGTGAAAAAGGGCTCCCAACACTGACTCCTGTGAAAGATAATTTCTGCCAGCTAACCAGTAAAGGTCCACTTTGCCTCCGGCCAATCAGCCAATTTTTTTATCCATGCTAAGTTACAGGGAAAGATTGAACAAGTTAGGTCTTTATTCTTTGGAGCATAGAAGGTTGAGGGGGGGACTTGATAGAGGTATTTAAAATTATGAGGGGGATAGATAGAGTTGATGTGGATAGGCTTTTTCCATTGAGAGTAGGGGAGATTCAAACAAGAGGACATGAGTTGAGTTAGGGGGCAGAAGTTTAAGGGGGAATTTCTTTACTCAAGAGTGGTAGCTGTGTGGAACGAGCTTCCAGTAGAAGTGGTAGAGGCAGGTTCGGTATTGTCATTTAAAGTAAAATTGGGTAGGTATATGGACAGGAAAGGAATGGAGGGTTATGGGCTGAGTGCGGGTCAGTGGGACTAGGTGAGAGTAAGCGTTTGGCACGGACTAGAAGGGCCGAGATGGCCTGTTTCCGTGCTGTAATTGTTATATGGTTATATGGTTACCTTCCCCATTATACCATGGGCTTTTATCTTGTTAAGCTAAGCAGCCACATGTGCACCACCTTGTCGCAGGCTTTCTGAAAATCCAAGTACACAATACCCACTGACCCTCCTTTGCTTATCCTACCTGTAATTTCCTCAAAAGAATCCCAACAGATTTATCAGACAAGATTTCCCCTTAAGGACACAATGCTGACTTTGACTTACTTTATCATGTGCCTTTCTCCCTTGAAGAGTGGAATTATATCTGCCATTTTCCAGCCCTCAAGAACCATCCCAGAATCTACTGATTCTTGAAAGATCATTACTAATGCCTTCATAATTTCTTCAGCCGCCTCTTTTAGAAACCTGCGATGGATTGTATCTGATCCAGGTGACTTATCTACTTTCAGACATTTCAGCTTCACAATGGTCCCCTAGTATGATATGGTGGACAGTAAAGATAATGTTTATGCTTTAGGAGAGAAAAAAAAGCTACAGTTGTCCCCTGGAACTTATAGAACATTTACATCCCCCTTCCTTTTGGTGAAAATGGTGTAAATAAAATCTGTTACTGATCAACCTTATAGATCAGACGTGGCACGCACTTGGCATATCAGCTAAGATTTCCTATAGAACTGTAGAAAGTTAAACATCACTAAAATATTTTGTTAGTCAGTTCAAAAATAGGAATGAGGTGGGAGCTTTAACACGGGTTACCAGGATGCCTGCAGGACTAGAAAGCATACAGCATCTTGTGAGGATAGGGTGAGTGAGTTAGAACTTTCCTCAGAGCAAAGGAGGATGACAGGTGACCTGATAGAGGAGTACAAAATGATAAGAGGCATAGATTGAGTGGAGGACAGCAGAGATTACTTTTCCAGGGCAGATATGGCTAATAATGGAGGGCATAATTTTAAGATGATTGGAGGAAAGTTGCGGGATGTCAGATTTAAGTTTTTTTTATACAGAGTGATGGGTGCTTGGAATACGCAGCCAGGCACAATAGCATGGGCAGATCTCAGACGGGCACATGGATGACAGCTAATGGATGAGGTGTTCAGAATACTCAGTGGATGACTACTGATCATAGAGTGTGAGGAGAAGGGGTGAAAGTCACAGCTGAAACTGAGCACACAAGGAAACAATTCTCAGAAGCTGACACTAACATAAAAACAGTGCAGTAAGCTGTCAGCCTGACTGGGCAGAAGTAATGGTTTGGAAAACTCATTTTTATTTTGTAAAACACTTAGCTAAACAATGAAATGAAGGAAGTGAGAAATCACAGGGTGTGTAGCAATGCAAACTGTTGTTAGAGACTGTTATGTACCCCTAGGGTTCATATTTTCTGTCCACTATCGCTTTAAAATGTCAGGAGAATGAGACTGGCTTTTGGTCACTGTTTGAGCTGTTACAGAGAGAGAGAGAGAGAGAGAGACAGAGAGAGAGAGAGAGGTGAAGACTGCTCGGAGATGGTGTTATGGTTTCTCTGCAAGCATGTTTACACTTTTGCAAGGACACTGTCAGCTTCTGTATTCTTACAGAGAGAGAAGGGAAGAGCTGTTTGATGGACAGCTAGTGTTCAGCGCGGTGAGATAAATAGAAGGTCCGCTGATAGACCTACACATGGTTTTGGATACTGAACCTTGTGTCCACAGAAAAGGTGGGTTTTGGAGGATCGATCAGGAGAATCAATCAGTGGCTCTCGCAGTGTGAAAAGGGTTTGACCGGTGGGGAGTTATTTGTGTGTCCAACCCTCGCCTGGGTTAATAATTCCACCACGGAAGAACGGTCCCCTTTGTATGTGGTCATAGTCCGTAACCTCCAAAGGATTTCGGAGGACAACAGGACGATCGACGGCGTCAGCTTACCTGAAGACTCAAAACTCTCCCCCCCCCCCCATCACTACTCGACTCAATACCACGAACTGAACGTCACTCGTCATCGTAAGACTGTATCCATTTACCCCTAGGCTTGAAGAAGCTTGGTTTTCCTATTTCTGTATATAAAATCATTGCTAACCTGTTTGATATATCTGTGTTTTTATCACTGTATTGCGCAGTTACTAATAAATAGCATTAGTTTATAGCAATACCAGACTCCATGGTGGCTTCTATTTCTGCTGGTTCTTTAACCCGTCACTGGGTACGTGACAAGACCAGTTCAATATTCTAATATCAAATGGAATTGGCATTGGTTCATTACTGTCACCTGTACCAAGATACAGTCGGCCCTCCTTATCCGCGAATTCCGCATCCGTGAATTCAGCCAACCACGAATCGCGAAAACCCAGAAGTGCTCTTCCAGCACTTGTTGTTTGAGCATGTACAGACTTTTTTTTCTTGTCATTATTCCCTCAACAATGCAGTATAACAACTATTTACATAGCATTTACATTGTATTAGGTATTATAAGTAATCTAATGATTTAAAAGTATACAGGAGGATGTGCGTGGGTTATCGTGGATCGGGATCAAAAAATATCATAAGTTCTCTTACTCAGTAAGTCAGAACAGGTACTTCCGGTATTATTTAGCATCAGTCAAACGTTTGTCTTAGTATATATTTTACCTTTCTATGCATATAAAACACTTAAGAACGTATGTTCCAGCGCCGGGCTCAGGAACTTCTTCCCGAGTTCGATTCAGTGACAGACCGCTATTGAGTGTGCTCTCCACCGTGCCGGGTTGATGTGGAGGATCAAAAACCCAAAACCCCCAAACCCAATAATTAAACCACTGCGTTGCTTAGTAATAATTGTAGCTTTCATCGGGGCAGAGCCTTTCTCACCTTATCCTTTAATATTGTTCCAATCGTTGACCGACTATAGCCTAATGCTTTTCCAATGACCGATGGCGTTTCACCTCTTTCCGATCGCTGTATTATTTCCACTTTATTTTCAATCGCGATTGTTATTATTTTTGTGAATAGGAACATTGCGGATTCAGTTCTCTACCACTGGGTCCTAATGTCCATTGCATTGAGCCAGGTTAAATAAGGTTTGGGGTTCCACTGGGTCCTAAGGTCCACCGTATTGAGACAGGTTGAATAAGGGACTTGAGCAACCGCAAATTTTGGTATCCGCGAGGGGTCCCGGAACCAATCCCTCGCAGATAAGGAGGGCCGACTGTACACTGAAAAGCTTGTTCTGTTTATACAGAGCAGATCATTACACAGTGCACTGAGGTAGAATAAGGTAAAGCAGTAACAGTGCAGTGCAGATAGACTATAAAGCACAGTTTTCTCAGCAGTGTGGAGGTACAGAGGAACCTTGGGGTTTATGTCCATTGCAGCATCACCAACCTTGAAAATATGAGTTACTCAAACTGGTACACTGTGAAAAGATCACTTGTTATTTTAGCCCCATACTTAACACTACCAAATGACAAACCCTTAGCCATAAAGCTGAAACACTCAATAAAACTATAATTTTATCAAACAGAACAGACTTAAGAAATCTCCCTTAAATTTTGCTGACATTAATAATTGACCTGAGAGGATATATACACATCTACCACAAGACTGACAAAATCATTTCCATCACAACTCACTTCTGCTTCCTTATGGAACCTGTACAGCACCATGAATTCTGCATTAAGGGCTTCAGTCCCATCAGTAGCTGTTATTGCTCTGACTTGCATACAACGTGCATCTAACTGAAATCCAACAACAAAACATTTTCAGAACCTGACAGGCAGCACTATGATCCGACCTTACAAGGTTGGGTTTGTTCTATAAGGCAGAGTAATGGCCTTTCTACAGACCACAGCTACCTGGTGCAAGGATAATGTAATCAAATTAGGACCAATATTTAACAAATTACCTAGAGTAAAGCACTGATTGAAAAATTAAATAGTTCTATCAAACTGCACAAAAACTAATGGCTGAGACATTAAAACAGTGTTTCTGGCCGTTCATATCAAGGAAATGATAATCGAAAATGACAATCTGGCTATTTGTTCTCAAAATCAGGGAGACCCATTGCTGCAATATTCTGTCCAGCTAAACAGTTTCCAAAACTAAATTTGCAGACTGTTAGTTTGATATGTCGTGGTCTATAATTCTGTTAATCAGATTGCATGATTCTACAAATAGACTTTCTTAGGAGTGATTGCTCAGAGTTTTCAGTAAAGCATACTGGTGAGATAGATTCATCAGATGAGATTCGCACGCAATGCTAACGTGCATTGGTATAGTGATTTAAATGTGAAACAGCTACCCTTCACAACCTCAGACCACACCCAATAAATTGCCTTTGAAGCAGTCATTATAGTCAAATGGTGTCAATTTGAACACAGCCAGGTCCTCACAAATGGTGAAGGGGGGAATAACCCAGCTAGCAGTTTTGATCATGAAACCTGTGGCACAATTCTAAAACAATAAACGTTTCTAACGACTTCATCATGTGAAACAAAACTGAAAACAATGAGTTAGCGAAATATGCAAGGAACTAAAAGTGTAGAGAAGCGGACAGGGTTTTCTGTAGGTTATAATAAAAGCCAACTGTAATTTCAAATCGTGAGCCATGACAGCTGCCAGGAAACGGGTCAAAGTTCTACACAGCGTCACTTTATTAGATACATCTGTACACATGCTCGTTAATGCTAAATTTCCAGTCAGCCAATCATGTGGCAGTAAATCAATGCATAAAAGCAAGCAACGTGATCCAGCTGTCGTTCAGATCAAACATCTGAGTGTGGAACAAATGTGATCGAAGTGACCTAACCGTGGAATGATCGTTGGTTCCAGATGGGGTGGTTTGAGTATCTCAAACTGCTCATCTCCTGTGATTCACGCACAGCAGTATCCAGAGTGTACAAAGAACAGTTAGAAAAAGATCCAGGTTTTTGTTTTCCACACCATTCATAAAACATCCATTTTCAGTGGTATCAGGACAACCACTAGACTGCTGGTCATTGCCTCTGACTTTGCAGACATGGTTTGGGAGAAAAAGCCCATCCAGTTCCGTGCAGTCAATGGAGGAGGTCCGGGATGGTGTTGGCAGGACGATGCGACCCATCATCTTATTGATTATTTATTTAGAGATACAGGCTCTTCGACCCAGAGAGCCCACACCATCCAATTACACCGAGGTGACCAATTAACCTACTAACCCCTGCATCTTTGGAATGTCCAGAGAAAACCCACAGGGTCACGGGGAGAGCGTACAGTCAGCAGCGGGAATTGAACCTGGGCTGCTGGTGCTGAATAACTTTAAGCACTAAACTACCAATTACACATGTGTACATTGCATAGGGGGTTTGATGTTTGTTTCATGGCTGTCTGTGGGGAAGTTGTATATAACATACATGCTTCGATAAATAAATGTACCTTGAACTTAAGTTCTCAAGTGTTTGAAAAAATAGTTTGTTATCTTCCAAGTTCACCTGACCACAGGCAAGATGCTTTAGCCATTTCAAACTACACTAGGTAGATATCCAGTGAACTCTATTGAAAACTGTCCACATTCCAAAGATGGAAGGAATATTTGATCAGGTTAACTTCAGACCTGTTGCTTTGACGTCGCACGTGATGAAGACCATGGAGCGGCTGATAATACAGAATCTGAGGCCACAAACCAGGCACGCCCAGGATCCTCTTCAGTTTGCGTATAAGGAGAAGGTGGGAGTGGAGGATGCTATCACGTATTTGCTGCATAAATCACTCTCTCACCTAGATGGGGTCAGTTGTGCTGTGAGGATTACATTCCTTGACTTCTCTAGTGCCTTTAACACCATCCAGCCCAAGATCTTAAGGCACAAACTAACGGAGATGGGATTAGACTCTCACATGGTGGATTGGATAGTGGACTACTTGACAGATAGACCTCAGTATGTGCGGTTGGGAGACTGTAGGTCTGACACGGTGGTCAGCAGCACAGGAGCGCCGCAGGGAACCGTACTCTCTCCGGTCCTGTTCACCCTGTACACATCAGACTTCCAATATAACTCGGAGTCCTGCCATGTGCAGAAGTTCGCTGATGACACGGCCATAGTGGGGTGTGTCAGGAATGGACAGGAGGAGGAGTATAGGAAACTGATACAGGACTTTGTGATATGGTGCAACTCAAACTACCTGCGTCTCAATATCACCAAGACCAAGGAGATGGTGGTGGACTTTAGGAGATCTAGGCCTCATATGGAGCCAGTGATCATTAATGGAGAATGTGTGGAGCAGGTTAAGACCTACAAGTATCTGGGAGTACAGTTAGACGAGAAGCTAGACTGGACTGCCAACACAGATGCCTTGTGCAGGAAGGCAGAGTCGACTGTACTTCCTTAGAAGGTTGGCGTCATTCAATGTCTGTAGTGAGATGCTGAAGATGTTCTATAGGTCAGTTGTGGAGAGCGCCCTCTTCTTTGTGGTGGCGTGTTGAGGAGGAAGCATTAAGAAGAGGGACGCCTCATGTCTTAATAAGCTGGTAAGGAAGGCGGGCTCTGTCGTGGGCAAAGTACTGGAGAGTTTAACATCGGTAGCTGAGCGAAGGGCGCTGAGTAGGCTACGGTCAATTATGGATAACTCTGAACATCCTCTGAACATCCTCTACCATCCAGAGACAGAGAAGCAGTTTCAGCGACAGGTTACTATCGATGCAATGCTCCTCAGACAGGATGAAGAGGTCAATACTCCCCAATGCCATTAGGCTTTACAATTCTACCGCCAGGACTTAAGAACTTTTTAAAAGCTATTATTAATGCTTTTTGAGATAGTGATTTAGATGCATATCATATTTTTTACTGAGTTAAGTATTGTATGTAATTAGTTTTGCTACAACAAGTGTATGGGACATTGGAAAAAAAAGCTGAATTTCCCCATGGGGATGAATAAAGTATCTATCTATCTATCAAATGGAGGCAAGGGCTCATTTAGTTGGAATGGCCCATATCCTGCTGCATCTCTAAATAAATAAACAAAAGGAAAAATTGTCTGTTTGCAACATCCATATTTGTTCTTGATAAAAGAAATACATCTTTCAGCAACTTCCCTTCAACAATTATCAGCATCACCATCAGACTCAGCTCATATTCTACATTATGGCAGAAATAGCAAACCATTGATGTCCAAAGGGTTCCCTATCCTCAGAAGAAATTTCTAAGGAGGGTACAGATAGACTGGAATGAGTATACTTTCCATGATTATTATTCTACAAAATCGATGAAAGCAGTTTAAAGGGATAGTATTTTATCAGGGTGATTAGGAATAGATTGTGGTTTCACACAAGGTCCACTTCTGATGTCGGTTTGCTGTGTTCAGATGTAAGTATGAAGGATGTGAAGTTGAAGCAGACAGATGATATCATCGCACACGATGCAAGTAATTCCGTGGAAGAAAGGAAGCAAAGTGATATTGCTGATTTTGTTAACCCACTATATTCTAAATACAGGTAAGCACGCCGGTGTAAAACAGCAATGGAATTGAAAGCATTAAAAGCCTTTATTGATGCAAAAATCAAAAAAAGCAATTTTAAAAATAGAACAATTAAGTTGTTAGAAACACTTATAGTCTATTAACTACCAGCTGACATATGTGTTGTAGACCCAAGAGAGGGTTGTAGACCTGAGGATGTACAAATAAAGAGCCCCATGATTTCTACGGCAAATTCACAGAGGTATAAACATAAAAACTGCAGACATAATGAAGACAAGAGATTCTGCAGGTGCTGTTCATCCAAAGCAACATATACAAAATACTGGAGGAACTCAGTGGGTCAGGCAGCATCTATGGAAATGAAAAAACTTGACATTTTGGGCTGAGACTCTTTCTTCAGGACTGAAGTGGGGGGAAAAACCAGAATAAAAATATGGGAGGAAGGGAGGGAGGACTAGCTAGAAGGTGATAGGTCATTTACACCGATGATTTGGAAGAGAGGACTGAGTGTAGCGTAGCAAAATTTGCTGATGACACTAATCTGAGTGGAAAAGCAAATTGTACAGAGGATGTGGAGAGTCTGCAGAGGGATATGGATAGGTTACAGTTCTGTACAATTGTGTACAGTTCTGGTCACCGAATTATAGGAAATATATCAATAAATTAGAGTGCAGAGACGATTTACTAGGATGTTACCTGGGTTTCAGCACTTAAGTTACAGAGAAAGGTTGAACAAGTTAGGTCTCTATTCATTGGAGCGTAGAAGGTTGAGGGGGGATTTGATCAAGGTATTTAAAATTTTGAGAGGGATAGATAGAGTTGACGTGAATAGGCTGTTTCCATTGAGAGTAGGGGAGATTCAAGCGAGAGGACATGATTTGAGAGTTAGGGGGCAAAAGTTTAAGGGAAACACGAGGGGGTATTTCTCACTCAGAGAGTGATAGCTGTGTGGAATGAGCTTCCTGTAGAAGCAGTAGCGGCCAGTTCAGTTGTGTCATTTAAGGTAAAATTGGATAGGTATATGGACAGGAAAGGAGTGGAGGGTTATGGGCTGAGTGCGGGTAGGTGGGACTAGGTGAGATTAAGAGTTCGGCACGGACTAGGACGGCCGGAATGGCCTGTTTCCGTGCTGTGATTGTTATATGGTTATATGTTATATGGTTAAGTGAGTGGGCCAAGGTCTGGCAGATGGAATACAACGTTGCTAAATCCAAGATCATCCACTTTGGATGGAATAATAGAAAAGCAATTATTTAAATGGTGAAAGATTGCAGCATGCTGTTGTGCAGAGGGACTTGGGAGTGCTTGTTCATGAATCACAAAAAGTTGGCTTGCAGATACAACAGGTTATTAAGAAGGTAAATGGAATGTTGGCCTTCATTGCTAGAGGGATTGAATTCAAGAGCAGGGAGGTCATGCTGCAACTGCACAGGGTACTGGTGAGGCCGCACTGGGAGTACTGTGTGCAGTTCTGGACACCATCCTTGAGGAGGGATATACTGGCTTTGGAGGCAATGCAGAGGAGGTTCACCAGGTTGATTCAGGGAATATATTTTAAAAAAGAGTTAGATAGGTTTTTACATAGTAGGGGAATTAAGGGTTATGGGGAAAAGGCAGGTAGATGGAGCTGAGTTTATGGACAGATCAGCCATAATCTTATTGAAGGGCGGGGCAGGCTCAATGGGCTGGATGGCCTTCTCTTGCTCCTATTTCTTATGTTCTTATGTAGGTCATGTCAAGTGGGTAGGAAAGGTAAAACACTGAAGAAAGAAACTGATAGGAGAGGAAAATTGACCATAGGTGGAAGGGAAGGAGGGGATCTGGCAGAGTTTATCAGCAGGTGAGGAGAAGAGGTTAGGTAATAGGACTGAGCGGGGAATAGAAGAGGGAAGGAGGAGGGGAAAATATCACTCAAAGGAGAAATCGATATTCATGCCATCAGATTGTAAGGTACACAAATGGAATATACAGTGTTGATCCTCCACCCTGAGTGTGGCATCTATCTTGGCACAAGATATCCCTTTTCCAAGCAATAACAGAAGGAATCACAAAAGGAATTAATGTGTAGAAAAAATACATAGCAGTAACATAAATGTTAACCCTTCATTGAGTTAATCAATACCATATTCCAGAGTGGAGAAAGTTCCATAAGGTAAAAAGGTCAGTCAAATGAGGAACTTAGTTTAATTAAGGATACACTGCATATTTTAAAGTTCAAATTAAATGAGTATTTGGATTGGAGGATTAGAAACAGAAATCCATTACTAAAGAAACCAGGTTAGGGTGAGTTGTGGGATCTGAGGCTGATCACGTCACTTGAAGAAATGTCAGTTCAACATTTCATCAGCTCTTTACTCAACCTTGCAGCATCTGGCCAGCAGAGATGTATCTAATAGGATTTGCAACCATATCATCCAGAACAAATTCCATCATCAAGTATTTTAGATCTCCATTGCCCAGCTGTGAAAGGAGGTTTGGGCCTGGGGCTAGCAACCTCATCCCATAAAAACCCAGAGACACACCTACAGAGGCTCCAAAGACCCTACCAACTGCACAAGAAGGATCTTCGCTTCCACGTTGGAAGCAGAAGCCACAGGGCTGACCAACCTGCATTCACCCCGGCCAGAGGAATATGGCAAGCTGCTGTGCCAGTAGAGGTGATGGGCTTAAAAAGAACTATTTTAGGTGTAATCGCAGTTTGAACACAGGTGGCAGGGTGTAGATACAAGGCACTCCTTCCTCCCGCTAAGCTGCAAGTCGCCCTTGGGCAAGGTGTAGCACCTGCTTAGCCCCCTGATCTGGGTCCCGTGAAGCCATGGGATCAGGTGGTCGTATCACAAGACTTTCTATCCAGAGCTTGTACTGGCAGCTCAACCACACTTTCATGTTTCCCTTAAGCATTTCACCTTTTATCCTTAACATATGACCTTTAGTTCTAGTCTCACCCAGCTGCAGTAGAAAAAGCCTGTTTGCATTTGACTTATCAATAACCATTACAATTTTGTATACCTCTGTCAAATCTCCCCCTTCAGTCCTCCATGTTCTAAAGAACACAGTACTAACCATTCAACACAGGTCCTCTGCACCTGACAACATCCTTGAACATTTTCTGTGTTAACATAACATTTTCAATCTTATTTATACCTTTCCTGCAAGTAGGTGACCAAAACTGCAAACAATGCTCCAAACTGGGCTTCACCAATGTCTTGCATTACTTTACGATAACATCCCACTTCCGCCACTCAATAATTATATTCCATCTGCCATTTTTTCAGCTCATTTCTCCACCTTACTGCACACCATGACAGGTTCACCAGATTGATTCCTGGGATGGCAGGACTTTCATATGAAGGAAGACTGGATCGACTAGGCTTATACTCACTGGAATTTAGAAGATTGAGGGGGGATCTTATTCAAACGTATAAAATTCTAAAGGGATTGGACAGGCTAGATGCAGGAAGATTGTTTCCGGTGTTGGGGAAGTCCAGAACGAGGGGTCACAGTTTAAGGATAAAGGGGAAGCCTTTTAGGACTGAGATGAGGAAAAACTTCACACAGAGAATGGTGAATCTGTGGAATTCTCTACCACAGGAAATAGTTGAGGCCGGTTCATTGGCTATATTTAAGAGGAAGTTAGATATGGCCCTTGTGGCTAAAGGGATCAGGGGGTATGGAGAGAAAGCAGGTACAGGGTTCTGAGTTGGATGATCAGCCGTGATCATACTGAATGGCGGTGCAGGCTCGAGGGGCCGAATGGCCTACTCCTGCACCTATTTTCTATGTTTCTATCCCTTCTCTTTCCATTGCACATTCTGGTTCTCACACCTTCTCCTTACCTTCCGCTGGTTCTACCACCTCCCCTGGGAATGTATTCCATTTACTGACCATTCAGTGTGTAAAAAACCTATCCCTTACATTCCCCCCTACACTTTTGCTGCAACACCTCAAAAGTATGCTTTCCCATAAGTGACTTCCAACCTGGCTGTCTGCTCTATCTATGCCTCTCATCTTATACATCCTCCTCCTTTACTCCAAAGAGAAAAGCACAAGCTTGCTTTATCTTTCCTCATAAGGCATGCTCTCCAAAGCTTCCAAATTCTTGACCTTGTAGCTCTTCCCTTGACTAATGAAGGCAAATAACACCATAAGCCTACTTAACAACCCTATCAACTGGCACGGCATCTTTGAAAGATCTACAGATACGGACAGAACATCTTCAAATTCGACCTTCCAATGTGAATCCCTTCACGCTTTTCTATTTTGAACTCCATCTACCACTTCTAAGCTCATCTCTGCATCCTGTCAATGGCCCATTGTAACCTCCAAAAAACTTCTATACTATCCACAACATCAATTAACCTTCGTGTCATCTGCAGATTTACTAATCCACCCTTCCACTTCCTCATCCAAGTTTCCAAGTCACTTAGAGAAATCACAAAGAGCAGGGGTCACAAGGTTTAGAAAGCATTTCTGACTTAGGATCTTGGGAGCTTGCAAGGCTGCAATGGAGCTAACTTCACATTGAAGAAATGTGTCACAGTAGGGAAAGAGACAAGGCAGGAAATCTCCTAATCCGTCTACTCTCATGTTCCGCTTTCAAGATTTAAGATTGTCTAATGTCATTTCTTGTACACAAGTGTAAAGGAGAATGAAATAATTGTTACTTTGGATCCAATGCAGCACAAAAAAACACAATAAAGAAAACAATAATAGAAATACAATAAAATATAAATACAGCAAATAGATAAATATACAGAGATTGATTACATGTCCATAAAGTGAAGTTAGGTACAGAAGTGCCTGTACAAAAGGTGACTGACAGGAAATGATAAAGTACTAGTGGTTGGGGTGTGGAGGGTGGGCTAGTGGGTGGAGGTGTTGATCAATCTTACTGCTTGGGGTAAGTAACTGTTTTCGAGCCAGGTGGTCCTGGCATGGATGCTATGTAACCTCCACCCTGGGAGTGGGATTAACAGTGCATTAGTAGGATGTTCCACATCGTCCAAAGGAAAATGTGTGCTATCAATAGGGAGAAGTAATCATTCTGTCCCAAAAACCTGCGCCACCATTCACTGTGAATATGGCTGACCGTTTCTCTCAATGGGACTTCCCTTCCCTGTCTCTATATACCTTAATTCCCATGTCTAAAAGCCTATTGATCTTAGAAACATCCAAGCAGGTTTCTGTACTATAAATTGATTGAATTATTTGGAGATACAATACAGAACAGGCCTTTCCAGCACAATGAGGCACACCACCCAGCGACCCGATTTAACCCTCTGGAAAGTGGGAATAAGCTGGAGAATTGGGAGAAAACACACAGGATGTACAAACTTGCCTACAGGACTCTGGAACAGAAGTGTGAACTCTGACGCTGTGTCCTGTAATAGTGTCACACTAACCGCGATGTTACCATGCTGTCCCACATCAAACAATTTTACCAAAAATAAATACCGTAGATTCCGGATTTTAAGCCACTACTTTTTTCCCACATTTTGAACAGCTTTGAACTCTGCGGCCTTTAATACGGTGCGGCTAATGCATGATTTTTTTCATGCCGCCAAAAACATTTTGCCTCATAACAGTAGACCAATAAAATTGATGAGTAGTTCACAGAGGTCCAATGAAATTGTACGATAAATCAAGCGCACTTTCACAATTAAATTATTGTAAATCAGTCATTTGTACTCACCCTCATCAACATGGAAAACACTCGAAGAAAAGCATTGTGCTGCCTTTATGGCAGTTATTTAGTTTATAATATTTTCGCTTAGTAATTCATTTTCTAGTTAAAGTTAGAAGAGTTTTAACTATATTTGTTTTCTGTACTACATCGCGGGATGCTATGACGTCACACCCGGTTTCGCCGCGCCTTGTGGGAAAAATGCCGTTTGCGATAAATGGGATGGCGGGGGGCGAGCGGCGGAGCGGCATTAGACCCGAGCGAAACGCTGCTTTTAAGTTAAAGGCGATCAATAACTTTTCCTGGTAGGCTGCAGTATATATATTTTTTTACCAGTCGTTAGGAGATATTGGAATGTTGTTCAGTAAAAAAGTATACGCAACGTATATTTAAAAGTAGCCGCGTTACAGGCACGGTTCGAAAAAAAAGCATTTGCAATATGTATTTGTTTTTGTTACCATATGGATTTAATTAAAAGTTAAAAAATCCTCACGTGTAATATCTTTCTGTGTAAATATCTCATATTACAACGTGGGACACCTGCAGCCGAAAATCCGGTGCGGCCTGTACAAGTAAAAAATTGATTTTCTTTCTAAAATTAGAGCCAGCGGCTTTTAATCAGGTGCGCTCTGTAGTCCGGAATCTACGGTAATATTCATTTGTGGGGGCAAGTCCCATGTAATGAAAATCAATGGCCGTCAACTCATCAGCTCAGGTTTTTCCAGAAACATTTGCAAAACTGTTTGGCCTATTTTCAGAGATACAAACTGTGAAATAAACAATGCAATGTTCCAGCCCAATGGGGTCCCACCAGCAAGCACACCTCTCCCTCCTTCCCACTTTCTGCTTTCCCTACACGCCTCACTTGTCCACTCGTCCCTCCCCACAGATCTCCCTCCTAGCAGACTGTACATGTGCTACACCTGCCCCTGCGCCTCCTCCCTCACTAGAATTTAGAAGATTGAGGGGGGATCTTATTCAAACGTATAAAATTCTAAAGGGATTGGACAGGCTAGATGCAGGAAGATCGTTTCCGATGTTGGGGAAATCCAGAACGAGGAGTCACAGTTTAAGGATAAAGGGGAAGCCTTTTAGGACTGAGATGAGGAAAAACTTCTTCACACAGTGGTGAATCTGTGGAATTCTCTACCACAGGAAATAGTTGAGGCCGGTTCATTGGCTATATTTAAGAGGAAGTTAGATATGGCCCTTGTGGCTAAAGGGATCGGGGGTATGGAGAGAAAGCAGGCACAGGGTTCTGAGTTGGATGATCAGCCATGATCATATTGAATAGCGGTGCAGGCTCGAAGGGCCAAATGGCCTACTCCTGTACCTATTTTCTATGTTTCTATGTTTCCACCCTCCCTTCTGGACATCATCCACAAACTGCTGATCCATTTAACAACATAATCATCCAGATTGCTGATACAGATGACAGACCCAGCACCGTTCCCTGCAGCACTCCACTAGTCACAGGCCTCCAAATAGGGAAACGACCATCTACTACCACTCTCTAATGTCTAATCCAATGTCTAATCCAACTTCTATCAAATCTCCTCTCAATCTTCTATGTTCTAACCAATCTCTCCTTGTACTTTAGTTCAGGTCCTCCAGACCCCGTACTCTTTCAACCTTGTTTACATCTTCACTGAGGCTACATCCACACTAGACTGGATAATTTTGAAAACGCCGGTTTCATGTAAAAACGATAGGCGTCTACACTATGCGTTTTTAAAAATATCTCTGTCCACATTGAAACTGATATTTCGGTGAATCTCCTCCTACTGCGCATGCACAGGACACATCTACTGAAAACAAGCGACCTGTTTGGTGTCGAATCTCGCGGTAAAAGATGGTGCGTCTTTGTTCAGTTACAGACTAGAAAAACTAGGACGACAGACAGCTGTTGGCTCTTGCGCCAGAGGACTTAAAAGTAAAAGATACTGGAGCGTATGGAGGCAACTGACAGGGAGTTCACGGACAGTACGAACCGGCTGACAACGAACATTGAAAAACTGACGAACTCTGTTGCATTAATAAAGCACCTTGTTAATTGTATAAAACATGTCTGCATCAGTGTTATCTTGTATTTCCATACAATGTTACGTTAGGCACATCTGATACATCTATTGTCAGAGAAGTACTTGCATAAATAGGTGAAACCACCTTCATACCAGCAAGGACAAAAAACAGAGCAAAGTGAGTATACGTATTTATACAGTAAGTTATGGGTCGAAGTATTTGGTGAGTACATTTCGAACTCTTCTGGCTTCAGTCTCGTTGCCATCTGTTCTGAAATTGTTAAGACTGTGTGGAGGGGGGGGTGTGTTCAGGAAAACAATGAAATGTCGTGCTGCCGTCTGACAGCGTTTTCAGATTTCTCCGGTTACCCCATCCACACTGATCTGTCCAAGCAGCGGTTTCAAAATTACACACCCTGGAAAGCGTTTCTGAAAAGCTCTGGTTTTGGGGGACGAAAATGCCCTTTTTAGTGTGGACGGAGGGTAAAAAGGAAGATAAAAAGCTTCAGTTACGGATTTATCCGGTGTAGTGTGAACGTAGCTTGAGGCTAGGGGTGACCAAAACTGTATACAATACTCCAAATTTGTCCTCACCATTGACTAATACAACATCGACATCCCATTTCCTGTACTCTTTCTATATGACCCTATCTACCTGTGATGCCACTTTTAATGAATTATGTACCTGTATCCCAAATCCTGCATCAACTCCTCAGCCACATGTTAAACTGTATAATCTTCCTATTTCTGACCTTACTGGCAGTTGGCATGGGTAGCAATCCTGAGACCACAACCCAGGGGGTTCTAACTTAGCAACTAACTCTCTGAACTCACTTTGTAGGATCTTATCACCTATCCTACCCTTGTCATAGGTATTGATGCAGACCACGACCTCTGGCTGCTGACCCTCACACTTACAATGCTGTGGACTTGATCCAAGATGTCTTTGACCCTGGTGGCCAGGAGGCAACACACCATCTTGCAATCTTATTGTTGTCCACAGAACCTCCTGTCTTAATTATGAAATTCCCCCATCACTGGAGTTCTCTTCTTCTCCCTTCCAGATCCAGACTCATTTCCTTAGAAATGCCCGCTGCAGCTTTTCCCATGGTAGGTCATCCCAGCCAACAGTATCTGAAGTTGTATTCATATTATTGAGGGGAACAGCCACAGGGGCACTCTGCACTGACTCCCATTTCCTTTCCCTCCCCTGACAGTCACCCAGGTAACTGCTTCCTGCCATTTATGGGTGACTACCTCCCTATAGCTCCTATCTATCATCTCTTTGTTCTTCCATATGAGCATTAAGTCATCGAGCTGCAACTTCAGTTCCTTAACTGGAGCACTTCATGATGGTGTAGTTATCACAGTCACTGGAGGGCTCCCAAAGTTCCCAACTCATACCAAGGAACATACCACTCTCTCCTGATGAAATGCCTCCCAGCCTGCAAGATGTCACTCTCTCACTCAGTACCTCAAAACATCCTCGGATTGTGCTGGTCATTAATGCAAATGACAGAATTCACTGTATATTATGAACAAATAAAAGGGAAACTTTAATATTTAGGTGGGATTCATTTATAATGAACAATTATTTTAACTGTCATTAATTATAATGATTTAAATATATTCCTGCATAGTATATTACTTAAATAATTTAAATACATTCATCAGCTCGCCTACAGTGCTAAGGAATTGTTTAAGATGTGTGAATTTGTTCTGAGTGTTTAACTAATGCTTTACATTGGTTGTAATGAGAGTAATGAGTCAGCTACATATGCTGAAATTAATAGCTCAAGGAAACGAGAGGCTAAAGTTTGTATTTTGACAAGTGCAAACCATGTGCAATGATTTATATTCTGTGTAACTGTGCAGCAAACCAGTCACAAAACACAGAACAATGTTAAAAGGGGAATATATCATCATTAGTGATCACTCGTAGTCGAGGATGGTTCCTCTCCTGGTGGTTGACCTGGTCACTCCTATTGGGAGTGCTGGCAGGTGAGGGGTCGGTGGATGTAGCCGGTTGGGCCTTACTCTCCTTACACTGAAGACACTTAATCTTAGTGGCACAGTGGAGGTGTTCTTCGAGCTGTGCGGTCCCCTCACAGATAGTCCTTCTCCAGTATTGCCCATCCATTCAGGCTGATATGGCACTTCCTCAGGTGGGTATACATATTATAGGGTGGCAGGATGGAGGCGAGAGGCACTCCTTTCCTCAACTAGCCTGCAGGCCACCCTTGGGGCAAGATAGAGCACCTGCTTAGCCCTCCCCCCGATCAGGGTCACGTGAAGCCCTGGGACCAGGCGGTGGATGCTCATATCACAAGTCCTCACATCCATGACTTGGTGCATATACCAAGTCCTGGTCAGGTGACCACAGAAGCCAGTCGGCTGAAGGCGTTGCCCAGAACGCAGTTATGGCAAAGCACTTCTGTTGAAAAAAATTGCCAAGAACAAATGAGACAATGTTTCCCTACGTCATACGAACGAGTGATATATATTACAAATCGCGTGGCACTCTTTTCATTGGCACGTTTCTGTTAGCTCACCGGGCTTTCTTTATTAACAGATAATTTCATATTTAAGATTTAGATACTTGTGGCTATCAAGATAATTTGATATATACATCAAAAAGATTCTTGCAATGTTGCAGGTATTACATTTCTTAAGAATTATTTTGCTCTTCTTTTGCACTACTACTTAATAATTTTATATGTCCTTATTGTAATTTAGGTTTTGAAAAATTATATATATTGCAATTCACCTGCTGCCACTATGAACTATGCCAATCTTATTAAACCTTTGTTTTTTAAAACGTAGGAATGTAATCCCTTTTCAGATCAAGTCACCAAAAACTAAATGAGGAATCTGGATTCAGACCTTCCACAAATTTCACGTCATTTCTACATGCATTTCTACAAATCAACTACAAACAAAAGAACACAACACGTTGAAGATTAATACAGTGCAAAATAAACATATCAATTATATAATTCATAACAATAAGGAAACAGCACCCAGAATAAAATCATATAAAGTTAGTATCCTCCCCAGCCATAAAATTAACAAGAATTGAATTCTTCTGCTAATGATAAAATTCAATTCTAGATTGAAATTTCAGTCACAAAAATTATATTCTTATCAGATAGTTAAAAATGACAGATTTTCTACCATAAGTTCTTTGCAGATTTAATAATCAAAGAGTACCTGGTTATCTGGAACAGATTTTGAATAAAGGCATGTGCTCACAGTAATTCACAGATGAAGTTATTGTTAGTACCCCGACATGCACATTGAAAGATGCATTGAAATATATCCAGTTTATGACAAGCTACCAGGGTCAAGTACAACACTTGTGCATATATTTAATGCTTATGTAATTTTATTTTTATCATCTCACAATTACTGCAGTTCACTAAAATACCTTTTTGGCTCCCCCTCTTGATTTTATCACTGCCTTTCAATTGTCTCCCAAGCACTTTTTTTGTTTCTCTGTAATTCACTTTTCAATCATACGCCACTGCTGTCCTGCCTCTTATCACCACCAGGTAACTCATGTCACGTTACTGTTTGGCCATATCACCCCCATGTATGAAGATTAAAAATATTGTCAAAATTATCATTATTGTTACATGTGCATGCAGTGAGAAGCATCAAATCATCAGGGATTGCACTGGACAGCCTGCCAAGTGTCACCATGCTTCCAAAATCAATATCGCACGCCCACAACCCTCTAACCTTAGCCCACATGCCTTTGGAATACGAGAAGACCAAAGTTCCCAGAGGAAATCCATGTGGCCAGGCAGAGAACATACAAACTCCTCACAGACAGCAGCCAGAATTAAACCCTGATCACAGGCACTGCTAAATGTTACACTAACTGCTATGCCCCTGTGATATGATTCCCCATATGCACTCATTTGCTGCATCTTCCATTCTTTTCAAGTGTCTCTGACACACATTTCAGCCCACTCCTGTCTCTGCAAATACTCAGTCACTCGGTCACTGGCTTCCTGTGCCCTCTATACACCAAAAGTGATGACCATTACTAAGCAGTCCCTCTGTAAACCACCTAATCCATCACTGCAGTTTAAAGATTACTAGGACTTTCCTGACAGAAAATTTACCTTCTGTACAACACTCCTGTGCCTAGCATCACTTTATGGGTGTACAATCCACACAAAGGAGAACAAAATAATTGTAACTCCAGGTCCAATGCAGCTCAAAGAACTCAGTAAGACAAAGACCACAATAATATAATTTTAAAATCTACAATAAATACAAATATACAAGATAGCCTATATATTAATTTTATGTCCATAAAGTGAAGCTAGGCAGTGGTTTGTCTGTACATAAGGTAACTAACAGGAAATGACAAAGTAGTGGTGGTTGAGGGTGTGGAGGAGTAGGGTAGTGGTTGGGATGTTGATCAACCATATTGTTTGGGGAAAGTAACTGTTTAGGTCTGGTAGATCTAGTGTGGATGCTATGTCGCCTCCTCTCTGATGGGAGTGGGACAAACAGTCCATAAGCAGGGTGGGTGGAACCTGGCCTTTTCCTGGCACCTTTCTGTGTGGATGTCTTTGATCGAAGGTAGGCCGGTCATTTTTGACTACCTGTGGTGGACCCTTCCTAGATGATGGATCTTGGCTCAAAACATCAACTGATTATTCTCCTCTGGATGCTACTTGATTTGTTAAGTTCCTCCATCATTTTATGCGTGTATAAAGTCCTGATGAAGCTTGTTAACATTATTTTTGGATGCATTAATGCATAACATTAATTTTAAGTGTGGTATTTTGGAAATTCAATCGAGCAGTCCAGGACAGACACAGATCAGCATTCCATGAAGCTTGCTGATGCTTTGGTCAGTGGGTCATTCTGCAGCCACTGGAAGCCCAGAGCAGCACACAGTGAACACTGGAGGAACTCAGCAGGTAAGGCAGTATATACAGAAGATTCAGGCCAAGACCCTTCATCAAGTCAGTGGAGTAACCATCATGTACTGAAGTACACCAGGCTAATGTTTTAATTTAAAGACCCTGTTTGCCCATGTCACACCACAGGGCACATGATGATGCTGAAATGTATAAATAAGGTTTGGCTGGGGAACTAAGACATTATAAATGTCCAGGAATTAACTTCTGCTTTGGAAATGCAAAAGTCAAATCTGAAAACTGCAGAACCATCAGTATTTAGCGTTAACTTGTGGGTTTTAGGAGAAATAAAAAAGTTTGAGAAAGGAAGTATGCTTCGAAACTCACCCAGAATAAATGATGACTAGGACAGGACTAACAGGGGATATGACATTTGCAATGAAATGAGACATGACATAAAAGCCATTTAATACGGAGAAAAAGATGGTTTTACTCACTGTTGTTGGTAACTCACTTTACTAAGAGAAATTCAAAACTTCCATTCTACAAGGTGGTTTACGCAATCAAATTAAAATCCAAACACGCATTCAAAAGGTAAGACTATTCTGCAGCTGTATGCAAATTACACGATTAAATCAACGCCAAACGAAGCTCTCCCGTACAGTAAAAATCAAAGGGAAAAAGCTCTGTTCACAGTCATCCGTGAATACGCACCAAGTTTCCAATAAAAGACTTGTGAAAAAGTACACTCAAACCGCAAGAATCATCTAAAATTAGGACTTTGGGGAATTTCCCTGAATAGCTATATCAACCTTAAGCAATTGGAAGGCTGGCGGTCTCTAGATTTGCGTGTGCTTTCTTTGCGAGCGCCCTGAGTGATTACATACTTCCCGGGTCTCGATGCGGAGTGTCGGTAAACCAGTTATCACCCTCAACCATCAGGCTCTTGAACCAGAGAGCATAACTTCACTCAGCCCAACAATAAATGCCTACCACCCATTGGCTCACTTTCAAGAACTGTTCATCTCAGGTTCTCGATATTTATTGCGTTTTTATTTATTATTTTTTTCTCTTTTGTACATGCAGTTTGTTGTCTTTTGCACATTGGTTGTTTGCCCGTCCTGTTGGGGGCGGTCTTTCATTGATTCAATCCTGTTTCTTGTATTTACAATGAATACCCACCAGAAAATAAATCTCGCGGTTCTACATGGTGATATATATGTTTTCGATAAAAGTACTTATAATTTTGACACGAGCTGATAAAAGCGCGGACGCCGCAGGGCCAACAGAGACAAAGCGGACGTGAAAGGGAGAAGTGATGCAAACCCACTCAATATAGAGGGGCGACCCCGAAGGCCCACTCTCTTTCGACCCTTGGAAACTCTGCTAGCAGTTTCGCCTAATTTGCACAAAACTTTTCTCCGTGTCGCCAGATCCGTTTCACGTTTCGGGAGCATTCGTCCCCGCTCAAGCGGCGCGGGCGGGATTTATAAAATGGGGATCTTTTTTCTTAGGTGTTGGGAGGTGCGTAGAACGTGAATGATAAACGTAATCGAAAAGGCACCAACTAGATTAACTATACGCTTATATAGCAAAATAAATAGACCAGAAGATATAGAACAATGACTGTCGGTCCTTAGAGTCCGCTCTTCAGTTTCTCAATCCCATTATCCTGCCTTCTCCCCATAACCTCTGATACCCTGATTACCAGCCGTCTCTGGCAATGAATTACCACCCTCTGGTCCGAGACACCACCAACGTTTCGAACATCCTCTCCACGTCCACTCTATCTAGGCCTTTCAATAAGACCCGTCTTCTAAACTACAGTGAATACAGACCCAGTCATCAAATGCTCCTCATAAATTAACCCTTTAACTCTTTAACAGGGAATTAGCAGGTGGGTTTGCAAATTAACAGGAAAAATTGCTGTTACTTGGTGTTACGGTAAAAACCTTCTAATGACCATATGGTGATGTTATCGTTCCGGGCTTAACTTGGAGACGCTAGGTCAAGGATTTAAAATGAAACAAAGTAATTCGCTGGACGAGGAAGAGTGTACTCGTACGCTTCCTACTTTTTTTGGTGCCGTCAGACAGTACCGGAGTGCCGCCTGTCGCGCAGGAAGTGCCGCCTTTCCGGGGACATGGTCCGCTGAAGGGGTTTCGCACCTGACTGACGGTCCTGCCCAGACACCTGCTGTCCCACTAATCTGACAAACTTTCAAATCTCCATTTGGCCTTCAGCGTTAATCCTGTGTTCCCAGTCGCCTACATAATATTCAAACCAACAAGGCTTTAGGGAATTGGGGGGTATTGTCAGCAACCCCCGGGGAGGGGGCGACAGACGGAGTTTAACGACTCAGAGGGTCGTTTCTGCCTGCCCGCCTGCAGGAGTGGAAAGGGGAGGCGGAGAGGTGCCCGAGTTCACGGGAGCTGTCCATTTCACTCACCTGACCACGTTGGGATGTTCAAAGGACTCGAGCTGCCGGAGGATGGCCACCTCACGGATGGTAGACAGCGGCATCCCCTCCTCCCCGGTCTGCACCCGGACTTTCTTGAGAGCCACGAAGCGCCCTTCGTGTTTCCTGTCCCTGGCCTTGTAAACCTTGCCGTACGCTCCCTCCCCGATCTCGGCCACTGGCTCGTAGCGCTCCGCGAAACTGCTGTCCTTGGCGTCCATGGCCCCCCGCTGTCCGACACTCTGAGACGAGAAACGAGTTGGGTGGTTCTTTGGGCCGATCACATCTGGAAAGCAGAGGATGGGGTGGGGGTGGGGTGAAACAAGAGACGCGTTAGTAAAGTGCACGGGAGCAGCGTGGTCGGTCGTTAATAACCGGCTCGCAGTGGAGGAGCAAACATTGACAAACAACGCAAACTGTGTTCAGCTGAGGGAACGATGGTCTACCATTGAAAGTTGAGCGGCGTTGTCTGCG
Organism: Hemitrygon akajei; assembly: GCF_048418815.1. Taxonomy (NCBI): domain Eukaryota; kingdom Metazoa; phylum Chordata; class Chondrichthyes; order Myliobatiformes; family Dasyatidae; genus Hemitrygon; species Hemitrygon akajei. Next base: position 70,579,684 of record NC_133143.1, on the reverse strand, counting down.
AAGTTGAGAGCATCGGCACGGTAAACACGAACGACCACCAGCCGGACCGCCCTCCCTGTACAACCGGCCTGCGTTCCCTGCGTCCGTCCACCCCGGTCGGGATGCTCCGGCTGCGCGCACCCACCTCCGGCCGAACCGGACTGCACCCTTTCGGGGTTTTAAAGCATGCGCACAACGTCCGTCTTCCGCACGTGTTGTAATGAAAATACTGAGCATTCAGCAAGCAGAGAGACCCCACTGGGGTGGGGGAGGAGGGGAGGGAGGGAGCGAGAGAGGAAAGGTAACGGGGGCGTGGGCGTCGGGGAGGCCCCTTTCATTGAACACCCGCACTCTTCTCCTCCTGGGTGGTGTGCAAGAAACGAGTGATCACTTCCCCCAGCTTTAGGGCGGAGATTCTCCACATATTCACGCATCCCACCCACCCGAGTCCCGCTGCTAAACTAACGAGTTTTAACACCACCCAGCCCCGCGGTGTCAGAGGAACACACACCCGGCACACAGGAAGAAAGGAAGTTCTGGGAGATCTGGAGACGCCGACCGGCCCTGTCCATCCATCGCCGGGACAATTTAAACACCAAAATAAAGCTTACTGTATCAAGACCCTGCTGACACAGACACACATGTGTACGTATGATATATGTTACAGGTAGACGATATATATGTGTATGCACATACATACAGACATAGAGATACGCAGACATATGAAACACATGTACAGAATATTGCATACATACACACATAGATATATAAATACGCACATATTCAAAGCAGCCCGCAGAATAACAACGTTAAGCTGGAATCTAATGTCCGTTCAAAAGACCAGCCGACCGTGGGCATGTGCCTCCCCTCCCCCGTTCGGCCACACAGGTAGATTGTGAGGCTACCAAGTGTGAATGAGGACCTGCGGGGTGGTGGTGGGGTGGGGAAGAGGGGGAATGAAAGAGGGGCCGCCCCTGTCCCTGTTGTTAAGGGAAATGAAAACGAGGGGGTAGGAGAGGGCCGAATGTAGGATATGCTTTCTTTCGACCAGTGTGTATGGAACCTTCTCCGAACTTTCCATCCCAGCCTCTTCACTCCCATCTTTTTTTGCGCCGCAGAGCTGCCTCCGGCGCACGGGGTGGGGGGGGGGGGCAGAGAGAGAGAAGCAACAGTTGTATTTTTCTTTCCCACGGCGCCTGAATGTGACCCTCTTCAACAACAGTTTCCGCATTCCTTACAACAACAAAGGCGAAAGCCGCGGGGCCTTTTTTTCTTCCCAAATCACTCACATTTTCCCCGCTCCCGGCCAAGCCAAATTTCCTTTCCCACTGTCAAGTTCCAGCAGACGAGAGAAAAAAAGCTAAGACTACACAACGGAAGATAAGACTTCCTTCTAACACCCCTCCCCCTCCCCCTCCTGTCCCCGCCGCCAACCACCGACACACTTTCACCGCTTTTTTAAACACTTCCAACTCCGAACTCCGACCCGGCTTCCTGGATACCGATATGTTAACGGTTTAGCCCATGAAACTTCTGAAATATTTAAAGAAGTAATAAACTTGGCGAGAATCCCACTGGATTCCGACCTTGGTCGTTTTACACGCTCTTAAAGTTTAGGAATTCAGTCGATAAAGTACTCAGCCTTGGTCGCTATCTTGCGAAATATTTAATCCAACTAACAACCAAAATTAACAGTGGCGGCCAGCGCGTCTCTCACATTCTTTATAGTGTCCTTGTCCACGCTGCCAACCATCAACCGAAATCCTTCAGCGAGATTTTGTTACTTTGCCCTGGTCAGTAATGTGGAAGCGACCAGTTTAAACCCCTCGCAAACGACCGAAAAAAGAGGATCGAACGAAACCACGCTGACTCTCTCCAAAACAACACGTCCAAAGAGCCAGTCACAAAATACCTCCCTTACCCAGAATACTTAAAAGGGAAGCAGACCACGTTTCTTTATACCAACACTTGCACATGTATTCAAAGTTGGGTGCGTTTTCACTGAATGTTTCTCGCCAGCATTCTGATTTTAGGAGTATTGAGGCCAAACTGATCAGGCGGGGCCGGAGCTGGGGTAAAACATCACAGTGCCGAAAACAGAAACTAGTTTCGTTCCAGGAAATGTGAATTGGTTCGTTTAGAGAGAGAAAAAAACTTCAAAGATTACTTATTCGTGTGTCACGATGGTTTATACATATTATATACATGCATATCGTATGTAAATTAGATCCAAAATTCCTCAGGTCTTTCAGTACAGTTGATCAAAATAGCTGCAGGCCAGTGATCAATCTATTCCGCACCTTCTTGTGAAACAATACCTTAAAGAGGACGGGATAATGAGGCTGGAGATTTCTTTTCCGTTAGCCTTAGGTTCAGATCTTCTGTTTTAATAACAATGTGACGACAGAAGAACCGAGAGTGGAGAATGAAGAGATACAGGTCTGTGGAATTATCTACAAACACAAATGTTCCTCCATGTAGTCACTGAGTATCTTTCTTGTGTCTCTTGTTTATAAGTTTCAGAGAAACTTTGTAAACTCAACCAATTATTATTTCCAAAAGGATGGGCAAATCTGTAATAATTGAGTTACTTTCAGAATTCAAACTTGTACCAGTCAAAACTGTGATGTGCATCTCATGAAATAAATACTGTGTAAAAATAAATGTTTGCAAAATAAATCATTTTGTAAAATATAACATATTGATTTAGTAAATATTACTAACTGAAGAATTAATAAGCACATAAATCAACTACAAAGTTAAATCATTCATCCACTCATGTCTTAATCAATAAATATATTTCTATAAATGTATTCAAAACCTGTAGAAGTTTCAAATGATATTCTCAACAGCAATAAAAATGATTGATATTTGATTAAAAAAAGCTAACAATAATAAAGTGTGCACAACTAAAATGTCGACTGTTTATTCATTTCCTTTCATGCTGCCTGATCTGCTGAATCCTTTCAGCATTTTGTATGTGTTGCTCTGGATTACCAGCATATGCAGACTCTTGCATTTTCTTCATGCTTCTGAAATTTCTGATAGATCTCTTTGCAATGTGTTGAAGAATATATTACCATTTTTCAAGGATCAACACATTACTCATTGCATAGGTTCTTGATTAATCAGGGTGTCAAAGATTACAGAGAGAAGGGGTTGAGAGAGAAAATAGATCATTTATGATGGAATGACAGCAGACTTGATGGGTCGAATGGTTAATTGAGCTCCTTGTCTTATTGTCTTAAACAGTCATGATTAAATGTATCAATTGATTAAATGTGTTGATTCCTTTTTATCTACAGATTGCAGTTTGTGCCACATTTTAGGTTTTTTTAATGGTGAATCTTAGTTGCTGGACTGTTGAAACTGACCTTTCCATTGCGCTCCTTGCCCCCCCCCCCCCCAAGACAAAAATGCTGTCTCCATGGCTGGAGGTTATCAATAGGCACAGAGCAGGGGGCAGTGGCATTTGTAAACAAACTTCACATCACTGATGTAGGAGCAAATATACTTTAAATCCAAATTGATGTGAAGTTACTTCGCACAGTAGACCTGAAAGACTGCAAAAAAACAACATTAAGGGTTGATATTTTAATAGATATCATGATGAAGTTGTCATTATTTATAGAGGATAGAATGGCAAACTGTGATTCTGTTGGTGTAATAATTGATCTGCATAGTTTGCCTAGTATACATGAATCTACTGATAATTGAGGCAATGTTATTTCTTTTCATGAAGAAAAATTTAAATAGACAAGTTCACAGTTAGCTAATAAAATTAAGATTATTTAATTTTACCAGCAAATTGTGAACTTGTTCATTTAAAATTTTCTTCATGAAACATACAGCATGCCTTTAAGTGTTACATGCCACCATGAAGGTATAACTGTCATTTAGGAATACAGCAACCACTGTTATACCTTCATCATGATATGTGATGCTTAAAAACATGCAATATATTCAAACATATTCACTGTACATGCTCAACATGGTTGATTTTATTTTAGCAATATGGCATAGAGGAGGCTCTTCTGGTTCTTCGAGCCACACTGCCCCATCAAGTCCCAACAAACCCAATTAACTCTAACCTAATCACAGGGACAATTTACAATGAACAATGCACCTACCTGATATATCCTTGGACAATGGGAGGAAACCGGAAGACTCAGGGAAAACCCATGCATTCCACGAGTTCTGGTTATTTTCAAAATGCAGCAGTATTATGAAATTGCCATCCATTATAAATATTGGATAATATATCAGCATTGACAGGGGATTAGTTACAGATCAGAAGTTAGAGGGGAAGAACAGATGTTTTATTTCTATGTGGAAGGCTGTTACAGCCACTCAGTTATTATATTCACCATTTGGGATGTATTCAGAATTAGGTTTATTATCACTCGCTAATGTTGTGAAATTCATGAACAGTGCTGATAATAAGTCTGGGTGGAATAAGCTGTGAAGAGTATCTAATGACTCTGAAGGCACAGTTAAGTATTAAGGCATTAGAAGTATAACATATCATGAGAATAATCAGTTTTCTGAGAATCTAAAAGAACAGTTATTATGGTGAGGAACTATTAAATATTGTGGTCAGGGCATTTAAGTATCCTTGTACTTGAAGTTTAACATGCAGTGCAGAAAACTTAGATGAAGGTAATTTGGTAAATTGGATGGAGGATTTTACAATAGTGGGCAAAGAGGGTTGTGCAGGAGATGTATTGGGCACAGGGCGATACTTAAAAAGTTTGCCATTTTCACTTCAGTCCAGAGGAAGGATAAATTTTACTTACAATTGATTGCTGGGATGATGCAGTTGTCCTAAAAGAAAAAATTAAGTAGCTTGGCCACATTCTTTCTGGAGTTTGGAGAAAGAAAGCTGACCTTATTGAAATACAAGAAAGGAAAAATTGTTACACTCAACCGTCGGGCTCTAGAGCCAGAGGGGATACTTCACTCGTGCCATCACTGAATTGTTCTCAGAATGGATTCGATATTTATTGCTTATTTACTTTATTACTTGTTGTTTTCTTTTTGTATTTGCACAGTTTGTTGTCTTTTTGCACATTGGTTGTTTGTCCATCTGATGTATGTGATTCTATTAGATTTCTTTGTACTTACTGTGAATGCCCACAAGAAACTGAATCTTAGGATTGTATATGGTGTCATATCCGTACTTTGATAATAAGTTTACTTTGAAGTTTTTGAACTTTTACCATTGCTACTGACTAAAGTATCTACCACTGGGAATGAAGTGAAGAGAGTTGGGAATACTTCGATTTCTCCAGCTCCAGTGGTCTTTGCAAGGCTGAAGCTGAGGTTCTGGAGGAAGCAAGGAGTATTGGGAAATAGAGTGGAGTTATGGATCAGGATCAGGTTGAAAAGGCACACATTCAGCAACTGAGGAACAGCTTTCCCTCTGCCATCCGATTGAATCTTTGGACACTACCTCAATTTTTTTAATATACGGTATTTCTGCTTTTGCACTTTTTTTAACCTATTCAATATACTTATAACCATATAACCATATAACAATCACAGCACGGAAACAGGCCATTCCGGCCCTCCTAGTCCGTGCCGAACTCTTAATCTCACCTAGTCCCACCTACCCGCACTCAGCCCATAACCCTCCACTCCTTTCCTGTCCATATACCTATCCAATTTTACCTTAAATGACACAACTGAACTGGCCTCTACTACTTCTACAGGAAGCTCATTCCACACAGCTATCACTCTCTGAGTAAAGAAATACTTATACTGTAATTGGTTTACTTGTTTGTTTAATATTATTATTATTATTATTATTATTTACTTTATTATTTTTTTCTCTGCTATATTATGTATTGCATTGAACTGCTGCTGCTAAGTTCACAGATTTCACGTCACATGCTGGTGATAATAAACCTGATTCTGATTCTGAATATCATTGGTATATATCATGAAATTTGTTATTTTGCAGCAGCAGCACATTGCAATACACAATAACAATAAGAAACATATTTTAAAATAAATTAAGTAAGTAGTGCAAAAAAAGCAAAAAAAAAGCAGTGAGGAAGTGTACGTGAGTTCATTGTCCGTTCCGAGATCTGATGGTGGAAGGAAACATTCTGTCTCGAAAATGTTGAGTGTATCTCTTCATGCCCCTGTACCCCGTCCTTGATGGTAGCAATGAGAAGAGGGCATGTCCTGGATGAAGGGGGTCCTAAACGATGAATGCTGCCCTTTTGAGACGTTACCTTTTCCTCGAGGCTGGCGAGTCTAGTGCCCATATTAGAGCTGGTTGAGTTTACAAAATTTTGCAGCTTTTTTTGACCCTTCATTTCAGGTGAGGATGCAACCTGTTAGAATGCTGTCCATGTTGCATCTGCAGAAATGTTTGTTTGAGTCTGGTGTACCAAGTCTGCTCAAACTCCTAACGAATCTGAGAGAGACTGATATTCTTGCGGACAGGTCGACTAGAGCTGCCGGGAGAGGTTTAAACTAATATGACAGGGGAATGGGAACCAGAATGATAGAGCTGAGGATGAGCCAGCAGGTTTACAAGTAGATGATGGATGTCACATGAATGCAAGGAAGGACAAGCCAATAATTGGATACAAATGCAGACAGAACAGTGTTAAATTATATCACATAGGCAAAATTCAAAAGGGCGAAGATTGCAGGACTGAAGCATTCTGAATAAGGTGAATGAACTCTTGGCTCAGTTGGAGATTGGTCATTATGATGTTGTGGGCATCACTGAGTCGTGACTGAGACATTAACATCAAAGGATATACTTTGTATTGAAAGGACAGATGGGAAGGTATAGATGACGGTCTGGCTTTGTTTGTAAGAGATGGAATTACATCTTTAGAAAGAGGTGACGTAGGGTCAGAGAATGTTGAATCTTTGTGGGTGGAGCTAAGAAGCTGCAAGGATTTAAAAAATCATTATGGGAATCATACAGTATATAGGTTTCCAAATAGTAGGCAAAATGTGGGGTTGAGATTACAAGAGGAGCTGGAAAGGGCATGTAATAAAGGTAATGCCACAATTGGAATGGGGAATATGCAAGAGGATTGGGAAAATCAAGTTGGTGTCGGATCGCAAGAGGTAATTTGTTGAATGCTTACAAGATGGCTTTTTAGAGCTGCTTGTGCCTGAGCCTACTCGGGGAAAGGCAATCTTAGATTGGGCGTTGTGTAATAACCCAGATCTATCAGAGAGCTTAATGTAAAGGAATCCTTAGGAGGCAATGATCATAATATGATTGAATTCATTCTGCAATTTGAGAGGGAGTGTTGTGGCATGAATAAAATCACGCAGAGAGAGCGTTACAAAGCAGCTTCTTTATTTGACAAACGAAGTTCAGCAGGCATCATACAGACGGAGATGCTTTCGGTGGAAAGGTCTGCTAGCCCAATGTGGGCTCGATATTTATTTGCTAAGCAAAAGGCAATCCATACTTACGAAGTATATACAATGCTTCTTTAGAAGCTACTTACAAAACATCACACCTTCTGACTTCATCCACCCTTCCCAATGCCAGCATGTCTGGGCTGGTATTCACAGCCTTTAGGAATGCAAGTTAAATCCACAATACATTTATTTGGTATTTTATGTACTAACATAGAGGACAATTCATATTTACAAAGTATAGTTAATGCTGTCTTCAAAACAACCTGTAAACTTCATACTTCCATCTGCAGCGTCTGGGCCAGTGTTCCAGTATTCACAGCTTTTAGGAACTGCATTGTTACAAATGAACTGGGTTTACAGCTTTTAGGAACAGCATTGTTATGGACTCAATCCACAGTACTTTGACAAAGAGCAGAACACTGGTGACCAAAATCATTTAAGTGTAAATGAATCATCTACCCAAAAACTCACTCTAACAAGAAGAAGCAAGTGTCACATGCATCAGTATCGCAATGGAATAAAGGGAGTTACAGAGGCATGAGAGAGGAACTTGCCCAGGTGGATTGGAGGAGGATACTGGCAGGGATGACGGCAGAGCAGAGATGGGTGAAGTTTCTGGGAATAGATCACAAGACACAGTATAGATATGTCCCACAGAGGAAGAAGTTTTCAAGTGGCAGGGGTAGGCAACCACGGCTACAAGGGAAGTTAAAGACTTCATAAAGGCCAAGGAAAGGACATATAAAATAGAAAAAGTGAGTGGGAAGCTTTTAAACTCCAACAAAAGGCAATTAGTGGAAGACACTAGCAGTGTGCCAGAGGTCTGCAAGTGTCAGGGAGCAGGAGTGAGTGCCATTGCTATTATTACGAAGGGAAAAGTGTTGGGCAAACTGAAAGGTTTTAAGGTGGATAAGTGACCTGGGCCAGATGGACTACATCCCAGAGTCCTGAGAGAGGTTGCTGAAGAGATAACGGATGCATTGGACATGATCTTTCAAGAATCATTTGATTCTGGCGTGGTCCTGGAGGACTGGAAGATTGCCAGAAGATTACTCTATTAGAAGAGAGGAAGGCAAAAGAAAGGAAATTAAAGGCCAGTTAGCCTAACCTCAGTGGTTGGGAAAGTGCTGGCGTCTATTATTAAGGATGAGGTTTCCGGGTGCTTAAAGACTGATGATAAAATAAGTCAAAGTCAGCATGGTTTCTGGAAAGGGAAATATTGGCTGTCAAATCTGTTCTCACTGGAATTCAGAAGAACGAGGGGGGGGGGGGGCGAAATCTCATTGAAACCTACTGAATGTTGAAAGGACTAAATAGGGTGGATGTGGAGAGAATGTTTCCTTTGGTGGGGGTATCCAGAACTAGAGGCACCACCTCAAAATTGAGGGGCGATCTTTTAGAACAAAGTTAAGGAGTAATTTTTTTTAGCCAGCAAGTAGTGAATCTGTGAAATACTCTTTCATAGACTGAGGTGGAGGCCAAGTCCGTTGATCATTTCCTGATCTGTCAGGGTATCAAAAGATATGGCATAAAGGTAGGGGTATGGGGTTGATTGGGATTCAGGTTCAGCCACAGTAGAATGGTGGAGTACAGTTGATGGGCTGAATGGCCTAATTCTGCTCCTATGACTTGTGGTCTTCTGGTACCTTTTTTGTAATTGCGTCAATAAGTTGGGCTCAGGATAGATCTTCAAAGATGTTGACACCTATGAACTTGAAAGGTTCTGAATCTTTGGAATTCTCCACTCTGGGGGTTCACTGCAAGACTGAGGTTCTGGAAGAGGAAAAGATTCATTCATGAAATGGAGATGGAATTATGGATAAAGCTTGTATAGATATACCGTGGAGAGCATTCTGACAGGCTGCATCACTGTCTGGTATGGGGGGTTGCTACTGCACAGGACCGAAAGGAGCTGCAAAGGCTCACAAAGTACCCAGAAGATCTTCAAGAGGCGGTGTCTCAGAAAGGCAGCGTCCATTATTAAGGACCTCCAGCACCCAGGGCATGCCCTTTTCTCACAGTTACCATCAGGTAGGAGATACAGAAGCCTGAAGGTACACACTCAGCGATTCAGGAACAGCTTCTTCCCCTCTGTCATCCGATTCCTAAATGGACATTGAACCGTTGAACACTATATTATTTCTGTTTTTGCATGATCTTTAGTCTATTTAATATACATATACTGTAATTGATTTACTGATTTATTTTTTTTATTTCATTTTTTTCTTCTATATTATGTATTGCATTGAACTGCTGCTGCTAAGTTACAACAGATGCCAGTGATAATAAACCTGATTCTGATTCTGGTCAGAGATGCTAAAACAATTTCACTGCTCCTCCTGCCCCTGTTCTCGAAGTCCTTATGTGATTGATTTTATGCTTAAGTCCAAAGTAATTGCTTTACAGTAAGCTCATGTAAAGTCTTCATAAATACAAGAGGCATGGGTTTAAAAGAACAATTTAAAGTTACATTGATATAAACTGGCATTCCATTTTATGCACATAACATTATAATCTAATTATAATGGGCACCATGGTAGCACAGTGATTAGCTGGACCCTATTACAACTTAGGGCATCAGAGCCTGGAGTTCAATTCCGGTGTCCTCTGTAAGAAGTTTGTACATTCTACCTGTATGTCAATGGATTTCCTCTGGATGCTCCAGTTTATTTCCACAGTTCAAAGATGTACCAGTTAGTTGGTAAATCAGTCATTGTAAATTATCCGATGATCGGGCTGAGGTTAATTTTGTGGCTTGTGCAGAAGGGCCTGATCGTGCTGTATTTCTAAATAAATAAATAATGATATTTTTGCACTGTGAAATGAGTATCGCTTATTGTTACTAGAATGAATAGTCTGGAGTTTTATCTAGTACAGAATAATTACATGATCATCTGCAGACTACTCTTGAAATTAAAAATAACAATTAAAATAGAAAATGGCAGTGACGTTGCAACAGCTTTGTAGGTTTCATGTTTCTTTACTGTCTAAAATATTCCTATAATCTACTGTGATTCAGAGATACCAAAATCCCTCTATTCATTTCTCACTACTAAGATGTCTTGTCACTTTCAAATAGCGTAGTATATTAATAATTTATGTACATTACATAAAATGCAAGGCATGGATGAAAATTTATGCCCATCCAGATTTTTTGTCTTTATATTTCTTATTCTTGCACAGAAACAGGCCCTTTGGCCCATCTAGTCTATACCTAGTCTCCACCAGGACCATAGCCCTCCTTACCCCTCCATCCCTGTACCTATCCAAATTTTTGTTAATTGTTGACATTGTACCCATATCCACCACGTCTGCAGCAGCTCATTCCCTCACGTTCCTCCTAAACAATTCAACTTGCACCCTTAACCCATAAACTCTAGTTGTCTCACAAAACCTCAGTGGCAACAACCTTGTAAATTGTTCACTGTAAAATTGCAATGTGTTGTTTACTGTGCGTATCAATGCAAATATTTATAGAATGTTTTGAAGCTTCTGTAAAACAAACACATTGAGTTTCACAAAATCAATAGTACAAAATATAGAAAACAGAACTTCAGAAACATTTCAGCATTATTTATAAACTTACCTGAGTGAACTGAATACGGGCTCTTTTGATTTTGTGTTTTATTTCCTATGTTTTCACTTGTTCATTCTTGTTGCCTTTTGTGCAATTTGTTATTTGCGTGGGGGGGTTGTTTTTTTTAATTGCTTCCGTGGTTTTCATTATTTTGTGGCTGTTGGGAGATGAATCTCAGGGATGTGTACTGCATACATACTTTGATAATAAATATAATTTGAACCTTTGAAGCACTTATGTACGTTTTTAAAGTATATGTGGTGGGAGCAAATCTGTGTCCATTGTACACTGCAAAACCATGACTATTCTTAACACTCAGTCAGCCTCATTGGAAGATATGATTTGAGACATGATTGGTTACATTTTAGATTAAATTGCAAACACATCTTTTCAGAGGTCAAAGATCCAGAAACTAAATGAATACTGAGTTGAGAACCAAAAAATACCATTAATTCATTGTATGGTTATGACCAGGAAAATCATTGTGAAACTAACTAATTATAGTATTTAGAGCTTAAACATTTAAACCATCTTAACACCATAAGACCATAAAACATTGGAGTAGAATTAGGCCATTCAGTCCATTGTGTATATTCCACCATTCCATCATGGCTAATCCTGGATCCCACTCAACCCCATACACCCACCTTCTCACTGTATCCTTTGATGCCCTGACTGATAGAACGATCAACTTCTGCCTTAAGTTTACCCATGGATTTGGCCACCACTGCAGTCTGTGACAGAGCTTTCCATAGAATCACTACTCTCTGGCTAAAAAAAAATTCCTCCTTACCTCTGTTCTAAAAGGTCACCCCTCAATCTTGAGACTGTACCCTCTAGTTCTGGATACCCCCACCAGAGGAAACATCCTCTCCACATCCACCTTATCTAGTCCTTTCAACATTCGGTCGATATCAATGAGATCCCCCTGCATTCTTCTATATTCCAGCGAGTACAGGCCCAAAGCTGCCAAATGCTCCTCATATCTTAACCCCTTCATTCCTGGAATCCTCCTTGAGATATGGGGCCCAAAACTGTAGACAATATACCAAGTACAGTTTGACTATTGTCTTATAAAGCCTCAGCATTATCTCCTTGCCTTTATATTCTATTCCTCTTGAAATAAATGTCAATATTACATTTTTTTTTACAGAGACTCAACCTGCAATTTAAACCGCATCCTGCACAAGGACTCCTACGTCCCTCTGCACCTCTGATGTTTGAACCTTCTCCCCATCTAGGTAACAGTCTGCACTATTGCTCCTTTTACCATAACGCACTATCGCGTATTTCCCAACACTGAATTCCATCTTACACTTTTTTGCCCATTCTTCCCATTTGTCTAAGTCCTGCTGCAATTGCATTGCTTCCTCAGCACTACCTACCCCTCCATCTATCTTCGTATCATCTGCGAACTTTACCAAAAATCCATCAATCCCATTATCTAAATCATTGACAAAATGTGAAAAGCAGTGTTCCAATACTGACTCCTGAGGAACACCACCTGTCACCGGCAGCCAACCAGAAAAGGCCCCTTTTATTGCCACTCACTGCCTCCTGCCTGTCAGCCATTCCTCTGTCTATGCCAGTATCTTTCCTGTAATGCCATAGGATTTTATCTTGTTAAGCAGCCTCATGTGTGGCACCTCATCAAACACTTTCTGAAAATCTAAGTAAATGACATCAACTGCCTCTCCTTTGTCCACCCTGCTTGTTACTTCCTTGCAGAACTCTAACAGATTTGTCAGGCAAGATTTCCCTTGACAGACACTATGGTGACTTTGACTTATTTTATCATTTGTCTCCAAGTGCCACAAAACCTCATCCTTACTAATAGACTCCAACACTTTCCCAACCACTGAGCTTAGACTAACTGGCCTATGGTTTTCTTTCTTTTGCCTCCCTCCCTTCTTAAAGAGTGGAGTGACATTTGCAATTTTCCTGCCCTCCAGAACCATGCCAGTATCAAATGATTCTTGAAATATCATGACCAATGCATCTGTTCTCTCTTCAGCAACCTCTCTCAGAACTCTGGGATGTAGTCCATCTGATCCAGGTGACTTATCCACCTTAAGACCTTTGAGTTTGCCTAGCACTTTTTCCTTTGTAATAGCAATGTCACTCACTCATTCCTGCTCCCTGACACTCACAGACCTCTGGCACACTGCTAGTGTCTTCCTCAGTGAAGACTGAAGTAAAGTACCCTGAAGTTCATTTACCATTTCTTTGTTCCCCATTACTACCTCACCAGTATCATTTCCCAGTGATCCAATATCAACTCTCACCTCCATTTTACTCCTTATATAACTTTATAAAAATTGAGTTATATCTACTTTATATTATTGGCTTGTCTGCCACCATATTTCATCTTCTCCCATCTTATAGCTTTTATAGTTGCCTTTTGTTGGCTGTTAAAAGCTTCCCAATCATCCAACTTCCTAGTCACTTTGCTACCTTATATGCCCTTTCCTTGGATTTTATGCAGTCGTTAACTTCCCTTCTCAGCCATGGTTACCTATCCCTTCCATTTTTGAGTTTCTTCTGTGGGACTTATCTACCCTGCACCTTGTGAACTATTCCCAGAAACTTCATCCACCTCTGTTCTACCATCATCCCCACCAGTATCCCCCTCCAATCCACCTGTGCAAGCTCCTCTCCTTTTCCTCTGTAATTCCCATTATTCCATTGTGATACTGATACATGCGACTTGTGCCTCAATCATATTATGGTCACTGCCTCCTAAGGGTTGCTTTATGTGAAGCTTTTTGATAAGATCTTGGACATTACACAACACCCATCTAAGATAGTCTTTTCCCTAGTAAGCTTGAGCAGAAGCTGCTCTAAAAAGTCTTCAACAAATTTCCTCTATTGGGATCAGACACCATCCTGATTTTCCCAATCCCCTTTCATATTAGAGTCCCCCAAGACAATTATGGCATTAGCCTTATTACATGCCTTTTCTGCCTCCTTTTGCAATCTCAACCCCACATCTTGTCTATAATTTGAAGACCTATACTATATGATTCCCATAAATAGTTCTTTTACCCTTGCATTTTCTTAACTCTACCCACAAAGATTCATTATTCTCTGACCCTAAGTGACCTTTTTCTAATGATATAATTTCATCAGTTCCAAAAGAGCCTTCCTGCCTATCCTTTTGATATAAAGTAGGAAAGTATACCCTTTGATATAACCATATAACCATATAACAATCACAGCATGGAAACAGGCCATTCCGGCCCTCCTAGTCCGTGCCGAACTCTTAATCTCACCTAGTCCCACCTACCCGCACTCAGCCCATAACCCTCCACTCCTTTCCTGTCCATATACCTATCCAATTTTACCTTAAATGACACAATTGAACTGGCCTCTACTACTTCTACAGGAAGCTCATTCCACACAGCTATCACTCTCTGAGTAAAGAAATACCCCCTCGTGTTTCCCTTAAACTTTTGCCCCCTAACTCTCAAATCATGTCCTCTTGTTTGAATCTCCCCTACTCTCAATGGAAACAGCCTATTCACGTCAACTCTATCTATCCCTCTCAACATTTTAAATACCTCGATCAAATCCCCCCTCAACCTTCTACGCTCCAATGAATAGAGACCTAACTTGTTCAACCTTTCTCTGTAACTTAAGTGCTGAAACCCAGGTAACATCCTAGTAAATCGTCTCTGCACTCTCTCTAATTTATTGATATCTTTCCTATAATTCGGTGACCAGAACTGTATTGATATCTTTCCTATAATTCGGTGACCAGATGTTAACCTTCTTTATCATTCCCCTGTTGGGGCATAGGTCACTGGCTCGCCAGAGACCTCCATCCTGGGCGAAACATTGATCGGCCCAACTTCATACTTCTTCTAGGAGAAGATCCTTCCTCTCCCAGGAATGAGGTCTTTAGAGCTTCTGTTGGCCTTTCTATAGCTCTGGGTTTTTACAGAATGAGGTTGCTAGTCCCATACCCAACCCTCCTTCTTTCCCAGCCAGCCATGGCACTGTCCATGGCTGGGTTATTTAAAACATGACTGTCAAATTTAGAGACATACTATATCTGATTGGATGATGAAATCAAATTAATAATATGTTAATATCCTATATTTTTGTAAGGGCGAATGAATAATTTAATCGCTAATGAAACATCTTTAAAATGACGAAATGAAGCACCTCAGTTATGAATGGTGCCTTTCTGAGACAACTTCAAAAGGTGATGCCTCAAAAAGGAGAGAGAGCGAGAGCTCTTATTGTAATTTATAGTATGTTTTATATACTGCATTGTACTGCTGCCACAAAACAACACACTTCACAATATAGGTCGATGATAATAAACCTTATTCTGATCCTGATTCCAAGTTATTAGATGCTTGAAACATTCTCTTCCTACGTTTTGAACTAAATTTTCATATACAATACTCTATTGTCTTTTACTTCTCATGGACTGTTGTCCCTCTCCCATTAGGGAGGAGTCTACGTAGCATCCACGTCTGGACCACCAGATTGAAAAACAGTTCCTTTCCCCAAGCAGTAAGGCTGGTCAACACCTCATCCCTCCACACCCCCAACCATCATTTTCTGTCAGAGTCACCTGCTGAACCTAGCATTACTTTATGGACATAGAAACATAGAAAATAGGTGCAGGAGTAGGCCATTCGGCCCTTTGAGCCTGCACCGCCATTCAGTATGATCACGGCTGATCATCCAACTCAGAACCCTGTACCTGCTTTCTCTCCATACCCTCTGATCCCTTTAGCCACAAGGGCCATATCTAACTTCCTCTTAAATATAGCCAATGAACCGGCCTCAACTGTTTCCTGTGGCAGAGAATTCCACAGATTCACCACTCTCTGTGTGAAGAAGTTTTTCCTCATCTCTGTCCTAAAAGGCTTCCCCTTTATCCTTAAACTGTGACCCCTCGTTCTGGACTTCCCCAACACCGGAAACAATCTTCCTGCATCTAGCCTGTCCAATCCCTTTAGAATGTTATACGTTTCAATAAGATCCCCCCTCAATCTTCTAAATTCCAGTGAGTATAAGCCTAGTCGATCTAGTCTTTCTTCATATGAAAGTCCTGCCATCCCAGCAATCAATCTGGTGAACCTATTGTGGTGTGCAGTAAGGTGGAGAAATAAGCTGAAAAAATGGCAGATGGAATATAATTATTGAGTGGAGGAAGTGGGATGTTATCGCACAGTTATGCAAGACATTGGTGAAGCTCACATTTATCCACATTAAATTGCATCTCACCTAACCTATCCAAGTCACCCTGCATCCTCTTAGCATCCTCCTCACAGCTAACACTACCCAGCTTTGTGTCATCCGCAAACTTGGAGATGCTGCATTTAATTCCCTTGTCTAAATCATTAATATATATTGTAAACAACTGGGGTCCCAGCACTGAGCCTTGCGGTACCCCACTAGTCACTGCCTGCCATTCTGAAAAGGTCCCGTTTACTCCCACTCTTTGCTTCCTGTCTGCCAACCAATTCTCTATCCACATCAATACCATACCCCCAATACCGTGTGCTTTAAGTTTGCACACTAACCTCCTGTGTGGGACCTTGTCAAAAGCCTTTTGAAAATCCAAATATACCACATCCACTGGCTCTCCCCTATCCACTCTACTAGTTACATCTTCAAAAAATTCTATAAGATTCGTCAGACATGATTTTCCTTTCACAAATCCATGCTGACTTTGTCCGATGATTTCACCTCTTTCCAAATGTGCTGTTATCTAGCATTTTCCCCACCACCGATGTCAGACTCACTGGTCTATAATTCTCTGGTTTCTCTCTCCCTCCTTTTTTAAAAAGTGGGGTTACATTAGCCACCCTCCAATTCTCAGGAACTAATCCAGAATCTAAGGAGTTTTGAAAAATTATCACTAATGCATCCACTATTTCTTGGGCTACTTCCTTAAGCACTCTGGGATGCAGACCATTTGGCCCTAGGGATTTATCTGCCTTTAATCCCTTCAATTTACCTAACACCACTTCCCTACTAACATGTATTTCCCTCAGTTCCTCCATCTCACTAGACACTCGGTCCCTCACTATTTCCGGAAGATTATTTCTGTCCTCCTTAGTGAAGACAGAACCAAAGTAGTTATTCAATTGGTCTGCCATGTCTTTGTTCCCTATGATCAATTCACCTGATTCTGACTGTAAAGGACCTACATTTGTCTTGACCAATCTTTTTCTTTTCACGTATCTATAAAAGCTTTTACAGTCAGTTTTTATGTTCCCTGCCAGCTTTCTCTCATAATCTTTTTTCCCTTTCCTAATTAAGCCCTTTGTCCTCCTCTGCTGGTCTCTGAATTTCTCCCAGTCCTCAGGTGTGCCATACAATCAATCTTTGTATATAAGCTATCTTATGTATTTATATATTATATTTTTATTATGTTTTCTCTTGCTGCATCGGATCTGGACATACAATTATTGCATTCTCCTTACACTTGCGTACTGGAAATGACATTAAACAATCTTGAATCTTATGTCACCATTGCTTTTGTAAACTGATACATCCAATAATGTAATTTATGAAAGTCAATGTACGTTCTTTGGACCATATGACTCTCCTTAGTTGAGGTACATGCATATTTCAACATATTAAACAGAATCAATGAAAGACCGCCCGACTATAGGGTTCAACCAGAGTGCAGAAGACGACAAACTGTGCAAAGGCAAAAAGAAAGAAATAATCATGAGATGAAGAGTCCTTGAAAGTGAGTCCATTGGTTGTGGGAACAGTTCAATGACGGGGCATGAAGTTGTGTGAAGTTATCCCCTCTGGTTCAAGAGCCTGATGTTTGAGGGGTAATACCTGTTCCTGAACCTGGTGTGTGAGTCCTGAAGCTCTCGTGCCTTCTTCCTGATGGCAGCTGTGAGAAGAGTGCATTTGCTCCAAAATAGTTGTGAATATAGATGGGTGCATGCATACTACATCAAATACTGATATATAGAAAACAAAACAAAATTTGTCAACACAAACAAAATGCTGGAGGACCTCTGAAAGTCAGGCAGCATCTGAGGTAATGAATAACAAGTTGAAGTTTTGAGCCGACACCCTTTATCGGGACTGGAAAGGAAGGGGGAAGAAGCCAGAATAAGGTGAGGGGAGGGAAAGGGGTACAAGCTGGCAGGTGATAGGTAAGACTGGGTGAGGAAGAAGGTGGGTGGGTGGGGGAGGGGTTGAAGTAAGATGCTGGGAGGTTATAAAAGTGGAAAGGGTAGAGGGCTGAAGATAAAAAAATTAAACAGGAGAAGAGAGTGGACTATGGAAGAAAGGGAAGGAAGATGGGAATGATGGGCAAAGAGAAGGGGTAAGAGTGGAGCCAGAATGGGGAATGGAAAAAGGGAGAAGAGGGTGAGGGATAAATTACTGGGGGAAAATTGTCAAATATACAGTTGAAATATTAATTACCTGTCACTTGGCACAGTCCAATGAACAGGATATGGAAACTTTAGAGGGCTACAGGGGAGGAGTACCAGGATGCTGTCTGGATTAGAGGGCATGGAGTGAGCTAGGCAATTTCTCTTCACAGTGAATGACGATGAGAGAATACTTGATAGAGGTATACAAGATAATAAGAAGCATAAATTGAGTTGATAGCCAGAGACTTTTTCCCAGGGCAGAAATGGCTAACACAAGGAGCATAATTTGAAGGTTATTGGAGGAAAGTCTCGAGGAGATGTCAGAGGTAGCTTTTCGCATGGAGGATGATGGGTGTGTGGAATGCCAGGAAGGCATATGTCTATCATACCTGTATGGAAATATGTTTATATTTACAGAACTGTCTTTATTTTTCACTTGGCAGAAGACATTGCTACCATTATCAACTTCTGGAAGCTAAAAATGTTGTCAAATTAACAGTGCATACTGTCCATTCTACCTTGGAGCTCAAATGTCCCTTGAAACTGATTTATTAAAAAAATCAAAATCAAAATCAGAATCAGATTTGTTATCAGTGGAAGGTGATGAACTGTGTTTTGTGGCAGCAGTACAGTGCAATGCATAAACAATTCCGTAAGTTGCAATAAGAAATAGAAAAATAAGTAAGTAGTGCAAAGAGTGAGAAACGTAGTGAGGTTCATGGACCATTCAGAAATCGGATGGCAGGGGGAAGAAGCTGTTCCTGAAACGTCAAGTGTGTGCATTCAAGCTTCTGTACTTCCTCCCTAACGGTAACAATCAGAACAGGGTGACGATGTCACGTTTTTGATGCATCGCTTTTTGAAATGTCCTCGATGCTGGGGAGGCGAGTGCCCATGATGGAGCTGGCTGAGCTTACAAACCTTTTATGTTCTTTTCGTCCTTTCTTGTTTGCATAATTGAAACAGTCGGCAAGGGATAATCTCCAATCTGGTGCCATTTATCAATGAAGGGACCGCTTTAGGAACTAAGATTTGGAACCATGTAATTTCAAAGGCAAAACTCTGTGAATGTTGGAAATCGTATTAAGATCAACAGCCATGTATGTACAGTAGCCCCTGTGTAAAGAAACAGTGAACTGAAGAAGTTATTCAGAGTTTTGCATTCTGCTGAAAGTGTTAGTTATGTTTATTAATTTCCATTACCTCATCTATCTCTGTATGCTCCTTTCTGAACCATTTTCTTTTTGACCCTGAAGAGGCTGAGGAATTCAAGCGGTTATGGAACCTCTGATCTCAGGGATCATCCTAGATGCTGGAGCATTGTGGAGAATTTATCTGCTACGTCTTTTATTTATGTTTCAATTTTAGCATTGTGAGGCCTTCTGTTGTTTGGGGTCTAGCTCTGGATATTGTGTTCTAGCTGCTTATGTCGTCACCATCGGTCAATACACAGCCAGGGTAGTGTGAGAGAGAGAGCAAGCTGTTGCCCACGCAGCAGCCTCCCCTCTCCATACAGCCGCTGAATCTGAAGTTCGGCACCAGTGGCATTGCCAGAGTTGCCAGTCAGCATTGAACTCAATGTAGAACTCCAGCTCCAGATTGTTCTTCAAAGCCTTCTGTTGAGAGGGTGTGGCCGCAAGGCAGTGGAGGTTTGAGGTCAGAGTTTTCCTTCTCCTACATAAGCTGCCAACCACGGCTGAGCCCCATCTGCCTGAAGCACTAGTAACCTGCCTTTCCCCTTCTCCTTCAGCAGAAATGGTTTCTGCCAGGCTTAGTGGCTAAGCCATACGTGAAGGCCAGGAGCTGGACTTGGCTGTCAGAGGCTATTTGGGGTGAATGCAGTTGGGGGTGCTTATTAGGTAGTGAAGATATACCAACCCCAAGGAACCAACCTTTAGTACTAACACCACAATATTTAAAAAATTCTGCCACACATTGAGAAAATTATTGGTGCATAAACAGCAATTGATTGCTTTCTCTGAGGCATACAGAATGTATTTATATGTGTGAGCTTTATAAATTCCATCGGCTTGCTTTGAACTAATATTGAAAAATTATGTCAGTAATTTGGACTAATACACATAAATATCAAAGTCAAATAAAGTTCCCTAGTACTAGCCATTGATGTTTTAAAGATGATACTTTTTGAAATATATTAATAGGAGTGATTGAGAACTGGCCAGTCACACATCAGTCACACTTGTGCAAGTATCCCCTGAAACTACTGCATTTTCAGTTAGAACATTCTTTATTTAGTTACCTGAGGTGTGTGCACTTGGCAGTTCATGACCATTAAAGCCAGTGTGCTAATTTACCAAGTTCAACTTCTTCATTCCTATAACAAACCTGGTGTTTGGCACATTCGTTGTCATGAGACAATGAACCTTGACAAACTTCTGCAGATGTGTAGTGGAGAGTATATCGACTGGCTGCATCACAGCCTGGTATGGAAACCCCAATGCCTTTGTACGAAAATAAAGTAGTGGATACAGCCCAGCCCATCACGGGTAAAGCCCTCCCCACAACTGAGCACATCTACATGAAACACTGTCGCGGGAAATCAGCATCCATCATCAGGGACCTCCACCATGCTCTTTTCCCACTGCTGCCATCAGGTACAGGAGCCTCAAGACTCACACCACCATGTTCATGAACAGTTATTACCCCTCAAACATCAATGGGGATAATTTTACTCTACTTGCCCTATCATTGAAATGTTCCCACAACCAATGGATTCACTGTCAACAACTCCTCATTTCATGTTCTTGATATTTATTACTTATTTATGATTTATTATTATTATTTCTTTCTTTTCATACTTGCAGTTTGTTGTCTTCTGCACTCTGATTCAATGTCCAAGTTGGTGTGGTCGTTCAATGATTCTGTTATAGTTACTGTTCTATAGATTAACTGTGTATTTCCATAAGAAAATTGATCTCAGGGTTGTATTTGGTGACATATATAAGAACTTTGATAATAAATTTACTTTGAACGTGACTGACAGTTCCGTATGCTGCTGGAACATGGTTTATTTTTGGACGCGTTGGGGAATCTGTCTGTCTCTGTGAGGAATGGAGTACTTATGCAAATTTGAGATTCATTTTCCTCTGGGCATACACTGCAAATCTATAGAATAGTAACCATAACAGGGTCGGTGAAAGATCAACCGGAGTGCAGAAAACAAAGTGTGCAAATGCAAATATAAATAATAAACAAACAAATAAATAAATTATAATATAATATAATAAAATAATGAGAACATAAAATAACAAGATAAAGAGTCCTTAAACTGAGATCACTGGTTGTGGGAACATCTCACTGGATGGGCTAGTGAGTGATTCCCTTTTGTTGAAGAGCCTGATGGTTGAGGGGTAGAAACTGTTCTTGAACCTGGTGGTGTGAGTCCTGATACTCCTGTACCTTCTCCATGATGACAGCAGTGAGAAAAGCTCATGACGTGGGTGGTGAGGATCCCTGATGATAGATGCCACTTTCCTACAAAGGTGTTTCAGGTAGATGTTCTGATTCTCCGCAGGCTCCTAAGGAAGTAGAAGTGCTGGCGTGCTTCCTTCACAATTGCACTTATGGGCTTGTCCCAGGAAGATCCTCTGAAATAGTAACACCCGGGAATTTAAAGTTACCTACCTTCTCCACCTCTGATCTTCTGATAAGGACTGGCTCATAAGGCCATAAGACATAGAAGCAGAATTAGGCCACTCAGACCATTGAGGCTGCTCTGCCATTTCATCACGGATCCCACTCAACCCCATACGCCTGTCTTTGATGCCCTGACCAATCAGGAAACTATCAACTTCCACTTTAAATAGACCCATGGACTTGGCCTCCACCACAGTCTATGGCAGAGCATTCTACAGATTCACTACTCTCTGGCTAAAAAAAATCCTCCTTGCCTCTGTTCGAAAGGGTCACCCATCAATTTTGAGGTTGTTCCCTCGAGTTCTGGATACCCCCACCATAGGAAACATCCTCTCCACATCCACCTTTCAGCATTTGGTAGGTTTCAATGAGATGCCCCTGCATTCTTCTAAATTGTAGTTGGTGGAGGCCTAAAGCTGCCAAACTCTCCTCATGTGTTAACCCCTTCATTCCCAGAATTATCCTCGTAAACCTTCTCTGGACTCTCTCCAATGACAACGCATTCTTTTTGAGATATGGACCCAAAACTGTTGAAAATACTCCAGCTGTGACCTGACTAGTATCTTATAAAGGCTCAGCATTATCTCCTTGCTTTTATATTCTATTCCCCTTGAAATAAATGCCAACATTGCATTTGCCTTCTTTACCACAGACTCAACCTGTAAATTAACTTTCTGGGAGTCTTGCACATGGACTCACAAGTCCGTCTGCACCTTTGATGTTTGACCCTTCTCCCCACTTAGACAATAGTCTGCACCATTGTTCGTTTTATCAAAACACGTTATCATACATTTCCCAACACTGTATTCCATCTGCCACTTTTTTGTCCATTCTTCCAATTTGCCTAAGTCCTGCTGCAATCACATTGCTTTCTCAGCACTACCTACCCCTCCGTCTACCTTTGTATCCTCCACAAAGTCTTCTAAATTATTGACAATGTGAAAAGTAGTGGTCCCAATTCTGACCCTTGAGGAACAGCACTAGTCATTAGCAGCCAACCAGAAAAGGCCTCCTTTATTCCCACTCACTGCCTCCTGCCTGTCAGCCATTCCTCTATCCATGCCAGTATCTTTCCTGTAACAATGAGACTTCTTGTTAAGCAGTCTCATGTGTGGCACCCTATCAAATGCCTTCTGAAAATCCAAGTAGATGCCCACCCTGCTTGGTACTTCCTTGAAGATTTGTCAGGCAAGGTTTCCCTTGACAGAAACCATGCTGACTTTGACTTATTTTATCATTAGTCTCCAAGTACCCCAAAACATCATCCTTAATAATATACTTCAGCACTCTCCCAACCTTTGAGGTTAGCCTATCTATAATTTCCTTTCTTTTGCTTTCCTCCCTTTCCATGGACCTCTGGTTTCCCTCACCTGAAGTCTACAATCAATTCCTTGGTTTGATGACATTATGTGTGGGGTTGGTGTTGTGACTCAGACACATTTTTTAATCTCCCTCCTTCCTATATTCATCAGCACTTTGATTCGACCTATAATAGTGGTGTCATCGGCAAACTTGAATATAGTGTGGAGCTGTGCTTAGCCACACAAACATAGGTGTAAAGCAATTATGTGTAAATGTAGAAAAAGTACTGTTACATCATTTCTTCTCATGAGAAGAGCCTGCTTTTGAGTAATTTCAAGAAGAAATGACTGATTGGCAGCATTTAGAGTGATGGTACAATCAAAGTTTCCTTTATTCTGTTACATGATGTGGGCAGTACTGTTGCTGTGCTGTCGTTACATGGAATGTTCAAAGTTCAAAGTAAACTTATTATTGAAGCACAGATATGTCATTAAGTACTCCCTTGAGATTCATTTTCTTATGGGAATTCACAGTAGAACAAAGAGATACAATATAATCAATGAAAAACTACACACAAACAAAGACTGACAAATAGTGCAAATATAAAAAGAATCAAGTAATAAGAATAAATAAAGAAATAATATTGAGAACACGAGTTGCAAAGTCTTTGAAAGTGAAACCATGGGTTGTGTTCAGAGATCAATTCGTTATTGAGGTGAGTCAGGTTATCCACTCTAGTCGAGGAGCCTGATGGTTGACGTGTAATAGCTGTTCCCGAACTTGGTGGCGTGGGACCCAAAGCTCCTGTACCTGCTTCCCAAAGGTAGTGATGCGAAGAGCGCATGGCCTGGAGGCTGGGGGTCCTTGATGATGGATGCCACTTCCTGGAGTTGTGCTCCGTGTAAATGTGTTCAACTTGGGGAATGGTCTGTGTAGCTATGCACTGGGTAATTGATAATTGGGAATAACCGCAGTAAACTCACTATATGATGGGCACAGGTGAACAAGCACAGTAGATTCCCTCTGTGATGGGCACAGGTGGAAACAGGTGCTGTTTTATGGAGCTCTGGTTAATTCACAGACATTTCAATGGATTTACCTTGTTCTACCTCAGTACACTGGGTATTGAATTGATCTGTATGGACAGTATGCAAGGCTAGTTTTAATTGTATCTCAGCATATGTGACAATAATAAAGCAATCAAAGATAAAGATTAAGTTTTATTTGTCACAGATACATTGAAACATCACAGTGAAATGTGTCACTTGCATCAACGACTAACACATTCTGAAGATATTCCGATGGCAGCCTATAAGTAACCCAAATGTCTTTGGAATATGGGAAGAAGCCAGAGCACCTGGAGGAAACTTACGGTTCTGTTTGGCCAAGCCCTGGCGGTGGAGGAGGCTGAGGGCAGACAGTTGGTACTGGAATGGGGAGGAGAGTTAAAATGGTTTGCAACTGTTTAATGTTCAGAGGAAATTTATTATCAAAGTACTACCCTGAGATCCATTTTATTTTCTTGCAGGCATTCACCTGGGAGCTCAAGATGGTTGCTGCAGGTAGAACTGAGGTCATTGGCAAAGTGGTGTTTGTGGGAAGAACCTTCTTGTGGTTCAGTCACCACCACAGGGACTTGGCAATCACCACTTCACAAAATTTACTCCAATGAATCTCCTCTAATGTCATAGTGTGATTATTAACTCATTACTTTGAAAAATTAGTCCAGCCTTTACTAGACTAGCAACATTGTCATATTTCTAACATAACTTCCATATTCATTATGGAATTGCTGGTACTGGTGGCGACAGGTTTAAAGCTATACAATGCTAATAGTTCGAGTTGAATCATACAACAGATTCACTTTTGGGATTGATTGGTTCACCCCATGGGAGCTGTCACCAGTTTACCTTCATGGACATTTAATTGTCATTCAACCATATGCATGAACACAGCCAAATGAAACAGTGTTCCTCTGTGGCAAAACACAGTACCAACAGTTACACGTGCACAAAGCACAAATAGCACGTATAATTATGATAACAAAGAAAATAAATTTACAAAAAAAGTAGCCCAAGTCCCTGAGTGTCATGGTCTGGTGCGGTTAACCAGAATCTAAGAGGAAACCTAATGAAGAGTCTTGGCCTGAAATATTCACTCTTTATTCCTCTCCATAGATGCTGCCTGACCTACTGAGTTCCTCCAGCATTTTGTGTGTTACTTTGGACTTCCAGCAGCTGCTGAATCTCTTGGATCTAAGAGGATCAAACTGAATGTAAACTATTGGGAAGAATGGTTTCATAGATTCATAATCCTATTGCAATCTCTTGTTGGTTCTTTCTAACCAATAGTGACAAGGGTGAAATCTGACACAGGATGGGATAAAACCAGCAGTAGCAAAGTGTTAACAGGATCCACAGTTACAGGGCTTTATCTCTCTGGTGAAAAAGGAATAAACTTCACTGTGGTAAAGGGGAAGTACATTGGAAATTTTTTATTTCTCCAAGGTATCCCATTTTGATTCTATCTAGAGTTGTGGTTAAAAATGCCACTTTTGCAAAGTGCTGTTGCATTAAATTAATTTGCCCCAAGTAATTAATTTACACGTGACATTTTAACAAATGTTGTGCATGTTCTAATGTTCATATTTCTATTACTTCACTGTCAATTATAGTTTTGTATTCTTGTTTAGAGAGCACTTTTGATACAGATGATGTAGTTCCAAGTGCTTCACAATAGGATAAAAATGCAAACATGAAAATAAAAGAGAAGAAGATGTTCATTAAAAGCAGGTTTAAATAAATAGGGTTTGAGCGGGGGTTTAAAAGTGTCAACTGAGTTTGCATCCCATGACATTTTAGGTATTGAATTCCACAGTTTAGGAACACAGTTCTAAAAAGCTGATTGTAATTTTTTTTTTAAACTTCAATAATTTATTTCAGTATGCTCTAATTTTCCTTAGAAATTTGTTTTAGTTAGCTTTTTAAATGAAGGGACAGTAGTAAATATACGTGGAGAGGGTCTTGAGTGCTGCAATCTGTTAGCCACAGCTGCAGAGTTATTTTATACTTAGAAAAAGTGTAGCCTTAATTGTTGCTATTGAATCTTTGCCTTAAAATTTTAACTTGTTTAATAAATAGAACTCAAATTGGAAATGACTAAATTAGAAAAAAATCTGTCGCCATATGTTGTACAAACCGTTTCTTTCATCAACAGGTGACAGGAAACTTGAAGAAGATAGTTGCAATCTTGGCTAAACGGGTTACAGGATGTCGGTTACCATACACAGACAGGGAATGTCACTCTGTTAAAATGACAGATAACAGATTTATATTGCTGTAGGTATAAGGGCTAAAATCTGCAAGGCATTATCGGTCTTTCCTCTTTCATTCATTATCCTTCAGAAATATTTAACTGAGTGTAATTTCTGGATATTAATTGCAGTGGATGATTATAATGAAGAACAAAGCTTTATAAATGAGCTGTTCATTATCTGGTCGGTGGTAATTACAGCTAAGGTGGGAACGTACAGCCCATAAATCAAATCAAATGTATCAGAATCAGAATCAGGCTTATCATCACTGACATATGTCATCAAATATGTTGGCTTGTGGCAGCAGTACTATGCAATCCATAAAAATTACTATACTGTAAATTACAATAAGAATATATAAAAAATAAATATATAGTGCAAAAAGAGTGAAATAATGAGGGAGTGTTCATGGACCATTCTGAAATCTGATGGCGGAGGGGAAGAAGCTGTTTCTGACACAAACAAGAGAATATCTGCAGATGCCGGAAATCCAAGCAACACACAAAAAAGTGGTGGAGGAATTCAGCAGACCAGGCAGCACCTATGGAAAAGAGTACAGTCGGCATTTCAGGCCGAGCGACGCTTCATTAGGTCCTAGGTGGTGGGGGTCCTTAACATTGGATGCCACATTTTGAAGGTGTCCTGGATAGTGCCGAGGCTGGTACCCATGATGGAGCTGGCCGAGTTTACAACTTGCTGCAGCTTTTTATGATCCTGTGCAATGCCACCCCTCTCCCCATACCAGACAGTAATGTAGCCAGTTAGAATGCTCTCCACAGTACATCGGTAGAAATTTGTGAAAGTCTGTAATGACATAGTAATTCTCCTCAGACTCCTGATGAAATATAGCTGCTGTTTTTATAATTGCATCAAAATGTTGAGCCCAGGATTGATGCCCAGAGATGTTGACACCTAGTTGAAGATCTTCATACAGAATGAAGAACTCAGCAGGTCAGGCAGCATCAGGAAGAAATCCACAGATGCTGCCGGACCAGCTGAGATTCTCCAGCATTTTGTGTGTATTGTTCGGATTTTCAGCATCTGCAGAATCTCTTGTGTTTATCAAGTGAATGTCCTGAGTGGTGACTGTGTTTCAGAATGGAAGCTGCAAGGGTCTCGGCCCGAAACGTCGACAGTGCTTCTCCCTATAGATGCTGCCTGGCCTGCTGTGTTCCACCAGCATTTTGTGTGTGTTCTTCAAGCATTGTCTTGGGAAGAAGATCTTGGTGGTGGGGAGGATGTTGGCTGTGACAGAGTCTCAGTTACAGGAAAGATGAGGTGAAGGTAAACACAAAAGATTCTGCAGATGTTGGAAATCCAGAGCAACACACTCAAAATGCTGGAGGAACTCATTTATGGAAATGAATAAACAGTTAATGTTTTGGGCTGAAATCTTTCTTCAGGACTTGCAATGAAGCAGGATATATGAAAGTAAGCTAGCCAATACAGAGGATACCAGAATTTTTTTCAGATATATAAAGAATAAAAGAGAGGCGAGAGTAGATATTGGACTGTTGGAAAATGATGTTGGAGAGGCAGTAATGGGGTTCAAAAACATGGTGGATGAACTAAATAGGTACTTTGCATCAGTCTTCACTGTGGGAGACACCAGCAGAATGCCAGAAATGCGAGAGTGTCAGGGGGTGGAACTGTATGTTGCTGCTATTATGTAGGAGAAGATGCTTGGGAAGCTGAAAGGCCTGAAGGTAGATAGGTCACCTAGACCGGATGTGCACCAGTCCTCAGGATTCTGAAGGACGTACCTGAAAAGATTGTGGAGGAGTAGTAATGATCTTTCAAGAATCACTAGATTCTGGAATGGTTCCTGAGGACTGGAAAATTGCAAATGTTACTCCACTCTTCGAGAAGCGATGGAGACAGAAGAAAGGAAGCTACAGGCCAGAGAGCCTGACCTCTGGTTGGGACGATGTTGGAGTCAATTGTTAAGGATGAGGTTTTGGGGTACTTGGAGGTTCATGATAAAATAGGCCAAAGTCAGCATGGTTTCCTCAAGGGGAAATCCTTCTTGACAAATCTGTTATAATTCTTTGAGGAAATAAAAGACAGGATAGACAAAGGGGAGTCAGTGGATATTGTTTACTTGGATTTTCAGAAGGCGTTTGACAAGGTGCTGCACATGAGCCTGCTTAACATAATATTCTGTAAAACTCGTGCTATTACAGAAATGATACTACCATGGATAGAAGATTGGAGGCAAAGAGTTGAATAAAGGGGGTCTTTTTTGTATGGCTGCCATTGACTAGTGGTGTTCCATAGGGGTTGGTATTGGGTCCACTTCTTTTCACATTATATGACAAAGATGCAGATGATAGAATTGATGGCTTTGTACCCAATTTTGCAGATAATATGATTGAGGGGCAGGTAGTGTTGAAGAAGCACTTAGGTTGAGGGAATGGGCAAGTTACATCAATAAAGCTCTTGATGCCCAGCAACATATATTAGGGATCATTAACAGGCTTCAGTTCTTTATTTAATTGCTTGTAGTAAGCATTCTGATTGAGAGATGGAATTGGTTTATTATTGTTAGAGGCACCAAGATACAGTGAAAAGCTTGTCTTGCATACTGTTCATACAGATCAAATGGTTACACAGTGTATTAAGGTAGAACAAGGTAAAACAATAACAGTGCAGAGTAAGATGTTACAGTCACTGAGAAAGTGCAGTGCAGGTAAACAATGAGGTGTAAGATTAGAACGAGGCAGACAGTAAGATCAAGAGTGCACCCCATCCAACAGTCCACAACAGCGGGGTAGAAGGCGTGATGATCCTGTGGCCACTGCGTCCTTCACTGAATGGGAGGGGAAGATGAGGGAATGTCTGATCACGCTGGCTGCTTCACCTCGGTAGCATGAAGCACAGACAGAGTCACGCAGATGAGGCTGGTGTCCGTGATGTGCCGAGCTCTGGCTACAATTCTCTGCAGTTTCATGCAGACATGTGCAGAGTAGTTGCCGTGCCGAGCCCTCAGGCATCTGGTCAGAATGTTTTCTATGGTGCATCAATAATAATTGGTGATAGTATTGAGAAATATACCTGACATAATCACTATATATACCTGAAATATAATCACTATGTACTAGTTATTTACTATACTATGTAATCACTCCTATACACTGAATATTACTGTGTATTATTTTACTAGACACATTGTATTCTCTTAGCTACATACTATGCCAGTTAAAGAACATCTGTTTATCCTTAGCGGCATTAATTAGCTGAAATGTACCCCATATATTATACAATAGAATGGCTTATGAAGAGATAATGGTGGTGGACAGGATGGTATGAACAGGAACTGTAATGTGAGGGAGGTTAAGGAGGCTGACTGAGAAACAACCGTGGCCATGAATGAGACCCAAGATGTGAACTGGAAAGAAATACTGGTGGCGCACCGAGAGCTAGGCAAGAGCGATTGATTAGTTAATGTATAGATGATATGCAACTAAAAATTGATTGGGTATGCTGATAAAACCGAAATGTAACTGAGGTAAGAAATTACTATAAAGAATGCTGTACACCGGAGCTCGGCGGGCTTTCGGTGACAAGTTCATTGATTGCCTCAGCCTTTGTTTGCAAATAAAGGTTTAAACTTCTTGAAGAATTGTCTGCATCTCCTGGTCATTTCAAGTAACCACGACAAGAGTTGATGGGAACATGCCGAAATTCCTTAGCCTCCTGAGGTGTTGGTGAGCTTGTGGTTGGAGGAGGAGAGGCTGTAGGAGTTATGTTTTTCCCAATCCTAGTGAAGGGTCTTGACCTGAAACGTTGACTGTTTACACTTTTCCATTGATGCTGCCTGGCCTGCTGAATTCCTCCAGCATTTTGTGAGTGTGGCTGTTGGAGATGTTCATTCTTTGCTTGCGTTTTACCCACTAATGGATGAGCAGTAACAAGGACAAGAAAACCAACAGCTATGGAACAGTGAGGCACTGGAGAAGAAATTCTCAAAAGCTTTCTATCTCTGTTAATGCAAACAATGCATCTCACTGTGTGTGGGATAAATAAACTTGAATATTGAATCTTGCATCTAATATTAGCAGGAGAGTGGAAAATCAAAATAATAATGTTCATTCTTTCTGGTAAATTGCTTGTAGCACATGGCATGGCTGGCTCTCAATTGAGTAAATTGCTGTTCAGTCACTGCAGAAAACTAGTGAAATACCCATCTATTATCATAAAGTCAGAGTCAAGTTTATGGTCATCTGCACAGGTACAATGAAAAATTTATCTGCTGCAGCATCCCAGGCACAGCTCAACATTCACAAAAAACACTTCAATTAAACATAGGTCAGACACAGTTTTTACAAAAAAAAAAGGGGACACAGAACAAAATACAGGTCTATGCTAGTGCAAAGTGGTCACGCCTTCTTACTCTGGCTCATTCCCCCTTTCTCTCTGGTCCTGATGAAGGGTTTCGGCTGGAAACGTTCACTCTTTGTTCCTTTTCCATGGATGCTGTCTGACCTGCTGAGTTCCTCTAGCATTCGGAGTGTGTCTCCCTAGATCTTCAGCATTTGCAGAATTTCCTGTGTTTATGGAAGTGGTCAATTATTTTTGTTTTATTTATTGAGATACACTGTGAATAGGCCCTTCCGGCCCAGCGAGGCATGCTGCCCAGCAACCCCTGACTTAGCCC
Organism: Hemitrygon akajei; assembly: GCF_048418815.1. Taxonomy (NCBI): domain Eukaryota; kingdom Metazoa; phylum Chordata; class Chondrichthyes; order Myliobatiformes; family Dasyatidae; genus Hemitrygon; species Hemitrygon akajei. The sequence goes on along the minus strand of NC_133143.1, from coordinate 70,548,428 downwards.
CTGTCTAATCACAGGACAATTTACACTGACCGATTGACCTACCAACTGGTACTCCTTTGGACGGTGGGTGGAAACTGGAGCACCTGGAGGAAACCCACATCGTGGGGAGAATGTAGAAACTCCTTACAGGCAGCCGCAGGAGTTGATCCCAGGTCATTGGTACTGTAAACTGTTGTGTTAACCACTACACTATCTTGCCGCCCAATATAATTATATATATTTCTTTATTCATCATAATTGTTGAATGTTGTTTTGTTTTGCATGTCTCGCCCTAACCAATGCACCACAGCAAGTTCCTAATACATGTAAATGTTTATGGCAAATACAGTTGATCCTTGACCCTTGAAAACATTCAAAGTCATGCCCCAAAGTCTGAAAGTCCATGTTTGTGTCCATTGGAGGCTAAAGATGGTTAGAGGAGAGGGTAACACACATCTACCGTCTCCAACGTGAGCAGGCACAGACGTCCCCAGTGACCCCTGCTGCTGCTGACACATCGCCTCCAGGCCGGGACTTTGTGTACTGCCACTGGAACCCCCATCTCTCCCTCCTCCACCACCACTCTGCAAGCCAGTGTCTCTCAGATCCCACTGCCAGCTCTTGGGCCCTCAGAGACTCCATCTTCCTCCCACCAAAACCCTCCTCTCTCCTTTGATACTCCCAATCCAAGCTTTCATCCATACTGGGATTTCACCATCCCCTCCGACCTTCCCCTCTCTGAGGCAGAGCATCCTGTTCTCAGTAAGGGCCTCACCTTTACTCCCCATCTCCCACACCTCAGTGAGTTCCGCGACGGCCACAATGCCGAGCTCTTCTTCCGTAGCCTCCGTCTCCGAGCCTACTTCTTTGGCAAGGACTCTACAGCCCACATCGAGACCCTTTCTCCCATCTTCACCCTCCTTCTCTTCCTGGACCCCTGCCCTGGTCTTCTGCCAGCTCTGGACCTTTACATTGTCAACTGCTGATGGGATATCAACTGTCTCGACTTCACCACTCCACTCTCCAATTCCAACCTCACTCCTTCCAAACACTGCACTCTCCACTCCACTAATCCTAACCTCACCGTCAAACCCACAGATAAAGGGGGTGCTGTAGTAGCCTGGCAGTCTAACCTCTACCTTGCTGAGGCCCGGCAACAACCGTCAGACACCTCCTCTTACTTATCCCTTGAACAGGAAGGACTCCACAAGGAAGCATCAGGCCATTGTCTCCCACACCATCAACAACTTTATTAGCTCAGGGGATACCCCACCCAGCACCACCAACTCATAGTTCCCATATCCTGCACCTCCCGTTTCTACCTCCTACCCAAGATCTCCTAACCTGCCCCAGGAAGACCCATTGTTTCAGCTTGTTCCTGTCTCACTGAACTCATATCTGCATACCTCGACTCTGTTTTATTCCCCTGGTTCAGTCCCTTCCTACCTACATCTGTGACACTTCACACGCTCTTCATCCTTTCAATGATTTCAAGTTCCCTGGTCCCAGTCATCTTATTTTCACTATGGATGTCTGGTCCCTATACACCTCCATCCCCCAAGCTCTCTGTTTCTTTCTGGACACCAAGACCAACCAGTTCCCCTCCAACACCACTCTCCTCTGTCTAGGGAAACTTGTCCTTGCTCTCAATAATTTCTCCTTTGACTCCTCCCACTTCCTTCAAACTAAAGGTTTAGCCATGGCTCCCAGCTATGCCTGCCTTTCTGTCAGCTACATGGATGTGGTAAACTATGTAAACCTGTCTGGACACGCCCCTCTGCTGACTGCTCCTGTAGCTCCTCCCACAGACCCCTGTATAAAGGCAATTGGGGCACTGCTCCCCCCTCAGTCTCCAAGATGTTGTGGTCTCTTTTGCTGCTAATAAAAGCTTATCGTTCGCCTCCCGTCTCCGAGAGTTATTGATGGTGCATCAGTGGAATAGTCTATGTTCCAAGCCTTCAAGCCTACAGTGGTATCACTCCCCAATTTTTCCTATGCTGTATCGATAACTGCATTGGTGCTGCTTCCTGTACCCATGCAGAGCTCGTTGACTTCATCAACTTTGCCACCAACTTCCACCCTGCCCTCAAGTTTACCTGGTCGATTTTCAACACCTCCCTCCCCTTTCTTGATATCTTTGTCTCTATCTCTGGAGACAGCCTATCCACTGATGTCTATTATAAACCCATGGGTTCTTACAGCTACCTGGACTATACCTCTTCCCACCCTGTTGCATGTAAAAATGCCACCCCTTTCTCTCAATTCCTCTGTCTCTGCAACATCTGCTATCAGGAAGAGGCTTTTCATTCCAAAATGAAGGCGATGTCCTCCTTCTTCAAAGAAGGGGACCTCTCTTCCTCCACCATCAACGCTGCCCTCAACCATATCTCTTCCATTTCACGCATGTCTGCCCTTACCGATCTTCCTGCTACACCACTGTGGATAAGGTTCCTCTGGTCCTCTCCTACCACCCCACCAGCTTTCACATCTGGCATATACGTTTGTAATTCTCCGAAACTTTCACCATCTCAAGCGGGGTCCCATCGCCAAGCACATCTTTCCCCCTCCCCCCCAACTTTTTGCTTTCTGCAGGGATTGCTCCCTATGTGACTCCCTTGTCCCTTTGTCCCTCCCCACCGATCTCCCTCCTGGCACTTATCCTTGCAAGCGGAACAAGCGCTTCACCTGCCTCTGCACCTCCTCCCTCACTACATTCAGGGCCCTAAACAGTCCTTCCAGATGAGTCTGTTGGGGCCATCTACTGTATCTGGTGCTCCCAGTGTGGCTTTTTGTATATCGGTGAGACCCAACATAAATTGGTAGACAGCTGTGCCAAGTGCCTATGCTCCATCTGCTAGAAAAAGCAGGATCTCCCAGTGGCCACCCATTTTAATTTCGTATTCTGACATGTCCATCCATGGCTTCTTCTCCTATCATGATGAGGCCACACTCAGGTTGGAGGAACGAAACCTTGTATTCCATCTGGGTAGCCTCCAACCTGATCACTGATTTCTTGAGCTTCTGGAAATGCACCCCACCCCCCACCATTCCCCATCCCTGTTTCTCTCTCTCACCTTTTATTCTTGCCTGCCCATCACCTCCCTCTGATGCTCCTGCCCCCTCCCCTTTTCTTTCTTCCATGACCTTCAGTCCTATCCTATTAGATTCCTCCTTCTCCAGACCTATATCTTTTTCACCAACTTCCCAGCTCTTTAATTCATCCCTCCCCGTTTCACCTTTCACCTTATGTTTCTCCCTCCCCTCCTCCCACCTTCTAACGCTGACTCCTCATCTCTTTTTCTCCAGTCATGTTGCAAGGCCTCGGCCTGAAATATCGAGCGTACTCCTTTCCATAGATGCTGCTTGGCCTGCTGAGTTCCACAAGCATTTTGTGTGTGTTGCTTGGATTTCCAGCATCTGCAGATTTTCTCTTGCTTGCTGTTAGAGGACAGTGTACGTGTGTGGGTGCGAAGGAGGGAGGGAGGAGTGGAGCTCCTTTCACTGTTGTTGTTTTGTTGTTCATTGTGTTCTATTTTGTTGTTCTGCTGAGTATTGTGGGCAGGTTATGTCGGTGCTAGAATGTGTGGCGATTCTTGTGGGCTGCCCCCAACACTTCCTTGGGTGTGATGGTTGTTAATGCAAATGATGCATTTCACTGTATGTTTCCATGTACACATGATAAATAAACTTGAATCTTGATCTTGATTTAGAATGCACAAAATACAGGTCATGTTCAAAATTTCTTATCATCCAGACATTATAAAGTTAAATCCTTTCCCTTAAAATATAGTATAAAACGACATCTGATAACCTCAATTTCTCAGAACTGTCTTTGGTAATAAACGGCTCTGGAGCTTTGATTAATTGGTTTGGGTTGGTGAGCTGTCAACAGACTAACCCCAAAAACGTTTATTACCTAATGTCATCTTGATGAGCAAAGTCATTGCATAATTGTGTTGATGTAAAAAGAATTATCCAACAACAAAACTTTATAGACAACTGTAGGTTAACAGTGCACAATATTTGTTAACAAATTCATTTTATATCATGCACACCTGTTGTGGTTATCCCGTAAACAAGCAGTACCAATGCATAAAATCTTGCTAACTCCTCTCTTCAATGGGTATTGCAAAATTGACAATTCTCATTAAATCACTGGCAGCTGGTGTTCTTAGACCTTTAGAAATGATCAACATTCTGCAAACGTCACAGGAGAGAAGTGGGAGCTACACTGAGCGGATTATTAAAGCCCTTTGGCCTACAAACACAGTTAGATAATGTCCGTGAAGACAGGTGCACTTGCGGCTGCTGCTCTGTCACTGTTACCGTGACTCAGTGCTTGATATTTGTTGCTAAAAATCCTTCGCATTGCCAGATGTACTCAACATCATTTAGTGGATAATTGTTTTGCAGTTAAAGAGAATTATTTTTTTTCTTTGTTGATGTCTCTTTGGATTTTTCTTTCAAGTTCGAGTTTACTGTCATGTGACTGTACAGATATACAACCAAACAAACAGCGTTCCTCCCGACCATGGTGCACCCACACAGCACATAAAACAAAATATTGCCATACCATAAATAAGTTTATAAAATATAATTCAAAATTCAAAGGGCTGAAGGACATAATTCTGCTCCTATGCCTTAGGATCGTATGGGTTAGTAGGTTAATTGTTCACATGGGTGTAATTGAGTGTGCAGACTCATTGGGCCAAAAAGACCTGTTACCGTGCTAAATGAAACAATGTTCCTTCAGACCACGGTGCATGTACAAGACATATATTAGACCCAGCACTTAATAGAAAAGCTGGCTGGCGTTGTAGCACCCTCAGCACTGGACTTCAAGGCAAATGTTCCTGAGTTTGAATCCAACTAGCCCCTTGCACACTTTCTGTTTATGCTGGGTTGAGCATCAATCTAGCAACTCGGCCTTGTAAAAAACAGTCAATTGTTATGGAACCAGCAAAAAATCCTGCGCAGTACGCCACAAGGTGTAAAAGGGAACAACAATACAAAATATTACCGCAAATAATTAGCAAAATATAATTCAAAATGCATGTAGTGCGCAGCAGAGGTGAACAGTGAACAGCTCACTGTTTTAGTGACGAGACCTCGGTGGTGGCAGGGTATTCATTCGTCTCATCGCCCGAGGGAGGAAGTCAATGTTTGGCTCCATTTCACCGATTAGAGCTCCCATTGTTTTCCGATTAAAGTGGTGAGGGAGACTGAAACATCGAAGCCAGTGCAGAGGGTGAGCACTGGCTGCCTGTCTTTGGCCAGAGAGGGGAGAGCCTGCGGCTACGCTCAGAGAGTGCTGTCCAGGTTTTCTCTGCATTTTGGATGTGGACTTTTGACTATAGACTCTTGTTTTTGTGTCCGGAGAGGGGGATTTGGGAGTCAAAGTGCCTGATCCGTTTTTGTTTGGCTTTTCTGTGCAGAGGGTTGATACGCCTATTCCGTTTCTGTGGGTGGTATTTGGGAATTGATGGTAATGCTGCCTTTCTTTTCTTTCTTGATTTCATGGCTACTTAGAGACTTGAAGCATTTCAGAGTTGTATACTTTGATAAAAAAGGAACCTTTAGACTCTGATGCCCCGAGCTGTAATAGCATCATGCTAACTGCTCAGCCACAGTGGTGACCTTTTTTATATTCTATGTTCTATTTCTCTGTCATCTGAAAACTGAGGCTTCATCCATCAGGAGTCCCACAGAATGTAAAATAAATTCTTCTGTGGCTTTAAGCCTATTTGTACTTGGAGCTGGAAAAGCCAGGCTGATAGACAACCTGCCCCAGGAAGTCTGCACAGTCCTGATCCTGGGCAGGCCACAGCCTGCAACGTGTTTATGAAGCCCGGAGGAACATTCCTGATTTGTGGGGAAATAGGCTGGTTCCTGTACTTTATGCAATCTTTCAACCTGGGCTTTGAGTTGCCATTTTGGACATATAGGGGATTCAGATTTGGAGTTGCATTCAGATTTCTGATCTATGATGTCTAATTTCAGATCAATTTATTTATCACATGTACATTGAAACATACTGTACAGTGCAATGCATTAAAAGCCAATCTAATCTCAGGACGTGCTGGGGGGGGGGGCAGCCCACAAATGCCACTATACATTTCGGCACCAACTCACAGACATCCAGTTTCCAGACTTGTTGATTCAGGGGCTTTGTCCATCAGTCCTCGACTTCCAGGCCCACTAACTTCGATCTTTGCCCATCAGGCTTGACCCCAGACCCATTGACTGCAGGATCCTGAACTCCAGACTTGTACAGACCTCCAATACTGGGATTTGCTGATCTGGGGGGGACTGGCCCTTCTGTCTCCTGCCTGCACGGGCCCGATCCAGATCTGTAGTATCTGCCCTGCTCTTACTGGTTGGACAATGTTTCTAAACAATGAGCCAGAAACTAACAGGAACTACACTCATCACAAATTTGAATTAGTGGATGTCTTATGGCTGCAGTCAGGCAGGGAGGTGAAGCTGGTTTGGGCAACAATGTATAGATTGCATTCTGAGACTAATTCTGAGTCACCAAAGACTCTTGCAAATTTCTACAGATGTACCATGGAGAACATTCCAGCTGGTTGCATCACCATCTATATAGGATTAGAAAAAGCTGCAGAAAGTTGTAAACTCGCTTAGGTCCATCATAGGCACTAGCTTCCCCAGAAACAAAGACACAGATCACCCAATACATGCCCTCTGTCATTGCCACCATCAGAGCAGAGGTACAGGAGCTTGAAGGCACACACTCAGCATTTTAGAAACAGCGAACAGTCGACATCTCGGCCCAAAATGCCAGCTGTTTACTCACTTCCATAGATGCTGCCTGACCTGCTGAGTTCCTCCAGCATTGTGTGTGTTGCTTGGATTTCCAGCATCTGCAGATCTTCTCGTCTTAACACTATCTCACTATTTTGATTTCTTTTTCTTGCTCTTTTGCACTACTAAGTAAATTTTATTAATATATTTATTTTATATATTTCTTATTGGAAATTATAGTTTTTTTATTATTAAGTATAGCAATGAATTACAAATGCTGGTAATATTAAACCTGATTTGGGTAACGATGCATCTTAGGCTCTCACTTGTGGAGGACGTGGAAAGCAGGAGAGGAGTTTTACAACGGGATTCACAATAGTGTAGTGGTTGATGCAATGCTTTACAGTGCCAGTGATCAGGGTTCAATTCCCGTCACTGTGTGTAAGGAGTTCCTACATTCTCTTCATGACTGTGTGAGTTTCCTCTGGGTGCTCTGGTTAACCCCTCGCTGTTGGGTAAGTTGATGGCACTGGAAACGTTGCAACCCACTTACATCCTCGGGCTGTGCTGGTCGTTGATGCAAAGTACACATTTCAATGTTTCCATGTGCATGTAACAAATCTATTGCCCACAGTTTCTGATTCAGAATCAGCTTTATTATCTCATGGTACATGTTGTGAAAATTGTCGTTTTGAAGCAGCAGCAGTGCACTACATTAAAAAATAAATTACAATAAGATATATATTTAAATGAAATAAGTAGAGTAAAAGAGCAAAACTAATCTAATGAAGAGACTATTTGGGGACCTGCTTTCATCTCATTCTATGTGCATTTCCTCCAGACTGATGCATTGAGATTAACAAACCATTATCACCCTCACACAGTCTTTGTCTCCCTTGGTGTCCTATTCATTCCCACAAACATTCCCTTTGTTCTCAGCATGCTCTACATTCCTCGCAATTTAAATCAAATTTGATGTGGAACCTTTCGGAGCTCTGATGAAAAATAAATGTCACACCAGGGTAGCACACACAAAATACCAAAGGAACTCAGCAGGTGAGACTGCGTCTAGGGGAAAAAATAAACAGTCGATGTTTTGGGCCGAGACCCTTCATCAGGACCTTAACTCAATTTCACTCTCCATAAAGTTGGCACAACATTGGGCTGAAGAGTCTGTACCGTCCTATAGTGTTCTATATTGTATGGGAATTTAGGCTTACATGGATATCTATTTACTATATGTCTCTTTGGATTATCCTTCACCTTGACTGCCAAAGCTACTTCATGTCTTCTTAAACACAAAGTACACTGCAGATGCTGTGGTCAAATCAAGACATACAAAAAAGCTGGATGAACTCAGCAGGTCGGGCAGCATCCGTTGAAAGAAGAAGTCAACGTTTTGGGTCGAGACCCTTCGAGATCCTTAGTCACTTTACCTTTAATCCTGACAGGAACATACAAACTCTGCACTCTCAAAATTTCTCCTTTGAAGGCCTCCCACTTACCAACGACATCTTTGCCAGAGAACAACCTATCCCAATCCATGTTTTTTAGATCCTTTCTCATTTCTTCAAATATGGCCTTTTTCCAGTTTAGAAACTCAACCCGAAGACCAGATCTATCTTTATCCATGATCAAATTGAAACTAATGGTGTTGTGATCACTGGAACCAAAGTGTTTCCCTACACACACTTCCGTCACTTATCCTAACTCGTTTCCTAATAGGAGATCTAATATTGCATCCTCTCTAGTCGGTACCTCTATATATTGATTTAGAAAACTTTCCTGAACACGTTTTACAACCTCTAACCCATCTAGACCTAAAATCCCCTACTATCACAACTTTATGCTTCCTGCAGATGTCTGCTATCTCTTTGCAGATTTGCTCCTCCAATTCTTGCTGACTATTGGGTGGTCTATAATACAACCCCGTTAATGTGGTCATACCTTTCCTGCTTCTCAGGTCCACCCATATGACAAACTCTCTAATCTGTCCTGCCTGAGCACTGCTGTAACGTTTTCCCTGACTAGCAATGCCACCCCTCCACCCTTCATCCCTCTGCCTCTATCACGTCTGAAACATTGGAACCCTGAAACATTAAGCTGCCAGTCCTGCCCCTCCTGTAGCCAAGTTTCACTAATGGCTGCAATGTCATAATCCCACGTGTCAAACCACCTTGCTAGTGTTCCATTCCAATCAAGTTTGGTCACCTTTTCTCTCATGCCTCTGTAATTTCCTTTACTCCACAGGAATACTAATACATATGACCTTTTTCCCCCCTCCAAAGCTGCAGGTTGAATTCTATCATATTGTCATCACTGGCTCCTAAGGGTTCCTTCACCTTAAGCTCCCTAATCAAACTGGTTCATTACAGAGCATCCAATACAGGACTGTCTTTTCTCCAGTGGGCTCAACCACAAGCTGCCCTAAAAAGCCAACGTAGTAATTCTACAAATTCCATCCCTTGGTATCCAGCACCAACCTGATTTTCCCAATCTGCTTGCATTTCCAAATCCCCCATCACTGTTGTAACATTGCCCTTCTGAAAGGATTCGACACCCTTCGACCCTATTTCACCTCTAAGGACTTGATTTCATGTTTTAGCAACAGAACCAACCCACCCCCTCTGCCTGCTTGCCTGTCCTTTTGATGCAATGTGTATCCTTGGATATTAAGCTCCGAACTATGATCTAAGACCAGAAGAACGTAAGATACAGGAGCAGGATTAGGTCATTTGGTCCATTTCATCATGGCTTATCCAATTTTCCTCTCAGCTCCAATTTCTGCCTTCTCCCTGTATCCCTTCATACCCTGACCAATCAAAAATCTGTCAAACTCTGCCTTAAATATACATAAAGATTTGGTTGCCACCATTGTCTGTGGCAAAGAATTCCACAGAGTCACCACTCTCTGGCTAAAGAAATTACTCCTTATCTCAATTTGAAAAGGACACCCCTCTATTCTAAGCCTGTGTCCTCTGATCTGAGACACTCCCACCATAGAAAATATCCTCTCTATCACTCTATCAAGGCTTTCACCATTCGATAATTTAAATTAGGTCACCCCTCATTTTTTTTGAATTCTAGTGAATACAGGCCAAAGACCATCAAACACTCTTCATATGTTAACCTTTTCATTCCCGAGATCATTTTTGTGAGCCTCCTTTGAACCCTCTCCAGTTTCAGCACATTCTTTCTAAGATAAGGGGCCCAAAACCACTCACAATACTCTATGTGAGGCCTCACCAGTGCATTATAAAGTTTCAACATTACATCTTGCTTTTATATTCTAGTCCTCTTGAAATGAATGCTAACATTGTATTTGCCTTCATCACCACAGATTCAACCTGCAAATTAATCTTTAGGGAATCCTGTACAAGGACTTCCAAGTCTCTTTATGTCTCAGTTTTTTGTAATTTCTCTTTATTTAGAAAATAGTCAACCCTGTAATTTCTTCTACCAAACCAAAGTGCATGACCATACACTTTCCGACACTGTATTCCATCTGTCACTTCATTGCTCATTCTCCTGTCCGTCCTTCTGTAGTTTCTTTGCATCTTCACCCCTCCACCTGTCTTCATATCGTCTGCAAACTTTGCAACAAAGCCATCAATTCCATCATCCAAATCATTGACATATAACATAAAAAGAATCGATCCCAACACAAACCCCTGTGGAACACCACTAGATACTGGCAGACAACAAGAAAAAGCTCCCGTTATTCCCTCTCTTTGCCCGTGATGTACTGTGCTGAATCCATTTCCTTTTGTAGGAGTTTCCGCTCAAAGGCATTGGTATTCCCACACCAGACTGTAATGCAGCCAGACAGCACAATTTCCATCACACATCTGTAGACGTATGTCAAGGTTTTTGATGTCATACCTCGCGGACTCCTGAGGAAGCAGAGTCACTGTCATGTTTTCTTCACGATAATATTTACATGATGGGTCCAGGACAGGTCCTCTGAGATAGTGACACCCAGGAATTTACAATTACTGACCCTCTCCACCTCTGATCCTGGCTCATGGACCTCTGGTTTCCCTCTCCTGAAGTCTACAATCAGTTACTTGGTCTTACCGACATTGTGTGAGAGGTTGTTATACACCACTCAGCTAAGTTTTCAATTTCCCTCCTGTATGCTGATTCATCACCCCTTTGACTCAGCCCACAACAGTGGAGTCATTAGCAAACTTGTATATGGTGTTGGAGCTGTACTTAGCCGCCCAGTCATAGGGGTAAAGCGAGTAGAGCAGGGGGCTAAGCACACATCTGCTGATGGAGATTGTGGGGGAGATGTTTTTGCCAATCTGAACTGACTGGGGTCTTAAAGTGAGGAAATCCAGGATCCAGTTGCACAAGGGGATATTGAGGCCCAGGTCTTGGTGTTTACTGATTGGTTTTGAGGGGATGATGGTGTTAAATGCTGAGCTGTAATCAATAAAGAGCATCCTGATGTATACGTCTTTGCTATTGTCGTGGTTTTTCGTGCCTTACAAATGACCAGGAGACGCAGAAGATTCTTCAAGAAGGGCTAAACTTTAATTTGCAAATCAAAGCTGAGACAGTCATTGAGCTAGTCGCTGATTGCCCACCGATCCTCGGGACACAGCAGCTTTTAAAGCAATCTCCTGGTCCAGTTGCTATAGTTGCATATCACACGTACTATCTTGTCCCTATTGTTTCTACCCACTGACCCAACCATGTTCCAATCTACATCTCTTTAGCTGCCTCTCATTAACATACTATTGTCTTCTACATTCTTAAGATATATGCATAGCAAATAGCAAGCTCTTTCTGTAGCTACCTCTCATTAACACACCATTGTCATCTTAAGACTGCAGTCTCCTACCAAATTGGATACATGCATAGAAAATAATAAACTCAGAACTGAGCAATGTTCTAATCTACATTTCTTTAGCTCTTTAGCTACCTCTACATTCCTAAGATTTCATTCTACTAAATTGAGTACATGCATAGCAAATAGGAGCAAGCTCAGAACTGACTTCATAGTTTTGGTAAATTTATACTTTTATACTCCAATACTATCCAGATGTTCCAGGGTTGTGTGAAGAGCCAATGAGATAGCATCTGCTGTAAACCTGTTGCTTTGGTAGGTGAATTGGAGTGGATCCAAGTCACCATTCAGACAGGAGCTGATATGCTTCAATACCAGCTTCTCAAAACGCATTACTCCAACATCATCCCAACCACTGAGGTTAGCCTGACTGGCTTATAGTTCCCTTTCTGTGCTTCTCTCCCTTCTTGAAGAGTGGAGAGACATTTGCAATTTAGCAGTCTTCCGGAGCCATCGCAGAATCTAGTGATTCTTGAAAGATCATTACTAATGCTTTCACAATCTCTTCAGCCACCTCTCTCAGAACCCTGGGTTTGTCTTTCAGGCATGGCTCAGTGATGCCCACAATCAAATCAAGTCAAGTCACTTTTATTGTCATTTCGACCAGAACTGCTGGTACAGTACATAGTAAAAATGAGATGTTTTTCAGGACCATGGTGTTACATGACACATTACAAAAACTAGACCGAATTACGTAAAAAAAAACACAGGAAAAAAAACACAGAACAACTACACTAGATTACAGACCTACCCAGGACTACATAAAGTGCACAGAACAGTGCAGGCATCACAATAAATAATAAGCAGGACAATAGGGCAGTAAGGTGTGTTATGACCCCAGCCCCCTCCTTTGGGAGAATCGCAAGAGAGAGAGAAGCCTTAAGGTTTGGAATGTGGTCTGGCCTCTCAGCCAGACAAAAGCCACGGACATGGCCATTGTCTTTGGAGACACCTTTGTGGAATAAGGGACTGGACTACATGCAAACCCTCAGGGCAACGTGGGCTGGGTGATGGGGAAAGATTGCCTCACCCCACCCTGATTGACATCTACCCCCCTGCCAGTCCAGATAAAAGGTGGGCTGCCGAGGCGGCCCCTCAGACGCACCAAGGAGACACACGAAGAAGACACGATAGCGCTTCCCGTCGGAGCGGGAAGCCATTTTGAAGGAAGCCACGTGCGTTAGATTCCGGATCGGGAGTCTGTGGCTGAAACCAAAGGAAAACCGTTTTAACTAACAACCGGGATTTGCTTCGCAAAGACGACGGGCAAGTGTTCCTTTTTCTCACCAATCCTCTCTCTCCAACACATGAAATGCCAGCGGTTCCCAAACGGAAAAGCCTGCAGATTTATGAGTGACTTTTATATTCCATTGGACTCAGTATTCCCCTAGACAACGATAGAGCTTATTTCTGAGTGATTATTACTATACCTGTGCTTTAGATTGAGTTTTGACGGCGTATATGATCTGAATGTTTTGTATTAACCATACGTTTGTGCTCCTTTATAAATAAAAAAACGTTTGAAAATAGTACCATCAGACTTCAGCGGACCTCTCTATCTTTGCTGGTAAGTCACCCGGTTACGGGGAACGTAACAGGTGTCAGTCCAGGTTCTGGGTATTGAAGAGTCTGATAGTCAAAGCTACCCAAAGCATCAATGGCACCAGCCTGCCACGATGAATGATGTATGTGCAGAAATGTGCTTGAGAAGGGTCAGTAACATCATAACCAATCCCACCCACCCTGCTCATGGACTGTTTGTCCCACTATCATTAGAGAGGAGGCGACATAGCATTCACACCAGGACCAGCAGAATCAAAACCAGTTACTTGCCCCAATAGGAAGGCTGATCAATCCAGTAATCCACCTCGCCACACCCAACCACCACTACTTTAACATTTCCTCTCAGTCACCTTGTGTGCATACACTCCTGTGTCTAACATCACCTTATGGACATACAGTTAATCTGTGTATATAAACTACCTTATGTCTTTATATCTATTGTGTTTTTTTATTATTCTATTGTTTAACCTATTGTGTTTTTTTATTGCATCAGGTCCAGAGTAACGATTATAGGATATAGTATTAAGCAATCTTGAATCTTGAAGACGGATTTGAGTCAGTGAAGATCTGTTCCGTTCTGATAACCTGCAACACCAGCAGATCCTGTGTGTGCGTTTAATGGCACTTGGCGCCATGGCAACAGCTGTAATCAGATTGAAGGTGTGTGCGATCTTGGCAAGGGAACACAAGAAATTCTGCAGATGCCGGAAACTGCCAGAGGAACTCAGTAAGTCAGGCAGCATCTATGGAGAGGAATAAAGAGTCGCTGTTTCAGGCTGAGACCCTTTATCAGGACTGGAGAGGGAGGGGGAAGACGCCAGAATGAGAAGGTAGGGAGTGGGGAAGGAGGATGAGCTGGCAGGTGAGGGGGTTGAAACATAGTAAATAGGTGCAGGGGTAGGCCATTTGGCCCTTCGAGCCTGCACCGCCATTCAGTATGATCATGGCTGATCATCCAACTCAGAAGCCTGTACCTGCTTTCTCTCCATACCCTCCGATCCCTTTAGCCACAAGGGCCATATCTAACTTCCTCTTAAATATAGCTAATGAACTGGCCTCAACTGTTTCTTGTGGCAGAGAATTCCACAGATTCCTCAGTGGAGGATTACAAATACTTAGGGATACGAATGGACAATAAACTGGACTGGTCAAAGAACACTGAGGCTGTCTACAAGAAGGGTCAGAGGCATTTCTATTTCCTGAGGAGACTGAGGTCCTTTAACATCAGCCGGACGATGCTGAGGATGTTCTACGAGTCTGTGGTGGCCAGTGCTATCATGTTTGCTGTTGTGTGCTGGGGCAGCAGGCTGAGGGTAGCAGACACCAGCAGAATCAAGAAACTCATTCGTAAGGCCAGGGATGTTGTGGGGGTGGAACTGGACTCTCTGACGGTGGTGTCTGAAAAGAGGATGCTGTCCAAGTTGCATGCCATCTTGGACAATGACTCCCATCCACTCCATAATGTACTGGTTAGGCACAGGAGTACATTCAGCCAGAGACTCATTCCACCGAGATGTAACACTGAACGTCATAGGAAGTCATTCCTGCCTGTGGCCATCAAACTTTACAACTCCTCCCTCGGAGTGTCAGACACCCTGAGCCAATAGTCTGGTCCTAGACTTATTTTTATTTAATTATTTATGGTTTTATATTGCTATATTTCTTCACTATTCTTGGTTGGTGCGGCTGTAACGAAACCCAATTTCCCTTGGGATCAATAAAGTATGTCTGTCTCTCTGTGTGAAGAAGTTTTTCCTCATCTCGTTCCTAAAAGGCTTCCCCTTTATCCTTAAACTGTGACCCCCTCGTTCTGGACTTCCCCAACATAGGAAACAATCTTCCTGATGGAAGGTGGGTGAAGTGAGAAGCTTGGAGGGGATAGGTAGGAGAGGTGAAAGATAGAAAAGATAGTTAATTTGTCATAGAGTCATAGAGCACTACAGCACAGAAATGGGCCCTTTAGGGGCTCTTCATCCTAAATGTTGCGCAACACAGACAAAATGCTGGAGGAACCAAGCAGGTCAGACAGCGTCTGTGGAACTGAATAAACCGTGGACTTTTCAGGCCGAGACCCTACTTCAGGACTGGAAAGGAAGGGAGAAGAAGCCAGCATAAAAAGATGGGGGGGAGAGAAAGGACAATAGGTGAAGCCAGGTGGCTGGGAAAGGTAAAGGGCTGGAGAAGAAGGAATCTGATAAGAGAGGAGAGTGGACCATGGGAGAAGGGGAAGTAGGAAAGGCACCAGGGGGAAGTGATAGGCACATGAGGAGAAGAGATAAGAAGCCAGAGTGAGGAATAGAAGAAGAGGGAAGGAGAATGTGAAAAGAGAAAAAAGTGGGGGAAAAAACTACCAGAAGCAGTAACCAATGTTCATGCCATCAGCTTGGAGGTATCCAGAACGAATATGAGGTGTTGCTCCTCCATCCCGAGAGTGGCATCATGGCAGAAGAGGAGGCTATGGACCAACGTGTCATAATGGGAATGGGAATGGGGACAGGAATTGAAATGTTTGTCCACCATGAACTTCCTCTTGTGGATGGTATAGGGATGCTCAGCGATGCGGTCCCCAGCTTACGATGGGTCTCATCAATGTAGAGGAGGCCACTTCAGGAGCAGCGGACACAATGCATGACCCCAGCAGAATCACAAGTCTGTGTGGGGCCCTGAGTGGAGGGTTGGGAGGAGGTGAATGGGCAATTGCAACACTTTGGCCACTTGCAGAGATATGGGCCGGGGGGAGATTAGTGGGGGGGGGGCAAATACAAAAGGAAATCATGGAAGGAGCGATTGCTGTGAGAAGTGTAGAATGGGGCCGGGGAATAAAGTGTTGTTATTGCTACAAGAACACCAATAACATCCCTCATGGAGCGGATGAGATATTTTTAAAATATTTCTATTTGCAGCTTTGTGCAATGCTTGAGTGACAACAGTCCCTTGTTGAGGTTCAAATATGAGCATTACACCACAAATGCCAAGTCAGAGATGACTGTTGCTGAGAACCCTTCTCCCATCACCTCATAAAGTGTCATAGAGAAGTAGAGCACAGAAACAGGCTATTTGGCCCATCTAGTCCATGCAAAAAAACATTTAAGCTGCCTACTCCCATCGACCTGCCCTCCATATCCCTACTATCCATGTGCTATCCAAACTGCTCAAACATTGAAATTGAGCTTGCATGCACCACTTGTGCTGGCAGCTCATTCCACACTCTCATGACCTTTTGAGTGATGAAGATTCCCCTCATGTTCCCCTTAAACTTCTCACCTTTTACCCTTACCCCATGACCTCTGATTGTAATCCCACCCAACTTCAATGAAAAAAGCCAGCTTGCATTTACCCTATCTACACCCCTCATAATTTTGTATACCTCTATCACATTTTCTCTCAGTCCTCTATATTCTAAAGAATATAGTGCTTAACCTTTTCAATCTTCCCTTATAACTCAGGTCCTCCAGACCTGGCAACATCCTTGTAAATTTTCTCTACATTCTTTCAAACTTATCTACATCTTTCCTGTGAGGTAGGTGACCAAAGCTGCACACAATACCTCACCAATGTCTTATACAATTTCAACACGACATCCCAACTCCTGGATGTTTACTCCATAAAATCCCAACATCCTTCTTCACTCCAAAGTCAAATGCCCTAGCTTGCTCAACCTATCTTCAACAGATATGCCCTCCAGTCCAGGCAGCATCCTGGCAAATCTCTTCTGTACCTTCCCTAAACTTTCCACATCCTTCCTATGTTGAGGTAACCAGAAATGAACACAATACTCCAAATGTGGTCTAACCAGGGTTTTGTGGAGCTGCAACGTAATCGTGTAGCTCTTGAACTCATTCTCCCGGCAAATGAAAGCCAACACACCAGTCTGAAGGAAATCTTACATTCAGCACGTTCCTCTTCAGCCACTCACCTCTTAAAGGTCAACAAATTCAATAGCATTTTAAATCACTGAAAATTTCATTCTAATGAAGATTAATTAAAAAGGAGAGTGACAATGTGAATCTTTGCCCTTGACTTGTGAACTGGAAAGAAAGAAGAAAAATATGAAAGAAGAATTAAGGATGTCTGCTAATGTTTAACCGTAGATGGGAAGATCAAAGGGAGAATGGTATCTCAAGTGCACCAGGGTCAACTTGCCAGAATGTTTTTTTTAGACACCAGCAGTGCATCTACGCCAAGGGGGAGAAAAGCGATCTTTTGTCATCATTATTAGCTCAAAGGTCAGATTGTAACTCTGTACAGGAAATGGCCTTGTGTCTCTTATTTACAGAGTAATGAACAAAGACTTGAGTTTGGGCTCAAATATTTATCTTAAACAACAGAATGTCACTGTTACTTATAATTTAGAGAAGTGTTTCTGTAATATTTTAACAGAGAATATTTTTGAAGGAACTGAATATCACTTTTGCTAATTATTCACAAAATTGTTTCTGTAGTACTTTAACAGATTGTATTTTTTTTAAAGTCAGGAGCCCATCCTCCCCCATGATCTCACATGTATCACTTTTCATGTGTCAACAAATGTCGGCTGGAATTTCAAGATATCACCTCTATTAATTTTAGTGCAATTTAAATACGTTAAACAATTTCATTAAAATCTACCATATTATACCAGCATCAGGAGCTTCTATTTATTTCTTATACATTTGGTGTACCTTTATTTTGGCAACAGATACGGCAGGCGAGGGCAATATTTATTACCTGTTCCTGCTGCAATTTGCCCACAGCCAAAACAGGTCTACAGCAGATCCAATCTCACTGGCTCTCCACTCGGCCTTCGATTACTTGGACAACAGCAATACTTACATCAGGCTGATGTTTATTGGTTATATTCAGTGTTCAGCACCATCGTATCCTCAGTACTAAACAATAAGCTTCAAAGCCTGGGCCTCCGTACCTCCCTCTGCAACTGGATCCTTGACCTCCTCACTTGGAGATCACAGTCAGTGCAAATCAGACATATCATCTCTTTCTTCCTGACAATCAACACCAGCGCACCTCAAGGATGCGTACTTAACCCACAACTCTACTCTCTCTATACCCACGATGGGATGGCTAGGCACAGCCTAAATATCTATAAATTTGCCGATGACACAACTATTATTGGCAGAATTTCAGATGGTGATGAGAAGGGTTACAGGAGTGAGAGAGATCAGCCTATTGTTTGGTGTTGGAACAATAACCTTACACTCAACATCAGTAAGATCAAGGAATTAATTATGGACTTCAGGAAGGGAAGTTGAGAGAATGTCCTCATTGAGTGGAAAGGGTGAGCAGTTTCAGGTTTCTGGGCCCAATATATTTATGCAATTACAATGAAGGCATGCCATGGCGTTAGGAGTCTCAGGAGATGTAGTATGTCACCTAAGACATTCACAAATTTCTTTAGAGAAAAAGCTGTAGAGCTTTTTAAGCTCAGCCAGTTCCATCATGGGCATTAGCCTCCCAAGCATCAGGCTCTGCTTCTTGGATGACACAATTACAAAATCGAATTCAAGAGGACAACTAATGTTGGAAATGCTGATGGATTGTGCAGTTTACACTTGGAAAAGGAAGTACCTGAAAAATTTACAAAGAGGACACTCCTCTTGATGTATTCTCCCTAATGCAAAACGAAATTCTCCCTATTACAACAAAGATGATCCAAAGGAAAACCAGGAAAGACCCTACACTGTCTCAGATCTATATGGCCACCCAAAATGGCTGGAATGTGCAGCAAAAACTACAGTTCTCCATTTTTACAAATACTGGGAGGAACTTGCCCTTGATGGGAGATGCCTTATGTGGCGTTTGAGAGTTGTACCATCCAAGCTGAGAAGTGAAGTGTTGGAGGAGCTACATGCAGACTTGGTCAAAGTGAAAGCATTGGATAGAAGCTTTGCCTGAAGGTCTGAGATAGATCAGGACATTGAGCAGCTCGCCATGCATTGTTTGGGATGCCAACACCCAGACAAAAGATGTCCAGAGCTGACAGAATCACTTCCTCAATATATATTGATGGCATGGCTGTAGATTTTAAGTTTGTTCTTAATGCTGATGAATTGCAGTAAGTTGATAATTGAAGGACCTTTGATTTCAAAGTTCAAAGTTCAAAGCAAATTTATTCTGAAAGAACATATATGTCACCATATAGAACACTGAGATTCATTTTCTTGTGGGCATTCACAGTAAATACAATAACCATGATAGAATCAATGAAAGACTGCACCCAGCGGGATGGACAAATGTGCAAAAGACAGCAATCTGTGCAAATAAAAAATAAAATAAATTAAGAAATAATAATAATAAAATAACTATTGAGAACATGAGATGAAGAGTCCTTGAAAGTGAGTCCATAGGTTGTGAGAACATTTCAGTGATGAGGCAAGTGCAATTAAGTCAAGTTATCCCCTCTAGTTCAAGACTCTGATGGTTGAAAGGTGACAACTCTTCTTGAACCTAGTGGTGTGAGTCCTGAGGCTGCTGGACTTTCTTCCAGGTGGCAGCAGCAAGAAGACAGCATGGTCTGGGTGGTGAGGATGTCAGATGTTGTTCCCTGTGACAACTCTCTGTGTAGCTTTAAATAGAGGGTTACAGTATAAACGCTGTATAAATAACACCGCAGTTCTTTCAAAGTCACACCACGCTTAGTATTAATGTACAAGAACTGAAATCCATCCATCTATCAATCTCCCTCAGATGGATCTATCTGCCCATCTGACCCTCTAAACCGAAGAGATTGCACCACAGGATCAGATTATTTTTGCGCTTAGGCATAGTTTTATTGATCAGCGGAAAAAGATGTGTGAAAAAGCAAGGGAAAGAAAATGCAATATTATTCATTATTTGAAATACTTTTAAGTTCAAGTTTAAGTTCAGTTTACAGTCATTCAGCCATAGACACGTATACCACCAAATGAGACAATGTTCCTCTGGAACAAGGTGCAAACACAGTACATATAACTCATACACAGCTGTACGCACGTATTCCACCAAACGAGACAATGTTCCTCCAGGCCAAGGTGCACAAGACAGTACATATAACTCACACACAACACCTGAAGTAATATCATCATAAATAAATTAACAAATAATAAGGTGCATTTATGAGCAAACACGAGGAAATCTGCAGATGCTGGAAATTCAAACAACACACACAAAATGCTGGTGGAACACAGCAGGCCAGGCAGCGTCTATAGGGAGAAGCACTGACAACGTTTCGGGCCGAGACCCTTCGTCACGAATGGAAGCTGCAAGGGTCTCAGCCCGAAACGTCGACAGTGCTTCTCCTTATAGATGCTGCCTGGCCTGCTGTGTTCCACCAGCATTTTAGGTGTGTTTATGATACGTTCAAAGTATAGATGATGAAGTGGCAGGGAGTTCAGTAATCCCACGGCCTGAGGGAAGAAGCTGTTTCCCATCCTTACAGTCCTTGTCTTAATGCTGCGATATCTCCTGCTTGATGGTGGTGGTTCAAAGAGACTGTGGGATGCATGGAAGCAATGGGTTAAACTGCTGTTTAACAAGATACATTGCGAAGATGAGCATTAAGGTTGCTTTGTTTGGGATTTAAGATTGAATGGTGAAATATACATATCCATCTCTCCAGTTTAACCAGCTTTGGCGGAAATACCAGCAGATATTTTTCCATGCAATAAACTAGTCACTACATGTAAGGAATTCAATCATGTGTAACTCTCCTCTTTTCAAAGTGCTATCATCTCTGTATCAATTCAGGGTGCTGTTTCCTAGTGGGTCTATTGTCTTTCATTTGATCATAACAGAAAGGATGGTGTAAGCAATCTAGGGAAACTTATTTTCTATTCATAAATTAATATTGTTTACCCTTACATTCATAATAAATCAACATCTGTTCCTTTAACTAAATGATGAAATTTGAAATTTTGTTGTGACATAAGGCTGTCAATTAGCTCATCTTCTCTAGGATAATCACCTTGTCATGGTGAAGAGACTTGTGAGTTCCTGAGATCCCAAGAGCTATGCTGTCTGGAGTTTAGTTTAATGGGGAAATTCCAGGCATGAGTGATCTAATCAAGACCTCAACAGTGGAGCCAGCAGAAGATGATGACACATCAAAACAGCAGTGAAAGGGGAGGAAGGCTGTAGCAGTGTAGGGCCCCCCGTCACTCTCAAATCTGTCAAGGTCTGTGTGTTTGCTGCCTGTGTATCAGTCTCCTCACGTTCAACAAAGGCACACAGAGGCATTCTTCATTAAGGGAATAACCCCTCAGGAGGACATTATATCCCTCCAAGAGGATCCCAACATTGTTGAGGTTTGGAGTCTTGTGTGCCTTAATGACCCAGAGCAATGCTAGCTGGATTCAGGACTTTGTGCTTTGGCTCTTGGTAGGGCCACCCACGCCAGGCGGGTCAAAGAGAAGAGACCAGGTTAAGAGTGGTCCACCAGTCCTCTAGGTTCAGGGGTACAGCTCAGGTCTAACAACCCTGACTATCAAACAAAACTGTTACATCCACGTCTGAGTGACCAGGGACAGACAGAGATGGAGGGCCTTCACTGATTCCCTAAATGCCAATGGCATAACAAACAGTCAGCAAGTATGACCATCACACTGGACTTGAGTGACTGCACTGCTACTCATTTAGCACATATCAAATCCGGCTGAATCCCTCAATAAGTTGGGTTTTAGATAAATTTTGTGGTATCTGTGACCGTTTCATCTGCTATTAATATAGATTTCATTTCTGGCCACCACCAATCAAGTAGTTGATGCTAATTAAAATATATTTGGGAATGATGTTGGAAATACCATCTGCAGCATTATTGTTTATTTTGAAGCTTGCTTTAACTCAGGGTTTTCAAACCAGAAAATGTCTTCTCCTGTCCCATTAGATAAAGTTGGAAGGGTTGCAAGTAAAGATGTAGATTCAGATTCAGATTTTTCTAATCACATGTACAGCACATCAAAACATATAATGAAATGCATCATTTGTGTTAACATCCAACACACCGAGGATGTGCTGGGGGCAGCCCACAAGCATTGCCACACATTCCAGCACCCACGTAAGATGCCCATCATGATTGGCAGAGCAACACAGAACACAGCCAAACAGAACATGCCAAGCGACAAAGCAACAACAGCAAAGCAAGACCCATTCCTCCCTAGCCAACAAACACACATGGTCTTTAACCACAAGAGAGGCCTTCTTCAGCTTCCGGCCTCCAGGGCACGAGGATTTTACAGACATTGCGATGCCGGAGCGTCGGCCATTGGGCCTTGGATTCACAGAGATTCGCGGACTCGAGATGTCAGCCATTGGGCTTGACTTCCCCAGCAGATTCACAAAGATTCACAGACTTGCGCCGTCGGCCATTGGGCCTTGGATTCACAGAGATTCGCGGACTCGAGATGTCAGCCATTGGGCTCAACTTCCCCAGCGGATTCACAAAGATTCACAGACTTGCACCATCGGCCATTGGGCCTTGGATTCACAGAGATTCGCGGACTCGAGATGTCAGCCATTGGGCTCGACTTCCCCAGCGGATTCACAAAGATTCACAGACTTGCGCCGTCGGCCATTGGGCCTTGGATTCACAGAGATTCGCAGACTCGAGATGTCAGCCATTGGGCCTTCGACTTCCCCAGTGGATTGGTAGAGTTTTGTAGACCCATGGTGCCAGACTTTGGGCTTCTGATCAACCTATGGGCTTTGATCTTCAGTATGGATCTGGGGCTCAGCAATGATGATATGAAAAGAGAGGGGGTTTTATTTAATGCTTATAATTTCACTGGAAAGAAGTTGGGAAGTAAAGAAATTGAAACTCGTGCAGAAGTGGAGGGGGGGGGGTGAGAACATTTAAATACCTGTGCTTTATACTAAACAGCTATGCGTAATTTTCAGTACTGACCATTCAGGGGATTGATAAAACTGTGCTTCACCACAATTACTTGCCCATTTACTGTCCAGGTACACCAGTCCTGACACACCACTGAGGCAAATGACTTTGGAAAATGGTACAAAACAGTCTAATTCAAAGAGTTGGCATAGCCGGGCCCCTTCATTTTAGGAATGGTTCCAGCCAGCTCCTACCAAACTTCGAAGTTCAAAGTAAATTTATTATCAAAGTATGTACAACTTCGACATTCACCTTCTTACAGGCACCACAAAACAAAGAAACACAATAGAATCCATGAAAAACCCCACACAACAAAGATTAACAAGCATCCAATGGTAAAAAAGTACAAATCAGGCAGAAAAAAAGTAAACAAATGAGCTGTGCAGTCAGTTCAGTGCTGAGGGGAGTGAGGCCGGTCAGGAGCCCCATGACTGCAGGCCACAGGCTGTGGAGTCAGTTCAGTGCTGAGGGGAGTGAGGCCGGTCAGGAGCCTCATGACTGCAGGCCACAGGCTGTGGAGTCAGTTCAGTGCTGAGGGGAGTGAGGCCGGTCAGGAGCCCCATGACTGCAGGCCACAGGCTGTGGAGTCAGTTCAGTGCTGAGGGGAGTGAGGCCGGTCAGGAGCCCCATGACTGCAGGCCACAGGCTGTGGAGTCAGTTCAGTGCTGAGGGGAGTGAGGCCGGTCAGGAGCCTCATGACTGCAGGCCACAGGCTGTGGAGTCAGTTCAGTGCTGAGGGGAGTGAGGCCGGTCAGGAGCCCCATGACTGCAGGCCACAGGCTGTGGAGTCAGTTCAGTGCTGAGGGGAGTGAGGCCGGTCAGGAGCCCCATGACTGCAGGCCACAGGCTGTGGAGTCAGTTCAGTGCTGAGGGGAGTGAGGCCGGTCAGGAGCCTCATGACTGCAGGCCACAGGCTGTGGAGTCAGTTCAGTGCTGAGGGGAGTGAGGCCGGTCAGGAGCCCGATGACTGCAGGCCACAGGCTGTGGAGTCAGTTCAGTGCTGAGGTGAGTGAGGCCGGTCAGGAGCCCGATGACTGCAGGCCACAGGCTGTGGAGTCAGTTCAGTGCTGAGGGGAGTGAGGCCGGTCAGGAGCCCGATGACTGCAGGCCACAGGCTGTGGAGTCAGTTCAGTGCTGAGGGGAGTGAGGCCGGTCAGGAGCCCCATGACTGCAGGGTAAAAACTGCTCCTGAAACCAACATGTGGGACCCAAGGCTCCCGCACCTCCTGCCCTATTGTGGTTGTACGAAGAGAGGGAGATGGGTAAACAGGATGGGCTAAGGTGGAAGATCTTGGCTGACAGAAGTCAAGTCAAGTCACTTTTATTGTCATTTTGACCATAACTGCTGGTACAGTACATAGTAAAAACGAGACAACGTTTTTCAGGACCATGGTGTTACATGACACAGTACAAAAACTACACTGAACTACAGAAAAATAAACAACACAGAAAAAGCTACACTAGACTACAGACCTACCCAGGACTGCATAAAGTGCACAAAAACAATGCAGGCATTACAGTAAATAATAAACACGACAATAGGGCAAGGTTTCAGTCCAGGCTCTGGGTATTGAGGAGTCTGATAGCTTGGGGGAAGAAATTGTTATATAATCTGGTCGTGAGAGCCCGAATGCTTCGGAGCATTTTCCCAGATGGCAGGAGGGAGAAGAGATTGTATGGGGTCCTCCATAATGCTGTTTGCTTTGCAGATGCAGCGTGTAGTGTAAGTGTCCGTGATGGCGGGAAGAGAGACCCTGATGATCTTCTCAGCTGACCTCACTATCCGCTGCAGAGTCTTGCGATCCGAGATGGTGCAATTTCCAAACCAGGCAGTGATGCAGCTGCTCAGGATGCTCTCAATACAACCCCTGTAGAATGTGATGAGGATAGGGGGGTGGGAGATGGACTTTCCTCAACCTTCGCAGAAAGTAGAGACACTGCTGGGCTTTCTTTGCTATGGAGCTGGTGTTGAGGGACCAGGAGAGATTCTTCACCAGGTGAACAGCAAGAAATTTGGTGCTCTTTATGATCTCTACCGAGGAGCCGTCGATGTTCATTGGGGAGTGGTCGCTCCTTGCCCTCCTGAAGTCAACAACCATCTCTTTTGTTCACATTAAGAGATAGGTTGTTGGCTCTGCACCAGTCAGTTAGTCGCTGCACCTCCTCTCTGTAAGCTGACTTGTCGTTCTTGCTCATGAGACCCACCACGGTCGTGTCATCGGTGAACTTGATGATGTGGTTCGAGCTGTGTGTTGCAGCACAGTCGTGGGTCAGCAGAGTGAACAGCAGTGGACTGAGCACGCAACCCTGGGGGGCCCCCGTGCTCAGTGTGATGGTGTTGGAGATGCTGCTCCCAATCCGGACTGACTGAGGTCTCCCAGTCAGGAAGTCTAGATAGATAGATAGATAGATAGATAGATAGATAGATAGATAGATAGATAGATAGATAGATAGATAGATAGATAGATAGATACTTTATTCATCCCCATAGGGAAATTCAACATTTTTTCCAATGTCCCATACACTTATTGTAGCAAAACTAATTACATACAATACTTAACTCAGTAAAAATATGATATGCATCTAAAATCACCCTCTCAAAAAGCATTAATAAATAGCTTTTAAAAAGTTCTTAAGTAGTTTACTTAAATACATTGAGTCCTAACCCCGGCACTTTAACATATCTTACTCCTGGTGGTTGAATTGTAAAGCCGAATGGCATTGGGGAGTATTGATCTCTTCATCCTGTCTGAGGAGCATTGCATCGATAGCAACCTGTCGCTGAAACTGCTTCTCTGTCTCTGGATGGTGCTATGTAGAGGATGTTCAGGGTTTTCCATGATTGACCATAGCCTATTCAGCGCCCTTCGCTCTGCTACCGATGTTATACTCTCCAGTACTTTGCCTACGACAGAGCCCGCCTTCCTTACCAGCTTATTAAGACGTGAGGCGACCCTCTTCTTAATGCTGCCTCCCCAACACGCCACCACAAAGAAGAGGGCGCTCTCCACAACTGACCTGTAGAACATCTTCAGCATCTCACTACAAACATTGAATGACGCCAACCTTCTAAGGAAGTACAGTCGACTCTGTGCCTTCCTGCACAAGGCATCTGTGTTGGCAGTCCAGTCTAGCTTCTCGTCTAACTGCACTCCCAGATACTTGTAGGTCTTAACCTGCTCCACACATTCTCCATTAATGATCACTGGCTCCATATGAGGCCTAGATCTCCTAAAGTCCACCACCATCTCCTTGGTCTTGGTGACAGTTGCAGAGGGAGGTGTTCAGGCCCAGTAGGCTCAGCTTCCAATCAGCTTCTGAGGAATGGTTGTGTTGAATGCTGAACTGAAGTCTATGAACAGCATTCGAACATACGTGTCTTTTTTGTCCAGGTGGGTTAGGGCCAGGTGGAGGGTGGTGGCAATGGCGCCATCTGTTGAGCGGTTGGGACGGTACACGAACTGCAGGGGGTCCAGTGAGGGGGGCAGCAGGGTCTTGATGTGCCTCATGATGAGCCTCTTGAAACTCTTCATGATGATGAAGCTGAAAACTGGCTCATTTTCTTCTCTTGGATCTTGACACTTTAATCTGACCCGAAGTCCACTCCAGTGATGGCCTCCATAGTGGCAATGGCTGCACCTGAGTGCCATGAACCAGGGTTAGCTGCTGCCAAAATGATTGAAGATCATTGTGGCACTTCAGTGCTGTGACAGAAGCACATAGAAACTCTCTACGTCATTCAACCAGGTGGCTGATGCCACAATAACACAGAAAGCATGAGAGGAGCTCAGTAGCTTAGCGAATGTCTGCAGCTTCAGTTCAGTTCAGGTTTAGTTTATTGTCATTTAGAAACCACAAATGCAATGCAGTTAAAAAATGAGACAACGTTCCTCCAGAATCATATCTCAAAAGCACACGACGAAACAGACTACACCAGAACATCCACATAATGTTTGGTAATCTCCAAATCCAGAGTCCGGAGAGCCTGCTGCGTATTAATATCGCGCTACCATCTTAGCGCGTTCCCTGGAAAGGAGCTCCAATCCACCAGACAAAACAAGACTACCCAGACACACCAAGTCAGGAGACCAACTCTACCACCCAGCAAACCAAAAACTAAAGCTACAAGACCTACACAAAACCACATAGTTATAGTTAATATATAGTTACAACAGTGCAGACAATACCATAATTGATTTTAAAAAAAACAGACCATGGGTAGAGTAAAAATAGTCCAAAGATGTTAAAAGACTAAGTTCGAAAGAAATCACCACACAGTTTCCACAAGTCCTCAGGGTCCCGATAGGCTCGTCATCCCACGCAGGCGGCAGAAGGGAATACCCCCGCTATGGACTTCCACTGCCTGGCAGACGCAGCAATGAAAGCTCTGTTGGACCCAGCTTGAAACAGGCAGCAATGCATTTCCACAAAGCACTGAAGAACTCGGGAGATCAGGCAGATTCGGTGGCTTGAAACAGGCAGTTGCTATTTTGGGCTGAGACCCTTCATCTTAACGTAACCTGCTTCAGTTTGCAAGGCCAAACACATTAACTCCCTTCCCACAGGAAGGAGGTCTGCTTAGCCCGTGTCTGTGTGGTTATGCACAGCTCAAACAACCATCTATAACTTGCTGATGATACAATTGTTGTCAGATGGTGATGAGAAGGCGTGAGTGGAGTCACACCAAAACATTGCATTAAACATCAGTAAGGCAAAGAAATCAATTGTGGGCTACAGGAAGGGGATTTGGGGGAACATACATTGAGGAATCAGCATAGGAAAGTGTCAGCAGCTTCAAATTCCTGGGTGTCAACTTCTCTGACGACCTATTCTGGGCTCAACATACCAATGCAATTACAAAGAAGACATTCCAGCATCTATATTCCATTATGATTTTGAGGAGATTTGTTATCGCACCAATGACTAGTAAATTTATACAGATGTACAATGGAGAGCATTTTGATGGGTCGCATCACTATCCAGTACAGGGTCTCCAATGTCCAGGATCAGGATCGTATCACTGTCCGGTACGGGGTCTCCAATGTCCAGGATCAGGATCGTATCACTGTCCGGTACGGGGTCTCCAATGTCCAGGATCGTATCACTGTCCGGAACGGGGTCTCCAATGTCCAGGATCAGGATTGTGTCACTGTCCGGTACGGGGTCTCCAATGTCCAGGATCAGGATCGTATCACTGTCCGGTACGGGGTCTCCAATGTCCAGGATCAGGATCGTATCACTGTCCGGTACGGGGTCTCCAATGTCAAGGATCAGGATTGTATCACTGTCCGGTACGGGGTCTCCAATGACCAGGATCAGGATCGTATCACTGTCCAGTACGGGGACTCCAATGTCCAGGATTGTATCACTGTCCGGTACGGGGTCTCCAATGTCCAGGATGAGGATCATATCACTGTCCGGTACGGGGTCTCCAATGTCCAGGATCAGGATTGTATCACTGTCCGGTATGGAGTCTCCAATGTCCAGGATCAGGATCGTATCACTGTCCGGTACGAGGTCTCCAATGTCCAGGATCAGGATCGTATCACTGTCCGGTACGGGGTCTCCAATGTCCAGGATCAGGATTGTATCACTGTCCGGTACGGGGTCTCCAATGTCCAGGATCAGGATCGTATCACTGTCCGGTACGGGGTCTCCAATGTCCAGGATCAGGATCGTATCACTGTCCGGTACGGGGTCTCCAATGTCCAGGATCAGGATCGTATCACTGTCCGGTACGGGGTCTCCAATGTCCAGGATCAGGATCGTATCACTGTCCAGTACGGGGTCTCCAATGTCCAGGATTGTATCACTGTCCGGTACAGGGTCTCCAATGTCCAGGATCAGGATCGTATCACTGTCCGGTACGGGGTCTCCAATGTCCAGGATCAGGATCGTATCACTGTTCCGTACGGGGTCTCCAATGTCCAGGATCAGGATTGTATCACTGTCCGGTACGGGGTCTCCAATGTCCAGGATCAGAATCGTATCACTGTCCGGTACGGGGTCTCCAATGTCCAGGATCAGTATCACTGTCCGGTACGGGGTCTCCAATGTCCAGGATCAGAATCGTATCACTGTCCGGTACGGGGTCTCCAATGTCCAGGATCAGTATCACTGTCCGGTACGGGGTCTTCAATGCCCAGGATTGTATCACTGTCCGGTACGGGGTCTCCAATGTCCAGGATCAGGATCGTATCACTGTCCGGTACGGGGTCTCCAATGTCCAGGATCAGGATCGTATCACTGTCCGGTACGGGGTCTCCAATGTCCTGGATCAGGATCATATCACTGTCCGGTACGGGTTCTCCAATGTCCAGGATCAGGATCGTATCACTGTCCTGTACGGGGACTCCAATGTCCAGGATCGTATCACTGTCCGGTACGGGGTCTCCAATGTCCAGGATCAGGATCGTATCACTGTCCGGTACGGGGTCTCCAATGTCCAGGATCAGGATCGTATCACTGTCCGGTACGGGGACTCCAATGTCCAGGATCGTATCACTGTCCGGTACGGGGTCTCCAATGTCCAGGATCAGGATCGTATCACTGTCCAGTACGGGGTCTCCAATGTCCAGGATCGTATCACTGTCCAGTATGGGGTCTCCAATGTCCAGGATCAGGATCGTATCACTGTCCGGTACTGGATCTCCAATGTCCAGGATCAGGATCGTATCACTGTCCGGTACGGGGTCTCCAATGTCCAGGATCAGGATCGTATGAAGTTGTACATTCAGCCAATTCCATCCTGGCCATTAGCCTCCCCTCCACTGAGGGCAACCTCAAGTGTCAGCATCCATCATGAAGGGCCCCCATCACCCAGGACATGCCCTCTTCTCATTATTACTATTAGGCCAAAGGTATAGGAACCTGGAGACACACACTTTAAGCTTTTGGAACAGCTTCTTCCCGACTGCATCAGATTTCTGAATCGATCATGAACACTACCCCACTATTCCTCCTTTGCAAGATTTTTTTAATTGTTTGATCACTTAGTAGTTTTCATGCCTTGCTCTGTGCTGCTGCCACAAAGCATCAAATTTCATGACACATGTCAGTGATGAAAACCTTGGTAGTGCTGCCTGGACATTCAGACCATGGGATCCTTCCGAGGATAGTAAAGCCCGCCAGGAGATCAGTGGGTTCTCCTCCTCCCTATTTACTGGGAGGGTTGTTAATGACAGGCCCGAGGATCCCTCACTACCTCTTTGATCCACCACTGTCAGGAAGGAGGTATAGGAGCATCGGGACTGGGACTGCCAGACTGGGTAACAGCTTCTTCCCCCTGGCTGTGAGACTAACGAATACCCTGTCACCACCGAGGTCTCGTCACTAGGAAGCAATCTGTTTACTGTTTACCTTTGCTGAGCATTACATACATGGTGGATTATATTTTACTAACTTATTTGTGGTAATATTTTGATTTACCTGCTGTGTGTGATATGTGTTTTGTGGGTGCACCGTGGTCCGGAGGAAAACTGTTTCATTTGCTTGTATATACGTACAGTCAGATGACAATAAACCTGAACTTGAACAGACACTGGAAGAGCTCGTGCCGATGTGGCACGTAGATCGCAGTGAACAACGTTGTTGAATTGTCTTGGCATGGGAATTTCATTCCTAATGATTCCTGGATTGAATGGCTTGTCATATGAAGAGTGATTGATGACCCGGGACTGGTATTCACTGGAATTCAGAAGAATGAGGGGTGAAACCTATCGAATGGTGAAGGGCCTTGATTGAGTGGATGTGGAGAGGATGTTTCCTCATTTTCATTTTCAATTTTTTTAAATTAATTTTTCAACAGAGAAAAAAATACAAATCAGAGGAGAAGTTTTAGCAAACACATTATACAAAAAACGTAGAATCAACAAAATATATATATATATATACTGTCAAGGTCAATTAAATATAATGTTAAACTGTTGTATATAGTATATAAACAAGAAACCACAACTCCTCTCGACAAATCGTAAAGAGAAAATTTTATTGATAAGAAGGGAAAAAAAACCGCTAAAGGAGGGGATGTTTCCTAATGTGGGAGAGTCTAAGACCAGAGGATACAGCCTCAGAATAGAGGAGTGTCCTTTCAGAATAGAGAAGAGGAGGAATTTCTTTAGCCAGAGAGTGGTGAATCTGTGGAAATTTTGCCACGGACAGCTGTGGAGCCAAGCCTTTATGTATATTTCAGGCAGAGGTTGGTAGATTCTTGGTTGGTCAGGGCATGAAGGGATCTGGTGGGGGTTGGGGGAAGGCAGGAGATTGGGGCTGAGAGGGGAAATGGATCAGCTATGAAGGGTGGAGCAGACTTGATGGGCCAAATGGCCTAACTCTGCTCCTATATCTTATGGTCTTACAGTCATTTTGCTGACCACACCTGATTCTGATTCTCACAGTTTGCATTCCCAGTCATTGACTTCATTGCCACGTCGTGCTGCCTTGTTGCTGCATCCCTTTTCGTACAGCCGAACCCACTCCCTTGTCCCACCTTCATCCACCGCCACAATGAGACCAACCTATCTTTGGAGTGTGATCGCATTGTAGCAATAGAGGAGGCCAAGGACCAACATTAATCCTTCATAGATCCTGCCTGACCAGCTGAATTAAAACCATAACATAGGAGCAGAATTAGGCCATTTGGCCCATTGATTCTGCTCAGCAATTTCATTATGGCTGATCCATTTTACCTCTCAATCCCAAGCTTCTTCCTTCCCCCTATAATCCCTTCATACCCTGACCAATCAGGATCTAGCAACCTCTGCCTTAAAACTATGTTAAAACTTGGCCTCCACTGCTGCCTGTGGCACCAAATTCCACAGATTCACCACCTCTGGCTGGAGAAATTCCTCCTCTTCTTTGTTCTAAGAGTCGTCCCTCTACTCTGAAGCTGTGTCCTCAGGTCTTAGAACTGCCACCATAGGAAACATCCTTTCCATATCCACGCTATAAAGGCCATTCACTGTTTGATAGGTTTCAATGAGGTCACCCCTCATTCTTCTGAATTCCAGTGAATACAGTCCCAGAGTCATCAGATGCTCTTCATATGGCAAGCTGTTTAATCCTGGAATCAGTTTTGTGATCTCCTTTGAATCCTCTCCACTTTCAGCACATTCTTTCTAAGATACGGGGCCCAAAATTGCACCGAATATTGCAAGTCAGGCCTCATCAGTACTCTATAACGTCTTAACATCACATCCTTGCTTTCATACTCTAGTCCTCTTGAAATGAATTATAACATTGCATTTGCCTTCCTCACCACAGACACAACCTACAAATTAACCTTTGGGGAATCCTGCACAAGTGCTCCCAAATCCCTTTGTGCCTCTGATTTTTGTATTTTCTCTCCATTTAGAAAACAGTCAACCCTTTCATTTCTTCTACCAAAGTGCATGACCATACACTTACTGACACTGTATTCCATCTGCCATTTCTTTGCCCATTCCCCTATTCTAAGTCCTTCTGTAGCCTCCCTATTTCCTTAAAACCACCTGCCCCTCCATCTATCTTCATATTGTCTGCAAACTTTGCAACAAAGCCATTAATTCCAGCATCCAAGCAACACATACAAAATGCTGGTGAACGCAGCAGGCCAGGCAGCATCTATAGGAAGAAGTATAGTCGACGTTTTGGGTCGAGACCTTTCGCCACGAGCATCTGTGGAGGCCAGGCCATTGGGTGTATTTGAGGCAGAGATAGATGGGTTCTTGTTTAGCCAGGGCATTAAAGGGTATGGGGTGAAAGCAGGGGAATGGGGATGACTGGAAGAATTGGATCAGCCCATGATTGAATGGCGGAGCAGACTCGATGGGCTGAATGGCCTACTTCTGCTCCTATGCCTTATGGTCTTATGGTCTTAATTTCTGAATCTCGAGGAAAGATCAACAAATGTTTCAGTGAATTTGCAGTCCCAGGAGCAGCTTGTAAATGTAGAGACACATTTACAAAGCCTAGAATTTTTTGAGGGATGCATTTATCATCATAAAGTTCATTTGAGGACTATCCTCTATTATTATTTTATAACTAATTGTGCTAAAATGTTCCAAAATAACTTGGAGATTAAATGAGCCAGAACTTTTGCTTATAAATTACATTCAATCTGAATAAGACTTAATTTATATTAAAATAAACAAGCTTATTGTGAGCAATTTTGGGTCCGTTATCTAAGCATGTGGTAGGATTGGAGAAGGTCCAATGATCCCAGGAATGAAAGGGTTAACATATGAGGCATATTTGATGGCCTGTACTTGCTGGGGTTTAGAAGAATGAGGGTGAGTCTCATTGAAACCTATTGAATATTGATTTGATGTGAAGAGGATGTTTTTTATAGTGGGGGAATCTAGGACCAGAGGGCAGAGCTTCCGAATAGAGGGACCTCCTTTTAGATGAGGTGGAATATATTTAGCTAGAGGGTGGTGAATCTGTGGAATTCATTGGCACAGGCCAAGTCATCGGATAAATTTAAAGCAGAGGTTGATGCGTCCCTGATCAGTAAGAATGTCAAAGGGAGAAAGCAGAAGAATGGAATTGAGAGGGAAATGGATCAGCCATGATGGAATGGCGGAGCAGACTCAAGGGGCCGAATGGCCTAATTCTCCTTTGTTTAATAGTCTCCTTCTAAGTGTAGCAAGGACTGGAAATCTGGCGACTTGTTATGCTGGAATGATCTAATTGCAGTTGCATTGTGAGTTCTGTGGGAATTTTTGTTTGACATGGGGTTTAAATTGAATAAAGAAATCCCTGTTTACTGGCATTAATTACTGTAGGTTATGGATTCCAAAGAATGCCTTGATGATCAGTTCCATGCTTGCCAAAGCAACATTCCTCGCAAGCTTTAGCCTACTGCTACCCATCAGCAGGGATTCTTATATTACATCTGCAAACTTGTAAATATTTGCAAAATCCTATGTAATTCAATAAATTAAATAGAAACGTGTAAAAGAAAAGCTTGAATGGAGTTTTATAATTTTAATTGTATTTCTGCATTAACATTTATGATCTTTCATTATCTACCGTGTGTACACACCACATAAAGTATATTATTAAGAGTGTTTGTTGATTCAGAACAGTTTCCAGCAATGCTTTCTGCAGCCAATGAAAAGCACACATTGTGGATATGAATGTGGCCACACCACTAATGGGAAAACGGTGCCAAAGCAAGGGACCAATTATTTATCAGCGGTCCCACAGCCCAACAGTAAGGGTGTCTGTAATAGATGGAAGACTGATTGAGTTGAGTAATGGTAAACCATAAACACAAGGGACTCTGCAGATGCTGGAAATCCAAAGCAACACACACACAAAATGCTGGAGGAACTCAGCAAGTCAGGCAGCATCTAGAGAAGCGATTAAACAGTCGACATTGCAGGCCGAGACCCTTCTTCAGGACTGAAATAGAGGGGGATGATGGCAGAAGACTAATGGTAAAAGTGTAGAAAGTTGAAAGCTCAGCCATCTCCATCATGGGCACTAGCCTCGAGGATATCTTCAACATGAGATGCCTCAAAAAGGTGACATCCATCACTAAGGTCCGCATCACCCAGGACATGCCCTCTTCTCATTGTTACTATCAAGGAGGAGGTGCAGGAGCCTGATGACACAGACACACACTGACTTAGGAACAGCTTCTTTCCCTCCACCATCAGTTTTCTGAATGGACAATTATCCCGTGAGTGCAATCTCATTATTTTTTGCCCTTTTTGCACTATTTATTTAAATCAAAAATTGTAAATATATATGTTCTAATTGTAAGTTGTCAGTGTTGCCCTTGACTCAAGGCAAAAAAAACCATTCAATTTGCTATTTTCAGAATCAGAATCAGGTTTATTATCACTGACATATGTTGTGAAATTTGTTGTTTTACGGTAGGAATAGAGTCCAATACATAAAATATACTATAAATTGCAGTAGGAAATATATATATACATACACACTTACTTAACAAAGTGGTAAGTAAGTAGTTCAAAAAGGGAGCAAAACTATTAAGAGCGTTCATTGTCTGGTGGTGTAGAGGAAGGAGCTGTCCCCGAAACATCGAGTGTGGCTCTTCAGCTTCCTGTACCTCCTCCCTAATGGTAGGAAGGGTAAGAGTTAAGTTCATTATCCAAGTGCATGTATATCAGATAGATAGATAGATAGATAGATAGATAGATACTTTATTCATCCCCAAGGGGAAATTCAATGTTCCTCCAGTATGATATCACATAACACAAGACAGACCAAGACTAACTGACCAAAAAAACCACATAATTATAACATACAGTTACAACAGTGCAAAGCAATACCATAATTTGATAAGAGCAGACCATGGGCACGGTAAAAAAAAAGTCTCAAAGTCCCAGATAGCCCATCATCTCACGCAGATGGCAGAAGGAAGAAACCTCCAACGTGGCAAAACTTCCCGATGCCTCTGGAAGCACCCGAGCACAGCCAACTGTGAGTCCGTCCGAAAACTTCCGACAACTTCGTGCCTCCGACCAGCCCTCCGACACCGAGCACCGAGCACCATCTCTGCCGAGTGCTTCAACCCCGGCTCCGGCCACCAAGCAACAGGCAAAGCCGAGGATTCGGGGCCTTCCTCTCTGGAGATCTCTCCGATCGCTCAGTAGCAGCGTCAGCAGCACAGGCATGTCAGAAGTTTCGCCAGATGTTCCTCCGTGCTTCACACATCCGTCTCAATCAACGCTCAGGTTTGGCCAGCATGCGTTTGTCTAGGGGAAGACAGCCTTTGGCCCAGCCAAACTGATGAATCTCGTTTGTGTGGATGCTGCGTGATGTGTTGCCTGGTTACAAATCCAAACCGCAAAATATCAGACAGTGCACCATTTGCAATTTAACAATTGAACTTTATAAATCTTAATCTGACTATAGGGTTAGTAAAGAAAATAAAAAGGAAGAGGGCCCACTTTAGGAACAGTCTAAAGTGCCCGTTGAAGCTCACAGATATATCCCATTGTCCCCCATCAACCTCCTCCGAGCGTCGCTGACCTTCGGACCCTCGCTCCTCGTCCACTCCTTCCGGCGGCCTACCAACTCTCCATTCGCAGCTTCTCTCTTCATCTCTTGTCGACAAAAGATCACGAAACCCCTGCTCCCAGACCCACAAGAAAGAACAACATCCCTCTCATTGGATAGCATACATTCCCAAGCCCCATTACCTCTAGTCATAACCCAAACACTGCTGCTACAGAGAAACCATTACCTTAGGAGCGAAACAGCACAGAGAGGCCATTACATTAGCAGAGAAACCTTACAGCATGTTACACAACCCTGAGAAACATTTTCATGTGGGTTTACACAGTAAATCCAAGAAACACAATAGAATCAATGAAAGATCGCACCCTACAGGGTGGATAAACAACCAAAAGACAACAAGCTGCAATACAAAAAAGAAAGAAAAAATAATGAATTAAACTACAAATTATATTACAACTGATCCATAATTATCCATAATGACCTTATGTGTGTAATATTACAGATAAACAAGCAAGAACAACTTACTGAATAGATATCACCATTCCAAACACACATAACATACAAAAATCAGTAAGTGAAGAACACCAGAAATATGCTGAATTTAAAGGAGAAATTGAAAGACTATGGAACATGAACAGGGTATACATTGCTTCAGAAGTAATTGTTACACCTGATATAATCTTGAAGTAACTAAACAACAGTATTAAGCAATTAGGCCAGCAACATTTACTTATAAACCTCCTGAAATACAAACCACCACTAGAATAGTCTGAAAGTTCCTAGCAATTTAGAAATGAGTGTGCTTGGTTATGCCTGTACCTTGGGTTTTACAAGCTTGAGCAGAGAAAAAAATACAATAACAAAATATATAAGAATACATATCAAGAACATGAGATGAAGAGTCCTTAAAACTGAGTTAATGTGTTGTGGGAACAGTTCAGTGTTAGGATGAGTGAGGTTGAGTGAAGTTATCCCCTCTGGTTCAGCAGCCTGATGGCTGACTGTTCCTGAACCTGGTCCTATCAGTGCTTAATGATGGATGGGCCCTCACTATCATAAACTGAGATCACATCTGTCTTGTGGCTGGTATAACTCAGTTCCTGCCACTTGTGGGTAACACAGCCTGCCTTACTGTTGCCAAAGCATCCTGGTGAAATATACTGGTGAGGCCTGGAGAGAGTGAGTGAGTGAGTGTGAGTGAGAGGGAGGGAGGGAGAGAGGGGGAGAGAGAGATAGTCAGAGACAGTGAAAGAGTGTGGAGGAGGAGAGAGATAGAGAGATAGAGATAGAGACAGCAAGGGGGGGAAGGAGAGTGGAGAGAGAGGAGCTAGATTGATCTTGGAGTAGGTTAAAAGGTCAGCACAACATCTTGGGTTGAAGAGCTTGTACTTGCTCTTTGTTCTAAATGTTTCTAAACAAGAGAGCCCCAGGAGTTTCCACCCTCGGACGTTCCTCTACATAGCACCATCCAGAGACAGAGAAGCAGTTTCAGCGACAGGTTACTATCGATGCAATGCTCCTCAGACAGGATGAAGAGGTCAATACTCCCCAATGCCATTAGGCTTTACAATTCAACCGCCAGGACTTAAGAACTTTTTAAAAGCTATTATTAATGCTTTTTGAGATAGTGATTTAGATGCATATCATATTTTTTGCTGAGTTAAGTATTGTATGTAATTAGTTTTGCTACAACAAGTGTATGGGACATTGGAAAAAAGTTGAATTTCCCCATGGGGATGAATAAAGTATCTATCTATCTATCCCATTGCTCTGCCGTAACTTTAAAGGGTGACTGGATGAAATAATCACCTCCTGTTTCTGAGATACAGATGTGAAAGCATTCAGCGCTGTTTCGAGTTAGTGTTTGTACCTGGTGAAATTGCTCTCAATATATACAGAACATCAGATGAACAGTCGTCACTATGAGATGTGTCCTTGAATTCAGATCTCCCTCATTCCCTTGAGACAACACATTTTCTGCAGGTTTGGATTCTGCACTCTGCTAGTGGTCTGAGTGGAGGCTTGTTGCAGTATCTATGTCTGTATTGTGTTGTAGGTCACACTGAGTGCTGCAAGCTGAATGTGGCTCCTTTTAGACAAAAGCAAACAAAGAAACACTTGACATTCCATTGCTACAGGATTTCCCAGATTTAGGATCAAAGGAGATGGTAAACAGAGATGGCTTTAGGGGAATTTTAATCCCTTGGCCCCTCAATTGGCGCCTGTGTTGGGTTGGGCGGGGATCAGAGCTCATAATGAAAGCATTATCAAAAGCAAATGTCAACAGACCCCAACACAATCTTCGATCTTCTCACCAACCCAGGAATAGTGGGCTTTTTACACACGTCTGGTATCTTTCAGAATCAGGTTGATTATCACTGACATACAATGTGTTGTGAAATTTGCTGTTTTTCGGAAACAGTACATTGCAATACATGCTCTGTTCTCGCTGCTGCCTACAGGAAGGAGGTACAGGAGGCTCCAGTCAACGCCTTTTACACTTGTTTCTAAAGGGAGAATAAAGCCACAGCGATGTAGATCCCTGCTGCACCCGGTGACCCTGTGACCTCTGTCTCAGAGGCCAATGTCAGGCTGTCTTTCAAGAGGGTGAACACTCACAAGGCGACAGTCCCCAATGGAGTACGTGGTAGGGCTCTGAAAACCTGTGCAAATCAACTGGTGGGGTTGTTCAGCCTCTCCTTGCTACAGTCGGAAGTTTCCACCTGCTTCAAAAAGGCAACTGGAAATAAAAAACTTCCAGGCCTGCAGAAGGGTCTTGGCCTGAAATTTCGACTGTTTACTCTTTTCCATAAATGCAGTTTAGTCTGCTGAATTCCTCCTGCATCGTGTTTGTGTTTGTGTTGCTTGGATTTCCACTATCTGCAGAATTTTCTTATGTTTGTGTCAATAAGCAAAATTCTGACATACATACTTGTACTGTATCTGTAGACATAAGTGTCTTGTCCTGACCTGAAGTGTTGACTGCCTATTCCCATCTATACAGTGAGATAGAGACATGCCTGTCCTAGCAGACTGGACAGATGAGAAAGATCGACAGTGAGATCCAATGGCTAGGAAGGTGGTTCTGCAATGCTACGTGGAGAAGGAATGACATGACGAGACACAGAAGACATTATGGTCACCTAGTGCAACCACAGAAGACTCCAGATGTGATATCTACTTGTACCACTGGATCACAGAAGATTGAGGTCGAGGGAGTGGAGTTGCCCTGGTGCAGTGGCCTTTCCATTTTAAAATCTCTCACACACGTTTCTGATCATTGTCAGACATCACCGGTAGTATTGGTAATGTTCTAATATCTTCTGTGTTTCATTTAAATACATAATTTTTTTAAGTGATCGTTTGAGTTTTTACCTCTTTAACTATTTCCATGAGACTTCAGTGAAATGGGGCAGACACTTAATTGGTCCAAAATATACTGATCCATCTAGAAAGGATGTTGTCTGTGGTGCCTCAACAAAAACTGGTGAGAGTCAAAGGGGACATTCCAATTCTCTTTAGAATCCTGCAGAAGTAGAGATGCTGGTGAGCTTCCATGTCCTTGATGTCTACGTGGTTGGACCAGGACAGACCATTGGTGTCTACGTGGTTGGACCAGGACAGGCTATTGGTGTCTACGTGGTTGGATCGGGACAGGCTATTGGTGTCTACGTGGTTGGATTGGGACAGGCTATTGGTGTCTACATGGTTGGACCAGGACAGACTATTGGTGTCTACATGGTTGGACCAGGACAGGCTATTGGTGTCTACGTGGTTGGATCGGGACAGGCTATTGGTGTCTACGTGGTTGGATCGGGACAGGCTACTGGTGCTGTTCACTCCTGGGATATTGAAGCTCTTAACTGTCTCAAGCTCAACAACTTTGACATAGACAGGATCATGAGCTTTGCCCCTCCCCTCCCCCCACATTCTGAAATCAATTTGTTTTGTTGACACGGAGTGAAAGGCTGTTGTCAAGGCACCATGTCACTAAACTATCTATCTCCTTCCTGTACTCCAGCTCATCGGTATTTGAGATACGGCCCAATACGGTGTATCATAGATAGAGGGGCCAACATGCAAAAGTCCCTGGACAATGGGGGCAAGAACATCCCCAATGTCGCCCTCACCCTGATGGCCAGCTTCATGTGTGGCTGCATCAGGTTGTGTGTGGATCCCAGATACGTGGGTACTAAGCACCACTGTGTGCCCAGGTTCTACCTGTCGCCCTGGCTATGAAGGATGGGTCTGGACCCTTTCCCGCACAACACCCCTGTCAGCTGGTCATTGCCACCACACCTGTCCTTCGTGGAAAAGTTCTTCCAGGTCAACGCCTTTGACCACAGGCTCATCAGGTGGTGGTTGGCACGAAATGTCCTGCAGGCACTGCAGGAGAAGGACAGGATGGACTCAGTGGGGTGGTTCCCTGAGCAGACCGTCCAGTTCATCTGGCAAAAGGCCTCATCGCCAGACCTCACCAACAGGCATCAAGACCTCGCCTGGGGGGCAGTAGAGA